>NC_069388.1:2692500-4038750 GCF_027475565.1 Acinonyx jubatus | reverse complement strand
CTGTCTCTGTCTCTCACACACATACGCGGAAAGTTCTCTCTACTGGATCTAAAATGAGACAGAAATTACTTCCCTTATTTAGGGAGGTCTCATTTGAGAAAAAACTCTCTCTTTCTCAGCAAACAGAAAAGTGTGTGTGTGTGTGTGTGTGCGCGTATATGCACGTGTGTGTGCAAGCAGGTCAATATCTTTCTGTGCTGCTTTGTCTCTCTCTGCAAAGAAAAATATACATGGTCTTTCGTCACAAAGAAAAATGCGGCAGGAGAAGCCGCGCGTGTGTTTTCTCCGGGCAGACACCTGGGTGTGCACACACACGCACGTGCACACACACAGGCGCACACGCGGGCCGTGCCCTCCCTCGGCTCAGGAAGGACGCAGCCTGGAGGCCGGCTCGCTCTCCGCCCACGGAAGCCGTCGGCACAGCTTGTCTCCGGAGAGGACATATTCCATCTGACTCACACAGGTCTCTCCGAGACCCTCAATCCCAGGGCTGGGGGGGGTGCACGTTGGAGAGAAACACACGCTCACTCTCTTTGCACGCTCGGAAAATTGTGCACGTGTGTGTGTGTGCAGGGAAAACAAACAAATGGAAACCTTCGTCTCTTGGCCTGAATCTCTCTCTAGACAAGGGCGACGTACGTGCCATTTTCTAGGTGGAGAAAACGATCTTGCCCACACACGCTCGCGTGCTCACACGCTCACGCAGACACGCCCCTGCCCCAGTGCGTGCCCCCCCAAAGCCGGCTCTTCTGTCCTGTGTCCCGGCCCCCGGGCGCTGTCTGTGCGTGTCTGTGTCTCCAGAGATTCTGCTCCGGCAGAAGAGGCTCCCTCCGGAGACCCCTGTCCCCTGACAGAAGCGGCCCCTCCCTTAGTAAGGAGCACACGGGCAAGGGACATGCTCCCGCATCCCTGTCTCCCGCTGCTGAAAACATCGTGTAGGACGCGCCTGTCGGTGTGGACCCGGCCGCAAAGCAGCGTGTGCTCTGGCTCAGTCTCCCTGGGGGCTCAGAAAGACACGTTTTCTCCCAGGTGGGAAAACACAAGCATCTGTCCCCTGCACACGCGTGCGTGCGTGGTGCTTGGGACCAACGTTCCCTTGCCCGCCCGAGTGTGCCCCACGGATGTGTGTCCCTGCTGTGTTTCGTGGGTCACAGAAAATTGCCGAAGGCTTTACAGCCTGAGGCATCCCCCCCCCCCTTCTGTCAGGGCTCCTTCCAAAGGGAGTCAGAGATGCCCTCCGAGAGAGCGCGAGTCAGATAAAACACGTGTGCACAGGTACATGCACACACACACACACACACACACGCTCAGGCAGAAGCGTGCCCCCGCCAGCGGTGTATACCTCCTGGAAACCAACTCTCTTTCCCTTCTAATTCTCTGCTCACAAAAATCTGTCCAGACAGAAAATGACTTCTTCCCTCGAAGAGGCATTCTCCAAACATTTCACCCCCGGGACAGAAATGCCCCCCATGAGGACACTTCCTCCTGTTCCTCCTCCCTTTCTGCAGCTGGACATTGTGTGTGTGTGTGTGTGTGTGTGTGTGTGCGCAAAATTGCTGCTTTTGGTTTGTCTTCTTGCGGATCAAAAAATATGCATGTTTTCCAGGCAGAAAAATCCCGTGTCTGCCTGTCTGTCCGTCTGTCTCACACGGACACGCTCGCGCAGCAGCACCCTGCTTTGCTCACTAGGACGAGGCACCACCTGATGAGCCGCCGCTCGGGAGCCGTCGGCTGCGACACACGAGCGTGTTTCCAGGCAGAACGTCTTTTCTTTGTCTCTCGGAAAAGTCCCTCCCGAGCTCCCTGTCACCAGGCAGAAATGAGCCCCCCCGACAGGCCACTAATGAACACACACACACACACTCTTAGCAGGAGAAGGGGTGTGTGTGTGTGTGTGTGTGTGTGTGTGGTTAAAAGCAGGAAAAAGTCTCTCTGTTGAGCCGACTCCTGCAAGCAGAAAAATAGACACGTTCTTTTTCCAGAAAGAAAAAATAGTCCCGACACGTGCGTGCACGCGTGAGTGCACACACACACACACACACACACACAGAGTGTGGCTCTTCTCTGCGTTCCTATACCTGGAAAATGATCAAGGCAAAAATCAAACTCTTATGTCTCAGGAGGCAGAAAACAATCCGTGTGCCTGTCTCTCGGCAAAATTATATTCCCTGTTTTCACTCAAAAAAAGTCACTTTTTACAAATTCTCTGGGCAAAAGTGCACCTTTCCCCACGAAGGCCACACCAGATAAAAACACCCACTTTCCACACTCGGCAAACTGTGCGTGTGTGTGAGTCTGCGGGGGGGGGGGACCCTCAATTTATTGGACCGTCCCTTGGAGCGCGCAAAAAAGTATCAATATGTGTATCTTTTTCCATATGGCAGAACCTCTGTCTCTCTCTCTCCCTGTCACGTGCGTGCACACACGCGCGCACACGCAGGCAGGTGTCTCTGTTCCCTCACTAAGTATGCGTCACCTGAATACCAGCACCCTGTAATTCTCAGCTCGCAGAGACCTGTTTCTCCGGGCAGAAAATGTTCTTTTTCCCTCCCAGCAAAGTCTCTCCCTGCAGCTTTTCGTCGCCGGCAACCCCACCCCCTGCCTCCCCAGGAAAGCGCACTCCGGAGAGGACAAATGCGCCTCGGAAGAGAAGAAAACCGTGTGTGTCCACGTGTGCGTGACCATAAGCAAAAAAGGTCTCTGTTGACTTGTCCCCCTGCAAACCTAGGAATGCACGTGCTGATCTTCTAGATGGAAAAGAAAAGTCCTCTCTCTTCCTGCCCGTTACTCGCTCACTTTCTCTGTCTCTGTCTCTCACATTCTCTGTCTCTGTGTTCCCTTGGGGAGGCATGTGTTAATGGAAGTCTCTTTCTCTGTGTTTGTCTCTCTCTCTCTCTCTCTCTGTCTCTTTCTCTGTCTGTCTCTCCATCTATTTGTCTGTCTCTCACACACACTAAGGCTCACGGGCGTGTTTATCGGGACCCCCTGCCAGGCAAACACGTCTCCTGTCCCCTCACTAAGTGTGCAGCACCTGAGAAACAGACACGATTTCTCAGTTTACAGAAAATTACGAGTGTTTGTGTCTGTGTGTGGGCAGAAAATGTCCTCCCTCTGTCTCGTTCCCTCCCTCCCCCCCCCCCTTTCTCATTCCCTCTTGGAAACGTCTCCTCTGCCACAGCCAAGAAAGACACCATGTTAGGAAAACACATGCACACGCTCCCTCTCCAGAACACTCCGTGGCTGTGAGCAGGAGATCTCTGTCTCTTGCCGTCTCTCCCACTCCCAGAAAACACGTGTGCATGTGTGTGCGTGAGTGTGTGCTGCAGCGGCTTCTCTGGGAGGCAGAAAATCAATCTTGCTGTCTCTCCCTCTGGCGGAAAAATCCTGGTTTATTGCTCTCTACCAGCAGCAGGAATGTCTCCCGCTTTAACCCCCGCGAGGGCAGGAGACCTCACCCGCTCCCCACAGCCCCAGGCCTGGCTCTCTCAGCCCCTCTCGGAAAAGCCTCCTGTCCATTTTCCTTGCAGTTGGACAACTGTGCCGGCTTTTCTCTCTGCAGTTAGGCTGGCTGTCTATCTGTCTCTCTGACACACGGACAGACACACACACACACCCTCCACATTCTGGAAAGCATGGCTGTGTCATCATCCAGGCCCAGAGTCGGGGTTCCCCCACCACCCTGACAACTGACAGTGACCTTGGCAGGTGACAGGGAGCAGAAAGGGCCGCTGCCCCCGCGTCCCCAGGCCTCGCTGTCCTCCAGCCGCCCCCGCACCTGGGCCAGGTGGGCACAGCGTCCCCCTTTGCGGCAGGCTGCTCTGTGCCCCCTGGGCCCAGGGTCCTCGGGGTCCCAGGGCTGTATCCAGGAGCCCCGACGCCCCCCCCCCCGCTCCCCGCCCCGCCTGGGGAACCTGGGATCCCCGCGCCCACCTCCCTCCGCCTCGCTGTGCCCAACCCCTTCCAGCGCCCCGGGTCACGGGGCCGCAATCGGGGCGCCCCCGGGGGCCGGAGGGGGGGGTCTCCCGCCCTGACCGGCCCAGGCCGAGCCACCCCAACCGGGCCCCCTGGCCCCCTTTCCCGGAACCCACTCCGTCCGAGCCCCCGGGGACCCGGGTGGGGGGTGCTAGGCCCGCTGAGGCCGGGACCGCGGGCGCCGCCGCCCCCCACGCGTCGCGCTCACTCGCTGCCCAACAGCGCGCCCACGCGGCCGCGGGCGGAACTGCAGGCCGCCGCTGGCAGAGGCGCACAGCCCGGCGTCTGGGGGAGCCAGGGGCCAGGGTCTCTCCCTGCAGAGTTCCCTGCTCTCCTTGCCCCTGCTCAGACCAGAACTACGAGGCAGTCGCATCCAGAGGCTCCCACCTGGCCTTCCTTTGGCGGGATCAGGAGGCCCTGGCTTGGGACCCCGGGAAAAGGGGCTCGTCTTCTCTCACCCCCCTCCTCGAATTTGTGGACTTAAGGTGTTGCTCTCTACTCGTGGATTTAACCCATTGTCCCCACGACACCCTCTCCAAAACCAAAACCAAAACCAAAACCAAGTCTGGGCAAAGGCTGCAGGCGGCTGGTCCATGCCATTGTACCAGAAGGAAACAGACCTAAGTTCAAGTCCGGGCTCTCCCACTTGGCGACTCCAGGGACCTGAGAGAGTCCTGCTGCTTTTTTGAGCCTCAGTTTTCCCATCTGTAAAGCGATGTGATGCGGATGTGCAGCCCCAGTGGTTGCTGGGACGATCCCAGAAAGCGTGAAGCCTGGAGGCCTGCGCAGGCAGAGGGTGGGGTCCCGGCAGCTCACACCGGGGAGATGGCGGTGGTGTTACTTGGCAAACACAGCTCCCAACGAGGGAAACCGAGGCTTAGGGGAGATGCCTCTTGCCCTTTAAGCAGAGAAGCTCCTGGGAAGTGGATTTGTGCTCTGCTGGGGGTGGAAAGTCCAGTCATCTGTGCTTCGTGGGTCCCGGGGAAGATGTTCTAGGCCAAGGGTAATCTCTCCTCGTGATCCCCTCGTCTCCTCTCAGCAGGGATCAGCTCAGCAGTGTAGGCAGACTATAAAATATGTTCTCTTACCGGGATCCTCATTGGGTCACTGATGGACCCACTGTGGGCCAGGTCTGCTGGGACTTCTCAGTCACATGTGGGGGGGGTGAGGCAAAGCTGCCACCTTCCTGTCCCCCCCTCCCCCCTGCAGCTGGTAACACAGCATCACCTTTCTCTCTGCGGTAACAACGCACGTCTGTGATGCTCAGAAGCACTCCTGTGACTTACCCCCCTTGGCCCTCAAGACCTGCCAGTGGAGGTGGGTGAAAAAGAACATTTCTTTCTTTGATAGACGTTTCTTAAGGACCTGCTGTCTTTTAGGAATGGTGCCACCTGCTGGGGATATAGCGTGAACAAGGCAAAACCCCCGTCTCAAGATGCTCCCATGCTCTTGGGGGAGAGGACCCCAAACAAGTAAATTAATAAGTAAACAGATATGAATGAAGCAAAATAGGGAAGAGATGAACCAGGAGGGGCTCCTGTAAACAAGGGGCGGGTACAGGGAGGGCTTCTCTGAATAATAAGAAGCTGGTTATGGGCAGAAGAGCAGTAAGAGTGTTCTGGGTAGACAGAGAGTGCATGCAAGGGTCCTGGGGTGCGCATGAGGAGGTGAGGTTGAGGAAGCAGGAGGGACGTGCTGGATGTGAAGACGAGGCGAAAGACTGGGTTCTTAGCCTAAGTTTGGAGAAGTCAGTGGCTTTCGAGCAGGGAAGGACAGGATATTTATTAGTGGTCGTGAGGTCTCTCTGGGCCTACGTGGGGAGCTCGAGGCTGGGGAGCACGTGCAGACCCAGGGAGACCAGTCAGAACACCTTTGCTGAAGTCCAGGTGCGAAACGACGGTTGGAGGTGTTGGAGACGGGCAAGTGTGGTCCAGTTTGGGAGGTAGAGGCTGTGGAATCTGTCACGGAGCAAGACTCTTCCGTTCTTTGGGCTTTCAGACTGGAGTGCAGGCGAGGCAGTCTGGCTAGAACCCCACCTCTTGCTGTGGGGACGGCCCCTGCTCGCCAGCTGTCATTTGTCTAGCAGCTTCTCTGCTGCTGCCTCGAGTCAGGTATATTGTTAATGCTGATGAGCCTCCCTGAGGTTCGCGTCTTGCTCCCTTGAGGGCAGGGCTAGTAACTTCCTCTTGCCTCCCTCACCTTCCTTGCGAGGTCTTCCCACAGCCCCTCTGGTGGACAGTGCCTGCGACGTCTGCTCTGTTCACGGCTGCCCTGCAGGTGCCTCAAAGGGCACACGCCCACGCAGTCGGCACTTAAGCTACGCGTGTTGGGTGGATGAATGATAATTTAGTCTGGCCACCAGCGGTTGGCCAGATGGCCAAAGGCTTTCCAAGTCAGCTTCCCCCTTCTACTGTCTTCCATTCGGTGGCGTTGGCTTTCAAAGACCTCTTGCTTTGGGGTTTCCTTCAGAGCCCCCCTTGCTGTTCCTCTGAGGGCTGAGTGGTGCCCTGAGAAGCAATTTCGCTGTGGGACTAGTGTTTCCCCAATTTTCCTACATGTTGACTTAAGGGTCTTTGACTTCCTTGTGGAGCATCTGAGGGAGAGGGGCTGATCCACAGTGTAGACGGCCGGCTGCAGCTTTGAAACGAGATATTTAAACAACCTGTCCCATGCTATTTAAAATGACAGTCTAAAATGCATCCTGTGATGGTCATCGATACGAACGCGCAATTCCCAAATTGCCAGCCTCCAGGGTTCAGGAGACAGAACCACGGTTCTGAAATAACCACCAGTGCCAACATTTCCTGGACGGCTCAGCACAGTTGTTCTCACTTGGTTCACTTGAGAATCCACTTTCAAGGAGGAGGCTTCTTCAATTTGCCATAAATCCTACAATGTTTATTTTTACAAGTTTCAGTTCCATAATAATTTGCAAATGAGAAGTGCTTTGAGCCCAGGTCGGACCTTGTGGGAACTCCCCAAGAGGAGACCTGATTGCATTAGGTGAAATGGAAACAAAAACAGAACTTGGGGGGGAACACCAACCTCTTTGTCACGAATTCTCTCATAGCATATGTGTCTCAGTTGCTGACCCTCATCTGCGGTGTTCATGTTCTGGAGATGGAATTATATCAACCCTTTACACTTCCAGCTCTCCACCATGAATCCACGTGAACCTCAGGAAATCAGGTTTTTATGCCAACTTTGCTATGATCAGTGAAGGAGTCTTGTGGTTGCTAAAGCCTGAAGACAGCTTTGGGGGCAAGACACGCCCTGGACTAGGAAGGGCTCCCAAGGTCTTTGAGGACCTTTGAGAAATCTGAAAGGCCATCCAGTGAAAGGCAGGGGCTGGTCCTCACCGGCGAGAACTCCTCAAGAGAGAGGGAAGGTGTGCTAAGAAAGCAGAGGTCCTAAATGTGAGTCTTGGCCCCCCCCTCAGTAACCATGTGACCTCAGCCGAGTGCTAGGCCCACAGAGGGACGGTCTGGATGCCTGTTCCAAACCTCTCACTTCTCAGATGAGGACACCAGTGCTGGCAAAAGAGGGCCTTGCCAGGCCCGTGGTGCACATTATCCTTTCCGGGCCTCCGGGCCAGCCCAGAGGGACCTTCCTCCTCACAAGCTATCCTTCCCATCCAAAGCCCTCTGTCGAGGACAGAGAGGCGGACAAAGGGTTTCCTACATCAGGGACAAACCTTTCTGTCCTATTTCATCAGAAATAAAATGGAGGTGAGGAAGCAAACAAAACATCGGTCTTTGCATTTGGCTCTTGGGACCTCCTACCTGGATGTAGGATTTTTCCGGAGCTGTGGCTCCCCCAGTTGCTGTAATGCAAGAAGGACTGGGGGGGGGGGGAGTAGTATCTTCTCTTCAACCTGAGGAGGGTAGAAAAGAAGAAAGGAAAGGAAGAGAAGGGAGAGACGAGGACAGCTGCGTCCAGTGGAACTGAATCGAGCTGAGTTCATTTAAGCCACAAAATGAGGGAGGATTTTCCACGAGAGTCTTTCTGGCTCCTGTTCAGTTTCAAGTAGTTATCGAGTGCCTGCTGCGTACTAGGTAGTGTGTGGCATTGCAAGGCCACAAAGAGTAGCAGGACTTGGCCTGTGTCCTCAAGGTGTCCCCGGTCTCCTGGGGAGCGGGATAGGCGAGGCTGTTCTGTGCACCTGTGTTTGGCTCTCCCCTTCTCCCTCTCTAATCCCCCCTCCGTTGCCCTGGCCCCAGATCCACATCTCGCTTTTCCCTTCCCCACTCTGCTGTCTGGCTTTGACCACGGCACACCCAGAAGTATGCTTTTGTTCATCGACCGTCTCGCATTATGTTTTTCTCACGTGCTCTTTAAGCGAGAATGGGTGCGTGGTGTGTCGAAACTCTCTCTCCCACACGTGCTTTCCTTGGCATCTGGGGGTCTCGATGGGAAAGGTTCTTTCCGGGCACACCTGTCATGCTTCCCAGAATAAATAAGACTGAAATCTCCATTGGTCACATTTTGGGAGGCCCAATTTTAATCTTAAACGTTTGGCTTAGAAAACTACCTGGCGAAGGAGGTCCTTCTCAGGGATTCCGGGATCGAACTGGGTGAGAACACAAGTGCTTTAGATTCGGGGGCGTTGTGGGGCCCTGGCTGTGTCCTCAGTGAACGAATGAGTGACATATGGTGACAGAAGCTGGCTGCAGGCTTGGTTGATCGCAAAAGGTCTCACTGACTTCGCCTGTCTCGAGGGGCGTGAAACATTCTCGGTAAGTCTTATTTTCTGTTTAGGCAGATCCGTCCCTTCTCTGTCAATAGGAACAGAGCCACAAAGGTCACGATTTTTCATCGTCAACAAGAAACAGTGAGTGGGTGCGTGAGGGCCGCGGGCTGGGAAAAGAAGGACCGGAACATGGCCCTGACTCTCTCACTTGGCTTCCTGGCCCCAGTGAGTGAGTCGGGTGCCCACCCTCCCAGGGGGACAGCTTCTGAGTCTCACTATCTTTGTGGTCCTCAGCTACCATTTCTTTGGAAGGGAGGGGGCTGAGACAAAGCAGGACAGAGATGGGAGAGGAAACTTGGAGTTCCATTCATCCAAGGAGCCCAGCTGGCGACCCACAGTCTATATCCTTGACACACATTTGTAACCTGAGCGGTCATGTATCTTGTGCTCCGTGACGTGATTTAGACGTGGCGGTCTGGGATGCTCGTTCACAAACCAACCACGCATTTTGTGGATGGATTCCCTCTACTTTTGATCAGGCATGGTGCGTCGTGAGGGGGCTCATTCAAATGGTGAATGCGCTCACACCCAGGGGCACGAGGCTGGGTGCCGCTGCCGTGGGACGTTCAGAAGCAACAGGCAGAACCTCTCGAGGTCGTACGCACTCCGAGAGGACCCGACGGGCCTGGGAGGAAACAGTCAAGGGGTGTGTTGTCCTCTCCGTTTGTGAGAGGTGAGTCGGTGAGCCACGCCATGAGTTAGGCAAGAAAATGTCTGACTGGTGATGATTGCATAATGACCCCAGGAAGGAAGGACGGACTTTGGCGTCTTGATGAGATGTGTAAGGATCTCCTTTTCTCCTCCGTGAAATTAGTCCCTCACCGTGGAGATAGAGTCATCATTCTAAAAAGCAGCTGGCAATTTGCCATCCATTTGCAAATTGTTTTAATGAGGTGATTGCAGAAAAAGACGAGTCGGAGAGAGTGTGCGAGAGAGAGCGAGAGACTTTTGAAAGCACATTAAAGGCAGTTGTTTGAGAAGCCGTGAGAGTCTCTGTCAAGAGTGATCTGGAAAAAATTGCCAAGAGCATTCACGTTGGCTCAGCAAATAAACGGCCCCTGGAGAAGCTGATTAATGTTTATTTACATCCACCCGGTGTTCGGGCTCTGGTGACCACAGCAGGGCAACCGAGATAAGCGTGCAGGGCACCCCCATTAAGGACCCACGTCTTCCCTAGTTGTCACTTTATTACCCTGGTTCGTTTATTCGCTTTGAAATTACGATGGGGAATTGATGCCTCAAAGTGTGTGTCTTGTCACGACCGATTTCTCCTTGTTTGTGGAGAAATCAGGTGCATATTCACTGTTGCCCGGATCAAGGGCCCCTGGCTGAGCCCCAGTCCCGGGGCCCGAGGCGCCCCAGCTGCCGTCTGCTCTCCCCACCCCCGCCCTCCACCTCTGGGACCCAGAGAAGACGCGGATCGCACACCGTGGCTCCATCCGGGGCCTCGGAGCTCAGCAGCAACGTTGCCTTGCCCAGTGGGTGCCAGGTGCTGTCCCCCAGAAGGCCCCACAAAAGCGTTCCCCACCAGCGCATTTACCAAGTAGGCTGGTGCTGCCTCGTGACCACATGCGAGGACCCCCGGCCCAGCTAAGAGGTCTCCTTCTCACTTCCTGCCTCCTGCACCTCCTCGCTCGCTGCCCAGGGGGAAGCTGGCCTCCTGGCGCCTATCTCCGCCTGCCATTTTGGACCCTCCCAGTCGGGGTACCTACCCTCTGGGCCTATGGCCACCAACTTTACCCCTTCCAAAGGCCTGTAGCAGATGCTCTGACATTTCCAGTTTGGGAGAACCTTGTTCCCGAGCAGCCATTATCGCAAAGGGAGGCGACGTTTGGCTCCCCAGGCCTGGTCGGGAGACCCGAAGTTTCGGTCATTCCATCATCCAGGGGAATGCCTTTGCTCCCCTCGGGAAGCCAGCGAGGACCCCAGGAATAGCACCGTGTGCCCTGGGTGTAAACGAGCCAAGGGAGAGGGAAAAGAACATCAGCTCAGAGCCCCCGTTGGAGTCTCAAAACCTGGTTTCCGTAGAGGGGAGACAACTTTGCAGGGAAAATGCCAGTGTCGCGGTTGGACACGGTGGACATGTCACAAATCACAGCCCACAAGGCGGCCGGGGCAGGACGTGAGGCACTCGCCCCTCGGAGCCAGAGGAACGTGTGGGCAGTGCCCTCCACCCCCAGTTCCACGGGCGGGTGTTTTTAAGCGCTTCCCATGCAAGGCACGCTTCTGAGCTTTGCACATATTAACTGTTTGAATCCTTAAGATGGCCTTCGAAGGCAGGGCAGGGGCCTCTGGCGACATCTAGGGACATTTTTGCTTGTCCGCTGGGGGGGGGGGGGTACCTTGGCGTCCGGTGGGGAGATTCCCACAGTGCCCAGCCAGCCCCCACGACTCAGAATGATGATGACTATCAATCCCGAAGCTGAGAACCCCTGAGGGAAGTTGACTCCTCGCCCCCATTTTACAGGTGAGAAAACAAAGCACATGGAGAGGGGCGGTCACTTGCTCCGGGCCACACGGCACCAGGCCCGGCTGCTTCTCAGCTGCCTGCAAGGTGACGCCACCTTTCACTCTGCCAGCCCTGACCCCCGTCTCTCCACAAGGGCTGCAGACCACCCCCGAGTGGCCGGTCCAGGGGCGCCCCTTTCCAAAGGCCTGAAGGTTCAGCACCTGGTGCTGTGACCTCTTGGTTCCCGAAACAAGTGGTTTGGGAAAACCATAAAGGCAGGGGTCAGAGAAAACCCCACCCTGCAGGACCGACGTCACGGGAGCCTGGGCCAAACTCAGTGAAGGCGTCTTGCCTAAACCTCGCATTCTTGGATCATAAAAACAGCAGCATCTGCATTTTTATGTATTTTAGCATTTAATAATCCAAGAAGCCTGAATAATAAACACCAGGACAGAACAGAAAAGTTCTTCACTCCCCTTCTCCTTCCAGGCAGGACCCGGTCCAACGACTCGGGACGCCCTGGCTGTTAGGGCCGTGCTGGGGCTCCCCGTCGGGAGCAAACGCACCCAGGAGCCCAGCGGGGCCCGGAGCCGGTCCACGGGCAAGAGGCGCGGACGGCACGAGCCCGAGTTGGGGTCGTGCGGACAAGGGCCCGTTTTATTTTTTCCTGATTCCGTAAGCTGGACAGTGACACGGTCTGTTAAATACCCTGCAAAAAGCCTTCCCAACAGCTGGGCTGTTCTGTACATTTAATCTCAGCCCGGAAGGAGGAGGCAGAAGTGGCCTCACTGGTAAACACCGGCCAGCTGCCAGCTGCTGCTGACACGTCCTGCGAGGGTCTGACCCCACACCCCTCCCTAGGGCTCCCTGTTCTCGAAGCCCCTTTGAGAGGATGGAAATTTTTATTCCACTGTGAGAGCTCAGAACCAGAGCGCCCTTGCGGGAGGAAGCACGAGGAGATCACTGATCTCCTCCGGCATTTCCCTGATTTTCTGGGGTGCGCGAGGACACCCCACCAGAAGAGAGGGAGAGATGGGATCTCCCTAATTCAGGAAAGATTTGGGGCCACAAGCCCCTCTCCCCTGCACTTTGCTCCCACCCAACCCCCTGAAAACCAGCTCCCTCGGGACAAGGGGAAGCCGAGGCTTCCCTCCGGCGCTGGCCTGAGCGGCCTGAGAAAGGGTTCTGGCGCCACCTTGAGCTGCTTTTCAGGAAGCAGCAGAACCATCCAGAAGCTGCTGGTCCCTGTTTACAAGAGCGGCCGCCCAGAGCCTCGCGCAGGGTGTCTGTGGCTTGTTTTCCAGCCTCTTGGTGTCTCCTTCCCCAGTTCCCAGGCGACCCCCCTGACCCCCATCAAGTGGGAATGTGGCGGGGGTGCTGCACGAGCCAGGGCGGCCACACTTGTAGACCCCCCCCCCCCCCCCCCCCCCCCCCCCCGCCTCCGGGACCCGGGGGCCACGCTCTCCAGCAAGGAGGTGGCCCAGGCGGGGGCAGCCCCCCGACCCAGGCCCCTTGGAGCTCTTCAAATGTCACTTAGCAGCAATTAGGTAATTGGGGAAGAAAGATTTCCTGGAAATTAGTTCAAGGTTGGGGATAAGAGGGAAATTGCCAGGCAGAGACTTCTTGTTTATGAAAGCTGTCCCTTCTCAGCCCTGTTTTCCTTCCAACTAATCAGTCGCCCAGTGCTCTCCCCCCACACTGCCGGCTGGGAAGCGTCAAAGCCCCCCACGCCCCTCACACTCCAGACCCTCGTCAACCCCTCTCCAGAGGGCTCTGGTTTGCGGCCCCAGGGCAGGAAAGACAGAAGGGACCCAGGACCGAAGTGGGGGCCTCCACCACCCATCCCCCCTCAGCTCACAGCCCTGTGGGGCCTCAGCCCAGGCACCTGGGTCCCTCTAGAGGCTGGCACGTGTGCCCCAATGCCACAGCCTACCCCGACCCCACACTCACGGGAAAATTAGCCATTTTCAGGAGGCCCCTCTAAGACAACGCCAGGTGATCACTTCTCTGCGAAGCTTTCCTCCGAGGGAGAAGTCTCGTCTGCACCTTGAATAGAGCAAGTGGCTCTACAGTTACTTGGGTTAGCAGAGGACGAAGGCTTGTTTTCTTTTACAGGAGGTATACTAACTTTTTTTTTAATGTTTATTTATTATTTTCGAGAGACACAGAGACAGAATGTGAGTGGGTTAGGGGCAGAGAGAGAGGGAGACACAGAATCGGAAGCAGGCTCCGGGCTCCGAGCCGTCAGCCCAGAGCCTGACGCGGGGCTCGAACTCGCGAGCTGTGAGATCATGACCTGAGCCCAAGTCGGACGCTTAACCGACTGAGCCACCCAAGAGCCCCCTAACTTTTTTTTTTTTTTTTTTTTTTTTTATGCTGGAGAATAATAGTTCTTCTCAGCCAAGGGTGGTTTGGCCTTCTAGGGGCCACTTGGCAATGTCTGGGGCCATTTTTGGGCGTCACATCTGGGGTTGGGGGGAGGCTGTTGGCCTCAGGCAGGCCCGGGCCCAGGACGCTGCTTAACACCCTACAACGCATAGGACAGCGTCCTACAACAGAGAAAAATTTCACCCCGAATGCCAGTAGCGCTGAGGTGGAGATCTCACCTGACATACAGCAAGCTTTACAAATCCTAAGTGCGTATGGCAATGACTTTCCACGTACGGACACACGGTATTAGTTTCTTAATACGGCTGTAAAACTCACCACCAGCTAGTGGTTTAAAACAACACACGTTTGTTATTTTACTATTCGGGAGGTCAGAAGTTTTAGGAGAGAATCCACTTCCTTGCCTTTTCCTGCTCCTAGGGGCTCCTGCAGCCTTCAGCTCACAGCCCCAGCCTCCGTCTTTGAGCCAGCAGCTCGGCATCTGTCCACCTCTTTTCTGTCTCTAACCACCTTGCCTCTCCCTCTTACATCCTGCCTCCCTGATGATGACATTGGGCCCACCCCATAACCCAGGATGATCTCCCCATTTCAAGACCCATAACTTCCTCACACCTGCAACGTCCCCTGTGCCCTATAAGGCAGCATATTCATGGGTGTCGAGGATTAGGACGTAGACATCTTTGGTGCTGGGGGGGGGGGGGTGTTATTCAGCCTGCCACATATACTCAGATCAAACGAAGACCACTTCCACGATCCAGAAGGTTCCTGTGTGCCGCTTCCCTCCCAACCCCGCCCCTCCCCAACTATCCTGCCTTCTATCACCATAGGAAATTTTGCTTGTTCCTGGGATTAATGATTTTTAAAGAAAATTCCTCTTTAGTACAGGCTACATATGAAGTGTTAATACAGTTACGAAGAAATCCCCACACTGGATCCCTAGAAAGCTTCAGGGAAATTCTTAGGCTGAACACTCGAACCCAGCTTAGAAAGGACCAGAACTTAATTAGGGTGAGCAGGGGCCATTCCACGGCCAGAGAGTGCGAGACCCCGTCATTGTCCCAGCTCCCCGTCTACGCGGACACAGTAGCCGGTCTTACGTTGTGTGTAGAGCTGGAGTCTAGGTTCGGGGGGTCCCGGGGCGCCCACCCCCAGCCCCAGGCAACCACTGATGTTTTTACTGTCTCCACAGTTTCGCATTTTGCACGTGAATGCATCCTACCCGTGTAGGTAGGTTGGCATCCTACCCGTGTAGCCCTTTGCAGACTGGCTTCTTTCACTTAGCACTATGCTTTCAAGGTTCCTTCCATGTCCTTTCACGCCTCGCGGGGTCTTTGAATTTTAAGGCGATGTGTTAGTAGGACAGTTGTTGGGTCTAAGATGAAGGCCAGGAGGCATCGGGTGGGTCATCGGATGAGCTGTGTTGGCCCACCGGTGACTCAGACTCCACAGCCTGTCATGGTCTTTCTTCCAGAAACCCTAGTCCGGGTCTGCCCGCCAGAGGGGGCAACGTCACAAATGTATCTCATGCCAACGTCCTTGTCTGGTGGTGAGTCGAAAGGCAGGTAGAACTTTCCAGAGGACCATGGGCTACGGCTTATGCTCAGAAGAAATTTCTCCATTTCCTTGTGTCTAGAGAGTCTTATGTCAAACGGCTCTCAAGACCTTGAAGTTTGGAAGTGCTCCTGGGGGCTGGGGAGCAGGTAGTGAGAAGCCAGGTGCCTCTGTCCTTCCTCCCAGTGAGACCAACATGGCCCCACCACCCTGAGCCCTGCTTGCTGGTTCCCTGGCTGACGTGTCCAGCTGGCTGCCTGCCTGCCTACGTGAGCTCACCCTGGAACATACATATATTGTGTGCAGAGCCTTTTCAGATGTTTTTTTTTTCCTTATTAAAACAATAATAGCTACACTACAAAACTATTAATCTGGCAGTAAATTCTTACAGGAAATTTACTGCTATGGCTGTATTTCAGAAATTGGCCGTATTATCCCAGAAGGAGGTACAATTAAACATTTAAGAATAAAAGTTGTGCAGGATTTAGGTGGCGCCTCTTGTCTGAAGGTTTCAAAGACAAAGGTTTCTTTTCCCATCAAATACGGACGATTTCAGAGGCTGGGAAATGGCAGAGCTAAGTCGGGGGTCCACCATGAAGTCATCTGCAGACCCAAGTGGTCTCATGGCTTCCTCGTAGCCCTTGCTGCGGCTGGGTTTTATTTTCCGGAAGGTGCATATCCCACCCCGGGGTCTTGTGATTCACCCGGGCTCCTAAAGGTTGCTTTGACCTTGACGCACGGTTTCCACCTGGGTCAGGGTGTTGCCGGACCCACAGAGAATTGGGAAGCTGACAGAAGAAGTGGAAACCTCATGGACACAGGACACAAAGTGAGCAACTGAGAAAAGGGACAGTGCGGATTAGGGTCCCGTCTGCCGACACTGCCGGTAAAGATGCCCAAAGAGGGAGAAGTAAGAAGTGAGACCTGGACAAGAAGTCGGAGCCCGTCCCAAGAGTGGGAGCTCCTGTGACTGCAGATCTCCACCCTGGGCACCGAGGGCTGTCCATGTGTTTGGGGACCTGGAATCGTGCAATCCTTCCCCAGCAGAGGAGCTGGACAACATTGGGTCGGCCCGGAACACAAGAAGCGGGGATGGTCCTGAGTGAGGCCGGTGGAGCGGGCGTCACCAGGGACTTTGAGTGGATGGGGGCCCGGAAAGCCAACCAGAGAATGCCATTTATCTGTCCCACCAGCCCCCACTAGGTGCCACGCTCCGTGCGGAGGAGAGAGCGGGCCCTGCCCTGGGCGATCGGGCCTCGTTCCGCAGGCAGCGGAGAGCCACAGAAGGCTGAGGGGCAAGAGAGTGCCCGGAGGACTCTGGGGTTTCAGAATGAAGTTTTGGGTTCACTTTTCTCCCTCCGCTCACCCAGCACTGACGGTTCCCGACAGCACATCAAGTGTTGGCTTTGTGGGGCAGGGCTCCTGGTCTCACCCCACCTCGGCATGTGCCCCTTGAGAGCAAGAAGGAGGTCTTTCTGTCACCCCCCCCTCCCCGAGATGCCCCGTGACTTGTGCAGGACGGGTTCAGTGAACGTCCAAGCCTCAGCAGCTTGGGGTGTCTGTGGATGCGGGTCAGAGTCCAGCTCCTGGGTGCTCGGTGAGCTGTCTGCTCCGGGGCAGGCGCTACCCGGTCGTGGTGCTCAGTCTTGCCCATTCTTTCATTCGTTCGTTGCTGGCCCAGCGTCCTAACAGCCCTCCCAGGTGGATGCGACCGACTCCAGAGGCACCATTAGTAACTTGCCCAAAGCCAGCCAGCCTCAGATGGGAGTCACATCCGGGATCAGCCAGTCCTGTGGCCCAGCACCCCTCAACCGGCGTGCCTCCCACGCCAAGGGAAATCTCAGTCCTGAGGTCTGTGCCATCCGATTGCCCATGTGGGCCCTCGGAAGCCCCCCCCCCCCCACCACCACCCAAGTGGAGGGCCAAGAGGGGAGGCAGGGCACGTTCTAGAAGGAGGTGGTGGCCCCGAGAAAAGAAGCGTTTGGCCTGCCCGTGGAGGCTACGGCATGTTCCAGCTTTCTATTTTTCTAGCATTAGGTTGTAATTATGCTGTGGTGACTCCACCTGTGTCTTCCTGAAGATCGACTGACCCTGTGGCTTGGACCAAGTGTCCAGGCTCCTTGGAAGGAGCTGTTCTGGTCAGCTCTGAGAAGAGGGACGTGTTCCAGGCACGTGATCGCCCCCTGACAGCTCCAGCTTCTTCCAGAAGACTCAGCAGCCAGAAAGCCCACAGGAAGACACCCCCTCCGGTCTGCTGGGAAGCCTGGCATTCTATAAGAGGATTTTTTTGTTTTGTTTCTTTGGAACTTAGGGGACAACTGTAAAATGATGATCCCAAGGAGCTGGGAAGATGCCTGGGTTGCACAGCTGGCTGGGACCCTAATGAAATTAAGAATGAAGAAGGCAAAACGTTGGGAAATCGTTGCAAAAGTATTTTCTCCGAGTTGAGGAGGGGAATGGAGTAGAAGAGAGAACGTAATTTATTGGAGGCTGGGGAGAGGGCAGGACTTGCTCTAATAAACGTCTCACAAGAAAGCTAACTAAGGAGAGTCTTTCTTGGATCCACACCGGATCGTGCACTCGGCAGGCTCCAGGGAGGCGGCCCTGCGGAATTAGCGGAAAAACCAGGGTCCTGTCCGCAGATGGTGTGGTCTGACCTCACAAGCACACGCCCTAAAACGAAGCGGATGGGGTTTGTTGGAAGAAAGCACTGCTTCTTGTACTACGTTTCAGAGGTTTTGTAGGGTAATGACAATAACGTCTTCCTTTCTGCTTTTCCCAAAGCGCCCCAGCTTCGTAAATAGGTCAGCTTCATGCGGATCCTCGGCCCCCACTTCACAGACCGGAACTTCCTCAGCCCGCGAGCCTGGTAGGCTTGACCAGGTGGACCGGGGCTGAAGCAGGGACAGAGCCACGGGCTTCTGAGTTCCCCCAGAGGAAGGCTGGACTCCACTTCCACGCCGGGATTCCTTGTCCCTGCTCCCCTTCAGAGGTCAGGAACTGGGGCCAGATCTGTTCTGTGGCTCTGCCACGGGGGTCACTCCCTCCCTTCCTTCCACTGAATTGGTCGCCTTTGAAAATTGGGAGGATTCGTGTCGCCACCCACATGCACAACTCCTCTCGAAGAGTCGGGAGACCCGGCAGCTGTGGCCACGTTCCCCTGTGGTGCCGGCACTGAGACGGGGCACCCCCCCCCCCCCCACCGCCCCACCGTGTCCCTCACTTAGGATCTGGCCTCTGGCCACGTCTCTGGCCTGCCCTCCCTGGGTGTCTGAGCGTGTGATACCTGTTCTCTGCCAGGAGCCACCCACTTCGGGCAAAGCATCCTCCCGAGTCTCCAAGGCAAATGGAAAAAGGAGACAAAAAATTGCATGGATAATTAAGAGGCGGAAGTTTTAGCTCTTGCCAGAAGCTTGCGGGCACAATGCAACGATGTCCACATGAGAGCACGAGCTAATCATGTTACTACCACATCCTCCGAAACTTGAGTTTACACCAAACGGTCCCAGAGTCCGTGGGGTGGCTCCGTTCCAGCTGGGCTCTGTCGAATCCAGCTAGCCTGAGTTTGCGGAGGGCCTTTAAAAGAAACACGATAGGCATTAAGGTGATGCCTATGGATAGGAGACTGGCTAAATAACATGAAACATTGCATCTGAGAGAATTCTAACTAGCAGTTAAAAATGAATGAGCTACAGCCCCGTTGATACATATTTAAATACACACGCAGCATAATACCGTATAACGGGACACGGCAAAGAACCCACCCACTGCCTACCTTTGTCAATAAAGTTTTATTGGCACACAGCCCTGCCCGTTTGCTTACATATTGCCCGTGGCTGCTTCCACACTACGATGGCAGAGACAACTAGCTGCGGTGGGGACCGTATGATCTACTGAGTGGAAAAGGTTTATTAGCAGGCCATTTACGGGAAAAGTTTGCTCCCCCTTGCTCTACATTATTTTGGGATACACACACACACACACACATATTTCATGTATAGTTATTTTGTTGGAAAGATGTCGAAGTTCATGGCAGAGATGGTCTGTGAGAGGGAGTCCAAGATAGGGAGTGAGTAGTATAAAATGTCCTTGATCCTAAAATTCCACTTCCTTCGTTGAAAAAACATACATTTGGAGCAAAACAAATAAATGTTCACAGCTGTCAAATTCCAGTTGTGGGTTCATAGGTGTTTGTTTTATTCGTATTTGAAGTTTTCTGTGTTTAGAATGTTTTAAATAAAGATTGGTTTATCAAAGAACAAAATAAAGTCTTAGGAATGGAATAATTACAGCTACATTATCAAACTCTCAGAGTGCCATGATAATTACATGTTTAAAATGACCTACCATAGCCAGCTCCTTAAATATTCGATGTAGGACCCTTGGTTTTCGTCTAAATTATTTGGGAAGAAAGGATTTCACTTTCAGGTTTTCTTACACTTGTATATTTTAAAAATTTCCTTCTATATCTTTATAAATAGTTCTT
The DNA here is from genome assembly GCF_027475565.1 of Acinonyx jubatus. Classification (NCBI taxonomy): domain Eukaryota; kingdom Metazoa; phylum Chordata; class Mammalia; order Carnivora; family Felidae; genus Acinonyx; species Acinonyx jubatus. The sequence goes on along the minus strand of NC_069388.1, from coordinate 4,019,154 downwards.
AGGTACCACCGACAGATTCACTTAATCCAGGCACTGATTTCCCCCTCGTGGTCCTGTGTTATTTCCCCCCAACACAGGAGCAATGTATAGACTCATCCAAAAGCAACAGCCCAATTATGCAAGCAGTGCCTTCCAACATGTGAATAGCCCTGTCTGAGAATCCAGGAAAAATAACCAGCCAGGGCCTTGTCCCACTTTACTCAAATCACATGGACAATTTACGTCCGTGAATGGAATTTCAGTTTGATCTCGGAGTTGACATGTAGGGGCCCAGGCACATTATAGGGGTGGAGAGGGAGGGGAGCTGACAAGAGTCGGGAAGAATTTGAGTAATGTAAAACAGACGTCGGCCCTCTGCTGGATGCCAGCTCGAGCCAGGTGTTGGACTGGGGCAGGTGACTTGGGGAGCACGGGTCCCACTCTCGGGGGGAGCCGGGGCCAACATGAGGGACGAGGGAGGGACAGCAGGATTTAGGATCTGCAGTCTCTCCGTCTCCAGATCTGTCCACCCGAGGAGTCGAGCGTGGGGTCTGGCAATTTCAGAAGACATCCTCTTCCGTACCTGAACGAAGGGTTATACACAGAACTCTAGGCAGCCAAGTGGGCGGCTTTTGAAAACAGACTTCTGGAATTTCCCAGACTTCTTGCAAATAATCCACAGTACTTTGTCAGGGTGGAAAAACCTAAATTTCTTCCTCCTCTGTCTGGAATATATACAGTAAAGCCTTTGTGACTTGGCAGGGCGTGCCTGGCCCAGAAGACCTCTGCTCTTGGCCGGGCTGTGCCGCCGTGAACTTGGTGACCTCCAGAAGATCAGACACCTCCGGGGTCCTCTGTCTACGGGTCGGTGGGTTTGGGGGCCTGGGGGAGGGCCTGAGGCCCCAGCCTTTGTCCTTAGATTTCCCGAAAATCACACGATCACCGCACATGTGGAAGGTGGGCTGGGTGGGGCGCTAGCCGCCACAGGGCCTTGGATGGGGAGCAAAGGAGGGGGCAGAGAGGCTCAGCAAGCAGCTTGGAGACTGGGACAGGAAGGGCCCTTCCCCTCATGAGTGTGGCCTCCCCCAGACTCAGTGCGGCCGCATAGTCCCACGGCCGTGTGGTTGTCTGTCCTGGCTGCAGAGGGGGTGCTCGGCCCTGCTGGACCCCTCTTTTCACGGCCCGAAGTGTCCATCCCTAGTTGTAACCCGCCTGCGGGCCCCCAGACCAGCCTCCCACAGCACCTCCCTGGCCTGCCCTCACTCGCATGGACCCCGGTCGGACAAAAGCCACGGCTCAAGCTTAGCCACCTTGAAACGTCCTTCACTTTTCCAGAGCTCATCTGGGAAATGGGGATGATCACCGTATCTGTCTTACAGGCACGGGGCGAAGATTCAGGGACATCAGGACCAGGGCTCTGAAGGGGGGAGCCGGAGGATGGTCCCCCGCACGCCCTGCCCCCAGGCAGCAGAATGCCTTCCTCCTCCTGAAGCAGCCCTCTCCTCCAGCCTTGGCTTTCCCTTGGGCTCTGGTCACTACTCATCCCCCTCACTCCCCAGAGTCCCCAACCCTGAAGACAGTCGCCTCTGTGCATGAAGTATGTCCTGTCTTGCACAGTGGGGCCTCCATGCCCTGCAGGGCCCTGTTCTCTGGTCCTCACACCGTACATGGCACGGTCCTCATGCTGAGGGAATGGCCTTGACCAAGGAGACAAGAGCTTCACGGAGGTTACCCATCGGTGGGGGTTGACCATGGTAGATATAGAAAGAAAACGCAGGCGGTGACTAGGGCCTCTCTTGCAATGACCGGGGTTGGGGGGGTGGTGGTGTGAGGGAGCAGTGAGGTGGTGCTTTCGGCAGGCGGGTCGGGGAGGCGGCTGCGGAGTTGAGACTGGCCGACCAGAGGGAGGCAGGCAGCCATGACAGCAGGACATGGTTCAGGCTGGTGGCAGAATGGCTGCTTGCCAGGTAGGGCCACCTGAGACAGAGCTATGGTCTGGAGGGAGGGAGGGGAAGAGGATGAAGCTGGGGGGCAGGCAGGCCATGGACCCTGGGGACTGGGGGGGGCCGTGGCCAGAAGTCACGGGGAGTCTCATTTCCATTTGAGAAAGATGATGGCGGCCGCCGTGCAGAGAACGGACCGTAGGAGCACAGTGAGAGGGGATAAGTGTTTTCTCCACCTCCGCTGCCCTTTACTGGGGAGAATTGGGCACGTTTTCTAATTTAAGCTCCAGCTAAATTAAACTAATTTAGCTTCACGGAACCTAGGAATTAATGGACGGTCCAATGACCCCAATGCAGCTGGAATGTGAGAGAATCATAAAGGCCTGCACACAGAGAAGATAATGGAAAATGCTGATGGGTCGACCTGCTCGGCCACAGCTGGGTTTTAATAAAATTAACACATTTGGGAACTGGGTTGTTTTTCTCTTTCTCAAAACAAAACAACACCCCCCACCCCCAAGTGACGTGTCCCACCCTGGTCCCTATTGAAAAAGTGCACGGTCTCACAGAGCTGTTCCGAATACCTATTAGTGCATTATCAGGATTTCTCCTAAATCCCTCCCAAACAAAGCCACCGCTCTTTAGGGGAAGGTTGACCTTAATTTAATTACTGAGAATTACTTTAAGATCCATGTGTTCCCTCATATTACTGAAAAGTAGTCATTATAATAATGAGGACCGCATGTGTCCTGGGTCTAATTATTAAATCGTTATATTGTTTTATAATTCCTATTAGCTGCTTTGGCTAAAGGGTCAGACGAAAAGAGGCAGAAGCGTCTTTTCCTTTCCCCAGTTGACACGTCAGTTTCTATCCATATAGTTTTGGGCAGCCTGAGGAGAGGTGGGGCAGGAAGGGGGAGCTTGGCCGTCACGGCTGTGGGGGGCCCGGAAGGACACAGGTAGGGCTCCTGACACACGGGGACCAGGCCCAGGGTCTCCAGCACTGGACCTGGCCCCCCCCCCCCCCCCCCCCGCCCAGTGCAGGTGGGAGGGTCTCAGCGGGCAAACACGGGGGCCTTGGCGTCACCTTCATCCCTCAGACCCCGCGCGGGGGCTCCCTTAAGGTACCTGCTTTCCTCGAAGTCCTCTGAAAGGTAGAAATCAGAGCAGGAAAGTGGACAGGTACAGGCAGCCTCAGGTCGCTTTCTCACACTAAGGGTTGTCACCAGAACAAAATGAGCAAAACCAGGGTATCTTCGAACGCAAAATAAAACATCGTAAGAAAAATGTCACGACAAACGAAGGTGACGTGTGACTTTGTTGTGAGTAAAATTCCAGATCGCTCAAAGAGCCACATTATCAAAATCTTTCCAAAAACGTTTGCAGCGAGGAGCCTTCTGTGAGAAGTCTGTGGCGGGCTGAGACTCGGGGCACCTGCTGCTGTATTTGCTCAGTAAACCCTCCCAGCGCATCGCTGATGGAGTCTGAGCTCGTCCCTGGAAACCATGTCCTGGGAGGCTCCGGACAGAAGGGACGAAGTGCAGTTGTGGCCCCGAGTCGAGACAGAGGCCACCGCAGAGCCGGTTAGCGGAGTTCGGACGTTCCGGGGACGTTCCTGCTCTCAGGGGGTCCCAGGAAGATTCTGGAGATGCTTAAGGGAAAGCTGCCTGTTGGGGACCTGTTAGGCAAAGCCACCAGCTCCTGGATGGTATGGCTGAAGCACAGGGAAGGCAGGAGGGGTTGAGCCCGAAACCCAGCGGCAGAGGAATCTCTCCCACCCCAGCCCTCCCAGGCCTCCTCTGGGCTCCGCATTGACAGACCCCTGCAGGTCCTTGAAAACCAAGGGATGGCTCCACAGGGAGGTTAATTTGCATTTAATAGGGGCACAAATTGCAGCAATGACTTAACCATGGCAACGAGCAATTATATTAGGCTGAAATTTAAAATGGGGGAATAAAAAAGATCCATCAGTCCCTTCTTGGCCATGGGGACAGATGACAGACAGGGCGGGCTTCGTGGGTGAGTGGGGTGGGGGGTGGCGAGCTCTGAAGAAGCCACCCTTACTTTAATCCTGGGCTGTTGCCATCTTGAAACTCTTCACAATTCGAACGAGAGGACTGCCTTTCGTGGCACTGGGCCCCACAAATCGCGTGGCTGGACCTGATTATGGGATTTGGCTGTTATACCTGGCCCTTCCCTCTGTGTCTCCATCATTTTTTTTCTCAGCCAAATGGCTTTGTGACAGCTTTTCCTGTTTTTCTCTTAATTATTATTTGTCTGCCCTTTTAAATTAAGGTATAACATGCAAACAGCAAAGCTCAGAAATCTTAATCAGTACTTTTTTTTAGTGTGTGTATGAGTCCTTGTGGTGTGCTAAACGATTTCCATCCTCCAGAAGGTTCTTTGGTACAGTGCCCCAGTTACCCCCTAGGTACCTACCATCTGACTCCTAGTAGGAGTATTGTATCTCAGAAACATGTTCTTCTTTAATTTTCCCACTTCTCTTGGAGATTATTCAGGTCCATGGGAATCCAGAAAATCTTCAGGGAAGGGAAAGAAGCTAGAACGATTTTGAAAAACACTGGCTATGCCAAAAACACCCCAAGCTGGGAGAGTATCTGAGTCCTTCAAATACAGTAAGACATAATTCTATTGTGATGGTCCATTTCTGCAATGAGATCCTTGGGTCTTTTACAAGATGCTTTCAGGGATCTGGAATTATATATTTTTGAAATGATAGGGGCGCCTGGGTGGCTGAGTCGGTGGAGCGACCGACTTCAGCTCAGGTCATGATCTCACAGTTCGTGGGTTCGAGCCCCATGTCGGGCTCTGTGCTGACAGCTCGGAGCCTGGAGCCTGCTTCGGATTCCGTGTCTCCCTCTCTCTCTGCCCCTCCCCGCTCATGCTCTGTCTCTCTCTCTCCGTCAAAAATAAATAAACATTAAAAAAAAAATGCTATATTACCTTAAATTATCTTAATTGTTTCATTAATGTGAACTTGATATAAAGTAGCCTCTCGAAGTGCATTGCTAAGGAGGGGAAGGAGATTAATAACCTAATCAAGCATTTGGAAACAATTGACAAGCCTCCTGGAAAGGGTACTCTAAAAATTTCATTTAAAAATGTAATTATATTGATTAGAAAGACATATTCCTTTGTTTCAGGGAGCGGATCTTACAGTTCAAGAGCATTTAGCTGAATTGATAGAATTATATTTAAAATGCTATCTTCTTAATTGTATAAAATGCAATTTCCAGGCTTTTACTGCAGAAAGACTTGGGTTTCTGGAGTCTTCTGCCGTTTTAATGTTGATTTGGGGGTGACCCCTGGTGTTACTGGAAACGAGAAACAAAAACGAAGGAGGCTTTATGTACGGGGTCATCGTGTCGGAGCCCGCTTTGTGGCGGGAAAGGTGGCTGTGGGCGGGAGTGACAGATGTGAGGCAGCGCGGGTGTGTGGGGGCTCCTTGGGAAGTGTGCCCCCGACATCAGGTGCCCAGGGAGCCCAAGCCTTGTTCTGCAGGTGCCATCCTTCCTTTCGGGAACCAAGAACCTTGGCACAATTTTTCAGTCTTCTTTGTGGTATCATAATTACCTGCTTTGAGGGAGGGCTGGATTTTTTTAAAACAAGAAACTGAAGCTAAGACAAGTTTAGTGATAAGCTGAGAAGATGCTGCTCTGAGATAAAATTCTGGACGATGAAGCAAATCACCAAAGTCCTGAGGCTGATTTTCTTATGTGCCTTCAAAAGCTCCCATCCTTTGATCCTGGGGTTCCTCTGGGGTTCCTCTTTCTCCTGGTTATTTATCTGAAGGAAAGAATACCTAAGAAGGGGGGAAAAATGCCGCCTGCATTGAGATGTTCGGGCGTGTTGATGGTAACAGCTGAATAAATAAACAAGCAGGCAGAGTGATCAACAACCTTGATGCCCCCGAATGGGGTCTGCAAGCCCTCCTGGGCCCAGACCCCCCATGCGGACACCATAATGATGGTCCCAGACACACAGAAACGTTGATGAGAGAGTGTGCGAAAGTACCCGAGACCCCCAAATTGTAGGTGCCCTCTCCCGTTGGGAAAACCACTGTTGCGACAGGCTCGTGGGATTCGGAGGGAAGGGTCTAGAAAGGAATGCAGAGAATCCCTGGCTTAAAACTGCATCTTTGTGAGAAATAAAAAAATGCAAAGGGCAAAGAAGAGAAGCACGTGGAAACCTGGGCACTCTCCTTTATAGTCTGATTCTCAAAGGGAGGCAACAGCATTTGGAGCAATGGCGCCGTCTCTAGAATGCGGAATCACGTCTTGGGGGAATTCTGGTGCAAGGGACGAGAGATGTCTGGAAGTATATATTTTCTTCCGTCACTACTACGAATAACCGACATGTAGAAAGTGCAGAGAAAAATCTTCACGTGAGGCCACTTGCTTTGCTCAACACAAGCCAGTGAGGATACTGTTCTTGCCACCAGATGACAGGGGGACACTGGATGGAAGAAGGCCATCAATGATCTTGCTGGGGGTCCAAGGCCACACGGCGGATCCCTGAGCCTGAGGCCCCCTGAGACAAAAAGGGGCTTGAGGCGAGGGCTCCATTCTGTCCTCTGAGACAAGGAGGGAAACATCCCACCGGTTTCCCCAAAGACGTTTGCTCCATATTGGATGTGGTCCGGCCTGGTGGCATCTATCATATTTACTGCCAATTTGAGCTGATAATCCCTTGTTGGCCGAAGTTGACATCTCATCTCCAGGCCACGAGAAGACAAACTCAAACTCCCTCAGAGGCCAGAGCTGGCGGGAAGGGTCTTTGTTCCTGTGTGAAACACAGGGATTCTCTGCATTCCTTCCTAGACGCGTGTTTTCTACAAGTTTTTACTCAGAACGCACAGCTCCCTTGATTTATCTGTTCTCGTTTTCAACAGAGACTATGATAAAAAGAAGTATTTATCTAAGTTGAGGAGAACACCTTGAAACTAAATGATAATTGGCAAGGAAAGCCAGCTTGGGGAAGCAATAGGGAGCGGTGGGGGGTGTGGCAAAATCATCAAGGTCCCTCCCGTGGGGGCTCAGTGACAGCCACTTGCAGCCATGTGGGGAAGCAGGTCCTGTGTTATTTTCAAGGGGAAGCTTAAGACCTGAATATTTGGATTAAATCTCGTCATTTTGAAATATTTCAAAAGACGGGGGTGGGGGGGGCAGCACCTGGGTGGCTCAGTCGGTTAAGCGTCCGACTTCTGCTCAGGTCACGATCTCATAGCTCATGAGTTCGAGCCCCGCGTCAGGCTCTGTGCTGACAGCTCGAAGCCTGGAGCCTACTTCGGATTCTGTGTCTCCTTCTCTCTCTCTGCCCCTCCCCCTGCTTGTGCTCTTTCTCTCTGTCTCAAAAACAAGTAAACATTCAAAAAAAATTTTTAAAGAGAGAGATTCTCATTTTAAAGAATTTCAAGAAATCCTGTCAGTTAAGTGTCTTCGTTTGGGTTCCCCCAGGGACTCGAGGGCAGGGAGAAAGAAGGAGGCCAGCAGCTGGTCTGCTCATCAACGGGTCACGGTTACGGGCAGCAGAGGCTCAGCCCTGGTGGTTTGCTCAGAGATGGTACACGATGGGGCCCTTCAAACAGGACGGGGCTCTTCAAACTATCTGTGGTACAGAATTCTTTTGTCTTGCCACGTCATGAAAGACTGGTGTTTTTGTACAATACAATACAAATGGGAACAAAGATGCACAAAATACGATCCCCATTTAAAAAAAAATTTGTTTTCATGTTTATTTATGAGAGAGAGAGAGACACACAGAGTGCGAGCAGGTGAGGGACAGAGAGAGAGGGAGACACAGAATCCGAAGTCGGCTCCAGGCTCCGAGCTGTCGGCACAGAGCCCGACATGGGGCTCGAACCCACGAACCGTGAGATGGTGACCTGAGCCCAAGTCGGCCACTTAACCAACTGAGCCACCCAGGTGCCCCTACGATCCCTCCCTTTTTAAATTATTAGCTTCAACAGCCATAAAATTAATGTATCAAAATGCTATAAAAGGTTCTAAATGCTCACATTCCATTCCATCAGATTAATAAACAGCTCAGGAACCCAGCCAGCTCTGCTTCCAGGACCACACGTCCTGGAACAGGACGGCTCAGATGACCCCGTCCCAGAGGTAGGGAACCTGGGATGTTCATCCATCATCATCATCCTGCCTGCAACTGATAAACGTTGCTTCTAGGGAAATGAGCCCTCCGGCGTGCGAGCCCTCCTCCGCAGACCTAGTGTGTTCCCGCAGCGGTGGGTGGCAGGGAAGCTGTCACCTCCGGCCGTCAGGCATGGAGGTCACGCCAGGAGACCGTGGACAGGCCACCGACAGCAGCTGCTACGTGAGAATGTTTTTGCTTCTTGGTAGCTCCATGGTCCCGGCTCTTACAGGGAGGTACCAGACCAGTAACAGCAGCGTCCCCTGGGCACTTGCTTGGAAATGCGAATTCTCAGGCCCCATCCGAGACCTGCCCAATCAGAAACTCCAGGCGTGAGCCCTCCAGAGGGTTTTGACATCCGCCCAAGTTTGAGAGCCTCTGCTCTATTGCATTTTAAAGCAGTTAGGCCAATCAACAGTTAAGAAATGTCTTTGCTGTCGCATACAACTAATTCAAACTTAACTGGGTTTGGCTTTTTTCTTTCAAAGAGCTCAAAGTGAACACATTTTCCTAACAATTGCATTATTTAAATAATGCAGAGGGTAAGCTATTTCCTTTTCTCTAAGCCACTCCAGTAAGTCCGACGCATAGAAAATCACTTAATCACTCTAGAATCCAGCCACGAAGATCTGTATTCAGAAATGTTTGTGGGGTCATTCCTCTGTTAGATGTCAATAGTGGCAGAGGATAAACTCTGCTCGGCAATGCGACACCTTCCTTACTACGAGACCATTAAGCTGTCTGAAGCGGAGTTCTCCCTGATTAAACAGGAAATGCCATGTGCAGAGTCTGGTATCCATCCAGGGTCCACGAAGGACGGGACCCAGACGAAGAATAATAAAAAGCCTTTCATTTGCTCAAAGTGTTCCCTTCCTCAAGGTGCTCTCCTATAAATAAATAATCTGCCGAGAGCCTGGCCATAACCATGTGGGACAGGCCGAATAACACTAGTGACGTCTGCATTTGGGGAACAAGGAAATCGAAGCATGGGTGATAGAGGATCTGCCTGGATGTGTGCTGTTCACGGAGTCCCGCCCCCGCCCGCCCCCCAGCACCCAGCGGAGTCCAGCCCCCCCCCCCCGGCCCCCCAGCACCCTCCTTCTCTTGAACCAGAACTGGAACTTGGAAGGATTTGCTCAGTTCCGAGGGTTTCCACTGAGTGTTCTGCTCCCCCTGGGCTTCCACGGTGGTCACCTAACTGCTACTGAGCTGGGAGTGTCAACCCTGGGTCTGGCAGGCTGCCCCCGGCCTCGTGTCTCACCCCCAGGTGGTCAGCACTCTGTCAACAACTTTGGTGTCACCCAACGCGTCTGATGAACGACCGAATCAAGTAGATCGTCGGCCCTGAGAATAGCAAAGCACACGGAAGCACAACGAACGTGCTTTTGCTATTTAATGGTACATCTGTCATCTCTAAGTGAATAGCCCAAATCCATTGAAGGCTTGACGCTTTGGCATTTGTGGCCAAGTGGTTGTCACCTGGCCTGGTTTGGCCCTCTCCCTCAGCCCTGCGACATTTGACAGTGTCTGGAGACATTTTCGGGTGTCACAGCTCGGGGAAGGGGTACCTTGGCACCAAGTGGGGGCAGGCCGGACACCCTGCTAAGTATTGCACAGAGAGTCCCGGCCACTGGTCATCTGGGCCGCAATTGAGAGGTGCCGCTCGCTCTTTCCCCTACTCGGCCACACCTCGCACATCATAACGAACAAAGCGAGGCCCTGGAAACCGAGGCGGAGGGGAGGTGCCGACCCCCAGCGTTAAATGTACAGATGTGCTGGTAAGTCAAACTGGTGTCTTAGTTCCTTCCCCTCTTTGCCGAAGGGAGGATCTTTCCCACTGAGGGTTCATTAGGTAGTGCCTTTCGGCTCTATTTCAGGCGACCAAACAACCAATTTATTTATTTTTTAATGGAAGTTTAAACCCTGACCTGAGGCAAACTGTATTGAAATAGGGATCAGGGGTGAGCAGGTCCCAGCTCCTCCTGTTCTGGGTGCACGCAGGCTGGCCGCCGGGCCCGGAGAAATTACCTTTCTTGCTTTAACGGCTCAGTTCCATCCGACAGATTTTTATTGAGCACCTGCCCCAGTAGCTTCCACGGGGCCACCATTGGGCGGAGGAGGACGGGCAGAGGTTTCCAGGCGAGGCACGAAGTAGGGTGTCAGAAGGAGGGGGGCGAGGCACGAAGGCACGAGGCTCAGAGGCGGGGCTGATGAGGGAGAAGGAGGGGGGAGCGTGGGTCCGGACAGCTCTCCCTGCAGCCTGAGGACCCCCAAGGATGCCAGGTCTCTCCCCGCCCCCACAACTAGCCCCGCGCCCCAGAGAAAACTCTCTGAGGTCACGTGCAGTACAAGTTTCGACGGGCTTCGGAAGCCTGCGCGTCTGTTCGGTCTCCCTCGCGCTGCCCCTGCCTTCTTCCGCCTGCGCCCACAGACACTGGCACTGGCACCAAAAGACAAGAATCTACGGCCCTCGAGCTCTCTAGAGCCCCGAGTCAGGTTTTCCGCGTTCTTGACTGGAGAAATGAAAGCAATCAGGCCTGCCTGCTGCCTTCTGCCTTCTGCGTCAACGAATACATTTCGGTAAACTATTTGAAGATGCACCCCAAGACCAATTATTCCTGCCTGAAATGGACCGTCACAGACTCACCTCATGAAACACATCTCCTTTGCTCCTTCCATAACCTGGTTTTCATGCACTGACTTTATTAGTGTGAAAGTGGGGTCCGAGTGCCCAGCGAGGGAAGTATAATAACATTAATGATGTTTTCCGTGCCCTGGGTGTCCTCCTGGATCTGGGGGTCGGGAAGAAGGTTGAGGTGGCTATGAACTAACCCCCACGATGAAAGCGCAGATCCCACAGGGAGCAGACACAAGACAGAGGGAAATTGTCCTGGGAGTTCATGAAGGAATTACCCTCCTTTGGAAAACTGGGCGGGATCTGGCTACTCCTACGTCCAAGCCCCTGGGGCCGGGACAGCCCCGTGTCCCAGGCTGCTGGTGGGACGGGTTTTGACCCTTAGAGTGGTGACTTGGCTCTCCTGGTGCCCTCAAGGTCTTTGCAGAAATAATCAAGGTATCCTTCTCTTTCTCTTAGGCCCCGGAGCAAGAGGTGAGGCTAAGGCCGGAGTGAATCTGCCCTACTGGGTGGGTACTAGATATACACCGACTTGTCACCATCCTGGAGAGAGCTTCACCCAGAGGCAGCTAGACGGGAAATTGGAATTTCTCCCCTCTCAAATCATTCATTATCTGCAACAACATCTTAATAAAACAGACAAGGGGTCAGTAATTGGTAATTAAACTGAAAAGAAACAGCTCAACTCAGCTGTGGAGCACGGTAACATGCTGTGACATACAGTGACATATAGACGGAGGGGAAAGGGTGCGGGAGGGGAGGCACAGTGGATTAGACACCAGGCGGCCGGCCCCGCGCTGTCTCTGCTCTGTCAGTGCCCATCGGGCTCGCGTTCAGGTGGGATGGCTTTTGTTGGCAGGGGCCGCTGCTGGGGCCTTGGACAGGCGCACCCCCGCCCGGCAATTTTCTTTAACCGGATTGTAAGACAATTAAACAAAAATGAAATGTCTGTGTATTTCCATTTCTTTTAATAATGGCAAATGTGAAGTTTCCTGAGAAGCTTGCCCGGAAAAAGAAATCAGTCTCAGCTTTCAAAGAGGAGAGAGCGAGTGGGGAAACTCTAGGAAAATGCCTTTGTGTGAGTTCGGTGTTGGAAGGTGGAGAAAGACGGGCCGCAGTAGGCGTGGGGGTGGGGGGTGGACAGGAAAAAACACAAAACAAAAACCCAACCCACCCCCTGGGCTATCACTCCCCCCCCCCCCCCTGCTTATCTCCTGGCTAATTTCAAGATCTTGAGGACTCTGCCCCGGGCAGGGGAAGTCTTGGTCTCAGAACCAGAACTGGAAGGATGCTGCTGGTTTATCTGAATCCCGGGCTTCATCAGACCTGCGGGGAGTGTGGGAGCTGTCATTCTGAGGGCCGGTTTCGTAGCAATTGTAACTGTCTGGTACGTTCCGGCCGCCCTGCTCTGTAATCAAACGGCCACCTGGAGATTAGATGCTCCCGTGAAGAGTCATTGCAAGTGTCTCTCCCGTCTGCAGCCAGAGCCCAATTTGAAGGGCCTTCTGGTTGTCAAGTTGGTTCTCATTTTTCCTTTCCTCTTCAGAGATAATCACAAAAACAATTTCATTTGTCTGTCACGCAGGGAGAGGGAGAGAGAGACAGACACGTCGGGCTTAACAGCCCCGAACAGGCACATGTGTGTGGTTTCCTTCGGTTCTCTGCCTCCGAGTCAGGAGACCCGAGTTCGGGTCTTCCACGGGGTCCCAGTGGCCCCCGTTCTTGGAGACACACCCCTGCACTTCACCCCGTCCCCCCCTCCCCGCACCTTCCAGTCCGCGTTTGCCTCCTCCCGTGCCTCTGTCCTGATCCCAACTGGCTAGCCACGTCCTTTCTCCTTCCAGGCTTGGAAAATACCTTTGCCTCCAATTTTCCGAGCCAGGAGCACATTAATCTCTTGTTCCGAACTTGCTGGTTAACTTTTAGACCACCAGCATAGAGCACCGCCTGAGTCAGGTGGCAGGCATCCAGAGACGAGGGTGGGCCGGGAGAACATGGCACCACACGGCTCACCGAGAGCGCGGAGCGTCGTGTTATCGCCCAGCCTCGGCACCGGCCTCCCAACAGGCTATTTCGTCAGTCTCCCCTGCCTGTCCAGCTGCCGATGGCGCTGTCGGAGGCCCCTCAGTCCGCTGCCTTGTCAACATGTGACTGGACATCACAACCTAGGAGGGGCTGGTGATCAGTGCCAGTCGCAAAGAGCTGAAAGATCCGGGGGTGAGGGTCCCCATCATCTCTCTGTGTGACAGGTCTGTTTGGCCGTTGCAGAGACAGAAGAGGTCTAGCAGCGTGGCTGTAGACCAGCAGAAGCCCACCCAATGGCACGGTGTCCCCAAGCAGCTCTGATGCTCGCGTGCCACCCCCCGCCGGAGCAAGCCAGCTCGGCCCCAGGGACAACGTATGCGGCCATGGCTTGGGCAAACAGTTCTTTTCCATCCCGATCAGAAAAGAAGTCTCGACACGGTTTGCACTGATGTGGAATACGTGCGCACCTCTGCAGGTGTGCCCCTGAGCTGGCTGACTGTCCCACCCTGTGTCACAGCGAAATCAGGGTCATCTGGACCCCTGTGGAACATCACACTCATCCACTGCATCGGCAGCATCCTGTTGACCGGGCCGAAAGAGCGAGAGGCAGCCGGCCCCCCGGAGGCCTTGAGAAGACACACACCGCGGGGGGTTGGGTTAGGCCCCGTGAAGGTTCTGGGCCCCGCTGCAGTCAGGGGGCTCCAGCAGTTGGAAACATGCCAGGACATTCTCTCCAGACAGAAGGCAGAGGACTTACTGCACCTTGTACCTCCGACCATCTAGGGAGGAGCATGACCCCTGTTAAGGTCTGGGGGCAACACATTCCACGCCTGGGCCCTGCAGTGGTCTGTGCGGCGGCACAGGGCACCAAGCGGAGAGCTTCGAGTGGGCCTTCGAGTGGGGCCCGAGAGCAGGGCCGGGCTCTGCGGTAAGCCCCGGCCGTGGTGCGAGCGACTTGGCCGCACGGACCATCGAATCCAGCGGACGCCGTGAGGTTGGGATGCCGGTGGTGGGAAAAGGGATCGTGTGGAGCGTGAGGCAAGCCCGGTGGGAGCGTCACAATTCGGGCCGCAGCATCCGGGAGCCACATCGTGCCGTCTCCACCGGAGAGGGTCTACGCCTCGTGGAAAACTCCTGGTGACGGAATGCCTGCCGGTGAGTGGGACATCACGCGGTCGCGAGATCGTGACCGTCCATCACGAGCTGGGTCCTGGCCCTACCGAGCCACGGGGTTGAGCTGGCCCAACAACATCATAAAGCGGAAATTGCACTGGCAGGAGGACGGGCAGGACCAGGGGGTGCAAGCCAGCCGTGCGGGCAGGTGGCACAAGCTGTGCCATTCTACGTGCTGAAGGAAGTCCCCCAGGGGCCCCCTGCAAGGAAGGCCTTGCTCCCAGCCGCAGGGAAGGGGGCCAGTAGATGCCTTGAGCTGTTAGCTCCTGCTCGGAGTGGCCCCCGCTGCTTTCTCAGGGCGGCCAATGTCCGGCCGTTAGCCAGGCAAGGGCACAGAGGCCTGGCCGTTCCGGACGGATGGGGACCGCCCTGGCATCGCTGCTCCTTCCCACGTCCCTGCTGCCAGCCAGAGCTTTGGGGGCCTGAACCTGGGTCGAAGTTGAACCCGAACCTGGTCCCCCTTTGCTCAGTGTCGCCTCTGCCTGGCACGAGTGTTGGTCCCTGATAAACGGCTCGTATTCAACTTCCATTTCAGCATCTGCTTTTAGAGAACTGAACCCGTGACAGAGACCCGGCAATCATCAGTGCTGTGCGTCCGTATACACTTGCTCCTCGCTCAGATGACGGTCTGTGCAAGGGGAGAGTTGTTCGGTTTGGGACAGTTTTACTCCCAGACGGGCGGTGACTCTGCCGTCTACACTTGGGTTCCACGGTCAGCCTGGTCGCTCCCCTTCTGGCCCCCGGGGGCAGAGGGTGGAGAACATGAGAAAGAGGCACACCTGCTTCTAAAAGCATCTGGTGGCCACATCCAGCTGCGCGGCGGGCCGGGCAGCCCCGGGTGGATGCCACTTGGACCATGTTGTCGCAGGTTGGGTCTTATGTCGCCTTCTGCCAGGAGCTGACCTTGATCCTGAGAACCCAATGCAAGTGGTTTATTTGGAAGGTGGCCCCAGGAACCCCCGGGGGGAGGTGCTGCGCAAGACCAGTGAGCGAAGTGGCACCTGGTATAAGTTGTCAGCCCCCCGCCCCCCAGGTAATCCCGGGAGACCGGGCAGAGCCTGAGGTCGTCCTTCCTGAGACCGAAGCCCCTGTGGCTCGTGGAGGGCTGGGTCCAGGGCATGCACCCTCTGACACTCCAGCGTTTCCCGTGCAGAGAGCCACAGTCCTTCACTTAGCAGCTCTTGGCCGTGGACCTGAGCACTCAGGAAACTTGCAGCGTCTGCCCAAACACTCTTCCTGTGCGAGGACAGCCCAAACCCTTCACTCGGGGTTCTTCAACGCTCCTCGCTTAAACCATGTAAACAGATGGACTCTCGAGAGACATTACACCCCTTCTCCTCCCCCTGCCTCCCTCTCTCCACACCACACGACTGCCCGGGTCCTGGGCTAGTCGCCCGGGAGCAACAGGAACAAGGCTCAGCCCCAGGCTTCCCGAATTGCCCCGTTTGGCGCAGAATGACAGACAGCTGGTTTGGAGGAACTGGTAGATTTCGTCCCGCTGAGAGATCGCCGCTGCCCTCGCTAGAAGGTCAAAAACCCCCATTTTACTTCTGAACAGATTCGTCTCCAAATACTGTCTTTTTGTAGTTTATCCAGAAAGGCGAACACCCGCGGGTGGAAGTCGCGTGCCCGCGTTCGTGCGCGTCCGGGTACACGCGCGTGTGCGCGTTTGTGGCGCCGCTTTTCAGTCCCGGGGAAACCTGTGCTTCCCACGGCGATGGAGGAGTGGTTTTCTTTGCCTTTCAAGAGACCTTCCGCCTCTCGAATGGAAACACAGCCGATCTACCTTTCCTCCAGCTTTAATAATAGTTTTGTGAAAGCCCCAGGGACTCTCCCTTGCCTAACCTTCAAACCAGATTTACAAGTCAAGGAATGTTAGAAATGAATTAATTACCCCACTAAATACGAGCGGGACACAGCGCACATAAAAGCGAGGGGAGAGGCTCTTACTTCCCATGCAGGAAAGGTTACCAGAGAAATGCTCCTGAATTATTCTTCCTTCCATCACATCTCCAACGCATTTAAAAGCCATATGCACCGACACATTTGCATATTCTCTGCCTCTCCTCTCCCCTGCAGATGCACACACACATCCCTGCAGCAGAGACACATTATTCTTCGTCATGTTCAAGGGTGCGCAGGGAAAGCCCCGTCTTTCTCTTCTGCAATGGGCTTTTACTTGCCTTCTTGATGCAGATGCGATGTTTCGCTCCCAGTGCCAGCGTCTGGGAAGGTAAATGTTTATGCGCCGCGTGAAGGCGACTACGCGCTTTGCCTCCTGCTCAGTGTGGCTCAACCTGGCTCAGCCCTGATTTCACCAACGCCACCAGAACCACCTCTAGAAACTTCTCGGGGAAATTCAAACAAATGACCACGAGGTTCTCACCGCTGATCTCCCTGTGAGCTGGCCTGACTGGGACGGGATTGACGGGATGGAGGGTAGTGGTGGCTTGATTTCAGGGGAAGGTTCTAGAGAAAAAAGAAAAAGAAAAGCCTCACCCCTCTCTTTTCAAGCACTTGACTTAAAGTTACACGATAGAACAAAAATGTTTTAAAGACACGCACACACACGGAGAGATTGGTACCCAATCTTTTCCACATCGAGCTGGCACTTTTTAAAGTTCTCCCAGCAAATAAATACTAGAAAAGTGAGTTCAGGACTGAGGGCCATGTTATATCAATTGTGTAGACTGCAGCTCTAGAATGAAAGTTTCAAGCTGCAACAAAAAACAAAAGGTCTCTGGAGCCACAGTTTATCCAATATATTGAATCCAGATTTCGTCAACCACAAAAATGTCATCCCAGAGACCATATGCAGAAACATGTTTTCTTCAGAACTTCTAAAGTGGAAATCAAATATACGGTGAAGAAAATTAGATGAAATTTGGAAAATGCCAAACCCAGGAGACCTAGGGCAGCTTTCGGCGGGGGGCCCATTTGGGAAGGAGATTCATGCTTCCCAGGAGGGTGGGGCGGTGGTTGAGGTGGGTGGGGGTCCAAAGGGAAGTCTTGCAATTGCCCGGGGCAAAAAAAGAAAAAAATCCAGAGTCTTCGCGCCAAGCGAGCGAGAGGGGGCAGGGCTGCTTTCCATCTGCAGTGTTGCAATTTTCTTTTGTAGGTTTTCTCGTATCTGATCTTGATAACGCAGGTCGGGACGACAGGGTCTCTGCCACCGTGCACACGTGAGTCCCAAACAATGCTTGCAGCCGCAGGGGAGAGAGCGATTTTCATAGCTTGGCCTGGGCACAGATTAGCAGGGAGACACCCCCCCCCCCCCACCATGGGCTTGCATTTGGAAGTTCGGGTTGGCGTGGCCTGGGGACGTGGGGGGACAACGGCTGTGCCCGGGCCTCCGTCTGGCTCTGCCTTCCTCGCTCTGCTTCCCTCGCTCTCATGGGGACAAAGATGCCTGCCTTTCCGGCTTGAGGTGAGGATACAGAGAGAGTGTATAAAGTACGTTTCTGAGAAATTAGTTATCTTAGCAGGTACTAGGATGATCTGAACAATCCTGCACCTGAAGCCCCAGGAACTGCTCGTCTCCCACGTGCACACCAGTCTTGACAGGCCAGTCCTAGAAGCCAGTGTTTTGGGAACAACCTAACAGTGGCTGAGGTATGCTGAGGCACTGAGTCCTGAGCCAAAGCACTTCTCAGGGTTCACCTCCTTGAACCCTCGCGATCAGGAAGGTCCTCTCCAAGTTGTGGATGGGGAAACTAAGTCACAAAGGAGTTGAAAGACCATGCTTCAGAGAAGGGGATTGGAATCCAGGTGCTTTGGCTCCTGAGTCTCTACAGACCCTATGCCCTCCTGTCTAAAACTTCCCCCATCTGCAGCAGCTACAGAGGTGGCTACTTAAACTTAAATTAGCTAAAGATGGGGCGCCTGGGTGGCTCAGTCGGTTAATCGTCCGACTTCGGCTCAGGTCTGATCTCCCTGTTTGTGAGTTCAAGCCCAGCATCGAGCTCTGTGCTGACAATTGAAGACTGCTTGGGATTCTCTTGCTCTCCCTTTCTCTCTGCCCCTCCCACACTCATGCACGCTCTCTCTCAAAAATAAATAAATTAAAATTAAAAAAAATTAAAAATAAATAAATTAGCTGAAGTTGAATTTAAAATTCCATTCCTCGGGGGCGCCTGGGTGGTTCAGTCAGTTAAGCATCCGACTTCACCCTGGTCATGATCTTGCGGCTCATGAGTTTGAGCCCCACATCGGGCTCTGTGCTGATGGCTCAGAGCCTGGAACCTGCTTCGGATTGTGTCTCCCTCTCTCTCTGCCTCCCCCCACTCGCTCTCTGTCTCTCCAAAATAAATGAACGTTTTAAAAAAATCTTTAAAATTCCATCTTTCTAGCAATACTTCACACTAACCACGCTTCTAGCAGTTAATAGGCACACATGGCCAGTGTCCCCCATACTGGCCAGTGTTGATATAGAGCATCTCCCTCACTGCAGAACGCTTTCCACTGTGGAGTGGTTCAAAACAAAGATGGAATAGAGTCCTAACCTGAGGTGGGCTCTCCCCGTCGGCAGGTCCCAGGCCACCCGCTCAGTTTTTTTCTGCAGTTGGGTTTTGGTCTCAAAAAAATGGGGTGTCCTGGCTCGCAGGGAGAGAGTATGGTGAGCTCAGAAGGTTCGCTTTGAAGACTCTCCTCCTTCTCCCCACCTGGCTTCTCATCCTGGCTCGGCCACCAACTTTCTGTGTGGCCTGAGCAGGGCCTCTGACCTTCTGTGTCTCTGCCTCCCCACGTATAGATGGGCAAGTGGGGGAACCTTGGAGCACCCTGCAAATCCCCTTCTGTTCCTTGGCTCGCTCAGTTGCTATCTGTGCGAGGGGAAGGCGAGTCTTGGGTACAAACGTGACAGGCGCAGTAGGTTTGTGGGACATTTGTTGAAACTCCTACCGCACGCCAAGTTCTCCAAGCAAACTCAATGTCGAGTAAGCGGATGACTGAGCCATGGAGGGGTCTGTCCTAGGATGGAGTTCCTGGAGGGCGCCTCCGCTGGGGATTCTTGCGATGAAGGCATGCTCTCAGCAGACACTTGTCACCCTGTCGGGGAGTCGGGCATGGGACGGGAGAAAGAGCTTAGCAAAGAGGTGAGTTCAGGGCAATTAGTCTCAACTTGATCCCACACAATTCTGGAGATGAGTCACTCCTCAAAAGTTGCTCCCCGCCCCCTGAGCCCCGCAGAGGTGAGAGACCTCAGCTGTCTGATCCCCACGTCCGACATGCATCGGCTATGTTCATGCACACATTCCATCGTTCAATAATCCCTGCCCCCCGTGAAACTGCAGGTGCAGGGGAGGGGGCTCCCGTCGGCCCGTGGCGATCTTCTAGAAGAGGGCTGGAGCGTGAGCTGTTAGCAGCTGGGGATGGGTGCGTCGGCCAGGAAACGGGAACCTGGGTGGGCGCCCCCAGATTTCCTGACAGAGTTCTACAATCTCTGCTTTTGTGATTCCCCTGTCACTGAAAGAGAAGGCATTCCGTTTATGTTTGTGACACCCTTCTCAAGCCGAGGTGTGTTTTGGTCCCTCCTAGTATCTAGTGACATCTCTTACGCAGCCGCTGATGTGTCCTCCCCAGGAAGAAATGAAGCCATCTGGTTTTGTATCGAGTTAGCCGTGCTGTGATAAATGACAGCCCAAAGGTTTCAGGCAGCACAGGCAGAGTGGAAAGTCGCCTCATTAACAAAGTGCGGCCCCGCGTGTTCTGAAACAATCCATCCCAAAGGGGGCTGCATTAATTAGAAATATTTTCATTCAGTACGAGGCTGTGGCAGAACATTTGGCCGTCTGGAAGCAGGAAAGAGACACTCATTTGCCCGGTTGACCAACGTGTTTTGCAAAGCCTTGGTATTGAAGTGTCCCTAAAAGACAAAGGCCCATAAAAACTGTGCATTCGGCCTGATGCAAACTTCTGCACCGAGTTTCCAACGAAGGCCGCTTGCCCTACACGTGCAATACTTTTCTAATTAGTCCAAGTATCCCCTTCTAACAAGGCAAGGCAGTCTGGGAGGTTGGAAAAAAATTCTTCTCCTGCCAGACTAGAAAGAAAGGAGATGTTTCCAAGGAGCCACTCTTGTCTTTCATGGTCTGAGGACACTTGTATCTGGACATCTGAGACAAGCCTCTGGCTTCAGCTTTTCCGTCTTTCAGGCCTCGGATGCCTCCAACGGTATTGCAGCCGGCAGATTAAATAAGACAGTGATTAGGAGAACAAGAATGTCACAGCGTGTGCCTCTGCTTCCTAAGCGGCTGGAGCTGGGGCTGGGCCGGCCCTGGCTTCTCATGTCCGAGGCTCGGATCCTTTGGAGATGGTGCTAGAAACAGCACGGGGGGCCGACTGGGAGGGGGAGTTCAGAACGACCTGAAATTCAAAATCCCAGAGGCTGCGGGGCTTCGGGTGACGGTCCCTAAGGTTAATAGTGCTTAACCTGTCAGCCTCAGGTGTCCTCATTTGCAAGGGACTAATAACACCGACCTCAGACGATGCTGCGGTGAGAACCATCAAATGTATGGCCCTAACACTTCACACGTGTTGGTTGTTATCACTGTTAATGACGGTGACATTACCGGCCAGTGGTTCCCGTGGGGCTCAAAGGCAAAGGCCTGGAAGGATGGTCTTTCTTCCTGGGGAGCAACTTATTTGACCTGGATTTTCTGGAACTTTCTCAGCAGAGGGTGTTGACATTTCAGGTGGGAGCCTTCACGTGGAGCGGGGCCCTCTGCAGAGCTCTGGGTAGGAAGACCCCACCTGGGAGTTGGGTTATCCGGCCTCCTACGTGGGACACTTCCGTCGTGAGCGGGGGTCCCGCCCAGCTTTCTGCACGGAAACGCCACTCTCTCCCCGGAGCTGAGCCCCTGAGAGCCACCCGCTCTCCATGAGAGCTTCTGTGACCTTTTCTGGAAGGCAGAAAGGCTAGGAATGTAGGAGTGTAGGTCACATGGTGACCCCGGAGCTCAGAATTCTTGGACTCTGATCCTCCTGCTGATAAGATATAAGTGGATGTAAAAAAAAAATTCCTCGAGAGAGGGGCCAAAGGGGCTCCCACGCTGAAAATAACCTTGCCTTGTCTCTTCCTTGGGTTAAATCTCTTCCATCTTTGGGCCCGTTTTCTACCTCGTTTCTCAGCTCACATATGTTTGCATGGGTTTAATTAGGATGAAACGTCCGTGATTCACCACACTCTTTGGCAAATGAAGAAAATAAGCACAGAAGTGAAGGCAGAGAACCCCACTCGCGGTGCGTCCTGATCACCTGGGATTCATGCAAATCTGTTTCCCCAAGGCTCCCTGAGGCTGCGTGGGATCCCCGAAAGAGCAAAGCGGGGGAGATGGCCTCCTGGGGGTGCCACTTGGGCGCTGGAAGGCGTTCTTCTGCTACAAGAAGAACTCGAGCAGGATGATGATGGTTAATAATAGTGTATCGTACGCTTGAGACTCGCCGAGAGAGGCGATCTTACGTGTTCTCACCACACAACGAATTAAACAGGTAAATATGTGAGTGGCGGGTAGACCAGTTAGCTTGGTTGGAGAAATCCTTTCACGGCACATGTGTATATCAACGCATCACGTTGCACGCTTAAATCTAGACCATGTTTACTTATCAATTGCACTTCAGTAAAGCTGGGGAGAGAAAGAGCTTTCACTCTCTCGCCAGAAGCCCCCCCTCCATGCCCCACGCTTCCATCTTGCTGACCCATGTAATTCTTTTTGCAAGAAGGAAAAGGCCATTAAAAACACTTCCAGACACCCACCTAATGGACCAAACGATCAAATCCAACCACGTGCCTCCTCAGCTCAGCTATCTTGTCGAAACATGGCAAAATGAGCATTTGTCTCTTATTGTAAATGAAATATTTTCAAGGCCGCTCTAATTTGGAGAGCAAGATTGATGGTGAGCTTTCTGACTGAGCCAGATGAGGGGGGGCTGCAGCTATTGGGTAGCTAACTGAATGGAGGTTCTAGCAGGTCATGGAGCCATGGGGAGCTGACCCAGAGCCTGGCTGGAAAAAAGAGGAGAGGCCATTCGAATTTCTTAAATGGAGGAAGACAACACGGAAAGGTGGCCTTTTTAAGTTCACCATTGATTTTTCAACCAGATCCTTCCCTTCTCTTGGTGTTAGAAAGTTTTTGGAGGATTCTGAAATCAATGAAGGCATAATATTAGAATCACACAGTTACAGGAAATGAGCACTTCATCTTCTCTGTGAGTTTAGGGGAAAGATCACCTCAGTGCTTCTTTCTTATTACTCATTCCGGTCTTCTTTGGAGTGGACCCAATGGTTTTCCCATCCCCTGCTGCAGGTAAATGACTCCATGTGTCTGGGCAAAGCCACCAGAGTGTCCAGGCTCAGAACTGCAGGAATGTGGTCACCAGGGCACCTCCATTCCATGGCCAAGCCATTCCCAGATGCAGAGGCAAAGCTGTCTAGAAATATATGCATCCGGTGGGAAAAAGTTCCCAGATAAATAGACACAACCGAGGCATCAAGTTCTCCCTTGCCCACCATGATGCAGAGTTTATGTCCAGAATGGACAAAGCTAATGGAAGAAGCCATTTTGAATATATCTGGTCCAAACAAAGAGAAGGTCTGATAGCGATAAGATTATACCTGACCCTCTGAGACTGGATCAACTGATCATTAGGTTCACAGGGTGGGCTTCTCCTCATCCCCCCCCCCGACTTCCTTCCTTCACTTTTTCCCTCCTTCCTCCTTTTCTTGGCTGGAATATTCCAGTTGTTTATATAGCTGAAATCAACTGGCTAATTGTCCGTTTCTCTCTCTGGCTTCGTAACAAGCAGTGTCTTACCTGAGCTAAATGCTTACTCACGCAAGATAATAAGAAATACCAAAAGCCACAGAAGCATTGAGAAGACAAACAGGTTATAAAATTGCCTATTAGGGACTGTAATTTAAAATCATTTCCGAAAGGTTCTGCATTCTTTCCCTTGGCTGCCAGATGCTACCCCTCCTTAAAATTTCCAGCGCTACATGCAAAATGTGGGTGTTTTCAAAGGTCAGGTCCACAAGGCTCACTTGGAGCCTCAATTACTTTCTCATGAAAGGAAGAGCGGGTGGCAAAAAAAAAAAAAAAAAAAAAAAGGCACCAAGACATTCTGCGGAAATTTTAATTAGGTACCAAAAGGCAAATAGCAATCTTAGATTCTTCCAGAAGCTGAGATGAAATGCTTACTGAGGTTAAGTGGATGAGTCGTGTGTCTGAACGTGAAGAGACACCTTTGTGGCAAAAGTCTGTGCACACAAGAGTGCCATTAGATACGAGCCAAAAAACGCGTGCGAAAGACTTTTGTAACCAAATGGAAAGAAAAATGTGTTATTTTCATGTCATGTTAATGTGTTTTTTTCCCTGCCACTAATTATGCTATTTCAAGAAAATAATTGGAATTGGCTAGAAGAAATTAAGAATAGAAACTTGCAAATTATATAACCTAATGAATCTAACTTTTGGTAATGAACCTAGTTGCTACTTAACACGCATCACTGGAGCCTGCATTAAACAGAGGAGCCCTGCTAATTCTTTTAATTCAACTGAACCATTCTTAATAATTCATAATTAAGTCTGGCTCAGAAATGATAGTCTCCATGGCAATATTGATTTATTTGCTATTTGTGTTTCTGCCAAATGTTGAAAATGACAGAATTCGGAGTCGCAGAAGGCAAGGGCCATCAACAAATATCACAGAAGCAAATGGATAACAAGGGCTTTACCAAAAGTCCTTCCTCTCTTAACTTCCAAGAGAGAGGAGATACAAAATGGAAGAAAATGGAATGTGGGCTTATGGGCTCACCACTTAGGTTTTAGTCCAAAATAGCAACACCAAACACGTACTAGTGCTGGGAAGATAGAAGCCCGTTAAAATCTGTGTCTGCCGTGTGAGAGCAAAGGTCTGCTGAAGGCTGGAGGAGAGATTGGCCCTGCTCACCCCATCGCCAGCTTACTTTCTGCTTGAAAGACCATCAGGGTCCGCACGGAGAGAGAAAATGACTTGAACGAGGACAAATTCAAAAAATGCCCTCTTTGGTCTCGGGCGCTTTCTCCTTGGAACCTTTAATTGACTACGCCCTAAGTTCCAGAATATGCAGCATTCACATAGACTTGAAAACCCCCCAAATTGCCCTCCAACTGTGATCACTTTTTTTTTTTTTTTTTTTTTGGCCTGGTCTTCATAAAAATGTCATTCTGTTCGGGCTGAAATACTCCCCAAAGACCCATCATCTGAACCCTGAACTCTGACACCGAGGGAAATGAAGTCAGCTCATGTGCGCAGCTCATAACGCAGTGCTGTTATTTTTAGAACACGTAGTCATGAAAACAGTAATACTTACAATAAAAGAAATAGATGCGATTAAAGTCTATCTTCAGAGATATAACAGGAGTCAAACTGTGTATGAGCATCGTATTTTAAAAGTCCAATTAAGAGCCTGCCTTTAAAGGGGGGTTGGAAAAGAAAGCCAGGGCAGAGCCCGTGCCGGCTCGGAATGCCGCGTCGGAAAGTCAGACTTTCATTAACTCTTGAGGCTCTTATCTTAGTGATCTACGGTGCTTTTTCCTTTAATGCCTTCCAGCCAGTTGGGCAACAACACTTTACTGAATGGGAGTCTGATGCGTGTTGAATGGTGGACTAGTGGCTTTTGAAAACGGCTTAACAAAGTCCAAGGCCAGCAACATTCTCCAGATGAAATTGCCGAAGCGTCACACATCGCGCACGGCTTCCTTTAGGTGAGACAGGTCGTGTGCGAAGTGCTCGTTTAAGTCATGCGCGCGCGCGCACACACACACACACCGCTGCGCCACCGTGCCCCACAGCGAGGCTCCGGGCACTGAGCGAGCTTGCTGATGTGTCGGGATCGTGGTGAAGAAGCGAAAGGATGGTGTTCGAGTCCCACTCTGCCACCAGCCAGCCGTGCGATCTTGGCCACGACCCACCGCGCTTCTCTGAGACCCCATGTCTTCAGCTGTAAGACGGGGACGCCCGGCCCTGCTCTGCCTGCTTCCCGACTTGCGGAGGAATTCAGAGGGGGGATGTGGAAGCAGAGGGTAAAGTGTAAAGCAGATTGTGGAGTCCTGCTCCCGTGGGGGCCCCGGATTCCTTATCTGCACGATGCAGACAACAGTAACATCAGCCTCGGACGCTCATCGTATTCAGCGAACTGTTACGAGGTGCACAGAACAGCGCTTCTCATCATGACTGTTAACACGTGTGCTCTGTTGAAAAGGCAAGTGAAAAAGAGGTTGCCCTCTTCCCTCTGAGAGGGACCTGGCTTATGTCTATCAAGTCATGGGAGCTTTAGAGCTTCCTCCTGGGAGGCCCCTGAAATAAACCCTGAAGGACAACAAGGCCGTTAAAAATGGTTGTCAGCGCTGTAATTTTAAAAACAACATGTAGCTCCCACAAATATGGGAACAAATGAATTTTAAATCTCGAATACACCGGTGGCTACCGTCTACGTACACAACGGAGAGACGCGCAGGGAGCTCTCGTTCGTTCATTCAGAAGCTTCGTTGGTCGAGCTCCTGTGGAGTGTGAAGTTTGTGCTAAACGCTGAGGGACATTGGGGAAGAGATACCCTGGTTCTTCACGGGGCCCACAGCTTGGCGAGGGAGAGGGACTGTGTGTCCAGAGAGGAATACGAGGGCTGGGGAAGACCGAGAGCTGGACGAGGGGTCAGCCATCGTGGACAAGCAAGGGACAGAGGCATGGTGACATGGTGGCGGGAGGGTGGAGGCAGCCAACGCCTGTGCATACCACGGTGTGGTGGCAGAGAGCGGTTGCGTTGGGGCAAACTCACGAGGAGCCTTGGAAACCATGCTAAGGACTTTGGCTTTCACGTAGAGGCAGCGAGCAGTCAACAGAGGCTCTAAAAGGAGCAGGGTGTGAGCTGATCTCCGCTGTTGAGTGCTCACCCCAGGTAGTGGGAAGCCTGGACCAGAAGCGGGGGGGGGGGGGGGGGGGGGCGCAGACCAAGACAGGTGTCAGAGGTTTGGCACAAGACCGTTGGATTGGCTGCCCTTGACCCGGGTGAAACTCCTCCATTGCCAGCACAGCGTCTCTCACCCTTGGATGCCAGAACGCGGAAGAGCAATTCGGGGAAGGGGCTTCTTCTCGCCGTCGATGTTCCTGAGAACGTGCCGTGCTGGGAAATCCCAGGAGAGGCGTGATGTCCCCGGGATGAGATGCAGGAGGAAATGGCATTCTGGCCGGGACCAGCCTTGAGAGTCCTGGGAGGATCACCTCATCGCCCGAGACCGCGTGGCTCTGCGTAATAAACACCGCGCTACGCGATTCACGCCGAATAAACCCATTGGCAGGGGAGCATATGGAGGGATGCACAAAATCCCCGCTGATAGGCATCACTGGAAAGAAGGAACCGATACGGGGAAAGACCGCGTGAGCATCTTCCGTGACCCCGCGGTGGTCGGAACCCTGACATGCACCCCCCCAGGTAGCCTTGGGAAACGTCCCTTCTCCCCTCCGCCCCCCCCCCCCCCCCCCCCGTCCTCTTCCTGCTGCTTCTACTTTAATTTAAAAAGCCATTGATGGCCTGGCTCAAACATCTCCGTTTTTCTATTCAAACAGCCTTCTGGAAGTTTGGAAAATAGAAACCATTCCTCTGGGTATAAAGAACACACATTTCAAGAATGAGTAACCTGGCAAAGGGAAATTAAAAAGTTGGCTGTAGATGACACAGCTGTCAGGCACAAGTGTTTTATTATCAAGGTTCTTAAAACTAAGCGCTAAGTAAAGGCTTCTCCCACCACAATGTACCGGGGGGACCATTAGTCCGCTCTCAGCTTCGGGCTTCCTGCGCTCCTCCCCAAACATCGCCTCCGACACCTGTGAAGCTTCATGTCTGATACTGTTTCTCTCTCGTTCTCCCCCCACCCCCTTTCTCCCTCTTTTTGAGCAAGCAAAGCCCAAACACACACTTGCATTTGTACTCTGAAATAGCTAAGACTTAAAGTGTCAACAACGTCTGAAATAGAAAACAAATCAACTGCTTCCAAAGCGGCAACAGCAAGGAAGGTGCTGGTAGTTACAAGGGCCCCCATCGGTCACCGTTTTCGGGACGCCGACCCATTCGGATTGCGGGTGCGGGCCCCCAAGGGCCTGAGGGGGGCCGGGAGTCGCCCCACGATGTATGCTGCCAGTGGATAGAATGACACTTGGAAGTTGAGTGTTTTTCAGATTTCATAGGAAACGATGATTACTCTTGGCACGGAGACATTTGGATCTCCTTTCTCTCCTGAGGACACAGTTGTGCTCAGACCGAGCTGGAATAAACACGCAGCTGGGGAGGGAAGGAATGAATTCATGACTTTAGCTCCTATGTGAGGTGATGCACTTGCACGGGGGCAGTGAGCACTGGGTTCCTCAGGCGGGTGTGGGGTCTCACCCCCTGGTTGTCAAAAGGTTTTCAAAAGGCAGCGGAATGTGGACACAGAGGACCCCAGGTGGGGAAAGTCGCCACTACTCACTGGCTTTGTTAGTCAGAGGGCACAAGTTTCCTCGCTTGTAGAATGGATTCACATGCTCACGCGTGGAGCGGTCACACGAGAGGACGTGAGTGCAGAGTGCTGGCATCTTGTCCAGCCTGCCTGTCTATGCCCAGCTCTCCTTCCTCTCTTCCTTGTTTGTTCACTCACTCGTTCATTCACTCCCTCGCTCCCTCACTCACTTGCTGACCCACCCGTCCATCCATCGTGAGCCCCTATCACAGAGCAGGCGCCACGCTGACCTTGGACACAGAGCGGCGACCAAGCCAGAGAAGTCCTAACCGTGGGCTGCGCCCCCTCCTGGTGGTGCCAGGTGGGTCCGAGCGATCCCTCTACTAGGTGCTGTGCAGGGGTCTGGTGCATCATTGCAGGAGAACACCCGTGGAAGCCCCTGTGAATTTGGCCGTCCAGGGGGATGGAGGGCTGGCCACCAAAGAATCACAAAAACAAATACAAAATGACAAGATCGGCGAGGGCAAGAGAGGGGCACGGTGCCAGGCCGGCACGTGGTCAAGGCGGTCTGGGCAGGCTGTCCCAAAGCAGTGATGTTGGCTTTCCGTCCTGGAAGCAGGGCCGCTGAAGACCAGAGGGAACATGCAAGGTCCTCTTCCAGCTTGTGTGGGACAGGCGGGTCCTGAAGCAGGGGAGCGAGAGGGAGGAGGTGAGGCGGAGGGTGGCCGGGGGGCGGGGTGGGGGGGCCTCGAGGGGCCAGGCCAGGTCTCCTGGGCCTGAGCAGGACCGACAGCCGGACAGCCGGCAGAGTTACTCAGGGAGGAGTCGCATCTGCCCGCACGATGTGGGCGGTCCAGTCCTCCTGGTCCGTCTGGCTCCCCTTTCTGATCCTTCTCAACCTCCCTGGGTCGGGAAGGACCAAAGGACCTCCTTCTCGTATCGTGTTGCACAGGTACCTTGTGAATAGAGATGTGTGTTCTTGCTTTCTTCTTGCTGCCCAGCTGGCACTGCACTACATTCTCTGTTCGTTCTGCTGACCCGCGGCAGAGTAACCTAGCTGTAAAGTAGTCTTGTAAACCGTAAACGTTGCCACAACGTTTATGATTTGGACCTTATGTCTGTCCATCTCTAGGGAATGGGTTGAGTAGCGTATGGCGGGGTTTCTCAACCTCAGCACTACTGACATTTGGGACTGAATAATTCTCTGGGGTAGGGCTGTGCTGCGTATCGTGGGATGTTCACCAGCACCCCTGGCCTCCACGTACTTGATGCCAGGAGGCCCCCTCCCTGGTTGTGACCACCAAACATGTCCCAGACATTGTCAAATATGCCCCTGGGAGGCAGAATTGGCCCCCCAGTTAAGAGCCCCTGGATTATAGTGCATGTATGCATACAGAAGCATGTATGCTTCTCCCACAGAAGGGAGAAGACCTTACTGATCTGAAGTCCAAGCAGGCCCAGAGAGAACCCCTCCCTCGAAGGCAGCAGCTCCGTGGGGAGAGCTCCCAGGCGACCCCAGCGGGGTCCGGAGGTGAGGACTTGGACTATCACCAGCGGGGAACAGAGGCGGAGGCCACTGTGGACGGCGTTCCCGTGCTGGTTGCCTCTGCAGCTGCAGTAGGAAGAAGCATCAAGAAAGGCTGATGACATGAGGAGAAGGATCCAGAACACATGTGTTTCCTGTATGCATTTCAGATGTGCTAAGCAGAGCCTGCGGAGGCCCGCCGGGACCCCCAAGAGGCCGCTGTGCAGAGACCCTCTCAGCTGCCGCCTCATCCACCTTCTTGGGACCCAGGATGTGGGCCCAGACTCCCTGCCAGCCAGCCTCGTTCGGGGCCGAGCGAGCACCCCTGGACAGATGTCAAGTCATTTAGAACCCCCATCCTGAGAGTCATCTTGAGGCCTCCAGGATTTCGGTAAGGCCGGTTAATTCCAGTTGGCATGAAATTAGCAAGTTTTGCCTAAGAATGTTCATTTTTCCAAGTGGTCCTCATCAGTTTTATTTACAAAAACGACCAGAGGCCCCAGGATAAGGACCAGATTAGCTGGCAGAGCAGTCCACGGTGGAAAAAAAAGTCCGTTTTTGTTAACATTGACTTGACGTATGCTTTTCCCCAAACCCAGACACGGGAGGAGACACGCTAATGGCCGCCTGGCCCATTTTCCATCTCGTTCTTCTTAATGCATAAATGTGAAAAGAAAACACACCGCCCCGCTCCTATCTCCCCTGCCTGACTCATGGGCTTGAACACTGCTTATTGCTGGCTCAGCTGAAGCCGGGGGCCCGGACCTTGGCCTCCTTTAGAACACTGCCATGTAAGCCAGGCGGCCTGAGCTGCATTTTCTCACTTATGCTCCTTTTCTTCCAGAAAAATGAGGAAGGGGGTCCCTCCTAGGTCATAAAAAAATGTGGCTTAAAAACTGAGAACATCTGGTCAGAACTGATGGTTTAATGGAAACTTCTCCAGGGGTTCTGTGCACGCCAGACCCCTCCAGGGCAGCGCGGGCATTAAGAGGCCCTTGTGGCCCAGCCGGGAGAGGCAGCCCAGGCCACATCTCCACGCAGGCCGTCAGACACACACTCCTCTTAACAGAACGAGACACGCGGCTGGGGCGTAGAAATGCCACTCTGGACCTTAAGGCCCAACTGCTACACGGGCCCCAAAGAGTAGAGCGGTTGGGGTCCTCTGTCCTGGAGCCACAGAGACACGGGTGACGATGGTGTCTGTCTCGCTGACGGGGTGCCTGTGAGCTCAGGCAGGTGCTGGGCCATTTCTGCTATCGTATACACCCCGCTGGGGTGGTCTGGGGGTTACAGGGTCAGGCTTTGCTACGTTGGGACACAGTGTAGCTCCTTAGTTGCCCCCTACAAGCTGGGGACTCTAGTAGTGGTGGGTGGGTAGCACATTGTGAGCTGTGCTGCAGTGTTCCCTCCCTCTGATAGCCTCTTCCTCTCCCCGAAACCCGTGGGAGCACAGAGGGAGCCTTCCCTGGGAAAGAGATTCCGGAAGGAGAAAGGCTCAGGATTCATCAGGGTTCGGGCCCCCTTCCAAAGCTGTCTGCAGATGGAAACTTCGAGAGTCTTTGGACTGCAGAGAGAAATTTTTTTTCCATCAGCCGTTTTTTTTTGGGCAGCTCATTTGTGAGGCAACAGCACCCCCTGTGGTCAGAAAGCAGTATTTCCTCTAGAACGTTCCCTGGGGTTTCAGAGCACCTGCATGCAAAGAGTAAGAGGGTGTGTGGTGAGGGTGGACAAGGACAGGGCCGTGGCCAGTTTCCTCGGGGCCAGCCCTCACTTAACACCATCCGGGTTTTATTTTTTCTGGTCTTTTGCAAGGCCCAGGGGCTGACTGGAGCCCATCTCGCACCGACATCTCCCCCCCCACCCCGCCCCCCAAGCAGGGAAACCTGTGTGCGGCTTGGTTTGAAAAATTCCAGAAAGCCAGGCCCTCCTGGGGGTCTGTTTGTTTGTCGAAGACTCCCCCGCACGATGTCTGAAGGGAAGGGTGAGTTCTTCCCTCTCGTGGACCCCTGCCTCGCCACCTTCAGGAGACAACAGAGCATTTCCAGGGGTTTCCTTGGATGGTCACTAAAGGAGGGCAGCAGAGAGGGGTGGCATGACCCCTGCGATCTTGGACAGGCCGGGTCACCGTGCTGGGACTCCCGCTTCTCTACTGGGCCCCCTGCCTCCGTCTCCCTGGGGCCCAGAGATGCCAGTCAGCCAGGAGAGCGGGGTGGCCGGTCCCGGGCTTGCTCCCCAGGTCTCGGCCCCGGGGCCCCACAGGGCAGCTCAATGACCGTGCTGCTCTGACCCTGCTCCCTCAAGCTCCCTGCGATGCCCTCAGAGAACTGCTTGCCTCTCTGAGCACGATTAAGTGACACCTTGGGTAATTATCCCAGGGTGAGTGGCAAACGGAGTCTCCTGAAAGCCATAACCTGAATTTTGTGAATGAACGTGACGGCCACCCAGTCTCTCCTACACCACACAGGCCCCGTTACACGTGCGTGATGATAGAGCTACGAATCACCCACCAGGGGAGCTGCCTCTGCTCCCCACGTCCAGGTCCAACGCTCACAACAACCCGAGGTAGGTGGTGGCATGGCCTCCGTTTCACAGTTTGGAAGTTCAGAGAGGACGGACCATTTGTCACAGTCACACAGCAACTAGGATTCGAACCCATGAAGCGGGTTCTGGGGCCCAGCTCTGAGCCTCTACGCTTTAGTGTTGATAATCGCTTTCTCGATTAAGTGGCTCGTTATGTTTCTAAACGACTATGTGAGAGGGTTTATGTGCGTGATCGTCCCGAATGACAGCTCCAAGAGGGTTATAGAATGCCCATTTTACAGATACAGAAACCGAGGCACAGGGAGGTCTACCCAGCTAGACAGGGCAGACACAGTTTCCAAACCAAAGGCTTGGCTGACCCTTGATCTTGTACTTAGCAACCCCTTGATTGCTCTCAGGGAGGAGCTCCTCTCAGACTCTCCATCCACGCGGCTTGGGTGGGGTTTACCCTCCCCCTCCCTGACCCGAGCGGTGAGCCCCTGGCTCAGCCCGGCCAAGTGGAGTCACCATAATTTGGTCAGCGACGGGCATGGCATGGGAAAGTGGTGTTCTGCTGGAGTCACAGCCTCAAATAGCTTTTCTGCGGGACCTGAGAAGGAAGCCGAGGTCACCAGCCTTCCAGACGCCCCCCGATGAGTCTCACCTCCGGGCATCCACGCCGTACGTAGTCCCCGCTCGCCTGGGTGAAGCTGACTGGTGCCACCAAGAGAGGATTGTAGAAATGAGCAAATGTGACTTCTGGGTCACCAAAGACATCGCAGCCCCCTCCTTGGTCACTAGCCCTGTGGCCGTGTTGTGAGGACACGCGAGCAGCTGCGTGGAGAGGTCCGCAGGGGAGGACGCTGCAGCCCCCTGCCCACAGCCACGGGGTGCGCCATCTTGGAAGCAACTCTTCCAGCCCTCAACCCCTCAGATGACACAGCCGGGATGGAGTCTCGATTTTCACCTCGTGAGAGACCTCAAACCATGACACTATTTCTGAATTCCTGATCCACAAAAACTGTGTGAGATAATAGACGTGTATTGTTTTAGGCAGCTATGTGTTGGGGTAATTCGTTACATAGTGATAGGTAGTAAATATAGAAGCAAACTTGGGTGGCTCAGTCGGGTGAGTGTCCGACTTCGGTTCAGGTCACGGTCTTGCGGTTTGTGGGTTCGAGCCCCGCATCAGGGCCTGTGCTGCCAGCTGGGAGCCTGGAGCCTGCTCCGGATTTTGGGTCCCCCCCTCTCTCTGCCCCTCCCCCGCTCGTGCTGTTTCTTACTCTCTCTCTCAAAAATATGTAAACATTAAACTATTTCTTTGTAACTATATAGAAGCAAACACAGAGGAGTGCAGCACTGAGAGAAGGAGGATGCCACATTCCTCGTAACATATTTGGACACCTAGATCCAGCCATGCCTGAAGCTGGGCCCACTGGCTTTCTCAGTTAAGAAGCCAACCAATCCTCCTGTTGCTGAAGCCAGTGTGGGTTGGATCTCCTTGAAACCGAAAAGCCCTCATCAATACAGGGACTTTAACAAAAAGATATGTACCAAGAACCCCACTCTGGTCTTCTGGGCTAAGGGGCTGCCTGGGTCCATCTTTTTGAAAAGATTTTCTTTTTAAGCAGTCTCTATACCCAACACGGGGCTCAAACTCACAACCCCAAGGTCAAGAGTCACATACTCTGCTGACGGAGCCGGCCGGGCACCCCTGCTTGGGCCTATCTTACACGAAAGGAGAGAAACCGTCAACAGATACCCAGCAAGCCAGCCAGAGAGCCGTATCCTCCCCTCCATCACTGAAGAGCCTTGCCCACGCACATGGCGCTGGTCTGTGCCAATGGGCTGTCACTCAGAGTCCTGGCTTCAGGGCCCATGTGGCTGGGGATGCAGAGGCGGGAGGGGGTCCTGGAGTCAGCCCTGCCCTTCAGGCCCCCGGGGACCCCCCAGAACCAGCTGGAGCAGAGAGAGTGAGGGGGCGTTTGTGACATCGCCAGATGAGACGATGACTAATGACCTTGCCAGGCCCTGGGGATGAGGCGCAGGCTCGGCACAGCAGATGTTCCGTGAGTGCAGGAAGCCGAGGCAGGGGGGTGCTCAGGGCCGTGGCTCTGTACCTATGGGGGGGGGGCCAGCCTTGTTAAGTACGGAGCCCTCCACGTGGGAGCTGGAGAGGGAACAGGAAGAACCTTGCACACACACGCCGTCCACAGAGGCTGCCACCTGCTTCCAGCTAATGACACAGATTTGCTCTGTTGTTCTTTTTTTCTAAACGCAACAAAAAGCCATCTTTTCTTTTTTTCTTAAATGAAGTTAATCGTTTTTTAAGTCGCCATATGTTGACTTCTGTTCGATTCCTTTGCAGCAGTTTGCGTAGAGCCCACGCTGGAGGGCCGGGTCCCCGAAGGGCCCGCGTTCACCCCCGAGGTGCATGTGTCTGCGGGAGGGGGCCCCCAAAGACGACAGAGGCGCTGTTCCCCGGAGACGGGGAAGGCGGGCCCGGTGGGCCGGGATCCGGGCTACCAGCCCGTGGGCCCCCCAGCTTGGCTGCACTTTGGGGTCCTGGGCGGGGTAGCCACCCAACGTTCTCTTGGTCCCCGTGTGGGCCCGGGAATCTGGATTGTGGAATCTCCCCAGGTGATTCTAACGAGCCACCGAGTTGGCACGCGGCTGAACTGCCTCCGAGAGTGCTGGGAGGATGAAGCCCTTACAAATTCTCTTATCCCAATCATCGTAGTAGTAATTATTACTATTATCTCAGCTGAGAAAATTGAGGCCCAGACAAGTCGGCTGGTCCAGTCGATCTGGGCCGAGCACGGGGCTTCTGTGATTCCGCAGCCCCGGGCCAAGATGGCAGCTATTTCAACTTAGCCAAAGTCAGAAAATTGGTTTTATTTCAGTTCTAGGTCACAGTCCGCAATCACTCTACATTTTTATTTTGAAGCAGCAGGCAGCTTGCAGGCTTTGAAGAATTGGGAGGTGGGTTGAGAAGCTTTCTCCCAGAAGTGCGTCAACTCCAGATTCTGGAGAATTCAGGGGAGCCCCAGGGCAGCCAAGCACAGCTAGGGCCGGAAGTGCTCGCCGTAGCCGGTGGGGGGGGGGGGACCCCTACCCTGGGCACAGCTGCAGAGTCATCCGCCCGGAGAGGGGGAGTGAGTTTTTCTGAGTCTTGAGGCCACTGGCAAGAGCCTGCGTAGAGAGCAACCTTGAACGTGTGCAGGGGCAGAGGCAGGGGCAGGGCCACATTGGAGCTCCTGGTGGGTGGTGAGAGGGAGCCCCCCGATTCATGATTCGGTGGTGGGAGCTGATTTCTCCTCACGTACCCATCTTTCCACAGCTTCCCCTTAACACGTGTCACCTGCGCCTGTGGTTGGGCGGGAGGCTGGATCCCCTGGAGCGCTCGTTCAAAGGCGGGATGTGGGCCCCAGCCTCAGGTTGCTAATTTAGGAGACTCTGCATGCCTCCCGTGGTCCCAGGTGCTGCTGATGCTGCTGGTCCGGGGAGCTTCGAGAACGGCTGTGTTGATTGGCATTCACAACGGCCTCGTGAGACAAGGAAGAGGAACTTGGAGCTCGCAGAGCACTGCCCGAGGCCACGCAGCTAGAAAATGGCAGACGGGGGACTGGAACCCAGGCCCAGCGGCTCCCGGAAGCCACGAACCACAGCCAGGTACCCTGCTTCTCATTCGAGGCTTCTTCTCAGACAGGTGTCTGAGAGGGGGCACTCAGGGCAGCCCCCGAGGGGAGGTCTCCGACCTGACTACAAATCCCTCCGGCAGCTTTGAGAGTTTTTTGATGCCCCCAGGCCAATTCAGTCCAAAGCCCAGAGGAGGCACCAGGGTGGCACCAGGTCCCTAGGCTCCTGGGGATTTCACCGCACAGCCACGTCGGAGACCCTGGGCTTCAGGGGACCCCGGGCCACATCAGCAGCGAGGCTGGGTGGGAAGATGGGAGCACCACCCAGCAGATGGCTGTTCCTGTGATCAGCTGTCCCCTGCAGGGGGCCCTGGGGCAGGCCAGGTCCCACAGTGACCGAGTAACTAAGGAAAGTGACTTTCCAGTTGGTGACAATGTAAAATACCAAGTGCCCAGGTAGATTTGACTTTCATTTTTTTCCCCCAATATATGAAGTTTATTGTCAAATTGGTTTCCATACAACACCCAGTGCTCATCCCAAAAGGTGCCCTCCTCAATACCCATCACCCACCCTCCCCTCCCTCCCACCCCCCATCAACCCTCAGTTTGTTCCCAGTTTTTAAGAGTCTCTTATGCTTTGGCTCTCTCCCACTCTAACCTCCTTTTTTTATTTTTTCCTTCCCCTCCCCCATGGGTTTCTGTTAAGTTTCTCAGGATCCACATAAGAGTGAAAACATATGGTATCTGTCTTTCTCTGTATGGCTTATTTCACTTGATCTGACTTTCAATTAACAGCACATACTTATTTTTACTCTCCGTATGCCCCAAATATGGAGCATGTATTTTACATGTCACATAGGGGCACCCTGTATTTTTATTTGCTCCATGTGGTGGCTCTCCACAGGACCCTACTCAGAAGGGGGACCCCAGCCCAAGCGGGTAGCTCTCCGGGGTCCCAGCCCCCAGCACAGCACTTGTGCTAAGTCGACACGTCCTCCCATCTGGGGACAGAAGTCAGGATGGAGGGAATGAAGGAGTGAATGAATGGGTATTCATTCATTTGGCTAAGCCCTCGGGGCAATGAAGTGTGGCAGGGAGGTTGATTCCCTCGCTCGAAAACCCAGGGTCTGCTCAGCAGGGCCGGGACGAGGGTGAGGTTTGCTGAGTCCCCAGGAGGCACCCAGTAGGCACTCACTCCTCAACCTCTGTGCCTGAGGTTTGCACCTCGCTGTTTCTGGCCCTGCTGGATAGATGCATTTATTTCCAGCTTTTGTTGAGGGGTGCAGCCTTGGGTTTCTGTGGAAAGAAACTTTGGGGAGAGGGGAAGGAGATTCTGGGCACTGCGGGAGTGGAGACCCTCCCCTCCCCCCAGCCTCCAGCACAGAACATCTGGTCGACGTCTTGATTTCGGCCTCCAGAGACCCTAAGAAGAGCCCACCTGGACTCCTGATCTCCAGAAACAGTAAAACCATAAGGCTGCATTGTTTGAAGCTGCTAGGTTTGTGGTGATTTGCTGCAGCGACCATTGAAAATGAATACGGGCTTCAAAACTCTCCAGCCGGGGAAGGTGTGTTTCTTGAAGGGCTCAGGAGAGTACACTGGGCCCCCTCAGATAATCCAGGATAACGCCCCTATTTTAAAGTCTAGAAGCTAAACACATCTGCAAAGTCCCTTCTGCCAAGTCACGTAACGTTCACAGGTGCCAGAGAGGAGGGAATGGCTGTCTTTGGGGCCGTTGGGCTGACCGCAGACTCACAGAGCCCAGCTCAGGAATCTTAGTGCACAGGGCCGTCGGTGACTGTCTTCATGCCTACAGGCCCACCATCACCCAGAGCAGCACACAGAACATTCTGGGGCCCCAGCAGCCTCCCTGTGCCCTCCCCCACTCCTCCACTCCCCCATCCCCAATGGTACCCATTTTCTTTTTTTTTTTTTAAATGTTTATTCATTTTTTTTGAGAGACAGAGTGTGAGCAGGGGAGGGGCAGAGAGAGAGGGAGACACAGAATCGGAAGCAGGCTCCAGGGTCTGAGCTGTCAGCACAGAGCCCGACGCGGGGCTCGAACTCATAGACTGCGAGATCGTGACCTGAGCCGAAGTCGGACGCTCAACCGACTGAGCCACCCAGGCGCCCCTAAAAGTACCCCTTTTCTGAACTGCATTCGCTGTTTCTAAAACTTTCTAAGAGGCATCATATACAGTATGTTTCTTTATCTCTGGTTTCTTCACTTAACATTACGTCTGTGAGATCACTTTGTTGTTGGGGCAACGTGATAATCCATCGCACGAACAAAGCCTGGTCTCGGCAGGCTACAGTCGGGGGACACTGGGGTGGTTGTGGGTTCGGGGCTCTTGTGAAGGCTGCCGACATGCCATTCTCTGTCACAAAGAGCTCGAGGTGGCTTCTACTGACACGTTACGTGAGCCGTACCGCATACGTGTGTGTGAGCGGTGAATGGCCCAGCCGTTCGGAGTGCTTTTGTCTGATTGCTGGCATTCTAGTCTCTGTTTTGCTGGTCACTCACTGTGTGGCCTTGGGCTGTCGCATGGCTCTCTTGCCTTGGTTTCCTCTCTTTATACAGGATATTACCAGTCGCCACCTCAAGGTATTCATAAGTCATAAGCGGATGATAAGTAGATAGTCATAAGTACATGATAAATATTGGCTGTAATTGTTATAAACACGGCAGCATAACAGAATTGAAACTCCAGGGAGAATTGAAAACCAGGAAGAAAAACAAGAGTAAGGACATGGGCCCACGAATGAGCCCTGTGCGTGGAATACCCACCCTGGGGTCCACACACGCCCAACAAGAGGGCAGGGAAGCCACGCCGCCAGCTCGCAGCCTCAGGACCCAGGGAAGCTTGCTGGAGTCCAAGGTGGGGCGAGGTGGAGAAAAGTGGGCCCTCCGGAACCGTGGCCAAGTGCAAAGAGTTGAAGGGAAATATGGTCTTTGTTTTTATTTTAGTTCCAGTGTAATTAACATACAGCGTACAACATAGGGACTCAACAATCCTACACGTGAGTCCGTGCTCATCAGGGTTAAGTGCTTCTTCATCCCCGTCACCTGTTTCCCCCATGCTCCCACCCGCCTCCCCTCCGGTGCCCACCAGTGTGTTCTCTCTATTTAAGAGTCTGGTTTTTTATTTGTCTTTTTTTTTCTTTGCCAATTTGTCTTGTTTCTTAAATTCCACATATGAGTGAAATCCTGTGATATTTGTCTTTGAGTTATTTCACTTAGCGTAATACCCTCTAGATGCATCCATGTTGTTGCAAATGGCAGGATTTCATTCTTTTTATGGCTGGGTAATAGTCCAGTGTGTGTGTGTGTGTGTGTGTGTGCATTCATCTTTATCCATTCATCTATCGATGGACACTTGGGATTCTTCCATATCTTGGCTGTTGTAAACAATGCTGCTGTAAACATCGGGGTGCATGTATCTTTTAGAATCAGTGTGTTCGTATTCTTTGGGTAAATGTGCAGTATCGGAATGGCCGGATCACATGACCGTTCTATCTTTAATATTTTCCATACTGTGTTCCACAGTGGCCACACCAGTCTGCATTCCCACCAACAGTGCACGAGGGTTCCTTTTTCTCCGCATCCTCACCGACACCTGTGGTTTCTCGGGTTTTGGGTTTCACCATTCTGACAGGTGTGAGGTGGTCTCTCACGGTGGTTTTGATTTGCATTTCCCCGACTATGCGTGGTGTTGAGCATCTTTTCAATGTGTCTGTTGGCCATCTGGATGTCTCCTTTGGAGAAATGTCTGTTCGTGACTTCTGCCCATCTTTCAATTGGATTATTTGTTTTTTCGGACGTTGAGTTGTAGGAGTTCTTTATATACTTTGGATACTAACCCTTTATCAGAGATGTCATTTGCAGATATCTTCCCCCATTCAGGGGGTTGTCTTTTTGTTTTGTTGATTGTTTCCTTTGCTGTGCAGAAGGTTTTTATTTTGATGAAGTTCCAACAGTTTGTTTTTGCTTTTGTTTCCTTTCCCTCAGGAGACATATCTAGAAAGATGTTGCTACAGCCGACATTAGAAAAATTACTATCTGTGCTCTCTCCTAGGATTTTTATGGTTTCAGGTCTCACGTTTAGCTCCTTAATCCATTTTGAGTTTATTTTTGTGTGTGCTGTAAGAAAGGGGCCCAATTTCTTTCTTCTTCTGTGTGTTGCTATCCAGTGTTCCCAGCACCATTTCTTGAAGAGACTATCTTTCCCCATTGTATATTCTTGCGTCCTTTATCGGACACTATCGGACCGCATAATCATGGGTTATCTCTGGGCTCTCTATTCTATTCCATCGACATTTTTGTGCCAGTACCATACTGTTTTGGTTACCGCAGCTTTGTAATACATCTTGAGATGTGGGATTATGATACCTCCAGTTTTGTCCTTCTTTTTCAAGCTTTCTTTGGCTCTTTGGGGTCTTTTGTGGTTCCATGCAAATTTTAGGATTATCTGTGCTAGTTCTGTGAAGAGTACTGTTGGTATTTTTATAGGGAGTGTTTTAAATATGATTTTTATTTCTAAGGTTTTTTAAATGTTTATTTTTGAGAGAGAGAGAGAGTGAATGGGGGAGGGACAGAGAGAGAGGGAGACACAGCATCCAAAGGATGCTCCAGGCTCCAAGCTGTCAGCACAGAGCCCGATGTGGGGCTCGAACCCATGAACTGCGAGATCATGACCTGAGCTGAAGTCAGACACTTAACTGAGTCACCCAGCGCCCCTGATTTTTATTTTTAAACCAAAACGTACAAAGCTTGAAGGAGACTGAAAAATCACTTGCATTCCTAAGATAAAACAAGGAACCTCAGAAACCTCTAGCATTTGCTCACCAACCTTCGCCCTGGGGGGAAGTGGGCAATACCATGGGTTCCAAGATTCCCGAGGCCCCAAAGGAAAAAGCCCAAGAAGTGTCACTCAGGCCACTTTTCCTGATTTTGACTAAAGCTGCTATTGTCTGATTACTGTGTCAGGCTGCACAGGCTGTATGGGTCCCTGCTATGCTTCTCTTACTGATTTGCCTCCCTTCTGACCCCCAGCCTACTTGGTGGCACCACGCCCCCCAGAGAGCCCCCCAGAGACGCTGGCTTGTGCTTTGCCTCTCCTTGCACTCCCGTGCCTGTCCCAGGGGTGGGGGTGGGGGGTGGCGGGGAACGATGCAGATGGGAAAGTGTCTCGCTGCTGCGGGGGCAGCTCCAGGATGCCCACCCGCACACATTGTACCCCCAGGGCCAGTATAGGCTACAGAGACAGAGAAGGGAGCTGGGAAGGAGAGGGGGTCTGAGTAGGGGCTTCAGATACCGGTCCGTGTCCTGACAGGTGTCAGGGTCACGCTGGGGTCTGGAAAGCACTGGGCAAGTGCACTCCGGGAAAGGAACGCTGGGGAGTGCGTGTGTGCGCGCGCGCGCGCGCGCGCGCGCGCGCGTGTGTGTGTGTGTGTGTGTGTGTGCGTGTGGAGTGTCCACGAGGACTTAGCAGCAGTGGCTGGAAGGAGGGCTCGGCCCCAGCACCGTGATGGTGGTGTTGGCTGCCCAGGAGGTGAGCAGGACCAGCCGTGGGATCTTGCATT
This sequence comes from Acinonyx jubatus, assembly GCF_027475565.1. Lineage (NCBI taxonomy): Eukaryota > Metazoa > Chordata > Mammalia > Carnivora > Felidae > Acinonyx > Acinonyx jubatus. The sequence continues at coordinate 3,978,493 of NC_069388.1, read as the reverse complement.
AAGAGCCATCTCTTGGGGCCTCTGTCTCCTCTGTGAAGTCAGAGTGACAAACAGCCCCCTGCGGCGTTAGGAGGAGGGGGTGCGAGCCAGCGCCTGGCACATAAGAGGTACTCGCTAAATGGGAGCTAATTCTAATCAGACGGTCTTTGTCAGGTACGCGTGCACACTCTGCTTCTCTCAGAGCTCACGTGGCATGTGGGCCAGAGCAGCGGGCAGTGTGGCGTGGACGGGAGAGTGGAAGTGAACTCCAAGCTGGCCCAGGAGCAGGTCCAGCAGGGTGCATGGGCCACGTGTGGGGCTCCAAGACCCAGGGGTCCTGGCTCAGTGCATGGCTCTACGTGAAGACAAACCCGGGGCATCTTTTCACCTAAATGTTTGAAAATGAGAAACATGGTTAACTTTTATATTTAAAAAAATTGTACTGTATTAGAAAGCAAAAGATAAAATTCTCATGAGTTTTAATAGATAGACAAAGCACACGAAATCCGAGGAGTGCAGGCACTGCCTCCCATCCCTGGGTGGCGACGGGCAGCACCCACAGCCCTGCAGGGCGCCCAGGGACCCTCCAGCCTCGGGAGTCTGGACTCAGGGCTACAACGTTCCCAGCAGCCACTTAGTGGGACACACGTTACTTCCGGTGCCCCTGGGACAAAAGTAAAGCCTTTGCTCAGGTGTGGTCCATACGGTTTCTTTCTTATTGTAAATAATTCTTCTCTTAGCTCTCCTTTCCTCAGTCTGACCGGTTTGGGTACCATTTCTGGCTGTTTGTCCCTGTCGAGACCCTGCTCTGTTACAGTACCACACTTTGCAGAATACCGTGTCAGAGAATCAAGCAACCCCTGCGTGTACTCCCAGCCTAAACGTCGGGCTCCTGAGACCCATGCTCCAAGAGAATCTCGTTATGGCCCTTGAGGGAGCATGGCCCCCAGGTGGCCTTGTTTGGGGCAACTGGACACAGCAATTCCAGGCTTTGGGGGATTGAGATCCAGGTTGAGGGCAAAGGCTGATTTTTCATTGGAAACAGCCAGAGCTCTTAGCAGACTGCGCCCCCCCCCCCGCCCTGCCCACGGAAAGGGTCCCTCTCGTCCCATAAGTACCTTATGGGGACATTTTTGCCTTTGCTTCCTGTCAATCCTTCCTCTCCACTCACCCACACACCATTCAGATTACACCTGTTCTTACGCAGAAGCTCTTCCCAGCTCTACCTTTTAGATTCTACACCATGGAAACCATCCATTTAAAGTATAGAGTTCAGCAAATTTTAGCAGAGGTACACACGTGTGTGACCACAACATACAGATAATGAACATTTCCATCTCTTTCCAAACGTCCGCTCCTGCCCCCTTTTGTCACTATAGATAATTTTGCATTTTCTTCATTTCCACATAAATGAACTCGTACAGCCATTTCCGCGCCTGGCTTCTTTCATCGTGCAAATGTTTTTGAGAGCCATTCATGTTTTGAGTGTATCTGTAATTTGTTATTGCTGACTAGCATTCAATTGCATGGATGTGTAACTATCTATTCATCTGTGGAGGGACATTTGGGTTGTTTCCAAGTTTGGTCACCATGGATAAAGCTCCTGTGAGCGTTCGTATGCTTTCTGTTGACCTGGTGTTCATTTTTCTTAGGTGAACGCTTCCATTAGACCTCGTTTTTAAAATTAAAGATACACCAACTTTTTATTTATAACCCATGTTTTTTTGTATCAGCTCTAAGGTCTCTGCTAAGATGGTAAAGATTTTCTCCTTTGGTTTGTTGTTGTTGTTGTTGTTGTTTTTTAGACACATGGTAATATTGACTTTTATATTCAGGTTTCTGATCAACTTTGAGTTCATTTTTGTATTTTTATTGTATTTTATTTGAGAGAGAGAGTGTGTGTGTGTGAGTTGGGGGGGAGGAGCAAAGAGTGAGGAAAAGAGTGAATCCCAAATAGGCCCCATGCCTAGTGTAGAGCCTGACACGGGGTTCGATCTCACAACCCTGAGGTCATGACCTGAGCTGACATCAAGAGTTAGATTCTTAACAGACTGAGCCACCCAGACACCCTCATTTTTATATATATTATATGTTGACAGTATCAAGAATCCCCCCCCCCATATGGATATTCAGTTTTTCCCACACCACCCTGAAAATTCTCCTTTCTCATGGCAGATGCTTGGTACCTTACTGAGAATCACTTGATCATCCACGGGAGGATCCATTTTTGAACTCACTCGTCTATTCCATTGACCTATTTGTCTGTCATAAAGCAACGCCATACTGTCTTGATGACTGCTTTACCAAAAGCCATAAGTCAGGCAGTATAAGCCCACCAGCTTTGTCTTTCTGTTTCAGAGTCATTTGGGCGATTCTAGGTCCTTCATATGTCCATGTGCACCTCACGACCAGATTGTTAAATTTACAAAAAAAAGCCTGCTGAGAGTTTGATTGCGGTCGCCCTAAATCTACAGACTAATACCAAGTCTCCCAATCGTGAATGTGATGTTTCTATTTGTTACGGTCCTTTTTAGCTGCTCCCGGCAAGGTTTTGTAGTTGACGATATATTGATCTTGAATCTGTGTGGTTAAATTTGTCACTGTTTCATGTGTTGTGATGGTATTTTACAATTTCCTTTTCCAGTTGTTTGATAGTGTATGTAGAAACACAATTGGTCTTGTATATTGATCAAAGCAATCCCTCTCCAGATTCTAGTCAACCTTCTTTTGTAAAAATTAGCAAAGATGATAAAATTCACTTATTAGTTACTACAACGAATATGAAACTTTTAAAAATAGAGCTTTTTTTGATTCCTTGGAATTTGCTAACATTCATTATCATGTTATCTTTGTGGAATGGTTTTCAATTGTGAATTCAGTTTCTGTAAAATTTTTTTAATGTTTATTTTTTTGGAGAGAGAGAGAGAGAGAGAGAGACAGAGCATGAGCAGGGGAGGGGCAGAGAGAGAGAGGGAGACACAGAATCGGAAGCAGGTTCCAGGCTCTGAGCTGTCAGCACAGAGCCCGACGAGGGGCTCAAACCCACAGACTGTGAGATCATGACCTGAGCAGAAGTTGTACGCTTAACCGACTAAGCCACCTAGGCACCCCATAGTTTCTTGATTGATATAGATGTATTTAGTTTTCCTACTTCCTTTTAAATCTGTTTTGGAACTTTTTGTCCTTCAAGGAATTCATTCATTTCATCTAATTTATGAAATGTATCCACATAACGCTATTTAGTATCAATGGTGTACCCTCTTTTTAACGCCTTTATTGAGTTATAATTCATATTCAAAGAATGCACATATCTCATGTGTATAGTTTGATGAGTTTGGATATGTACAAATACCCATGATGCCATCCTCATAGCCAAGGTCATGGACACATCTATCCCCACAGTCAAGGTCGTGGACACATCCATCCCTACAGTCAAGGTCGTGGACACATCCTTCCCCACAGTCAAGATCATGGACACATCCCTCCCTACAGTCAAGATCATGGACACATCCCTCCCCACAGTCAAGGTCATGGACATATCCACCACCTTCCAGAGTTTCCTCATGTCTCTTTGTTTTTTTGTGTTTTCTGTTTGTTTGTTTTTGGTGTATGAGAACACTGAACATGAGATCTACCTTCCTAACACATTTACAAGGCACTTCAAAACAAAAAATGGTGCTTAAGTTAACTGCTTTAAGCTACCTTCTCTAGCTTTGTACAAGGAATGGCTCAGCAGAGCCGGTGGTGAAATTTTTAGGAATTTTTTAAGCTGTTTGGTAACCATAGCCATTATTAAAAATAAAAAATTTCAGTCTTAAAATTAAAAAAATGATATAAGAAACCAAAGCAAATAATTATTCAAAAGCTCAAAAATCACTTCCTAATTTTTAAACTCCATTTTGCTATTATCTGTGTCCTTGGGGTCATTTATACCCATTGTGTCTGAGCAACAGAAATACCGAGCGCTGGTCTGCGTCTCTTCCCAGTCACCAGCAACGTCACGTCAGTACCTTAAAATCGTCTCTGATGGGAGTATTTACACCACAGAAGTCAGTCCTTCTTATATTGTTTTGTTGATTATCTAGACTTAATGAAGTGATAGAACCAGGTTAATAACGCAAATTAACCTTGAATTTGTCCCGTCTGTAGCTGTTCCATTGTGAAGGGCACAAAAACATCAAGGAAATATTCCTTCAGTATTTGAAAACGATTATCTAATTCAGCAAGGAAGGCACTAGCATCATTGTCAGATGACTGAAGTTTTGACACGTGTCTTTGTAATCTTACTTCCATCTTCCTAGTTAACAAATGAAAATATCAACTCGCATTCAGGTCGGAACTGTAATTGTTTGTCAACGATGGGAGCCGAATTCTATGCCGACTCCCATATCAGTCAAGTGCTCATTCATAGCCTGCTAATGCGATTCCATCGTTGGCAATAGAATTTCAAAAGTTGACAATGGATTTTGCAAGAAATACAATGTCGGCTGAAGTTACAGCTGTGACGAATTTACAATAGAGCATTGTAATTTAGGATTTGTGGGTTGTTCCCTACATACCCTTTATGTCAGTAAGCTTTGTAACAAACATAAACATGTGCCTATACCTGTGTGCATATTTTGGTTTTCTGGAAAGCCAATCTTTAGGGGTTTGCTGGTGTGTAATTGCCCCTGCCCGCTCCAGAGCTGACAGGCACCCCATCCCCTTACGATGGCCCTAGACAGTGCAGAGACAGCTCTGAGGTCCGTGGGATCTGCAGAGGCTTGAGCAGCTACCTGTGTGTCTTGGACCTGTGTTTGAATTTGTTTCTCAAATTCAAAGGATTAGGAAGTGCACACCTTGGGGGGCCCTTACTCAGTCAACTCCCCCCCGAAAAGGCCCCAGTCTTGGGCAAACCATTTTGGTTGGTCACCTGTTAGGGTCCCATCCCTCCCTTGCCCCTGGCCAGCATCATTATTGCATTACAGACTTCTTCCCCTTGGGCCTGGACTCCGGGGCGGTCAATTTACCACCCAAACCTGGGTGATGCCTGTGTCCTTCCGTCCCGATATGGCCCGAAAGATTCATTTCAACCCAGCCGTGTGACCTTCTGAAAATTAATTAACCTTTTTGGACGATAATGGCTTCTATCAAATGAGAGTAATAAACCTTCATCTTTCCCATTGGTGTGGGATGGAGTGGGAGAGGTGTGTGAAACCCCTCACGAGGGGCCTGAAGGGCCCTCGGTGGCGGGAGCTAGCGTTTTAATCAAATCCCCATTGTTAGGGGTTTATTCACACACTCCTTTCCTTTCAAAGAGGGCCCCTTGGGCTCACAATGGCTCATAAACTAGAGCGGCAGAACCAAGCCTATGGTTGGGAGCAGGGGAAAGAGGGGCTGCCCGGGGAATGAGCACAGGGCCAGGATGGCAGATGGGCCTGGGGTGGGTGCCCAGGCTGTGCCCAGGGTCACGGGCTCATGCTGGGCTAACTCCCAGGGGACCCCATCAGTGTGTTGGGGGTTATGTAAGGCTGCAGGACAAAGCCAGGGCATCTTTTCATTAGGAGTTTGATGTGGTCGTTTTGATTTCAGCTCAGGTCGTGATGCCAGTGTTGTGGGATCGAGCCCCGTGTAGGGCTCCATGCTGAGCCTAGAGCCTACTTGAGATTCTCTCACTGCCCCTCTCTTCCCCCTCATGCTCTCTCTCTCTCTCTCTCTCTCTCTAAAAGAAAAATTTTTGAGGGGCTCAGTCGGTGAAAAAACGGATTTCAGCTCACATCCTGATCTCAAGGTTTGTGGGTTCGAGCCCTGCATTGTGCTCTGTGCTGACAGCTTAGAGCCTGGAGCCTGCTTCAGATTCTGTGTCTCCCTCCCTCTCTCTGTTCCTCCCCCGCTCACACTCTGTCTCTTTCTCTGCCTCTCAGAAATAAACATTAAAAACATTAAAAAGAATTTGATGTGGAAAAAGTATATTTATATTGAAAAATGCAACCTCGTGGACATGATACAAAGGGAAGTGAGCCAGCCACAGACACCGTAGGATCCTACTTGCAGAAGGTCCAGAGTCGTCGCATTCACAGAAATGGGAAGTCGTTGGTGGTTGTCAAGGACTCGTGACCTTTTAAGAAGAGGAAAAGAGACACGGGCACCCAGGGAGAAGGCCGCGTGACCACAGAGACAGGGGTGAGGCAGCTGTAAGCCACCGAGCGCAGGCCACCTCCAGAAGGGGGGGAAGCGGCAAGGACAGGTCCAACCCACGGTCTCAGAAGGAGCGCAGCTCAGCCGTCACCTTGGTTTCGGATTTCTGGCCTCCGGACCACCGGGCCACACGTTCCTGTTGCATTAAGCCACCCAGGTCGTGGACCTTTCGATGCTCAGGAAACACAGACCTGAATCTTGGGGCTGGGACCCAGGTATTGGAGTTTAAAAGCCCTCCCTGCCCCCTTTCACAATTCCAACACGAGGCCAGGGCTAAGAGACGCTGCCCAGAGGAGACCCCAGGACCTCAGTGTGAGAGAGGAAAGCGTCCATCTCGCGACACTTCCGTGTTCTTTTCTTTAAATGTTTATTTTGAGACTGAGCGAGCAAGCGAGCGGGGAAAGGGCGGAGAAAGAGGAAGAGAGAGAATCCCAAGCAGGCTCCGCACGGTCAGCACAGAGCCCAACGCGGGGCTTGAGCTCAGGAACTGTGAGATCGTGACCAAGAGTCGGAGGCTTAACTGACTGAGCCCCCCGGGCGCCCCTGTCATTGTTATTTTCTCTGGTTCTTTGTCCTCTCTGCTCTCACCAGCTAGGGTAACAACCACCCAGTCTGCCCAGGACTGGAGCTTCCTGGTACATGACTTCCCCTGAAAAAGGCAGGAAGGCCCTAGGCACGTGGGCATGAGCTGGGCACCCTAGGACTGTCCTGTGCTCCCGCCCCTGTAGCGTCTCCACCAGGCTGTAGATGGGGGTGACCAGCTGCCTGGTCTGTACCGGACCCTTAGTTTTGGCCTGAAAGTCCCTGCGAGCCTGGAGTGCCGGTCACCATCGCTGCATGGCCTGTGAGGTACATGGTTTTGTACATGACCTAGGGCTGCCCGCCGGCCCCAGGTTTTCAGCCCCGGCTGCACCTGACAGTCACTAGGAAGAGTCTGGAAACCCTGGTGCTTTGGCCACACATCCAGAGAGTCTGATGTAACCACTCCTGGGAAGAGCCAGGGCTGCTTATTCAGATTTTTATTCTTCTTGTGTCAGTTTTAATAACCTGGCTTAAAAAAAATTGTCCATTATCGGAACGTTCAAGCTTCTGGGCACCAATTTCCTCATCATATTCTCTTATCTGTGCAGTATCTATGGCCACAGTGTTCTCTTTTTGCTCCTGACGTGAGCTGCTGGCGGTCTCAGGCTCTTGCCCCCTGACTCGCGTCCTGATGCTTTGTTTTGTTGTGACTCAATGACTCAACGGGTTCTCCCCCCTCTGCTTTTCACCGCTGGTAGCTCCAGGGATATGTTCGAGGGTAGATGATGTAAACTTTCGGGGCACGTGACCATAGAATATGGGCCATAATTTCTCCCTGAGACTCTTGTCTTGAGGATGTGACGCCGTGAACGGGATCGCCCAGCACGGTGCCCGGAAGACCTTCCTTAAAGGTAAGACGTCGCTGCTTGAAGCTGGCTGGAGATGGGGCACAGAGAAATGCAGAATATAGCAACAAGACAGAAATTAGGCACAGACGGCAAAGAAAGTCAGAAATGAGGCAAAGGGGGAAAAATGGAGAGTACTGTCGACTGAAACCAGGAATGAGAGTCCCTCCCTACCGGCTAGGAGGGACTGCTGACTTATTTCCAAACTCATTCTTGTCAGCCTGGGCTTGGTCCCACAAGGAGCCCGGGGCTGCATGCCAAGGACCGGGCAAGGTGTGGATGATGTGACGCGTGGGAGAGCCTAGGACTCACTGACGGTGATACGCAGAGCCCATTCGGTCCAGGCAGGATCCCATGTATGGTATGTGGACTATGGCTTTTCATCCTAACCGTCCTGCTATTTGCAATGTGGGTAGACTGAGGCACAATAAGCCCCCTCTCTCATGGCTTTCAAAGTAGAACACGTGGAAAGCACTCAGGGGAGTCGAGCCCCTGAGGCACATCTCCTAGATCAGAGTTCTTCACGCCTTGGTTTCACGGGGAACTTTATTTTGTGTGAAGTCTTTGATCAAACAAACAAATTTTCCATGTACGTGAACGCAGTTGTGTTGTGCCTGGAATACAGACTTTGAATGCATTTCGAAGAAATAACTAAAACGCGTGACTTGGTTTCTTCCCGTGTTGGGCCCCCATCCAGACCTCCGAGAGGGAACCTCCAGGTTTTCACGTAATGGCGGCTCCTGGGTCAGTCAAACCCCCACTGTGAGGCATTTGACTGTGTCCTCTCTCCAACCCGAGAGGGGTTCAGGAGCCCAAAGCTGAGGTAAATTCGAAAGGTGGGGCGACCAAGAAAGTCGGCCGCAGATGGAAGGCAGGGGGTGGACCGAGCATCCCTCCCCTTACTGTCCAGACCCGCCCAAGGCAGGTGGCCACGTGCTGGGTTCTGAGCCTGTGGGTCACTTGGCCTCCAGGGGGGTGACAGAAAGCCTGAGGACAGACCTGGTACGTCTTTTAACTTGCAACTTGCAAGGTATTTTTGTAAATGCCACCATTTTATACCCAAAGAAACATGCCCATATTAGGCAGTAAACACGAAATTTCCATTAATTGTAAAGCTCAAGGGGGGAAATGAAGACAATTGAATGCGTTCATGCCCTCACCCCGTAACTCGGCAGGGGAGGTGGTGAGTTCTATTTGTTCGACTCCGGAGGGTTTTGATGGGAAAATCCGTGACGCTTCCTGCGATCTCTGGAGTAGCCTTTTCACTCATCACCTCCACGGCGCAGGGTGCCCCCGGGGGCAGAGCAGTGACAGCTGACTGTTCTGGATGCTTTTGGATATTAGAATTATTGCTTGTTTTCTTCTTCTTCTTTTAATGTTTATTTTTGAGAGACAGAGACAGAGCGTGAGCAGGGGAGGGACAGAGAGAGAGGGAGACGCAGAATCGGAAGCAGGCTCCAGGCTCTGAGCTGTCAGCACAGAGCCCGACGCGGGGCTCGAACCCACGGACCGCGAGATCATGACCTGAGCTGAAGTCGGACGCTCAACCTTGACTGAGCCACCCAGGTGCCCTCGCTTGTTTTCAAGTCACGTCGCGTCCCCTGCCTGCTTCCTGCCTCCCTCTGATGCTTCTGTGGGTCCTGGTTTCCTGGCGGGGGCCACCTCCCTACCAGAGTCCTGCAGCCTGACTGCGTGTCCCCCTCCCGTGGGATGGTCCTGAGAACGTGCTCAGCGACTCAAGTGGACAGAGGGGCCCGAGCATGGCTGTTTCACAGTCTCCAGCAGTCGTAACAACGCACAGCCCTTGTCCGGAGCGTGTGCGGGAGCTGCTGGCACACCCTTCCTCCTGGACCAGACGCCCAGCACTGTGCTTCCCGCTGAGCCCAGAAGGAAGCCCCTTGCCGTCCACACGGTGCCCGGGCCGCCAGCCGTCCCCATTCCCCCGTCGCCACCTCAGCAGCTGAACCGGCTGCCCGTCCAGACGGGGTCGTCCACGAAGGGCAGGACGGGGACCATTTCTGAGGTCCGAGGGGAGGGCCGTCTCGCTTCCCGCTTTCCCTCTCACATCTGCCCCTTCCTCTGGCCGCCTCCGGCCCAACGCCTGGCCCCGGTCACTGGACACCCAGCCCCGAACGTTGCCTCTGAATGACAACACGTTCTCTGCCTCCCTTGCAGACCCGCACGTTCACACGTGGGCCTCTCCTCCGCCTGGGCCCCGGCCTCGGGGTGGGGATGTCTCAGCCAATGGGCCAACCAGCCGTCCAGCTAACAGGCCTGGTGACTGCATTGTCCGGCTCCTGGCCCCATCCTTGACTCCTGTCCTTCCTGCCTTAACTAACGGGCGGGCGCTCTGTCCCCACACCACCTTCTCCTCGGTGCGTCTCACACGGAGGCAGGTGCTACATTAGGGCCCACCCGCTGATCCAGGGTAACCTCCCCATCTAAGATCCTCAATTTTGCCGTATCCGCACAGATGCCTTGTCCACGTAAGGCTGCCCTCGCAGGCTCCCGGCATGAGGACGCGGGCATATTTGGAGGGGACGTTATTCAGCCGATCACACAAATGTTAATGGATTTAATCCACACAAACACACCGAGTGATAAACTATCAATAGCCCCATTTTGCAGATAGAATAACAGAGGCATAGAAAGATCGGGTGACCCACTCAGGCCAAGCCACTGGCCCCAGAAGCCACGTCCTCGCCTGGCACCTGCCCCAGGGGAAGCCCATGGAGAGGCACCTGTATACCTCAAGCCCAAGAAACTTCACTTCCGAGTGAAAATCATCCTTAAAACCTTCAGGACAGATCTGAAGACCCCAGTGCTAAAAACCTCCACTTAAGAATATAACTTACTCAGGGCACCTGGGGGGCTCAGTCGGTTAGGCATCCTACTTTTGTTTTGGGCTCAGGTCATGACCTCGTGGTTCATGAGTTCAAGCCCCGAGTCAGGTTCTGCGCTGACAATATGGAGCCTGCTTGGGGTTTTTGCTCTCTCCCTCTCTGGCCCTCCCCGACTCATGCTGTCTCTGTTGTCTCTCTCAAAATAAATAAATAAACTTAAAAAAAAAAAAAAAGAATACAGCGTACTAGGTTGTGAAAATGCATTCCTAGTGGATTTTTCAGGGTAATTTTGTTTTTATACTTGGAAAGGGAATTTACTTTGGGGGGGTTAATTAATTTTTTAATCTAATTTATTGTCAAGTTAGCTAACACACAGCATATACAGTGTGCCCTTGGTTTCAGGAGCAGATTGCCGTAATTCATGGCTTACCTACAACACCCAGTGCTCATCCCAGCAAGTGCCCTCCTCAGTGCCCATCCCCCATTTCCCCCTCTCCCCCGTCCCCCCCCCATCAACCCTCCATTTGTTCTCTGCATTTAAGAGTCTCTTATGGTTTGCCTCCCTCCCTCTCTGTTTGAAACTATTGTTTCCCCTTCCCTTCCCCCATGGTCTTCTGTCAAGTTTCTCAAGTTCCACATATGAGTGAGAACATACGATATCTGTCTTTCTCTGCCTGGCTTATTTCACTCAGCATAATACCCTCCAGTTCCATCCACGTTGCTACAAATGGCCGGATTTCATTCTTTGTCATTGCCAAGTAGTATTCCATTGTGTATATAAACCACATCTTCTTTATCCATTCGTCAGTTGATGGACATGTGGGCTCTTTCCATGATTGGGCTATTGTTGAAAGCACGTATCCCTGATGGGAAGTTGTTTTTACTATGCGATGTGCTGGGACTTTCCCTCCGGGATACTTTGCACACTGCCGTGGGTCTGGAGACGTGTTGGTCTGCTGGGGCTGCCTCAGCCGAGCAGGTGGCTTAGGAAGAAGATGGGAATGTATTGTTCACAGGCTGGAGTCCAGAAGTCTGAGGTCAAGGTATCTGCAGGGCCCCGGGGGAGAATCCGTTCCAGGCCTCCCTCCCAGCTTCTGGTGGCCTCAGGCGTGGATGGCCATCTTCCTTTACGTGGCGTTCTCCCCATATCTTCCTGTCATGCTTCTCTGTCTCATGTCCAATTTTTTAAAGGACATTAATCTTAGTAGGCCCACGGCCTCTACGGTGCTCAGCTCAGGACTGAGGGTCACCGTTTAGAACAGGCCAGAGAAGTCCGTGTCTGTGTCCTCCGGCCAAAGACCCCAGAACACACCTGTCGTCGAACAATGTGGGTTTATTTCTTCTTGCAGTTGGGTGGCTAGTAAGAGGGTGAGGATAGCTTGGTTACTGGCCTAGGACGGGGCTGGCGGCGGGGGGGGGGGGGGGCGCAGTTGGCACACGAGATGGGAATCATCACCCTCCAAGCCTCTGCCCCAAGTACGATGTGACTCGGGCTCAGAACCGGGAAGGATGAATGAATGATGTGGGGGCAGCTGCGTGACCGCTTGTGAATTAATTAAGCTTCCGGCTACAATGTCCTCTGTCAAATGACAGTCAGCGTCTGCCTTGTAGGACCGAGCGGGAGAGAGTGTGAGGGATGCCTCATGCAGGCCCTGGCACATGACGGCCACCCTGTACGTGGGGGCTCCTACTTTATCAAATCACTGTGGCTGCCTGCTGGAGGGGCTCAGAGGGTCACGTACATGGGAGCAGGACAGAGATGCGGGGTGAGTCGGGACACGAAGTGGACCAGGTGAGGTGTAGCCCAGCCACCTGCCTCCCAGGCCTGGGCACGGGGGCTGCGCGTGAGGCAGGGGGTGCCCAGCCTCTCAGGTGGGAGCTGCTCCCCCTCAGGGGCCCTTGTCCATGGGCTGGAACTAGGTGACGTCAGGGCCACACCGAGGCCGCTTATACCCTCCAATTAGAAGACTGAAAATCGGATCACTTTACTCAACACAAACACATCCGGCTTACGGAAGTGAGCATGTGAAGTTTCCATGGATTCTGCACACGCTCTCACGGCCCCTGTGGTTTTGCTGAGTGGTTGTTCGTTCAAATCAGTCCCCATATAAGGAGCTTTCATCCCAATTAGTTACATGTCTCTTCAGTCTTGGAATCTGTAATCTGTAACCTCTTGAAATCTGTTCACACAATCAGGTCATTTGTCCAGAGAGTTTCCTACAACTTGGATTTTGCTGATGGCATCCCTGTGTGGTCTTTTAGCACACCCCTCTTCCTTTGTATTTCTTTTCTTTGAATTTTTTTTTTTTTATTTTAGAGAGCAAGAGCAAGCTGGGGAAGGACACAAAGGGAGAGAGAGAGAGAGAGAGGGAGAGAGAATCTCAGGCTCCGTGCTCAGCGTGGAGCCCGACATGGGGCTTGATCCCACGACCCTGGGATCATGACCTGAGCCAAAACCAAGAGTTGGACGCTCAACCAACTGAGCCACCCAGGTGCCCTATCCTCCGGATTTCTGCCCCTCCTATAAATTGATAGCTGGAGCTAGAGGCTTATTCGTTTCGGGCGATGCAGGGGACGAGAGTGTTTCCTAGGAGAACTTGTCTGCAGCCATCAGGGGCCCATGATATCTGTCCCTCATTTTATGAGCCATTTACAACTATTGCCTGAATCTGTTGCCGTTAGGGGCTGCAACAGCATCATATTCCCAATCCATTGTTCCTTCTTCATTGATTACATGGAGCTGAAATACTTCATAAAGTCAGGTTTCCTTCACCAACCCTTCCGTCACCCTGTGGTGTAGTTTGTTTAGGAAGGACAAGAAAAGGGTTGATCTTATTTTCTCTTCTTTTAAACCAGTATTCAAAATATTGGTTGGCTTCCTAGCATCCTTAATACATGACCAATTAGGCTTTGCTTAGCCTTGTCATGATTTTGTAGATTTAAACATTGTGCGTATGCATTTTTAAGTTTATTTACTTATTTATTTTGAGAGAGAGAGAGAGAAGGAGGGGTGGGGGGAGACGGAAAGAGAGGGAGAGGGAGAATCCCAAGCAGGCTCTGTTGTGTCTGCACAGAGCCTGATGCAGGGCTCGAACCCACGAACCGTGAGATCATAACCTGAGCCGAAATCGAGAGTCAGACACGTCACCGACTGAGCCACCCAGCTGCTCCAACGTTGTTTATATATTTTAATTCATTGCAATCATTAGCTCCAATTAGCCCATTTTTGGGTAGACCTCATTCAGGCTGGCGCTGAGCCTTTCTTATTTGTGCTCAGCACGCTCAGAGAGCGTAAGTATTCTGGGATCGTGTGCGACATGTCCTGCCCCAGACCTGGAATCACTTATTTCTCCAGGGAGTTCTGGCTGGTTTTCCAGGTTGGGGATGTAGAGACCACCATCTGTGGGCTGTGGGTGCCCAGCACTTCTGTCATGTCAAGGCCATTGTTTTCAGATCTTGTCAGTGGACAGAACTAGGAAATATGCATATTTTAAAGATAAAATGCAGGGCACGTGGGTGGCTCAGGCAGTTAAGTGTCGGACTTTAGTTCAGGTCATGATTTCGCAGTTTGTGGGTTCCATTCCCACATCGGGCTCTGTGATGACAGCTCAGAGCCTGGAGCCTGCTTCCGATTCTGTGTCTCTCTCCCTCTCCGCCCCTCCCCTGCTTGTGCTCTCTCTCTCTCTCTCTCTCTCTCTCTCTCTCTCTCTCTCTCAAAAATAAATAAACATTAAAAAAATTTTTTTTAAAGATAAAATGCATCCTGAGTCACAATGGTACTTTCAAATCAACTTCAGGCTTGCAGAAATTTCACTGACCTCATGGCTCCTATATGTGTATCTTCTTTCTCCCAGCCTAAAAGTCCTGCTCCCAATGTCAAAGTCACCACAGCTGCTTTCTCCTACAGCAGACAGCAAACACTCTCAGAATAAAAATACACCACTACCAGCAAAATTCAGGTTACTACAATCAGCGTAAGAATTGTTTCCAATACATTTTTTTTTCTTTTTTGGTATCATATCCTAAGGATATACACTGTCAACTGCTTTAAAGTCAGCAACGAGAGTTCCTCTGTGTCACTATTCTAACCAACTTGATATACAAAGAGGTTTCATTGCTTCCTCTTCATTGTGGGTAGTCAGGATTGATGTTTTTAAAAAAGAATCATCCCTATATAATTACATAATTTTAGCGTATAATTATATCATTTTACTGCTACTTACTAATTGTTCATTTTATGTAGGTGAAATTAATTTTGTATAATTATATAAAAATATTTGCCTGGCTCCAGAATCTTATCTACAGACAGGATTTTTCATAACAAGTCTAGCTCATACCCCTGTCTCCTCCATGCTGGTCCCTTCTCTTTCTATAAGTAGACTTACATTTTTAACACTTTCCTGCTCTTTAGTATATTCAAGCATACACACACCTCTGTGCCCCCCTTTCTTGGGTAAATGGTAGCAGACTGTGTACAATTTTCTCCACTTGCATTTTCAATGAATACTTCATCCTGGGAGCCCTCCAGAGCCGTATGTGAAAACACTCCTTCATCGGCAGAATGATGCTCCGTTGTCCCACGCCGTATCCAACCAGGCCCCTCTTGGTGGACATTTGAATCGTTTCCAGATGTTTGACATTGCAAAAAGAGCTGCCATGATTAGCCTTGTGCATATGCCTTTTTGTGTTTTCTGCCCATGAATCCTTACCATGAATTCCTGGAGGTCGGAATCCTGGGTTCGAGAGGAAATGCACATGCTGCTTTTTCTTAAACCAAGAAACGTCAAATTCCCCTTCTCAGGGGCCCAACTGTTTTTTCTTCAGATCAGCAGCTGACAGGAATGCCTAGTTCACAGTCTTGCCAACAGAGAAGGTGTCAAACTTTTGGATCTGGGGCAAACTGACCAAAGGGAAGTGCCATCTCGATGAATTTTAATCAGCACTTCTTTGGTGATAAGCAAAGCTCAGCATCGATTGATTGATTGCCATTTGCCTTTGCATTTTGGTGTGCTTTTCCTAACTCCCTTGTGCTGTGCGACCGGCCGCTGCCCCCCTCCCCTGCGTGGGCCCCACCCCACTCCACTCCAGCACAGACCCTGCCACACAGTTGTTGGAATGACTCCTATTCTGGATTTGGCTGATGGCTCCTTTGTGTGGTACTTAAAACTCTTCCTCTGTTTCTTGTAGTTCGTGCAAATCGATGTCTAATCCAGAAGTATCATTAGATTCATCTTCAGCGTATGAGGCAAGAATCTTTCACAGGCGAGCGCCGTGTGGCGCATGTTTCATTGTCTCACTTTCGTGAAGGTGAACTTGAACAACAGTTGGCTCGAGCGTTGTCAGCTGGCTGAGCCAGTATAATGGTACCAGCGACATCGCACATCATGGTTTCAGCGTCCAGGAATAATTATTGCCTACATCCACTGTCATTGGGGGATCAAAAAAGGTAATTTTTAAAAATCTGTCATTCCCCCTGAATTTCTTAGCTGGAGAAGTGTCATAGAATCCGGGCCTGGAGTTCTCTCTCGTCCAGCAAGAGAGCAGACGCAGGATTAAAATGCGAGAGAGGCTACCGTCCAGGAGGAGACAAGAGCCCCGAGTAAGGGCCCTTGCTCCGTCGTTTTTATTAGGATCAGAAGACTTACAAGCGTGATGGCCATGCACAAAGAGCCAATGAAACCATGAACGTTAACTCATGGGTGTGAGAGAAAGGGGGTTTTGAAGATACGTGGTGTTAGGGGTTTGGGTCAATACAAAACAAAGTCCTGATACCGGGCAGATGGTTGTATACGGCAGGCGTGAGGCACCACATCTGTTTATCTTAGCTAGCTTGGGAGACAAGACGGAGACTGCTACCTCAGGGTCAACAAGGCACCTGTCTTTTGCTAATTAGCTCCTCTCTGGGCAACTTTGCCCTGCCATGGCCCATAGCCCAATTTTCCTGTTTACCTATTTTGATCCTTCCTTCCTTTGAAAGCAGCTTTCTGCTATTGTAGTAAGTTGGGGGGCGCTTCTGCCCTGAATACCTGATCTTGTTCACCTCATCTTGGATGCTCTCATCCTGTGACTTCCTATTTCTTTACGCCTTGCTAACCCATCGTGCAAGCTCAGGGAATTCCTCGCAGAGAAGACTCTTTCTTTCGCCACAGCCTGTAACTCTGGACTCGAGCCCACACGGGACAGTCGAGATAGTTTTTCGACCAGTTTTTCAGGATAATATGATGGAGTTGGTATTTAGAAAGTACGATCTGCATGCGAGGGGTGCTCGTTTTTAAATATACTGGGTCATATTCTTCTAAATATTTTTATTAAACAGAGAAAAATTATTTCGAAGAAAACTGATAAGTTTATGCTGGTATATATCTTTTTATTTGAGAGAGGAAGAGAATGTAAGCAGGGGGATGGGCAGAGGGAGAGGGAGAGAGAGAATCTTAAACAGGCTTCACGTTCAGCATGGAGTCCTACTCGGGGCTCAATCCCTTGACCCTTGGATCATGACCCGAGCTGAAGTCGGATGCTCAACCGACTGAGCCACCCAGGCGCCCCTCAAAAATGTGTTTTTAAAGTCCATCGAACCAAGGATTTTCTCTATGTTATGACGCTACCAGTCTGATAGAATTTGGGTTTGTGTGTTTCCTTTTGTTTTAAAATTTTAGGGATTGCTTTTTTTCCTTTTAAAGGAAATCTTTTGTAAATCATACAAAAACATTTACAGAATTGCAAATGCAAAATTACATAAAGATGGCACCCAGAGAAGTGGTGCGTCAGCCCTACGATTTCTGTTACAGTGTTTTCCTCCCCAAACGGCCACCGAGTTTATTAGATTTCTGTCTGCATTTCCATTATTTCATTGTGGATATACTTATATGTCCCTTTTGCATGCTGCTTTTGATATTTTTCCTCTGTTTCTCTGGGGAGAGTCCTAGAAGTAGAATGGGCAGGTCAGAGGGTGGGCTTCCAAGGAGTTGCCTCTTGGAAGCCAAAGCTTCCCGCTGCTGGGGTCGAGCCGCCCCAGGGGCAGTGAGAGAGAGTGTCTGTTTCTCCACAGCGTTACCGGCAGGGCGTGCTACAAACTTTTGGATTTTTTTTCGATTTGTTAAGTGATGATTACATCTTGATACGCTTTTAATTTGTATTTCTCATAAATGAGGCACAGTATCTTTTCCCGTGGTTAGGGAATATTTGTACTTATTTTTCTGTGACTTCTTCGTTTACGTCTTCAGCTTGTTTCTTAAACTTTGAGCTTTCCTTGACTTCTTCTCAGATTTTAGGACTCTTCCATATGTTAGAGATAGGAGTTTTTGAGGCCCATCCATGTTGGTATCTGTATTAATATTTTGTTCATTTTTTATTGTTTGCATGTGCCAACAGTGTGTTTATCCATTCAGCAATCGCCGGAGATTTGGGTCTCTCCAATTGTGGTTACTGTGAATTATGCTGTATATGAATATACTCCTGTATTGTGCGTGGATGACTGTGTCCTCGTTTCTCTGGGATAAACGCCCAGCAGTGGAGTTGCTGGGCCTGTGATCAACATACGCTTAGCAGTACGAGGGGCTGCCGTCCAGTTTCCAGAGTGGCCTCACTGTTGACATTCTCCCCAGCAACATATTGGCTCAATTTTTTTTAATTTTAATTAATACATAAACATTTTTAAAATTTCAGATTTTTATATCAAACACCGTAAATCCCTCTATCTGTCTACTCTGCAGAAACCAAAAGCTCTTTGGAATCCTCCACATTTAAAAAAAGCCTTTTTTATTTTTGAGAGAGAGACAGAGAGCAAGCAGGGGAGGGGCAGAGAGACAGGGAGACACAGAATCCAAAGCAGGCTCCGAGCTATGAGCCGTCCGCACAGAGCCCGACACAGGGCTCAAACTCACAAACCACAAGATCATGACCTGAGCCAAAGATGGGCGCTCAATGACTGAGCCACTCAGGCACCCTAGGATCCTCAACATTTGTTAAGAGTGCTAAGGAGTCACATGAGCAAACCGATTGAGAACTGTGGTTTCGGAGAAAAACGGTGGTTTCAGGGAAAAATGGAGGAAGTGGAATGCGTCTTTTTTTCCAGCAGCCACAAGGGGGAGCTCCGATCCCCTGCTGCCGTGCTCTCGATCTTGAGCCCAGTTCACTTTCAATGGGAAGTTTCTCAGAGCCTCCGAGACCGTGTCTGAGGACATGAGGTTCAAAAACACTGATTTAGGAGAATGAAACTCAGGACTATGACGTCTCAGTCAGGTATCGGCACTGCAACGGCGGGTTTTGTCACCAGGCTGCTAAAGCCAGTTTTTGCTATTGTTGCTGATTTATTTTTCCTTGCAAAAAAAAAAAAAAAAAAAAAAAGCCAACCCCTCCCCCCAAAAAACAACAAACAGCAAACCTGCCATACGAGAACTTTCTCGGGAAGGGCCCCACGCTTTTCTCATCCCAAACACACCTGGCATGTCCCCCCTGGGTCCGCAAACGCTCGGTTGAGGCCGACTGAGTTACACGACTCCGTGACCGTGAGATCCAAGCAAACCGATTGCTCTAGAGAAAGCCCTCTTTTCCATATTTGATGACGACGGTTTCGTTATGCTCTCGTCTACCTCCTGGGCCCTTGCACCACTGGTGGGTCGTAACTGTTCTCCCCGGTCCCTGAGAGCTGCAGGCGGTTACTCCGTGGGACCTAGTGGTGCCCCAGGAGGGGCCCGGGGTACCTGGGCTGCAGCTGTGCCGTCCCTCCATCCCCAGGTGGTGGACCCCAGGGCACACTGTACCCAGATCCGGTGCAGCCATGTGACCTCCCCGAACACCTGTGTCCTCCTGCAAACGGACGGCGTGGCCCCCACCTTCCGTGTGCCTGGCATCGGTGACGGGAGCCTGCACAGCACACGGGATCTTCCATAAATAGAAGCTAATTTAAAATCATATCACCGATGTCAGGTGTTGGCTCATGCCCCTTTCCTCTCACAGACCACTATGGGGGCTCAGAACCAACAAGAGAGCAGGACAGTGAGGGAGAGGGGGGAATACAAACCAGGGTCAGGGCACGAAACAGACCTGGGCGAGGCTTGGGTCGCCCACCTGGTCCCGGGACTGCCTCCACGCGGTGACCCATGTGGGCTCCGAGCTCCTGGCTCTCAGTGTGATGGCTACTCACTAACCCGGGGGATCCTCGGCCTGAGCTGGAAGTTATGTGAATCGGGGGTACAAGCCTGCAAGATTGTTTACCTTGAACATTTGAGAACGAAAAATTCCATTTTAATTCTTTTTTAAGAAAACATCCCCACGTAAGCAGTTAATTTGGAAGCACTGTGTAGCAATTGGTACGTAAAATTCTCTGACTTTGAACCCTCCTCCGCCCCCTGGCCCAGCCCACGCCCTCTGCGGGGCACCTGGCGCATTTCTTCCACAAGATTCTGACCCAGGCTTGCAGGACTCAGCCGCCGTCTTCCCAGCCACCACTAGAGGGGATCGTGAACCTATCCCAGATAGGCAGCGTCTCCAAGAGAAAGGCACAGGAGTTTCAATATTCCTGTTCGTTCTGGAAAAGCCCAAGCCTCTTAGAAGTAAAGAGAATAGAATAATAAATCTCCACACGCCCTCCTCCAAGCCCCAGCAGTGTCCAACATTTGGCCAATTTTATTATAAGCATCCCGCCTATAAACCCCTGGTTTCTTAAAGTATCTTAAAGCAATAGCTCCTGGCACCGCCCCCCTTCACGAAACACATCACTGAGCAGCCTCAAACCTCCCTACCTTCTCTGGGAGCTTCCCTAACTGCAGTGTTCCCTGCGATGGATTGGAGGTGGGTCTGAAATGAAACTTTGTGTTATCTTGTATCTAGACACCGAGAACTATGTTTACACCGCAGGCCAGCTCTCCAGGGACAGCCGGGTGTGACTGAGGCAGGAGGACCCTTGGGCTCAGGGTCAGCCGGGCTCAGAAACTCAGAGGGTGTTTCTGCTGCTCGTTCTGGCGCATGTCCCTCTAGTGGTTGACAGAAGAATTGCACAGGCCCTCAACTTCACGTCCGCAGGGAGCAGTCCCGAAACAGGGTCCCTGCTGGGCTCTGGAGGGAGGAGAGGGGGGGGCGGTGGGGCGCTGATGACGCAAGCACCTTGGTTAATGGTGATGCCCCTCGTAAGCCCTTAAAAATCATAGATCATTTGCCCTCTGCCTTCTCGATTCTCAGCTTTTGTGTTCATACCAAAGTGATCGATTCGTCGGAAAAAAAAGTCTGAGTAAAACAGATATCCTAGGAAAATGCATGATGTTTATACAAGGGCCTCCCTGAGGCCTGATGCGGGACTGAGAGGCGCCCCAGTCTGAAGGGGTAAATGGGGCAGGGGGAGCCGGCGAGTGGGACGGGAGCCCTGGGCCCCTCCCTCCCTCCCGGCCTGTCTTTCTGATCTCTCTGCTCCAAAGGCCCCTTTTGCAGCTGCCTTTTCGGTGCCAGCGTGGCCCGTTTGAAGCTGGCGTCAGAGTCAGATGGGCCATAAAATAGTGGGAAAATCTGAGGAGGAAAGAGCTTCCGCGGGCTGAAGGCTTCCCACCATGTGCTGGACGCCGGGCCGGGTGAGCCGACATCCCATCATACCCACCGGACAGCAAAACCAGCCAGCGGAGGAGGGCGCTGGACCTCCCGGTCGCAGTGGGTGCCCTGAGGGGCTCTAGCCGGCGCTCCCAGCCCCTCCACCCTCCCGCTCTGTCCCCGTCAGAAGTGCTTGCAAGCATCGGGGACAATATTTGCTAAAGAGCATGGAGATCGCAGTGGCCAAGGACTTTAAGCTCCCCCCACTCCCGTCCCCACCGATGGCCTTCGGGAATTGTCATTGACGACCATCGCAAAACCCTGTGCCGCCCAAAACAGTCAGCTAAGTTAGGTGTCATCTCCCCTGCACTCAGCTGCACATCGAGCTCACTGCTCCCACGGGGCTGTCACACTGTCACCACCATGGGTCACTCTGCTGGTGTGCCTGCTCTGTGTCTGGCACCCGTTGCTAGCCCAGGGCCCGCGCAGACACGTGCCCAGGAAGCACCGGGTGCCTAATGCTGAGCACTGAAGGGGGGAGCTGAGCACCGAAGGGGGGAGGTCAGCACCGAACGGGGGAGGTCAGCACTGAACGGGGGAGGATCAGCACCGAACGGGGGAGGTCAGCACCGAATGGGGGGGAGGTCAGCACCAAACGGGGGAGGTCAGCACGGAACGGGGGAGGTCAACACCGAACAGGGGAGGTCAGCACCGAACGGGGGAGGTCAGCACCGAACGGGGGAGGTCAGCACCGAACGGGGGAGGTCAGCACCGAATGGGGGAGGTCAGCACCGAATGGGGGAGGTCAACACCGAACGGGGGGGATCAGCACCGAATGGGGGAGGTCAGCACCAAACAGGAGAGGTCAGCACCGAACGGGGGAGGATCAGCACCGAACGGGGGAGGATCAGCACCGAACGGGGGAGGTCAGCACCGAATGGGGGAGGTCAGCACTGAATGGGGGAGGTCAACACCGAATGGGGGGGATCAGCACTGAACGGGGGAGGTCAGCACCGAACGGGGGAGGTCAGCACCGAACGGGGGAGGTCAGCACTGAATGGGGGAGGTCAACACTGAACGGGGGGGATCAGCACTGAGCAGGGGAGGTCAGCAGCATTCAAGAGAGGCAGGAATGGCAGTGACAAGGCCTGAGACGTGGGTGGGGGACCGGGAGCACCTGAGGAAGTGAACACAGTAGGTCGAGCAGGTGTGGGGGCGTCTGTGCCACCAGAAGACCCGGGTACCCTCTCCTGGCTGCAGAGGGGGCATGAGGTTCCAGGAGTTTCCAATGGCAACATGGGTTTGCCCCACATCAGGGAACCCCGTCCGTGAGGGCCAGGAACTGTCGAGCCCAGCTGCCACCAGAGCAGGGCCACTCG
Source organism: Acinonyx jubatus (assembly GCF_027475565.1). NCBI lineage: Eukaryota > Metazoa > Chordata > Mammalia > Carnivora > Felidae > Acinonyx > Acinonyx jubatus. The sequence goes on along the minus strand of NC_069388.1, from coordinate 3,956,170 downwards.
AGGGGCAGGTGCACTCTGGAACCTTCTCCAGATTCCCAATGTAAAAATCATACCTTTCCCGAGAGGGCCAAGCTGTGGATAATTACTTTTATACTGAAACAGGAACAGAGATGTGGGGTAGATGGCACAGTTCAAATGTTCTTAAAGAATAGACAAGGGAGGGGCCCCTGGGTGGCTCAGTCTGACTCTTGATTTTCAGCTCGGGTCAAGATCTCACCGTTCATGAGTTCGAGCCCCATGTGGGACTCTGTGCTGATAGCTCAGAGCCTACTTGGGATTCTCTCTCTCTCTCTCTCTCTCTCTCTCTCTGCCCACTCACTCTCATTCTGTCTCAAAGTAAATAAATAAACGTTAAAAAATAATATACAAGGGACACACCACAAATATTATCGCTTGCATTGTTAATATGTGGCTATCACACTGCATGCACCATGTTTAACTGTCTCGTCCCTGCTGGGAGCCAATGAAAGTCATCTCTCCTTACAGAAACCTCAGCATAAATGTCAGAGGAATCCTTGCAGGGACGTTTCTCAATGACCACAGGAGACACCAGCTTCGCGGAGATGCACCTGTTTCTGTCACGCTGGCCCCCTTGCCTGGTGTGGGATTTCCTCTGAAGGAAGAGTTCTCCCTCAACCTGAAGAGAGCCCTCCGTCCCCCAAGTGAATGTGTGGCCCCAGACTGTGAAATCCCGGTGGAAAAATCCAAGGCCTTTTAGGAATATGTTCTCAACTGCAAATAACACTGAGTGAGGAGCTTTTTGGGTTTTTTTTGTTTTTTTTTTTTTAATAACTGGCAATAGATTTTTAAAAACTACTTTGGAAATGAAAACACAGAAATTTGAAAAATCCTCTGAGGACGCTGAGACCTTCTGGACTACTTTTGCAACATCCGCAGACACCACATGAGACACCCTGCACTTCAGAATCCACAGAAGTGATATAATAAAATCAGAACGGATTCCGGACGCCCTACGACCCGCTCTGACTTGGCACTCTGTATTATTTGTATTCGGGAGGTGGCGTAGCCAGAGGTGAAGCCTCTAGGATCCGGGAGATTTCCGTGGAGCAGCTGCCCTGGGCTGTTGCTGCCTGAGAACATCAGGAAAAGGCAAGGATGGTCTGGGCGACGCGCGGAGAGCTGTCGGGTGGCCAGGATGTTCGGGGCTAAGGTCTCCAAGCAAAGGGAAGAAAGAGCTGTGGGAGCCCACATTCTGCTCTCCCTTCAGGCGTCTGCTGACTCCTAACACGAGGGAGACACCGAGAACCCCAGGTCCCTGCAAAGAGGCAGTGAGGCCACCAGGGTTTCTGGAAATCCCACAGGCCTGGGGAGACGGCAGCTGGGATTCAGGAGTGCCAAGTCAGCGAGGTCTGCAGGGCCAGATCCAGAGAAAAGCCGCAGGGAGTTGGCCACACGTTTATGACGTGGGGTCGGGAGGCAGAAAAATGAGACGGAAAGTCGCCAAAAAGCAAAGGGGAATCTTAGGCAGTGTATCGAGTTTTTTCTTTTTCTTGTTTTCTTTCATTTAAATTCAAGCCAGTTAACAGATAGTGTAGTATTGGTTTCAGGAGCAGAGCCCAGTGACTCGTCACTTGCATACGATGCCCAGTGCCCGTCCCAACACGAGCCCTCCTTCGTGCCCATCTCCCATCTAGCCCATCCCCCCCACTCCCCTCCCCTCCAGCAACCCTCAGGTTGTTCTCTGTATTTAAGAGTCTCTTATGGTTTGCCTTCCTCTCTGTTTTTTATCTTTTTTTCCTTCCCTTCCCCTATGTTCATCTATTTTGTTTCTTAAATTCCACATGTGTGTAATCATATGATATTTGTCTTTCTCTGACTGACTTATTTCGCTTAGCATAATACCCTCCAGTTCCGTCCACGTAGTTGCAAATGGCAAGATTTCATTCTTTTTGATTGCCAAGTAATATTCCATTGGGTGTCTATACCACGTCTTCTTTATCCATTCATCAGTGGATGGACATTTGGGCTCTTTCCATAATCTGGCTACTGTTTATAGCACTGCTATAAACATCGGGGTGCATGTGCCCCTCCGAATGAGCATTTTTGTATCCTTTGGATAAATACCTAGTAGTGCAATTGCTGGGTCGTACGGTAGTGATTTTTAATGTGTAAAACAAATGGTCACAAACATAATGGCCTTCAAATGTGCAAGCACACGTGTGTCACACCACAGGGACAAAGATGCTCTGGTTGACCAAACACTACCCGACTAGCTCTGACTTCTGGAATCTTTGTTCACCTCTGCGCTGTCCAATTTAACAAGAATCCTGCTAAGTCAGGATCTCCAGAGAAACAGAACCAAGAGATGATAATAGATAGATAGATAGATAGATAGATAGATAGATAGATAGATGATAGGTTGATAGATAATAGAGAGATAGATTGATTGACAGATGATAGATAGAAAGAGATAGATAGATGGAAAGGAAGGCAGGCAGGCAGAAAGGAGGGGAGGGAGGGGAGAGAGAGGGAGGGAGGAGAGAATTTATTATAGGATTGGCTCATGCAGTTATGTGGCTGAGAAGTCCAAGCATGTGCTGTCTGCACGCTGGAGACCCAGGAAAGTTGGTGATGTGATTCAGTGGCATAGATGGGCTGGGAATCTGAGGGTGGGGGGCAATGCTGAGTCCCAGTCTGAGTCCAAATGCCCTAGAACCAGGAGCACAGATGTCCTAGGGCAGAAGACAGATGTCTCAGCTCAAGCAGAGAGAACAAATTCTCCCTTCCTCTGGTTTTTTGTTACATTCAGGCTCCCAGTGACTTGGATGGTGTCCACCTGCACTGGTGAGGGCATCTTCTTAATTCAGTCTACTGATTCACATCTGAATCAGAATACTGAAACACCATCATAGACACACCCCCAGAAATAATGTTTCGCCAGCTAAGCACCCCTTAGCCCAGTCAAGGTGACACAAAATTAATCACCGCACTTCCCCTGCTTGTCACCTGGGCACCCATATCCATCCCCTTAAACCAAACCTACTCTCCAAATAAAGACAATAATGAGGTAATAATTTCTCCCAACATGATACAACCACCATCCTGCATACATCAGAAATGCACTAATTCCTTCCGCAGAGGAGGAAGGCTAGTCCTTGAGTGACGTTTACTCTCCTCCTGAGAAGTTATAACTCACATATACTATTATGGAAAATTAACGCTACATAATCACTTACATAAAGTGAATAAAGCTTACATTACATGATAAGGAAATACGAGAGGAAAGAAGGCAAGGATATTTGCCCAATACAGATCTGTATATACATAAAGGTATTCACGACAAAATGAGAGGAAATGCTCATGACAATTGCAGCCCTCACTTCCTACAACGGGTCACGCGGTCACAGCGGCTATTTAGAATCCGCTCCTCCCACTCCCCATTCAGTGCTCCCATTGCCCCAGCTGCTTGTGGTGCTTTCCTGGCAGGTGACCCAATCTCCCATTCCTGGAGAGTCTGAGCCATTAGTAGCCCTCCTGGATGTCCTGTATCCCAACATGGTCTTCCTCAGCTCCTCTGGGGAGTAGCAGTCCAAATTCCCCTCGGTAGTCAGGATCAATCACTGTAGCCAACACTGTAACTCCCTCCTTTGCCTGTTGATTCAGAGGCACGGGGAGCTCCAAGTGCCCAGGGAATGGTGCCATATTGGGGATTCAGTGTTTGTCTCTGCTGTGGGCAGATCGGGACTCAGCAGTGGCTGTCGCCTGGTCAGTCTTCATGAATGGGAGTCAAAGAATGAGAAGAGCCACAGACTGTGGGAAAAATTTTCTCAAAAGACACATCTGATGAAGGACTACCACCAAGCCATACAGAGAACTCTTAAAACTCAACCATAAGCTACCACCAAACCATGCAGAGAACTCTTAAAACTCAACCATAAGAAAACACACAACCTGGTTGAAGAATAGGCCAAGCATCCCAACCTCCCCAAAGAAGATATAGAAATGCAAATAGTCATATGAAAAGATGCTTCACGTCCTATTCATCGGGGAAATGGGAATTGAAACAACAACGAGATGCCACTACACACCTCTCAGAATGGCCACACGAAAACCTGCACACATATATTTTATGGTGGATTTATTCATAATTGCCAAAACTCAGAAGCAACCAAGATGTCTCTTATAGCCGAGTGGGTAAATAAACTGTGCTGTCAGCACAGATCCCAACATGGCCCTCAAATTCACGAACCGTGAGATCATGACCTAAGCTGAAGTCTTAAGCTTAGCCTACTGAGCCACCAGATGCCCCAATAATTAACATTTTCAATTTTTCTCCCATGCTTCTGACATAATATTATTAACATCTAAAATTGCCTTTTTATTTGTATCTGTTTTTAACAAATTTTGAATTCAATCTTAAATCAAATAAAGTTGCCTTTTCCCCCAAAGCCCTACAAGCTAAAGCTGAATGACTTCATATAAACTTTAGAGAAATCACCACAACGGATCATGTTTGGACAACTTTCACACCTACAGCAGTGTGGGGTTGAAACTTGTTTTTCAGAGAATTGTTTCTCCCAAAGCGGCTACTGTGTCTTTTCAGACCCCACTAACGAACCCACAGGCTGTCTCTGCAGAAGCTAGACTCAAGGTCACCTGATATAGTCTTAGCCTTTGAACAAGCAAGGCTGTGCATTCCTTACCCAAGATGACGAGCCCAAGACCCCATCCAGTTTATACCACCTCTTGGAGCATATGCCCATGGCCCCTTCTCCTCGTCCTAAGGTCACCTCCTGGCATTAGGGGTTGAATTTTGCCTCATCCTGATGTTAAGTCTCCACCCCAAAGTGAACATGGGATGTATCTTACATAGGTATTTGCACAATGCTCAGGGTCCACCATTCCTCATGGATAGTCATGTCTCCCTACCATTTACACCAATATGTAATCTCAGCTCTTATGATTATAAAAAAACTTGTTCCTTCCCCCTGTTGGGAGGTGGATTTGAGGCTTGCCCTCCCATCTCCTCATTTGGCTGCCTCTCAAATAAACTCTTTCCTTGCTGTGTACCTGATGTCCCAGTGATTGGCTTTTCTGTGCATCAGGCAGATAGCCTTGGGTTCTGTTACAAGAATATCGACTGCTATCACAAGAATCATTCAAACTACAGACCAGAAAATTTATCAAAATTGCCACTGCCATTTATCCTCTCTCTGCCATCAAAAGATGCTTCGAGATTGATATCTTCTAGGCTGACTGCCTTCTGGACTCCAGAATGGGTTTATAATTTGTTCTACAGGGGTTGTTTATCTTGGCTTGAAGTATAGTAAAAACATTTATAGCTACCACACTATTAGAGGGGCAAAATGGAATATATAACATGATTAATTTTTTAAAGGCAAGAATGAAGAGAATAAATGGAGATAATAAATGTAGGGCAAAAGCAAAACCAATAGGAAGAGGATAAGAAATAAATCCAAAGAATTGTGAACTTTATGTAATATAAATGGATTAAATAATCCAATTAAAAGACAAAGATTTCCAGACTGGATAAAAAGAAACCACACATACCTGTTGCTGTTCTCAAGGTATACTACCTAACCTAGGGCAGAGAAAATGTGAAGTGGACTGTTGGAAACGATAAATGGAAGAACTAACCAGAAGCAAGTTGGCTTATCTATACTGACACTAAGCTCCAGATGAAGTAGACTTTAAGTTAAGACACATTACTAGAGATAAACAGAGTCATTTCACTATGATGAATGGGTTAACCCACCAGGAAGTTATAGAACAACATAAACGCATATGCACCTAATAACCTAGGTGAAAAATGCATAAAACAAAAAGCTCCTTCCAGTTTCCACAGGGAGATTATTCTCAAACTACCAGTGTGGAGCGTTGGGAAGGGCTGGTGTCTATTTAAAATCATATTACACTGTGGCTACATAGAGAGTGTTGGTAAATATCCAACTTCACAGATGATGTAAAGTTCTTCCAGGTGGCAGAATGCATGCAAATTCCTCCATGCACTGTAAACCAATTAAAATCTGGCAGATGAGCCTCAGTTACATATTTACATTTAGGGACCCAAACTCTGCATTCACAATAACTATGAGGAATCAGTTACAAAGGCAATAAAGAGCCATTGTATGTCATTCCCACAGACGTTGGCTTTATCACTGCTCCTAAACTAACACAGCTCACAGCATCTGGGTAAGCACCATAATGGAGTCAATTTTGGAAACAAAGCAAAAATCATTATGACCTCATGCAAAGCCATTGTACAACCGAATCCTGAATTCTGTGGGTAGTTTCCCTCACTGTGTCCATGGGCAAGGAAGAGAAGGAAGATGGAGGAAAAGAGATGTATAACAATTGGGGGCTATTATGAAAGACATTGAAAACAACTGAACTCGCACTGCAAGTTCTAAAGAGGTTAAGAGAATATGCTAGAATCTAAAACCACAGATGTTAGGCTGAGGGAAAGCCTAACATTTTTTCATTCAAGCTTGGTATAGGTGTTAGTTTTTTATTGCTGCCACAACAAATTAACACAAAATCGGTGGTTTAAAACAACACAAATCTATTACCTCACGGTTCTGTGGCAGGGGGGGGTCTGACACGGTGTCGGCAGGGCTGTGTTCCTTCTGGAGACTCTAGGGGAGAAGTCATCTCCTCGCTCTCTCCCGTTGCTAGCTGCACCCCCTCCCCCTGCTTCTTCTGTCTTCAAAGCCAGCGCCCGCCAGCTCAGCCTCTGCAGAATGGAGGGCTTTGACCACAGACACGTACTGCCTCACAGCTCTGGATGTGAGAAGTCCCAGATGTAGATATGGTCCGGTTGGTTTCTAGTGGTTTCTGGTATGTTCTCACACCCTGGCTGGAGACAGTGGCTCTCCTCTTGTCCCCACGTGGTGGAGAGCGTGGGAGCCACAGTCCTATGGGATCGGGGCACCCCACCCGATGGCCGAGTCTGACCTTAATTGCCCCCTGAAGCCCCTAGATCCAGTTCCGGTCACACCAGGAGCTAGGGCTTCAGCTTATGCATTTTGGGGACACACGATTCCATCCACAGCACAGGATGACACCCCCTCATGTCACAGCCCTCTGACCTCCTTGGCCTCCTCATTCCTCTTTTAAGGATCTTTGTGATTACGTCAGGCTCACCCCGGTAATCTGGGACGATCCCCCCATTCAAAGCTAGGCTGATGGGCCACCTTAATTCTGCAGCCTTCATTCCCCTTGGCCGTGTAACCTACCGTCCTCACCAGTTCGGAGGACGAGGGCCTCTTTGGGAGGCCAGCGTCCTGGGACTCAGTACGCAAGTCACGAGGCCCACCCTGAGGTCTGCACACAGCAGTTTTAGGACAATAAACAGATGCTCTTTATTGATGGTCACAAAAACACATCAAACTTACCATTTTCCAGCGTGTGGCTTGGCAGTGTTAACTCTGTGCACCTTGTTGTGTAGCAGACCCGAGAAACTGGAAGTCTGTCCCCACTGAACAGCTGCACCCCAGCCCCTCGCGGCCCTGCTGTGCTTTCGGAGTGGGAATGTTCTCGACATGCGGCGGGTGGGGGGAGGCGCCCTGTTAGCCTAACGCCCTCGCGGTTCAGCCACGAAGCATAGCGGTCTCCTTCCTTCTTAGGCTGAATAACCTCCCACGCACGTCTACACATTTGCCTGCGCGGCCACCCGTCGATGGATGTCTGGGCGGCTTCCAACTTTTGTCTGTTGTGAGTAACGCTGTTGTGAACGCGGGTGTGCGAATATCTCTCCGAGACCCTGTTCTCTCTTCTTTTGGGTTTGTTCTCGGAAGTGGGGTTGCCGGATCGTGGTGATTATTGGGAGAGGCCGTCTGGCGTGCCGACTTTCGACCCCCGCGCGGCTACGTGGGGATGGGGACAGGGCCTGGAGCTCCTCCTCGCCGGGAGGCAGAGTCCTCATGTCCCCTGGTGCAGAGCATCTGTCCCCCGTCACGCTCCACGCGTGCTCCTCTGTTCTGCTGACGCGTGCGCGTCCCGTGGCGCCTGGCCCAGCGCTGCTCCGTCTGTCCCCCGTGGGGAGGGCACGGGGTCCTTCTGGTGCAGCGCGAGAGGGGTGCGTGCAGGCCGACGGCCCTGTGTCTGCTCCTGGGAGGGACTCGGGGCCCCGGGGGCGTGATGCCCGCTGCGGAAGCCGATCCCTCTGCCTCTTCTCCCGCGAGGAAAGCCGTTCTGTCCAGCACCTCACGGTGCCGCGTCTGCCTTGGCCACTTTGCTACCGAGACGCGGCAGAGCAGGCAGAAGGGTTCAGGTGACAGAACGGATGCCACGTGCTGGCACCTTGGTGCGGTGAGTGACGTCACCGGTGCCGCGCACCGAGGCGGGTGGGAGCACACGGGCTCCTCGGCCCCGCTGCCCCAGGGCGGTGCCGGCTCCCAGGGGTGATGGCTGACAAGGTGCTTCCTGGCCCCCGGGGGTTCTGCCGCGGCATCCCGGGGGTCCCGGGCGGTGTCCGCGGGGACTCAGGCGCCTCATGAGAGACGTCCCCGGTCCCGTTGCAACAGCCGGCCACACACAACGACTAGCTGAACGTGCCAGCCAGGTGGTGGCGGACCCCTCGCCAGCCCTCGATTATCCGCGGGAGACCCAGCGGCCTTAGTGTCACTGCCGGCACCTCCCGCTGTCAGGGAACGTGGAAACTGCCGGGAGACGGGCCGGCTGGGGTGGAGGCTGTGAGCCGCACCCCTGCAGCCCCTCCAGACCCACTTTTATTCTCATCTGGCTGAGCTTGGGCGCTTGGGGATCCTCCAGAGAGGCTGGTCGTCCTCCTGAGCCCACTGCTCCCAATGAGCCTGGCAAAGCACCTCTAAAACTGACCGGATCTGGGGCGCCTGGGGGCTCAGTCAGTTAAGTGTCGGACTCTTTCTTTTTTTATTATTATTTTTGAAATGCTTATTTATTTTTGACACAGAGAGAGAGCGCATGAGCAGAGGAGAGGCAGAGAGAGAGGGAGAGAGAATTCAAAGCAGGCTCCAGGCTCCCAGCCGTCAGCACAGCGCCCGACGCGGGGCTTGAACCCACAAACTGCGAGATCATGACCTGAGCCGAAGTCGACTGAGCCACCCAGGCGCTCCCTTTTTATTATTATTATTTTTAAAATTAATGTTTCTTTCTTTATTTTTGAGAGAGAGACAGAGAGAATAAGTGTCTGACTCTTCATCTCAGCTCAGGTTCTGATCCCATGGTTCATGGGGGATCGAGCCCCGCATCTGTCAGTGCAGAGCCTGCTTGGGATTCTCTCTCCTCCTCTCTCTCTGCCCCTCCTCTGCATGTGCTCTCACTCTCAAAATAAAGAAAAGTAAAATTAAAATAATAAAATAAAATAAAATAAAAATAAAACTGACAGGATCTGTAAGAAAATGGCATCTGGGGGGCTCAGCGCCCACTGGAGCAGCCTCCCCACCAAGCTGGGGTCGGACGATGGTTCTGCAGAATTTGGTATGCTTTGTCTCTGTGCTCATCCCATGTGAGATCTGGGACATAGGCTGAAAAATTATTGCGTGTTTATCTGCAGCTCAAATTTGACTGACGGCTGTGTTTCGTCTACCACCCCTCTGTGCTGAGGTCCTTCCTCTCTGTTTCCTGCAGAAGGGCCAGGACTTGAGCTCTGAGAGCCTCCCGGTCACACAGCAGAGCACACGCCCAAAGGGACCTTTAGGGACCGCAGGGCAGCACGGAGTTTTACCCACAGGGCTTGACCCACTACAGTTACACCCACGTGTTCATTTCTATTTGCATATGAAAAAATTATCCTTTAGCCAAATCACTAATGCTCGAGTGTGGCGTCGACTGGAAGATTTACGGGAGCTTTTAGAAACTGGCCAGCAATGTCCCTGGGGGGGTGGGGGGCTGCCCAGGGGATGGGGGTCTCTCAGCCTCCTTCTTTAAAAATGATCGATGAAACATTGCAGTCTCAACGGTACGAATTGTCTACGGCCCCTGGAAGGAATTAGATGTGGGTGTCGTGAAATGTCCAGAGTCGAGACAGGCTTATGTTCCTATGAGCATTTTGCCCTCCCTTCTGGAGGCTGCAGGCCCGGGCTGGGCCCTGGCAAGACTGCCACGGGCTGGGGCCTTGGTTCCACCAGGTGACAAGAGACCCTCTTCCCTCCCCTGCCGAGTCCCCAGGCTCTGACCCTCCACTCCCCCACGCAGATGCATCTGACGTCCAAACACCCCAGGCGGAGACGGAGAACAAGGCCTCACCTGCCGGGCCCTGACTTGGGCCCGTGACAGGGCGGAGGGGGTTGCGTGAGAACAGGGCTTTCATTTCGTATCATCACATCAGCAGAGAGAAAGAGGGCGCGAAGGGAGGGAGAGGCAGCCAGACCTGGAGGATTATAGAGCAAAATCAGATGTGCAGGGAGAGACAGAGACAGAGAGGGACATAGATCAAAATCCAGAGACACAGAGACATGGAGAGACAGAGAGTCTCTCACACAAGGTGGGCTGGTCCCACAGCCCAGCACATGCCTGCCCCACACCCACACCTAGGCCGTGGGCTGGCCTCCCTGCTTCTTCACCGGATCCCGCTCTTGGCAATGGATGCCTTCCCTGTACCGATATGCACGCCTCCTCCCCCTACCCGCCCCCCGTAACCCTCCCCCCACCGGTACGCACCCCCTACTCCCCCCGTAACCCTCCCCCCACCGGTATGCACCCCCTACCCCCCCCCGTAACCCTCCCCCCACCGGTACGCACCCCCTACCCCCCCCCCGTAACCCTCCCCCCACCGGTACGCACCCCCTACCCCCCCCCCGTAACCCTCCCCCCACCGGTACGCACCCCTCGAGGCTGGATGAATCTTTGCATTTGGTTTCAGTAGTTTCAGCCCTGAGGCTGCAGGAAGTGAGGTTCTCCTTCTGGGCAGACCTGGAAGCTGTTGGCCACAGAATCGGTGCCCCCAGCCAGGGCCTCACCTGTCTCTCCCACCACTTTGCCCAGTGACATTAACAGCGACCAATGAACCTCGCTCTATTCCCTCTGCTTTGCCCCAAATGCTCAAAAGAACCACACACAGAGTCACTGAGCCTCCCTGCTTCTTAGAGGGGTTGGTGGGACCTTAGAGGGGTTGAGAGGTGCATTGGTATCCAACGCAGGTATTTTGTGCATCTCTGTAAACACCTCAGGTCGTGACCATCAGTGCTCTTTACTGCAGGGAAAACAGCCCTTGGCGTCTTTAGATGGAATCAGACCAGAGAGCCAGTTCCAGAAACCCAGAGCCAATTCAGAAAGCTCGTCCTTAATATTCTGTTGCTTTAGAACAATTGCCAGTGCCCAAGTCTGTATGAGTCAAGGCTCCCCAGACAAACAGAACCGAGAGGGTGTGTGTGTATGTGTGTGTGTATGGGGAGATTTATTACAGAAATTGGATCCCCATAATTGCGGAGACCAAGAAGTCGTATGATCTGCTACTGGAGACCCAGGAAGGCCGGTGATGTAATTCGGTCCAAAGGCCTGATGACAGGGAGGGGGGAACGATGGTAGAATCCCAGTTTGAGTCCCAAACCCCAAGAGCCAAGGACGCCGATGTCCAAGGACAGGACAGGATGGACGTCTCAGCTCAAGCACGGAGAACAAACTCATCTCCCTCCACCTTCTTGTTCTTTCCAGGACGTCAGCAGACGGTTCGATGCCCACCCACACTGGTGATCTTTACTGAGTCCTCTGAGTCAAACCCTCATCTGTCCCCGAGACACCCTCGCAGACACACCTGGAAATCGTGTTCTACCAGGCATCTGGGCAGCCCATGACCCAGCCCAGGCGGGTCACACCAGGGAGACTTTATCACCCAAACGGAGATACTTCAAGAGGGAAAGGGAGCGCTGTTGATAATTCTTCCAGGACAACAAACACAGGAAGGTAAGTCCCATGTCAACTGGGGCGCGTGGTCACAGAGCCGACAACCATCCCTGGTCCAAAGGCCGAGGTGCAGACCTCTGGCAAATCCAGCAGCAGAGGAGAGAGGGGAGGCTGGGGGCCCCAGTCGGTCACACTGGCCGCGCATGACCCTCCCCCCTCCAGCGGACAGGTGTTCAGCAAGGGAGAGCCCCAGGCATACCTGGTGGTTTTACATTAACCCAAAGAGGGCAGAGCGCAAAACTCAGGTGCTTTTACAAGCAGAAAGAAGACATTTCAGACGCTGGGTCCTTGCTCTCTGTTGCTCCAGCTGCAGACCCTTCCCCCTCCCTCTCCTTCCTGAGTTGAGGGTCTCTGCCAGAAATGTTAGGACTCTGCTCCCGCCTTCCTGCCGCCACTAGAGGGACACCTCAGTGCCCTGACCCACAGACTCCATCAAGAGGCAACTGGCTGTTGAGAAGGACGAAGGTTCCCAAGACTAGTGCCTTCAGCATCAAGAGTGAGCCTGAAGGCATCTTTGCCACCATCGGGCCTGGGAGGGGGAACCATCTGCCACCAGGTGGTCTCTTATGACAGGCGGGTTCAGCGAGGGGCCCAATCGCAGAGGCCTGCAGGCCCGGTCAGAGGGGACGCAGAACATGCTCCCTAAACTGTGCGTGTTTCTGGCCGTGAAGGGCTGGGCTCTGGGGCGCCCTCTCCTCCCTGTGCCGCAGAGATCCAGCCTGGAGCGCACCTGTCCCTGCTGCGTGTCTCGGAGCCCCCGCAGCTGGAGGGGCCTCCCTGCAGACACTGAGAATTGCTGTGGGGCCCGGCTCTGAGCCCAGATGCAGGGCGTCCAAGGGAGCAAACCTTTAAGCAGGGGACACAGGCGGCGGTGGCAGATCCTTTTCTTCCCCTGCCCGCAGAGGGACCAGCCCCCTCCCTCTCAGCTTGCGAGGGGGAGGAGGCAGGAGCCTTCCAGATGTTAGGAAGGGGAGGCCAAGGTGCAGCGGGGGCGCAGACCCAGCAGGCGCAAAGCCCTGAGGACACGCATGCGCAGCAGAGGGACAGAAATGCGCAAGGGCTGGAGGGCTTTCTAAGAAAGGGGCACTGGGGGGATAAGGAGAAACGGGTTCTAGGAAGCGCTGGGGGCGCTCCAGACGCGTGTGAAGGGGCCTGGGGTGGAAATTGCCAAATTCCAAGTTTGGGGAGAAGCCTGGAAGGGGTGGCCCCCCCCCCCGTTTCCAGTTCCCCCCTAAATCTCAGCCTGGGGTATCTTGCTGTCGGGGGTAAAGTAGGAGCAATCAGAGGGGAGGAAAGGGCCGGGTGGAGGGACGTGGGAAGGAGCTCCCAGACCACATGAGCGGCAGGCAAGAGAGAGAGAGGCAGACTGGAGAGAGGGGTCCAGGGTGGGGGAGGGGAAGGCTGGAACAGAGACGGGGAGAGACAGAGAGGCAAGAGGAGAGAATCCGAGAGACCAAAGCTGAAGGAGACCCAGAGGTAGCAGCAAAGGGAAAGGGAGAGAGACAGACTAGGAAAGAGGAACAAAGGTATGGAAGGGTGGGTGGGTGGGCAGATGGGCGGGCAGATGGGTGCTGGAGTGGTTGAATGAATTCCAATGAGTGCCTTTCTTGACTCACTGTTCTTGCCGTAAAAGAGGTTCGTTTTTCCACCTGCTGGGGGTGTGGAGTGGAGGGGAGATTGTCTGAATGCCTCTGAACATTGGCTGTGTCGTAGGCCCTCAGTCAGGTGGGTGCATGGAAAACTGTATTTTTAATTGAGATGTGGTTTATGTATCCTAAATTCACCATGTGAAAGTGCACAACTCAGTAGTTTTTGGTATCCTCACAAGATTGTGCAGCCATTACCACTATCCAGTTCCAGAACATTTTTTTATCACCAAAGAAACCTCATACCCATTAGTGGCCACCCCCCTGTTCCCCGCTCCCCAGGCCCCAGCAGTCCCTATTCCGCCTCCTGTCTCTCTTCTGCTCATTTCTTTCTTTCTTTGTTATTTAGTGCTTATTTATTTTGAGAGAGAGAGACACACACACACGTGGAGGGACAGACAGAGGGGAGGGGAGAGAGAATGCCAAGCGGGCTCCAAGCTGTCGGGGCAGACCCCTACTCAGGGCTCAGTCCCACAAAATGTAAGATCATGACCGGAGCCCAAGTCAGACGCTTAGCCGACTGAGTCCCTCCGCTCATTTGTTTGTGAATGGAACCACACAGGCAGTGGCACTTTGGGTCTGGCTTCTTTGACTCTGCAGTGTTCTCGAGGTTCATCATGTAGCGTAAGTATGTCCTTCCCCTTTACTGTCAACTCAGAGTCCATTATACGGATGCGTTACATTTTATTTGTCCATTCATCGGTCCGTGGATATTTGGGTGGTTCCCACTTTTTGACCGTTGTGGTGGTGACGCTGCCGTGAAAAGCCATGGCAAGTTTTTTGGTGAGACGCGTTTCCACTTCCCTTGGGTATGAGCCCAGCTGTGGGCTCTTTGAGGAATTGCTAGACCGTTTTCCAAGGTGGCTGCACCATTTTGCATTATGAGGATTTGTTTTTTACTATTTATTGATATCCCTGCGATGCTCTGCAAAGGTCTTGAGGAAGCTTACCCTCATACCTAAAACAGCAGAAAATGGAAGAAGGAAGGAAATGTTGGTTATATATGGAAAGAAATATGGACACGTTGGCGAGAATGGCAAATGGAGTGGGTTTTAGCAAAGGGATCAGCTGCCTGCATGCTGCCCTGTGGGCTCTTCCCACCCCCACCCTCCCAGACATCAGATACTCCATCCAAGTCAGGCACCTTCATTCCCCCCACCGCCACACCACCTCCCCCGCCCAGCCTTACCCCCAACCCCCGGCTTGGGGAACCTTGGACAAGCTCTGCTGTACGCAGCCGAGTGGCCACTAGAGGGCGCGCCCGCCATTCTCCGAGACGCACCTTCCTGAACGCGCTTGGTTTCTGAGTTCCTCTCTTTCCAATGTCGCCAGCAGAGCTGATCTCTAGTGCTCACCCCAAAGCTCCCCAGGGGGACAGTGACAGCCTCAGACTCTTAACCTCAATTAGCACGTGGACAAACGAGAGGGCGGGTGAGAATCTAACAGCTGGAGGCAAAGCTGGCCCCAGAGCAGCCTGGCCTTGAAACCTGTCTGTGGCCGTGCCGATGACCTTGAGCGTATGTGTCCATCCACCTCTAGAAGGTGCTGAGAAGCAGGACATGAAATGGGGCCCGGGACTGTTCTTGGAGAAGTCGTCTCCGGTTTGGTCACAGCGCTGGGCTCCTGGCCTCCCGGATGCACCTCCCTCTGGGACCACCCACAGGGCTGAGTGCCTGCCCCCCAGGAGTCGGTTCCACTGGGCCCTTTGGAGGGAAATTTTACGCGTGTGGAGAGACTGTGAAAGTCTCACGGATTTTGACGATAAAAGACTTCCTGGAATTTGATCATTTCAGTCCTAGACCCCTGCAGAGTACTAACTGATTTTCTTCTGACTTGGCTTTGGAGGTTGAGAATGTCTGTCGTCAGCTTTCGGGAGAGAAGGCAGATTCTCAGGGGCCAGGAGACAAACACACACGCACACAATTGCTCAGTGCATCTGCTTCAGATTCCATCGTCTTTGTCAGCCAAGCCACACGCGGTGACTCTTTTCAAGGGCTGCTACTTCGCTCTTAAAAATTTACCAAGTAAAATCCATGTAATATAAAAGTAATCATTTTGCTTACTTCTACTTTTAGAACATTCGATTTTTTAATTTTTTAAAATTTTAATGTTTATTTAGTTTTGAGAGAGAGAGAGACAGAGCACGAGCAGGGGAAGGGCAGAGGGAGAGGAAGATGCAGAATCCGAAGCAGGCTCCAGGCTCCGAGCTGTCGGCACAGAGCCCAAAGTGGGGCTTGAACCTGTGAACCGTGAGATCATGACCTGAGCCCAAGTCGGAGCCTTAACTGACTGAGCCACGCAGGCACCCCTATTTTTAGAACATTCTTTACTCAGTGTTCAGCTTAAAAGAACAACTGTCACCAAAACTCCTTTGTATTTTCTGTTTTCTTTCAGTTGTATTGAGATACAATTGACCTACAGCCCTAAATAACTTTAAAGCACACAGCATAGTGACTTGACCTACATATATATTGTGAAATGATCACCGGAGTAAGTTTAGCATCCATTGTTTCACAGAGATACGGAGAAGAGAGAGAAAATGTTTTTTCCCTGTGACGAGAACTTTTAGGATCTACTCTCTTAGCGAACCTTCAAATACGTCGTACAGCTGCATCAGCCTGGTCCTCACGTTGCGTATCACACGCCCAGGACTTACTTATCTTCAGGCTGGGTGCTCCCACCTTCGACCACCTTCCTCTAATCTCCCCACCCCCCACCCCTCGCCTCTGGTAACCACACATTTGATCCCTGTTTCATGAGTCTGGCTTTTTGTCTTAGATCCACACATAAGTGAGATCACACGGTATTTATCTTTTTCAGCCTGACGCATTTCACTCAGCATGATGCCCTCAAGGTCCGTCTGTGTTGTCACAGATGACAGGATTTCCTTCTTTTCCGTGGCCGATGAGTATTCGACTGTATACCCACCACACGTCCTGTATCCACTCATCTGTCGGTGGACGTTTAGTTTGCTTCCATGGTTTGGCTATTGTGGATAAGGCTGCTATGAACGTGGGGGGGACGCAGATACCTCCTTGACATTGTGATTTCTTTTCCTTCAGATACACGCTGCATATATATTCGGATACGTGCTAGATCATGTGGTGGTTCTCATCCACTCGGTGCTGGAGGCTGAAAGCCCTCCTCTGAGACTGGGAACCAGACAAGGCATCCAATCCAGCCTCACTGCCCCTATTCGACATGGTCCTACAACTCCTCATCAGAGCAATCAAGCAAGAAAAAATATAAAAGCACCAGCATTGGAAAGGAAGAAATAAGATTATCTCTGTTTGCAAGGGACATGGTTTTATGGGTAGAAAATCCTAAGGAGGCCACCCAAACTTGCGAGGTCGAACCAACTAAGTCAGCAAAGTCGCAAACACAGAATTAACCATCTTTAAACGTGCAGTTCGGCAAATTACATACACTCATAACCTCCTGCTGTCAACTCCTCCCTCCATCTCCAGAACTGTCTCATCCTCCCAAATGGAAACTGTCCCCGGGAAACAGTAACTCCCTCTTCCCCCTCCCCCCAGCCCCTGGCATCCACGCTTCCATTGTTGTCCTATGAGTCTGACCCTTCGGGGGACCTCACCGAAGCCGGACTCAGCAGACCGCGTTTGCGAGGCTTCTGTTTTTACCTCTGTTGTGTTCTTGTTGCTTATCTCACATCACGTCCTCAAGGTTCCTCCTTGTTCTGGCAAGTTCAAAATGTCCTTCCTTTTTAAGGTGGGAAATTTCCCGCTGTTTGGCTAAACCACGTTTTTCTGATCTTCTTGTCTGTTGACGGAGGCCTGGGCTGCTTCTGCGTTTTAGCTGTTGTGACTAATGCTGCAACGGACGTGGGTGTGCAGGTATCTTTGCGCCCCCCGCCTTCAAGTCTTTTCTCTCTCGATATATATCCAGAAGTACAAATGCTGGCTCAAAGGGTAATTGTATTTTTAAGTTGTTTGAGGAACCCGCATACTGTTTCCCACGAGTGTGACAATTTACGCTTTATACAGTAGACTTACATGTTGCATTGTACATTTTATGTTCGCCCCGACAGTGCACGAGGGTTCCAATTTCTCCACATCCCTGCCAGCACTTATTTTCTGGTTTTTGTTTTTGTTTGTATTTTCAAAATGCAGTGGGTGCGAGGTTGTATCCTGTTTTGGCTTGGCTTTCCCTACTGATGAGTGACATCATGCATGGATTCTTCTGAGAAATGTCCGTTCAAGTCCCTTACCCATGTTTGAACCGGGTTGTTTGTTTTTCTACCATTGAGTTTTAGGAGTTCTTTAAATATTCTGGATACGAATCTCCTATCAGATATACGAGTTGCAAATATTTTCTCCACTTCTGTGGGTTGCCCATCAAACACCTTTGATTGTGATTATGCTAATTTGTCTGCCTCTTACTCTCTTTTTCCCACTGGGGCTCAAGGGAAAGGAAGTGGCAGGAAGGGTGGGATTGAAAATTCCAATCCTCGGGCACTTGGATGGCTTAGTCTGTTAAGCATCAGACTCTATCTGGATCTTGGCTCAGGTCATGATCGCACTGTGTGTGATTTCAAGCCCTGAGTCAGGCTCTGCACTGAGAGCTCAGAGCCTGCTTGGGATTCTCTCTCTTCCCCTCTCTCTGTCCTTCCCCTGTTGCACTCTCTCTCACTCTCAAAATAAATAAATAAACATTAAAAAAAAAAAAAAGAAAATTCCAACCCTCCATATGGCTGCCTTCAGGCACAGCTGGAACTAGGTGCTCAGACAATGCCAGCAGTCCCAATATACCTTCGTCTCTGGGACCCTTTCTCTTCCATGTTGCTTGAACTCTGAAGTGTGTGATGACTTCCAGAATCCCAGCCCATCCTTGTCAAGGCCAGTGGATTAAAAGGGCTTGTCTCTCCTAGTCCAGTCAAAGTCCCAAGTGTGGTGCCTCCCTGGACCAACTTTCCTGGACCAACCACCGAGGCCAGCTGAATGGACTATGTTGACCCGTCAGACTGGGTCATGCGCCCGTCCCTGGCATCAGGGAGGGTTCTTGGCTCCACCGGTGTTGAGGAGGGTAGCTGCTCTGAGGAAATTAGAACTTCTGTTACCAGCAGAGGGGGACAGAGGCTGCAAAACAGATGTTCATGCTTGTAAGTGGGCCTGGGAAGGCAGAGACCAGGGCCAACACCTGTCCTCTAAAACCCTAGCCCGGGGCGGGGGGTTGGGGGGGGCGGGCATGCAGGCAGGTGTGTGGGTACATGACGGCACCGTGATGGGGTGCACGCCCAGCAGAAGGGGCACACAGTGCGTGGGAGCGGAAGGGTGCACAAGCAGGAACCAAATGCGTGGGGAGGAGAAGCAAGGGAGGCTTCAGAGAAGAGGCAATACCTAAGCTGGGTCTTGAAGGATGAGTAGGAGTTCACCAGGCCATGCCCAGTGGACTGGGCAGAGAACAAAGGCACTGACACAGCAGCTGGGGGTTTGAATCCAGGCTCCTTCCCATCCTAACATCTTAGGACAAGTTACTTCGTCTCTCTGAGTCTCAGTTCTTTCCTCTAAAAAGGGGGGTGATCATAGGGGCTCCTTGCGGGAGCTGATGGAGGAGGACATGGGAGGAAGCCGGGGACGAAGTTCTCATCTGTACGGTGAAGATGGTAACTGCCGCCTCCTGGAGCAGTTGTCCTAACGGTGGTAGGAATATGTGCTTAGCACTGACACTGGCATCAGCTAATTGTTGTTGCTATTGTTACAAAGTTCTGAAGATGAGGAGACGTCAGGACAGGAGATGCCAGAAGCAAGCAGAGGAGGAAGAAGGTGGGTGGGATGGCCCACAGCACCCAAGGCCAGCCACGTGGCCCGGGTCAGTTCCTCCCTCTCTGCCGCCCGCACCTCTGCATGTGTGAAATGAGCATGACTGCACCTGGTCATGGAGTTGCTAGGGTTTGACCGGGACGGCCCTGGGGGTGCTGCTCAGGGGAAAACACTGGGTGGTGGGGCTGGAGGGATGTTGTCCCCTTGCGGCTCTGAGGAGCTCTGCCTGTTCCACTGGGCCGGGGGGTCCGATGGTTGCAAGGACTTCTCCAGATGACTCTGGTGCTGAGGAGGGTCCTGAGCCCATCACAGACCAGAGACTCTGTGGCTTCAAAGGCAAAAGCAGCGACTGCGGGAGCCCTTTGAAGACCGGGGGGGGGGGGGGGTTTGTGACCGGCGGGGGCTCTCAGGGGGCACTTCTAGTTCTTGAGCTAGCTGGTGGCCTCAAGGGTGTCCCACATCCAGTATGCGTTAAACTAAACAGTCACGTTTCTTATTTTTCACGAAGGTAGACCATACGTACCACGGTGTGTGAGGGCAGCAATGACTTCTGCATCATTAGCAGGTGCACGGAAGGCGGCCACGGCGTCTCCCGCCCTGGGGAGAGGGGCGCTGGCACAGGTATACGCTCGCCGTCCTCTCATTTCCCCTGGGGTCGGGTCCATTTCACGCCGCAGCACGCCGGCGCTCAGAGGGTCCCACGGCGGCTCTAAGTCAGCAGCCTCCTCGCACGGTGATTAACTGGCGGCTCCGCCTCCTGCCCGCAGTCCCTTTAACGCTTCCAGGGCGCCCCCGGCCCTGAGGGGCCCCCCTCCCCCGCCCCCGCCCCGGGCTGTGGCACCGGGCGGGTCCCGGGCGATCAAGGTCAAGGCCGCGCCCCCAGGCGCCCCCCGCCCGGCGGAGGGGCGTGCCCGCGCGGTGCCCCGCCCGCGCCCGGCCCCCGCAGCCCCGCCCCCGCGCGCACCCCCGCCCAGTCTCCCGCACCCCAGGGCTCTGCGCGGCGCTCGGCGGTCCCCGCGGACGCGGCCCGGAGCGGCCCTCCGGAGCGATGCGCGGCCGGGGCGGGGGGCGCGCCCGCTGGCCGGCGCCCGTGCGCTCGCTGCTGCGCGCCTTCGGGGCCCGGGACGCCGCCGCCGCCGCCCGAGGCCCCGCGCAAGGTAAGCGCGCGCCGCGGGGAGGGGGCGCGGAGCCGGGGGCCGCGCCGGGAGCCCGCGCCCTGCCCTCCGCCGCTGCGGGGCGGCCAGGATGCCCGCCGCGCCCCCCGGCCCAGAGGTGGGCGCCTCCTGGCTCGGGCTGTCCCTGCAGCCGAGGCGGGCGACCCCGTCCCCAAACAAGGGCTGTGGGCGCAGTGGTCCGACGCTGGCCTTGGGGTCTTGGGGTCCGCCGTCGGGGTTTGGAACCCACCACGGCTGGCCGCGTGTCCTGCGCGCGTGGCATTCGCCTCCGTGGCCGCATCTGTAGAATGGGGGCGAGCCAATGCTTGAGTCTTGGGGCAGTAGTTGGGATCACGTGAGCAGCGCCCCCCACCCAGTAAGAGTTCCACACGTGTTCCATTGCTCCCCTCCCCCTCCCCAAGGAGGACAGCGGGGGGCGGGGGGGCGGGCACCACCTGTGTCCGGCAGGAGAGGCCAGGGCCCCTGCAGGCAGACACCTGGTCCTGGAGCGGGTTCAGCTGAAGTTAAAGGGACAGGATCTCCGGAGAGGGGCTGAGGAAGCTGGAAAATGGTGAGGGTACCACCTGGCCGGGAAGAGGCTCTGGGACTGGGCTGGGGCTCAGCTGTCCAGGTGAGGAGGCCAGAGAGTGTGGCCCGACCGCAGTGGCCATTGATCCATTTGGTGATCAGAAGGCTGAACGCTGTTGGGGCAGAGGAGACTCAGGCCACTGTTTCCAGACTGGCCGCTTGGTGAGAAACTGGAAACACTTATTGGGGGCTCTCTGCACCCCCCCCCCCGCATTTTTCGTTGTTGCAACTCTCCCCTAATTACTACTAGCATCTAGTGGGGAGGAGTCCGGGACCCTGCTAAATGTCCTATGATGCCCAGGACCCTACAAAATGATGTAGTACACAGTGTTAGTAGGGCAGAGGCTGGGAACTGAGATACACAGAGTCAGGGGGTCTAGGAGGGAACAACAGGGATTTGGGACCAGCAGGTGTCCCATGACAGCCTGCTTCGCCAAGCCCTCTTGGTGCCCTGAGGGTGAGAAGCCTGAGACTGAAGCTTTGGGGCACTTAGGTGTGGTTCATGGAGCATCTGGAGTCCCAGCATGGGGCGGGGGAGGGAGGGAGGGGCTGTTGAATCCATCCGGCCTGAATACCAAGCACCCACTACTCGTAGACCTTGTGTCGAGCCCTGGGGGTTCAGGCGGTGACCACCAGTGAGATGCCCCACCCAGGGCACTCGACCTCTAATAGGGACAGAAATTTCTTCACCCCGTGCCTGCACATAAGAGGTGCACAGTGCTGGCCTCCTCCCAGAAAGCAGCGTCCCCCGCCCCCACCTTTGGGTGCTGAGTTTACAGCAAGGTGTATATGGGGTTGGATTTTGAAAAAGGACAATTCAAATCCTGACCTCCGGCAGCTCGGCTGTGTATTCAGAGCTCTCACCATGTATGAGCTGCCTGTGGACATTACAAACTCATTCCAGTTGTTGGACGTGTTTTAAATAGTTCTGTGGCTTCCGTGTAGGCCTTGAAGGATGGCAGGGCTCAGCCTGTGCTAACCCACTTTCACCAGGGAGAAAGCCAACTGCTTAGGGAGCGGGTCAGCAAATGTTTGCTCATCACTGAAAATGGCTCAGGTGCTGCCCTAGATGCTGGGTGTGCAGCGGAGGGCAAGGTCAGCTTCCTGCCCTCAGGGAGCTTTTATTCTAGCTGGCGGGAGACAGATAACAGGCAGAGGAGCAAAGAAGACAGTGCAAGAGAATCCCTGTGCAGAGAAGGGCTGAGAAGAAGGGCTGAGACCAAGGGCGGGTGACTGAGGATTGGGGCTGCCTGAGCCGGGCGGGCAGGGAACATTCTTGGAAGAGGGATATTTGGCTGCGGGCTTGACTGGGGAGAAGCATGGAGCCCTGTGCCTGTGAGGAAGGGGGTGCGGGCATTGCTGGCAGGAGGTAAAGCGCCCTGAGATGGGGATTAGGGAATGGGGAACATGAGGGTCACTGGGGCTGCAGACCCATGGGCGAGGGGAGGGGAGGCAGGCAGGTGGACCCCGGACCCCCTCACAAGCTGTAGGGCCTTCTCAGGTGCAGTCTGAGGCCCTGGGGGAAACTGCCTCACCTGCTGTGTCTGGAAGTCACGGGGCTGTCCTGTGGCAGAAGGCTCTTGGTGGGGAGGGGAGACACCTGCTGTCCAGAGGACAGAGACGGGGGAGGTGAGCAGCATTGTGGCCTTGTGTGCTTGAAACTGAATCTGGGGTGAGTGGGGGGTGGTGGGGGCTCCATTTCCGGCCCTCAAAGGCATTGAGGAGAGAGGCTGAGGGGGGAGAGTCTGGTGGGGGAGCCACCCCAGTTGGACGATGACGTGTGGTGTGGGCTGTGGAATATCTGTGTCTGGAGCTTGGGGCATGGGTCGGCCTGGGGCCCCCAGTCTGAGATTCATCAGGGTGGGGCTGGCACCTAAAGGAAGTCACCGGGGAGGTGGAAAGGGCCTGGGGCAGAAGGGGCTGAATTTCTGGGTTTCAGCATCGCATCAGATAGGACCCGGTCCAAATGCCAAATTTTGGTTTAGAGCAAGGGTCCAGGGAGCCAGGGTAGAGCCTGGCTGTGTGTCCACAGCTGTGCATTTTTTTTTTTTTAATGTTTGTTTAATTATTTATGAGAGAGAGAGAGAGAGGCAGAGAGGGAGACAGAGAATCCCAGGCAGGCTCTGCCCTGTCAATGCAGAGCCTGATTCAGGGCTCAGACTCACAAACCGTGAGATCGTGACTTGAGCCCAAAGCCAGAGTCGGACACATAACCGACTGAGCCACCCAGGCGCCCCCACAACTGTGTGTTCTGATGGCCAAACCTTGGGACGTAAAGAGCCAGGAGCCTGAGGACTCCTCCCACTGCTGCTTGGAGCTCAGCTCCCTGAGGCTACCCCCTGGAGCCTGCTTTGGGTGTATCCTAATTCCCAACCTTAAAGGGATAATGTGCTATTTCTGTGGCCAGAGCCACTTTAATTTAGGAATGAATTAGCCACTCGTTCTTCAGACTTCGAAGTCTGATTTGGAAGCACTGACTCGTAATGGGATATTTCTGCACCAAATGAGGTTCTGTTTTTTTGTGGTTTTGTTTCGTTTTGAAGGCAAAGGCATGATCGATGAGACCTTGACACGCCCCAGCTGATGGTCCTTAAAAGTTGTGGCTTTAGGGGCTGGGAAAGGCAGCTGGGAATGTATGCCTTGTTTCCCTGGCCCAGCTCAGGACTCAGAGTTAGGGCTGGACCAGGCTCCCCCAAAGCAGTAACCCTGAAGACCGGGTTAGGGTGAGAGCTGCCCAATTCTGTTGAAGTCAGGATGACAGCCAGCTGTCCAGAGCAGGCTGTGGGGCTAGCTAGTGACTGGATCTCAGAAGCGAGAAGAATGTTTGTGCGTGCAGGACATTGGAAGTCCACAGCTGGGTGGCTCAGTAGTCCAGGGCTTGGGCTGGGTCACGTTGCCAGCCCTTGAACCCATCGGGGTGGCCTGGGACCGGGCTGGAGCTGGATGGCAGAGGCCAGGTACGGAGTGCACATCTCTCCGTAGCCAGGCCCGAGACCCCCGGAAGAAATCAGGGCGATGCCCGCAGGAGAAGGAGGGTGGGTGCCGGACAGCACAAACACCAGCGTGTTTCCAGCTGCCCCCCAGCAGTGTGGGACCCCACGCCTGTGCTCACCTGACCTCCATGGGTGTGGAGCCCTCCCGCGGGCCCGGCCCTCTCTCCTGGGACAGGCGTGTGCTTGGAGGCAAAGGCAGTTGTGACCTTCAGGCAGCAGAGGCCCTGCCAGGGTTCACCATCCAGCTTACCACTTCCCCTCTCCTGCTGTCACCTGCCCAAGGGGCCCAGGGCCCTTTTCTCTCTGCTTGTCTCTCGTCCCATGGGTATCTGCCACGCTGTTACCTTAAATGATAGCTGTCTGCTGATGAACTTGGCCGGAGGACCTCGTTGTTCACTCCATTTCTGGTTTTTTATTTAATGTTTATTTAGTTTTGAGAGAGAGAGAGAGAGACACAGAGCGCGGGCAGGGGAGGGGCAGAGAGAGAGGGAGACAGAATCGAAAGCAGGCTCCAGGCTCTGAGCTGTCAGCACAGAGCCCAACACGGGGCTCGAACCCATGAACGACCTGAGCCGAACTCGGATGCTTAACTGACTGAGCCACCCAGGTGACCCACTCCATTTCTGTTTTTTTTTTTTTTAAATTTTTTTTAATGTTTATATTTTTTTGAGAGAGAGAGAGTGCCAGCAGGGGAGGGGTAGAGAGAGAGGGAGACGCAGAATCCGAAGCAGGCTCCAGGCTCCACGCTGTCAGCACAGA
The DNA here is from genome assembly GCF_027475565.1 of Acinonyx jubatus. Lineage (NCBI taxonomy): Eukaryota > Metazoa > Chordata > Mammalia > Carnivora > Felidae > Acinonyx > Acinonyx jubatus. Next base: position 3,931,385 of record NC_069388.1, on the reverse strand, counting down.
GCCCGATGTGGGGCTCAAACCCACGAACTGCGAGATCATGACCTGAGCCCAAGTCGGATGCCCAGCTGACTGAGCCACCCAGGCACCCCTCCATTTCTGTCTTAAGGGCAATGAGTGACCCTCAGGCTTTGGAACAGGTCTGGCCTATGGTTGGCACTCAGTGAATATTTGTTGGATGAAGCATACATAGTGTATCCTCCTGTGTAGGCAACAGGCTTCTCTGGGGGAAAATATAATTACACTGGTATTTCAAGACTGCCTTCTCCAAGGGAGGAGTGAAAACTGTACAGATAAGGAAGCACTGCTCTCTGTTTCTCCCTTACCCCCCAGAGGTAACCCCTCTATGACCATTTCCTGTGTTTCCCAGCAGACCGTCTTGACTTGTGTATGTGGGTCTCAGAAAACGCACACCATCGTTTCCTGTAAGTATTTTAAAGAAATGGCATCTGAAGACAGTACATCTTGTTCTGAAATGTATTGTTTTTGCTCACCAAGGTGTCTTGGAGATTTATCTGGGTTAATAGATTCTTTCTAATTGCTTTAGAATATTCCACTGCTGTTTCGGTCTTTCCGCTGCTGCTGGCCTCGGAGATCGTTCTCAGATCTTCTGTGTTTTAGGCAGGGCCACGGCGAGCGTCCCGTGTGCACACGCTTCTCTGTAGGGCACGTTTTAAGAAGTGGAATTTCTGGGGCATAGAATGCACACATTTTACGTCGTGTTTGGTGTGGCTAAATTGTTTCCCAAAGGGGCTGTGTTGTTCCCAAAAGCAGGTGCCTGTGTCTGCAGCTATCTTGAACTGTTCAGATCCTCACGTTTTGTCAGTTCTACAGAAAAAGTGTGGAACTTCCTTAGTTTAATTTGTATTCCCTAGATTGTTAGAGAGGGTTTTTTTTTTTCCTTGCGCAAGAGAGAACACGCGTGCGCATAGGGGCATGGGGCACAGGGAGGGAGAGAGAGAAAATCTTAGGCAGGCTTCACGCTCAGTGGGGAGCCTGACTCAGGGCTTGATCCCATGACCCTGGGATCATGACCTGAGCTGAAACCAAGAGTTGAATGCTTAGTGGGCTGAGCCACAGGGGTGCCCTGAGAGAGGGCTTTTTTTTTTTTTAATGTCAATCAACCATTTTGTCAATTTCTGTGAGTTACCTCTCAGTCTGTCTTGCCTGTCTTTTTATGGGGTTGTTAGTCTTTTTCTAATTGGTTTGTAAGAACCGTGTGTTGTTTCTAACCCTCTACTTGCTGAAGATACTTTTGCTGTCTCTGTGGCTCAGCTTTTAACTTTGTTTATAGTGCCTTTAGTGGAGCAGAGATTTTTAGGGTTTTTGTTTTTTCAGATATGATTGACATAGAACATTATATTAGTTTCAGGGGTACAGCGTGGGGATTGGATACATGTAGACATTGCAGATCCCGGAAGTCTAGTGACCATGTGTCACCTCACATAGTGACAAGTGTTTTCTTGTGATGAGAACTTTTAAGATCTACGTTCCTCTCCTCCTTTTAAAATTTTATTTATATTAGAGAGAGAGAGAGAGAGGGAGAGAGAGGGAGAGACAGAGCACGAGCAGGGGAGGGGCAGAGAGAGAGGGAGACACAGAATCCAAAGCAGGCTCCCAGCTATCAGCACAGAGCCCGACGCGGGGCTCGAACTCCTGAACCGTGAGATCATGGCCTGAGCCGAAGTCAGAAGCTTAACCCGCTCACTGAGCCGCCCAGGTGCCCCAACATTTACCTTCTTAGCAACTTTCAAATCTGCAGCCTGGTGCTGGTAACTACCCGCACTATGCTGTATGTTACATCCCCAAGTTTTTAGTTTTGATGGAGTAAAACTTATCAAGCTGCTTCTTTAAGTCTTTGCTTTTTGTTTCTTAAGAAATCTCTTTCTGCCTCCAGCTTAGAGTGAATACCCTTCCTAGTTTATCTGGGATGGTCCTGGTTTTAGGACCAAAAGTCCTGTGTCCCTAGAATCCCTTGATTCCCCAGCCAGGGTAGCTGGTCATAAACATGTTTCCTTTCAATGGCTGACTAGATGTTTCCTTCACAGTTATGTTTCTAGTCCCCTGTAATTTACTTTTGTGAAGAGTTTGAGGTAGAGTCCAGATTTTTAATAGGGATTTCCAGAGTCAGAGAGTTTAATCCAGGGAGCTACTGACTCTGGTGAAAGTCTCCTACGTTAGCACAGGAGGACAGGTGGTCTTGAGGGGTGGTAGGGGCTTTGGACACAGATCACAAAGCAGACCATGTCTTCAGTATCATCAATGGAAGTGGGTTTTGGGCAAGAGTTCTCTGACTTCATATCGTATGTGACTTACCGATATGGTTACCTTTTGGTTGTGCGTTTAATAAATCCCCGTTACTGAGGAGCAGCAACCCAAAGGGGCCAGCTGTTCAGAGAATCCCAGATGTGCCTCCTTGCTGCTTTTGAAGGCCCGGCCCCCCCCGGACGGAGACCCTCCCCACGTGCCCACCAAGATAAGCATCCTTGAGACTTGACTCCTGGTAAACCCAGGGCACTGGGGTCCCTGGATCCCTATTTTGTTTCAGCTCCGTTAAGGCAACCTGCTGCATCTGGGATTCCTACCAAAATTGTTGCAGGAAATTCAGTTTTAAGGGAACAGTAACAGCAACGGCGCATACCCCTCGCCTCAGACTGCTTTGAGCCGGACTGGGGGCCTGGCTGGGATTATATGATGGGGCCCGCGGGGCCCTGGCAGGCTCAGGTCTACACCACACGCTCTGCAGTTGTGGGGGGGGGCGGGGTGTGGGCCTTTGTAGGCCGGTGGCCTGGAGCACCTTGGAAGGTGTTGATTTTGTGTCGCTGCGGTATTTCCAGGGAAGGTGACTGGTTCCACCTGCCCCTGGGTACGCTCGAATACGTGTGTCTTCATGAGGCCTTCCTCCGGGCGGAATCCAGCCGCCCTGGGTCCTCAGCGCTGGGACATCGGCTCTGAGTCTCCCCGTGTGGGTTGAAGCTGGGCCCCGGCGTGCGGGTGGCAGATGGCGGGAGATGGTCGGACGTCTCAGCCTCCACGATCCGCGCGAGCCAGTCCCTACAAGTCTCTTCGTATATGTCTATGGATATCCTGTCCGTTCCGTTTCTCTGGAGGACGCTGACGAACGCAGATGGGCCGCTAGTTTGCTGGGAGTCACCCTAACAAAATACCGCAGACTGGGGGGCTCACACACCGGAAAGTAGATTTCTTACGGTTCTGGAGGCTGGAGGTCCAAGATCAAGGTGTGGCAGGCTTGGTGTCTTTTGAGGCCTCTCTCCTTGGCATGCACTTGGCCGCCTCCTCACGTGGCCTTTGTCCTCTGGGCATGCCCCTGGTGTCTCGCCTCATGTCCAGATTTCCTCTGTTTCTCAGGACACCAGACAGACTGGTGATCAGGCCCCACCCCAAGGGCCTCATTGTAGCTTAATTACAGCCTTAAAGGTCCTGTCTCCAAAAATAGTCACGCACTTAAGTACATGAATTTTGCAGGGACACAGTTCAGACGGCCGGGGCTCTGGGCTTCAGATCCTTGCCACACGGGCTTTGCACGGGAGCGTGGGTCCCCAGAGGCGGCGTCCCGAGAGAAACAGACTCACGTTCTGTCATCCTCGATGCTCTGGCCTTGGAAGTCCCCCAGATTCAGGGGTAGGCGCTCATGCCCATCCCCCAGTGGGGGAGGTGCACGTGAGGTGGCCGTGTTTGGAACTTATCATCTGCCACGCTGTCCAAACGACCCCTTCCTCTCGCTGCACCAGTCCTAACATACTCTCTTCAAAAATTAATTCTAGTTAGTTAGCATACAGTGCAATATTGATTTCAGGAGTCGAATTCAGTGACTCATCGCTTACATCTGATACTCAGTGCCCGTCCCAGTGAGTGCCCTCCTCAGTGCCCACCCCCCATCTAACCCATCCCCCCACCCCCTTCCCCTCCAGCAACCCTCAGTTTGTTCTCTGTATTTAAGAGTCTCTTGTGGTTTGTTTCCCTCTCTTCTGTTTCCCCCCCTTCCCATATGTGTATCTGTTTTGTTTCTTAAATCACAAATGAGTGAAATCGTGCGGTATTTGTCTTTCTCTGACTTACTTTGCTGAGCATAGTACATTCTAGCTCCATCCACGTTGCAGATGGCAAGATTTCATTCTTTTTGATGGCTGAGTAGTATTCCACCGTGTATATATAAACCACATCTTCTTTATCCATTCATCAGCCAGAGGACACTTGGGCTCTCTCCACATATTGTTGATAGTGCTGCTATAAACATCGGGGTGTATGTGCCCCTTCAAATTTGTATTTTTGTGTCTTTTGGGTAGATACTAGGGTGGCTGTATTCTTAGTTTTCTGAGCAACCTCCACAGCAGCTGGACCGGTTTGCGTTCCCACCAACAGTGCACGAGGGTCCCCCTTTCTCCGCATCCTCACCAGCAACTGTTGTTTCTTGTGTTGTGAATTTTAGCCATTCCGACAGGGAACACGCACCCTTCTTAAGTCCGGCACAGCCCTCACCCCTGTGTGTAACTGGGCGAGAAAGGGTTGACTGACCCAGCCTGTTTGCTTTCCTTTAAAGGCCTGCTTGCAAGGCTGGCCTTCAGCTGGCCCTGAACAGTCCCCACCGTCCTCTAACTGACCAGAGCGGCTCAACTGTCTGCACAGGCAACGCGGTCTGTGCCGAACCCCTGCTTTCCTTCTGGGGCTCTGGCAGGTGGGCAGAGGGGGCGTGTGGAGCCAGCCGCCAGTGCTGGCCCTGGGCGCTGGGTCTCTAAGGGGCCTCCCTGGGAGACAGCGGTTCACGGGTGTTGTCAGAACTTGTCGCTGGAGGAGGTGGGTGCGGTTGGTCAGCATGCCTCCGTGGGGAGAGGATTCTGGAAGCTTGTGCCCGGTCTCCCCTGGGCTTCACCCCGCATACCTTTTCCTCTGCTCATTGTGCTCTGTATCCTTTTACGGTACTACGTCATGGCAGTGAGTGTGGCTGTATCTAAGCGTTCTCCTGGTGAACCCCACCCTGGAGGTGGTCTCGGAGACCCCCGTACTCTAGTCCTCTGTTTGCTGTCTTGTTAATGACCCGTCTTCCCCGCCCAGTGTCTGGCCTGTTTTAGCAGTGACGTGCATAGCACGCAGAACGGTGCCTGGCGCATAGTAGGTGCGTTATAAATTCTGTGGCCCTACCAAGTACACGGGCAGCAGTCAGTGGTGGGAAACCTCTTCTTTCCTGGCCCCGTGGAGAGAGCCGTCCTCAAGTTTTCCTTCAGGTGGCATCTGTTTTGACACAGAGCCTCTGGCGTCTCCCCAGAGGGGACCCGTTTGGCCCACGAATCCCCAAATTCAGTAGCAATGAACCTTCACAGGTGGGAGGCAGGCTTACGGCCTCTTCATATGCATCACCGCGTGGCTCCCGTGTTCTCCTGAAAGCACATCGCATTTTTAGACTGTGTTGAATTATTTACGTACCATTTCTACAGGAAAACTTGCACTGGGGGTGTGTAGACCTACAGGGGCCCTACTCTCCGGGACGGTCCCCGTGCCCTGTATATGAGTTACCTAATCAAAGCGTCCCTGCCTTTCCTTGTCGCACCCTGTGCACCCCGACCCATTCCTTCCGCCCCAGGCCTGGTCTCTCGGAAGGTGGACAGGTGTCCTGCTGGCTGAGGACTGTGCATCACAGGTTTTCATGGTAGTTCTCTGCCGCTTCCCCAAAGAGCAAGAACTAAAAATAGGCTGCTTAGACAGGGTAAGAACTGTATCTCCCGCTTGTGAGCGTCCAGAACCGCTGTGTGAGCTGAGCGGGATCCGTCGTCCGTGAATCTCTTTAACTGCTGTAATTCACGCTCACTCAGCTCATGAAGATGTCCGAGGCTTGCCGCAAATTTCCATTCTATTTTTGTTTTAGTGACTTTGCTGTCTGTGCTTTTTTCCCGCTATAATCCACAAAAAATCATGGCAGATTTTTACCTCTCGGTTAAACATCAGGATGATAAAAAAAATAAGAAGAAATATCTCTCCTAAGTGTAGATTCAAGTGATTTCAACGTGGAGAATTATGGCCGCAGGTGAAACTGCAAAAGCTTCACCCTTAATGCTTGCACTGGGTTTTCGCGGGAGTCCCCAGAGCGTGGGACCAGAGGGAAGTCACCCTGAAGTCACCCTGCAGGGACAGCGGTCATCACGCTGGCCAGGGCCAGACTCCAGGCTGAGTGCTGACCTCGTTCATCTGTGTGGGAGCTGTGACCTCACGCCACAGAGGAGGAAAACAGGGTCTTGGGGGGACCGAGGAACTTGCCCAAGACCTCACCGCTGGTGGTGCTGCCCTTGAACCTGGGCAGTCGGCTTTGGCAGACTCCGGGTGCCCAGCCGTTTGCTAGCCCACTCTCGAAATTTACGCTCTCTTCCTTCTGTTCTGGAAGACAGGACTAGCTCTTAGTGCCTCATTCGGGAGTCCTTAACGGATGACCCACTTCCCGCTGCCCCTTGGAGGTGCCTGCTTTGGAAATGAGGAGGCTGGTGGCAGGAAAGAGCCATGCTCCACACTGGGACGCTGTGTGCCCCGTAGGTGGGGTGTCACAGGGGTCCTCTATGCCTGTCCTCCTCTGTGGTGTATTCCCTTTGTCCGAGTCTCGAGTGGACCTCGGACGTGAACGTAAGTCTCTTCTGGGCATCGTGTCTGCAGGGTGGAGGGGTACAGCAGGGGAAGGAGCCTTGGGCTCAGGCGGGTGGCTGGTTCCCCCTCTACCCTTGACCTTGCGTGCGGGATCTCCCCCTCCTGAGCCTTGCTGTCCTGGTCAGTGCAGTGTGACACAGAGGCAGCGTCCTCAGCCACTCGGGAGGATGAAAGAGAAGATGTGTGTATTTGTTTTCTACGGCTGCTGAAACAAATCACCGTGAACTTCGCAGCCTAGAACAACACCTATTTATTTTCACTACCTTTTGTGGGTCTGAGTCCGGTGGGCTCAACCGAGCCCCTACCCTGGGTCCCAACAGGGCAAAATCAGGTATCTGCAGGCCTGTGCTGGTTCCTGGAGCTCTGGGGGAGAATCTGCTTCCTGCTCATGCGGGTTCCTGGCAGATTTCATTTCCGTGGGTTGTAGGACCGAGGTCCCTGCTTTCTTGCTGGCTGTTGGCTTCTGGAGGCCTCTGCGTTGCTCCCCAGCTTGTGGCTCCTTGAGGCCAGCAGGCCGGGGTGGGGTGGGGGGGGGGGTGGGCGAGACCCTCTCACAGACTCCACGTCCCTCTTCCCTCCCCTCTGCCCCTCTCTCTTCCTCTCCTGCCTTCCCCTCTGCTTTGAAGGGTTCCTGTGATTGCCCTGGGCCATCCGGATGATCCAGGATAATCTCCCTGTCTTCACGTCTGTCGATTGTAGCCTTGTAGCCCTGATTCCGCCTGCTAAAGCCTCCAGAGCAGTGCCTAGAGGAGTGTGTGATTGAGTAGCCAAGGGTCAGGAGCCCCGGGGGATTAGCATTCTGCCGTCCACACTCTGGGTAAGTGGATTAGCCCAGGGTCTGGCCCACAGTGAGCTGCTCAGTACGGATGGGTGAACAGGGTGAGGCAAGCATGTGGGACCAGGCTGCCCCAGCGGCACGAGTTTACGGGGGCGTGGCGGCTGAGTCCTGCAGCGAGGAATCCTAACATGGAGACGAGACCTCCCTCTACCTACAGAGCACACACATCAGTTGTTAATGATCTGTTTTAATAGTAATGGCGCATAGGATTTTTTTTCTTTCTTACAGTTTTAGCTGCAAGGTGCCTCTGAATAAGGAGTTGCCTGGATATGGTTACAGTGCATCTGGTTCTGCCCACCTGTCTGTAGTTCCCTGACCTCCAGCTTGGCTGCAGCGTCTCCATGCACCCCCTTTGTCCCCTGGCCCCTTCTTGCCTCCCTCCACTTCCGTCTTCCACCCGGTGGCCCCACAGCCTCTTGAGAGAAGGTAAATCCTGTCTGTCTCCTGTCTGGAGACCCTCCTGGGTTTTCCATTCCTCTCAGGATAAAATCCATGCTTGACCCCACGGGCCATGAGGCCCTTTGTTCTGGGGCCTCTCCTGGACCCCCACCACTGCCTGCCACCCGGCCCTTTCTCAGCTGCTGAGACTGCGCAGCCTCAGGGCCTTTGCACATGCCAGTGTCAGGAGCACCGTCCCCTCCCTCACCTCCCACCCCTGCCCCCTGCACAATGCCTGGCACTTACTATGTAATGACTAGCAAGGAAGCGAATCTGTGAATGAGCGAATCATTGGATCAGACCCAACCCGGGCCTTATGTTCTCAAGGGTGTTTCTCATAGACCAAGCCTGGCGGGTCTGTGTGGTCTTCAGGCCCCTGCCTTTCTAAGTGAAGGACCAGCTTCTCGTCTTCACCATGTGTTACAGGCGGTGGTGGGAGCAGGGGCCAGCCCCACTGGAGATCCCTGCACTCTTACCCTCTCCTGCTGACTGTCTCCTGGGGCCCGCTGCCCTAAACCCCTGAGGCTCCGTTTCTTTCTTTCTTTTTTTTTTTTTTTTTCTATAAACCCAGTTAGGAGTTTATTTTTTATTTTTTAAATTTATTTTTGACAGAGACAGAGCATGAGTGGGGGAGGGGCAGAGAGAGAGGGAGACGCAGAATCGGAAGCAGGCTCCAGGCTCCGAGCGGTCAGCACAGAGCCCGACACGGGGCTCGAACTCCCAAACCGTGAGATCGTGACCTGAGCCGAGGTCAGACGCTCAACCGACTGAGCCACCCAGGCGCCCCTCTGAGGCTCCCTTTTATGCCGTGGTCTGAATGGACGCACGGGTCCCCTGAGGAGCCCTTGTAAAGAAGCAAGAGGGTCAGAACGCCCCAAAACTGCATTGTGAATCACCAGGAGCGGTCTCTGTCGCACCCCAGAGGCTGGCTGACTCAGGTGTCCCCTGCTGAGGCAGAAACGAATGCTGTCTCCCCACAGGCTGCCGAAATCCCTGGGGCTGGCACTACCATCCCAGACTGGAGCCTGCCGGGGGGCTCCCGAATCTGGTTGCCTGAACGATGGCTCCCCCAAATACGGAGTCCCGTAGACCCACCAGCTTTACGGCACACGTCCGTTGTGACGAACGGCGGGTTCTGAAAGAGATCACGGCTTCTCTGAAAATACAGACGGAGCCAGCGTTATTTATGGGTTTGTGCAAGTGGATTCTTGGGATTCTCACTGCAGCTACAGGACTTATGATGTATTTTTAAAGCACTGCCCATAAACCTAGTGCTATAGATTTTCTGTAATTTATAGATCAGGCTCGATGCCGTGTTTGAACTGTTACACTGTAAAGCACTTGGTCTGCTGTTGCTGCGACAGGCTGTTGGTGACATAAATCCGTGCTCTGGTTTCGGTCAATGAGCCCGGCTCTGCCGTCTCCTGTGGGAAGACAAACATGTCTCTTTAGCATATAAATCTGGTAAACATATTAAAATGTACACATTCTGTTGGAGGAAGGATTGAGTGTTTGGGTGACAAAGACCATTCTTTAAACGTGAATTACCTTTTCTTAAAAGGAAAAGGGTGAGACGGGCTGACAGCTCAGGCTACGGGCACGATCGCAGGACAGAAGTACAGACTCACCCTCTTCTTTAACGTTATAAATCCTGCAGACGTCTCACGATCTCCTGCTCCTGGAAGAAATGAAAGCGTCTCTCGTGGGGGGTGTGGGGGACCCCCCTCTCCTAGAGGCAGCCGCTTCAGCAACGGAGGACAGAGCAGCCCAGAATCCCGTGTCCGTGCGTTCATGATGATAGGAGCCTGTGGACGACGTATGGTGCCTGGGCGTATGTGTGTTGGCGTGAGTGATTCGGGCATCCTTGCATTATTCCGCAACGTAGCCATCTGCCTGGAAAGTAATAGAGTTCCAGGGATGTTAGAATACCTAGATTTCTTTCACTTTAAAAAAGCCGCTGTGTAACATTCCCCAGTTCGGACATGTCCTGGGTCAGCCATTCGGCTTCGAGAGACATTGGGTTCTTTTCAGTATATGTGCCTCGTTCACACCTTCCTGTGTACTTGGGTCCCCGTAGAGAAGATGACGGGGGAATCTGGGTGGCTGGGGTGTGGCATTTTTCGTCCCTGCAGAGGCAGCCAGCCCCCTTGCCCCCAGCGTTTGCTGTCCCCCTTAGCAAGTCCAACACGGCCAGGAGGGGGGTCACGTTCTGTGCGTGTGCTTCTGCAAGCACATGGCTTCGTTGTAAGCTGGCGTTGCTGGTGGGTGATTGGGTGGGATGGGGAGCATCAGGCATGGGCTAGTACAGTGGAAAGATGGTAGGGGTCCTTTCCTGTCCTGTTGCTGTCACTTGTTTGCTCTGGGACCCTTAGTAAGTCACACACCCCCTTCGTGGTTTGTAAAAAAAAGGACAGTTATGCCAGCCTCACAGGATTGTGAAGCATGCACGTCAGGTTCTCGCGAAGCCGTATGGTTGCAAAAATGCTGTCGTTAAATCTTCGGTCATCAGCATCAGCACCAAGTCGGTGGCTTTCGGGGGATCCAGAAAGCAGGAAGTCCCTGCCTGTCCCTCCCAGGCTATGTTTGATGTGGTAACAGCCTGAGCTCTGGAGCGGAGGACCTGGGCTCAGATCCTGCCTCTGTTATCTGGGCCAAGTACTAAACGCTTTGCATCCCACTTGCAAAATGGGGATGTGCTGGGATCTCCCCTATGTGGTCATTTTTAGCACCAGCCATGTTAATAATCATAAAGCCCTTAGACTGCTCTCTGGCACATACTGAGGGTATGAAGTAAGGGAACACCCAGTAGCAATGGCAGAAACTGTAGGATGTTTGCTTCCTCCACGAGAGATCTGGGGGGGAGGCGGTCCGAGGTCTCCGTCTGCAGTGGCGGGCGTTCCGCGGCACGTGTGGTCCTGCAGGGTCGCGGGTCGGCCGCTGCGGTGCAGACCCCACGGGACGCACCGAGGCAGGAAGCAGGAGCCCAGCTCTCAGCAGGGGCCACGACAACAAACGCCTTTTCTGTAAGTGGCCCCGGTTGTGTACCAGTATTTCCCGGAGGCCTCAGACGTCAGCCCCTGTGCGTTCATTAGCTGCAGAGAAGGGCCGCGCCCCCCAAACGCACGCACCGAGGAAACTACGTCGGAGTCGGACGTACAGAGGAGGATGGGGGAAGAGGTCACCTGAGGCTTATGGCTTTGAGCTGACCACACACCCCTGACCCAGGTTAGCCAGAGCCCACGGCGGCTGGTTTCTCTTTCCTGCGGGGAGTGCTCTCTTCTCTCCCCTGGTTGTGCTTCCGGCCCCAGATCCATCACCACCAGCTTTTATGCCCTTCCCTGACCCACTGCGTGTACGAATTGTCTTGCACCGGAAGACACTTTGTGCTGATCGCCGCTGACACGTGTAGACGCGTCCTGTGTGCTCGGCGCTGGGCCGAAAGCCCAGACCCTCAGGCGAGGCTGTCCCTTCCCTCACTTGGACACCGGGCACAGAGGGCCACACAGAGGAAGCGATCGAACCCTGTCTCACGCCCAGGTCTTCAGCTCCTGCCCAGAAGCGCTTCACTAGAGAGCCTGCGGGTGGACAGCACTCCGAGGAGGGCTGGGGGCATCAGAGGAGGTCGGGGTCTCCCACAGCACGTTTTTCAGGCCAGCTCTGGCTGCCGGTGCCTTTCCGTATGGAGAGCACGGTTGGTGAAACAGAGTTTTGCTTGAAGAGAGTTTGCTTGTGTTTTACAAAGAGCCCTACCTGGCATCGCCTGAAGTACCACCCTGGGCAGCCTTACGGGTACGGCCGTAGGTAGAGACCCCATCAAGGACGTGGCCCAAGGGCAGAAGAAACCAAAGTGCAAGGCTGGGTTCCCCAAGCCAGGTCCAGGAGGCTCCCAGGGTGACAGGTTGGACGCAGTTTCTGCAGAGGCCAGCAGAGGGCGCGGCTCCCCTCCTCACTGCCAGGCTCTGCTGGGGAGCTGTGTCTGGTCCCTCCGTCCCCTTGGCCCTCCAGTCCCCACCCTGGGGTTTGCCCTCTTGTCCCTCTTCTGTTTGTTCCCTAAAAGCTTGGACAGAGATGGCAGCTTGAGCAGGGATTTGCAAGAGATTGAGTTTGCTGGTGTAATTCTGTTCCTGTTCCAGTGTCTTTAACATCCAGCGTTACGTTAGTTTCAGGCGTAGATACAGTGATTGGACAATTCTGTACCACAGCCGGTGCTCCTCATGACAAGTATGCTCCTCCCTCCCCATCACCTGTTTCCCCCGCACCCCACCCACCTCCCCTCTGGTGACCATTGGTTCCTTCTCAGTAGTTAAGAGTCTGTTTCTTGGTTTGTCTCTTTTTTTTTTCTTTTGTTCGTTTGTTTCTTAAATTCCCCATGTGAGTGAAATCTTGCCATTTGCAACGACGGATGAATCTGTAGAGTCTTATGCTGAGCGAAATATGCCAGTCAGAGAGAGAGAGAATTCTGTTCCTGTTGACCTGGGCCACGGGGGAGGTGAGCCCTCTGCCCCGGGGTAGGGACCTCACACCCACGTGTGCATCCGTGAGTTGGTTCAACCAACATGTATTTGTTTCCTGGGCACCACGGTGTGCCAGGCGCATTCTCGGGTGAGCAGATTTGACAAAGATCCTCGAACTCATGGCGCTGAAATCCTAGCAGCCCAGTTTCCAGGGCCATCAGCTCTCCGGCGGTCCTTGAACCATGAGGGACCTGGGGAAGAAGTTTGTGGGCTCTCGCAGAAGGAAACCACACCCCGGAATGACCGTCTAAGTGCCTGCAGCCTTATGTTGGTGGCCGGCTGTAAGTCACGATCCCGCTGTTGTGCACTCCGGGTGGCTTCTCACTGTGTTTGGTCGTCGGGGAGTGAGGTCTGCAGAAGCGGAGCAGCCAGAGCTGAAGCCTTGACGGAGGGGGTCTTGTGAGACGCTTGGCTCAGCACTTGTCACTTGGTCCCTGGAGTGAGTGTCACGGGACAGCTGGGCAGGAGTGACCACTATGCTCCTTCTAAGATGAGCTAAGATGCCGGAGCTCATGTCCTTTCATTGTCCCCATGTAAGGGGACAGACGGTATCCGGGAGTCCCGTGGGTGTTGAGCCAAGGCCGCAGGCTCTTCCGATGTCGTGTCTAATGCAGTGTGTCCAAATGGGGTTCCTTGTCCTTCTGTCCCATCCTGCCCCTTCTGCGGCCCTCCCTGCCCAGGAAAGAGCATAATGCCCACCTCATTGTGAGGATCAGACTTGACGTCCCTGCAGCCCCATAACCAGTTAGTCGCCAGAAAGCAACAATCTGGCCGTGACCTGTGGCTCCCCTCGTCCCATCCTTCCACAGCCCCTCCTTTGCCAACTCGCTGGGGCCAGTCGTGCAGCACGCTGGACCCAGACTCGGCACCCTCAGGCCCGCCTGGATGGTTGCCGGCCTCCCGGTCCATCCCCCGGTGCTGAGGTCCCTTCTCCATCAGCAGCTGGGGGGATCTTCTGGGGACTCACTTCTGCCACCAGCCGCTTGTCACCATCCTTGGAACAAAATCCAGACTCGGGAGGAACCGCACGAAACACTGCATGCGTGGTCTGTGTCCCGTGTCTGCAGCCTGGCTCACGCCCTGGCCCCTCACAAGGCCTCCTGCGGGGACTTCAGAGCCCCATGCTGCTCCCTCCTCCTGGCCTCTGCCCAGACAGGTCCCTGGGCCTGCGTCCCGCTGCCTCCTGACTCGTCTGCTTCATCTGTACTGAGTCTTTAGCTTCAGGAAGAGCGTCGCTTTCTCAGCCCAGGCTCCTCCCTGCCCCGGCGAGGCACCCCCGGCGCGGGGCCCGTGGACATCAGCGGATTGACTTGACCTCTTGGTTGTTGTCCTGTGTTCTCGAGACCACGAGCTCCACGAAGCCGAGGACCTATCCTGTTTTGTTCACTGCGGTGTTCTGGGAGAGTCATGCCTTTTGGCACAAAATACACGTTGCCCTGCACACTGTGCGAGAATAGAACCAACTCTAGAGACGCGTGTGGGTGGGATTGCGCGGCGAGGGCTCCAGCCTGATTTGAAGCCCCGGGCAGGGACAGGAGGGGTTTTAAGTAGGATCCCACTCTGCAGACGTGAGAGGTGAACCCAGTCTGCCTTCACATCCAAAGCTCTGCCTGGGTCCCTTCGTGTGCTGTGTTGCCGTTTTCGTCGCGTTCTATTTTTTTAAGCAGCTTTATTGAAATACCGAACATGCCAAAAAGCTCACCGGTTTTTGAAATTTCCAGTTGTGAAACCCTCACCATAACCTAATTTTAGAACATGTGAAGTGTTTCTATCACCCCCAAAAGAAACGTCAAACTCCTGAGCAGCTCTTCCCTACCCCCGCCCCAAGCTTCCAGCCTGAGGCATCACTACTCTGCCTCTTTGTCTGGAGACGCGTCACTTACATGGAATCATACAATACGTAGCCCTTCGTGTTGGAATTCTGTTCTTTTTCCCCTTGGAACACTGCTTCGGGGTCCATTCGTATTACAGCGGGTTCGGTATTTTATTCCTTTTCATGACTGAATAATGTTACAGTGGATGGATATGCCACATTTTATGTATCCATATGTCAGTTGATGGATATTTGGGTTGTTTATCTGTTATGCAGCCTTGTTGGTTCCTGTAAGGCTTCCAGAGTGGGCTTACAGGGATCTTGCTGCAGGGAGGGATGGTTGGTAACTTACACAAAGATCCCTTGAGGACATTCTCGAGGCTGGGACCTTGTGCCGACAGCTGCCCTCTGCCACCCGTGGGCGGGATCCTCCTGCCGGCCTGTCCTGCTCTGGGGCTGAATGTACCCAGCAGTCTAGTCTCTATTGACCGGTAGCAGGGGTCACATTTCTGTTTTTTTAATTTAAAGCTTTTTTTTTTTTTTATCATGGAACATTGCAAAGCCAGACAAAAATATAATGACAAGCTGCGTGTCTACCCAGCTCTGACAAATCACAATATTTTGCTAAAGCATATTTTTTAAGAAACTGAATCTTGGTTGTCAGTCTTGTCTTCTCCCTCTCTACTCTTGGAGCAAATGCCAAGCTGCTTCCTTTCATACGCTTTTTTTTTTTTCAACTAAAATTTTTAAAAAGTTTATTTATTTTGAGAGAGAGAGAGAGAGCAGGGGCAGGGCAAAGAGAGAAGGAGAGAAAGAGATTCCCCAGCAGGCTCCACACTGTCCGCGCAGAGTCTGACGCGGGGCCCGAACCCATGAACTGTGAGATCATGATCTGAGCCGAAAGCAAGAGCCGACGCTCACCCAACGAGCCACCCAGGTGCCCTCATAGGCTTTGAGGTCCTGCCCTTACGGTTTGGTAGGGCAGCTGAGTGGCACTGCAGTGAAGAGCGTCTGAAGGGGTCAGAAATTATTGTAGGTGGTGCACGGACGGACATTGGCTTCCGTAGAAAATTCTTTCCATTCTTTGTCCTTCTGGTAACATTAAGAACATCTCTGGGGCCCGAGTGTCTGAATGCCTCTCCTACCATTGCTCATCCCCCTTTTCAGCGAAGCTGGAGCCCGCAGGGGACCTGGCTGTCACGACCCAGTCAGCACCATAGTCCTTCCCGCGGACAACAGAGGGGCCACCTCTGTCGCTGTGGCGATGGTTTCCCTTAAAATGCATGTAAGTGCAAAGAGTTGATTTAAGGAAAAATCTGAAGTCAGTGGCAGCACAGGTTCTGAGCAGGCCAGTCCGAAAAGTGGGAGGGTGGACGGCACGTAGCTGGAACAGCCCTTTCTTCTCTTCTCCGGGACACGCCCCTGGGCTGCCATCCTCCCTGGCCCCGGGCTGGTCCATCGCGGCACCTGCTGCCAGCTGGACCAGCTACAGGCTTCCTCGTCTCCATGTGAGGGAGGAGCTGAAGGTGTGCCCAGTAGGGATTCCGCAAGCCTGCCCCTGGGGCCAGGACTCATTCCGGCTCTCCAGGGGGCTGCCTGAGGACCCACTCGTAGAGACCTTGGACCAGAAGCCCTGGCCCTGCCAGTCCTGGCTTCCTGGCAGGCCACTCACCCCTGTGACTTGCCCGCATGTCTAAGGTGGGGACAATAGTTGCTCTCACCTCCTCGGGCGTCGTGAGGAAGAGGCGATGCCTTGGAGTAAAGCGCTCAGCCCGGAGCTGGGCGCATCACCATCTGCACGTTTCTATGTGGATAAAAAGTATTTGGTAAGATGTCCTACCAGTTTCCTCTTTGTTTCATGGTAACATCAGGTGTAACTGTTTTGGGGGTCATCTCTTGGTTTATCGGTGACAGTTCTCAGCTCTACCCTCCCCTGCAATCCTGGAAGACCCATGGTGGGGGGTGTTTCTGCATTTGTCCACTGTTGGATCCCTAATGCCGATGTGGTACCCAGCATGCACTAGACTCTGGAATATTTGAATGATGAATGAATGAATGAATGAATGAGTGAATGAATGTTTTCTCTGGAGGCACCTGCTGCTGACAGCCCAAAGCTGTGCGTGAAGCGAGTATCCATGTTATTTCCCCACATCATGGTTCGGTTCTGTCCTTGGCCCTTCGTTGGGGTTCATCCAGCATTGCCAGTGTGCTCCCCCTACGCCCCAGCCCTGCTTTAGGTGCTGGCCAAATCCAGAGGAACAGCCCTCCGGAAGGTCCCCGTCCCTGTGCTGCTGTCACTGGCTGTGGAACCCCTCTGACCTCAGTTTCATCCCCTGGAGTGGGGAAGCCCCTGGAGCTGTCTAGGGGCTGAGACTGGACCTCTGCCCTGCAGCAAGTCTTGGGTGGGAACAGTGTCCCCCAGTCCCCCCCGTGGCCCTGCCATCCGGGCATCTGGTGAAATGCCCTCTCCTCTGGGCACCTTCCCAGACCTGGTGATGGGCCACACCCCATGCTTCTCTGTGCCTTTACTGGGCTTTCCTTTTTTTTTCATTACCCTCATGCCTTAGAGGAGAGCTGGAGTTGCCCACTCCCCCCCCCCCCCCACCTCCACACACACTATCTGGGATTGGTGAGAATTGCTCATTAGCACTTTGGAGGACACCTCTGTAAGTGGGAGCCCTTGTGGGGGGGGGGGTGTCCCCTCCATTGTCTGGCCCATCAACTCCATCAAGGCATCTGGGGGAAGCCTCTCGGAAGGCACCAGGTACCCCCTCCTGCCTGTCTCCTCCCAGGCAAGGGAGGCTGAGGGCCTGGAGGAAGCAGGGCTGGCAGGGGTAAAACTCCGGAGGGAACCCCCTCCACCCCCCACCCCACCATGGCGGAGTCTCGGAAGCAGGACCTACTGGCCTTCCATATCCCTAAGGGAAACCAGCTGCCTGGAGCTGCGGGGGAGATTAGGCCCTGCCTCCAAGGGAGGCACCCTCAGGGTCTCCTCCCCTCCTGCTGGGGAGGGGAGGAAGTAGGACTGGGAGCATTCTTGTTTCTAGAGCCCTGCTGGGGTGGGGGTGGGTGGGCAGTGCGTAACTCAGGATCGGGGCCCCCACCTCCCCTGGGCAGGACGCAGGCGGCAGGAGGCAGGCGCCCAGGTATTGAGACCCCTCCCCATCACCACGCTGGCTCTCAGCCCCTTCTCTCGTGACGTCATGCTCCTCTCGCGTGGCATGATGGGAGAATCCTAATGTTTTCCAACAGATGCTCCAAGAACAGCTTTCAGATTAAAGCAATTGCAAGAGCAAAGATTTTCCTTTTTTCCCCTTTTTTTCCAGGGGGGGGTGGGGGGTGGGGTGGGGGGAGGGAGCACCCCCAGAAATTCCTGGACATCACCCCCTGCCCCAAGCACGCAATAAACACTGACAAGAAAAAGTTTTTATTTCCTGGTTCAACTTTTTTTTTTCCCCTGGAATATAGACTGAAGAATGGGAATAAACACGAATAAATAGCAGAGCGAGGCCGCGCGCGCCGGGATGCGCCTGGCTGCAGCCGCCAGGCTATTGTCTAACCGCCCTGAAGCCAGCCTGGCGTTGTCCCCCCGCTCCTTCCCTCTCCCTGTCCCTTTTGATTTTCCTTTTTAAAAAGACGCCCCCTCCAGCCCCCTCGCCTGTGACCTTGGCCGCCTCGGATGCTCTGATTGCACGCGCCTTCCTCCAACTTGCCCCCGCGCCGGCCAGGCCCATGGCCGCGTCCGAGGACGGGAGCGGCTGCCTCGTGTCGCGGGGCCGCTCGCAGAGTGACCCCAGCGTCCTCACCGACTCCTCGGCCACCTCCTCCGCGGACGCCGGGGAAAACCCAGGTAACGGGGGCCGGGCGAGGGCGGCCGGGCAGGTGGGCAGGCCGGGGCCAGGTGGCGCTGGGCTCGTCCGCGGCGCCGCTCCGCGCCGCGTTCTGCAATCGGGGAGCCGCGCCAGGACCCGGGCGCTCGGGCGCCGCAGTTCGCGTCCCCGGGAACGCGGCCGGGGCGCCGCAGAGCCCTTTGTCCGGGCAAGAACCGAGCTCCCCGGGCAGAGCCGGGCGCCCCGCATCGGCCCTCCCTGCAGGCTTGGGGGGCGCTGCCCGCCCCTTCGAGGGGCTTCCCTGCCTTGCGTGGCTGACCAGCTGGGGAAGGAGAGTCAGACCTGTGGCCGCCTCCGCCGGCGCAGGCTCGGGGCTCTGGCCCCCTCCCCGCGGCCCCAGCTCCCGCGGCCGGGGCTTGGGCGTCCCCCCCGCCCCGGCCCGGGCAGGGCAGCGCTCCCGCGGCCACCGCGCCGAGGGGCTTCCGCTGGGCGCCCGGCTCCGGCGGGGCCTGGCCGCCTCTCGGGACAGGTGTGCTCGGCGGAGCCGCGGGCGGGGAGATGAAGGGAGTGCGCCGGGCTGGAGCCCGCTTGCGTTCAATTATTCGGACTTTGCCCACTCCCCCGCCCCCGCCGCAGCCTCGATTGTTTAGGTGATAAATCCGGCCACAAAGGCGTCTATAAGGCTTGATTGATTACTTTCCAGAGAGGAAGAAAGGCCTAATAAAGCAGGAGGGGGGTGGGCTGTGCGGGGCCTGTCGCCATGGAGACGCAGGAAGCAAAGTGATCATTAAAACCTTTCTCCACCAGAAGGCAATTTTCACTTCACAGAAGTCTGAGCTTCTGAAACGTAGGGTTCAAAAAAAGAATCAAGGCTGGTGTTTTGGTATCCAGCCACTGGACGCGATTTCCTATGGGAGAAGCACAGCGTCCCCTCACAGATTAGGTTTTGACGAGAAGTTACCGTTGCCTTTGGCAGAAGACTTGTTTTCTCTGAATGCGCCCCCCCCCCCCAGATGGGGACCTGGACACGTTAAATGGTGGGCATCAAAATCTAGATGATCCCTGGGGCTGGGGCGGAAGGCAGGCTTTGTGGGGAGGGATTCCTTCACTTCCCTGCAACGCATAGGAGCTTCGCTCTCTAACTACAGAGAAAGACCTCGTAAAGGCAGCTCTGTGGGCACCAGGGCCCAATTTGACATTTTAAACAATAAAGCCATGCGAGGCTTGTAAGATTTCTTTGTTAGGACTGTTGACACTGTGTCATTCGGTCAAACTAAGGTACCAGCCGAGGAAATCCCTCCGCTTCTACATTTGGGAGGGTAAGTTGATTTCCTCGGAGTTTCAAGCGGAGCCGGCCATGAGCAGACCCTTAAGGCTGTAATTAATCCTTTTATTAGGAATCGGGGATTAAGCCTTCGGCACTCCATGATGGATTGGTTCTCTCTGTGTCGGAGATGCACATCCATGACTGTTCCAATTATGGAAGTTGAGTGGCTCGTCACGAGAGAATCCTTTCCAGCTTCTTTTGTCTCCCTGGCAGTAAAAGGAAGCAAACTTGAAACGGAAATTATGGAGGATTTAGCTTTTTGGCTGTCTGTGAGTTGATGCCTCCGTGGGTGGGAACAGAGGGCTCGGCAGGTGGCTGGTGCTGGCCCACCAGGGAGAGGTGGCAGGCTTGGATGATTAAATGTTGCCGTGGGAGGGCAAACGCTGGAGTTAGTCTCTGGTTCAGATGGTCAGAATGGGACCCCGAGAGCAGATGTCTGAGGCGAAAAGTCTAGAGCATGTACCGTTCTGTGAGTGGTAGAACCTTGCTGAAGATATCAGGCAATTAAGTATTTATGGATTGTGTTAAGCAGAGGAGTTCTGGCAGAAAGAGAATCAGAATCTTCGAGTTGGAAGCAGCCCGGGAGCTGGAAGCAGGCAGGGTGGACCAGGGGAGCATTTTCTATGACTGCCTTGCCCGGTTGCCTTGGCAGGTGCTTGCATACCTCTTTTGATGGGGGACTCACTTCTTTATGCGGCAGTGCATGGTTCTCTCGGGGCAGATGTGTCTAAAAATTCTTCAGGTGGCTCATAGGAGTGTACAAGCCATCAGTCCTGATGGGGTCCTCTCATGGTGTGTGTTACTCGGGGTTTCAGAGAGTCTGCTCTTCGAGGGCAGTTACCACACCGTTCTGACTCGTTTCTTCACTGGGTTGAAAAGTCCCAGCCCTCATCTTGTCCTCCCTTCAGGACCTCTTCGTTTGTCTTCCTGCTGCTCTAAAGATCTACTCCTGAAAACTGAAGCCGGTGAACCAGCTGTGGAATAACCCAGTACAAAGTCAAGGAGAAGGGTCACCTCCTTTGGTCTAGATTTTGTATTTTTAGAAAACAGCCCAAGGTTGCATTTACTCTCCCTCCCCCCCCCCCCCGCCCCAAATGCATTTTTAACGCATCACTATGCTCTTAGTAAAAACTCAGGAACATTCTCGGAAAGGTAAAATATCCTTCTCTCTCTCTCTCTCTCTCTCTCTCTCTCTCTCTCTCTCTCTCCAGCGGTTACTTCTGCGAGGAGCATAGAGAATCCTCTCTAGATCTTTCCTACAGGTTCATATCTCCATGTTCCTGGAGAACGGTTTTAAGAAAACACTGTATGTCATGTTCTTCAGCTTGTGTTTCTGCTGCACACTGGGTCTTGGGAGGTCTTGTCCTATGGAACATTTTCATCTCCCTCTCTTCTAATAGGCACATAGTATACCAAGAATACATTTTTCATTGGATATTAGGCATTGGTGTTCTTTCCAAAGTTTACCCATCAGAGTCAACCTGGCTGTGGATGCCCAGGCAAAGCCTCCTTGTGCCTGTGTGTAAATTTCCCCTAGGGCGTGTCCCACCTGGTGGGATGTCAGGGCCACAGGGCACCCACATTTTCTTGTCGTGATATTGCACCCTGGAAAATGTGCCGATTGACATTCTTTCCAGAATCTCCGAGAGTGCCCTTTCTCTGCAGGCTTGCCAACATCTGAGGTCATCAATCTCCTTTTCCCCGCACGAAGAGTGACAAATCGTGGCTCATTGTGTTAATTTGTGGATCCTTGATCGCTGGTGAGCGCGAGCAGCTTTTTGTGGCCTTATTAGTGCATTAAATCTCTCAGTGGCCACGTCTGTGGCCACGGACTGTGTGGCGGGCATGAACGGCTTTCCCCGAGGGCCCCTGCTTCCACTCTCTCCGCATCATTGCTGCGTTAACAATAATGTTGCATCTTCGCAAGACTCTTCTCTGTGAATCCCTGCTCGGTGCCCACAGGCACGGCCAGGCCTTCTCCCCGAGTTGAGCTGGAAACAAGGTGAGACAGCACCCCGTGACCTTTCATCTTTCCGAGGAGTTCCTACTCGCGGGGAGTTTTGCTAGGCTTTTTTCTGCCCCCTGCACCGAGAAGGTGGTCTGTGACCTCCTCCCTGTCCTCCTCCTTCCCTCACTGTCCCTATCCTGTCCCCTCGCTGGCCTTGCCCAGTGCCCCTTCCTGACCCTCTCTTCGCTCGGATTCTGCTGCGTTTCGCTCTCCTGGCTCCCTGCTCAGCCGTCTCATCCTCCTCCTTGCAGCGGGCACACTGGGGGTTCCTGTAGGGCCCTCTGCTGACTTCTTTCTCCACTCCACACCCCTCCCCCTTTCCCAGATGCAGGACCAGAGTCCCCTGGGACTGCCGTTTGCACCCTTTCTGTGGGGCCTGGCTGTTTCCCTTTGTGAAGCTTCTGCTCCGGGGGCCAACCAGTGGGGGACCTGTGCTTTTGGGCAGGTTCCTCGGGCTTGACCCCCTTCACATTGGTGCCTACTCACTCTCTGCGGTGGGGGCCGCCCTGGGCCCTTAAGATGCTAAGCAGCATCCCTGGCCTCTACCCACTAGACGACAGGAGCTCCCCACCCCCTAGTTGTGACAACCAAAAATGTCTTCAGACATCTCCTGGTGTCCCCTGGGGGCAACGTCTCCCTGGAGAGCTGCTGATGTGTACCGTCGTTTCCCAGTGTGTATCAGTCGGCTGGAGTCCTGTTAAACCCAGCGTTTCTGCTTCGGCATGTCCGGGAGGGGCCCTGGTAACGTGCATTTCTAACAAGTGGCAGGGTGGGGCTCAGGTGGCCTCCCCTGGGGGATCGCTGAGTCCAGGGCTCAGCCATAGCCTCGGTCTCTGTGCTGACAACTTCTGCGTGTGTGTGTCCCCATCCACGTGTCTGTGCCCGTGTGTGTGACCACGTGGGCCCTGCCCTGTGTGACTCCTGAGCTCCGGCCCTCGGTGTCCCGCGGTCCCCTTCCCATCCTTCAGGTCTCGGGCTGATGTTGCCTCCTGTCCCTCCTTTCTGATTCGCTCGTGGTGCTCTTCACCTCCTGGGATCCCGGTGTGTGTCATCCATGAGGACTGTGCCCCTCTAGGCCCGGAGCCCCGCACGGAGCTCCCGCGCAGGAGGCTCCAGAGAGCATGTGTGGAATGCATGGGTGCAAGCACAGACCGCAGGTGTAGCTGACGAGGCTTGGGGCTGGCCAGCTGGATCGGCCTCTGTGCAGGTCAGCTCGGGCACAGCCGGAGGGCGGCTGGGAGACCAGCAACGGCTCCCTTCTGCAGTTCTACTTTTGCCTTATTGCCTGGAGGGGGAGAAGCCTTTCGGAGCGCCCTGTGCCCTCCTGAGCTGCGGGTGCCACACACGGACACGTCCCAGGCCACACTCTCGCTGGGAGTCCCGCGCTGGCCCCTCGCTGGTTGCGTCCTCCGTGCTCCAGTGGGCCCCCTTCCCCTCCTCCCAGGAGGAGTGCTCTTGCTGCTTCCAATTTCCCTGCCATCGACCACCGGGAGCCCCTGCCGCCTTCTGGCTGGACTGCTCGGTACCGAGTCCTGGTTTTCCCTTCCCTCTGCCTGGTTCCGCTGTTGGAGGGACGGAGAGGTTTCCAAAGTGTAAATGTGGTCTGGTCTCTCCTTTGCCTCAGCCCTACGGCCTGGTGGCGACAGGGCAACGTGCCCCCTTTCTCCCTGGTGGTTCTGCCACGGGCCCCCCCCCCCCCACCGCCCCCTGCCTTGCTCCAGTGCCCTCCTCCCGGGGGTCTCCCTCTGGCCCCTCGCAGAGTGTCCGCTTGGCCTAATTAGGAGCGAAACTACGCGGTAATAACCTTGCCAGCTTCTTCAGGCTTATTAAAACTAAAAGCTAGATGCGTTAAAAAAAATATATGGGGTTTAAGAACTTAAGAGTTTTTGTCTGATGATGAAAGCACTGCACATTGCTTACCGGAAAAGATTGGATGCTTCTGAAATTTGTGTTCCCCGGCCCTTCTCACTTGAGTGCAGCACAGAAGGCCACGACCGCGGACGGCCTTGTCGCTGGGGCCTTCCCAGGTGCCCGCATGCGGAGGTCAGCCGCCACAGTTTAGGGTCCCGGCTTTCCCCCTCCCCACCCTGCGCCCCTTTTGATCACGTTAGCCAATTTCCCCGCTGTCTTGTCACTCTTTGAAATGATCTCACTGATGTATTTGACAGCCTAGTTTATTTTCTGTCTCTCCCTCAGTCACTAGCTACCTGTAGCAATTGAAATCTAAGTTAAATAAATGAAAACGAAAATTTCCTGGCCCCAGCTGCACCGACCACATTTCAAGAGCTCAGTAGCCACGTGTGGCTGGTGGCTGCCATGCTGGAAGATGCGGATCTAGACCATCCCGTCCCCAGAACGTTGGGCCAGCACTGTTCTGAATGGGAAGCCCCCTGAGGGCAGGGCCTTGCCCATTATCCTCTTGGTTATGCCGCACTTGGCTGTTTCCCAGTGAATGTTTGTTGATGGCATTGAGTCCACCCGAGCTGGTCATGGTCCAGAGCTCTTCTTCTGGAGGGACCCTTGGCCTCCCTCAGTCTGATCTTCTCATGTTCCTAAAGGAGGACATCCAAACAGAGATCATTTCTTATCCGCACAAGATTCATTTATTTCGACTCAGTGAGCTTCCCCAGAGAAGCTAAAATGTGCCATGTTGGGTCCTTGCTGGATGGCTGTCTTCCACGAAGACAGCAATGCCATCCAGACAGATACTTTGCCTGGAGCTGGACGGGTGGGTCCAGGTGTTGGCTTTGCCACACGCAAGCTCAGTGACTTTGGACAAGTCACCTCACCTGTCTGAACCTCCATTTCCTGTATGTCACATAGTGGTAGTTATTGTTCCTGACTCCCGGCAGGTGAGGCTTACTGAGCTGTTGTCTGTACCGGTGAATGCATTTTGAGACATTGCTCGTTGCTGTCTCAGCTCTGAGGAGACAAGCGTCTCCCGACATCCTCGGAGATGGTTCCGTCTTCGGTGGATAAGGTCAGGAGGCAGTGGACCCTGCGAGGAGGGCAGGAGGCAAAGGAGGGGCAGCTCCCGGGGCTGTTTGCAGCCCCTCCTATGACTGGGTCCGCGTCAGGGCCGAGCTGTCAGCCTCTCTGTGCTTCATTGTCTGCAGCTGTGACTGTGGGTCAGCCCGTACTGACCCGGCGGGGGCTGGTCAGGACCCGGGGCCCCGCAGTGTCTCAGGACATGGCGATCAGAAGGAGGAGGAAGGTTCTGGTTCGGGTTCAGGTTCTGGTCTCCCTGGGCGCTTGCAGTAGCTTGCCGTGTAGATGGGCTGGCTCTACCCGTCTCTTCCCACCCAGCCGTTGGCTCCAGACCTCACCTGCCCTTTCCCATAACCACTGTTTTCCTAGGGCCGTTTCTGCCTCCGTGGCTTCCTCCCTGTCCAGCCCCCGGGTCCCCTTCCTCAGACGCTGCTCCCCAGCTGCCCGCCAGCCCCCTCCCCAGACTGCGGTCCATCCAGAGTCCCCCCACCTCCAGGTCGCTGCCTCTGGTCCTGTAATTCTGGGACAGCATTTTGGGTGGTCTCGGAAGAAGACGTGAATACGTAGTCTGGGGGAGAGAATGGTTCACTTTTGTGAGTTTGCCTCCCAGGCTCCTTTGGGAAAAGGGCACCCAGGGCTACCACAACACCCCGTTTTAAGACCTATGCTGGAAATCCAGACTTTGATGTGAAATGTGATTTTTAAATGTTGTCAAGTTTATCAGTTAGGGATCGGTTTGGCTTCACGTAACAGGAAAGCCAAGTAGAGCCCCGGCTGGATTAGGATCGGGGTTTTGGTCTAGGGAGGCGCAGATAGCCCACCGGCTTCCTGGTCGCGGGTTGAGGGCTCTGTGATTTCCTGGTAGCAGCTGGTTACAGGGTGGTTGCACCTCTCGCAGTAGGTACACCTTCTGGGCAGGACGAAGGGGCTGGGGACAGGTTGAGGGGTGTCCGGCTGCTGAGTCATGACCCTCCTTTCCTGGGAGCCGTTCCCAGTGACATCTGCTTACGCGTCATTGGCCAGAAGGGTTCGAATTGCCACCAGCAGCTGCAGGGGGCTGGGGAACGCGGGGCTTTGGGTGGTTGGTTTTGTTTGTTTTAGGTGCATGGCTACCCTTACCAAGAACCGGTGAAGAAGGGGGTAAGAAGAGTGGCTGCGGGTCATCAGCTGCGGTCCCTGCCAGGGCAGCCTAGAAACAAACAAAGCCCCAAGCCAAACCACGCACATCTGGGGATGCATGTGGCCCGCAGGCTGCCCTTTGAAAATTACATAGAAGGCATCTCGGGAAGGCTGAAGCAATTATTATGTTTCATGACATTTCTTTAGCGAGAAATTAAAGGTTGGGAGTAAGATGTGTGATCTAAGCCTGAACATTATGTCCATCCAAATTTTATTTGATAATATTTGTTCGGGGTACAAGACTGACAAGGTCACTGGCCTTCACGGAGCTGACAGTCTGGTGAATTATTGATAGCTGGAGTGAAAATGTGCTCATCGTCAACTCTGTTTTCTACACGGGGCCATCACACTTGTGTTTCACTTTCCTCTAAACCCTGGAGGAAGCACCAGAGGGCTGGGGAGGCTGAGGACCCCACCCTGGGGCACACTTGGCGGGAGGGGGGGAGGTGGTGGAAGCTTGAATCCTGGTGAGTTTGATGCCCCACCCACACACCTGCCACGCCCACTGCCTGCCTGACCCACCCCTGTCCGCTGGGCTCACTCCCTGCCCCACCCACGCCGCCCCCCACTCACCCTGCCCCACTCACCCCTGTCCATCCCAGCCACTGCCTGACTGGCCCACTGTGCCCTGCCCACCGTGCCTGAGCTGCCCACTCTCTGCCTGACCTGACCCACCCGTGTGCACTCCGCCCCTTCCCTGCCCCACCCACCCTGCCCCTCTCACCCCTGTCCGTCCCAGCCACTGCCTGCCCCGCCCACCTGCCTGCCCCGCCCACTCTGCCTGCCCCGCCCACCCGGCCTGTCCCGCCCATTCTCTGCTGGCCTCTTCATACACCTTCCCTGAAGGGCCTCAGTCTTTGAGATGGAACAGGTGCCTCTGCTTCGTCCCTTTCCTGGCTCAGGCAATCCATCTGACAGATGTATATGTATCTGTAGTCACATAAACACACAGACAGACATACTCCTGCATTTCCCAGTCCATTTAACCAGAATGGCCACCAGGACGAGATTTATTTATTGAAAGTCAGGCAAGGTGATGGCAGAGACTCAGCCGATGGCTGAGTCGTGGAAGGTTTTATCTTTAATGGGCTGGGGCGGTGTCCCTGTTTGTTAAACCAAGTCATTGGATGGGCAGCTTGGCATGTCCCTTATCCAGTGGGACCGCATTAAGTCCACTTTGACATTGATGAGTGGGCAGTCACAAAATGAATCTGCCAAGACCCCAGGGGAGGACGGGAGCTGTGGCTACATGGCTTAATAAATATATTTATTGCGCGTTGTTATGCAGCTGTTTTAAGTGTAACACTTTGTTAAAGTCACAATCTTTCTCAATACTCTTACTGATGAGTTGTGTTATTACTTTATTTTGGGGGGCCGTTACTTCTTGGAAGTTTGTGTCTATGTGCAGAAAAATTTTTGCCGTGATGTAATCACTAGCTCAGGGGATTTAAATAAAGTCAGAGAGATGTGCCAGAAATGATCTTTTTTGCTTCCCTTTGGCAGGAAAACATCGTCCCGGGCAGTGTTAAGTTTCTGCAGTCACATGAGTCAGGTTGTCGCTGACCTTGGCATGTTGGTCAGGGTCTTTTGTGCAAAGCTCCTGAGCGTGTGCGAGCATCAGGACTGTCTCAGCACCTGGGCGCCGCTCTGCTGGGGTCGCGTGGCCCTGCCCCACGTTCTTTATTTTTTCACTGGACTCTAGGTATGACGGTGGAAGTGGGCTCTCCAGAGAGAGTGGTGGTGTGTGATCTTCCTTTAAATCAAATTAATTTACGTACAGAAGAAGACGGCCTCAAAACATTATAAAGTAGCTGCGGTAATGCCCGGAAACACGAGGAGACACAGGCACGGCAGAGGTCACAAAGGGGGCGTAGGTTTCGGAGGAAGGGGGAGATGCTGTATGTTATCGTCCTGGGCTTGTGACCCTGGTTGGCATTTCTCCGTCTGCTGCCTTATCGAGCACTGCTGTGTGCAGGGGGGATGGCGTGGGGGGCGATGGAAACACGTACTGCCTGTCCTGGAGGCTCACAGTCTGGCTAGCGACATAGCACGTCAACGAGTACGGAGCGACAGGTTACCTGCGTAATAAGCCCAGACCCCTCACGTTTGTCTCCTTCTGTGCTGTTTCGAGTTCGTTCCCTCCCAGCGATCGGGGGTCTGCAGCACGGAGCTCTCACTGGCGAGCAGGTGTCTGCAGGGTGGCAGGTCCAGGATGGGCGCTGGATGCAGAGCGAGCACCTCTTTCCCGCACGCGCCGCATCCTCCGTGGGCCCAGCAGTGGTGTCTCGTGGCAGGTGGAGACGCTCGGGGGGCCTCTTGGGTCTCGCGCCTTCACTTCCGGCTCCGTCTGTGAGGACAGGCACGTGGGCGGCGTGCTGAGCAAGGGATGTACACTCGGCCCCCGGTGGGCGGAGCGGGCGGGTCACACGTGGACACAGGAGGGGTGGGGAGTGGGGGCCGTAGCGCAGACCCCATGGTGGGCTCGCTTCCCCTCGTAGACCGCCAGCGCCCAGAGATGACGGGCTCTGCCGGCTTGACGTCACCATCCCCTGGCGCGTCTGACATGGCGGGGCTGACATGGGGACGCTGGCCGACAAGGTGTAGGGGGAACTGGCGGGTCCATGGGCTCTGGCGTCAGGCGGCCTGGGTCCACGTGCCTCCTTACGTCTCTCGGCCTCGGTTTCCCCGTCTGTAAAATGAAGATTGCTTGTAGCGCTGCCTACAGTGAAGGGTTGCCGTGGGGACCCGGTGGGTTGGTTTCTGTAAGGCGTTGAGCAGGGTGCCCGTCACTATGGACAGGCTTCCCCTCAAGGCGTCTTGGTGGCCCCTGAGCATTTTGGCCAGGGACAATGGGGAGCCCTGGTCCTCTGCAGCACTGAGGCTCTGACACCCACGTGTCCTGCTGGTGCCCTCATGACGTTGCAGGAAGAGTCCCTCCTGGCCTGAGGTCACCACCGCCTGGCGAAATCAGCCGTTCCTTCCCGCCTTCTCACCCTGGCCTCTGCTCGTCCCTGGGGCTGGTTCACAGGGTTGCTGGTACGGGAGGGACACTCCTCCGGAGGCCCTGTGCGCATCTTCCTAGTTGGGGAGCTGAGCTGGGGGAGTCAGGATGTAACAGGGCCAGGTCAAAAGGCAAGGTCGCAGGCTGGGTCACAGCCACAGCTGGGGTGCCGTGCTGAGAGCCCCGGGGCTGATGCTCAGTGCTGGCCTTGGGCTCAGGAGGGGGCATGGGGACAGAGGGGACCCTCGTGTCCCTCTTTCCCCCCCCCACTCTGCCCCCCCCCCCCCCATCCTCATGGGTAGCTGGTTCTGCCTCAATAGGAAGCAATGAAAGACTTAGGGATAATTTACTATTTTGTCTCCTTTTTTAGTGGGATTTAATATCTCCAACATGGAACAAACGAGGGGCCTGGCCTGGTGCTTCGGTCCATCCGGGCAGCCCCTCTGGTGGGGGCACAGGCCCTCTCCCGTTAGTGTTCCCCGGCAATCTCGTCTTTTCCTTAAGGTGGCGTCTTCGCGTGACAACTTGCCTCTGATGTCTCTTTGTGCCTTCTGTCTGTTAGGACTGGTGTTACCCGCCGTTGTGTTCTCTGCTCCAGGACAGTCCTGCCCGGAGTAGGCGTTCAGGGAACGTGGCTTTTATCTTGAGTATATGGTAATGACACCCATGTCACCAATGGTGTGGTTGCCATTCGCGGGTAGCCACGCGCAGAGGTGAAATTGAGGGGCAAACGTCCTCCAAATAGCAGCAACAAAAGGCCATGAGGGCTTTGGGGTGTTGGGGTGAATGGTCTTGCCCTTCCGGAAATCCCCAGAGCAGATGACCGAGTGTAAAGGGCGGCCACTCAGAGCGCGACTTATCGGTAGTGCGCATTGCTACAAAGAAGCCTACAGATTTGTTAATAATTAGTCTCTGTGTGCTTTTTAAAATTAACTAACGACAGTTTATTCCAGGGGGATATTAGCACAGAGCAGCTGTTCTCAGGAAAATGCAGGTTCCAGTCAGTCGTTTTGCTTCTGGTTCCTTTTTCTGACCCTGGGCGGAGCCGCCGGTGGCTCTTGCTTGGTGAGCCCGTTAGCCAGGGGGCAGAGGTCGTTTCTCCCACGGGCACCCAGGAGCCCAGCCACCAGACGTTTCACGGGGTGGGACATCGCTGGTTGCGGAGAGGCTGTTGGGTGGCTCCTTTCCCCAGCCCAGGCTGTCACTGGAAAGGACAGGCACAGAACACGTGCGTGTCAACACCGGGTGGCTCATTGCAAGCGGGTGCTCCCCTCCACGTCCCCTCCGTCCTCCCTCCCATCCAACAAACCAAGTGCTCTCTCTTAGGCCAGGTGTGATGGCAGCATGGGGACGGCGTGGACAGCCGAGGCGGAGGCACTGCCCCATGCCCCTGGGGTAGCCTAGCGGGGGACTCGAGCAGAGACTGGAATATCCCATAGGCGAATACTAGTCACGCCGAGGTGAGATTGCCCTGGCGCTATGAGGGGGCCTGCAGGCTGGGGGGGCTCAGGGAAGGTGCCACTTGAGTCGAGAACTGACAAGTGGGTATGAGTGATGGGAAAGGCAAGGTTTCCTGGGTGGAGAAAATGGCCCGTGCAAAGGCCCAGAGGTAGGATGCTTAACGGGTAAAGTGAGCCAGTGGCTGGAGGGGGGGGTGGTGCATGTCACCATGTGTGCGCATGTGTGTACCCGTGTGCAAGGCAGGGGGAGGCGGTGGAGAGCTCCAGGCGTCCAGCCTGCTTTCCTTGTGCTCACGGACCCCTGTGAGGGTTTTTGTAGGTGAGGGACCCTGGCTGCACGTGGATGGGACTTCTCTGGGGAAGGAAGCCTGGAATCAGGCCTCACTGCAGGGATTGGGAGGGCCACCTCCGCGTAGTCCCTGTCCCCCTTGGGAAGCTTGGGGACCATCTCAGCATCGGGGCTGGGACCGTGGTCGGGCCTGCGGTGAGGGGTCTGTGAGCCCATATTCACTCCCGTGTTCCCTCTGTGGGTGCTCCAGAAACCCTTCCCGTGTCCCTCATGGTGGCTTTTTCTCCCATGTGCCCGTGCACAGGATGCTGAGCACAGGCTCCGGTGGGTGCCTGTACTGTGTGCTAAGCGGGAGGAAGGGAGCAGACCCCGGGGACACAGGAGTAGGGTCTCCTTCACAGAGTCTCTGGGGGTTTAAGTCAGGCTTCCTCCTCCCCCTTCTATCCCTCCCTGCCTCCCTTTCTTTGTTTTCCTCCTTCCTTCAGCCTTCCTTCCTTGTCCCCTCCCCCTCCTCTCTGCACTCCCTGCTCCGCACTCCTCCCTGTTCTCTGTGCTCCTCCCTCCTTCTAGTGCTCCTCCTTCCTGCCTGCGCTCCTCCCTCCTCCTTGTAGTCCTCCCTCCTTGTGTTCCTCCTTCCTCCTTGTGATCTTCCCTCCTCATGCTCCTCCCTATGCTCTTTCCTTCTCTCTGTGCTCGTCCCTTCTCTCCGTGCTCCTCCCTCCTCCCTGTAGTCCTCCCTCCTTGTGCTCCTCCCTCCTCCCTGTGCTCCTCCCCTCCTCCCTATGCTCCTCCTTCTTGCCTGTGTTCCTCCCTCCTCCTTGTGATCTTCCCTCCTCGTGCTCCTCCCTATGCTCTTTCCTCCTCCCCGTGCTCCTCCCTCCTCCTTGTAGTCCTCCCTCCTTGTGCTCCTCCCTGTGCTCCTCCCCTCCTCCCTATGCTCCTCCTTCTTGCCTGTGTTCCTCCCTCCTCCTTGTGATCTTCCCTCCTTGTGCTCCTCCCTATGCTCTTTCCTCCTCTCCGTGCTCCTCCCTCCTCCGTGCTCCTCCCTCCACCCTTCCTGAGAGGCAGAGGCAGCAGTGGGGGAGGTCACACAGAGACTCACCAGCAGCCCTTTCAAGGTCAACCTGCCACCTGTCTTTCAACGTTCACGTAGCTTTTTGTCCTTTATTTGTCAAAAGTCATTGGAGGAGTGAGTCCTAGCACGCGTGTGCACACATGCGTGTGTATTTGTGTACGTGTGTGTGCACACGTCCATGCACTGCTGTAACCTCTCATGGTTTTCAAAGGCCTGGGTGGGAAAGGAGCTGGGCCAGGCCCCACGTCTGTCCTTCCTGCAGACAGCTGGAGCCAGCGGCCGGTGCCCAGGAGCTGGCCTTCCGGGCAGGCTCGGACCCCCGCCCTGCCGGTTGCCGCTGGCCGGCCTCCGCACGTGCCTCCATCAGGCAGTGCCTCCGTTTCGTGCTCCGTGGAATGGACACAGTGACGTTCCCACCTCCTGGAGTAGTATCGAGGCGCGGATGAGGCGTGCGGCCTCGGGCCAGCAGGTCAGCTGTAAGTGGCCTCCAGGCGCGTGCCCCGTGGATGTCAGCAGGTGGAGGCAAAAGCGAGGCCCCCCCCCCCCCCCACTGGGGTAGCAGCCTTCTCCTGGTGCCCACTGGGTGGCGAGGCTGGTGACAGGCCGCCCCGGCTGGGGAGGGTGCTGCTCGGTGCCTGCCGGGCCCAGGTGCCGCGGCACGGGTCACCGTGTCACTGGGCACGGAAAGGCCTCGCACGCTTCTCGCCTCTCCAGCGGCAGGACAGGCGGGGTCGGAGCCATCTTGTGCGCTGAGCAGGGCGCGGGTCCCACGGGGAGCAGGATGTGCACAGCCAGAGCCAGCTCCAGTCAGGCTGTCCCTGCATCCCTGGACACGTGTGTCCCTCCTGAAAGCCGCGGCTGATATGCAACCCCAGTGTTGCATTTATTTTGAGGAGGGCTTCTGCGTGTGTTCTTTTTTTTTTTTTTTTTAATTTTTAACGTTTATTTATTATTGAGAGACAGAGAGGCACAGAGTGTGAGCAGGGGAGGGGACAGAGAGAGGGGGAGACGCAGAATCCAAAGCAGGCTCCAGGCTCTGAGCTGTCAGCACAGAGCCCGACGCGGGGCTTGAACTCACGGACCGTGAGATTGTGACCTGAGCCGAAGTCAGACGTTTAGCTGGCTGAGCCACCCGGGTGCCCCTTCCGCGTGTGTTCTAATTTTTATCAACTTGGGTCAAAAAAATCTTCAGCAAACTCTCAGAACCACGTGTGAGGTGTAAACCTTGAAAAGTAATCTGCACCCCCCCTTGGAAATATAGGCAGAGAAGGAAAAGTAAATGTTTCCCATGGGACATGGCAGGTACCATTCTTTTTAGAAAATAAACAGGTTTTTAAAACTGGAAAAGTCATACATGCACATGTTGAGAAAAATCCGTGCCGGCCGGAGACAGAATGGGGGAGGGTCGGCGGCACCCTGGGCTGTGGTCTGCTCTCTTCTTCTCTGCGGTCTGTTTCTCCTCTCCGGGCCTCGGGTTCCCCACCTGTAAAATGGGAACGCTGTAGCCGTATCCACACCTGGTGGTTGCCTTCGGTGAGTCTGTCGGGTGTCTGTCACACTCTGTGCCTTCAGGTGGCATTGACTCTTTCTCCTTGTACTGAAAATGGGGTCTCAGCCTGTGTCCCAGAGACTCAGCCACGCTGAGTTTTTCTGTGTGCTTCCAGAAGATTTCTCTGCATTATTTTCTTGCTCTCTTTTCCCCATTCTCCACCTTGCTTTTTCCTCTTGAAACTGTGTCTTGCGAGATATAGGTGTGAAATTTGAAAGATAGTAGGAACGAACCAGCATTCGAAGGTGACTGTTCCAGGCAGAGGGAACAGCATGGGTGGTGGCCCCATGGCAGAAGGGGCATCCTATGTGAGTGCGGGTCAGACTGCTGGTGCATGGAGGTGGGTGGAAAGACCTCACTGAGGATTTTGGTCTTCATTCTGTTAGCCATGTGAAGCCACTGAAGGTTGTGTGAGAGGGTGACCGGTTGGTCCGAGGTTGGGAAGGGTCACGCTGCCCCTGCTTTGGGGGTAAATGGGCTGAGTGTGTGTGGGGGGGAGGTTGTTGCCTGAGAGAGAAGATGCCTGAGGCGGGGCAGGGAAATGACAGGGACGCCCGGACGGGTGACCTGTGCTGTCACGTGGGGGAGACTGAGGCTAGCCTGGGGTGGGGAGGAGAGGAGCTCGACTTTAGGAGGCAGGCCAGGGCAGATGCCAAGAAGGAATGGGCAGTATAAGCTGGGCACCTGGGCTGCAGAGAGGTAGGTCCCACTGACATACGAGTTCAAGGCTCTGTGCTTCCCTTGCACAGTCGGGGTGTGGGACTCTGGGAGTGACTTTAAATGTCACCCGGACTCTTTCCTGTGTAGTGTCACACGGGGGGGGGGGGGCGCTGACCAGCCGGCCAGCCTTCTGTCCACCCACGGTGCACGCAGAGTGCTGGCTGCTGAGGACAGTCCAGCAAATTCCCTGTCCTCATGGAGCTGGGCTGAGTGGCCTGTGCTGGCCACCCAGGTGGCTTGTGTCACAGTCAGAATACGAAGTCCGGGAGGGGTGGGTCAGCGGCGGGGATGCTGGGTTAGATCGTGTGGCTTCGAGTCCTGAGTCTGTGTGACCTCTGGTGAGTTACTTGCCCTCTCTGGGCCCTCCTCCCCCTGCAAAAGGGGACAACAGTGTGATTCACTTTGTTTCCAAAGGTGGCCACAGCCATTACCTCCGACCCCACCCTCCCCTTTGCCATGTCTCCCATCAGGCGGGGTGCTCCTGCCCCCTTGGGTCCCCTGTCACTTGCTTTGACCAATAGGACACAGCAGAAGTGACACAGTATGACTTGTGGGCCTAGAACTTAGGGCCTTGTGGCCTCTACCGTAGCCCTCTTGACTGCCATGTAGAGTCGTCTGGGCTATCCTGCCAGAGGGGAACTGAGGTGGCCCTGTGACACCCATGCTTGCGAGTGGAGCCTTCCCTGAGGACCCCAGCCCAGGCCGGGCCTCCATCTGAACACCGCAACGCGAATGAGCCCAGCCCCACCCCCCGCCCACACACCCCCCACGTCGAGCAGATGAGCCCTTGCCCCTGTTTCTGGCCCACAGCAAGTGAACAATGAAATCCTAAAATAGGCCCCTGGGTGGTAGGGTGGTTTGTTACGTGCCCGTCGTAGATAGCTGGCACAAACTCTCACTGGTATGTTTGCGTAGCCTGGCATGATTTCCCCCGGTGAGTTACAGTGCAGTCCTTTGTTCCAAGCTGCCGGGCAGGTGCCGACTTTTAAATAAGGTTTCTCTGTCTCTGCCGGCCTCTGGGTCGGCCCTGAATTTGGAGGGTGCACCTGTTACGTCTCTGACTGTGTGCACCTGGCCTGTGTTGACGGCGACGAAGGTTTCTATCCTGAGAGCCAGCAGCTCGGGGATCTTAGGGCTGGGAAGAGGCCGGCCCGTCAGAGGGCCACAGGGCCGGGCTGGATTTTGAAGGGCATTCAACGCAGGTATTCTGAGCCAGGAATGTTCTTTGCGGTCCCCTATGGGGAGCTTAAAAATGCAATCAATCTGAACTTTCTCCCTGGAATTTGTGATGACCAGCTGTTAACAAGTATTTACTGGGCACCTGTTCTGTCCCTGTCACTGTTTTGGGTGCTGGGGATATAGCAGTAAAGACTATGTTGTCCTCCCTTCACAGAACGAATCATCTAGTGGGATGAGAGGAAACAGATTGGAAAGAAATAGATGTACGGTGCGACACTGGGCAGTTAAAAATGCCCCCAAGCCAGGCTGGAGAAGAGTGGCAGGGAGGAAAGGCCAGCTATTTGACGTAGCATGGCCAGAGAGACAAGGCAGAAATGAGGGGATTAGTCATGCAAATGCCTTGGAGAATAGCCCTCCAGGCAGAGCAATAGCAAGTGCAAAGGTCCTGAGGTAGGTGTTTGCTTGGGCTGCAGTGGGGGACTCGGACCGAATGGAGTAGAGTAGAAGGTCACGTAGTCAGAGATCGTGGTGGCTGGGGGTGCGCTGCTTGTGGCAAACGTCTCTGTACCTGCGTCCTGTTCCCTAGGGCCACCTCTGCCTCTGTTGTGGTTCCAACTCCAGAACCCTCCAGGCTTGCACCAGCCCCGCAAGTGCCGTGGTTGCTGGTGGCCGTCATGTTGGTGGCTTGATATCGGCCGCCGTGGGAGTATTTACCCCGTTGACACTGGCAGGTGCTACGTACGCACTCCCCCACCCTCTCGGTCGTGGTCAAAACTCACCAGCACCCAGTGCCGGGCCCCACCTCAGGCCTGCACTGGGTGCCCGGGGCCTTCTCCCCAGGAGCGGAAGTGTGGCCAGAGCATCGGGGGAGGGGGTGCCTCAGGGCCACCCGTCAGCTGACGGGACGGGGCGTGTCTCCTGGCCTCCCGTCCTTCAGGGGGGCGGTTCCTGGAGCTCGTGCAGAATACCCCCCTCCCCGCGCCTACAGCAGTGACCTCGAGATTGCACCTGAATGGATCGTCCTGCTCCCCGACTCCCACTTTCTCAGACCATCTTCCAAGCAGACTGTCTACTCCAAAGCCGCCTCCCGCTCTGCTTCCGGGGAAATCAGAGCCAGACGGTGGGGGAGCCAGATGTGGTGAAACGTGGCCAATTTGGAATGTGGTGTTTTGGAAGGGATGACCCTGAGGGCTTTGGTCTGAGCACCTGGAAGAAGGAGGTCGTCCTGGGCCGCGGCGGGGGGCGCGGAGGTGAGCAGGTTGGCAGTCTGGGCAAATCCGTGGGCCCTTCGGTTCTAGACAGTCCTCTGATCCAACGGCCTATCAGATGCCTGAGTAGAAACAGTGCGGAGTTGGGAGAGGCGTAGACGCTCGCCTGGGGTGAGACAGCATTGAGCGGTCGGGACCCTGGCATCTGACACGCAGCTGCGCCCTCCTGCCAGAAGCTGTCCCTCCCTCCCCTCCGGGCGTCTGCTTTCTTATATCTGCATATCACCCATCTGTGTGTCTGTCATGCTCCCCTCCATCCGTCCATCACTCGCTTCCCTCCGACCCTTCTTTAGCACATCCGCCCAGCTGGAGCCTCGCCCCTGCTTGAATGCCCCCAGTGACAGGCAAGTCCCTGCTTCTTAAGGATCCTGCTTGGAAGTTTGCAACTCGTGTGACCACTCGAGCGCACTGTCCTCTGGGCACTGTACTTCTCTCCCGTTTCCTCGCCCCAAGATTTATTTACACTCTCCACTTGCCAGGAGAGAGGCACTTGGGAGTTCAGAGCCGTGCGTCCCCTGGCAGGGCAGCCCTCGCTGTGCTGGGGAAGAATG
The DNA here is from genome assembly GCF_027475565.1 of Acinonyx jubatus. Classification (NCBI taxonomy): domain Eukaryota; kingdom Metazoa; phylum Chordata; class Mammalia; order Carnivora; family Felidae; genus Acinonyx; species Acinonyx jubatus. Next base: position 3,894,713 of record NC_069388.1, on the reverse strand, counting down.
GGGCCAGTCACTGGGGGGGGGGCACCCCCCACCTCAGCTGCAGCTTTAGCTTCCCTCCTCTTGGCTCCCCGGGCAAAGGCAGCTTTGTGCTCCTCGTGGACAAGGCCCGCCATTGAGGCAGGCTGGGGGCCACTGTGCAAGAGTGAATGATGGCTAGAAACTAAAATTAGGCATTTCACAGAGAGCGAGCCCTGCGCCCGGGCTCCGCGGCGGGCTTCTGCGTGCCTGCGCGTGAATGAGCCCTTTGCTCTCGGCCGCCGCGGCTCTGAGCTGAGCAGGCTCCTCTTGATCCCGGGGAGAAAGCCGGTGCTGTTCCCTCCTGGGGCTCTGTGTGACCAAATGAACAAAAACACAAAGAAATGCAAAGCGGCCAGAGGATTGGTTCATTTTCTCCGGGCTACCCGTGGGCCTCCGGACCTGCCTGTGGGGGAAATGAGTGTTCTGGAAGGTTCCAATGAGTGTTCTGGAAGCTTCCCCCCAGTGCACTTTCAGATGGGCCGAGAGGAGGCTGGCTTCAAGGAGGACCCGCGGGCATGTTAATAAGACCAAGGGAAGCGGCAGCCGTGTGCTGCTGGACAGACGCAGGAGTTGGCCTGTTACCTTTTGTGTTACGTCTTCCAAGCTTTTCATTTTGACGTAATGTTAAACTCCCACGGAAGTTACCGAAAAGCAGTAACGCCTTAGCTCGCGTAGGACACCGAATGGACACCGGGAGGCCGGCCTTGTGCTGTAACCAGACCTGAGGCCGCAGCCAGTGTCACCAGGCTTTCCTTGCACATTTTTGCCGTGAGTTGTATGAAATGTTGGTGCATTTGCAGATTAACCACCATCAGGTGCGTCCCATAGACTGAAAGCATTTGGCTCCTAGGTGCTCCTTGGTGCCTCAGGGCTGATGTTGGCGCTGGGCAGTGGTGGGGGCAGGGGGCAGGCAGCCTCCTCTCCCCGCCAGGCCCCTGCTCCCCTGGTTCCCACCGGCGCTCAGGACCCCTGCCCCTTTCTGCACCGGATGCTAGAGGAGGCTTACTTTTCCTCTGTGTCGCTGCCCTCCTGGGGCCGTGGTGGTTCCCAGGGTGGCTGTGGCAGGGCACTATGCCCTGGCAGCCTACGGAACAGAAACTTGATCTCTCGTGGGTCTGGAGACCGGAAGTCCGAGATCAAGGGGGGCGGACGGCCGGTTCGGGAGCGCGGCGAGGGCGCGTCCTGTCCAGGCCTCTGTCCCGCATCTCCCCCCCACCCCCCACATCTCTGGACATTGCCTTCCCTCTGTGCACATCTGTCTCTGCGTCTGGGTGGGGTGGTTGGGGCCCACCCATTAAGTGAGGTTAGGAGGACCTCATTCCGACTGGATCACCTCTGTAAAGACCCCATCTCCACATAAGGCCAGAGACTGAGGATCTGGGTGGGGGTGGGGTGGTACTTCAGCATAGGGATTCCAGAGAATTTAAAGGGGACAGTTCAACCCATAGGCGCAGCCCTCACTCCCTTCCCTCCGAGGGGAGAAGCAGCCCATCTCTGTCCACACCATCTCTGCTAGGACCCGTTGCGTCCCAGGCTTCCTTTCTCCTTCCTCCTCTGGGTGCAGACGTGCTCAGGGATGCCTCGCTTTGGCAGAAGTGACCCACGAACCCTGCCATCACCTGTGCCTTCACAGCATTTCCGCCCGAAGCCGGACCCGCCAGGTTTCAGTCACAAGTGTCAAACAGTGCAATTTCCAACTGGCTTGCCCTGGGAAGGGAATTTGCTGGTTCAAGTGGGAAACGAGCCTGGCTTCGTGTTCCCGGACTTCAAGCGCAGCGGGAGCCGAGTGTTCAAGGCTTGGCATTGGGAATCTTTCTCTCCCTCCCTCCTCCCTGCTTTCCTCTGTGTTGGATTCCTGTCTTCTGGAAGGCGTCTCCATAGGATGGCTCTTGGCAGTTCCAGACTCACTGCTTACGGCTTCGCGGTCTCTGCGGAGAGGGGTCCCCCCAGCAAGGTGGGCAAAGCGCTTGGGGCTGGTGCTGATTCAGCTTGCCTGGGTCACGTGTGCAGTCCCGACCAGTCGTTGATGGGAGGGCAGAGGAGTTCGACGGGCCCGCTGGGTTGCGTGCCTGCCTTCTAGCACCCGAGGTAGGGCAGGTGCGTTGAAGTCCACGCGCTGAGAAGGGGCGGGGTGGTCCTCAGGAGACCGCGACACTGCAGGATGCAGGGAGAGTGGGGATGTGGCGGCCACTCGGCCGATAGTGGGGTAAGCCTCCAAGGAAAGGCACCCAGGACAACTCCTGGGCTCTCTTCTTCTTTTGTCTGTCTCTCTCTCTCAAAGCTCGAGTGTTTTGTGCCACCGTCCTGTTCTTTTCCTTCCAGCGAACTTTTTGCGTCTGTAACTCTTGTTCCCACATCTCCTTCTCCCTCCTGATCATGAGCTCCAGGAAGGAAGAGATCCCGTCTCCGTGGTTCCCCCGCCTCGGCCAGCACCTGGACAGCGACTAGTGTGTTCCGGGATGGCTGTGTTGCCTGGGACAAGTTGCTTGACCTCTCTGGCCTTGCGTTTCTTACCTGTGATAATGGTTCTCACCTCACCGGCTGGTGGTGACAATGTCACGAGACAGCCTTTGGGAAAGCGCTTAGGGCTCGGCACTTGGGAAGAGCTGAGCAGACCCGTCCTGCTCTGGCGTGACCGTGATGGGGGTGGGGCGTGGCGGTGAGGTTCGGGGGGCAACTGCCTGGGTTCAAATGCAGCTTCACCACTTACTGGCTGGGTGAGCTGGGGCAGGTTGGCTCATCATTCTGTGCCTCCGTTTTCTCATCTGTAAAGTGAGAGGAGGGATAACATCTGCCTATGGGGATTACCTATTTCTAAGCCCTTTCAACCGTGTCTGGCTCCGAACAGCCCATGGAAGTGTTAGGTATTGTTGTCCTTGACGTTGGTTACTGTCAGACCACAAGGCAGATGGCACTGCTCTGGAGTGAGCCGCCTCGAAGCAAGTGCAAAACGTCCTTCAGGAAACGAACGAAGTGCCTGGGATCTGGATTCCGTGACTGTAGGTCATGCTACATGCTTTATTGTTGATCCTAAGGACTCGGCTGTCACCCTCCTGGTCAGCCACATCCCTGTTCACGTAAACACGCTTCATCCTTCAGCCAGAGCAATGTTTCCTTCCTGAGCACATGTCCTGCCTCTGTGCTCTTTGCCAAGAGAGGCCTCATGGGCTGTGAGCTACACGCGGGCCCCAAACAGACCCCTGAGCCTTCAGGCCGCTGCCGGGAGCTCTGGAGGTACACCTGCGACAGACAGCTTCTGTCCCGCATCAGGACGTGGGGCCGAATGAACAACAGTTTCTTCGTCTCTGGAATGGGAGATTAGTTCTTGTGGTTCTGGGGGAGCTGTTCAAAAAAGAAAAAAAGAAAAAAAGACAACCCCCTCCAGCCCCTAACGGTCCTCTCAATAATCCCAGTGGGTGACCCTGGATGAGCATCCCACTCTGGAAGATGGGTGCCTCGGACTTCTGTTCACACCTGTGACTGATGGGGAGTCATCTGGAGGAAGCGTCCCAGCTCCTGCTAACAGCGGTGATCGCACCCGTGGGTGTGGCTCTGGACCGAGCCGTCCATGCGGGCCTGAGAGAAGAAATGGCCACGCAGGATTGAAGAACCCTCGGCGGTGATCTGTGTGCCGGTTCCCTATGAGAAGGTTCCAGTGGCCGCCCATTTGCCAGTCGGCCCATTAGGGTCCTGATCCGGGAGTCTGTACGTGATTTTAGGAGGTGATGACCTATTCTGGGAAGAGTGTGTATGTTTGTCTAATCTTTTTATTGGAAAAAATGCCGTGTTTCCATGAAAGGAGCTGCCAAATTTCCCTTTTATTCTTTTCCCCCCGCTTTTTTTTTAAATACGAAATTTATTGTCAGATTGGTTTCCATGCAACACCCAGGGCTCATCCCAACAGGTGCCCTCCTCGATGCCCATCAGCCACCCTCCCCACCCTCCTCCCCCATCAACCCTCAGTTTATTCTCAGTTTAAAAAACAAAAGAGAGGGAGGGAGCCAAACCGTAAGAGACTCTTTCCCTTTTATTCTTAAGAAAACATTAAGAATATATGAATTACAGGCCAGGTGGTTTTACTATGGCAGAATCCTTGAGAGCGGCGGCCGAGTTGGTGAAATCTGGGAGGTGTGTGGTACAAAGGTCCAGAGCCCCTGTCTGGGCAGACATACTGTTGAAGGTTCTGGGGGCACGGGGACACGGTCCCGGCACGCATTCAGGGAGCTTGCAGGGTGGAGGGGGGACGGGATGGCATGGGAGGTGTGGACCCCGAGGCAGGGACTTGATAAGCCTGCCGCGGAAGCTCCTTGGCATTGGGGGGATTCGGGGAGGAAGGTTGTGCTCACGGGTAGGTGGGGGTGTGGAGGCATTTGGCAACAGGCTCACGAAGGACCAGAGATGGGTGTGTGGGGATTCTGGAGGTGAAGTGACCGCCACGGTGCAGGCTGGGAGACTGTCATCCTTGAATGGAAGTCAAGGTGTGGGCTTCTGGGAGCCAGTGGAGTGGTGTAGCCCCCCCCCCCCAACCCCAGGAGAGAATCACTTCTCCGAGAAGCAGGGCCTTGAGCTAAGAATCCTGGGCAAGCGCTCATGCTTGTGGGGCCCCCTCGTGGCAGAATTAGCGAGAAGAGGTCCTAGGTAATCGGGTCCTGTGCTTCCCAGACTTCCGTGTGCGCTCGGATGCCCTGGAGATCCTGCTACAACGTGGGTTCTGACTCATCAGCTCCGGGGTGCGGCCTGGGACTCTGCATTTCCAGCAGGCATCCAGCCAGCCCCCGACCCCCATGGAAGCTTGCTGACCCCCGGCCCCAGTGACACAGGTTTGCTCAGCTCACTCCGCGACCCCAGAGTCCTTGGAGTGCTGGGGTGGGCGGGAGGGGACGGGAGCACTTTGTCTGGAGGTAAGCCTTTGTCATTCTGGAGGTAAGCCTTTGTCAGTCGTGAAGCGTGACTCAGCCCAGAGGGAAGGGTGGGCGCAGGTTGCCGGCTGTATACTTTTGGCCGAATGGGGATGTTTTAAAACAAAAGGATAACAATGAAGAAAAATTGGAACCTGCAGCCCTGACCAACCGGGGTTTCCCTAAAAGGAATGGAAGTCCCGGTCTGAAGAGCAGGAAGGCTGTCCCCACCAGTGGAGGGCCGTGTTTTAAAGTCCACACAGCCAGCCCCAGGGGCGCCCTGCTGCGTCGTCCTGTCTGGGGGTCTCGGGAAGCGTCCCCATAGGCTGGCGTGGATGGACAGGCCGCGGGTGGGGGCTGTAGCTGTGAGACGGGGGGTACTTCCGTGGTCCTCGGTGTGGGGGGTGCTCCCAGAAGGCCCCGGGTGGCACCTTTGGGGCCGCTCTGACCCGTCCTGGGAGGAAAGCCTGGGCCGGGTGAGACCAAGAGCCAGAGGGCCCTTCCTTCCGTGCTGCCCTCCGCTGAGGTCACCGTCCGCGTGCTGCACTCAGAGGAGGGAAGGGCCCTCGCCCCGACCCCAGGGCCTGTGTAAGTGGCAGGGCCAGAGTCCCAGTGCTAGGCCTGTCCTCCGACACTGAGCTCTCTGTCCTCCCGAGCACTTCTACGGGCCCCGCAGAGGGAGACCTGTCTTCCCCATCGGCCTTCAGGGTGTCTGCCCCCCTGAAGGTTTCTGAGCTTTCTCCAGGATTCTCATACCGGAGTGTCTGAAAGAGTGAGAGAGCTGACGGGGGTGTGACAGGAGGCATCTGTCGTGGCCTCTGCCGTTGGAAGGACCTTACGACTCCCGACGACTAAGCAGGTGCTAGGGGTTCAGGCTTTCTTCACGAAAGTCGGGTTTTGCTTGGACACTTTTATATTGTCTGGGTCTGCGTGTCACGGAGGGCTCTGTAAGTCACTGGAAAGGGCATACTCGGGAGGTGCTAATGACATATTTAATTTTAATAATGAGACACTCATGCTCACCGGTTATTACCTCCTGTGGCTTTCTGCTCTGACTCTTTGAACGGCGTAAGAGTTCGCGGTTAATGGATAATGCGATGAATTATTTAGAGCGCGGAGACGGGAGGTTCTTATAAAACCAAAGACTTTGTCAACAGAGGAACTAATCGGTTCCGGACTTTAATTATTACTGTGAATTTCCCAAACAGTATTTTATCTACCATCACCCAACTGCATAAAGTTACCAGAGAATGTCTCACGTCTCTGTCTTTTCTTTACTAGGTTTACCTGTCGGTGTTCTTGTTATCGCGTGGCTCTTCAGCTCGAAGCTTTTGGCCTTCATTTTAGTGCCTGTGAAATACAGACAATAAATTCAGACGTCGTGAAGCCTTTGGAAGGCTTGACCACACAGAGCGATATTTTAATTCCCCCAGAGCGAGAAATGCAATCCCGAGGCTCGGCCCTCTCCCGACGGCTCGTGTTCTGTACAAGTGACAAAGGAGAAGTCCTTTGTTACAAGTACAGCGGCCTCTAGGGTCAGGGTGGCCTGGGTGAGGCTCCCAGCCCCTCCCTGCAGGTGGGTTGACTACTCACATCTCTGGCTCAGGTTCTGCCTTTGTACAATGGGGACGCCATAGCAGCATCAGGCTGGGTGGGCTCCCGCCAAGAGTAACTGAGAAAATGCAGGTGTGGCCCGGCACAGGGTGCACAGGGTGCGCAGGGTGATGGGTTAAGAGCGTCAGCTATTGTGGTGACGGTAATACTCGCTAGAGCAAACATCAGCAAACTGTGTCCCCGTGGCCCCCCCCCCTTGTGTTTGCAAATAAAGTTTTATTAGAACACAGCCGCACACACTCGTTTACGCCCTATGGCTGTTTGCACGCGACTGTGGCCTAATCGAGTCATCATGCGGAGATGTCTTAATTACATTTTATTTCGTTTTAGTTAATTAACATTGAGAGTGTAAGAGATCCCTTTGGTAGTGCTTGCGCTCCGGGCACGCGGTGAAATGCTCCTTCTCCCGTGTCAGAGTGTCAGACAGGTGGCACCCTGGGCGGCCCCTTCTGGAGTCCCAGGTGGAGGGCGCTGGCTTTGGCTAACACGAGGAGGGAAGGGAGGCTGCCTGCTTTGTTAGTTACAAAAAAAAAAAATAAAGCCTTTTGTGACATATTTGCTAAAGGTAGAAAAGTGTGAAGGGAAAAATTGAGACATCTGACCCCTTGCTTTAGAGAGAAAGCCACGTGAACGTTTTGGTCTGTACGTTGGCGAGATCGGGCGTGCTCAGGGTGGCGTGGCCGTAGGCTGGCCTGTGCGTTTGGTGTCACCTTCATATGTTTGTGTGCCTATGGAAGAGGGGGTGAAAACGTCCCCGTGGGTGACGACATCGTCACCCACTTTGCCCACGGGTCGGGTGCACACGTGAAGCCCCGTGGAGTCATGACCCACGTCTGCAAGGGTCCCGGTGGGGTGGTCCCTGCTCGGGCTGGTCACAGCCAGGGACTCTGTATGCAGTGCAGTGATCTGTTGGAAAGTGTCTTTGTGGTTTCGTTTTTCGTGTTTATATGGAGTTGCCATGCGCCCGCCTAAGGGATTTTTATCAATTTTTGTTGCTGTAAAAGGTGTTAGAAGCTTCTGCTCCTCCCACGTAAATTAGCGCTCAGTCGTGCCCACCTTCCTGACCTTTGTCAGTCTGGCAGTGAGAAATTACCCATCTTGTATCTGCATTGCTTTGGCTTTGAATTAAACGTGTCCCCAGAAATCAGTGCTTGGAAATATCTCTGGTCATTTCTCTTGCTCCTTGTAGTCTCTGGGTTGGGTCAGTGGTTATGAACCAGTTACTGAATCTTTGGGTAGTTTGGTGGGGGCGTGGGTTGGGTGTGCAGGTAGCCGACTTTTATAGTAGCTCGGATTTTTTTTTTTTTTTTTTTTAGTAGGCTTCATGCCCAGCGTTAGGGGCCCAGGAGCCCCAGCAGCTCGTATTTAACGAGGGCTTTACTCCCCTCCTGGCAGCTTTTAGCTCCCCCATTCCTGATGAGGCAGGCATTATTATCCCCATTTTATGGATGAGACTGTGAGAACTCCCTCAAGCCTTTGGCGACTCAGCCACAGTCTGGATGGAAACAGATTGCCACCGGGGCTCACACACCTCCAGCCCCCAGTGGGAGGCGCGGTGGGGAGGGGCGAAGGTGGGGCAGATGCTGCAGGGCAGACCCAGCGGGGGTGGGGCTCACTTACTGGCTCTCCACCGGACGAAGTGAGGTGGCCTCTCTCAGAGCCTTAGTTTCCCAGCTCCAAAAAGGGCTACCAGGATATTTACCTTGTGGGGTCGTTTTAAGGATGGTTTTGTCTTAAGGAGAAGCGAGTAAAGGCCGTGGCTCCGTCCCTTGTACCCCATCCGTGATAAATGGTGGCCGTTATCTCTGTTATCAGCAACGATTATTGGCACAACGATGTGTGCTAGTGAAGATGATGACTAGGAAGCATCTAGAACTTTGTAGCTCCCTGGGTATTAGCTAGTATTTATTTTGTTAATATGTCACATGGCGTGTTTCCACATTCTGTAACATAATTAACAGTGAAAACTCTGCCCACCCAAGGTTACTTAGAAAGCTCTTGATGGCCCTAGGTAGTCTCGCAAATCCAGATCTCTGATCCACAGTGGCCACAGTCCACTGTGGCCGGTAGCATTTTAGATCAATTGAAGCAAGAATGTCACCGTGCTTCCAAAGCAGCCCGCTCTCCCAGCCTCTGTGGTGGCTGTCGCTGTCCTCCCTGGCCTGTCACACCTTTGCAGGCTGGTGGATATGTTTCTGCGTGTGGGATCTAATGATGAGAAACCTAGTGCCTGTTGGAGGTGGGACCCGGGCCTTCCAGAACTGGTGCTTCTGGGTCCCCAGTATTGTCCCGCAGCACCTGACTGGCTGTGTCCAGGGGTGGCTCCGGACTTTTCTGCTGCAGGCTAGCTCCCTCTTGGTGTGGACCGATGGCCTGGTCTGCGGGCGCATCCTCGAGTGACGCTCATTTTCAATGCAGAGGCGCCTTCCACCTTCCCCTGGGGTTATGGAGTTGGCCATGACAGCTGCCACTTGTCCGAGTTTACTGCTGGTGAAAAGTCTATGGATTCAACTCTCCCTGGAAATTTGGGTCCATGACATATACATCTCCCCTGGGAAAGACATCTTCTTAAAGGCGACAGCCTCATCATTGACACCTGACTGTCCCTGTCCTCATCCCAGCCAACCATTATGCTCAACTTGAACAGATTGGAAATGAGCCTTAAAACCAACGGACATGCCACATAGAAAAAAAGAAAAAAAGAAGAAAACATCAAGCAACAGGGAAAAAAGTCATTCTTTGGCAGAGCTGTCCTCCTTATTGCGGTTGGTTTGGATGCGTTTTCTTCTCGTGCAGACGTTGCTGGAAGGTAGGGTCAGTGATGGGTCCGTGACGGCAGCTAACATCTTCACTGCTCTTACCTGCCAGGCACCACACTTACCTTGCTGAAGTCTTATGACAGCCCTCGGAGACTCCCACTGTCATTATCCTTATTTGGAATGTGAGGAAACTGAGGCCCAGGGAAGGGACGCTGTGTATCCATAGAGCCAGGATCTGAGTCCTGGCCGTCTTGCCTCAGACCCCAAGGTCTAGGTTAGATGTCGCCTGGGTTCCTAGACACCTGGTGGGGTGGAGTCCTCTGGTATGAGCCCTGTTAGCCTTTGGAAAGTGCCTTTGTAGCACTCACCAAAGCCGTGCTGTAACTGATTTTTGAGTACTTGGTAGTCAGAAGTCTGTCGTATAGGCCGAGCCATAGACTTGTGAAGATGGGGCAGTGCCCAGCCTGTTCTTCACCCTAGAGCCTTTGCAATGCTGCACACATAGTTGGTCTTAGTAACAGCTGGATGGATGAATGAAGGGATGGATGGACAGATGATGGGTAGATGATGGATGGATGGATGGATGGATGGATGGATGGGTGGGTGGAAGGACTGATGGACACCGATGGAAGGAGGGGCAGCTGCAAGGACAGATGTTTAAAGAAGCAGACATATTGTCTGGGGGGGATTTCCCCAGACAAATTAGGGGGATTCCCCTCAGGGTCCCCCAGTTTTGTTGCCCTCAGCTTCTGGAGAAAGAAGCACTTGGAGGAAGAGCTTTGCAGGTATGTCTTTTCCTTCCTTTTGGCTGAGACACCCTCACAGCAGTGCCCTGGTCACAGTCAGGAGAAGGTTCTACGGGCCACATAAAACTCCGAGGGGCGAGCAGCCATATTTCAGGCCTCCGGCCGACTCGAATCTCTGATTTCGAACCTCATCCTCCCCCTTCCTGCCTTGGGCCTTTTCTGGGCTGGCTGATTGAAACGAGAATATTCGCACAGGTGACTTTGAAGTATCTTTGGAGGCAGCCACAAAGACGACTGGCACTAGAAAGACTTGTGTTTGAGAAACAGCCCCACCGCTTACCCACTCACTGTGTGGTTGGGGCCAGTTACCTCACCTCTCTGAACCTCAGTTTCCACATCAGAATGCCAGCCTGTGGGTCCGCTAAGGAGGGAAGGGGCACACATATACACGGAGAAAAGTCGGAGCAAAATTGGTGTCTAGCAGGTGTGAATTGCCTTTACTCACTCCCCGTTTCACTCTCCTTGTTTCCTTTTCAGAAAACTCTTGGAAGAGATGTACCGTGCTGGAATTAACTTTCTAGAATTCTAGTCTCTTCTGTCCCCCATATTATCCATTCGAATGCAAAAAAAAAGGACTCGCCAGGCCTGCCGCTGTGCCCCCTGGGCTGGCGGAGCCTTCTTGGGTCCAGCACTGGCCCTGGTTGAGGGCCTCCTGTGGAAGAGGGCAAAGCGGGTGTCCTCGGTCCTGTGCACACGGGTTTGAGTCCATGGTGTGTGCAGCAGGGGAGGGGAGCGAGGCAGGTGGGTCGATAGTGTGGGTCTCGATTCAGACCCGCCTGGGTCAGCCACTCAGCGGCTGAGCAATCTCGGCAGAGGTCTTACCTCCTCCGGTGCCAGCCTTGGAGGGTGAGGAGGGCCAGGCTCAGGGAGGGTAGGAAGCCTGAGCACATTGTACGAGTCAGTCCCAGAGACTTCCCCGGAGAATGTGGGCTGGGCTCAGAGCACAAGCAGATGATGTAGATATCCCGGGGCCAGGCAGGCAACCCCAGGCGTGGGGAGACGCTGCAGCCGGCCCCAGCGCCAGGTGGGGAGACCCCGGGAGCAGGGAGGACCGCAGCCCCCCAGCACCCCTGCCCTGCCTGCTGTGGTGATCACATGGGAATCCGAGCTCAAGGTTGCCAGGCTCGTGGCTGTTAAGAGAACTTGATCGTCTAGATTTTCATATGAAATGTCTTGACTCTTTAAAAATGTTTGCTGTCGATTCACGTTTTTTAAAAACGGGGTGCACGCCCAACAGCCTAGTTCTTGACCTGGCCCTGTAGAAGGCAGAGATGAGAATAGAGGTGAGAAGTCAAATGACAGAAGGAAACGGAAAATAGGAGTGGCCTCAGCGATGAGTCCATCAGTCCGCGGGAGTGAAGGCAGCATACGTTTTGTTTCTAGCGAGAGATCACACGGCACACTGGCTTGGAGTCCTGGAGAGACGATTTTGTGGACTGTTAGCTTGCACCTTGGAGAAATGCGGTGCAACCTTGGATGAGCAGCTTGCAAATGTGACGAGCTGTATGGAGAAGAGGGACAGGTACATCTGTCATGGCAAAAGCGTCATAAATGTGTCTTTGGAAATTAAGCCCTTGACTTCCAAGTTATAAAAATGTGCCAAAAAGGGACCGGCAGGGCAAGGACACATGATCGAGCATATGGCACTATTGTTACCCGCCCCCCTTCTCTTCCTCCTCCCTCTGTTTCTGTCTCTCTTTGTCTTTCTTTCAGTGGATGGATGGATAGACAGAGGCATGCACACACGTAGATATCTGTAGATGTGTGTGTACGTATGTATATAATACGCATTTATCTTGTATTATACGAGATATGACTCACAGCCTTGAGGGAGCGATTACCTCTGACCTGGTGGTTTCTAATGTCTCTTTATGTACAAATAAATTATGCAGCACTGATGCCCTAGTCCTGTCTTATTAATTACTCTTCTGTTAGTCTGTTTAAAGTCAATTAAACTTCATGGAATCCCAGTTCCTCCTGTGAAAATCAGGTCCCTGTCACTTAGGAAACCCAAGCAGATGATGGATGGCAATTCTAGCTCTCAGGGAGACTGTGACACCTTCCCTGAGGACGAACCCCCTGGGTCTGGGTGGTTTGGTTGTCCTGTGATGGGCAGGGGGCGTAGGGCTGCTGTGCCTGGCTGTCTGTGGGGAGCCAGTCTCGGGAAAGATGGGGTCTGGATCAAAGGGAAAAAGAAACTGAGACACAGGCAAGCATGTCACCCCAGATTCTTCTTTCTCTGGCTTCCCGGACTTGTGGGAGTGTTGGGTCATCTCAATGTTCACTTACTGGCTTCTTGCTCTAATGTCTGTCTATACCTTTCTTTTAGACTTTTTTTTTTTCTGATCACAAAGACGATTATATTCATTATTGAAAATTCAGAAAACACAGAAAAATACTGAGAAGGAAATAAAAACCCTTCATAAGCTCCCCACCCCACCCGGAGATAACTCTTACAGCTACTTTTTTGTGTTTCCTTCCTTTTTTGTGTTTTCTGTGTAACTTTTTTTTTTAAACTGTGTTGGGATTACTCCGTGTATTCTTTATTAAGAGCATATCATAAGCAGTGCTGTGTCTCCACATACTTGAAACCACGGTCTGTGGTGGTTTTGTGATGCTCCCAATATGCATGTGCCAAAATTTATTTATTTATTTATTGCCCATCCGCTTTCACTGGAGGCTTGGTCTGGCTTGACACTGTTGTTTGCTCTTTGTTTCTTGCTATAATAAATAACTCTGTGATGGACTTCAGACTGGGTGTCATTTTGGGTACATCTTTGATGATTTCTTTAGGCTGGAAGCACGGTTCCTGAGTCAAAAGCATGAAGGCTGGAGGCATTTAGATGCCCTCCTGCTGAAGGTGGGGTGTTTGTGGAGAGAAAGTCTATCTAGCTGAACCAAATAGCCTCAAGTAGAAATTTAATTCTACCCCTGAAAGTTGGGGATGAGTGATGGGGTGGGGGGGGGCGCATCTGGCACAGCACCCCAGCACACGGTGTGCACGAGATGAATGTGACTCCTTTCTTCATTTATAGTGATTTTCTCCATCTCTGAGAATTCAGCTTATAACTGATTTCTTCGTCGCTTTAAATGGGTGTTATCCCACAAAGCACTGGGGGAAATTCACACACACACACACACACACACACACACACACAGCAATCTGTTTTTATTATTTTCAGAATCATGCTTTGCACTCTTCCGAATTTTGCTAACTTTTGTCTATCTCTTGAGTTCTGCATGAAACTGTGTCCTACTCCAAAAGGAAGGTGGACATCTGCCTCGATCTTCACAGGGTAATTAGACGCTAAAATTAGAAGGGAAACAGTGCATGTTAAAGATGCACGTAAGTAAAATCCCGGCGGGAGAACTCGTCTTTCTTGGTGACGCGTGCTCGCCGACCCCGGGGAGCATGCACACACGTGCGTGGGTGCTGCTGAGGTGGTCCCTTCACTTGGTCTAAAAGGATTCACTTCCACATGAAGAGGAGGAGCGGTGTGCACCCTTCCAGTTACATCTTCGTAGTCACAGTTTGCAGATCCGCGAGGGCAGCCCTGAGGGGGCATGAAGTCGCACGCGGTGTTGCTCTGTGCACCTGTCAGAGAGTATTCGTGGCTGCGCTGGAGGAAGCAGGTAGATCAGACACCCCTGGGCTTGAGCAGCTTTTCTTCCAATGACATCAGTCGACCCAGAACGTTCCGTAGGAGTGCCTCCATCTACCCTGCAAACATTTAGCGCGTGACTACTAAAGGTCATGGATGTAATGTGGGGCTTGAGGTCTAGTGGGGCAGAAGAGGCTCCTTTAATAAGTCAAGGCTCCTCAGATGCCTACTGTGTGCTGGCACAGAGTTAGGGGCCGGCGCCCTGATGGGCAAACGGGACACGACATCCTCCTTTCTTCTCAGAACTGCCATCCAATGGAGGAGGCAGACAGTAGTCAATCACCAGCAAGTTTGTGGTGGAAAAGGGAGCCAGGCGTGCTGTGTATCTGGACAAATATTGTGTGTGCTGTGTTTTGAGGTGAAAACCGTTTTGAATTAACTTCTGCTGTTGTGATAGCAAATGACGTCAAGAATGTGGAATTCACACGCTAAAAATCCCAAAGGGCGGGACTGCAGCTCCTTTGTTCCCAGGCTGGCCTCCAGGGTCCGGCCCAGAGCTGGCACCACGTAGCACTGGTGCGTGTCGGATGGGCGGATGTGCATGTTGACTCTGGGAGGCACAGCTCGTCCCGTGCTGCGGTGTGGCCTGGGCACGTGGGGGTGGGGCTTCGGGCAGAGGCACATTTGTCTAGGTGTCCCCAGAGCGGATCACAGCCGGGCTGTCCCCACACCCTCTCGGGAGCTCTCCTGAGGGTTCCCAGCCTGTCCCTTCCCTTTTACTGCCTCTGCACCTGCGCCCCCCGCTCATATCACCCACCCCACCGGGCCGGTACTGATGTGCTGGGAGGTTTTTACCAGGGCTGGGCTCCCCTCCATGTGCCCAGATAAGAGGTGCTCAGTATTTTCAGAACCAACACCCGTCCTGTTGTAGATTCAAGAGGGAAGGAGGGAGGAGGGGGGAGGGAAGCAAGGAGGAAAGACCTTCCATCAGATCTTAGTGCCCCAGACTCCTTCTCATCATTTGTGTCTCCGCTCCGGACGACCCTCTGTGGCCACTGTCACTCAGACGCTGTCCCCTCCGATCACCACCATCACTATCCTTTCTCGTCCCGCTGTGTTTTCTCCTGAGCACACTTCGCACCGTCTAGAAATATATTATTTATGCACGATTGACTGCCGCCTCTATTAATTATATATAAGATATAAGCATGTGTACATGTGATATGTATTCGTGTGTGCACACGTCCCTGTCTGCACTACCCGAATATAATTTAAAATGAAGACAGTCTTCTCCGCCACCCGACGCCTAGTATGCTGAAGGCTTAGACAGAACTTGAATGAGTGAATGAAGGAGTCCCCTTTCCCTCCCCTGGGCCATGGAGCCCTGGACCCTTGGCCACCGCCAGCCAGCTCTAGCGCTTGGGCTCGGACCCTTGGCCACCGCCAGCCAGCTCTAGTGCTTGGGCTCGGCGAGGAGGACCCGCCGTCCGGAGCTCACTAGCTGATGCGGCTCCAGGATCTTAACGCCCCCGATTCCTGAGAAGGCCCCGTGGCGCGTGTCTCCGACAGAAACCCTGACCCAGAGGCAACGTCAGGCTCGGGTCCCTTTCCATCATTTTGCCCCTCTCTTCCCCTCGCCCACCAATCCTTGTATCCCTTTGACAAACGGGCCCAGCAGTTTCAGAAGGAAAGGGGTGTTAGCGCACGCTTCCCTGTGTGGACACGCACACCCTGTAGAAAGTCGTCTCCTGCAACGTGCACATTCCTAACCTGGTTTCCTGGATGTCCTAAGCATTGGGGTCCCCGAATCCAGGTCTCGGTCCCACCGCTGATGTGCTTGTGGCCCTCGGTGGCCTTTCTTGGCCCAGTTTCCTCGTTTGTGGGATCCGGGGCTGGGATTATTCCATTTCTCCGTTTCCTTCCGGCTCAGAAACATTCCACGTGCTTCTGGTCCATGTAGACAGCTGGGGTCAGAACACTTGCAGGCAAGGTGCCTCCCCTTTGGAAGGTACTTCGTCTTACCAGACCAGATTCTTTTAGTTGTCGGTGGCTTTAGTTGCCCTTGAGAAACTCAACCAACCACCCTGGCTTCACTGTAAAAGGCATTGAGTGACCTACAGACAGAGTTAGCGTGGGGGCAGTTTGGCCTCAGGCCCCCCGATGCAGAGGGTATGAGCACACCAACATTTGCTGCCCCTCCATCTCGTGTCGCGATTCTCTGTGTTCACCTGTTCTTGGGCCAGCTCTTCCTCCTCTGGGGACCGTCATAGGCCAACTGATGAAAAGAGGAGAATTTCCGTTTCCTACTAGTTAAGAACAAAACTCTAGGAAATTGTCTTACTGGCCTGGAGATGGGCAGCCTCTATGAAGCCATACGGACCGAAGGGCAAGGGGTGGGTCCCCCAAGGGAAATCCAGGGACCGCCACCAGCAAAGGGCGTAATGGCTGTTGGGTAGCGGGGAGAAAGCCCGTTTCCGTGTCTAAAAATCTCTCCTCTGAAATTTCCCAATGATTGCTTAACAGGAGAGAGGATGGCTTGACTCTCGTTATTCCCAGGGTGGGGGTGCAGGGAAGCAGTTGGAAGGCCTGACCCTTGGGGGCTGGTGATACCATTTATTTTCCCATCTGGTAACAGGCTCGCACTGACCTTGCGGCTTAACGTGGGCCCCGTCCTTTCCTTAGCTCACCAACATCCATCACTGTCGTGTCCTCTGGGCGCTAATTAAAGAGGACATGTTGGATTAGTAAAATGATAGATTGGGTGGATGTGAGTCAGTGTTGGGGTGAGTGAGAGAGAGAAGCTCGCTCTTAGAGAAAAGCCCCTGAGCAGTGCAGACAGCCTGCTTCAGGCGGTGACTCTGTAACCACCTCCTCCAAGAGACTTGCTTGAGTTAGGGACCCCTCACCTCCTCTGTCTGGAGACACCTGCGTGGAGATGATGAGCCACGAAGTGTGGACGTGGAAACTTCATTCCCCTGGCTCTGTCCAGCGCCGTGTTGTCGACTCAGGAGTGTGATAAGGAACCAAACGTTCTTTCCCCCAGAGCTTATGTGCTGGGTAATAGATTACTTAGTTGAGTTAGTTTCTGAGTTTTCTTTCTATGACTTGGCCTCACATTAAAAAAATAAATAAATAAATAATGAGAGCAAAATTTTATGGCAACTATGTGGAAAAGCAAATAGCAAATAACCCATCTATGAAATTGTTACAAGAAAAGTTATTATGGGAATAGTTAGAACACAACAACTCTATTTAATGCTTGATGGTTATAGGGAGATTCCAACCAAGATCTAGAAATGTACTTTTCTTAAAAGATTTTTCGAGGCACACACCTTAATGTGCTTTCTATCATGCATAGTCCCATGTCTTAAGGAGGTAAATTCCATAGAGTGACCCACCTGCAGAAGCCCCATGCTTGCTGGCTTTTCTTTTTGTTCTGTTAGATTGTTGTTGTTGTTTTGATGTATAGTTGGCATATTATATTATATTAGCTTTGAGCGTACAATATAGCGATTGACTCGACAATTACATACATTATGAACCGCTCACACAGGAAGTGCACTCACCGTTTGTCACCATACAAAATGATTACGGCATTACTATTTTCCCTATGCTGTACTTTTTGTCCCCTTGACTTATTTATTTGATAATTAGAAGTTTGTACCTCTTAACCCCCTTCACCCATTACGCCCATTCCCCCCCCCCCCCCACCCATGATTTCTTTCTTCCAGTGCGGTATGTATTTCGTGTTGTAAATTAGGGTCTGCATTATACAAGATGGATTTTTTGGTAATGTAATGGATATGTGGGGATTTGTTGAGTTTCTGTGTATTTTCGTTTGGGTTTAAAGAACTTCTCTGTACCTCAACCTATTAAAAAAAAGGATCATCCTGTTAGAATCCCCGTCAGGAATGCTTATTCCTGTGAGGAGCTCAGATGCCGGTACAGACTGGTTATTTTGAAGACTTTTTGCCAGTTCATGACTCAGTAATACTCAGTGGTGTGGTTCCTGTAGTAGAAAGTACCACTGATAAATTAGAGTGCCTTCCGTATTAGATACAAATTGTCCCATAAGTACTCGCTTAATGTTTACCTTCACATGTTAAAAATAAGAAGAAAGACTTCACACTGTGGCGTTCCACATTATCTTTGTTTGCAGTGGGGACATACTTCTATAAATTAGCTTTTGTCTGACTCACTTGAGTTATATTAGAGGTTGTATTGCACAGTTGATAATAAGTTTCCAATTTTTTTCATTGTTATAAGTGAAGTGGTATTTTCCTATGTACGTCCCCCCCTTGAAGGTCAAAGGGTAAATCTGGCACATCGGTCAAAATATCGATGAATAATTTATAGACGTGCACGTATTTAATTTTTATGGGTATACAAATAGATAAAAAGAGACCTGGGAAGGATTTCCTTTTGGCAAATGAGCATAAAACAAATAAAACTATAAAGAGTGAAATACTAAGGATGCCTGGGTGGTTCAGTTGGTTAAGCGTCTGACTTCGGCTCAGGTCACGATCTCACAGTTTGTGAGTTCGAGCCCCACATCGGGCTCTGTGCTGATGGCTCAGAGCCTGGAGCCTGCTTCCGATTCTGTGTCTCCCTCTCTCTCTGCCCCTCCCCTGCCCCCCCCCCCCCGTCTCTCAAAAATAAATATTAAAAAAAAAAAGAATGAAATACTAGGCTCTGGGTACAGAATAATAATCATGATACAAAATGTGAGAGTTTTTTGTTCATATTTTCTAAGACAGAGTTCTTAGAAATCTGTTTCTGCTGTGAAACAGAAACAAAGAAATACTTAAACATCAGGAGAACAATCAATTAAAAAACAAATCAGGGGAATTTCCAAATGGATCTGCATGCTTTTATGCTTACATTTTCTCTAAAATTAATAAAGTATATGCCTTATGTATCTGCACATATCTAAGATAAGCTCTAATGATGCTAAGTTCTTAGCGATGAGAATAAATATGAAAAGCTGTCTCTTTTGCATTATGCCTATTGTTCCTGTGGGGATAAAAATTAATTTTAAAAAGCCAACTGAAAGTAAATTTTCCCATTAAAGAAAGATACTGTTGTTTTAAAACGCTATCTCATTCAATGCAAATTAAAACAAGATACAATTTCCCCTCATCCGACTGGCAAAAGTAAAAACATGTAACGATGGGAAGTGTTGGCGAAATTTGGAGAGACAACTGTACGCACTGCGGATGTTAGCATAAGTGGATATGACCACTTTGGAGAGCAAGCGATACGCCATCTCTCCTTGATTTCACGGTACTACCCCAGCAATGCCCTGGGCCTTTGCCTCGGAGAAAGTGACATCCCTGAGTAGCAGGAGAGTTAGCCAGGGATGTTTCCCGCAGAATGGATGCAGTAGCAAAACATGGGAGGGGCCATAGCAGAGGAATGGGCGATTGTGGCAGAAAGGACCCACACCTCTGTGACTACCGTCATAGCCTCTGCAGTGGTGGCCGGGTCAGCGGTGTGATTGGGCTCCCGGGGTTACTTCAGGGGCCTAAATTCCACCTGCGGTGTTTGCTTCTTCTAATGAAAAGAAACCCTCTTTGAAGCACTGATGTCAAGATGTGAATCTTCGCTAATTCTGGCTACTGGACACACGCATGCATGTTTATTTTCTGTGCTGGTGTCTTATTAAAAGCCATCAACACATTCAGATTGCATTTTTTAAAGTAGTGGGATGTTTTTTAAGTTTAGTTATTTATTTTGAGAGAGAGAGAGAGAGAGAGAGAGAAGGCTTGAGGAGGGGCACGGAGAGAGGGAGAGAGAGAATCCCAAGCAGGCTCCACACGGTCAGCACAGAGCCCAACTTGTAGCTTGACCTCACGAACCATGAGATCGTGACTCGAGCCGAGACATAACCGACTGAGCCACCCAGGTGCCCCAGTAGTGGAATTTTTTTTTTATAGCAGAAACTAGAATAAACCAAGCCACTGAAGTTATGTGGTAAATTATGAACTATTGTCTCTAGTTTGGTTGCCAAAATATCCTGCCAGTGTGTATTAACTGATAAAAAAGAGAAACGTTGGAATCCGAAAAACTAAAATACCACGTTATATTGTCTTTACAAACTAGCCATATAAACCGTATGGAAGGAAATTTGGCTGTATTTAGCAGGATGACATAGACAGTTACCCTTTGAACCATTAATCCCACTTCTAGGAATCTATCCCAGAATATCTTGGCAAAAAATAGCACATATGCAAGGCTTTTCATTTTGTCATTATTTGTTACAGCAAAATGTTGGAAACAACCCACATCTTAGCAAATAGTGGACTGGTTGGCCAAGCAATGTATATCCACATGGATATTGGGAGTCAGAGTATTGGGTGGCTCTCAAGAGAAGTGAGGATTGCTTTATACTAGAAAGGAGGGAGGCTCAAGGTCCTTGAGTGGAGAAGAATCAAGGTGTAGAACAGTGTTTATAGAATACTACCTTTTGCGTAAAAGGGAGATGCGTGTGGACGTGTGGATGTACATGCGTGTGCGCACGTGTGTGTGCCTAGATTCTCCGAAAGAATCCCTGGGGGCATAAAGCAACAACTACAAACCGTGGCTGCGTGTAGGGGAAGAAGCCCACGGTATGAAGAGCACAAAACAGAACTGAGTCCTCTGTGAGTGTCCTTTGTGGTATAACTTGGAGCTTTGAAGCATGTAAATAGGTTACATATTCAAAAAATTCCAGTTGGAAGGTACGTAATCACTGAGCCTAACTGTGTATCAAGTCGGTGGCTCAACCTCAGACACAGGTATTTCTTCGCGTGATGTTAACATGCGATATTTTAACCACCCATCCCTGGTGAGTTACAGCTTAAAGATACACATGCACGCGGGGCGCCTGGGTGGCTCAGTCGGCTGAGCGTCCGACTTCGGCTCAGGCGGTGATCTCACTGTTCGTGGGTTCGAGCCCCGCGTCGGGCTCTGTGCTGACGGCTCGGAGCCTGGAGCCCGCTCCGGATCCTGGGTCTCTCTGTCTCTCTCTGCCCCTCCCCCACTCGTGCTCTGTCTCTCCCTCTGTCAAAAAAAAATAAATGTTAAAAAAAAGATACACATGCACGTGTACATGGAAAGAAACCATAAGCACCATTCATTGGCCTCATTAGCAATAATGTTGATATTGTGACTTTGAAATGATTATAGGAATAGTGTTAGAGGAAGCAAATGAGCGACGTGTTAATGCTGGGAATTGAGAGCCTTGGCGTGATAGCACAGGGATGAGGTAGAGTGTTGTTTGAAGTTGCCTAAAGTCCTATAATCTTAACTTTGAATCTTAACTTTGAATTGAAATTCTGTCCTTTGCTCTTCAAACTATCTATGTCATATAGTCCGCATGCTGAAGGTGCCTGGAAGCAGGGATGACCCTACGGCAGGTGGAGACCTCCTCCTGCCCAGCATTTGCTCACTCAGTACCGTTTCCATGGAAAGGAAGCAGAGCTCCTTGGCCAGATGATTGCTTCCAAGTCTGGGGTTCTTTGTTACACCAGAAAGCAAGAAAACTATCAAAAATTAATGGGATTATGTCAGAAGACTGTAGGAATTAGAATGAAGGAGTCGAGATATTTGCAGATCAAACAAAATGTTGACTCAAATATATTGAAACATTAAAAAAAATGCATGCCTTCGGATTGATACTTCAAAAAATACTTGGTCAGCATTGGATGTTGTGAGGGCACCAGCTCCTTATGCTGCCGGCCACCAGAGAAGGGGAAAGAGTCACACGTTGCCGCCTCCTTGTTTGGCTTACATTTCAGGGTAACCAAGTAGCGGGTGATGGAAAGTTTGCCTTTAGAGAAAAATTCTAATCAAGACATGCAGAAGGAAAGATACCATTTGAAAACTACCATTTGACGCCTCGAGTGAAATAACAGGTCTAGGCAGTTGTCATCACCGAGTGTTAACATCATTATGGGCACATACACGGGCAGTTGCATCATGGATGCCTCTTGCAGGTGTAACTTGCATCAGCTGATCTCATCTCACCCCTCTACAAGTACGACAGTCACACATGACACGCCTCCCAATACAATTAGAAATACACGTCACCATCTGGACAGGGCTCTTGCCTAGAAAAATGAACCCTGAATATCATCCGGCTTCTAGATCTTACTACCAGCTTGCAGGAAAAATGGGGGCTGGAGGAACATGTTGGCACGTTAACCACCTTCTGAAGCAAGATGGGGAGGAGCTCCGTCACTTCAGAAATTTTGCTAGTTTCCTCTTCCACCCGATTCCACCTTTGCGCACAGAAACAATTATTTTCCGTAGATCTCACCAGAGATTATCACATAAACGGAGCATCCAGGGTGCATCTGTGCCTGTCTCTGGCTTCCTTCTCTAGACATAATGTTCTAGAAATTCTTCCATATTGTGTGTGTGTTTATATATATAATTGGTTTGTTCCTTTTTTATTGTTGAGTAGTACTTCCTTACATAAATATCCCCTAATTTGTCTATTCTTCTGTTGATGGACATTTGTGTTGTTTCCGGTTTCTGGCTGATGTACATAAAGCCGTGTGTGAACATTCTTGTACAATTCTTTTTATGGATATATGTTTTTATCTCTCTTGGGTAAGTTTTCAAGAAGTGAAATTGCTACATCACGGAGTAGGTATAGGATTGACATTGTAAGGAACTTAAAATAGTTCTGAGTGATGTGGATTCTAGTTGCTTCACACCCTTTCCAGAAGTGGGTGTTTGTCATTTTAATTTTGCCTTTTGGGTTAATAGGAAATGGCACCCATTACGATTTTTTTAAATTTATTTTGTTACCAAACAGCTTTATTGAGATTCACATACCATGCAATTCACGCATTGAAAATGATGTGGGTTTTTTATATCATCGCTCAGTTGATCGTTTGTGACTTTCTAGGAGTTTGTCTGTTTCACCCAAGTTGTCTGGTTTATTGATATGCGATTATTCAGTGTTCTCTTCTCAGTCTTTTTATTTCTGCAATGTTGGTAGTGAAGGCTACTCTTACAGTCCTTATTTTAGTCATTTGAGTCTTCTCTCTTTTTTTAGTTTTTCTTCCATCAGTCCGGTTACGGATTTGTAAACCTTTTTCGATGCTTCGGACATCCAAGTCTTGGTTTCACTGATTTTTCCTGTTGTTTTCTGTTCTTTATTTCACTGGTTTCTGCTCTAATCTTTATCCATTCCTTCCTTCCTAGGTTTAGTTTACTCTTCTTTTTTCTACTGTCTTCAGCTGGAGCATTAGGTTATTATTTTGAGATTTTTCTTCTCTTCTAATATAGGCATTTTGTAGCAGTAAACTTCCCTTCATGCCGTGTCCCATACATTTTGGTCTGCTGTTTCCTCGTTTTTATTCATTTCCAAGTACTTTCTGATTCCCCCTGTGGTTTCTTCCTTGATTCGCGGGTAATTTGGGAGCATGTCTTTTCATTTCCACGTTTTTGTGAATTCTTCAAATTTCTCTTAAGGATTTCTAACTTAATTCCATGTGATCAGAAGTCATGCTTTTTATAATTTACATCCCTTTAAGTTTACTGAGGCTTGTTTTATGACTTAGCTCACAGCCTGTCCTAGAGAATGTTCTGTGTGCGCTTGAGAACGGTGTGTATTCTGCGGCTGCCGGGTGAACGTGATCCATGGATGTCTGTCAAGTTGTAGATGGCACAGTTGGTCTGTCGTGATGCTTAGTTCTTCTGTTCCTTCTGAACTGCTTCCTGCTTATTCTGTTCATGACTGAAAGTGGGCTATTGACCTCTCCAACTGTTGTTATTAAGTTGTATATTTCCCCTTGAACTTCATTAATTTGTACTTCATGTATTCGGGCTATCGGTCATTAGGTACGTATGCCTGTAATTGTTATGCATTCCTGATGGATTGACCCCATTTATAAAATGACTCTCTTTGTCTCTGCTAACATTGTTTTAAAGTTACTTTACCTGATATTAGTGTAACCTCTCCAGCTTTTTAGTGGATGCTGTTTGCACGATACATCTTTTTACCATCCTTTTGTGTTCAACCTGTTGTATCTCTGAATCTAAAGTGTGTTCTTGTGGACAGTGTGTGGCGAGATCTGATATCTTATCGCCTGGCAGTCTCTACCTCGAGTTGTTGAATCCGTTCGCATTTAGTGTTACGGACACCGTGGATTCACATCTGCCATTTTACTCTTTGTTTCCTACATCTCGCGTATCTGTTTTGTTCTCCCGTTCCTCCTTTGCTGCTTTATTTTGCTTTAGGGAATACTTTTTCGGGTAACATTTTTAGTTCCTTGATGGCTTTTTACACTTATTTTCTTAGTGGTTGCTCTAGGGTCTACTGTATTCAGGGTAACTTGTCAGAACACCTCAGATTTATACTAACTTAATTTCGGTCAGATAGAGACACATTACTCTTGTATAGCTCTGTTCCTTTCTACCCATGTTATAATGATTATACATATTACATGTTACATGTTATAACTCCTGTGATACATTGTTATGTAATTATTACATCATATGTATTTATGTCTTTTAAAGAAGCTAAGAGAATATGATTTGTTATATTAACTTTTCTGTTTACTCTTTCTTGTTTTCTTCATTTGTTCCTGTGGATTCAAGTTACCATCTGGTCTGATCTCCTTACCCCCATGCAGCTTTGTTTCCACACACTTCCTTTGTGTTATTACTGTCAAACACATTACATTGCTGTGAGTTGCAGCCCCAATAAGAGAGTGTGTGTGTGTGTGTGTGTGTGATTTTTTTGTGGCCGTTTTTTTAAATCAGTTAACAGAAGAAAGCAGAAGAAATATGCATTCATGCTGTCTTTTGTAAATTTTGTTTATGTTTATTTATTTTGGAGAGAGAGGGAGAGACAGAGCATGAGCAGGGGAGGGGCAGAGGGAGAGGGAGACACAGAATCCGAAGCAGGCTCCAGGGTCCGAGCTGTCAGCACAGAGCCCGACGCGGGGCTCGAACCCACAAACCATTAGATCATGACCTGAGCTGAAGTCAGATGCTCAACTCACTGAGCCATCCAGGTGCCCCTATCGTAGTTATTTTAAAGTCCCTATCTGATTATTTATTTTTATTTTTTTTTAATGTTTTTATTTATTTTTGAGAGACAGAGACAGAGCACCAGTGGAGGAGGGGCAGAGGGAGAGGGAGACACAGAATCCGAAGCAGGCTCCAGGCTCCGAGCTGTCAGCACAGAGCCCGACGCGGGGCTCGAACTCACGGACCGTGAGATCGTGACCTGAGCCGAAGTCCGATGCCCAACCCACTGAGCCCCCCAGGCGCCCCATCTGATTCTTTCAACGGCTCAACTATTTTAGGGTCTTCTTCTGTTGCCTGTTCCCTCTCATGATCACAGATTACATTTTCTTCCTCACACATCTTATTTTTTTACCACACGTCAGACATTTTGTATCAATAACACTATATTCCTCTCCTTTCGGGCTGTCGGAGTTGGAGCCCTGAGTCAAGCTTGTTCGTAGTTGAGCTGAGTCTGGGCTTTCCCGTAGCTTTATTTAGATTTGGTTCAGCACCGTCTGGGAGTTTCCCGCAGCCCTGCTCGGGCTCTGTGTGCAGGTCCTCTAGTGCTTTTCCTCCGAGCCACCAGCCTTCTTCTGACCTTGTCACAGACCAGCTAGCAGACGTGGGGGGCACAGCGTGTCCTTGCTCTCCAGTCCCACCGGGAGCCCTCCGTGGCCTTCTCTGCTACTTCCCCACGTTGGAGACTCTAGCTGTCCCACGCTTAGTGCCTTGGTGGGGTTTCCTGCCCCACGCTTGCCTCTGCCCCCAGCCTTCAATGGCTGATGCCTGGCGTTTCCAGGACGGGTTTCTCCTGACTTTCTTGCCTCACTTTCAGGGGACTGCCTCCTTTCACTGCGGGGAGACACCACACATCTGAGGGGGTCTTTCAGTTTTCTTGCTTTACCTGTGGGAAAGAGTTTCCTGTGGGTGAAAATGCACTCAGGGGCCGGGCTGTTTCATGTTGTGATGTCATGTGGCCGTCAGAAATTCACTAAGATATCGTTCTCTGCTTCCTCCTGTCCTGTCACCGTTCTCTCAGGGGTGGGAGCAGTCGGCTGCCAAACCCCTAAAAAATATCGTCTATCACTCATTGCCATTCTCTGGATTTCATACTCATGTTAGTCATACGTAAACACTGCATCGACACAGAAAGGACATCGTTCTCTTAGAGAGCCAGAAAGTGAAGTGTTTTAAGAAACATCTCTAATTTAGTCAATAAAAAAAAAAAAAAAAAAGAATGCAACCAGAAATGCTACGATAGTCATTGCTTTGCCCGAGAAAATTATGGAGAAGGGATTCGGGGAATCGTGACTTCATCTCTGGAGGATACTTTTTATTTGCCTTAAGATGTCCTTTACTTTTCCAAAATCTGATGGACGAGGACGAGAAGGTGGTGGCCTCAGGGTCTGTTTGACCTTGTCTCTTCACACTGGGATTCTCGTTTTCCCAGTGTCAAATTCCAGAATTTTCAAGCAGACAGTGGATTGTCCAGATTTTTCCAAAGCCTCTTATTCCCTGGTCGTGAGGGAAAGTTGGGCTCGGGGCCAAGGACACAATGGGCTGAAGTCCTCACCCAGGTGCTGTGACTTTGCTCGGAATTAAGCACGTTTGAGCGAGAGAAATCGGTCATTTCCAGCTGGGCTGTTGTCTTGTCGCCGTGCGAGGTGTGTGATTCCAAAGTCATCCCCTGTGTAAGGACAAGGGCAAGTGGTCGGTTCCATTGTAATGCTCCCTGGGCAATTGCCAGCATCCTTGTTTTAGGATTTGACTCTTCGGCCCCCACGCCGGCAGCCTGAGTCAGTGAATGTGTTTGGCCAGATCTTCTGAACTGTGTTGGAAACGTGTCCGGCTTGGCTTTCCATAGGGTGTTCTTTCTGCCGCCATAGGAGCCCGTACATGTTATTTCCTATGCTTGTGGCCTCGGCTCCCTGAGACTTTGGGCTGGTGGTGCAGTGACAGACCTGCCTCTCGGTGGGAGTTTACGGGATGTCTAATCAGATGGAAATCTGACCTGTGTGCATGACTGGCTTCCGCAGTGAGATGGGGCAAGGACCAAATCTGCCTTGGCTTCCCTCTTCAAGGGAAGAGGGGACCAAGAGCGGCACCCGGCTTGCTGTGGGCCCGTCGTCTTCTGGGTGGATTGCCTCGCGTTGGATCGTTTTTTCTTGACCCCTTCAAAAGGGAATCATGGTGGCATATCATACTCAGTGCTGTGTGGGACACCATTTGGAGACATAACCTTGTACTCCAGGGGCTTTCTGTGTGCATCTGTGGTCATTCATTCATTCATTCATTCTCTCAGCCCCTATCTGTTGTACCCCTGTATCTGTTAGACTGTGTGCAAGGTCTAGCCCCTAGGGTCATGGGGGGTAAATAGGAGAGCGTTCAGCCTAGAAGAGAGAGAGAGAGAGTGAACAGGCAATAACACAGGGGGATGTATGAAGAAGCCCAGGATACGGCGGGGCCCCCAGCAGGGAGACTTGACCGAGTCTGGGGTGGGGTGGGGACAGAGGTGGTCTCCCCAGGAAGCAGCCTTTCCTCTGAGACCCCCCCCCCCCCCCCAGGAGAAGCAACATTCCCCAGGTGAGGAGTGACAGGTGAGACAGGGATCAGGACAGCGGTGAGGCGGGAGAGCTGGAGGCCCCGCGGGGCCGGGGGCGGGGGGATGAGCTGGATGTCTCATTCCGAGGTTCTGGGTAGACATGACTTTGGGGGACTGCTGGAGGAGGGGCTGTTAAGGAAGGCTCCGGCTTTCTGGCTGAGTGGCTGGACACGTAGCATAGACAGAGAGCAACACAGAGACGGCAGGGCCACCGGGCCACGTGGGTGTGGGCGAAT
Source organism: Acinonyx jubatus (assembly GCF_027475565.1). Lineage (NCBI taxonomy): Eukaryota > Metazoa > Chordata > Mammalia > Carnivora > Felidae > Acinonyx > Acinonyx jubatus. Next base: position 3,867,171 of record NC_069388.1, on the reverse strand, counting down.
GACCAGGCGGACGGAGAGTCTCCCTTCACCTCGGGCTGACCTTTTGTTTTGTTTATCCTACGCCGAAGCCGGCTCGGCTCACCCACACTCAGTGAAGGCGTCCGTAAACTGACGCGTAGACCTAAGCTCAATTCAGTGAAGGTTGTACGCTTTCGATAGTGTGACGGCCACCGAGAGCCACCCCGTGCCAGGTTCCCAGCTGTGAGGCAGGGAGGGCCCCGGCCCTGGGGCCCGGCCCACCTGCCTGCAGCGCCGACCAGCCCTGCCTCTCTCTAGCTGTGTGGACCGAGCTCCTCTGAGCTCAGCCTGCTTCCTTTGTGCGGTGGGGATGGAAACAGTTGGGGACGGGGCCATGGCAGGGACCATATAATGCTGGAAAGTGCCAAGCAGAGAACCAGCCTGGTCTCTGTTTTGTTTTTACTTTTCATGGAGTCATTATGTATGGAGGTTATATTTTGTATTTTACCAAATACCTGAACGGGAGGGTGTCTGTGATCATATGATGCTCGTTCGAACTCCCATCTCGCTATTTAGCATCACTGATCGACAAGTGCTTGTTTTCTTGTGATTCTTCTTCCTTTCCTGAACACTCAGGAGAGAAAAAAATGAAACTTGTTTGTAGATTCTTATCTATTAAGGGTATACTTTATTTACTAGCCTGGGGAAATGGTGCTTGAGGGATAAGTAATAAGCACACAAATAAGAAAAGCAATCAGGGGCTCCTGGGTGCCTCAGTCAGTTGAGTGTCCGACTTGAGCTCAGGTCATGGTCTTGCGGTCTGTGAGTTCGAGCCCCGCATCGGGCTCTGTGCTGACACCTCGGAGCCTGGAGCCTGTTTCAGATTCTGTGTCTCCCTCTCTCTCTGCCCCTCCCCCGCTCACGCTCTGTCTCTCTGTCAAAAATAAATAAACATTAAAAAAAAAAAAAAGAAAAACCATCAGGTTCCCCCATGGGGAGAGGGCAAGGAAGTGAAAAAAATCCACAAAAGGAGCAGTGACAAAGAACGTTTAATTTTGGTTGATCTGAGAGGTCCAGTTGTTAGCTGGCTTCCTTCTGCAACCCACCTGCATGGACCCTGACCTTGATCCTTACATCACGCAGAATGGCTGTTCCTCTAGAGGCAAACTCCCCCAGCCAGCTGGCTTGCCCTCCGTCTCCTTATGACCCTGCCCCCGGCCCTCCTCCTCCCTCTCATGTTGTAGGCCTTTCCTGGCCCAGTGTCCTCACTGAGCTAGTCCGGGTCCTAGGACCAGACAGCCTTGCTCTCCATTGGACCTCCGCCTTGACCCACAGCCTTCATCCTCAACCTCCAAACGTCCCTCCTGTGGTTCAGGGAGCCGGCTTCTTGTTGATGGCAGAAATCACATTGACCGTGCTTTTATCCATTCCCCAGCCAAGGCCCAAGGGCTGCTTACCTATCTTGTACGTCCCGTCCCGGGATTGCAAAGCGGCTAAGACCTTGGTTCAGGTCTTAGCTGCAGCCCTCACTGGAAGTACCACACGTCCTCTGCCAACCACGTGGATGCCACCTTTCACCCGTCGGGTCCCAGAATCTGACCCTGTCTGTGAAGCCTCTGCCCGGATTCATGAGAGGAGAGCGAATGTCCTGCTAACCTAACCTCCGTCTGGACGTGGGTTCTCCCGGCCCCCTTCACGTTCTCTGCCCTTGCGTGTGCATCATGTGCTGGTTCTCTCCTCAGCCCTGAGACTGCAGTACGCTCCCTTTGCACCCGGCTCCCTTTGGTTTATTTGGTAATGAAATAAAAGGATTTATTTCACGGAGTCTAAGTTGCAGCTTTGTTTCCAAAATGCAGACATAGGCAGTGTTTCAGTACTCACTCCAGTAGAAGTTACTTAACTGGCACTCTTCCTGTTGGATATTTTCAGTGCTTCGGAATCTTCGGTGTGATTACTAATAAAACGGTAAAGCCTTCATGCATGTGGTGTTCTCCGTATTTAGGATTTCTTTTTCTTCGAGATAGATTCTGAGACACAGATTTGAGAAGTTAAATGTTCTATGCCTCTTGAAAAATGATGTGGAATTGCCATCGCGTAGGGATGTGCTGACTTACAGTGTCCTCAGCAATGCGCAAAGGGGTTTGATTTCACTGCACCCCATGAGGACTGGAACATGGGATAGAAAATCATCTGGGAACGAGTGGAGAGCCTGAAGGTCCTCAGTGCCCAGCTCAAGTCAAATAAAAAGAACTTGTCGTGGAGCACGGTATTGTGACTTTTCTCCAGCCGCTTTTAAACTATGTGCTTGGGAGCAGAAATGAGAAAAAGCAGATGGCAGGGGCAGCAAGGCTGTGGCAGGGGCGTATTGAGCCTCAGGTGCTGGTCGGACACGCTGCCCGTGGGGGATCACGTTGCACTGGATGGAAGTAGCCCTGGGGAGGAGCTGGCTGAGGGGCTGAATGCAGGAGAGAGAGCCCACATGGCCCCCAGGGCTCCCTGAACGGAAGGGCGGGAGGTCTGGGGGGAGTTGAGACACAGGGGCTTCGGGTTTTCAGCTGGGGGAAAGATCTGGGGGAAGCCCTGTCCATGTTGGTCGTGGTGATTGGAGGTGGGTTGGTGTGATGGACTCATGATTCCAGGGACCGGACTGGACATCGGAGCTGCCTGGGTGACGGTGGGGCGGAGCCAGAAGACAGTGGCTGGGCTCCCGCGGCCCTGGGGGCATGGCCAGGACAGGCTGATGGCAGAGATGGGAACTAGGAGAGCTGCAGGTCCTGAGCTTCGGGGGGGGGGGGGGGGGTGGGGGGGGGGGCGTTGAACAAAGATGGTGGGGATGTGGGGTGATATAGGCGGAGGATCACCAAGATGAATCCAGTCCGCTGTGGCTCCAGCACCAGGGCCTGAGGGAGGGGGGGGAGGACCTTCACGGGGGGAGAAGGAGATTGGTTGCAGCTGGCCTGCAGAGGTAGCGACCGTGGAGCTGCTACGGGGGTGTCTGTGACCTCAGCTTGGCGCCTCAACCTCTCTGAGCCTCTGGAAAATGAGGACACGGACTGTCTCCCGTGGGGCTGCAGGGAGAGCTCTCGGTAGGCACTTGCACAGAGGAGGTGTTCCGTAAAAGCCAATGAAGACACCATGGGCAGCTCTGAGATTTACCAGCGTTCCACGTCTCAGACATTTGGTTATTTTTTTTAGCAACTGAAGGTGGGGTTAATTACTGATCACCTGGGGATGGAGAGTAATTAGGGCTGCTTTCCTTATTGCCTAATTTATACTCAGGATGTAGCTTCCACATTGAGAGCATCTGACCCACGGATGAGCTGCCTGGAAAATTTTCTTGTAATGTTTTGTTTTGGTAACAGCTTTATTGAAATGTAGTCTACCCATCATACAATTGACCCATTGAGAGCATCCTGTTTGGCGGCTTCCGGAATTCACAGACATGTGCAACCATCACCATGTGATCAGTCTTAGAACGACCCCTTCCACCCGGGAAAAGGAACCCCAGCCCATTAGGACTAGCTACCTCCCTCCAGCCCCGCCCCCAGCCCCGCCCTCGCCCCACTGCCGCTCCGCCCCCCCACCTCAGCCCCGCCCCTGGATGCCTCCCCGCCCCGGCTGCCGCTCCGTCTCCCCACCTCAGCCCAGCTCCTGGATGCCACCCCGCCCCCGCCCCGGCTGCCGCTCCTCCCCCTCCCCGCCCCAGCCCCGCCCCTGGATGCCGCCCCGTCCCCGCCCCAGCCCCGCCCCTGGATGCCGCCCCGCCCCCAGCCCCGCCCTCGCCCCACTGCCGCTCCGCCCCCCACCTCGGCCCCGCCCCCGATTCCGCCCCGCCCCCATCCTCGTCCCCGCCCAGGCTGCCGCCCCGCCCCCCAGCCCCGCCCCTGCCCCCAGGGCCACCTGGCTGCTTTCTGTCTCTGCAGATCACCTTCCCTGCAAGTTTCGTGTCAGTGGCTTCATGGGATTTTGGCCATTGTGACTGGCTCCTTATGTTTGGCTGAATGACTCTGAGGCTCATCCACGCTGTAGTGTGTGTCAGAGCTTCGTTCTTTCGTGGCGAATAACGGTCCACGGTATGGATGGACCACGTTTTGTTCATTCATTCATTCATCAGCTGACGGATGTTTTGAGTTGTTCCTCTTCACTTTTTCAACCTGAAAACCTTTCACAGCGTTCTCGTTTTGCCATATGTCACCGTTGTAAGGTCCATCTCTGTGTCCGCCCAACAGATACATACTGAGCACCTAGTATGTTCTGAGTGCTCCGTGAGGCACTATGAGATAGAGGAGCCCCTCGGCGTCACGGGAGGCCACGCTCTAGTGACCCGTGTGCAAACAGGTAGGTGGTGTGTCAGGGGGGGTGAGTGCTGGGCGGCGAATCAAGCCAGGGGCAGATGAGGGAGGTGCCCGGGTCTGTTTCTCCTGTGCTTGTCAGGGAAGGCCCCCTCTGAGGAGGGGTGTGAGCAAAGCCGTGATCCGGCCGGTCTGGGTCAAGTTCGGAGATGGGTGGGTTATGACGAGCCTTCAGAGGGCTGGAGGTTGGGGCGAATTTTGAGGCCAAAGGCTCTTTTTACTTCCTGTGAAAAACCTCACGTTTGGTCTAGCACCCCATACCCTCAACACTCTGGAGTCGAAAGAGCAGCCATGTAGGGGCACCCGGGTGGCTCAGTCGGTTGAGCATCCGACTTTGGCTCAGGTCATGATCTCACAGTTTGTGAGTTTGAGCCCCGCATCGGGCTCTGTGCTGACAGCTCAGGGCCTGGATCCCGCTTCGGATTCTGTGTCTCTGCCTCTCTCTCTCCCTGCCTCTCCCTTGCTCACGCCCTCTCTCAAAAATTAATAAACATTACAAATTCTTTTTTAAAGAGCGACAATGTAGACACAGCTTCCGCAATGCTTCCATGATTTCTCTGCATTGGGCCTTCTCAGGAGAGTGGGGTGAGGATAGGCACTTGCCATGTCTCCGTCCTGGAAGGCTGGCGGTCACCATACCGACCTTCAACCACACAGGGCACCTTGTCCCTATAGCCTACAGCGCACGCCGTCTTCCACTGTAATTAGTTGCTTATAGGTCTGTAGCCCTGGATGGTCTTGTGGTTTCTATCTCCAGAATATCTCCCAAATATTCCTGGGTATTCCAACCCTCACTGCCACCACCCTGGCCTGGCTTACCCGCTCCTTGTGCCTGGACAGGTCCCGTGGCCTCCCCCACTTTTCTTCCTGCTTCTTTGCAATCTCGCGTTTTTGCTCCCAGCTAGAGGTGTGCTGTGTGCACTCGTGTGGCCTTGCTTTCTGAGTGACCTTGAGGGGCTGCCCCACTACCCGTCGGCTCCTCCCCTGCTCCAGGGGGAGAGAACATTTGGTCCATGAAGTGCCACGTGGTTCTCCTTCTGCTTATTCTGAGCTTTCTCCTTCTTTTAGCTTCACTTCCCAGCATGGAAAATCATGGGAGCCAACTGGAAGAGATTTCCAGAATATCTGGCCTTCCTTAAATGGCCTCTTTGGCCCAGGCAAGTGGGAGCCGTGGCCATCCATATGCCTCGTGATCAGGGCTGAGGCGTAGCATCTTGCTGGGCAAACCTCCCCTCTCCTGGCCAGGGAAAGTCAAATGTGGGATCACAGTTTCCCCCAAGCTATCATGCTTTCTCGTCTCTCTCTCTTAAGTCTGGGTTGGAAGTCATCAAGTCTACAAGCAGCCCAGGGAGGTGGCTTGGCTCTGTTCTTCTCTAAATCTGGTGGAAAGGAAGGGAGAAACCCAAGGTTCAAAATAGGAAGCCCATGGGCCAAGGTTAGCCTGTAGACTTCGTTGATTTGATGTATGTGTGTGTGTGTGTGTGTTTAATTGAATGAACATTTAAAAGTTGAGGGATTTCCAGTATCTAGAAATCCATTGCATTTCTATACACTAATAATGAGGTAGCAGGAAGAGAAATTAAGAAAACAATCCCATTTACAAAATATAACAAGCAAGTTTTACAAACAAATATTATTAACCAAAAGTAATAAAGTACCTAGGAATAAACTTAACCAAGGAGGTGAGAACACCCATACTCTGAAAATATAAAACACTGATGAAAGAAATCGGAGATGACACAAACAAATGGAAAAATATTCCCTGCTCATGGGTTGTAAGAACAAATATTGTTAAAATGTCCACATTACCCAAAGCAGTCTACAGACTTAATCCTTATCAAAATACCAACAGCATTTTTCACAGAACTAGAACACATAATCCCAAAACTCGTATGGATCCAGAAAAGACCCCAAGTAGCCAAAGCAATCTTGAAAAAGAACTCTCAAAATAAATAAACATGAAAAAAAAAAAAGAGAAATATTTGTTTTAAAAAAAGAGAGAAGAACAAAGCGAGAGGCATCACAATCCCAGATTTCAAGATATACTACAAAGCTATAGTGGTCAAAACAGTATGGCACCGGCACAAAAATAGACACATAGATCAATGGAACAGAATAGAAAGCCCAGAAATAAACCTGTGATTAATTATATGGTCAATTAATCTACGACAAAGGAGACAAGAACGTGCAATGGGTGAGTCTCTTCAACAAACGGTTCTGGGAAAACAGGGCAGCTACATGCAAACGAATGAAACTGGACCACTTTCTTACACCAGACACAAAAATAAACTCCAAATGGATTAAGGACCTAAATGTGAAACCCGAAACCATAAAAATCCTAGAAGAGAGCACAGGCATCAATTTCTCTGACATCAGCGATAGCAACGTTTTTCTAGATGTGTCTCCTCAGGCAAGGGAAACAAAACCAAAAATAAAACAGCTCATCAAAATAAAAACTGCACAGTGAAAGGAACCGTCAACAAAACTAAAAGACAACCTCCTCAGTGGGAGAAGATATTTGCAAATGACGTCTCTGATAAAGGGTTGGCGTCCAAAATATATGAAGAAGTTATATAACTCAATCCCAAGAAACCTCGAATAATCCAATTAAAAACGGGTGGACAACATGAACAGACATTTCTCCAAAGACACCCAGGTGGTCCACAGACACACGGAAAGATGCCCAATAGCACTCATCATCAAGGAAATACAAATCACGGCCACAGTGAGATACCACCCGACACCTGTCAGGATGGCTAAAATCAGGAACCCGAGAAACAGCAGGTGTTGGCGGCGATGTGGAGGAAAGGGAACCCTCGTGCATGGTTGGTGGGAATGCAAACTGGTGCAGCCGCCGTGGAAAACAGGATGGAGGTTCTTCAAAAAAGTGAAAATGGTAATTCTGTGTGATCAAGTAATTCCGCTACTGGGTATTTATCCAAAGAATACGAAAACAACTAATTGGAAAAGATCAACCCCTCCCTATGTTTACTGCAGCATTATTTACAATAGCCGAATTATAGAAACAGTCCATGTGTCCGCTGAATGGATGAATGGATAAAGAAGATGTGGTGTGCGTGTATGTGTGTGTGTGTGTGTGTGTATGTGTACAGATAGATCGATAGATAGACAGGTTGACAGATAGATAGATAGATAGCTAGATAGATAGGTATAGGAATATTATTCAGATATAAAAAGAATGAAATCTTGCCATTTGCAACAACATGGATGATCTAGAGACTATAATGCTAAGCGAAATAGATCAGAGAAAGACAAATACCATGTAATTGCACTCATGTGGAATTTAAGAAGCAAAACAAATGAACAAAGAAAAAACAGAGACGAACCAACAAGCAGACTTTTAACTGTAGAGAACACACTGATGGTCACCAGAGGGGCGGTGGGCGGGGGATGGGGGGAGTAGGTGATGGGCATTAGGGAGCGGACCTGTGATGAGCACAGGGCGTTGTGTGGAAATGCTGACTCACCCTATTGTACACCTGAAACTAACACAACACTGTATGTTAACTCGATGGGGATTAAAATTAAAAAGAGGGAAGGAAGGAAAAGTTAAAAGAAAACCTCGGGGCTTCCGGCAGGGCTCGGCTGCCAGACCATACGTTTCACGAAGACAAGGTTTCTGTCTGTTTTGTTCACTGCTTTGTTTTCTTTGCCTCACGTCATGCCTGGAGGTGCTGGTCAGTGAACACGAACGGAAAACCAGCTGAGTGGTGGCTGCCCACTCTGATCAAGACCCACCCCGTCCAGTTTGGCAAAGTCCCTGCCACCTGTATGGTCTCCTTCCCCGTGTACCCAGCCCGGCCTCTCGGTAACAGCCCTGTGCCTCTTATTCTACAGTGTGGTCCATCCAGACCACAGCTCCCCGTGCTTCCTGAAATTCCGCCTGAGCAAGCCTGGGTGCCGAGGCTGTGGGCGCAGCCTTCGTGAGCGACCACGTTCCGGAGAGCGGTCAGGCAGACGGCATTTGTTGCTGTTTGCCAGGCGGTGCCCGCGGAGTGAAGTGGCTTTGTTGCAGGAGCAGAAAGATGAGATGTGTTCAGAGATGCTCCCGTTGTCATTCAGCGTCCAGGGAGAGTAAGTCTCAGACCCCAGCTGGAGGCAAAGGCCGAGCACACCCGCTTCCTAACACCCTGGTGTTCTAACCTCTAGAGCCGGGCTTCTCCACTGGGAGCGGCTTTGGCAACATCTGGAGGCGTTTGGCGTTGTCACAACTGGGAGGGACGTTCTGTTGGCATTGAGGAGGCAGAGACTAGGATTTCAATAACCTTGGAGCTCTTGGGCGTCTTTCTGAGACAACCCTAATCCGTTTGTCTTCTCCTGATTTATGTGTTGGAGGGGCAGGAATGTCCTCAGACTGGGTTCCAGGACCGCCTCTACCTGCTGCCTTGCTGAGCCTCTTCGGGTCTCAGTTTCCCCATCTGTAGAACGGGGATAGAATCCTTCCCTCCATGGCTTCTTGTGAGGATTCAGCAGACCTGATGTTGGGAGTCCCTGGCAGAGAGACGGGCTCCTGAAATACAGATGGGAGGAATCCGATAATGGCTCATCATCATGAAAGCCAGCGCCAGCGGTGCCGAAGGCCTCCCGGGAGCCTGGTACCGTGCTGAGCGGTTTCTGCGGTTAACCTCGTGTGGCCCAGTGACCGGGCTGGGGAAGACGTCCTTGGGTTCTCTTGTACCTGCTCACGGCCAGTTCTGGGGCTCAGCGTGAGGCAAGGGCTCAATTGGTTCAGGGGCTCCTGGGGAGGAAAGGCATCTGGGATGGTGCCCCCAGATTCTCCCCACGAGGGGCCTCGGGTTCAGGACTTGCTCCAGGCTTTGTTTGGTGCTCCCCTGGAACTGGCTCTGAACTGGGACGGTGACTCAAGTGCCCTGGGTGTTGGCGCCCTTGAGCCACAGAGGGTCACATCTGGGCCCAGAGGCAGACAGAGGTAGTTTCTGTCGCCCTCCCCAGCCACCTCCTAATGAGTGGCCTTGGGCAGCTCCCTCTACCTCTCTGGGCCTCAGTTTCCCCTCTGGACGTGCTGGCCCTTGGGACCGTCGTAAGTGGGGGTGAGGCCGCAGCACAGTGCCTGGCAGAGAGACCCCCACATTGCCAAAGGCCTGGCAGCCCAGCGATGCCTCTAGAGCTACCTCGAACTGGGGTCCAGGGGACGTGACCTGTTTAAACTTCCATCCTCTGCTCTCACCTGACGCTCCCCTCTGCTGTCCTCGCACTGAAAAGGGCAGAAATGGACCACCAACCTCAGCACTAAGTGTGTACCCCGCTCCCCCCAGCTCCCAGGCGGGGGAGCATAGAGGTGTCATTAGCAAGGCAAGGCGTCTTTTCTGAAAGGCAGAAGAAACCTATCATTGGCTGCTGGAATTAGAGGTTTCCAGAGAGACCCCAAGTGTGCAATAGCTTGTGAAAAATGTTCAGGAATAGTGTGCTTACCCCAGAGACTGTTCTGGAGGGGACCTGGCTCTCCTCTGAGCCCTGCCCTCGGGATGGCCCTCCTCCAGCTTCTAGTCCCCCTCCCCCTCCCCCTCCCTCCTACGTCTCCTTCCCCTCCCCCAGCTCCTGGCGCCCTGCGCACCTTATTACAGCTCATGTCACCCAGCCTGCGGAGGGCTGTGCCCTTGTACAGCTGGGCGAGCAGAAGTGCAGACCGGGGTGTGATCCCCACTGCAGTGTGCGGAGGCCGAGCCCAGCCCCTCTCCTGAGCGGGAAGGGTCTGAGCCCCTCCGGGGCCCCTGTGAAGCTGACTCTTACACTGAGAGCTCCATTAGCCAGCTCCTGGCCCGGGCTCAGTTCTTTATGGCCGTGTTACCCGCTTTGCAGATGAGAACGCTGAGGCTCAGGCAGATGAACTCCCAAGTTCCCGCACGCAGTCATCAAGTTCCTGATTCAGACCCACAGCCGCCTTTCTGCAGCACAGAGGTTCTCAACAGGGCACCTCTGGCCCCAGGGGGCATCGTCTGGAGACGCTTTGGTTGCCACCCTGGAGGGGTGCTTCTGGCATCTAGTGGGGAGAGACCCGGGAGTCTGCCCAACATCCTGTGACGGTGCGTAGAATGGCCCGTAAGAGAGAGATGTGTGGCCCCAGTCGGCAGCAGTGTGAAGCTCAGAAACCCTGCTCTGGACCCCTCCTCACCGGGCACCTGCCTTCAGCGTCTTTGTCCTGAGGCCGCAGTGCAGGATTCCTTTCTCCGCTGTGGTCCCTGGGGCTCCAGGCAATCTCCCTGGTCTGAGACTGCAGCAGCCAGATCACCACTGTGCATGGCCGAGGTGCCCTCTCCCCAAGGTCAGCGAGGCAGTGCTGGGGCAGGGGGAGGAGAAGGGAGAGCACCCCCATCGTGAATGGCCAGGAGAGGCTGCTGGCACGGTGGGTTTTATGGGTGGGATTTCAGACTTGGGCTCTGGCGATTCCTGCCAGCTGCTGGCCCGAGCGATGTCCTGACAGTGCTGTGTGACAAATCCCAGGCACCGAGCAGAGCAGGGGGCTTGGTGGGGGCTTGAGCCTGGTGCTCGGTCCACAGAGCTGGCTCTTTAGCCCTGGGCGGCCCTCCTCACCCCCACCCCAAGCCTGTACTCCTGCAACATCTATATTTAAAAATGTTTACAGATAATAATGGTGTTCAGCCCCAAAAGGCAGACAGGAGCTTCCTGACAATTGCAGTGTTGTGCCGGGTTGGGGGTTGGTTCTGCGGGAGCTAAGCTAGTCCTGAGTGCTGGGGGAGGGGACGTTACCTCCAAGGGAGGTTTGGGGAGACGGGATCCGGGAGCCTGCAGGGAGACAGACTTTCCCGGGAGGATGAGGACTGTAATTCACAACACTTTGCCCCTGAGGTGAGCAGAATTCCCCCAGACGCTGCTTGGGGTGCAGTGGAGGGGGGAAGTGGGCATCTTCTGGGGGGAGGCCTCTTGAAAGCAAAGGCTTTGTAGACACTAACAGCAGCAAGACCGGCTAGAGAAGAAATGGCACCGTTTGCCCCCTTGAATCAAATGGCCACGTGTGGAGTCCGGGCTGGAAGCTGGGTGCTGCCCGCCTCCTGGCGGATGGGTCGTTTTCACGCCTCTGGTGCGTCAGGCCAGCATTTGCCAGCAGCCCAGGACCAGCCACAGAGCCCGGCTCTTTCGTGCCCACGTGAATGTTATTTTGACCCTAGTACCTCTGGGCTAAAAATAAAAATTCCACCTGGATGCGTTTTCATCTCCAGCCTGTAAGGAAATTTCCAGGAAATAATAGATTGTCCTCGATGTATGTTTTGACAGCACAGGGTTCTGTTCTAAAGCCAGGTTTTGAAAAAATTTAAAGTACGGAAGGTTTCCGACAGTAGAGATTTTCAACCTTCATTCCGTGTTTGGAATAAACACTGCTCTAGTGGAGTCTTTGTCCCTCGGGAATCTCCACCCCGGAATCCTGCCTGGGAGGGGGGAGGTGGGGAGGAGCACACATTTCGCTTTCCTGTGATTTTTGCACTTAGTTATTTATTTAATGTTTATTTATTTTTGAGAGAGAGAGAGAGAGGCAGAGTGTGAGCAGGGGAGGGGCAGAGAGAGAGGGGGACACAGAATCTGAAGCCAGCTCCAGGCTCCGAGCTGTCTGCACACAGCCCGATGCGGGGCTCGAACTCACAAACTGTGAGATCATGACCTGAGCTGAAGCCGAACGCTTAACCGACTGAGCCACCCAGGTGCCCCTGATTTTTGCATTTAAGTATCCGTCTGCGGGTTTTGGGTTCTAAAAAATGGTTCGCAAGTGAGGTTGGGTATCAGGAGCTGGGGCCAAAGAAGGAGATGGGGAAGCGAATCCGAGTGTTAATATGGGTCACGTGAGGTTCCTGGAGGCCAAATCGGTCCTCGATGGCGCCCAGGTCTGTTTCTAAGCTGCAAGTGTTTGGACTCGGAGGGAAGTGGTGATTCTGGATCCCAAGGACTTCAGGAGAGGGCAGTTGTCTGCACATCAACCCCCTCTCTCCCCCCCCCCCCCCCAATGCTGGCTTTCCTCTGGGGTGGGGAGAGGGCGGGGAGGAGAGATGGGAATTTAGCACTTGTGCTGTGCGGTGCCCTTGGGATGTTGCTCCGCCAAGATGAATTGCGGAATTCTGCGCGTGCATAATGATGGTAACCACTTCCAAAGCCTAAGAATAACCAGTCATAAAAAAACACCATGCTTGAAGTTCATTCAGAAATAATCAAGGGTGCACCGTTTGATTAAGGAGAGAACGTTGCCCTGGCACCATCTCCGTTGTCACTTCGGGGTGACTCTCGGCAGAAGCAAACACCGCCAGGGAGGCGTTCTGCACGTCGGCTGCTGTTTAATTTCCCGGCTTTTACCAGGCAGACTAAAATAAGCCTGTGTGAAAATGCACCGTTTCTGTAACCACCCGTCATCTCCCCTCCCTGAGCCACACCTATCGGGGGTGTCTGGCAGTTTGCACCCCCGTCTGCAGGCAAGAGATGGAGACCTTGTTTCTCTATTTTTGTTCCATAGTGACTCTTTAGTTGTGGAGCGGCTGACCTGCCTTGTTGACCCGCAACCCGTGTCTCACAGCGTTTTTCATCCGTTTTAATCACATCGTTGTTACAATAACGCAATAGCTTTGCTTCGTGGGGTGACTGTTCATATCGTGTGCGCTCAGAACATTCTATTTTTAAAACTATAAAGTATCCTTCTCAGGAGCAACCTGCTCGTTCCTGCCTCCCTCGGAGCCCTACGTTTTGCACCCCAGCGGTGTGGTGGGCATGAGGGCACCTGACTTGGGGACAGAGCGGCCTCTCCTGCCTGGAGCCTCTGGGGGCCTGAGGAGTGGCCCGGGCGCTGTTTCTGTCGGAGCCCTGAGAGCTCAGCCTCGTGGTGCTATTTTTAGCTCCCTTTCTTCCTGGCTTCTTGACATAATCTGACATGTCACAGCTGAATCCCATCTTTTTTACAGAGGTTCCCGTGTTCCCGAAAGCTGTGTTTTGTGGGGCAGAAAAAGTCTTTGCCTGAGCTCAGTGAACTGCCTTACTCAGGCGGGAAGTGGAGATGTTGCCGATTAACGTCAAAAGGGACAAACAAAATAAAACCTGGCCTTTTATTTCTGTGCTGATTTCACTGGCCAGGAGCACCTGAGGGGAGGCCCATTCTTCCAGCTGCTAGCCCAGAGGACAGAGAGCCGTGGTCCTCAGGGTTTGAGACCCTGCCTGTGAATCGGAGGGGGGTGAGGGGTGGGGGTGGGGGGTTTGTCACACCATGATTGCAGGCCCCACCTGCAGAGTTTCTGGCTGTGCGAGCCTGGGGTGGGTGTGAGGATTTGCATTTCTAGCGTGTTCCAAGTTGATGCTGCTGGCCAGGCTCTGCTCGGAATCACTGATGCAGATCACGGTGCAGAGTCAGTAAATATTTGGGGCTGGAGGATGCCTACGCCTGGAGAGCCCATGTAAGAAATGTTCAGACAGAAGAGCTGGAGATTTCTGCTGGTTGTGTATCCTGTCCATGTGGTTGGAGATGAACGTGATTGGGAAATAAATCAAAGTTTCGATAAAAACTTTATTTACTAAGGGAGCTGGGATTCGGGGAGCGAAGAAGGAATTCTTAGTGGTGTTAGATGCGATCATATTAGGGGGCGCCTGGGTGGCTCAGTCGGTTAAGCGTCTGACTCTCGATTTCAACTCAGGTCATGATCTCGCAGTTCGTGAGCTCGAGCTCCAGTCGGGCTCTGCGTTGACAGCATGGAGCCTACTTGGGGTTCCCTCTCTCCTTCTCTCTCTGCCCCTCCCCTGTGCACATGCGTGCTGTCTCTCAAAATAAATGAGTGTTAAAAAAGAGATGTCATCATATTACTTTAGGGGGATGAACTGTTTAGAGGTGGAGTGCCTCTGCTTTAGCGTCCTCGGCTCCGCCGTGCCCATGACCTGTAACAGGTGCACATATGGTAACATATGAAGTACATGTAGCAAAATACTAATCGCTCAACCTGGCCTGTTTGTTATGCTATTCTTTTTTTTTTTTTTTTTAATTTTTTTTTTAACGTTTATTTATTTTTGAGACAGAGAGAGACAGAGCATGAACGGGGGAGGGGCAGAGAGAGAGGGAGACACAGAATCGGAAACAGGCTCCAGGCTCTGAGCCATCAGCCCAGAGCCTGACGCGGGGCTCGAACTCACGGACCGCGAGATCGTGACCTGGCTGAAGTCGGGCGCTTAACCGACTGCGCCACCCAGGCGCCCCTGTTATGCTATTCTTAATTCTTTTCTGCAAGTTCCAAAATCATATTAACGTGTTAACAATAATAGGGCTTAGGACTCAGATTTGCTCTGCTGTGTATGCGTGAAGTGGATTAAGTCAAGATAACGTGTTTAGAGCTCAGTTGCTGTGGGTGCTGTGGACGCATGGGTGGCGCCCTCGCAGCTCTGACCTGCTGTGGGTCACTGGGTCAGTTAGTCCTTGGGATGTGACCGTGCATCAGGCTGACGTCTGCTTGTGGTTGTCTTTCTAAAACTGGTATAAAGTTCTCTCCTGGAGCTGGGGTTAAACATGTGCCAATTCTGGGGACGTCTGGGTGACTCGGTTGATTTTGGCTCAGGTCACGATCTCATGGTTCGTGGGTTCGAGCCCTGCATTGAGCTCTGTGCTGGCAGCGTGGAACCTGCTTGGGATTCTCTCTCTCTCTCTCTCTCTCTCTCTCTCTCTCTCTCTCTCTGCCTCTCTCTCTCTTTCTCTCTCTCCCTCTGCCCCAACCCCACTCGCGCTCTCTCTCTCAAAAAAAAAAAAACTTAAAAAAATATCTTAGAAAAAAAATGTGCCAATTCTTACCCAACCTGTATATTCCCTATTTCAGTTGTTTCCCTGGGAATTAACCCTCCCAGTCGTTAACAGAAGAATTCCTTAAATGCACAGCCTGAGGCACCAGGAAGAGAACCTTCCAGAACCTGCCTGGGGACAAGGACCTGGATAGAATGAGTACCAGCTAGAGTTACCGCCCCAGGAAGCTGGCTGGAGTCAAGATGAAGGGCTCCCATTTAGCAGAAAGGCCCCCCTGGGTGTGTGTGAGACGGCCCGCCAGGGGCCCAGGGTGTCCCTGTCACCAGGCGCCTTATGAAGAAGCTCTCATGCCTCCCTCCCTCCTGCCTCCTTCTGTCCTCAAGTCTTCCCTTCTTTTTCCCACCTGGCTTCTTTCTGACACAAGCAAATGGCACAGTAGGAATCTGGTGGTGTTGAACTTTGCTCTCGGAAACAAAACGTTTCGTCCGTTCCTTCCCGGCAGTGCGTGGTGGGGCAGTAGGCCCTTCTCCCCTCGTCCTCCCTGGGGCCTGGGAGGCAGGTCCTACCACTGCCACCATCTTACAGACATCTTACAAAGTGACGCCGAGGCGTTCAGCTTGCTCTTAATCCCAGTCTGGAGCCCAGTGACTCCAAGCCCAGTCTCTTCCCCTGCGGTGGTGAAGGGAGGGGGACGGGCTGGAGAGCCTTCTAGTCTGTTCCCTCCGCTGAGCCTCTCCGGGCTGAGCACTCAGCGTCTGAGCTTGGGGACAGACCCGTGGGCATCCGCCTCTCAGTGGGGAGTTCCCAACTGAGTCTGTGAGTTCCCAGCTCACTGCCCCTTGCTTCACATCATGTGTCCCATGGGCTGTTGATGCCTCCTGGCCCCCGTGGCACGGCTGTGATCCAGGACTTGCGTGAGTGCATGTGTGGGGTGGGGGTGGGGGGGGCTGGATCTTCTCAGAGGAAGTTTCGTCAGGGGTGAGTTGTCGTGTTTCCCGGGGCTGTGGGCTGCTGCCTGGTTTTGTAAATAAAGTTTTATTGGAACACAACCATATCCATTATGTATTTTTTATAACTGGATTGTTGCAGAGAAAGTCTGCCGACCCCTGAATTTTCTTATAGGGTATCTGTCTAGGTGGAGATTACACACACACACACACACAAAGGAAATGCAAAGTGTTAATGAAAGAGTCTGGATATTGTGTATGTGATTGTTCATTGTACTTATTTTCCTACTTTTCTGTATGCTTGAAAATTTCGTAGATAGTTTGACCACCCCAGGATCTCTAAAGGAATGGCACAAGGCTCCTTTCTAGGTCCTGACCCATCAACATTTGCCTTAACAGCTTGACAGGTTAGTCAACTGATTAATTGATTGACGATAGAAATCAATGAGAGCATTAATAGTCTGGCCGACGTACTCCGGAGTCAGACATGTACTTTGATAGACGGCCTGGGTGGCCGAGCCAACGGGAAGGAGTTTAATGCTGAGGAGCGTGAGGTCCGCACTGAGGTTCACCAAGCTCATTGCCAGGCCCTGTAAGGAGTAGCCTTGGGTGGGAATCAGGCCTGTTCCCTGGGCTGGACCCGAGTCTTTCAGAGTGTTCGAGCACCCTCTGGCAGCTGGGACACCACTGAGCAAAGCAGACAGGACTGCCGACCCCCCGGGGCCTGCATCCCGGTGGGAGAGACAAACAATAACCAGTACCCACAGCCAGTAGAGAGTCATCCGCATACTGGGAATGAGTGTTGGGCGGGAACGCACGGCAGAAGTGGGGCAGGTGCGGGAATCGTAAGCGCAGTGGGCGGTGGACCGTTGGGTGTTGAATAGGGGGTCAGGGTCCCCGAGGAGGTAACGCTTGAGCCAGGACTGGAAGGCAGTGAGGAAGGAGCCTGTGGTTGTGGGCTGGAGGGGCCCTAAGGGGAAAGGGGCTGCCAGTGTGAAGACCACAGCGGGGTCTGCCGGAGGGTCCAGGAACAGCTAGGAGCCGTGGTGGCGGGAGAGAGCCAGGGACGTGGGGGAGGGGCATACCACCAGGGTCGGAGCCCTGGGAGGGTTTGAAACTCAGAGACTCACCGTCCAACTCAGGACGAAGGGACCAGGGCCACCGCTCGGGAGCAGGCAAGTGCAGAAGCAAGGGGCCGACCAGTTGGCGGTCGCTGGTGCGGTCCAGGTGAGAGCTGGCGACCAGTCGCTGGGAGGGTGGCCTGTGCGGGTACAGGTGTGAGGTGGGGCCACTGTGACGGGTCGCCGTAGGGAAAGGAAAGGAAGGGATGAGTGAACCGAGGATGCCCCCCCGCCACCCCCGCAGGATTTGCTCTGCGTGCCAGGGGGACAGAGCTCCCCGCCTGTCCTGTAGGGAGGTGTGCGGAGAGAGGTGGGGTCTGGGTGCAGGTGCACAGGGCTGGCGCTCTGCACCCCAAGACTCAGGGGGACGAGGGCTGAATACATGCCTGCGAGCTCTCTCCCACCTGTGTCTTAACGTAGTTTGGTGAATATTGTCTTTTAATTCAAGTTTATTTTTACCTAAACTCATTTTAAAAGGCAATCTTTTGTTAAGACTTCAAGCGGCAGACCGGGATCGCTTGCATGACTGTAAAGCAACATTTAGTTCAAACTAGACGTGACCTCCCGCCAAGGTTAAAACACCAAGAGCTACCAATGTCGGCAGGTGTCAGAATCATGGTAGCACCAGCTAAGGCTGTTTCCATGTTCTCTGCAAGGTTAGAGGGAAATTGAAAAGGGATGAACTTCTGTGGCCCTGTGTGCTAGGTCCCTGAACCCCCTAAAATCGCCTCATCACCCGCATGTCTATGCCCAGACCTTGGGGAGGTGCTGGGGGGTGTACAGGGTCAGGGAGCTTGGGGTCCAGCCTGACCCTCTGCCAGAAGTTGGGTTCACTTCAGGACCCTGTGTTTTCCCAAGTACTTAGGCAAACCGGCATTTGCAAGAACACTGCGGGGGCTGTGGTTATTTATTCTAGAACAGACTTGGGGGATGACAGCCTTGGAAAGAAAGGGTGGGATTTGTCCCGTGTGATTCCGGAGGGTGGCCCCGGGACCTGCGGGGAGGAGCAGGCAGCCAGCTTTCCGTGGCCTCTGAGCACACACTTCCTCTCTGAGAATTCTCACTGGAGTTTGTGCTTTTAAATGAAATAATCTGCGTCCTGACTCCTCTCCTTCTTCTGGGGAGTTTCTTTCTCCTGTCTGTTTATTGTGGTCTCTTTTGCACGTGACAGGCTTTCCTCAAGTGCCTGGTCAGCCATGGCTGACCTTTTCTGCTGGAGAAGAAAGCGGTAGGGAGCTGCGTACACACGCCACAGGCGTGTACCCGGGGGCAGGTTCGCTTCAGGGCATCCTGGCCTGGCGCTGGCCTGGGGACAGGCACAGGTGGCCCAGTATGGTGTGCCTGGCTATGGGAGCTGGCCGTATTAAGCACCGCCCACCGACGGCTGGGGTGAGAGGGGAAGCTCACCGTCACCAGGAGTCCGTAAACAGCATCCGGTCCCTCCTGCGATGGAAGGGGTCTAGGGGGCCTCTGGGGTCCTTCCTGCCGTCCATTTGTACATCTTGTCCCTGCGACATCTCCCGAGGGAGCCGCCGGGCTTCTGACACCCTCTGGGCGGTGCTGGTTGTGGTCCCATCACCCCCGGCCCTGCTCGTGCATCTGGGGGACTCACCGAAATGTGGAATGAATGGAAGGGAGAGCGAAAGAATCTGCCCCTGAGGGCGAAGGGCCCCCGGGCCCAGCCTGGCCCCCACGATTTTGCTGCAAGGTCCCTTCTGCCCTTCCCTAGGCCCCCGGACCCCGCCTGTGCGTCCCCCTGCTTTGTGAAATCTTGACTGCCCACCTCCACCTCCTCCCCCAGCTCGTGGTGAGCTTTCTGGTTTCTCCGCCGCCGGTTTCACGTGGCTGTTGGACAGCGTCACCAGCCTCGTGGCCGGCCTCCTGCGCCCTCTCCTGTCCTCTGTGGGCCCCCCTCTGCCCAGAGCCAGGAGCGGCTCTCAGAATGCAAATCAGAGCTCATCCTGCCCCGCTTCCCACTGCCCTCGAGTGGAACGAATCCAGGCATCCTTGCCGATGTCGCCTTCCATCCCTGTGGTGCTGCGGCCACGTGGCCGGGGGTCGGGGGCATGGTCCTGGAGCCCCAGGCCGTGTGGGATGGAAGCCTGGCTTCCGGCTGCTTGCCTCGTGACTTTGCTCCTCGTTTTCCTTACTGGTGACAGTGACGGGGAAATTAGCCACCTCACAGGTGGTTCTGAGGATGGGCGGGTCGAGGAGGCAGAGCCGGGCACCCCTCCTGGCACGCGGCCTGCTGTTTCTCTCCCCCCTGCCCACAGCGCTCTGGCCACTGTGACCTTTTCCATGCCCTTTGACCTTGTCAGGCTCTTTCCCTGGCTGCTCCTGTCTCTCCTTCACTAGGGACCCTTGTCCCTGGCTTGTCACCTGCTCAGCACATTATTCTTTGGGTCTCGGGTTAAATGGCACCCCATTTAAAGTGGGCCCCCTGTCCCCGCTCTCTGCCACAATCCCTGATGCCTTTGTCAGCTGCTGTGTGATGTCTGCACCGACCAGAACGGGCCCGTCACGGGATGGGGGCCTTGCCTGCCGTGTCCACCGCTGGTCGTGCGTGGACTGGAGCCAGTGACTCTGGAGGGAGGAAGAAATGAAAGAGCGGATGCCGGCACGAATGCAGACACGAGCGGCGGTGTGAGGCCCGGGGGGCATGGGCTGGGCCCCGTGCCTGCCTCTTCCGTACGAGGGCTGTTCCTCTGAATTCATGAGGTGCCGGCCTCAAGGGTAGGCACACTTCACGCCGTGTGGCGGCCGCCCTGCCAGGTTCAGTGAGACAGCACAGTGTCAGGAATCAGGCAGGAAGGCGCCGAGAAGGAGGGTCGGGATCCTGGCTGCCGCGCGTGACGCGGACTCCTGCCGCTCATCGGCCAGCTTGATGTCGTCCCTTGTTAACTCGGTCTCCTCGTCCGCAAGAGGGAAGCAACGATAGGACCCGTCCCGAGGGCTGCTGGGAGGACTAAATGGGTCGGTGGTCCGTGCAGGTCCGGGAGCAGGGTCAGTGCCGGGCAAATGGTAGCTGCCGTGTGGGTGGGGGCTGCGGTGATAATGGCAGCGTTGGCGGTGGTGGTGGTGGGTATGGCGGTGGTCCTGTTTTATAATAAAGTTCAGAAGGTGGGCTCGAGCAGATTTCCAGAAAGGACTCCGGGGCTGATGAGAGGAAAGCTGGGGCACAGCGGGTGCTGGCCGGGGAATGAATACGACCAGTCACGGTATCAGGTGAATTCCGACTCGCGAACTGACATTTCCTGAGGCTGATGGCAGGACCCCTGTTTCTTAGAAGGTGGACACAGCCCCAGCAGGTACCAGAGATTTCCCGCCAGCGCATCTCACAGCTCGGTGGGGTAGGACCTATTGAAAACTTCCCAGTCTGTTGTAAACTGATACTTTCTTTCCTGGGAAGAGAAGCCCTGTGGCACTCGACCCTTAAGGGAAGGGGGGAGGTGTGCATTGGTACCCGGGACAGAGCCTTGCCTGGTTGCCGTGGCGACACTCACTTTCCAGGTGGGTGGTGGTCCGGATGCCCTTTGAGCACCACTGTCTTCTGTGTAACTCAGGTGGGGCTTTGATGTCAGAATCCTGCGGTCAGATGGCTGTCCCCTTTGAATTCTCCTTCAGGCGTCTGGTTGTGAGTATCAAGGAGAAGCTTTTAGTGTGTGGCTGGTGTGTCTGACCCCAAATGCTAACTGATTTGCTGTTTCTAACACGTGGAGACCAGCCTCAGGCATGGAGCCCTGGGAGGGTACGGTGCCCGAACAGAATTCCATTGACTTGTTTCCACTGTATTTATTTTGTGGCCGCTTAACATTTCTGGAAATTGATTCTGATTTTCTTTGTTAGAGCAGAGGTGCAAAGTTTCCTTCGTAGATAACTTTGGTTAGGTGCAAAAGCGAGAGGTCTTAACATGTAAAGTAAATCGTCTTGTAACTGAGTGGGCATATGTGACAAAAACCTCATGAAAGTGATAGGAGGAAGACTCTTGATAAGTTTTCAGAGAACCCTAGGGGCAGGTGGGGGGAGGGGAGTGGAAATAGATAGGATGGAAGTCTGAGGGTCACTTGGGGGGGTCCGCTCCTTCCCCACCTCCCTGCGCCTTCTTTGTGAGAAACCACAGGAAGACATTATTCTTGGTGCCAGGGAAGGCTGGTTTGGTTTATTTTGGGCATGTGGAGAGTGTCGCAGCTGATCTTGTTTCTATCTTCACCGGGGCTGCTAGGAAGCCCGGCATCTAACTTCAATTCAAACTTCCAGTCTCTGCACAGAATCCTCTATGTGTTTTGTATATTTAAACCATGGAATCATGGATTTTCTTTCCTTCGTGTGTTTTATCTTTTTTTTTAAGTTTTATTTATTTTTAAGAGAGAGGGAGAGAGAGAGAGAGAGAGAGAGCACATTGGGTAGGAGTGGGGAGAGAGAGAGAGACAGAGAGAGAGAGAGGGAGAGAGAGGATCCCAAGCAGGCTTCGCATTGTTAGTGCAGAGCCTGATGCAGGGCTCAAACTCACGAACCGTGAGATCATGACCTGAGCTGAAGCCAGACGCTTAACCAACTGAGCCACCCAGGCGCCCCAATCGTTTTTTTAATTTTAAACTGGTATTTTTGTCAGGTGGCTTATCTCCTTTTTGAAACATGGTGGAGGTAATGGAAAAATGCTGACTACGTCGGTAAATAAGTAATGATGCAAGTCTTCTCTCACACTGGGGGGCAGCTGTGTTACTGGAGATACTTGCAGGGGGTCAGGACCAGGGAGCCAGCAGAGCACTGGGATGTGAGCCCTTGTTCTCCGAGGCTTGGCCCGGGTGCCGTCACGCTGCTCCGAACACTAATTTCTGTTATTCGGTGGTGCTCCTATCTCGGGCCTCTATTTAAGATACAACACAGATTTCTTCAAGGCGCACATTTGCATTCTGTGTGGGCTGAGGTGCCTGGCTCCGTTCTCTCTATATATACCCGCACCATCCCGTGGGTATTTTTAAATGCACGTCTTAAGAGCCAACTTCTTTGCAGGGTACAGGCTTATCGTTGTGCCACGGGAGCTGCTGTGTGGGTTTGCGAGGGCTGAGGGCAAAGTCATTAACTTCTGGGTGGAGAACCTCCATCCTTGCACGGGCCACGGCTCGGCCCCCGGTGCTCCTGTGCCGGGTGCCGGAAGGGCCAAGAGGCCCCGTGGACCGGGGGACAGGAGGGCGGCCAGGCAGGGAGGGTGAGTCAGACGCACTCCGGTGGCGGAGACGGACGGAGGCAGTGGGGGCTGGCCAAATTGTGGAGTCTGTCGTTTTACCGACGCTTACTGGGGAGACTTTTCAGAGTTTGGAGGCGGTGCCCCACGGGCCCACCTAGAATTGGGGGGCACGCCAGGCTCCGTGCCCCGTGCCCTCTCATCCGATTGGCTTGTATCCTCGGGGGCTGTGGGGATTGGCAGGAGCCCATGCTTGGCAGGTGAGACAAGACAGAAAGCGCTGAGTTAGTCCAGCCTGGTCACTTGACACTGAGGGAAGCTGAGGCTCTGGAAGGGTCCCGAGCTGCGGTCCCTTGTGCTTTTGCAGTGTTCCCAAGGGAAGGCACTGCTTTCTACCTGGCTGCTGCACCAGAAACCCGGGAGCCAGCTGGCCTTGGCCATTTCCCTCTCGCTCCACATCACCCCCAGTAGCCCCGCGTCCTGCACTCTTCCCGAGAGCCTCTCCAATCCACCTGCTTCTTGCCACCTCCGGCCACCGGTGGGGTCCAGGCCTCCTTGTGTCTCCTCTGGGGGAGACAGCTGCATCCTGACCCACCCCCTGCTTCCTCTGATAGGCCCATCTAATTGGGTTTCTGCTGGGTAATTGGAATGATCTTTTTAAACCTCAAATCTCATTATGCCAGTATTTCCAGCCTGTCTCCTATGTGCCCATCTTGCTCAGAATTCCCCAGGGACCGCGCATGACTTGTCAGATTGAAAACACCCAAGCCCCTCACCGGGCCCGTCTGGCCTGCCTGCTCCGGCCCCTCCCTGCGCTTCTGGCCTCGTGATGGCACATCAGTCCTTCCAACCTCAGGACCTTGGCACGTGCTGTGACCTGCACCAGAGCTGTCAAGGTGTGAGCTCCCCCCCAGATGTGCAGACCTGGGACTTTGCCTCGCTGAGTGCTGCTCCCCCTTCCCATCCTCGTCCAAGAACAACTTCTTCACCGGGATCCATCACACCTCCTTGGTCCTTGGGGACACCCAGAACCTACCATCACTTCTGAGTTGGGGTGCCGTCTGGTTCTTTCACCCACTGGACTGTTGGCTCCGTGAGAGCCGAGCCCCCCTGCCTCATGCCCCGCATCCCAGGTCTTTAGCTCCGCGTCTGTCAGGGTACGGTCATCCATGCAGAATGGATACGGCCCTTCAGTGTCAGGTGGAGGCCGTGTGCATACGTCGAAGCGTGACGTCCCAGCGGGAGATGTCTTCTCTCTCCTCACTGTCCTCCTAGCAAACGTTCCTTCCCTGGGGTCGCTGAAGCATCGTGTTGAAATGGTTGTAGATTCGGGGTCCCCAGGCCAAGGGACCATCTTCCGTTCACTGTCCCCAGAGAGTGAATCCTAGAAGGATTCTAGATCCTAGAATCCTAGGATCCTTTTGGCTCCTGGAAGGGTCTCTGGTGCGGCTGCTAATCAATGTTTAACTAATTCTTTCTGTCCGTCAGGCCCCCAAAGATTCTCCCTCAGACACCAGCAGCAACACTCGTGGGAGTCAAATAAAGTTAGTTTTATTGAACTTGCTGCAGCGTGGGAGGACTTAGCTTCCGGGGCCCTTGGCAGCCTCCCAGTGAGAAGGGCAGGGAGGGGCTGCCTGTGCGGTTTGGGGCATGAGCCGGATGATTCTAGAAGGAACGCAGGAAGCAAGGGCCAGCTCGGTGGGATGTTGTCAAGAAAGGGGGCCCTTCCACTGTGGGGTCCCGGTGCAGAAGGTGGTAGAACAGGAGGGGTCAGGAGGTCACGGGGTCAGGAGGTCACGGGGTCAGGAGGTCACGGGTAAGAAGGCGGGACCCAGCCACTGAAGGGGTCACTGCGGCCACCACGCGGTTTTCTGCATGTCCTGGTGGCAACATCTCTGGCTGCCGGGACGTCCTCTGGTTGTGGCAGGGGCCACTTTCTCTCCGCTCACTTCTCTATTGTTTGCTTGTTTTTTCTGTCTTCTGTTTCTGAATTCTCGTACATTAGGGAGTTTAGCCCTTTGTCTGAGATGCGAGCTGGAAGCGTTTTTTTTGATGCTGGTGTTTCAACTGCTTATCGCAGTTTTTGTCGTACAGAAAGTCTCGTTTTTATGTAGGTGAGTTTATCAAGATGTTCTTTCGTTTATGGCTTCTGGGTTTCGTATCATGGTTAGAAAGGCCTTCTCCACTCCGAGATTATTTTTTTAAATGTTTACTCTTCTTACACTTTCATTTTTCCTGTGTTTAAAGCTCTGAGAAATCTGGAATTTACTTTCGTGTAAAACGTGAGGGACAGAGCAAACCTACTTTTCTTCCCACGTGCCACCGATTGTCCTAACTCCACGCACTGAGTGATCCCATTTCTCCCTGATTTTCGTCTTCGTTCTTTACAAAGATATTAAGTTCCCGCGTGAATTGAGGTCTGTGTTTGGACTTTTCATTTTGTCTCATTGACAACTGTTCTCGCCACAAAACCACGTTGTTCTAATTATCATTGTGTTTTTTTAAGTTTATTTATTTTCAGAGAGAGAGAGAGAGAGAGAAAGAGAGTGAGCGAGCATGAGTGGGGGAGGGGCAGAGAGAGAGGGAGAGAATCCCAAGCAGGCTCCATGCTGGGCACGGAGCGCGACATGGGGCTCAAACCCATGAACTGCGAGATCATGACCTGAGCGGAAATCAAGAGTCAGATGCTTGACTGACTGAGCCACCCAGTCGCCCCTAATTATCACTGGATTGTATGTCTTCATAACAGAACGATCTGTTCCCCTCGTACCTTATTCCTGTTTCAGCTTTTTCCTGGTTTCTTGTTTATTTTATTTTTTTAATTTAAACTGTAGCTTATCTCCCATAGGTCTTTTGCATCTCTGATAAGCGTGGAAGTTTGGACACACGGGACTTGCTGGGTTTGAACCCCTGGGAGGATGCTTGCACGGCCTTTGGTGTGGCTCTCCTTTGCTAGAGGGAGCACGGATTTCACCGAAGCGATGCTGAGTGAGTGTTGATGATAAACCAGGGAGGCCCCACATTCGCCCCGGACCCCGCTCCCCAGCCTGATCCTCCAGCTCCGAAGCTGGTCTTGCCCACTGTCAAGGAAGCGCTCAACCAGGAGGTGACCTGCGTCCTGCCTTTGATTAACATTTGCTCTGTTAGGTCAGGGCACCACCTTCTGCCGTGTTGATGTTAGAGGAGACCATGGAGCTAAGGAATTCAACCTTGATTTTCGTTTTGCTGTTCGCGTTCTGAGCAAAGCTGTGACGTAGCCAACACCCCTTCTTTGTGTTAATGTCGGCAGCGAGTTCTGTTAGAGGGCTTGGCTGCACTCAGCTTGTGGGAAAGATCTCACAAGTGCCCAAGCAAGGGAGAGAGGGGTGTGAAATCGAGCCTGGGCCACAAAGGTCTGGCAGCCGTTTTACCCAGCGGGGCCACGGGACTGGAATCATAATAAACAGAAGTGGGTGAGAGTCCAGAAGGTCACACATAGTCGGGCTCCAAAGGTGTCCTTGTTTGTGCCTTCGCTCAGCATCGGTTTATAAATAGCATCTGGCCAACTGCCCATGATGACCTTGACTGTCCCTTGCCGGAGGCCCGAACTGGTGGCTCGGTCGTGATTCTGTCGTGGGTGTCCGTGACCTCGAGGAGGGGGCCGTCAGGCAATGGTGGATTCTGCTGATATTAGCAACTAACGTTTTTGGACAGCACGTCTGATACCGTTCTCTGCACTCTCCGTGAATTAATCCTTCAGTCTTCAAACAGCCCTTTGAAGCAGGTGCTGTTTTTATCTCCACGTTACCGATGGGGAAACTGAGCCCCAGAGGGGGGATGGCACAGCCACCTCCTGGCCACAGCTCCCTCCCCCCGCCACCTTTTATGTGAAGACAAAGACCACACCAGACGTAGCCCCACTTCCCAGAGGTGAACGCCGATGGCGTCTTGGGCGAGCTCCTTGTGTTTTTCCCTATTCCTGGGTGCAGATACAGCTTCTTTAAACAAAATGGAATCATGCTGTTGGCTGTATCTGTGGGTTAACCTCACATTATTCTGCGAACATTTTCACATGAATATCTTATTGACTGAGGATTTGGGGGTCACGTACTTTTCATTTTACCTCTTTTTTGAATGTTTATTTTTTTATTTATTTTGAGAGAGGTAGTGGAGGGCAGAGAGGGAGAGAGAGAGAGGGAGGGAGGGAGGGAGGGAGGGAGGGAGGGAGAGAGAGAGAGAGAGAGAGAGAGAGAGAGAGAGAGAGAGAATCCTAAGCAGGCCCCACACTGTCAGTGTAGTGCCTGACGTGGGATGTAATCTCACAATGGTGAGGTCATGACCCGAGTGGAAATCAAGAGTTGGACACTTAACCGACTGAGCCATCCAGGCACCCCTCATTTTACCTCTTAAACTCCATGTCTTTCTAGAAAATGAGGATTTAATAGTATCTACCTCATAGAGGGTGTTTATTTTGCTTTGCTTTGGGGAGGCTTTTAGGAGCTGATGCCTTAGCCCTGTCCTGTAACCATCAACCATACACGTTCGACGTAGGTTTCGTTTATTTGGGATCAGAGCAGACAATGTGCTAGGTTCCAGGTATCCCCGCCCCCTCCAAAAGCTGGTCTTAGGCCACATCACTTTTATGAAAGACCCGCTTAGTACCTGTTGTTGCTAACTGCTAACCAGAAGTAATCCAAAGAAGATTTTCGTAAATGCATTCAGTGTTGGTTTTTCAGTGAACTGTCATAGTGGGAGCACCCTCCCCCCAGCTCCTTCCCCTGGAGCCACACTCAGAATCTCAGCATCTGACCGCCAGAGTCTAAACTGTGTCTGTGATCATCTGTGCCTCATCTCGATTTATTTTGTGCATCTCTTATTGAGTTGGGTGCTCAGATTTCAGAGAAGTCCAAGAGAGGTTCGTTTTGGGGTCTGGGAATGCTAAGAGAAAATTCTCCATATAAATTCTTGGCGATTGCTTCTCTGCTTCATGTTATTTCGGCTTCTGAAAGGTTTCCTGAGGAACATTCTACTTTCAGATAGCAGGGGAAACCTGTATTTGGAAGGTCCCATGTAGAGAGAGATGCTTTATATGCTTTGGTATGAGCACAAAATAAACTGGAATAGAGGTCAGAGCAGAGAGCACGTACGGATTCCCGAAGTGTTCAGAACCACGGTGACTGGCTGTAAATTACGGCCATGGTCCAGCGATGCTGCCTCTGTGACTGTAAACACAGCATCATTTAGCGGCAGACGGACAGCCAGCCTCTCCCAGGGCTTTCCCGAGAGCCTCTAGAAAGCGACAACAGCAGAGTGGGATTGGAGTGATGGCCTGAGCCACCTCCCACGTACACGGGGTGACCCCACAGAGGGTGTGACCTGTCCCTTCTTCCTAAGCGGCCAGGCATGCTGGAGTCCGCCCTGGCAGGTACGTGTTGCCCCCCCGCTTGCTGGGATGCTCCGCCTGCCTCAGTGGGGCTTGTGCGTTCCCATGTGGGGCATCTGTATTCCAGCCCGCTCTGCCGAGGAGGCCGGAGCAGCTTGGTGAATACTAAGGAGGCTCGGCCGTGCCAGGCGCCCTGGGCAGCTGCCCACGAAGAATGCAAGCCAGGGGCCTTGAAGAGGGGCCGGCCAGCAGTGGGCCCCTCGGGGTTGACAGGGCCCAGAGCGGCCTCTCAGCTTAACCCTGACCTGCTTTGGGGAGATCTTAAAGGCCGGTGAGCTTGCTCCCACCTCATTCTTGCTTTACCCCAGTCAACACTGGGACACTAGCAGGTGTCAAGCTTTCCTGCTGGGTGGTCTCCGGCTGGACGAGTGGAGGGACACTGAACCTATCAGCAGCAGTCCAGAGAAGAGTGTTGGAGTGGAGCAGAGGGTGACGGGCTTCATGCAGACGTCTGGGCAGAGAGGGGAGAGGCCTGGGGGTAGCTCACTGGTGATGTGACGCCCATCGCTCAGGAGCAGGTTTGCTTCGGTTCTACCAGGGCCCTGGGGGAGCAGTATGGCCCCACTTATCGGGCTGCCAGGCTGAGGCTCGGAGGGCTGAGGGGAGT
This sequence comes from Acinonyx jubatus, assembly GCF_027475565.1. NCBI lineage: Eukaryota > Metazoa > Chordata > Mammalia > Carnivora > Felidae > Acinonyx > Acinonyx jubatus. The sequence continues at coordinate 3,838,829 of NC_069388.1, read as the reverse complement.
TGCCCTAGGCTTGGACGGGAGCCCAGGAGCCTTCTCTAGAGCCTTCTCCTAAGGTGGCAGGCATGTGCATGTCCCAGCGGGCGCCTCCTTCCCTCCCTTCTCGGTGTGTGATAGCATCATATTTCACCGGTTGCTTCAGGAAGACTGAATTCCGATGCTCCACAGATTGACGTCGGGACTTTGTGGAAATAGGGAGAAAGTCCTTCCTTTTCACGGCGGCCCCGACCTGCTTCTCCACCCCTGTCTTTGCACACATAGGCCCCTGATGGGACCACAGGAGACTTGCCTGCAGACTCACTGCCCTCTCTCAGCCACGGGACCACTGGTGAGTCACACCCCCTTCCGTGGCCTCACGCAGCAGCACTTGCCGTCAGTGACCCAGGAGGACCGGGGAAACAATCGTGTGTGATGTTATAGGCAGTGCCCCAGCCAAGAAAGGAACAGAGACAATTAGAAGAAGACAGAAGAAGAAGGAAGGGGCAGGGCTTTGTTTCGCCCAAGGGACTGAGAAAAAAATTTAAGCCTTTGACGATGTCAAGTGTTGGCAAAAATGCGGGGAAACAGCTCTCTTACGTCTCAGGTGCAGGTGGCGTGGTCATTTTGGAGTGGCGCTTTGGCAGAATCCAGGGAAATTAGAAATGTGCGTGCCCCCCACCTCTATTTCTAGGCAAGGAGACGTGAGCAAGGAGGCCCGTGCCCGGGGGTCCTTACAGTGAGGGCACTGCAGGTAATAATAACTGAAAACAACCCACGTAGCCACACAGATCAAACGTGATGTGTTCTCACCCGGGACGCTGGGCAGTTAGTGAAAAGCAATGGACTAAATTTCTACGATAAGGTCAAGTTGCACAACAAAATGTACAGTGATAACATGTTTGTAAACCTGACCTCCCCGCCTCCCCCCAGGTCATATCAGACATATGTAAGTAGGTGTGGGAAGGGGGCTAGGAGAGAAGGAGGGAGCGTGTGTGAGCAAGCATGCGTGCAAAGCAGGTGTGCACTTGAAGCGTTGGCCTGGCAAGGCACGGACCAAATCCATGTCGTCATTCCTTCTGGGAGAGTCGAAAGGAGCAGGGGAGCGTTTTGGCTTTGCCAGCAGCACCTTGCTGCATGTAGAACACATACGTGTGTCCACACACACACACACACACACACACACACACACACACCCCTGTGGTACCTCAACGTATATGTTATGTATATGTCATCACGCGCACATCAGTGCCGCCTCACCGCGTATACCAGACGTGCTACATCGTCACCACACGCGCACACGAGCGCTGCCTCGCTGCGTGTATTATACGCGTACGTATATTTCAGCAGACACTTATTAATTGCGTATCGTGCGTGCGGTCCCCAGAACTGTCTGTGGTGACAGTTCTTCTAAGTTCTTGGCACACAAATAAATCCTCCGGTCGAGTTGATCTTTGATGACTTTTTTCTCTCCGTTTGATGAGAACTCAAGTTGCCATGCTCTGGGCCACCTGAGCCGCGGAAGGTTGAACGCCCATCCGCAGTGCCTGGGATGTAGCTCGGAAACACGACTGCTTCCAGATGTCCCAGACCTCAGATTCCCAAGGCCGCAGTAAGTCTGAAGGTCACGTCTGAGCTGTAAAAACTCGTGCAGGTTGCTTGAGTATTACGTGGAAAGGGATGGTGCTTCTTATTTTTTAATGGGCTCAGAGGACTGCGTGAGCAGGGAGCTATCCCACACCGAGTCGGCAAAGGTCAGATATGCAAGCCATTAGCCACTGTGCTTTTCTGCTGCCGGGCATGGAGAAGGGGCGTGGTTCGCAAGGAGACAGCACCGCGTCCTTACGTTAAGTCTTGGGCTGTGTCCAATGTGCCGTTCTCTAGAGTCAGGGCCAAGAGCTACAGGAAACATGTCCTGAACCAGCAGCTTCAAAGCCAGAAGTCACTGATTCCCAAGGAGCACACTGACCACGCCCCCCCCCCCCCCCCCCCCCCGACCTGTGAAGTCCTGATGTTCCTTTTTATGCTATTAGTTTTCTTGACTCTGGTCTCCTATGTGTATGGTTCCTTTCAAATCCCCACGGGGGCTGGCTCGTATCCTTGGTCTGGCAAATGGTTTTCTTTCTTTCTTGTTCCTCCTTACATTTATTTTTAAAATATTTGAGTAGATAATACACGCATACCGTCGTCATCACCAGCATCCCCGTCATCCCCATCATCACCATCACCGTCATCAGTTACTAGACCGGGAAGCCCCTCCCTCCTCTTCTTCACCGGCTGCCCAGGTCTCCTTCCCCAAGGCCACCTCTGTTAAGAGCCTCCTCTTTGACTCCCTGAAGATATACTCAAGTCGTGCAGCATAGAAGCATACACGTGCGTGTGTCCCTGCTTTCTGACACTCATAATAGCATTCTGTACACCGTATTTGGTATCTTTTCTTACTTGGCCACATCTCCTGTAGATCATTCCGTATCGGTCCATGTCGGTCCGTCTCATTCCCTCTGTGTGCTGCCCCCTGTTCTAAGGAGGGCCCCTCGTCCTCCCCCAGGGCCCTCCCCAGCAGGATACTGAGGTTGCTTCCAAACAGTCGTCAATCAAGTCGGCTCTAGCACGAACACTCACCTGTGTAAGCATCTTTGTTCTCAGGTTCAGGTTTATTCGTGACCCGTGTTCTGGTGATGGTTGGCCGCTCGGTCAAGAGGTTTCATTTGGGTGGAATGGAAAAAACTGACCTGCGAAGATATCATACCAATTTATAACCACACAGAAATGGGCAGGGGCTCTGTTTCTTGTCACCAAGCCAGGCGAATTGAATATTCTAAAAGACGGGTCAACAAGAGGAGTGTTTAAATTAAGAAGTTGTTTTCAGCTGAAATTCAAGCCGCACTTACCGCTGAAAAGGAGGATGTCTTGCATTGGCTTCAACACCACGCAGTGGGCTGGGGGGGCAGGGGTCGAGGGGAGACCGTGTGCCTGTCTCTATACTTTTTTATAACAGAAATTTTCAAGTCAGGTGTGAAAGTGTCACTGTCTGACCCACGCAATACAAGTTTGGATGATAAGCTATCCTGGATTTTTAATTTTTCTGCCTGCCTTTAGGAAAAACTCGTCATGTGCCAGGCAGGCCGAGTGCCCTCCTTGATCATCTCATTTGCCCCTCCTGGTACTCCCCCCCCCCCCACCCCCACCCCCTGAGTGGTGATAGTTTTGTTTTGGTTTTAACAGATGAGAAAGCAGTGGTTTGAGAGACTAAGTATTAGGTGGCTGAACCGGGAGCCAGACATCTCACAAAGCGACAGGCTGCTGTGATCGGCCGTCCTCTGCCCGGCACCTGTCCCTGGTCACTGCCTGTCTGCCGGGCTCCGTGGACACTAGTCGCTCTGAGGGTTTAGTTAGTAGGCAGGGTCCAGTAGGTTGGAAAAGGCCAGGATGGACACCCTGCTCTGCAGTGGTCCATCCTTCCTCCTGGTCCTCCCAGTGCCGCGCTGGGTCCCGCACCAGCACCTCCCACTTCTTCTGTCCCTCTGTCCTTATGGCAGCCATCTCACGGGCCGGGTCCACGCAGCTCAAATGACACCTCCTCTGAGAAGCCCTCCCTGACCCCCCTGTGGAAGGAATCTATACAGCCCAGGAATCCTTCACAGGATTCACAAAACACTCCTGTGTTGGTTTCCTTTGTTGCACTTTTCACTCCCCAAAATGATCCCGTCTGTTTGCTTGTCTATTATCTGTGTCCCCGCAGAGGGAGGGGCCCCATCTGGCCCACCCCAGGCCCTTGAGTGGTGCCGGGGGTGGGGAGCGGAGGCTGGAAGGATATCTGTGGGATGAGTAAATGGCGGTAATCAGCCCGACCGCTCCAGTGTCCCTCCGGTCGGTAGCCTGACCTCTACGCTGGTTGCGTTCATCCGCTAAGGAGGAGATGGGCAAGTTGTGTGGTTGCGTCTCGCGGAGCTTTGGTGGGGAGCATGACAAGTTTTCGTGCAGCTTCTGCTGGAGTTTTGTCCACATCCCCCTCCCCCCGGAACAGAAGGGACAGAGCCCGCCGTGGTGTAGCATTCTAAACAAACGTGTTGCAAGAATCAATTTCAAAGGGATGCTCCTAAAATGAGACTTCTCTCCTTTTCCTTCCCATCTTTTTGGCCTTTGAAAAAGTTTTATGTTGCTTCTGCCATTCTCTGTTCCTGGCGTGCCGATAAGCACCATAGATATGTTACTTTCAAACAGGTCCTGAAATTTACTGACATAATTTCCATTTTCTTGTTAATATTTGTGAGCATGGATGTGGCCTTTTTTGGGGGGGGTGGGGAATTGTCTATAGTTGGGGACAGTTTGAAGGTATTTTTGTGAGGACGTTGAGTCATTGGGGATCACTCGTTCCTGAGTCATGCATTTATTTTAAGCCGAAGTCTTTTGAAAGGTCATTGAGATTTTTCAAATATAGTAGGCAAATCATTGTCTCAAATTCTTTCTCCTCGCTCATTCTTGATGGTTACAAAGGAAATTATTGTCAGGGAAGGGAGGATTGAGACGGTGTACAGTCAGCCTTGGAAGAACATAGCTTTGCACACACACTGGTGACACATGTCTTTTCGTGGGGGGAGGGGTTGTGTCCTAGGTAGGACGTGGTGAGGACTTTACCCAAGGTCTCATTGCTGATTATGAAAGCGACACATGTGCATGATGGAAATGTTTTCAGGTAAGTGTCAGAAAGAAAATTATTACCCACGTTTCACCAAATATCATGGACATTTTTGATATTTGCTGTGTGTGTGTGTGTGTGTGTGTGTGTGTGATCTTACAGATTGGACTACAGACTCCAACCAGGCAGCCCCCTTGTCTGTCTTGTCATTCTCTAGAGTGTCTGTCTACCCCTGAGATGCCCACGGCCAGTTTGCTGGCTGAAATCAAGTTAAGTGTATATGGCTGTCCCATCTTTCAAAGGAAAATTTGGAGAGTTCTCTGTATTTAGTTTTGCATCCTGCTTGTTTTTCATTTAATGCCGGTGATTCCTTATTTTTAAGATTTCTTTGAAAACACGATTTTTAATAGGAGAATGTTTCATTGCATGAAAAGTCATGTTCGAAACCCCCCTTTCTACCTCAGTCTCCAAGACCACCTTCATTCACTGGTTTGAAATCAGTCCTTAGAAGCAGAATTCTTGGCTTGAAGGGCCTGACCATTTTTAGGGCTTTTGTGCGTTTTTGTTAAGTAACTTTCCAGAGAGAAGGCGGCAAGGTTCACTCTCCTCAGCAAAGCGTCAAGTGGCTACCCTGTCTATACCCCCATGAAAAGTGGCTTTGGGGGCACTCTCACGGGATGGATGGATTCCTCCTGTGTATTCTAAACATATTTGCTCTAGCGAGTATCTTTCTGCTGTGTTGTTGTTATTGTTAGTGTTTAATGGTGTGTTTTCGTAAGGTCGTTCCCACTGCCAGGTCAGATGAATAGCGACTGATTATTTTCTTCTGGTTCTTTTCTACATTCCTTCTCTTTATATTTGATCTTTAGCTCGTAGAAAATGCATCTAGGTGTGAAGGGTGTGAACCCCATCATTTAAACTCTCCGTTTTTGCCACTGATTTGAAATGCATGTTTTATAATATATCCACTTTTATTTATACGAAGTTCTTCTTCTGGACTTTTAATTTTCTTTTATTTGCCGGAGCCTGTCCTTTTAATGACTGTAGTTATATATTTTAATATACAACCTCCCTGATTACATATTTATATGCTATGTACTAATTATAATTATATATTAATCAAAGTATATTCATTATGTTTTTTAGTATGAGACCTGTCCATTCTGTCATATGTATCCTATAAGAAGAATATTATGATTTATATCCCGTGAGATTACAATAGAATTGCATGAGACTTTTTAAATCATTTTGGGGAATGACCATCTTTACCAAATTGAGTGATCCCGTTCAGGAACCCGCTACATCTCTCTGCTATTTTAAAAATCAATGTATTCTCAAGTTTAAATTTTGTTGCTTCTTCCCGAGGAGTTCAATACTGTCTTAGGCGTTCTGTGTGTGTTCAATGCGGTACGTGAGTTATTGCCAATGGGATTGTTAGTTCCCTATTAAATTATCTGGGTGACTGTGGCTGACTAGTTAGGGAAAACTACTGATTTGGATCCGTTCATTTTGTAACGAGTTACCTTAGAAACTCTCTCAGTGTTTAAAATAGCTTGCCAGGTGGTTTGGCTCAGTCCTCTGAGTGTGGATGAGATCGACCAGCAGCCCACAGAGCCAGTACCAAAGGGGTGAGTGCATCCCGTACATGTCCGGGGCCTGCTCGGGGATGGCCCTCGTGCAGGTGCAGGGAACAGCCCTCTGGCTGGCTTTAAGCTCTCCTTGCCCTCCTGCAGGCAGTGATCCCAGAATAAGTAAAGGTCAGCACTCGGTCGGGAAGTGGCCACGGGGGACTGGAGCCCAGCTTTCTGATGGCTGGGCCCATCCTGCCTCCTCCTCCGGCCTTTTCAGGATGCTGTGCTCCTGTGCTGTGCTTCCTCCTTCCCCATCTTGCTCACCACTGTGCATTCAGAACCGCCTCCTTCAGGAAGTCTTCCTGGACCTTGCCACGAAGCCGGTCTCCCCGGTCCCTGCTTCCATGAGGGCGCTTTCTTTTCTCCCCTGAGGCAGGGGCCCTGGCGTCTTGTCCGCCGATGAGGCCCGGCCTATAGTGAGCACTCTGCCCATCTAGCTGGCAGGTGTCAGGAGAATAATGGGGTGCCGGAAGAGAATTTAGGAAGCCACCCGGGTCTCTTTGGTATCGGAGCCTGGGTCCCCCCACCCCAATAGTCAGGCCGCTGAAGGTGCCAGGCTGCGGCGTTTGGACGCCCGTGAAGGACAGTACAGTTCACTCGGGGGGTTCAGACTATGGGCTTATGTCCCGGGAAATGCAAAGAATCCGTGTGATAGGCTGACAACACCCTTCGGAAGCTAAGTGCCAACGAGGATACGACCCAGAGAGGTTCCCAAACCGCGGCACGTTCTAGATCCGTCTGCGCCCTGTGCCTCTCCGGTCGGGCATGCAGACTTTCCTGGGGGCTTTTGCAAACATGGGAATAGTGACAAATGGCACTGTGTCCCCCCCCCTCCCCCCAGGTGGCTGGGCCCGACGGACGCTCGTTCTCGCCCCTCCCACAGCAGAGACCAGGCGTCTCTGGCTCCCAGAAGTCAGTGTCCCTCAGGCTCCTGCCTGGATCCCATTAGCGTTAATGGACGTTACGCATGGGCCTGGAAAGATAATGGAGCCATTTCCCCAAGAGCTGTTAATTGGGAAAAGAAGTGTTTGTTCTGCTTTGCTCGTTCTAACCTTGCGATTTCGCGTCGCATGTGAGCACGCACGGTCACACGCGAGTGTGAAAGGCCAGACAACCAAGGGCCCTCTGGCGTGAGAAACCCACGCCCGGCCGACAGAGGGGGCGCCGTCCCCAGCCCGGGTCCCTGCGGCCCAGGCCCTTGGCTCCCTGAGTGCGCGGCCCGTGGCCTTTGTCTCCTGGGCAGAAAACATCCGCACGTGCCCAGCTCCCCCAGACTGTCCGTGGGCCTTTTCCTCGGTGCTTCTCTCGGAGCATCTTATGTTTTCTTCCCAAACAGAATGCAGACTCTGTTTGTGTGTAGTAACAGGCGCAGGGGGAGCGTCGGTGAGAAAGGGCGGTGGGGGGTTCGCGGGACCAAACCGTCCAGGGTGGGGATCAGGCAGCTGCGTCCCGGGCACGGACCTTGGGGGCCCGAATCGGCTCTCGGGTCTTCTCTGCATCCACCTGGTTTGGCTGCCCCCCGCCCCCCTCCGGCAGGCACTCCCCACGAGGGAGCAAAGAGCTGTCCAGAGCGGCGGGCTCGAATTCCCCGAGTTCAGCAGCCCTTGCTTGGGAAGACCGATGTTAGTCTCTGCGGTTCTGTCAAAAGTCCTGGGGTTGATTCTCATCGGTCCGGGCCAGTCGCGTGCCCGCCGGGAGCCAGTCACTGTGGCCGGTGAGGCGAGACACTCTGAACGGATGCACAGGCCCGAGCCGTGTGTCTGTGCGGCTGGAGGGGGTCTAGGGGGTGCGGAGGGTGGGAGGGAGGGGCGTTAGGGTCAGCGGGGCTCGTGCTGCGGTTACAACACGAGCGTCTGAGGGGCTCACAGCCGTGACGTGTATCCCTCTCCAATCGTCCACGCGGATCGAGGGGCAGCAAAGGGGACTCTGCTCATCCAAGTGCTCTGGGCCCAGCTTGACAGAGGTTCTACGTCAGCGTGGGTCCCCATGACCACAGCGGCGGGAAACGTGGCCCGCGAAGCATCTGCCCAGAGTGGCACCCGAGATAACTTCCCCGCAGTGTCTGGTGAGAGCCAGTCACGTGTGCAGGCCGAGTTCAGCGAGATGGGGGCGTGGAGTTCCCTCCCAGGAGAGGCACAGGCATCTGCGAACGATGATGGAGTCCACTACAGGCTGCCCTGCTGGTCCCTAAATGCTTAGTTCCTGTCCCCGTCCCAACGGACATGACCTCAGAGTCCCAGCCGCTTGCCACAGCTCTGGGTCCAGGACCTTTGGGGGATGAATCCCCATCTTCCGCCGTGTTCGGGTGGGGCTCTTGGTTCAGAGACAGGACAAGTTATCCGCCCCCCACCCCCCACACCGAAGATTTACTGTGGGTGCAGGGACAGGGTGCCGCACTAAATACTCGAGAAGGGGACGGAAGGGAGGTCGGCACGGCTGCTGAGCTGTGGCTGCAGACGTGGTGACGTTCCCCTCCCTGGGGGAAGGGAAATTCCTCGGTCAGGCCCCAGTTTAGCCCTTGGGACGGGCTCCCAGGGCACGGTTCTTTCCTTTTTAATTTTTTTTTAATGTTCATTTATTCTTGAGACAGAGACAGAGCGTGACCGGGGGAGGGGCAGAGAGAGAGGGAGACACAGAATCTGAAACAGGCTCCAGGCTCCGAGCCGTCAGCACAGAGCCCGACTCGGGGCTCGAACCCACGAACCGTGAGATCATGACCTGAGCCAAAGTCAGACGCTTAACCGACTGAGCCCCCCAGGCGCCCCCCAGGGCACGGTTCTTAACCCACCTAGCTGCCCCTCTTAGGATGCCCTCTTCTCTTATGGTTCTTATGTTAAGGGAAGATGGTGAAGGACAGGGTTGTCCTGGGCTGCAAGCAGCCTGGAGGCTGAGGCCCAAGGATCGTTTCACGCAGCTCTTGATAGCTGCTTTCGTCATCTGGTGAGAGTTGGGGCAGGTATGAACCTCTCAAATCTTACCTGATGGGTTCTAGTTGGCCTCATCTGCAACATCCACGCCTTGTAATTCTGTTTGAGGTGTGCCCTCCCTGCGAGTCTGATTTAGGGTGCTCTGACGTTGTCAGGCTCCCACAAAACAGCCATAGCCACGGACCCTTTGCTGAGCAATTTTGGCCGTTGATAGTATTTACTAGACAGCAAATAAATCCGTTCGGGATTTTAATGGGGGGTGTGCCAGCAGATGGGGCGAGCCACCCTTCGTCACTCAAAGCCTTCTTGGGTTTGTGTTTGTGTTTTTCTTCTTGGTGCTGACGAAGCAGGGGGCTTTTCCCCATTTTGCAGATCTTTGAATTTCTGAATTCTCTCTCACTGCTGCTGAGCAGGGGGGGCATTTTCCCATATATATTGGTTACATTGTTGAGGTTAGCATCCACTTGGGACTTGAGTTTCCTTAACACGTCTTTTTTGTTGTTGTTGTTACTGTTTATTTTTGAGAGAGAGAGAATGAGAGAGAGAGAGACAGCGAGGGAGGGGCAGAGAGAGAGGGAGACACAGATCCCGAAGCAGACTCCAGGTTCCGACCTGTCAGCACAGAGCTCGACGAGGGGCTCGAACTCACGAACCTCGAGATCATGGCCCAAGCTGAAGTCGGACGCTTAACCGGCTGAGCCACCCAGGCGCCCCTCTCCTTAACATGCTGTAATGAGCAATTGGATGTTTCGTATCTCATGCCTCCCTTTGTCCCCGATGCATTTAGAAGCCAGTGGAAATTCTGGGTGAGGTGGGGGGAGCTGGCGTGGATGGGACACTGGGTTGTGGACACTGACTCAGCACTTCTGGGTCCCCTGAGTCAAGGTCCCGGAGCCTGCATGACTCTGCGTCTCTGAAGGGCAGGTTACGGGTACTCACAGTCACCGGGACCTCGTCTTGTTGGGGTCCTGTCACATGTATCGTACCGTCTGGTCCTCTGCGGAACCCACAGAGTTCTGATTTTCTCCACACTGGGTTTCAGGGAAGGCACTGGTAGGTGGCGAAGTCCAGTCGGATGATCAAGTCTTTCCGGCTTGGAGCTATTTCCTCTCTTTACTTTTTCAGGTTGGTTTCTGGAGAGATTTCTTTAAATCTTCCAGGGTTTACTGTCTGATTCAGTAGCTGTATCCTGTAATAAGCCCAGAGAACCCTATTTATTTGGGTATTGTGGACAAGAAAGGCACAGATAGAAGTGGCCCCATGGATTCACTGCGTTCTCTCGTTTTTGGTCCCAAGCTGGATGCTCCCAGGGTCTGAGTGGACCTCAGAAGGGATGAGTCTGTGAGGCAGCAGGTGGTGAACATACACTTTTTACCCCCCACCCCCTTCCACCCCCCAGTCTCCAGTTAGCCTCTCGATTCTTTTTCACTTCTGGCTCCTGGAAATACCTGACCCCTTGCAGTAGAGTCTTCTGTCCCACCGCCTTAACCAATGGCTGCATCAGTGACGTCCTCATTTCCAATTCTGTCTTTTTCACGCTCCACAGCCCTTAGCTCAGCATCCACGTCCCTTCAGGGTCTGCACACCCTCCCTTCCTTTCTTACCTCTCTTACCGTTTCTTCCCCTCAGCCCCCGAACCCACACCTGTCCTTCCTGCAACGCGGCTTTCCAGAGAGCCGTTCCCCACCCTCGAGGTCGAGGTCAAGGGCTGTACCTTCAGGAAGACTTCGAGAAGAACAGCGTTTGTCTGCATCTGAGAGCATCGCATGCTTATTATAGAATATTTACAAATAAAATGAAAATCACCTGCAGTCATATCACCCAGTGAATCACTGCAAATATTTACACATTTTACATTCATCCTCTTTAATGCAAGCATACACAGAAAATATTTTATGATACCGATGCCATATTGTAGATCTAATTACATATCCTGCTTTTATTTTTTTTAAATTTTTTTTTAACGTTTATTTATTTTTGAGACAGAGAGAGACAAAGCATGAACGGGGGAGGGTCAGAGAGAGGGAGACACAGAATCCGAAACAGGCTCCAGGCTCTGAGCTGTCAGCCCAGAGCCCGACGCGGGGCTCGAACTCACGGACCGCGAGATCATGACCTGAGCCGAAGTCGGCCACTTAACCGACTGAGCCACCCAGGCGCCCCATATCTTGCTTTTAAATACAGCTCTTGGACTATTTAGATTGTATACTTGTACATAAATGTTTGTCCGTATCTTAAGAAATATGATTATGCCCAAGGTATATAAACTATTTTAAAGCCTTTGACACACATTGCCAAAGTGCCCTCTCGGGAAGGTGGTGTTACTCTATCCTCACATCTGTACGGTATGTTTGTCTTGCCAAATCTTTCCAGACCCTGATGAGTTGATTTTTAAAGAATCAGCTACCAATTTGGCAAAAATGGGAAACAGTATGTAATTAGCTTCTTTGGGGTAACTTGTAGAACTGAATTTTCTTTAATTTTTTTTTTTTTTTTTTTTACTGTTTACTTATTTATTTTTTTTTTTTTCAGAAGACTGTTTAAGTCTTCCATACACTTTCCAGGGGGAGGCTTTTGTTTTTCTTGTTGGTTTTAAAGAGGTCTTTGTATATTAAAGATTTTATGCTTTGTCATTTCTTGTGAATCTGTTCCAGAATTCATTTGACTGTTTTTCACGTGGATTTGGAATGAAAAGTTTAAAAATTCTTACATAATTCGGACGATCCACTCTTTCATTCTTTATTACTTACATACGTTTTTAAATGTTTATTTATTTTTGAGAGAGAGAGAGAGAGAGAGTGAGCAGGAGGTGCAGAGAGAGGAGGAGACAGAGGATCCAAGGCGGGCTCTGCGGGTGACAGCAGAGAGCCCGACGCGGGGCTCGAACTCACAAACTGCGGGATCGTGACTTGAGCCGAAGTCCGATGCTTCACCATCGGAGCCACCCAGGCACCCCATGATTACTTATCATTTTAAGTTCACAAAGTTCTTCTTAATTCTGAACCCGTTTCATTTTTTTTCCAGACTTTCTACCATTGTACTTAAATGACTTAAACTGGAGTTTATCTTACTGTAACTATGCGGTGACGGTCCAGTGTGACCTTCTCCCAAACGTCTGGTTAGGAGTCTGCCACGTGCTGTATTGTGGAGGTGTGCGAGGCTCCCCATCACTTTTTGAGCCCGCCTTCCCGGCGATGTATGCGAGCTGACTGGAGGTGGTCCGGGTGGCCACGTCCTGGGGTCTGGATAGGAATGCCTGAAGATTTGCAATGTGTCTCCAGGTCTGGGAAGGACCCCTGTTGTCATTCCTTTTCACCTCGGTCCCCTCTCGGAGGGACTTCCACATTCCGGGGGTTCTGCTGATTTGTGGCCGTGCTTTTGTTTCGTCAGCTGACGCCTTGAGAGCAGGGACTGTGTCTTCAGTCACAGCGTGTCCCCCACCCCCAGCGCTGGCGGAATAGAACTCCGGGATACGTATTTGTCACATCACGTATGCAATTTCTTTCAGGTCATTTTCTGGTTTACTTGTATTTCTCAGCAACCTGCAATTCAGGAAGCAAACGTATGCCGTTTTTATTAGGCTTTTTCTCCAAGCGACAACCCCAGCTAATTGAACTCCCAGCGCTGTTAGTAATTACCAGACACTCAGTACATTAGTGATGGCTTTTTCCAGCAGTCGTTTATAGTCGCTCTGAAAAAATTATTTACTTTTGATTTCAAACCAAAACATTATCGTTTTAATTTTTTTTTATTTCCTTATTCGTATTCCAAACCGAAAGATCACGCTGGGATATGAAATGATGTTGAAACAGCCAGAAAGGAGACCTTGGGTGAGCGACACAATGTGCGGCTTCCTTTTCTCACGTCAGGGTCTGGGTTTGAGTCCCTGTTTGAACCATGATGGATGCGGGGAAACCGAATGACCTTCGAGGCTCTTCTAAGCGCTCTTTGAACACATGCCATCTGGGGCATCTGTTCACATTCAGGGAGGTGGGCAGACACCCGGAGAAAATTTAATCATTCCTGTGTGCTTGTGTTTCTGTTTTCATTTTAACGCTTACATACATTTCTGGAGGTGTCCAGTCTTTTTTTTTTTTTGCACAGAATAGATCTTCAAAAGATGGGGTTTTTTTTTAACCTCAAAAAGTTTTAGAAGCCTTTTATTGACAGGTCACACTCACATAAAAGTGCAAAACTCTTAGGTGTGCAAACCACCTAGAGAACCACTGTCATGACGGAACAGCACAGATGAGATTTTCTGGGTTCCGTGCCTTACACAGGTGGAACCCTTATGATACACACTAGTTTGTGTCGGAGCGCCCCCTGCTGTTGGATGTGGGGATAGGTCAGTCATTTCTTTGCTGTATAGTATTCCTGTGGGTCACTACTGTGTCTGCTCTACTGCCGATAACCTTCGCTTCTTTCCAGCATCTGGCTGCTATGGAGAGTGCCCCTCGGAACATTCTTTGTTTTTGTTTATTGGCTGGCTTCTTTTCCTTTTTTAGTTTATTGTGTGTGTGTGTGTGGATTTGCTGGGTCACGTGGTCTGTATATGTTCGGCAGAAGCAGATCCTATCAAACAGGCTTCCAGAGTGGGTGAACCACTGTCCGCTCCAGCATCCCTCACCACCAGCAGCACAGGCGTCCGATGGTCCATCTCACCACCCTTGATACAGTCGGCTATTTAAAACACTTAGCCGTTGTAGCGTGTGTATGGGAATACTACATTGTGGCTTAATTGGCATTTCCTTGGAAACTCGTAAGTTTGAGCATCTTTTCGTTTTCTTTAGGTTCTTTGTGTGTCTTCGTTTTGAAATGCCTTTCACATTCACTAATAGCGTGAAGAGAGCGGTACCAATCTGGAATAATTTCTAGGATTAAAAAAAATAAGGTATATTCTAGATTGAGCATTTGAGTGGAGATGCAGATCTCAAATTTTTTCCCTTGACGTGACTTGCCTTTTCATTCACCTAATGGTATTGTTTTTGATGAAAAGAAATATTTAATTTTAATGTGGGTCAATTTAAGTTTTTCGTCCTTGTATCTTGTTTGAGGAATATTAGCTCATCCCCAAGCCATGAAGGATTTCTGCTAGAAGTGTTATCGTTTTATCTCTGACATTTAGAATCAGAGCCGACTTTGGTTTGGTGTGAGGGAGGGATCAGGAATCCGCGTTCCCCTATGGCTGTCCCATAGATACAGCACTCTTCTTCCTGGAGAGGCGGATCTCTTTCCCGCTGCACGGCTGTGTTCCCTTCCCCCGGGATCCCGCACCCTGTTGGTGTGGGTCTGTTTACGCCATTCCGTGTTCCGTCGGTCTCTTTGTCACTGCAGCAGCACATTGTCACAGTAGTTGTGGATTTATAGTCGATTCGGATGTTCTGATTGTGTAAATCCTACCACTTTGGTTAGCTTCTTCGAGATTGCCTCGGCCGTTCTTGGTCCTATGCATTTCTGTGTAAAATCATTAAATTGTGCACCAAGTCTCTCTCGCTTTCTCTCTCTCACAAGCGCACACGTGCACACACAACACAATCTGTTGTGATTTTGACAGGGATTGCACCGACCCTGGGAATCAGTCTGGGAGGAAATGAGATCCTTAAAACATTCAGATTTTCGGCCTGTGAACACGGTGGGCCTCGCTTAATATTGACATTATATACTTTTTCTCTCAGTAACGCTTTCTCTGTAGGTGCCTCATGCACGTCTTTCCCTAGGTTTACTCTGGTGTACTTTATATTTTTTGATGACTTTTAAATCTCATTATTTAAATATAATTTTCTGAATCTTCGGTTCTGGCATGTAGAAATATAATTTATTTTTGAAAAGGGACCTTCTCTGTAATAACCTTGCTAAATTAACTTATTCTAATTTTAGAGGCTCTTTTGGATTTTCTAAAAACATTACTCTGGGAAAAAAAAAAGATAGCTTCGTTTCTTCCTATCATGTACTTAAACTTTTTGTTCCTACCGTCTGGTTAATGTCTCTTAGTGCAATTTTAGATGAGGACACTTTTGTCTCATTCCCAATCTCAGAGGCAAACTTTTTAATATTTCATCATTAGGTATGAGTTTGCAGCGGGTACTTCATCCTTCATGACGTCAAGGAAGTTCCCTCCTATTCCTAATCTGCTGATGGTTTTTTTAATTATGAATGCACGTGGAGTTTTATCAAATGCTATTGCTGTATTTATCGAAATGATCATGTGACTTTCCCCCTGTATTTGGGTAATGTGGTGTTTTCCACGGATCGGTTTTCGAATGTTGAACGAATCCAGGGGAAAAGTCATATGGTCATTTCCGGAACAAGCCCAGCGGTGTGTGATGTCTTCCTGCCTCTGTCTCTGATTTCCCAGCTTTGTGTGTAGGGTTTCTGTATGTATGTTCCCGAGAGAGACTGGCCTGCCCTTCCTGCTTCTAGGCACGCCCTTTTTCCAGTCTGGTATTAAGGTTGTGCTGGCCTCATAGAGTAAGTTCTCTCTCTTTTTATTCTCTCCGAGGCTGATGTTATTTCTCCCCGAAGAGCGTGGAGGGATTCCCTGTCAATCCAACTGATGCTTCAACAGATACTTAACTATTTAGAAAAGGCGACATCCTTGTCAGATGGTTGCAAACTAAGAAAAATCAAAAAAGGTAGAGGCAGAGGTACGTGTCCAGATTTCCCCTTAGCGGGAAGGATTCGTTCGTTCGGCAAAAACACCGTGACCGTCTGAGCGCACCAGGCACTGATGGGTGTTAAGGGCGCGGTGGGAGCCAAACCAGAGGCCCTGTGCCTGGGAGTTTGCCTTTAGGACAAAGGAGTGTTTTCAACGTGAGGTTGAGAGTGCGTGTCCCCGCACCCAGCACCCCACATTCCGCGCGGGCTGGCCCTGACCCCTTCTGCGGCTCCGCCCTGCTCCCTTCCTCCCGGGCTCCTCCGTGTTTCCAGGTCTCGGGTGCGCTGTGCCCCACATGCCTCGGGGGCCCTTGACGATCTGCTCTGACCTTCACTCTTCCTCCGCGAGCCCTGCACATTCTTAAAGGTCACTTCTCCAGCGAGGCCTTCGCTCGCTGCTGTTTTAAATGTAGTAAACGCATAGAGAATTTGAGAAATGTAATAAGGCCCACGATTGCCATCGGAAAGATAGTTTGTTACCGGTCCCAAGAGAAGGGGACAGCCACACCATGCCACGGGAGGGAAGCCCTGGGGTCGGTCGGGAGGCCCAGGGAGCGAGGGGAAAGTGGGGACAAGAGCCTTTATTGTGTGTCCCGGAGAAGCAACCCAGTCCCAGTGAGCAGGTAGCATAATGCCAGTGGGCTCTGGGGCACGGGGGCCGCCCCTTGTTGTCTGGCACCTGGCCTTGGGGCGATTAGGGCAAGCGGGCGGTTGTCCAGAGAATGAGACCCCATGAGGAAGCGCACTGAGGGTTGGTTGGTTTGTATTTGCCAACCACGCTCGTGGGCAAGCTGTTCACGGTCCCTAAGATTTGGCTAGTGTGGGGAAGGACAGTCCCTCCAGGGCCAGCAAGGCTCTGGATGTCAGAGCATCAGAATACGGAAAATAAAAGCCACGGCAATACGGCCACTGAGGCTAAATCTTCAGGCCACAGCCTCAGAGCCACCTTCTCTTCCTGCCTAGCACTTTACAAACATGCAGTTGAATCGCGCAATTACTGGTTTTTAATGTTACCTGTTCTCACCAAATTGTGGCGCTTCCCAGGGACACAGACTGTCCTCGTTCTGCTTAGCAGGGAAGTCCTTGTGCCCCATGCACGGCCAGGCACACACTAGGTGCTCAATAAATGTGCACTTCTTCCCTTCCTTCCCAAAGGGTTGTGGTAAAAAAACATTAGTAGGTAAAAAAACAAAGCAAACAAACACACAAAAGAAAAAAATAACGAAAAACCAACCCCAAATGCAGATTAAGACCAAACCCAGCTTGGTCCCGGTGGGTCCCTGAGCCGCACTGCCGTCAGTGTTGGTGGAATGAGCGAAGGAAAGGTAATTGACGTTTACTTCCCTGGAAGAGGAAGACAGAACAGTCATCACAGTGAGATTATTTTGGAAGTCACTTTGTTCTTACGCTCCTTGTTTCTGCCACAAACTTAGAGACAGTTAGTTTTTGTTTTCATGAAAAATTGAAAGAACCCTTTAGTGTTCATTCACTGTATCCTCTGGGGCAGGATTAATGATCTTAATAATGAAAACAGCCTGCTAACTTTGTAAAATTGAAACTTGTGGGGGCGCCTGGGGGGCTCAGTCGGTTAAGCCTCCAGCTTCAGCTCAGGTCATGATCTCACAGTTCACGGGTTCGAGCCCCACATAGTGCTCTGTGCTGACAGCTCGGAGCCTGGAGCCTGTGTCTCCCACTCTCTCTTCCCCTCCCCCGCGTGCACTCTGTCCCTCTCTTTCTCTCTCAAAAATAAACACTAAAAAAAATTTTTAAGCTGAAACTTGTGTGGAGATGGGTTTAGACCTGAGGGCAGCCTAAGACATAGTTCAGAGCGATCTGTGTGGCCTTTCCCGGTTCCCCCCACCCCCAGCCTGTGCCGAACTAGAGTGTTTAGTTTACGTGTCAGTATCCAACCAGGATATTGACATGGTCGCAAGCCCCTGAATTTATCACGCTCAGTTAGCTTTTAATTCCCATTTGGGGTGCTGTGCAGATTGCTTCTTCTCATGTCATTGTTACAATGGCCCTGCAAGGGAGACAGTGTCACTGCTTGTGTCCTAGAGCCCGGGGCACTACGGAGGTGAGGGCACTTGCCCCACCGGGCACATTCCACGCGGTGTTGCTGATTCACCCCAGGAAGCTCTTAACCACGTTGATGTGAATGACAACACACGGCTCTGTCGCTCCTTACGGTTCGTTGAAGAAGAGAATGACATAAGTAACAAAAAGAATTTTTTTTTTTGTCTGTGTTTTCAAGTGTTCTTCCAGAATCATACTTTCCGTTAAGTCTAAAGTGTCAGGAAAGCTGCAAAAATCCAGGGCGCCCGAGTCTTTGAAGAAACTCTTTGAATGGATGCATGCATCATCCATGTTCCTTTAATTCAGCGGTGGACCGAGTCCCATCCTCCATGCTGTGTCCTCGTGTCCTGGAATGGCTCTCCCATCCAGGTCTGCAGATGTCCCATGAGGCTCGGGAAAAGGTCCCAGGGGGTAAGAACTCTGGGTTTGTGATGTTGTCACAGGCTCTTAGCAGCCAGCGGGCTGATGCAGCCTAGCCGTTAGGTGGCCAAGAGCAAAAAGATTCCCCCTTTCCTGCCTTTCTTCCCAAGACTTTATCCCTTGGAAGATTGGAAACGGCTTCCCCAAGGCCTGGGAGCCGGACATCTGTGGCAGTAAGTTCCCTCCTCCGTGAGTGCCGCCCAAGGCCACCCGCTTGCTTTCCTGCTTGCCGTGTGGCTCTGGGTGACCTCAGGTCAAGGCAGTTGTTGCTGCCCAGACCGACCTTTCCCTCTGGTCCCATCGCAGAGCAGCGAAGCTGTGGGGGCTGTGCTTGTGACTGAGCTCCAGCGGGACCCAGCCCCGGGGCCAGCGGGGCCACCTGCCTGGGCCATGGGCCAGGCTGGCTCCCTGTGTGCACGTGCCTGAGGGCAGAGGAGCAGGGCGATCATTTGCAGCAGTAAGGCTCATCCCACAAACTTCGGTCTGGCCCCTATTGATGACGTAGGAGAACGCTCCCCAAACCATTGCGGTCATATTCCTATCTCTGTGTATTTCATTCTAGAATGGGATCTGGTTTCATCTTGCGTTAGGCTGCTCTGTGTGAACCTACCATTTCTGTAAGGCAGTGACAGATGAATATTGGCAGTTTTGAATGATTCGATCCAATACAAGTTAAATTAAACTTTGAGGAGTAGGCCGATTAGCCCTTTGCGTGGCTCTGGGTTTTAAAAAGGACGTCTACGGATTTCAGCATATTTCTGTCATGCGTGGTGAGCAGTGGTTAGTGGGTAGGGCACACTGGTTGGCCTACGTGTGGCCTGTTGTCACCAGAAAGCCCTAGACCTCCCCAAAGGACAGGGATTTAATTGTAAGGGCCTTTCCTTCCCTAGAGAAGAACCCATCACATCTCATGAAAATTGAATGTGTCAAAGTGTATTGCATGAGGTTTTGTTTTTTTTTTTTCCCACTAAATTAGTTTGTCTCCCTCGGTAACGCAGATGAATAAATTAATCATGCCCCCCCCCCCGCCCCCACCGGGTTGTGGGGCCCACAGGCTGCCCTCAGTGTGAAATTCACTTTCTCTTGTCGCTGATCCTTCAAGAGAATTTTCTGCCTTTGACTTTTCTATCTGAGGTGATTTCAAGTTGGCCGGATTCTGTGGGGGTTTTAGCTGCACTTGGCACTTTTGCAGCAAGAGTAGGCCTTTTGCTCTCCTTCTTCCAGAGCAATGGTCAGATAAAACTGTGGTCCCCAACTGAGCCTCTGTTCTGGGGGGTTTGAACACTGTTGGGGAATTCGTTTGGCTTGCTGAAGCATGGGTTTTCATGACTGGTTCCTCCCTTGGTTCTGTCATGGGCATGACCAATGTGGTGAGGGCCACAGGGCCACTGGAAAGGTCTGTGGCCTGAGCACCACCACGGGGTCACTGGAGAGGTCTGTGGCCTGACCACAGCCATGGGGCCACTGGAGAGGTCTGTGGCCCGATCATAGCCACTGAGGGCCACTGGAGAGGTCTGTGGCCCGATCACGGCCATGGGGCCACTTGGAGAGGTCTGTGACCTGAGCACCGCCACGGGGCCACTGGAGAGGTCTGTGGCCTGACGACAGCCACGGGGCCACTGGAGAGGTCTGTGGCCCGATCATAGCCACTGAGGGCCACTGGAGAGGTCTGTGGCCCAATCACGGCCACGGGGCCACTGGGAGAGGTCTGTGACCTGAGCACCGCCACAGACCTTGAAAGCAGTCCCTGCGCTCATTTTGTTGGTGTCCCTGCGGCTCTGGCTCATCATAGGTGTGTGACGGGCACAGAGGAAGGCCGTTTGGTGCCGGGTGGCTTCTGAAGTGAGGAAGGGGCATCGCCACGCTACTGTTGGAGGGCACTGTGTCCAAGAGCAAACAGCTTCTCCCAGGAGGCCCAAACTCCCCACTTTATTGGGTGAGCCCTCCCCCCCCCCAGCGACCCCCACCCCACACAGGGCTCCCGCAGGCCGGTACGGTGCCCACATGCACATCAGTAGACGTTATAAGCACCCACGAGGAGGCCACAGGCTCACGTGGACAGGCCGGTGGGGCCTGAAACAGGCAGAGGCCACGGCCCCTTCCACAAGGTCTCTCCATTGCCATCCCCTTTGCTTCCTGGGGGCGGCGGCCGTGTCTCCGTCAGGCCCCCAAGGACATACGGCTGAAAATCAAAAACTGAATCACAGCACTGCTTTCCTGTGATTCCCTTGAAAACTGTGCGACTTTGCCCAGGACGTCTGTGGTGTCTTCATGCGTTCGGCAGGTGTTTATTGAGTGCCTGCCGTGTGCCAGAGACTGTGATGCAGGAAGGCCACCCAGGGAGCCCAGAGAGACCGAGGACGAGCTGGCGGGGGCGCTCGTGGTGGGGGTGTGACAGGTGGCCGCGTGCAGTCACCGTGCTGCACTCCCACTCGCGTGAGGTCGCGTAGCCCTCCCGGCGGCCGGTGGCATGCTGGCGTCATGCCCCCTGCACACACGGAGGCCCGAAGAGGCCCAGGGACTTGGCCTCGCTTCGGCAGCTGACGAGAGCGCAGCCACGGGCCGTCCGTCTGGCTGCGGAGCCGAGCTCAGGGTGGGCCTGCGGCAGCCTTTCCTGGGGGGACTGAGCTTGTGCGGGGGGTCTGTGGGGGGGGCTCCGTCCTGACTGGTCGTGTCAGCAGCACCCACCCGTGTCTACGCCCGACAGAGGCACCGTGGCCAGAAATCCAGCGAAGCCAGAGATTCCCATGCTCCGTGAGACACGATGGAGGGGAGCGGCGACGGGGGGCCGGGGCGCACAGAGCAGGGCCCCCAGCCCTGACCGTGGGAAGGTCTTTGGGGAGGAAGCGAGGTGTAAGCTGCGAGCCAGGATAGGAGCTGGCCAGGCTAAGATGCAGGGCGAAAGGGTTTTAATAGGAAGGCACCTGTAGGGTTCCTGAAGCAAAAGAAAAGAGGCGCTCAGGAACCAAGAAGTGGCCAGTCTGGTTGGGTGATCGGTGAGGAGGCCAAGAGCAGGCAAGGCCAGGTCCCGTAGGGGGGATACTGTGGACCTCCTGGGCTCCCATCCAGAGGGCAGCTGACCTTGAGCAGGGCGGTTACTGGGATCCAACAGAAATTTATGGAGTTCCTGCTGCCCTTGCTGTATCATGCTGGGTCCACAGAGTCCTTGCCTTCAAGAAGCTTCTGTGCCAACGTGAACGTAAACAGATACACGACACGTCAGAGAGCGACACGTGCCAAAGAAGGCGAAACAAAGTGACGTCTTCGAGGGAGCTGTGAAAGGTACCGGAAAGCCACGTGGAGAAGGTGGGTGGGGAGGGGTGGCACGTGGGGACAGTTGAGATTTGGGGATGAGGAGTCAGCCCTGTGGCGATGTCGGGGGAATGCATTCCCGGCAGAGGGGATAGCTGGTGCAAAGGCCCTGAGGCAGAAGCCCACCGGAACGCAGAGTACGGTCAGCGTGGCTGGAATGGATCAGATGGGGTGGAAACGGTACTGAGGGAAGCCAGAGTGTCCTCAAGGAGTTTGGGTGTGATCCCAAACTGAGCGGGGAGCCAGTAGGGAGTTTAAGCAGGGGGTGGCGGGCCTGATTGGTAACTCTGACCATCACTGTGCTTCTGTGCAACCAGTGGCTTGTGGAACAGCAAGCACAGAGGTTGGGTGGAGGGGGTTAGCTCTGGCTACAGGGGACGGTGAATGGGGGTTTCACGCTCCCAGGGTGTGCCGCCGCCCCCAAAATGCAGACAAATGGAATCCTGTACCGTGTGGGCGTCCATGGCTTAGTATGTGTTCCCGGGGCTCAGGCATGTGCAGCGGGTGTGACGTTCCTTTATATGGCCGAGTAAGAGTCCCCTGTAGGGACAGACCGCGTTCTATCCGTTCATCAGTTGTTGGAAGTTTGGGTTATTTCTTCCCACTCTCTGGCTGCTGTGAGCCACGCTGCTGCAAATATTCACGTACGGGTTTTCGTGGGGACGTATATTTTTAGTTCTTCGGGGTAAACACCTGGGAGTGGAATTTTCAGATGGCGACGCTGCGTAACCGCGCGGGAACCTGCCCGACCGTCTCCCACGGCGGCTGCCCCGCCTTACGTTCCCGTCAGTGGTGCGTTGAGGGTGACACTTCCTCACACCCTCGCCCACACTCGTGAGGGTCCCTGAGCATCTCCGACCCCTGCCGTCACACTCGTCCTCAGCGGTTGCCGGGCGATCTACAAACCAGGCACCTGGCGATAGCGCCCACCAGCTCTCGGCTACACGAGAGGCAGCACATCCACAGGCTCCCAGGGGTCAGGACGCCTTCAGGGGCAGGGCCCTTGCATTCTCTCCTGCCCGTGTTCATTTCAACCCCCCGCTCCCGCCGGAAGGACTGGTGATCTCAGGCCTCACTTCATTTACTTAATGGATGAGGAAGGAAATGATTTCTGAGGCCAAATGATTTCTGAGACCAGAGCAGTCCCCATGGACTCCGTTTCAACAATGCACTTAAACTTCCACTTGGGGATTCACTCATTAGGCTGGGAACTGTGACCAAAGACCTTTCAGCGTATGATGTTTTATAAAGGGAGTTTGAGAATGATGACTTTCGAAAAGGCATTTGAGCGGGAAGGATCGGGGTCATTTTGGGGTCCCCAGTGTGTTTGGAGCTTGTAAAAGCAGCTGGACGCGGGGCGCACTTTGTGCTACCCTGGTCTGGTCTCGGGGGCGGGTGAGCAGCAGAGATGTGCCGTCTCCCTCACCCGGTGAGATGTGCAGCCCCGTGTTTGTGTCCAGGGCCGTCACCGGTGCTGTGTGATCCCAGGCCAGTCGCTCAGCCCTGCTGGGCTACATTTGTCTCTCTGGCGCCTGGCTCCCGACGGAAATGCACGTAAGATCAACAGGCGGTGAAGATTTTTTCTGGAGAAAGGTGGGAATGTGATATTCCAAGCTTTCCAGGTGGCTTCGCACATTGTTTTTTTCTGAATTGGACGCGCTCACCCCAACTTGTTCTCATCGAGTCAGATGTCTTCTAGGGCGTTCGTCCAGACCTCCATCATCGCCCTCAGGCGCCTTTCTCCCTCCAAGCACTTACTTGGGCTGTCACAGTACAGCTGTGAATTCAGTTCTTTGATTGATGTCCCTGTGTCCGTGAGCCCGGGTAGACTGAGCCTGGGTAGACAGTGAGCCCAGGTAGGCTATGAGCCCAGTGAGGGCAGGCACCATGTCACCCCAGTTTTGCTTGTCAGTGTCACCCTAGCACGTGGCACAGAGCAGATGGGGGTCTTAGTTTGGGTTTATTGCAAGGTGACCCTGGGACGTGGGTCTGAGAGCAAGTAACTCCTAAGAAAGCGGTCCGAGGAGGGGCCGAAAGCGGAAGTCACGTCGGGAAGAGGAAGAGGCCGAGTCGGGTGGCCTCGGGCAGGGCTGTGCAGGGAGCCACTGCCCCCGATCCCACAGGGGACCCTGGAGCGCGCGCAGCTCCTCAGATTTGTCTCTAACGGAGGCGAGGGGACGGCGCTTTACTCGTGTCAAGTCACCGGCTCAGGCCGGCCGGGCCGTGTCCACCCCCAGCACTGCCCGCTCCTTCACAGGGACACCGGGAGGGCCCGAGGTCGCGGCCTCGGGACGGTGGGGACCCGGGGAGAGCCTGCCCTGGGCTCAGGACACACCCAGGGTCCTGCCCACGTCCTCCTGGTCGTGCTTGGATGAATGGGGCTGCCACCTAGTTCCGAATTTGCGGTTTCTGCGGTGCTCTGACGCGGGAGAAGGTCTGCGATGGTCAGCGGACGCGGAGTTTCAGATTCCCACGGCCGGGGCGCTTTGAAATTCGTGATCCTTCACAATTTTTAATTTAGGGTCATTGCCAGGTTTGCGTGAGACTTTATGCTTTTATGGCTCTTTCACATCTGCGTGAGTCGCAGTCCTGACGCACGTGTGGGTTATCGTTGGGCACCCCGGCCTCCTTCCTTCTGGACCCCAGAGTCCTGATGCCGCGAAGGGCGGGGTTGACACGCAGAGGCCAGGCCGGGAGGCGCGGCGGCATCAAGTGCACAGGGAGCCTGCTCGGCTTGGTGTTGACCTGCCGCGGCCGGAACAATCGCGCGCTTCGTTCTCCGGGACGTCGGTCTTGTCCGCGCTGGGTCAGGCCACCGCTCGAGGCGCAGGTGCGTGGAAGAATGGAGGGCTGTCTGCTCTTTGTTCTACTGGAAACCACCGCTCTTTTTGGTGGGCTTTATGGCTCTGACTCTGGCTTTGTGACTCGACAGAGGGCTCCACTGGGTCAGGACATAGTGTCTGTTCAAATTGAGGTAACATTACCTAAATTTAACATTTGAAATCCCGAAATTTAGCATTTTGACTCCTTAAAGGGTATGATGGTGTGGCCTGAAGTACATTCACATTGTGGCGCAACCCCTAATTCTAGAACTTTCTTGTCACCGAAACAGAAACTCTGCCCCTCAGCAGCCGCTCCCATCCTTCCACCCCTCCCCCGCCCCCGGCCCAGCCCTGGCGACCACTAATCCACGTTTGTCCGCTCTGGCCTTTTCGTGTAAGTGGACAGACACGTCTTTGTGCCTGCTTCTCTCTCTCAGCATCACGTCCTGGGGGCCCATCCACGTCGTGGCGCGTGTCAGTGCGTCGTTCTTTTGGGCGTGTGATACGGCGCAGCCGTGTGGGAAACGGGCTGGCCCGTGAAACAGGGCACAGGGGCGCCTGGGTGGCTCAGTCGGTTAAGCATCTGACTTCAGCTCAGGTCAGGATCTCCCAGTTCATGGGTTCGAGCCCCGCATTGGTCTGCACTGACCGTACGCAGCCTGCTTGGGATTCTGTCTCCCTCTCTGCCCCACAGGCACTCTTTCTTTCTCTCTCTTCCAGAATAAAGAAAAAAAAAAAACACAAAACAAAACCTGGAACAGAAGACCAGGAATCCCCCTCCTAGGTGTATACCCCAAAAGCACTAGAAATAGGTCTTCAAGCGAGCACTGGTCCACGAGTATTCCCAAAGCGCTGTGATGGACCGACAAGCAAAATATACAACGAGGTAGTCCTTTTCTTTAGTGTTTATCGCATCAGGTGTTGTCACTTTGGCAGGAATCGTACTGCGTCCAGAGACAGTCCTCTCCTTGGCACAGGGCCGCCAGCCTCACTCTCCGTCACGGCGCCCCTTCCGCTCATCGGCTCCTTGCCTGATTCCTTCCAGAATGTCTCTCAGGAACCTGCTGGGGCCGAGCCTGCAAGGCCTGTCGCAGTGGGGAGAGTCTGAGGGAGAACACGCCAGAGGAGCAGGGCCCACGGAGCCAAGGACAGAGGACGCGCTGGCACTGGGAACCCAGGGACAAGAAGAGGTGGCCTGCGGAGGAGGGAGGAGGGAGGAGGGAGGGATGGGCCCCTCCAGGAGCTGCCAAGTGTGGGGCTCAGGGGGTGGGAAGAGCCCCCGGCGGCTGGAGCTGCTGGTGAGGGAGAGGCCAGGGCTGAGGAACAAAGTGGGATTTTATTCTGATGCCCGTGGAAGCCCCTGGAGCAGATTAAGCGGGGTGAGGTGGGGGGAAGGGATCGTCGCATGACATGACCGGGGTCAGACGTTGCAGGCAACTGGGAGCCGCGAGGGGGGCCGGGCCCGGGGTGCATGAGCAGAAGACAGTGCAGGTCAACGTCTTAGTTGTCCGTTCTGCTGTTGCCACCCATTTCCCCTAGACCTTGGGTCTGGGAGGGCAGGGCTGGGTCTCGGGCCCAGAGCGGTGCTCAGGAAGGAGCACTTGAGTGTGAGTCCGTCAGTCCAGTGTGTAGTGTGGCGGGGCGTGGACAGAGCTGGCTGCCGCGTGAGAGCGGCTCCCGGGGGCCCCGCAGCGGTGGAGAGCAGTGACTGGGGCCAGGGTTAGCCCTGCGGCCATCAGCTGGGGCTGGCCCTGCCTGGGGGACCCCCGGGGGCTGTCTCCCAGCAGCCAGAGACTCTGGGCATGCTCCGAGGAGGCAGGTGTCACCGGCTCTTGCCTGTTCCCAGAAGGTGTGCACTGTGCAGACTTGCTGGGTCGCTGAGCCGTCTCGGCCCCGCTGTCACTTCTGTGATGGCACCAGGGGAGCCGGGGCCGAGACAGGGCCTGTGGTGAAGCTAGGAGCCAGGGGGACAGCAAAGTGCAGGTGCTCAGGCAGGGCGGCCTTTGCTCTCAGGGGAGGGTCTCGGGGGCAGCGTCACATCAACCCCTGAGGGGCCAGAAGGAGGCGGCGTGGGGCCAGAAAGTGTGGCTAAAAAGCATCAAGTTCAGAAAGAGCTCAACTTGGTAAAGCCTGAGAAATGTCTGATGGTGTAGGATTATAAACTTCAGCTACGCCTGCACTAGGTCCCTGGGTAGGGACAGCTGGTTCTCAACTGCTTGCTGAGCCCTCACTGAACCCTCCTGAGCCCTGTGTTTGGGCCTGAGCAGGGGGCGGTTACATGGGACACACTTGGTCCCTGCTCTCCTGATCACATAGCCGAGAAGGACATTCAGTTCACGGACAGGCAAATCAAGAGCTAATTCTAAATTATACTGAAATTATACTAAATTATGGTGAAAAACCCATAACAGGTGGGTATGGAGGATGGGACCGTGAGGTACGCGTAGGAGTTCATCAGGGAAGAGTGTTGCCTCCAGAAGGATTGGCATGGGGGCGGCCCTGTGTCAGGAGAAATTGAGCGGGAAGCAGAGGGAGATAGTGGAGGGAAGCAGGGGGCATGGGTGGAGAACAGCTTAAAGAAGCAGTCACCTGGGGGCACCTGGGTGGCTCAAAGGACTCTCGATTTCGGCTCAGGTCATGACCTCACGGTTTCATGAATTCAAGCCCCGCCTCGGGCTCTGTGCTGACTGCGCGTGGAACCTGCTTGGGATTCTCTCTCTCTGCCCCTCTCCCGCTCTCTTTCTCACTCTCTAAATAAATAAATAAATAAATAAAAGAAAGTAGAAGGATTGGGGTACAGTTGGGGTCTTGTGTTTCACCAGAAAAGTCACAGTGACATTAAGCAGGAAAGTAATGCGAGACCCTGCTGGGGGGGGGGGGGGGGCGGGGGGGGGGCAGGCTTAAGCGGATGCTGGGAAACCAGTCTGAGGCTAGAGTTGGAGGTGGGTAGTGACACTGGCTGGACCCTAGGGGTCAGCAGCGAGAGTGAAGGTAAGGGATCCTGAGCCAAAGCCATTCCTTCCCGCCTTCTTTCTTCTCCCGGCGTCCAGTGGGACTTTTCCCCGAAGACGTTTCCGAAGGGACCACCTAAGGCAGGGGTCAGCTCCCAGAGCACATGCGCCTTCCACTGGTGTTTATAAATCAAGCTTGATGAAAGCGTATCCGCACCTATTATTTAGGTATCGTGGATGGCTCTCATGCAGCGGCCCGGTAGTTGCCACAGAGATTGTCTGGCCCTTTACGGAAAGCATTGGCCCATCCCTGACCCGCGCGGCATGAACGTGGGACCCACTTTCAAGATGCAAATCTGTTGGCTCAGACTCTTCCCAGCCTTTACATGTGTGTAATTCCTCTCAGAAATGCTAAAAGCATGCGTATTTCTAAAAATTAACATTTGTCCATAAGCTCTGACTGGCATGTAAGAGCCTCATGTCACACTTTAGCGTGGAAAGTCTGGGCTGGGGCTTGGGCTTTGAAGGCAGTGGGGAATATTATCTCCATTTATAGTGCGATGCTGACGTCTCTCGGTGCGCTGTTTTACGGTTTATCCTTTCTCTGAAATACGCGTTTTTCTCCCCTCTGTAGAAGAAGATCTTTAGGCGGCTGTCTCTAAAAGCAGCTTTTCGTCTTTGCAAAGCCCGTGGGCTTCTTGCTGAGCAATTTCTGCAGGAGTTTGCCGACGTGCAAGTGCAGACCAACCTACTAAGCGCGATGCCGACAATACCGGTGTCCGAGACGCCAAAGGTGGCTTCCGGGTCCCCCCTTTCACCGTCCCCAACTCCACGGCCCTCGTGGTCTAATTCCTCGTTGCAAACCCCACGCAGCCTTTTCAGACCCACCTGATTTGCAGATTTGAGCTGATTTTCACTTGGAGAACCGGCCATATGTCTGGCAGACGTCAGCGACCATTGGCAGGATCACGGGGTTGATGCTAAACAGATGGTTTCTCTCGTCCCGTGCGCTGGTTTTCCCACCAGACGTGCGAGGCAGAAAGAAACCACTTTGAGGAGGCCTTGGTTTCTGCACTGGCGTCGGGGCATAGATGGTACCCACTGTCCCGTCTTTGTTTTCTCCTCACCATTGCTGTGCGGGGGCCCCGGGCAGCTACATGGCTCAGAGCCGTGGGAAGTTTCAAAGCCCAGCTTCTGCAAAGGTCTTAGAGAATCCTGTTATCTTTGGAACACACATATTAGGGATAAGACTTTTATATTCCAAAAATAAATTGTCGTGAACACTTCCTAGCAGGAATACATTAAAAAAATTTTTTTAATGTTTCTTTTTGAGAGAGAAAGCGAAGAGAGAGAGAGAGAGAGAGAGAGAGAGAGAGAATGAACGGGGGAGGGTCAGAGAGAGAGGGAGACACAGAATCCGAAGCAGGCTCCAGGCTCCGAGCCATCGGCACAGAGCCCGATGCGGGGCTCGAACTCACAGACCGCGGGATCATGACCTGAGCCGAAGTGGGACGCTCAACCGACTGAGCCCCCCGGGCTCCCCCTGCAGGAATATGTTTAAACTGCTTCATCTCACGTCTCCTGCTAGAAGCCTGTTGTTGCCCCAGCCTGTGTGTGGTTATGGTTATGGCTGTCTGGGCCACGAGGTGTAAATAGGGGTTGCCTGATCTGTCTGTTTAGGAAGAGCTGGTGAAACGTCCGTATACGGTTGCTTACTGCAGGACTTCTCAGAGCCTTCACTGTGATCATTCGCGGCAGCCCTTCAGGGAGGGCTTCTAGTGTAGGCAGCGTTTTCCCATCCGTCTTTATCCGTAGAGCATCTCCCAAGCTAGGGTTCCATGGAACATGCTTTGGGAAACACTGGTGTCGCCCCAGTGCGAGCTCTACATCCAAAAGCCTGGGCTCCTATGCCAGCCCTGCCACTTACCGGCTGTGTGACTCCATACGTGGGTCCTGTCCCCTCAGCCTCCTCTTCTCAAATGGCAAATGGAGCTGGAAACGTAGCCCCTGCCTCCTGGGGTCGTTTGCTTGGAGTGAATGTGCCAGTGAATTTGGCGGCTGCCCTCGGCCTTCTAAACCGTGTTCTCCTACGATGAAGCGTCCGTTCGATCCGCAGGGTCCCGGGGCTCGTGTTCACTCCGACGCCTCTCCAGGGTCTCCTGTTGCCTTCCCTGTGTTTCTTGGGCGCCTCGGCTGACGGGCAGGGCCGAGAAAGCCTCCGTCTGTGTCAAGGGCTGCTTGTGGCGGCCGCCGGGGGAGGGGACGGGCCAGCCTGAAGCCTGGAAGTTGCTTAGGGATTGTAATTATCTCCTGCCGTCCAGGGGCGCAGAGGTGACTCCGGGTCGCTGTTAGTAACCAGTGACCTGCATTTGGATTCCACTTCAGTTTTTCTACCGCAGGATCAATGTCTCTCATTCATTCATTTATTCACTCAGTCCATCATTCATTTATCCCACACACCGGGTGCCGTGCTGGGCGCCTGAGGAGGAGTGGGAGCCTGCTCTTGGGGTCCTCGTGGCCTTTACTGGTGAGGCTGCGGTTATCTGCACGGGGGCTGTAAGGGACCACAGGTTCTGATGGACAGGCTCGCAGAGCAGCAGGAAAATCCCGCAGAAGTCCTGGGAATAGAGCCATCGGCCCTTAGAAGTTCTTCTCCCCTTTAAGTAAATTCACCCTTCTTCCTGCATCCCTGCCCTCTCCCTCCCCACCCCAGCGACCTGTCCCCGCCTCCACTCCCGGCCACGGTTACGTGGAGTGGACCACGTAGGTGTTCGGCTCTGGGCCCTGGTTCTGTCCGTATTGATCAGTGCTCCCCGGATATCCTGCTCTAAGGTCGTCACTCAAGAATTTTCCAGGAATGGGGACAGTCAAACCACAGTCCTTGTACATCTGGGAGACTTAAAATCCATTTTGAAAATCTGGGTTTGGAGGTTCAGACGCGTCCTGGTGGTGGTTCAATTAAAACACCGAGAACTTCCTTCGTAGACAGCTGTCCGGGCACATCTTTCGTGGCCTGGCCACAAGCCGTGGGTCTTTCGATGCTGAGTGCCACAGTTTTGCTCCACGCTGCTTTGATGCTTAGGTCTGCTCCAGCCCTGGCTTTCGCCCCTCATCCCCGACAGTGCTGTCTTCACCTGCTCCATGTGATCTAGCGAGGGGGTTAGGATGAGGGCTCTTGGAGCGGACATCCTGACTTGTAAGCATCCTGTCACCTTAGCTGTGTGACCTGGGAAAGTTATCTCACACCTTTGTGCCTCCGGCTTCCTCCTTGTCACACGGGGGATGAAAAGACTGACCTGCCTGCTGAGGTCTTTTTTTTTTTTTTTTAAGTTTATTTATTTATTTGGAGAGAGAGAAACAGAGAGAATGAGAGAGCACATGAGCAGGGGAGGGCAGAGGGAGAGGGAGAGAGAGAATCCTGAGCAGACTCCCCACTGTCAGCACAGAGCCCAGCATGGGACTCAAACTCACAAACTGCAAGATCACGACCTGAGCTGAAATCAAGACTCAGACACTCAACCAGCTGAGCCACCCAAGCGCCTCCGCCTTCTAGGGTCTTGATGGGAACGAAAGGAGCTGATTCGTGTTCGGTGCTCAGGACGGGGCTTGTCGCACAACACAGCAAGCGCTCTGTAGATGTGCTGTTGCTGGAACAGACCTGGGTGTTCCTGATCCTTCCCTGTGCACCAATGCCCCAGGTGGAGGGCTCTCCCGGCTCTGATGAGGGCTCTCACTCAGCAACATCTCTGGATCCCTCCCTCCTTTCTGTGCCGGCCTGCGACCCTCATGCTGCCTGTCCCCTCTCAGAGAGCCTCCCTGCCTGCAGCCTGGCTCCCTGCAGCCATCATCCACACGGCACTCGGTGAGGCCCCTTCACAGCGCTGGTCCTCTGTGCCTCCCCTGCCCTCCCCATTCCAGAAACCCCGAGCTCCAGGATGAAGGCTCTCAGATTCGAGTGCCCAGACCCATGCTGGCAAATTGGTAACACCAAAGACGACACAGTTTTATTCATTTATGTATATTTTTAAATGTTTATTTTTGAGAGAGAGAGCAAGCGGGGGAGGGGCAGAGCGGGGGGGGGGGGGGGGGGGGCGGGGCGGACAGAGGACCTGAAGCGGGTTCCACACTGTCAGCCCAGAGCCTGACGCAGGGCTGGAACCCACCAACCGTGAGATCATGACCTGAGCCGAAGTCGGACACTCAACTGACTGGGCCACCCAGGCGCCCCCGTGTTGTTTCTTATTCACTTATCAATATACTTTTAATTAAAAGGGTCCTCTCTTACCGTGAGGTTATTTTCTGCCTATTATTTATGGTCGGTGGTGGTGATAATACATGACAGTCTCGTGCAGGTGTATTTGCGTGTGTGTGCATGTGTGTGTGTTGGTCGTTAATCGGCAGTGTAGGAAGTTGGCATCTCTGAGCACGTCTGTCTCCCACGTGGAAGTTTTACGGGGCTTCTGGACCTCCCAGATGAGGACGCCAGACCTTGCTTTTCTGCCTCATCTCCCGTCGCCCAAATACCACGTCCTGTCGTGCTTTGATGGATTCGCACCCTTTACTCAGCTCCTCAACCTCCAAGGCCGCAATCAAGTATCACCCGCCCCCCAGCAGCCTTCTCAGAGCCCGCCTCCCTCCATGCAGAGCAGCTCTGGCCCCGGGCGGGCCTGCTGCCTGAGTTTGGGAATGAATGAATGCATGAAGCAAGCGGAAAGCGGTCTTCCGATTTTGGCTGATAGAGAGGGCGTCTGTCTGTCTTCCCTGCGAGGCCAGCCACTCAGCTTGTGGGGGTCATCAGCGAGTGGGGGTCCCCTCCGGGGTGTGTTTTGGGGAGAGGCCAAGTGCTAGAAGAGGGAGACAGGTCATTCGATGGAAGATGGGGAAGCAGAAATGCCCGGGGTCACTAAGGAGTGGACTCTGGAGTCCGATGGACGGGGGTCGGATCCAGGCGCCAGAGTCACAGGCCGAGCAGGTGTTCATTTGAGTACCTCCCGTGTAAAGATGCCAGGGGCCCACGGTGAACGAGACAGCCACAGCTCCTGTTCTCATGGACAGGACTTCGTTTGTCCAGGTGAGAAAGACAGATGGCAATTGTAAACAGTACGTCCCGGGAGGATGTCCGAGAGCTATTGGAGCGAGGGTGGAGGGGATGTCATGAAGGAAGGGGCTGGCCCTGGGCCAGGCATGAAAATGAGCCCGTAAGCTCAGTGAGCTCAGTCATGGTGGCCTTCCCGGCCTTGTCCTAGAGTGGTACCTCAACGTAGGTCTGTGGGATCCATCGGTGGGGGAGGGAGGCAGGGTTGGGGACCAGGAGAGGGCTGGAGTGTTGGGGGGGGCGGAGCTGTCTCGTGTCAGCAGGCCGGGCCACCTGCCCCATCCATCATTTGGGAACCCGGGACGCCTCCCGCCTGCCCTGTGGATGCCAGTTTTACTTCCTCACGCAGATGTGGGGAAACATGTTTCATTAATTAACTGCTAATGCTTCACAGGTGGCAGAGGTGGCCCGGGAACAGCCCCGCTGTGTCATTCGGAGGCTGGAGGGATGTGCTAATGTGTCTGCACCCCCGGGAATGCCCCCGGTGGGGGAAGGGGGCTCCCCAGCAGCCCGAGAGAGACACTGGGTGAACTCACGGGCTGGAGGTAGAGGGAGGAGGGCAGGGGCGCCAACTGCCCTCCCCCCTCCCCCCCCCCCCCCCGGGACACACACATGCGGGAACACAGCCACTCCTGCATACACACGTGTCCCCGTGCACACCCACCCTTGGTGTGCCCAGGAGGACACACACCCGCCTCTTGCTCACACAGACCCCCAGGCACATAGTCGGGGAGAGTCGTGCCCTCTCTGTCCTCGAGGTGCTTGTGATCCCTTCGCTGGAGGGTACAGCGTCTGTTCTGACGTTTCTGTCCTTGCGCCTGGTCCTGGGCTGAGCCCCGCAGGGGGGGGAGGCGGAGGAGGGAGGGGGTGCTGGGGGTGCAGCCCTCAGCCTTCCGGAGCCTGCTGCCCTGGGCTTTTGCTCCCCGATGACAGCAGGTCTCCGAGGCGTTGCTCAGACGAACGTGTCTGTCCTGGTCGAGCGAGGCGGATAGTTGCTACATGGACAAATCAGATCTTTTTTTTTTTAATATGAAATTTATTGTCAAATTGGCTTCCATACAACTCCCAGTGCTCATCGCAACAGGTGCCCTCCTCGATGCCCAGCACCCACCCTCCCCTCCCCCCTACCCCCCATCAGCCCTCAGTTTATTCTGTTTTTAATGAGATGAAGATCCCTCAATGGCTCCCTGCTGAATTTCGAGTCAAGTTCGAGCCCTTGGGGCCCCTGCCCTTTCTGTGCTCCAGGCTGTGCGTGAGGACCCTGTGTGTCAGAGGGGCGTTGGGAACCCCGGTACCTGCTCCAGCCACTAGGGGCAGAGGTGGGGGGGGGCAGGGAGTCCAGGGACTCACACGATGATGGTGGGGAGGACGGAGAGGGTGGGGAGGAAGGCGATGGCGAGGAGGGAGACTCTGCCCCTCGGCCCACCTTCCATGGGTTCAAGCAAGCCATGTGGCCGAGCCCCGGGCAGGGATTTGGGAAGTCCCGTGCCCTCGGTTCCCCAGCGAGGCCAGGGCAGGCGTGAGGGTGCAGGGAGGGGTGGTGCCAGCACGCCCTGCCCCGTTAGTGAGTGACAGAGCCAGGATGTGAACCCCAGATGCCTGGTTGTAGCACCTGCTTTCTTAACAACTGCACCCTACTGCCTCCCATAGCATGCTGCGTGCCGTGAATGTCGCCGCGCAGGGATGACGACTGTGAATAGGGGGCGGAGATGAGTGGGTGGCCACCAGGAGCAGCTCTGGGGAGCTACACAGACGTGGTGATCAATCTGCACTTTGTGCTACAGGAGAAGGGGAAGGGCAGGGAGCGTGCGGAACGGCGATGTGATCAGTTATATTTGTGAGGGCGGGGATCGCGGGGAGACCGGCTGGAAGGCCTTGTGGGGCATGCGGGGGAGCCGCCGGCGGCCGGTGGCCTGGACCAGGGTCACAGGTTCTACTTTGCGCTGCTCTGTTTTTGCTTTGGCTGCTAGGAAGCTCGGAGCCGTGTGTGTGCCCTCCTCTGGATTTCCGCACTCATCGTGTGGGGCATGTGTGTTTCTGTGACGCCACCTTTTGTGGAGTGGTGACAATGGTCCATTGTCCCTCTGCACATCTCTGGGGATCTTCATTTTCACACCAGCCCAAGGCCTGGGGAGACCTGGCCAGTTCTCTTCCGCAGGACAGTGGCTCTCCTTGTGCCGTGTGGCTCTGACCCACACGCTTGAATCTGGCGCCCATAGGCAGGAGAGGATGGTAAGACACAGTAAGCTGCTTCTGGGAGGAGAAGGGCCTGTCTGCATCCCGCGGCTGGAGCACGGTGCTGGGGAGATGGTGGGGGGGGGGATCCGCGACAGGTGCCCTGGGGCTTCCTTGGCTCCCCCGCCCCCCACCGGGCCCTTGCTGGGTGTCGGGTACTGGGGGCAAGCTCGAGCAAGCTCGTCTCTCAACAAGACACCCCTAAGCTTGTTCTTCCACATGCGGGCTGCTTTGTAGACCACCGGGGACAGTCTCCGGTGTGTAGTTAGCGCTCAATTAATAACAGCCAGAGAGAGCGGCCGCGCAACCTGGGTGGCTGGGACAGTCCTGCTTTGTGCCTTCTGCTGGTGTCTTACCCATTTGTGTCCTGCTCCGGGAGATAAATTCACACAGTCACCGTAGAGGCAGCTTCCAGATACGAGAGGGGTCCGGGCTCAGGCCCCGCAGGGTCATGCCCGACCTCCGGCGTTTTCTCGCTCTGTGGGTCCACCAGATGACTCACTGCTCTGAGCCTCAGTGTGCTCATCTGTAAAATGGATATGATAGGAGTCCTGTATCTCATAGATTTACTGTGAGGGTAAAGTTAGTTGGTACCTGGCCAGGAACAAGCAGTGACTTTTACTCCAGGATAATTCTTTTGTTCCTCATATAATAGAAATTACTGTGAAAATTTCTACCAGAACTGGCATGGTCTTAGACACCAGAGTGTCTATATGGTCTTAAAACGTAGTTAATATCATTCTACATGGATTGTAACATACTCTCAATCAACTGTGTGTTATATATGTTTACCTAAGTTTCCAGCCTCTGGGGCCACCCTGCATTTTCCTTTGAATGCTGGATGTCAGGGACGATCATTATCTTTATTTTACACGTGTGGAAACTGAGGCTCGGAGGGGCTGGGTGCCGTGAGCCCTGGCTGGCTGCTCCTAGCCCAGGCGGCTCGTCTTTGGGGCGTCCATCACCTGGGGCGCCAGGCCAGGTCTGGCCCCTCTGGTGGCCTCCCACTGAGGACCCTCCCGATACCCCCTCACTCCAGCCCTGCTCATCCAGCATATTTGGGCCCTTCTGGGGCTTCTTATCTCTTTATAAACTCAGGCTCCCAGCCCCTGCTTGTGCATCGCAGTGAGGTGAATTAACCCACTGGCTGTGGGACTAAATGTGTTCTGGGTGGCACGTGTGTGTGCGTGTGTGTGTGTGCACGTGGGGTGTCCTGGCCAGGGTCCAGGCACCGGTGCCGGCAGCCATGCTGGGTGGGGAGCACTGGCTGGTCTGTGAACCCCCACCCGAGTGACACTGAGAGGTTAAAACTCAGCACACCCAGGGCCTCGTCACTGCCCTGTCACAGGAGGGGTTTGGGGCATCTTGAGGTTTTCCCCCATCCTCCCGGGCACCGGCCTGAGCTCTGGTCTGAGCTGTGCCCGTGGGACAGGGGTCCGGGCGGGCAGTGGAGACAGCAGCCGTCTGGCTCACGTGACTCTGCACTTTGACCGTCTTGTCCGCTGCACTGTTTTCCGTTCTCACCGATCTTTTTCCTTAAACAATGAATACATCGTGAACTGCAGAGCGGCCTGTGGAGAAGCATGTGTCTTTCTCTTCCCGGGCCCCACAGTAGCAAGTGTCCCCCGTTGCTCGAGGACCCCACGGACGTTTACTCTGCACGTGCCAGCATGCTAGGGGCGCAGGCCAGCCCCGGGCTTTGGAGAATCACCGGTGGCCCCGTGGGTGAGGGGAGCCACGCGGGATTGGTGATCACCCGGCCCCTCCTTGGTGTGCTCCCCTTGCAGATGAGATGGACCCAGCCCCCCCAGCGCGCTCCGAGTATCTGGTCTCAGGGACCCGAACCCCCCCCGTGAGGAGGAACAGCAAACTGGCCACCCTGGGCAGGATCTTCAAGCCCTGGAAATGGAGGAAGAAGAAAAACGAAAAACTGAAGCAGACCACATCCGGTGAGCATGGGGGACAGGGAGCCGGTGCCACTGTCCCCGAGCTTCTCGATGCTGATGTTGTCTCCCCCTCCCCCACGGTGGGCGGGCTCCCACAGCAGGGGCTGCTCCGCCTTTGGGTCCCTTCCTTCCTCTGGCACAGGCCCCACCCACCCGGCTGGGGGGCGGGGCCAGCACCGGGCACACCTGCAGCCCACTGCCCGCCCAGACCCACGGGGCACACGGGTGGGTGGGACCTTGTTCATGCGCACCTGGGGGTCCCTGCGGGGCAGGGAGGCCAGCTGGTGACGGCAGTCCTTGCCGACCACACTGCAGTAGCACGCGCCCAGCCCCCACACCCGGACCCACACTTCGGGGGGCCTGCCGTCCCTAGGAGCCCCCCAGGTGATTCAGAGGGCCAGGGCCCTCATCTCGGCCCCAATTCCCGCAGGCTCCTCCTCTTGCTGGAAGCCAGGGCCGCCGGCTCCAGGGCTCCTAAGCTCTTCCCGAGGAGGGTGCCCACAGGGGCAGTGCCCCCCCAATGCCCTCCCACCACCGGGTCCAGAAGCCCCCTTCCGTCACTCACCTGCGGCCCCATCCTCACACCCTGCCGGTCCCAGCTCGGTGGGAAGTTGGGTCGTGGCGGTTGGACCGTTGCCCCTGCCCCCTCGAAATCCACGCCAGGAGCTATGGCCACGAGACAACCACGCGGACACACGTGGTGACAGCCATACAGCAGGCCGTGATAGCGAGCAGTGACCAGCCAGACACTCAGAGCACCCCCGTCACCCACGTTACCGTGACCCCGCCCATCTCAGGGAGGGCAAGCGGTCCCGCGGCCAAGGTCTGGTTCTCGAGTGAGAGGCTGTCCTTGGTGAAGGGGAGGGGGGCCGGTGCCGTGAGAAGCAAACCCCATGGGCCTCGCGCTGAGCTGTGCACCTGTGAGCTACGGCTGGAAACAATTAGTGAGGGAGACGCGCATGTGGAATTAGTCTAGGCCTTGGGGACCAGCCTGGTAAGTGCCCGTCTCGGGCTGCTGTCTCTGACGGTCCCCAGGGGCCCTGTCTCCTTCCCAGCCCTGAAGCCGTGCGGCGTGCAGAGACAGGGCTACCCCAACAGGTCTTTCCCTCACACCTGTTACACGTTTTACAAATTATTTTTAACCCCCTGAGAAGCTGATTGACCCGTTCTCCTTGTCCACAAGGGCAGCACATCAGTGTTACTGCAGGAATCTCAAACACCTCCTGTGTGCCAGGGCCAGAGTAGATGGGGGACCCAGGCCCTGTGCACTTAGGGCTCTCTGCCCAGCGGGGAGTGGGGCGACAGACCAGTGAGCATGCGTGCAAGCATGCGAGACGTCACGGCTCCTGTGGGGCCCCAGGGGAGCTGAGCAGGTGCTGGGGAGGAGTGCGGAGGGGGTGGGGTGGGTGGGCAGATCTGAGAAGGCTCGGGTGAGGAGGCACCGTTGAACTGAGATGTGATTGGCCCCTTGAGAAAAGCAGGGCAAAGCATTGCAGCAGAGGGAACAGTTCACGCAAAGGCATGGAGTTGGGGAAGGCACCAGGGCCCAGAGCAGGGTGGCCTCCGTGACCTGGGGAGCCCCTGATGCTCTCTGGGCCGTGGGATTGGAGGGTTGAGCCGTGCAGGCCCCCTCGGCACTGTGCTGCCACTGAGTGGCCTGGAGGTTCATCAGGATGCTGTGGGGTCCCTGTAGATGCATGGAAGGTCTCCAGGTTAATACCTGCAGGATCCCCACCTGGAGGCCCTTTATCAGGCATCTGGCCATCTCAGGAGCAGGACTGCATTTCGTTTACTTATTCCAGACCATTCTTCCCCGCAAAGTGTGGGATGGTAGTTATTTCAGCTTTTCAAAAACGCCATTTCACAAGCACTGTTGGTTAACGTGAGAGGAAGTCAATCTGAAGGTGATTTCAAGACACTAACGAAGCCGGCAGTGGTTTGGGCGGGGCGGGAGGGGCAGCGTCATGGGGACGGCTCCCAGAGGCTGCAGTTGGGGAAGTGGCCCCGAGCCGGCACCTGCTGTGGGGGGCTGGCTCGGTGATAGGGGCGGCCCCCTGAGACGGGACAGCAAACCCTCGCAGCTGCCTCTTTGGGGTGTTGGGAGGGCTCAGGAGTCAGAGCAGACAATGTCCTGTGTGTGAGCCGGGCCCCCGTGAGCATGACCCGAGCTGGCTGGCTGGCTGACCACGTGGCTCTTTGGACCTCCACCCCTGTTCTGCGCACCCCTGTCTGTGAGGCTGGACAGCAGCCCCTCTACTCACACCTCCCAAAGTCAGAGTTCAGTGTCTCAGTTTCGTGCATACTTCTGGCCCCCGGACATTGGATTGGAAATTGGACTAAAAAAGGAAATTATGCTCCCTTTGCCGGAAAACATCTTCCTGCTGGTATGTTTGGCTTTTCCCTGTCCGTCTGCAGCTGTCGGTGTGAGCGCCCTGAGGGAGGCCGGCCCGGACATTCCAGCACAGCCTGGGCTTCCCAGACCCCTACCTCCCAGTCCCTCTGGTTCTGGGTCATTCCACGGCCCCAGGTGTAGATGCTTCTCATCCAGCTTCCCCAGCGCTGCCTCCAGGCGGAGGCCATGCCTGTCTGGCTCCCCCATGCCTTTACAACATAGGTGCTCAGTTAATGCTTTATTAGTTCTAAGCATTTGAGCAGCTCTGTTATCCCTGCCGGCTGGCTCCCACTCGAGCCCTGGAGGGAGGGGGGCTGAATTGTTTCTGCTTCCCAGGGACACCCCAGCGCGTGCTCAGTAGATATTTTTGGCTGAGTAACTTCCTCGTCCTTACCTGTTTGTCCTCTGGTGCCAGTCTTTAAGCTCCGAGGGGAGAGGCCGGCTCCGGTCTGTGCTCCCCGCTGCAGCCCTCACCGGGCAGAGTGCTGGCACACACAGGTGACCCATAGGCCCTCTGGGATCAGGCTTAGTAGCCAGCAATTTGCATCTTTCAAAGAAGGGGGTCCAAGGAATTGCATGGGGTCGTATTTGGAAATTGAGTTCTAACTGTAGGCAGATAGTTTTCTGGACAGATGAAGAAAAGGAGACTGGCAAGCAGAGTGAGCCCCCGGCCTCGCGAGTAGGGGTGAGTGGGAGCTGGCACCCTGGCCGGGCCCCACCCCCATCCTCCCTCCCTGTCTGGCAACTTCTCTGGAAGCTTTAAAACCCGGGGTTTTCTCGGAGGAACTTCTGGGAAGGCAGTGGTCACAAAAGACCATGTTCTGACCAGAGCTCTAGAGTCACCAGGGTGTCTGGAAACATAACAGGACCCACAGAAAAGCGCCCCCGGGTGTTGGGGGTGGAGGGAGGGTGCGGTCCTGGGCCGGTAAGTTGGGGAGCCTTTGGCGGAGGGTAGGCATGTGCAGGAGTCAGCGTAGGGAAGCATTAGCCGAGGCGTTGCTTTGCAGATGAATCACAGAAATCATTGCCTTGAACAGTGCGCTCAATGTGCTCCCCTCCGCCGTGCGTACGTGCAACGCTCATCAGGCTGTGTAGTAAGAAAGTTTGGAAGTCCCCAACGGCGCTCCCCGCCCGGTGGCCCCCAGCCCCGTGGTCTTGCCCGTGACTCACCGGCCTATTTGTATGTTGTGCAGCACTGGAGAAGAAGATGGCTGGCAGGCAAGGTCGGGAGGAGCTCATCAAGAAGGGTCTCCTGGAGATGATGGAGCGGGGTAAGTGGGGCCGCCACGGTGGCAGGGGCTGGGCCAGGGCGCCCGGCAAAGGTCAAGGGCGGAACGGTGATCCGGGAAGCCGGGTATCGGGATACAGGAGCTGGACCCGAAGGAGGCCATTCACCATCGGGTCCCTCCATGAGGTTACGGGGCCACCTCTGCAAGCGGCCCGGAGCTAACGCCTGTGGGGCCACGTCCGGCGGCTTCCTGCCCTAGCTGGGCCCGGGCCAGGCCGCTGCCAGGTCCTGGTTCCCCACGAAGTGGCAGGATTGGCTTTTGTTGACGTCATTGTTCCTGATGCGGGCAAGTTGTTTTTACTCGCACGGCCGTCTAGTACCCTTGCTGGTCCTTGTGACGTGTGGACGGCTTTCTGGGTGCTGAGCGTCCTCACCCTCACCCCTTCACAGCACCCTCAGCCCCCCGGGAGCGCTCGGATGCTGCTCACACTGTGCCCTGGAGGCCTCGCCACTGTGATGTCTGCGTGGCCACCTCTGTGTCTTTGAGAAACACCACCTGTTGTGGCTCGCGGGTCATTCGTAACGTTCGTGGCCTCCCCGCCTCATCCTGCTCTCTGGGTGATGACGAGGCACGGGACTCAGGGCCCGATGCACACCTTTTGTGGGTCCTCCTCCTCTGGGACTCTGGTGTCCCCCCCACCTCACCGCCGCTGGGAGCTCTCTCTCGAGCCGGACCAAGCTCTTGCCTCCTGACTGAAGGGTCCTGGCCTCCCTGAGCCAGTTCCCAGAGGGTGTGAGGGCACGTGGCGCCCCTACCCCCTTCCTGTCCTAGATCTCACTAGTGTGTTTGTCGTTTGGCCCAGGAATCAGGGCCGGGAAGGGACCTCGCGAAGTCAGGGCATCCGGA
Source organism: Acinonyx jubatus (assembly GCF_027475565.1). Taxonomy (NCBI): domain Eukaryota; kingdom Metazoa; phylum Chordata; class Mammalia; order Carnivora; family Felidae; genus Acinonyx; species Acinonyx jubatus. The sequence goes on along the minus strand of NC_069388.1, from coordinate 3,797,621 downwards.
TGTATACCAGGCTCCGCCCCCGTCCTGCCTGTCTGCTCTCAAACCCCCTGTGGTCTTTGTCCTCATGTCTCTTCTTCAGCTTCAAAGAGTGAAGTATTTTGGGTTTTAATTTTATTTATTTATTTTGAGAGAGAGAGAGGGAGAGAGAGAATCCCAAGCAGGCTCTGTGCTGTCAGCTCAGAGCTCGATGCGGGGCTTGGTCCGACAAACCGAGAGATCATGACCTGAGCTGAGATCGAGAGTCGGACGCTGAACCGACCGAGCCACCCAGGTGCATACAGAGTGAAGTATTTTGAGGTCGCCGTCTTCCTGGGAAACCAACACAGCAGATGGCTCACGACTGATGATCTAACTTGCGTGTAAGAGGAGAGCTCGGTACCCAGTCCTTCAGGGTTCGGATGCTGAACGTTCCGACTCTCGGGTTTGGGGGGATGTCATTGCTGATAGGAACCTGGACTGTGTTAGTCTGGATGGGACAAAACAGCTCCAAATCCTGCATTTTGAGCATGTTTCCAGCCAACCTTCCTTTGGACCTTGGGGAAGGGGGATGGGAAATGAAAACAGACTTGAGGCTTGTGTATCATCTATCATAGAAAATACTATCGCTGGTGCATGAAAAGTAAGTGGACGGATTTGATTGCTGCCAGGAAAACAGAGGGGTGGGTGCAGAACCGAAGGGGAGTCTTCCAGAAGAGCAGTCTGCCTTTCCTGAGCTCTGAACCTTTGTTAAATGGTTTTGTCTGATGACTGATGGGCCATATGGAGCAGGCGGTGTCTGGCTTTGGCCCCCAGAGTGTCATCTGCCACCACTCCCCCCTTTAGATCACACTTTGTCTCGCCGAGTGATTATGAACCGGGAACCAGGTGGGTCTCACACACGGTCTCCTTCCTCAGGGGTTGAAACTGTGCTCATTAAGTGATGCCACAGGAGATGGTCCCACAGATGCAGGATCACCACGGAGGGGGGTAGGGTGAGCACCCGGAGAACAAGACCCCAGGACCCGACCTGGGCAGGGGGCCACGGGGTCATGTCTGCGGGGGATCCCAGGGCCCCGGGAGAGCAGGCTGGTTCTCAGAGCGAGCTGCGCTGTGCGTTAGCTTCGCCAGGCGCGCTCTTGGATTAAATGCCCTGGGGGCGGGACCCACGTGGCTGGACTTCACGGTACCTCCCCAGCTGCCTCTGGCTTTGGTGCCACCGAGGCTGAGAAACAGGGAGAGCGGGGAAGTGGGACGTATCTTCCAGCCCTGGAGGGCCCGCGGTGGAAGGGAGAAGGTGGGTGAGGGGCAAGCAGGTAGGAAGCGTGGAGGGGGCCCTGGGTCCCACAGAGCCTTGTATCTTCCCTGCACCCCCCCCCCCCCACCCCCGGAAGCTACCGGGTGACAAAGGTACTTCCAAGTGGCCGCAGGAACCCAGGGCAGCACAGGGGCACGGGCTGAGCGGGTCTGCGGTGAGCCTGCCCAGCGTGTCACTGAGGGGGGCATGCTAGGGAAGCAGGGTGCCTCTGGGAGGCGGCCTGGGGCCAGGGGGAGGAGGGGGACGTGCTCCGTGCTCTTGTCATGCTCTTTCCTCCATGTGCTCCAGCTCCTGAGGCTGCAGGGACAGCAGGATCTAGGACGGTGCTTGGCATCAGGCTCCTGGGGCACTTCCTGCCCCACACTGGGGTTTGTGCCAAGCACTTGCTTAGAAAATGCCTTTTCCCACTGGGGGCGGGATCAAGTCCTGGTCAGGCCGTGTGCGCCCCGGATTTGTTCTGGTATTGGGATGGCCGACTGGGTGCTGGGAATCCGTGGGGGGTGCCGAGTGTCCCCTTCCGGCTCTGGGCTCGGAGCTGAGCCTCCTCCCCTCCACTGGCCTCCGCATTGCCTCGGTGTGGGGGTGAGCCCCCACTACGGAGTTCGGAGGAAGGACTCCATGGCCAGCACCTGCTGCCAGCCAGGCTGCTTGTCTGCAGCCGGAGCACCTCCCTGTGGCCAAGCGGTACCCAGGGCTTCATGCCCAGCGGGCGCCTGGGTGGTGGGTGTGGGTGACAGTGACCAAGGGGCGCAGAGAGGCCGCCACGGGCTCGGGTCACAGACCCTGAGAGCTGCCCCAGACCTCACCCGTGCCCTTCTTTGGCCAGGACAAAGCCGCACACGTGCACGGTCTCTGTGTGTGTCACCTGGGGGTTTGCCCACCGCTAGAGCAGTCAGCAGCCTGATGATGTGAGCTGGTCCCCGGGAGGGGACTGCAGGGAAGAGCCCCGGGGTCCCCGGGAGAGGAGCCCGTGTCCCTCCTGGGTGTGTGGTTTTATGAGGCAGTCTGACCCCCCACCCCCCTTGTTCCTGCAAGTCTGCTGATGTGCCGGGTGTGCGCGGGGAGGGGGCAGGTGACCCTTCCCTGCTTTGGCCAGGCTCCGCCGACTCCTGGGTGACTGGCGAGGACCAGCAGCGTCCCCGCCCCTCCGCCGCGTCCTAGCCCACGGGACAGGAGCCTGCACATTTCCCCCCAGTGACTTTGCTCCGTCTTCCTGCGTGCGTCCACTCGGCATTTGCTTCAGTAACTGGAGGAATCTCCCGTTCCAGCACCGGGTGTAAAAAAGATACTTGTGTTCGGTGACCCGAGAGACGCGTGGTTTCCTTCCTCGGGGAGGGGGGGTTGGGCGGCGACGAGTCAGGTGCATCTGGCTGCTACGTGGCGGGAAGGCCGGGCGCGGTGCGTGTGTTTGCGGCATGTTCCTGTCGCCGTGGCCGCTCTGTGTGACACCGGTGGTCCACCGTGTGCCCCTCCACAGCCCCCAGGGGGAGGACGGACATCCGATGGAGAGCAGGCCGGGAGGGAGGGCTGGCTGAACGGCGAGGCACAGGGGACAAGCCACCCACATCTCCTCGCCACCCCCCCCAACGGCGTTTCTAGGCAACGGCCCTGCCAGCAGGGCTATTTTGGGAACTGCCAACTTTTCATTGAACGTGATTATGAACCGGGGCTCTGAGCGCAGCCCAGAAAGGTCCTACAAGTGCGCTGAGCGGGGACGCAGGGGAGGGCCCCTAAGTCCGCGTGTTTGGGGAGGACGAAGCCTTGGCTGAGCTGGCCACGGGCTGCAGGCCTCTGGGCCCCACACGGGCGAGTTCTGGTCACGTGATTGTCGTTGGTGATGACTAGGGGAGGGTCGTGGGTTCAAACAGTGGTCGTCCCTGGCCGCCAGCGGCCTGTCCTTTCGAAGGAGGGGTGTGCCTCTGTAAGCGGCGGGCGGCAGCCTCCCCTCGCGGAGGTGTGCGGTCCGGCCGAGACGGTGCTGTGTCCCCGGCAGGCAGGCCCCTCGGTGCCAGCTGTGCTCTGCGCCCTGCCACCGAGGACCAAGTAAGCTGGCGGCAGAGACCGTCACGACTGCATGTCGAGTCCGTGTAAATCAGCCCTGAGCGGCGTCCGGGAAAGTGTAGTTTTGAGCTTTGTGACATTCAGCTATGCCCACTGGGTCTGTGCCCTTGGCTGGGTCTTTGCCTGCGCCAGGGCGGGTTGGCAGACCATCGCTGCAAGTCTGCAGCAGGTCTGGCCCGGGAGCAGGTTTTGCAAGGCCCTCGGGCTGGGCACGGTTTTTAAACTTAAAGGGTTTTGTGAAAATTAAAAAAGAACGCAGTACCTGCCGTGTGGCCCACAAAATCTAAAATACCAGCCGTCTCCTTTTTTGGAAGAGGCTGCTGGCTCCTCGTCTAGGACCTTTGGTCAGCTGACCTGGCTGCATAGACGAGCCCTTCCCAGCCCCAAATCTCCAGACTTCCGGCTGGCCGGCCTCTCTGCCCTACCCTGGGGAGAGGGCTGTGCAGCCGGTGGGGGGGGGGGGGGGGAGGGGGGCTTGGTGGGCATCAGCTGCGACTCCCGTCCCTTTGGGATCCCACGCCGGGCACCAGGCCCCAGTCCCGGGTGCGGCGAGGATCCTGCCGAGGGAGCCTGTCACCCTCACGTGGGTGCGCGGGCTCCGCCCAGGGGCCGGGCCCTCAGGCTTCCTCGTCAGGCCTCATCAAGGGCAGTAACAATAATTGCAAGCACGTGTCGCGTGCCTGCTCTTGGCCAGGTGTGTGGTGTAGCGGAACTGATTTAATTCCCACGTGGAGGCCGTGAAGCAAGTAGTGATGTTGTTACCCCCGTCTCGGAGGCCAGGAAGCGGATGCCCAGAGGTGTCTGCCGTGGGATGGGAGGCATGGGTAGGGTGGCCTACTTCTTGTCCAACTTTGGGGGTGAAAGGGACGTTGTTGGGGGACATGAGGGCAGCAGGTAGGGAGTGAGACAGGTGGAGGCGGAAGGGGCCTGACTCTGAGACCGACCCCCGCGCCCCTGCCCCCCCGCCACGGGGATGGGAAGCAGCTCTTCCGAGCCAGGCTGACCTCCCCGCCGTGCCGTCTCCCCACGGAGGGACGTGTATGGGTCACACTGCTGCTCTGTGCCGTGGTGACCTCCCTGAGGGGGCCGTGCCGGTGCCCCGTGCATGGGTCGGTGCTCTGTGTCTCAGAAGGGGTGATGGTTATCAGCTGGCTGTGTCCCAGCCCGGACCCGCCCTCTGGTGGCCATGCGACTGGGCCGGTTACGCACCTGGGCACAAAGCCCCTCATTTTCAAAGGCCACACCCTCCCAAGTTCCAGCAGCTGAGCCCCCAAGCAAGGGGAGACACTGGATCCTTGTTTCAGCCCTACTAGGAACCTGGGGTCATTTTTTGAAACAATATTTTTAAGTTTATTTATTTATTTTGAGAGCGAGAGGGAGCATGAGTGGGAGAGCGGCAGACAGAGGGAGAGAGAGAATCCCAAGCAAGCTCAGCGCTGTCAGCATGGAGCCCGACGTGGGGCTTGAACCCATGAACTACCACATCATGACCTGAGCCAAAACCAAGAGTTGGATGCTTAACGGACTGAGCCACTCAGGCACCGTGAGCCTGGGGTTATTTTTTTCTGAGAAGGCCACCTGTCTAGACCGAGGGACTCCCCGCTCTGTGCCCCTAGTCCTGGGCTTGCGGTGCCTTGGAGTGTGAGCCCCCTGCCGGCAAGGACTGACTTGTTCATCCCCACCTCCCTGGGTGGGCCCAGTCCCAGACTCACAGTGGGGGACTGAGAAGGTTTGCATACCAGGGACCTGATTGTGGAATGGTGGGTGCAAACGTGGATTGGTTACCGGTAGCCGTGACAATGTCCTGTGGCAGATGCCTGCAGCACCTCAGGGCATACGGCAGCCAGGGTCTGTTGTCCCGTCTGGGTTGGCCTCTGCTGCCAGGACAGGAGCAGCTCAGGTTTGCACCGTCTGCCTCTCGCCCCGGCCCGCTGGCCCCGCGTGTCCCAGCAGCGAGGGCAGTGGTGCCTTGACTGCAGGAGCCTGCGAGCACTTTTAAAGGCACAGCTGCATCCAACCTGCGGATGCGCTGTTGGTCGAGTGAGCCGCAGGGCGGAGGCCAGCGTGGGAGTGGGGGCGCGCACCACGGAGGTGGGTGGAGGCTTTCCTAGGCTCCCACAGGCAGGCGGTGCACAGAGGCCCTGGGACGGGGGGGGGGGGGGTGGTGAGGCAGTGCTGGGACCCCCTTAAGAAGACCGGATGTGGAGGGGGACTCCGGGGGGTGGCGTGGGGAAGAACTGAAGGGGCACCACAGCAGGGCCTGGGATGGCACGTCTCCCAGGAAGGCACCCCGCGTGAGTGCAAGCGTGTCGGAAGGGAGGCGCGGGCTCTGCTGACCGCCGCGTTTCCTTACAGATGCTGAGAGCAAAGTGTGCAATCCTGACGGGGGTCCCCGAGCGGCACAGAGCGAACCGTCCACCCCCAAGCAGGAGATGCTGACTTCAGAAGAAGCCCAGCCAGGAAGCCCTTTGGCCACCGGGACAGACCAGCCTTCCCTGGACGCACCACTGCCCTCGGACTCCCATTCTGACGATGCAGGTACGGCTGTAACCGTGCGAGGCTGAGCCACTGCCGGGATGGCCGTCGGCTGGGTGGCAGCCGAGGTCCCTGGCCACGGCCTGGACAATAGCTCTGGTAGAATCCTGTCCTTGGAGGCACAGCCATGCTCTGGGCTCCGAGCCCTGCCATACTGTGCCGTGTGCAGTTTAAACTCTGCCGGGGCATTTTTCTCTGGCTCTTCCCAGGACAGTCTCTTGCCACTGGGAACGTCCGAGCAGGAAAATTCTCTCCAGGGGAGCCAGCCGGTGTCCGTAGGGGCATCCTCGTTGACCCCAAGATAGGAGGGCGGGATGGGGTCGAGGGACCTTCCGAGTGGCCCAGATCCTCAGCAGGTGGCTGTGTCCTCCACAGAGCATGACCTCAGTGCCCGGCGCACGGCGCCCGGAGCCGTGTGGTGCATGTGGGGCGTCGGATGCCGTGTTCCTCGCGCAGGGCTGTCCTCGCCACCTCGCCAAAGGGCGTTCTGCATGTGTTGCTTGAAACCTCTTTTCCCAGCTCTCTTAAGTGGGAAGAACAGTAGTTCTCATTCGGTGCCATTTGAAGGTACTGTGCACCCTTCTGAGCCTCCGTGGGGACGGCGGGGGCCGTGGCCGTGGTGGTTTTCACTGACTGGACCAGACAGGGGCCAGCTGTGGGCGAGGTGGGGAGGAAGGGAAGGCAGAGAGGAGGCAAAACACAAGCCCCCCGAAGGAGCCCGTGGTGCTGTGAAGCACCTGCCCCTCTTCTTCTGACCCATTAGCTTTTTTGCAGAAATACTCGGGGGGACCTCCCCGTCAAGCTGGGAACTTCTCCCCTCGTAAAATTACAAGCTATAAGTACGCCAGGCACAGGGTGGGGGTTGGAAGTTGAACCGTCTGCACAAGCGTGGCAGGTTGGAAATCCAGGCCGTGTGGACAGGCCTGCTGGGGCTTCTGTGGCTTTGGAGCCAGGTGGGCATCTGTTCTCTGCTGCCTTCTTCTGCCAAACAAGGCTCACACTGACGCTTTCCACCGGCCGCCCTGGCTGGCACTAGTGGGCACCTGCTGAGAGCCGTGCCCCGCCCTCCCTGGGGGTGGCTGTGCCTCCCCTGTCTTACCCCAGCTTGAAGATGTGATGAGAGTTTGCGGTCTGAAGGGCTGTGACCCTTGGGACAGTCCTGGCCTCTCCTGCGGAGACCCTCTCAGCATATGCCTGTGCCCCGGTGGCCCCAGGCATCAGGCTCGCGTCAAAGTGGTGGTCGGCCTGATCCCGCCTGAGCCCTGCCCCTTGGTGCCCAGCCAGGCTGGGCTGCACCCAGCCCCCTACTGGCGCCTGGCACTTCTTGGCAGGTTCCTTGTGCTGCTCAGCTCTGCCTGCTCCGTCGGCGCCCCTGCTAACCTCCGGCTCTCTCTTTCCCTGTGTGCGTGGTTTGGGGATGGAGTCTCGAGAGTACAGTTGGCTTGTTGAGGCCACAGATTCGTGTGAAGGCCTTTCTCCTGGACGGGATGTGCTGTCAGGTCGGGGGTCCTCATGGCAAATGTGTCCGGATCTCGTCCTCCCAGAGTGATGGGGGAAGGCGGACAAACCTGCTGAGTCCACGACAGCGGGCGTGCACACTGGGGCCCTTCCCTGAGTCTGGGGGCTGGGGCAGCCTAGCGATGAACAAGCATCGGCCAGGCAGAGAGTGAGGGAAAGAGCATCCCGGTTGGGAGAAGGACATCTGCAAAGACAGAGCACAGGGTCCACAAACTTTTTCTGCACGGAGCCAGTTAACTACGGTTGCCTTTGTGGGTCAGAAGGTTCCCGGTGAAACCGCCCACCGCTTCTGAGTAGCCCAAAAGCAGCCACAGAAGATGTGCTGGGTGCCAGCGAGACTTATTTACGAAAGCAGCCCACAGGCTGGATTTGGGGGCTGTGGTTGGCCAGGGAGCAGGACAGACCAGGGGACTTGTGCAGAGCTAAAGGTCTGTACGTGTGGCCAGAGCCAGGGTAAGATAGAGAGAGAGGGGCTGAAGGCAGCTGGAGCCCTGGGGCACGGGACGGAGGTGGGGCCACAGGGGATTTGTGCTGTGGGCGAAGCACCGGGCTGCAGGGCGGGCCAGGGCCCGGGGAGTGAGACCATTGTCCCTGGTTGGTGTGGGGCCCCAGAGATGCAGCCTCACCCCTCAGCTGGACTCTTCGTTCCTGCCCTCGGTGTGGGTCCTGTGCCCCCCAGGGTGTGGGAGAGGAGTTTCCAGAGGTGGCTTGTGGCAAATAGCTAGAGAACGTTTTAACAGCGAAGTTTATTTTCATTAGCACAGGTGGAACGGGTTTCTCACTCTGGGTGGTGATTCGGGTTTTCTTCTAATGAACAAGTTGAAACGAAAAGTGTGAGTTCACGTAAAAGAAAACGTAGCAAACCAAGGTATAGGAACACAGAGAAAAGGCCCGATTTTCTGAAGGATGCCAGTTGTGTGCAGGATGATGTTCTGAGCACATGCATTAGCTCATTTTATGCTGGAAATGCCTCTGGGGTTTTATCACTAGTGTCATTGCCTTTTCTGTCAAGGTGAAACGGAGGTACAGGGGTCTGTAGCTCGCCCAGGGGTATAGAATTAGGGAATTCAGGGCAACGTGTTTGCCGGGCCAACCTGGGTCTGAGACGTGCCTCAACTCCTCACTAAGCTGTGTGACTGTGAATAAGTCACTCAACCTCTCTGAGCCTGTGTCCTCAACTACACGTGAGGATAATGCCTCCCCGTATCCCGGGGTTGCTGCATTTAGGTAATCGGCAGGAATCCCCAACTCTGTCTGGACACACCCTGAGCCCTCCAGAAGTGTCTGCTCCTGGTGATTGTTGTCGACGTCACTACAGAAAAGCAACTTTTGGGGAGCGAGGCATTAACACGCGGGATCTGGCTGCCTGCAGACGCCCCAGAGCCCCTGCCTCGTTCAGCACGTGTGTTTTGGGAGGCGTGTCCACCTGCGCTGTGCTATTGAGCGAGGCCGCCACCGCTGCCGGGAGCACCAGGTCTGTAGGGAGAAGCCTGGCCTTGAGCAAAGCCCTGCAGTGAGGGAGCAGATTACAGTCCAACAGGCTTTAAACTCCCCGCTTAAATAATTGCAAGTCAGCATTTAAAACTACGGAGCTTTCGCGAAAACCTTCCACGTTGGGGGCCCCCTGGGCTGCCGTTGCCACGCAGCCAGGGTCACTGGGGGCTGCGAAGGGGCCACTCCCTTCAAGGGGCTCCCCTGTCCGCTCCTGCCCGGCCCCTTCTGGGAAGGTAAGGAGCCTGGTCCCTGTGCTGCCGCGGGGGCTGATCCGCTCTGGGCCTCGTTATCACGTGGTGGATACGGTGGTCTCCCCGATCTGAGGTTTCAGTCACCTGCCGTGAGCCACTGGTCTGGAAGCGGACACCCCCCCTCCTGACAACGTCGTCAGAAGGTCGACGGTAACCTAGTGTTCCCTCCCGGGCCTGCACCCTTCCCTCGTGTCATCTCCTCCCCTAGGCTTCTATCAGCTCCCATCACAAGAAGTGCGAGGTATCCCGAGAGAGAGCGAGAGACCACATAACCTTTATCACAGATTACAGTTGTTGTTACACTTGTGTTTCACGGGTTCTCGTTAACCTCTTACTGTGCCTAATCTGTAAATTGCACGTCATCCTTGGTGTGCGCGTAGAGGAAGAAACCTCGTACCTCCTGGGTTCGGCGCTCTGCATGCTTCTAAGCGTCCACGGGGGGCCTAGACCGTCTTCCCTGCAGATACGGGGGTGGGGCTGCTGTAGTGAAAGCGTGAGGTGGCTGTGGGGGCACAATGGGACCCAGGTCTGCAGGGACTATGCAGAGCTGGAGGAGACCGGCTATTATCAGCCTCTGTTCGGCCGTCGTTCTTGTCCCCGCGCCCTGCACCTCCACACCCGAGGGAGGCCTGTCCCTCTGTGCTGGGAATGATGTGTGGCAGAGAAAGCTGCATTCTGGGCAGCCACGGTGTCTGGGGAGTGCTCAAGCCTGCACCTGGGGTCTCTTCTTGACCCCAGGAAGTTCATGGAAACGTCCAGGGGCCCAGAATGGGATCCCCTGGGGACTCGTGTGGTGTTCACGGTGTCCTGGAAGGTTAGCTGCTTTCTCTTAGAAAGCAGATGTCCTGCGAACTTTGCTGGGGGAGGGGGCGCGGGAGGGGCCACATGTCCATGTGCGTGGAGAAGCTCCTGGCTTCAGGGGACGTCACTCCTTGGCCAGGTGGTAACACCTGGGCTGGGGCTGTCACTTCCTATGTGTCACTAACTGCTGTGTGCGTTTGGAGGGGAGGGGTGGGGGTTATGTCCAGAATCACAGGTCTCTTAGGAAAAGGATCAAAGATCCGGACCATTGTTTTTGGTTTTTGACCCTCACTTCGAGTTTGGTGATTTGGGTTTGGGTTGACTTTGGACCCTTGTATTTGGGTGGTTTTGTTTTTCTGGTTTTATTTGGATGGTGTTATACCGGTGGCCTAACATTCCCTAAAAAGCCCAGAAGGATCTGTTTTAACTTTAAATGGGACAGGTGGCTGTCCCGCGTTTCTGTTGCCAAGCAGGGCTATGCTCTGACATTCTCAGGAATGCACGAATTAAAAAAGGAAAGTGGGATTCCGTAAACCTGTACTATGTTCACTGTATTTTCTTAACAACGCTGTTTGTTCAGATGAGAAAGCAAAGGCCCAGAGAGATTGTTGCTTATCTAAGGCCAGGGAGCCCATAAGTGGCAAGCTGGGGTTTGATCCCCGGACATGCTTTTAACCATAATACTCTACAGGGCGCCTGGGAGGCTCGGTTGGCTAAGCACCCGACTCTTGATTTCGGCTCAGGTCATGATCTCACAGTCTGTGAGTTTGAGCCCCACATCGGGCTCTCTGCTGACGGCACAGAGCCTGCTTGGGATTCTCTCTCTCTGTGCCCCTCCCCTGCTTAGGCTGTCTCTCTCTCAACATAAAATAAACTTAAAAAAACAACAACACAATACTCAACAATCCAAACTAGAGGTGCTTCTGGAATGCTCTGGAATATGGGTTGTTTGTGAAGTAAGGAGGGGATGGTGAATGGCAGGCTATAGGTGAGACCCAGCTGCCACCTGTCTGTATGGCACACTCAGTGTGCTGGCTCTGTAAACCCAGACACCGAGGCGAGTCTGCCCCTCCCTGACTGGTGGGTGCACTTCAGCACTGCTCAGACCCTGGGCTCGTCCCGCCTGCATCTGGGACTCAGCCAGCTGCCTTGCCCTTGGCCAGCTGTCCCAGTTGAGACATGCCAGGTGTTTGGGGTGCCATGAAACTACTCACAGCAGCTGTCCCCAGCCCACCGGGACCTTCCTGTCTCACCGGTCACTCTTGGTCTTGGAAGGTCTCCAGTGAGTGGTAACTGGGCTCAAAGCATGCCCACCACCTGGGAGGCACTTCCCAGACCAAAGGGCAGGGTAGAGCTTTTTCTCTTGTTACATAAGCACCTACATAATATTCTCGAGTTGGCCTCTTGTCCTGCAAAGCCTAAAATATTTACTATCTGTCCCTGTACATGAAAAAGCTTATCAGCCCCTGCTCAGGAAGGTGAGTGGAGGCCACATGGAAGCGTGTCACTGGAACGTTTCCTAAAGTATGCTGGTAAGTCCTGGATATGCACTCTTGGTTGAGCTTCGGTTGTGTCTGTTCCTCAACTGAGCCCTACGTTGTGGTTTGTGCAGCGACATGGGAGCCTTGGCTTAGAGTTTGGTTGGTGAGAAGCGACCTCTGCTGGTCAGGGGAGCAAAGGAACAGTGCCCCCCCCCCCCCATGCCCCAGACAGGATCTCAAATGTGGGAAACCTGTGAAACTGACCTTGTCTTCTACATCTTTTTTCTGATAAAGCATTAAGACTTTAATGGGTGTTCATGTCAAGATTCCAAACTGTAATGGTAGCTATACATTCACATAAGCTGCAGAGGATAGAGGCTGAAAGATCTCAGAGCCCCACTTTCTCAGCCTGCGGAGCCCCCGACAGGTCAGGGACATAGAGGTCAGTGTGTGACCGGCATGGATGAGTTTTGTGGGAAGATGTTGGAGGGGATTTTGGTGAGACCTGCCGGTGTGTTGAGTCCCAGGGCTCTCAGAGCAGAGGTGGGGGACCCGCATTCCACCTTGGGCTAGTGGGAAGAGGAGACCTCTGTGGGGCTGGAAGAAGCTTGCCCTGCGGTCTCTGGTTGAGGGGTGGGGGCTGGGACCACTGACTCCCAGAAGTCCAGAGCTGTCCTCACCAGTACTCACTAGCTGCATGGCTATTTAGATTAATTAAAACTAAATGAAATAAAAAAATTCAGCTTCACACTGGCCACTTGTCAGTTGCTCATTGACCACCCATGGCTGGTGGCTACTGAAATGGACAGGGAGGAAACATTTCCAGCATCTCAGACATTTCTGTTGGGCAGCACTGGGCATGCGTGCGTCCGCTTCTGGCACAGGCAGGGAAGTTTTGCTGTTTGAACTGCCAGCCCTCTGGAGGTTGCTGCACCAACAGATACTCTGACCTGCAAAAAACCCTTTGTGGACAAAGTTTGCAAAACCCCTCGTGTAGAGAGTGGATTTGGGGCAGGAAGGGAAGGAGCCAGGAGGCCATTGCTGAGGTCCAGGTAGAGGCCAGGGAAGCTTGCGTAGGGAGGACAAGTGAACGTTGCTGAGAAATATTTTGGAAGGAGAGCACACAGGATTTATCTGTGAATGACATATGGGAGGCAAGGTAGTGGGTGTCCAGTCTGGCTGCACGGCTGATGAGCTGTGTAGGAAGCCTGGTGGGGGTGGGGATCTGTCTGGTTGGGTGCCATGTCTGCGGCTCCTAGAAGGGTGCCCGAACCCCATAATTGTTGAAGGACCTTTGCAAGATGGGTTGATGGGTGAATGCATCTGAAGGAAGGGGAAGGCTGGAGAGGGCTTTCCCTTGGGAAATCAAGAGATGGGTTTGAGAATGTTTCATTTTGCCTTTCTAACCTCCAGATGGAGATGTCACAGTGGCTGATAATGTATGAGTCTGGAGCTAGGAGGGAAGGTCAGGGGTCGACAGAGAGATGGGTTGGATTCTGAAGCCAGAGGACTGGATGGGAAAATTAGATGAGAGAATTGTAGCTGTGGACTGAGGAATGGGTCCTAGGCTGAAGGCTGAGGGCTGGGTCCTCCTGGGCAGCCTGATGGAGCCTGCAGGGGGCTGAGCATGTTCAGACAGCGTGACAGGAGGGGACTGGGGAACAGGTGTCTGGGAGCCAAAGAGGAATGTGATGGAGACTGAGGACAACTGAGATCAAGTGGCCCTGTCCCGCCTGACGTAGGCATGGGGACCCTGACCTGGGCTGCCTAGTCTCCCAGTTAACCCATCTCTTGGCAGCCTGGCTAAGGGAACCTGTGGAATCCAGATCATACATTGCTCACCTTGTCCAGACCCCCAGGACTCAGAGGAAGAAACTGTCCCGTCCATGTTTGCACATGGCAGGACCCAGGCTTGTGCCACAAGAGTGTCATGGCCATGGAGTTGGCTGTGGACAATAAAGGCACAGAAATGGTAATAACCTGGGATCCATGGGATGCACAGTGTCTGCTTCCAGAGTTTCCGTGGAAATTCTCCAAGGGCAGGTATCAGGCTAGCGCCGTGTTTTCAGTACCACGGCCAGCGCTCTGCCCCTTAGGGCCTCCAGAACCTTTCCCGAAGGATGGAGGAGCCCCAGGCGGTGACTGTGGGCCCAGCTCTGCCAAGGTTTTCTGGGGAGTGTTTGTATCTTCCTTCTCGGCCGGTTGTAAAAAATGAGACGAGGCCATGCGCAGCAGGCATCTTACACCAGGCTGGGCACCTGCTGTGAGAGGGCAGGGCGTGCTGGGGTCCCCACGTGGGGATGGGGCTGGGGGTCCACCTCTCTAGTATCAGGGAGGAAGGAAGGAAGATGGGTTTCAGGGACAGTTGTGTTGGAGTCAGGCATCTAAGAACAGCACCCCCACCCCTGTCTGAAGGCCTCAGTTTCTCCTGGAGGTGAGGCCACACGGGAGTGGGGAGGTGAGGAGCTGGAGGCAGGTTTGAGGCCGTGACTGCAGGGTGGAGGCAGAGCTGAGGGCTTTGACCGTGGCAGTCCTGAGGTGGCCGCCACTGGGGTTTCTGTGTCACCATCTTCTGCAGCACTCAGCAGGGTGAGCCAAATGAAAGGAAGGCAGAGGACTTGGGGGTGTGGGTGGGATGGGTGGTGTGTGATGGTCAGTAGGACTTGAGTCAGATGAAGGGAGAAGGGAAAAGACAGTGCTCGTGGATGGGGAGAAAGCAGAGGAGGGATGGACAGTCTTGGGGGGCGGTGCTCAAGGGGCAGCAGGAGGGAGAGGGGACAGGGGCGCTGGACGGGCTGACCGTTCCTCTGAGCTGGACCTCCTTGCCTCCTGAACCACTCCTTGGGACCTACACGCACCAGGGGCCAGGGCTGCTGAAAACCACACATGTAAAGTCAATGGCTGTTGAATTTGAGGGTCTGCAGGTGTCAGACCCACATGACATAGTTCCCTCCTGTTTAAACCTTGCAGCAACCGTGGGAGGGACTCTGGTGTTTGTCAGATCTCCCATGTGGGGCAATGGAGACACTGGAGTTGGAGTCACTTCCCAGGATGACAGTGCAGGGGCCGACTGGAGCCTGGGTGTGTCTCATTCCCAAACTTCTGATCATGACCAGCCCCAGGTCTGGTGGGGACAGGAGCTTTGGCGCCACCTGTTGACCGAGAAAAGGAACAGAATTACTCCTGCTCCTGAATTCTTTCCTCTTCTCCCTCCTCCCCCTCCACCCCCCCAACAGTTCTATTGACTTCTAAACTCACAGGAAGTCAGGTCTGTATGTTGAGCAGCCCCTCTGTACCCTGCTCCTGTTAACGGTCCCACCCCACCGAAGCCACTTTACTGTCCTTGCTCATGTCCAACCCCATCAGAAGCAGCATGGCTTGTGAACTCTCTGTTTTGCCTTTGAACCCAGCCAAGATGCCGTCAGCATCCAGAGGTGAAGAAGCAGACGCCTCCGGCAGCCTCCCGTCTACCGCGGATGAACCCTCTCAAGCCTTAGCCGGGTCTGACTCCCTGGACAGCCCTCCCAGACCCCTGGAGAGATCCGTGGGCCAGCTCCCCAGCCCCCCGCTGTTGCCCACGCCACCACCCAAGGCAGGCTGCAAAACCACGAAAAATGTCACAGGTGGGTCCGCATGCATGCATCCTTCCATCCGTTCACCCATCCGTGCCTTCGACCAGTCTTGATGGGCTCCCGCTGCGGGCTGGTTCTCACCCTTTGCTTTTGCCATCCGGGCTCTAGGCAGTCCCAGGGGAGACGAACTGGAGGCAGGAGGCCTGGCTGCTCTTAGCAATGAGCTGTGGTTGTCAGGTGCAGACCCCTGGGCTCTCTTAAGCAAATGAGGCAGTTTATTGGCAGGAGTCCAGGGAGTCTTCCAGAACCTGAATGCAAAAGGTGTAGCCATCCCCCAGGAGGGGGACTTTGTCTGTATGTTCAGGTGTCTTCTCTGTCTCATGTTCTCTTTCCCTCCCCCGCTCCTCCCCTTCCTTCCCCAGTCTGTCTCCACTTCTCCCCGATGGCTCCATCTCTCATGGTCTCTGCTTGCTCTGTCTCATGACCTCGTTCCAGTGAGCTCCATCCTGAAAGGCAGAGGGAGGCAGGGATAAACACTGGACTGTAGGGTGGGGATCAGAGAGGGGAGCACGGCCGGGCAGAGGCCCCAAAAGGCATCCGCTCCTATAGCTTTGGCCACACTGGCTGAATAGTCCCTGGAAATTGAGACATTTGCTTTCGGAGTTTGGGTATTTCTTGTCCCCTCACTGCTGAAAATAGGAGACGCTGCTGGTCTCAGGGAAAAAGCAGACCCTTCAGTCCGAGGTGACTGTTTTGAAGAGTCGATCCTTACGTGCTGCCTGAAGGCGGCAGGCATGAAGACAACGTGGATGGTCGACCTGAGCGGTCTTGCTGTCCGTGAGCCCCTGACCACCACTCACAGTACCACTCCTTCCCTCTTGTTGGGCCACAAGGAGGCCCAGCTACACACCGCCCGTTCCTAATGCACGGGCCAGCACCTCGAAGAGACCGTGGCTCAGGGGCTCCAGCAACGTCTCCCAGGTCCCACGGCTAATGGAGACTGGAACCCAGTTCTGGGCCTGAGGCTGGTAACCCCCATACCGCCCTTCCTGCTAAAACCTTCTTCCCCAGTGTCACGCGGTCAGTGCCTATGCGTCTCTGTCCCTCCTTCAGGGCCGCTGTCCCTGACCTTACCCCATAGCAGCGTGCACCTGGCCTTGGGGTACTTACCACATGCTCCGCCTCACCCGGTGGGCTGAGTAATGTGCCCTTAAAACTCACATCTACCTGGAAGCTCAGAACTGCGGTCTTCTTTGGAAGAGGGTCTTCGCAGACATGATTAGATCGGGATCAACATGAAATCGTCCTGGCGAGGGAGGGGCCCTAAATCCAATGAGCATGTCCTTATAAGAGACACAAAAGCACCCACCAGACGACCTGGACGTGGAGACGGAGATTGGAGCGAGCTGTCTGCAAGTCACACCATGCCGGCGGAGCTGGGGGATGCCTGGTGTCTTTCTCTCTCCGCCGTCAGAAGGATCCAGCTGCTGACACCTTGATTCCAGACTTCTGGCCTCTACGACTACGAGAGGATGACGTCCCGTTGTTCTGAGCTACCCAGTTTGTGGGATTTTGTGACCGCAACCCAGGACCCGACCACGCCCTAGTGCTGGCATACAGCAGGTGCTTAGCGAGTGCACGCAACTGTGACTGAAGGAACAAGCGGACGATCTGAGCCCCGCCTGCTTGTTCCTACCTCTCTGGGATGAGTCTAAGCCTATAGTCTTCCGGGGACGTGGCCACAGGGATAGGAGTCAAAGTTTCGAGGCAGGATCACACTGTTGCAACTTGTTGCTATCTTGTGAGAGTTTTCTTTTCCATCCGTTGAGACTTGAAACAATTGGAAATCCATCCGATCAGGCACTGTCCACCATGTTTTATTCTGGCTCACAGACAGTTTGTTCTGGACCCTCGATAACTCACAGACGTCCTGCCTCCTCTGTGCTTTGGACAGATCAGACCTAAGGCCGCACGGTGAGGTTCCTCTGCCGTGACTCCTCTGCTTGTCCGCACAGCTGAAATTCTGGATTTCGAGGGCCTCGTGCTCTGGGACCCTCCCCTCCCTTTTGAGGAGCTCCAGAACATCGGGGGGATTAATCTGGGGAACTAGACTAGGAGCTGGAGGACATGGGAGGGTGGTTTCAGCCTGGATCTCTTTTTGACAGCTGAGACCACATTTTGGCGACTCTGTCTTATTTCCTCTGTTCTCTTTTTTTCTTCTCTTTGGGGGGAAGTGTTTGCTTCAGCGTGTGGGCGCTAGGTGGCAGCAGAGGAGGAGAGAGGCCCCTTAGCTGGGCTTAACTGGGGGGCGGGGGGGGGGGGGACAGCATACACAAGCTGAGTCCCCACGGGGGTCTTTGCCTGCAGGCCTCCTCACTGACCCTCCACCAGAGGTCAGGGCATTGTCTTCCCCCTCCCCCCAACCCGGACCCACTCACAGACTTGCTTTGCCGGGTCAGCATGGTGTCGAGTTTTTTTTTTTAACGGGTTGCCAACATTTTAAACATTAAAATCTATTTAAGCATTAAATATTAACATGTGTAAAACTTGTCAGTTTTACCCGGAATCCAGATTTCTGGCTTTTCTTGAAAAGTCTTCATATCTGGCCACCCCTGAGTCACAGCAGCCCCATTAAGGCGAGCAATTTCTCTTGTATTTACCGAAACCCTTGCCCCCTGTTCGTATGAATTGCGTGAAGTCCCTTGACTCACCTGTGTCTCACTTGCCTGGACCCTGGACCCGTGTGAGTTCACCCCCTCAGGACGAAGCTTTCCCCATCCAGCTGGATGACGGTTGCTTCCACGTATGGGGGTCCCACGGCCTCTGCCAACCACACTTGGAATCCCGCCACCGAGTTCCAATCCCAGCCCCTGTCATACCCTGGAGGCACGATTTGGGGTTGGCTTCTGAGCCTCGGTTTCCTTATCTGAGAAAGGGGAGTGCTAACTGGTGCCCTGGGCGGCTGGACGAGGCGGGCCAGGTACAGCGCTCAGTGGAGCAGGAGATGGGGGGCGCTCGTTCAGTGTATTCGTGATTGCCAGCGTGTGGCAACCCTGCGAGGGTCCTGGCTGAGGGAGCACAGACAAGCCACGCCACCTCAGTTTCCCCACCTGTAGGCTGGGACCGGGGATGCCTTCCTAGCAGGTGTGGGCGAGGATTCCAGGCAGCAGAGCAACACCTGCCGGGGAGGCGGTCCCTGTGATGAGCAGGGGCCGCCCCAGGAGGGGTGGAGGTTGGTGGGGGATGAGCTGGTGGAGTGTGGAGAATTGGGGACGGCCCTGGGGGCCACTCTCGGGTGGAGCCCGCCCCCCGCCCTGCCCGTGTCTGGCCACATTGTGAATGGCTGGCACCGTCTCATCCTTGGGCGTCAGCTCAGATGTCCCCTTCTGCCGAGAGGCCTCGCCTGACCTCTGTAGCCCAGCCGACGTGCTCCCGACCCCAGGTGCTCTCAGCCCCCCTGCCTGGCACAGCTCTTTCTCCAGTTGGCTTTATGTCTGCCTGTCCTCTCTTGGCCCCACCTGGCCGGCCTAGAGGCCTGTCGAGGGCAAGGCCTGGGCCGTGCGTGTTTCCTGGCCGTGCCCACCAAGACAGGTGTTTGTAAAGACCGCTAAATGATGTGTCCCGATGAGACCTACAGTCTTCCTTCTGTCTTCCTGTTAGTGACATCCACGTTCCAGGATTGCGTCAGAAAGTCTTTGTTTTTTATGGAGTGGTCTCGATCTCTGTGTCTCTGTGTCTGTCTCTCTGTTTCTCTCTCTCTTCCTGCTGAGGCTAAGAAGGGGTTGGTCTGTTTGTATCAGTCTAGTGGGAGCCTGCCTCAGCCTCTCTGGGAACGAGTCTGTGTATGAAGATGTAACAGGTGCCAGGCCCTAACTCAGCTGCCGGGCTCCTGCTGGCCCCACCAGGGAACTGTTGGCCCATTTTACAGATAAGAAGGCTGAGCCTTCTCGAGTTTTGGGGACTTGCCTTGGAGGTCTTACAGCTGATAAGTAGCAGATTGAGACTGGAGGCCAGATCTGTGTAACGACCAAACCCACGCCTTCTGCTGCCCCCAGCGCCTGACGCCACGTGGGACTTGGAGTGCACATTCAGGGAGCATCTGTTAGAGGAGCAAGAGAAGCCTCACCTCAGGCAGGGTTTGAGCAAGTCTATTCTGAGTCTTCAAAATCATTTCATACAAACGGATGTCTATTGCACATGTATTAAGTGCCAGGCCTGGGGATACAGCAGTAAGAAAGGTAGACTTGGGCCCTGCCCAGAGTCACAAAGTCGGGTGAGAAGGGCAGACCCAGTGAAGTCATTGATTCCAAGTGGGAGGAGAGGGGCGTCCGGTTTTCTGTGCCTGAGACCTTGCAGGGGGCTCGTTGGCACTGATGTCTATGGAGCTCATCCCCCAGGCTTGGGGGCGGAGGGTCTCGTGGATGGAACCGGACAGAGGTGAGCCCTGTCTCTGGCTCTGGGGGCAGGGGACCTGGCACAACTTCTGGAACAGGACGTCAAGGTCACCTGGCCGGGTGGTGGGGGGGAGCTGTGTCCTCTGCCCTTGGGCTCATGTCTTTCTGCAGAGTCCCTCCTCCCTGCTCCCGGGGGCTCACGTTCCTCTCGGTCCCTCTCGTGCTCCAGGCCAGCCTGCACTCTTCCAA
Organism: Acinonyx jubatus; assembly: GCF_027475565.1. Lineage (NCBI taxonomy): Eukaryota > Metazoa > Chordata > Mammalia > Carnivora > Felidae > Acinonyx > Acinonyx jubatus. Next base: position 3,777,971 of record NC_069388.1, on the reverse strand, counting down.
GGCTCTGGCGGGAAAAACACTGACCCACCCCTCCGAGGACAGCTTTCCACGCCCACGGGGTCTCCACATCTTGCCACTGTCCACCGGCCACTGCCCCCCAGCCGCGTCATTGAGGAGCTGCACAGGGCGCTGGCCACCAAGCATCGCCAGGACAGGTGAGCCGCCCTGGTAGGGAGACCTGTGTGCCCAGATTTCCATCCAGGCCAGTCTCGTGTCATGTGCCCGGACTGAGTTCCATGCACTGCTGTCACTGTCTTGAAATTCTTAAGGTTGGGACAAGAGCCCCGCCTTTTCCCTTTGCCCCGGGCTCTGGTCTTGGGTACCACACTCCAGGAGAGGACATTTGGGGGCTGGACACCGTGGGAGCCTGACCACAAAGCCCCTGCATTTCCCCGGGAGGATCCAGGTTAGGGAGGGCCGTGGAGGAGAAGTAGCCATCCTGGCCTCTGCAGGCTTTGAGTTTTCGTTAGGCAAGAGTACAGGTAAGCCTGTTCCTGAAGCTTGCACATTGAGTTTTCATTTCCTGTGTCTGTAGGCAGGCTGTGAAGGAGAAGTGGACGGAGGGCAAAGCAGATAGGGAATGGGACGCACGTGTGGTTTGGCAGAAACACTGCACACGTCCGTTCTTGGGAAGTCCTGGCCCCATACGAAGCATGGCAGGCTTCATCATAGGCGTGTGTATGCTGTTCAGGACAGCCATGTGCCTGGACGCAAAGCCCGTGTGCCATGTGCATTCAGATCAGAAGCTGGACGCTGCACGTACTTGGGGAATTTGCAATATTATCGGAAGCCCCCAAGTCGATATGCTGGGTCCTCGGACGAAGCGGACAGCGTATAACCCAAACTATCTTCCGCTTCAGTTTTCCAGGACGGGACAGTAAAGCGTCCCCGAAGAAGCGGGTGGACGTCCGCCTGTCGAGAACGTCCAGCATGGAGCGGGGCAAGGAGAGGGAGGAGGCTTGGAGCTTTGACGGCGTCTCGGAGAGCAAGCGGACGGCAGCCAAGGGCTCGGAGGAGAACAAGGAGAACTTGATCGTGAATTCCGAACTCAAGGACGACCTGCTGGTGTATCAGGATGAAGAGGCTCTGAACGACTCCATCATCTCTGGTGAGGGGAGGGCGGGGTCGGCGGGGCCATACTGACCAGGCGCTTCTGCCCCTGGCGTGGAGGAGGGGTGGGGGCGAAGGAAGGGAGACACGCCTCCGAGGATGAGCAGGGGTGTGTGCGGACAGGCCCTGGGCTGGGAGTAGGAGACGCAGACTGAGCCTCTGTTATTTTGGTAACTGCGTATTGATTTTCGTGTTTTTGTAAACACATAAAAGAGGCTCAGCAAGTAACTTTGAGAGCGTCGCTGCTTGGGAACGCACGGCAGAAAGTCGTACAGGCGGTGCTCGGAGGTCCGGTGCTTGGAAATATAGTAAAAAATGCTACCAGGAAAGCGAAATGAGGTGGAAGGGGGAGGGGGAAGGGGATGGGGCCCAGCGGCCATCCCGGACGTGGCACACGTGTGACCACACCTGCTTGTGTGGGAACGCAGGTTCACAGGCCTTGAGATGACAGGCATCAGGTCTGTCCTCACAGCGTGCTCTGGAGCCAGAGTGACTGCTGTGTCTTACCCTGAGGACACAGGCTCAGGGAGGCAGCGCATCGCGGCCGCCCCAATGGGGCAGAGGATGTGCAGGCCGGGACCAGGAAGCACAGGGAGGGTCACCTGCGGGCCCCGGGGGCCGTGCTGAGTGCCCGCTACTTGGAGGAGGGTCAGTATCACACAGTGGTACGCCCTTGTCCACACGGTGCCTGGTCGTAAGGAGTGAGAGAGCAGCTGATAGATGAATGGCTTTATATACTGTCTGCAAGGCCGTTGGGTCCCCTGAGGTACGAGATATTGCTGTGTCGACTCCGTGTGTCCACCAGAGGGTCTCGTGGGTGTCTCCAGCCTTAGATCTTCAGGTCTGAGCTCTTGATCTTGGCCCCCAAACCTGGCCTGTTGCCCGTCCCTGAAAACAGCGCCTCTGCCCTCCCTGTGGCCCGGACCCACCCTGACACTCTCTTGAAGTGGCACCTGCCAAGCAGGCAGGTGGTCATGGGTCCTCTGGATTCCTCCTTGGAGCAGACCCCGGGTCTGGCCCTGTCCTCCCCGGGCCCTGTGTCCCTGCCTGTCCCTGTCACCCCTGGGCTCTTCCTCTCCCTGAACTCCCTTGGACGCGGCCATGGGCCCTCGCTGTTCTTCACACGCACCGACCATCTGCCGACCACAGCATCCTCCTGGCCTCTGCACGGGGGTTGTGTGTGTGGCTCCTCTGGGTTCAAAACCCCACCTCCTCCTGGAAGCTGGCCCTGGGTACACAAGTGAGCCTCTCCCCACCACAGCTCTGCCAGCCCCTCGCTCCACCTGACCTTCCCTGTGGCTCTGTGTCCCCCTGACTTGGCTTACATGCCCCCCCTCCCAGAGCATAGACCCCATGAGGTCAAGGGCTTCGTCCAGTAGCTCGTGCTGTGTTTGCAATCTGGGGGTGCAAAGTGCACACTAGATGTCAGTGGAGCCAGGCCATCAGGGGGCTCAAGGGGTGGGTGCCTGTCACGTATTAACAGGTGCCAGCCTGGGGAGCCCTCGTCCTCAGCTGCGCTGTCCCATGGACAGTTAGCTGTTTCTCCCGGGGTTTCTCCTGGGGCATGGGCCAAACTTGCACCTCTTGTCACGTGTGCCTCAGAATGTGTCCTCAAGCGAGCAGCGCTTGACTGTGGTCTGACGGGAGTAGGGGGGGTAGAATTCACTCCAGAAACCCTGATGTTGCTAACGTGCGCAGGCTCGCTACCCAGCTGCCTGGGGAATGTGATGCACGTACTGCATTTGCAGACCCTGAGCAGAGCAACCCCATCCTCCGTCCCCTCCTCCGCGGGCACCCGTGTTCCCGCCTCATGGTCGAGGCCTCACGTTCAACCCCAAGAACATCCTGTTGTGGGCTGGGCTTGTTGCGCGTGCCATCAGGCATACCTGGAGACCCCGGTCTTCTGCAAATTCAGCCTCTGGGTGCTCATCTCCAGGAGAGTCCAGGGCTCCTGAAGCCTGGGAACCAGTCTGGAGAATGGGTTCTTTGCTTTTACACATTCTTAGGTGTGTCCGTAATTCCCTCAAAGTTATGAACCTCTCAGCCAAAGTACTTGGAGGGGGAAAACAAAAACCTATTTCGGTTCTAGACAAAGCCTAGAAATGTTACTTTTAGGGAGAATGTTATCGTAGGAAAGACCCATGAAAGTATTTTGCTTTGCTCGATAGGACAGCAGTGGCTGTTACTTGCTTCTCCCGGGTTCAAGCCCTGCGCCCAAGGCTGGTAGGTTATTTGTCAGTCCCTGTGGTGCTGAGGCAGAAAAACAGCAAAGCAGTAGGTTCACCAATTATTGGCCGCAAAAGCCCCGCAATGTTACCTATCTATTTAGCGTACTGTTGACGGAACCTTGGAGGCATCGTCCCGTCTCACGTGAACAGTCCCAGGATGGGTCAACCCGAATTCTCTAATAAGGTGGCACCAGAGTTTCATTTCCAGAGCTGGTGGTGACCCCACCCAAGGCAGGTTGCCTCGTGAATCAGCTGGAAGACGGAAAGACCGTCCTGCTTGACTGAGCTGTAGAGAAAAACGTCTCTTGTCCTGAGTCTGACGGTTGGACTTGCGCGCAGGGCGACTTCATTGTCGTGGTCAGCACAGAAAGGGGCGCAACAGACCGTGTGTTTCTACCTCGGGCCTCCTGCCAGACTGCAGTGTGCACACAGGGGCACCCTCACAGCTGTGCACAATCGGTGCTGGGTGAAAACGGGGCACCGAGAACATTCTCCGGTTTGTCCAAGGTGAATTCTTAAGGTTTAATTTTTTAAGAGCAGCTTTAGGGTCACAAGAAAATTAGGAGAAAGTTACAGAGACTTCCATGTGCCTCGTCCAACCCCCCTCCCCCACCACCACCCCCACCCCGCCTCCCCGTGACCAGCCTCACTCACCAGACTGGTACGTTCGTTACAACAGATAAACCGACGTTGACCCCTCGTCACCCTAAGTGTTCACTCCCGATATCGTGCACTCTGGGCATTTAGACAAATGTGCAGTGACTGGTGTCTATCATGATACTGTCATTCAGAGAATTTTAGCTGCTCCCCAAATCCCCCGTGCTCCACCTGTTCCACTCTCCCCACCGCCCCCTCCCCCGCAACCACTGATCGTTTTATTATCTCCATGGTTGAACCTTTCAAGAATGTCGTAGAGTTGGAATCCTGTGGTGTGTAGCTTCTTCAGGCTGGCTTCTTTCTCGTAGTACCGTGCATCCAAGTTTCCTCCATGTCTCTTCATGGCTTGATAGCTCATTTCTTTTCAGTGCTAAGTAATATTCCGTTGTCTGGGTGGGCCCCAGTTGACCCGCTCACCTACTGAAGGACAAAACTTGGTTCCTTCCAAGTTTTGGCAATTATGAATTAAGCCGCTACAAAAGTCCACGTGCGATTTTGTGTGTGTGGACATAAGCTTTCACCTCCTTTGGGTGAATACCCACGAGTGAGGTTGCTAGATCAGTATGGTAAGACTGTGTTTCGATTTGTAAGAACCCGCCAAACTGTGTTCCCAAGGCGCCTCGCCATGTTGCGTTGCATTGTCAGCAGCAATGAACGAGAGGTCCGGGTGCATCACGTCTTCACCACAGCATCGGGTGTCGCCAGGGTTCCAGATCTGGGCCGCTCTAAGAGGTTGTCGTGCTGTCTCGTTGTTTTGACTTGTGTCTCCCTGATGACTGACGCTGCGGAGCAACTTTCCATACACTTACTTGCTCTCTGTGCATCTCCTTGGGTGAGGTGGCAAGGTTTGGGACCCGTCATTTCTTAATCGGGTTGTTTCTTTTCTTACTATTGGGTTTTAAGGGTTTCTTTATATTTTGGATGGCAGTCCTTTCTCAGATGTAACTTTTGAAAATATTTTCTCGGGGCGCCTGGGTGGCTCAGTCGGTTAAGCGTCCGACTTCAGCTCAGGTCACGACTCGCGGTCCGCGAGTTCGAGCCCCGCGTCGGGCTCTGGGCTGATGGCTCAGAGCCTGGAGCCTACTTCCGATTCTGTGTCTCCCTCTCTCTCTGCCCCTCCCCCCGTTCATGCTGTGTCTCTCTCTGTCTCAAAAATAAATAAATGTTAAAAAAAAATTAAAAAAAAATATTTTCTCCCAGTCTGTGGCTTGTCTTATTCTCTTGACATTGTCTTTCATCGAGCACAAATTTTTAATTTTAATGGAGTCTAGCTTGTCCATTAACTGTCATGGATCATGCGTTGGGCAGCGTATCTGAAAAGACCTCGTCATACTCAAGCTCACTTAGGTTTTCACACATTATCCTCCAAGTTTTATACTTTGGAGTTCTACATTTAGGTCTGTGATTCATTTAGTGAATGTTGCACGGTATGTATCGAGATTCATTTTTCTGCGTGGGCTGTCCAATTCTAGCTAATTTGCTATTTAAGATGAACATAGAATTCTAATGTTTCATTTAAATTTAACATATTTAATAGCTAACAATTTAAATAATTGTTCCTAATATGTTGTTGAGGATTTGTACACCTGTGTTCATGAGACGTCTTGGTCCATCGTGGTTTTTCTCTTGTAATATCTTTGTCTGGTTTTGGTTTTAGGGTAATGCTGGCCTCCTAGAATGAGTTAGCCTCCTGTCCTCTGCTTCTGTTCTCTGCAAGAGATTATAGGGAATTGGCATAATACCTTCTTTATATGTCCAGTAGAATTCACCAGTGAACCCATCTCGGCCTGGCGCTCTCTGTTTGGAAGGTTATTAATTATTGACTCAATTTCTTTAATAAATATAGCCTGTGCAGGGGCACCTGGGTGGCTCAGTCGGTTAAGTGTCTGGCTCTTGACTTCAGCTCAGGTCACGATCTCCCGGTTCGTGAGTTCAAGCCCCGCATCGGGCTCTGAGCTGACAGCATAGAGCCTTCCTGAGATTCTGTCTCCTCCTCTGCACCTCCTCGGCTTGCTCTCTGTCTCTTTCTCAACATAATTAAAAATAAACTTAAAAAAAATAAAAATAAGCCTGTTCAGATCATCTATTTGTTCTTGTGATTTTGAACAGATTGTGTCTTTCCAGAAATTGGTCCGTTTCATGTAGGTCATGCAGTTAGTGGGGATGGAGTTGTCCATAGTATTTCTTTATTCTTTTAATGTCCAGGGGGTCCATACAGCTGCCCCTTCTTTCATTTCTGATATTAGCAATTTTGTGGCCTCTGTCTTTTTTTCTTAGGTATCTTGGCTGGAGGCCAATCAATTTTATTGACCTTTTCAAAGAACCAGCTTTTGGTGTCATTGATTTTTCTCTATTGATTTGCTGTTTGACTCTCACTGATTTCTGCTCTAATTCTTATTTCTATCCGTCTGCTTACCCTGGATTTAATTTGCTCATCTTTTTCTAGTTTCCTAACGTGGACATTAGGGTATCGATTTTAGCTCTTTCCTCATTTCCAATCCATGCATTCAGTGCTATAAATTTTCCTCTAAGCGCTGCTTTTACTCCATCTGACAAATTTTGAAAAGCTGTGTTTTCATTTTCACTTAGTTCAAAATATTTTAAAATTACTCTTGACGTTTCTTCTTTGGCCCATGCGTTGTTTCAAAGTGTGCTGTTAAACCTCCATGGGAACTGAGGTTTTCCGGTTGCCTTTCTGTAACCGATTCCTGGTTTAACTGCATTGTGGTCTGAGAGCAGACATTATAGGATTTGTATTCTTTTATATTTGTTGAGGGTGTGTTTTATGGGCCGGAATGTGGTGTTGTCTTGGTGAATGTCCCTCATGAGCTGGAGAACAACGTATATCCTGTTCTTGTTGGGTGAGGTAGTCTATGGGTGTCACTTACACGCAGTTGGTCGACTGTGCTGTGGAGTTCAACCATGTCCTTGCTGATTTTCCGTTCCTGGATCTGCCCACTTCCGAGAGGGGTGTTGGAGTCTCAGTTATGATCATATGTTCGTCTATGCCTCCTTACAGTTCTGTTTTTGTCTCACAAAGTTTGACATGCTGTTGTTGGGCGTGTAGTTGTTAAGAACTGTTACGTGTTGAGAATTGACCCCTTTTGGGGCGCCTGTGTGACTCGGTTAAGCGTCAGACTTTAGCTCAGCTCATGATCTTGCGGTTCGTGAGTTCGAGCCCCTCGTCGGGCTCTGTGCCGACAGCTCGGAGCCTGGAGCCTGCTTCGGATTCTGTGTCTCCCTCTCTCTGTGCTCCTCCCCTACTCACTCTGTTTCTCTCTCTCTCTCTTAAAAATAAACAAGCATTAACAAATTTCAAAAAAAGAGTATTAAAAGAAATGACCCGTTTATCATATGGCATGCCCTTCCTATCCCTGACAGCCTTTCTTGCTTTGAGGTCTGCTCTGTCTGAAACGCCTGCTTCCTCTCGGTTAGGGTTAGCATGGCATATTTCTCTCCATCCGTTATTCTTAATCTCGATGTGTCTTTATATCCAAAGTAGTTTCTTTAGACAACGTAGAGTCGGGTCTTATTTTTTGATCCACTCTAACAATCTCTGTCTTTTAATTGGTATATTTAGGCATGACAGTCAAAGTGATTATTGATAAAGTTGGGTTAATATCTACCATATATGTTTCTGTTTTCTATTTATTGCCCTTGTTCTTTGTTCTTCTATACTACCTTTTGTGCTTTCATTTCATTTTAATTCCAGTATAGTTAACGCACAGTGTTACATGTTAGTTTCAGTTGTACAACATAGTGGTTCCACGCTTCCATGCATCACCCGGTGCTCATCACAAGTGCCCTCTGTAATTCCCATCACTTATTTCCCCCACCCCCCCATCCACCTCCCCTCTGGTAACCGTCAGTTTGCTCTCTATTGTTAAGAGTCTGTTTCTTGGTTTGTCTCTTTTTCTCCTTTGTTCATTTATTTTGTTTCTTAAATTCCAGCTATGAGTGAAATCATATGGTATTGGGCTTTCTCTGACTTATTTCACTTAGCATTATACCCTCTAGATCCATCCATATTGTTGCAAGTGGCAAGATTTCATTCTCTATGATGGCTGAAAAATATTCATTGTGTGTGTATACACACACATAAACACACACACACCCCACATCATCTTTATCCATTCATCTATCAATGGACACTTGGGCTGCTTCCATCATTTGGCGATTGTCAGTAATGCTGCTATAAACGTATTGGTGCATTATCCTTTTGAATATGAAGTTTTTGTATTCTTTGGGTAAATGCCCAGTAGTGCAATTGCTGGGTCGTAGGGTAGTTCTATTTTTAATTTTTTGAGGAACCTCCATACTGCTTTCCGCAGAGGCTGCACCAGTTTGCATTCCCACCAAGAGTGCCCAAGGGTTCCTTTTTCTCCACATCCTCGCCAACAATTGCCGCTTTTGTGGTTTTTTTATTTTAGCCATTCTGACAGTTGCGAGGTGATATCTCATTGTCATTTTGATTTGCATTTCCCTGATGATGACTGGTATTGAGCATCTTTTCATGTGTCCATTTGCCATCTGTATGTTTTTTTGGGGGGAGAAATATCTTTTCATGCTTTCTATTTTTTTAATTGAATTGGTTGGCTTTTTTTTTTTCGGTGTTGGGTTGTATAAGTATATAATACATTTTGGATACTAATCCTTTATATGTCATTTGCAAATATTTTCTCCCATTTGGTAGCATCTTTTACTTTTGTTGATTGTTTCCTTGCTGTGCAGAAGCTTTTATTTTGATGAAGTTCCAATAGTTTATTTTTGCTTTTGTTTCCCTTGCCTCAGGAGACCTATCTCGTAAGAAGTGGCTATGGCTGATGTCAAAGAAGTTACTGCCTGTGTTCTTTTCTAGGATTTTTATGGTTTCAGTCTCACGTTTAGGTCTTTAATCCATTTTTTTTTTATTTTTACTTTTTAACATTTGTTCATTTTTGAGAGACAGAGACAGAACATGAGTGGGGGAAGGGCAGAGAGGGCGACACTGAGTCCGAAGAAGGCTCCAGGCGCTGAGCTGTCAGCACAGCTGGAACTCACGAACCATGAGACCATGACCTGAACTGAAGCTGGACGCTCAACCAACTGAGCCAGCCAGGTGTCCCATAGGTCTTTAATCCATTTTAAGTTCCTTTTTGTGTATGGTGTAGGAAAGTGGTCCGGTTTCATTCTTTTGCCTGTCGCTGCCCAATTTTCCCAGCATTCGAAGAGACTCTTTTTTTTTGCATTGTATATTCCTTCCTCCTACCATATAATCACGGGTTCATTTCCAGGTTTTCTACTCTGTTCTACTGATGCGTGTGTCTGTCTTTGTGCTAGTACCATACTCCTTTGATTCCTACAGCTTTGTCACATATCTTGCAATCTAGAGCTGTGGTACCTCCAGCTTTGTCTTTCTTTTTCAAGATAGCTTTGGCGATTCGGGGTCTTGTGGTTCCATACACGTTTTAGGACCGTTTGTTCTAGTTCTGTGAAAAATCCTGGTGGCATTTGGATAGGGATTGCATTAAGTTTGTATTGCTTTGGGTAGTATGGACATATTAACAATACGTCTTCCGGTCCATGAGCATGGAATATCTTTCCATTTGTGTGATCCTCAATTTCTTTCATCAGTGCTTTATGGTTTTCAGAGCACAGGTCTTTCACCTCCTTGGTTAAGTTCATTTCTAGGTGCTTTGTTATCTTTGGTGCAACTGTAAATGGGATTGTTTTCTTAATACTTCTTTCTGCCGCTTCATTATCAGTGTATAGAAATGCAATGGATTTCTCCACATTGATTTGTGCATCCTACAATCTTACTGAATTCTCGTATCAGTTCTAGTAGGTTTTTTTTGTGGAGTCTTTAGGGTTTCCTCTATATAGTATCATGTTATCTGCAAATAGTGAAAGTTTTCCTTCTTCCTTACCAACTTGGATGCTTTTTATTTTTGTTGTCTGATTGCTGTGGGTGGACTTCCAGTACTATGTTGAATGAAAGTGGTGAGAGTGGAACATCCTTGTCTTCTGACCTTAGGGACAAATCTCCCAGGTTCCCCCCATTGAGTATGATGTTCATTGTGGTTTTCCATATGAGGCCTTTATTACGTTGAGGTATGTTCCCTCAGGATGTTGTACTTTGTCAAATGCTTTTTCTGCATCTATTGAAATGATCATGTCATTTTTATCATTTATTGATGTGATGTACCCTATTTGTTGATTTGTGAATATTGAACCACCGCTGCAACCCTGGAATAAATCCTACTTGGCGTAGTGAATGATTTTTTAAAGTATTGTTGGCTTCTGTTTGCTAATATTTTGTTGAGTCTTTTTAAAATTATTTTAGTGTTTATTTATTTTTGAGAGAGAGAGGGACAGAGTGTAAGTGGGAAAGAGGCAGAGAAAGAGGAAGACACAGAATCTGAAGCAGCCTCCAGGCTCCGAGCTGCCAGCACAGGGCCCGATGCAGGGCTCGAACCCACAAACTGTGAAATCGTGACGTAAGTTGAAGTCGGACACTTAACCCACTGAGCCACCCAAGCGCTCCGAGAATTTTTGCATCTATGTCCATCAGAGATATTGGCCTATAGTGCCAATATCTCTTTTTTGGTAGTGTCTTTTTCTGGTTTTGGTATCAGGGTAATGCTGGCCTCATAGAATGAATTTGGAAGTTTTCCTTCCTCTTCTATTTCTGGAATAGTTTGAGAAAAATAGGTATTAACTCTTTAAACATTTGGAATTCACCTGTGAAGCCATCTGGTCCTGGACTTTTGTTTGTTGGGGGTTTTTTGATTACTGATTCAATTTCATTGCTGATAATTGGTCTGTTCAAATTTTCTTTTTCTTCCTGCTTCAGTTTTGGGAGCTTATATGCTTCTAGGAATTTATCCATTTCTTCTAGATTGTCCAACTTGAATATTCTCTTCTAGTCTTTTTTTTTTTATGAGTCTCGTTAGACGTTTATCAATTTCATTGATCTTTTCATAGAACCAGCTCCTGGTTTCACTGATTGGTTCTATAGTGTGTGTGTGTGTGTGTGTGTGTGTGTGTGTGTGTGTGTGTGTGTGTTTTAATTTCTATATCATTTATTTCTGTTATAATCTTTATTATTTTTTTCCTTTTACTGGTTTGGGGTTTTGTTCTTCCTAGCTCTGATAGGTGTAAGATTATGTTGTTTGAGATTTTTGTTGCTTCTTGAGGTAGCCCTGTATTGCTATATACTTTCCTCTTAGAACAGCTTTTGCTCCATCCCAAAGATTTTGGAACATTGTGTTTTCATTTTCATTTGTCTCCATGTATTTTTTGATTTCCTCTTTGCTTTCTTGGTTGACCTATTTGTCACTTAGCAGCATGTTATTTAACCTTCCATGCATTTGTGCCCTTTCCAGAGTTTTTCTTGTGGTTGATTTCTAGTTTCATAGTGTTGTGGTCAGAAAAGATGCGTGGTACGACTTTGATCATTTTGAACTTATTGAGACTTTGTTGTGAATTTGTTTGGCCTAATATATGATCTATCTGGAGAATGTCCCATGCGCACTTGAAAATAATGTGTATCCCATGGTTTTAGGATGGAATGTTCTGAATGTATCTGTTAAATCCAACTGATCCAGAGTGTTATTCAATGCCATTGTTTCCTTATTGATTTTCTGTTTGGATTATCTGTCCATTTATGTCAGTGGGGTAGTAAAGTCCCATACTATTATTGTGTTACTATCAATTACTTCGTTTGTGTTTGTTATTAACTGTTTTATGTATCTGGGTGCGTCTATGCTGGGCGCATAAATATTTACAATTGTTATGTCTTCTTGTCATGTTGTTCCCTTTTTTTAAATTTCTTTTTAAATGTTTATTTATTTTTGAGAGAGAGAGACAGAGCACGAGCAGGGGAGGAACAGAGAGAGAGGGAGACACAGAATCTGAAACAGGCTCCAGGCTCTGAGCTGTCAGCACAGAGCCTGACGAGGGGCTCGAACTCAGAAACCACACGAGATCACGATCTGAGCCGGAGCCTGACGCTCCACCGACTGAGCCACCCAGGCACCCCCCCATGTTGTTCCCTTTTTGATTAGATGGTATCTGTGTCTTGTTACAGTCTTTGTTTTAAAGTCTGTTTTGTCTGATGTAAGTATTGCTATCCCAGCTTTCTTAACACAGCCATTTGCATGATAAATGTTTCTCCATCTCTTTACTGGCAATATGCATACGTTTTAGGTCTGAAATGAGTGTCTTGTAGGCACCATATCCATGGGTCTTATTTATTTTTTTAATCCATTCTGTCACTCAATGTCTTTTGATTGGAGCATTTAGTTCATTTACATTCAATGTAATTATTGATAGTATGTATTTATTGCCATTTTGTTACTTTTTTTTATCAGTGTTTTTATAGTTCTTCTCTGTTCCTTTCTTGCCGTCTTCTCTCATGATTATTTTGCTCTCTTTAGTGATGTACTTGGATTCCTTTCTCTTTATTCTTTGCATATCAGTTACTGGTTTTTGATTTGCGGTTACCCTTAGGTTTGTATATAACATCTTATGCATATAGCAGTCTGTATTAAGCTGATGGTCACTTACATGTGAACCCATTCTTTACTCCTTTCCCTGCCGTGACTTAAGTATATGGTATCATACTTTACATCCTTTTATTTTATGAGTCCCTTGACTGATTTGTAGACATTTTTACTACTGTTGTGCTTCCTACTTTACGTACTCTTACTTATGGTCTTTCTTTTCTACTCCAAGAGTCCCCTTTAACATTTCTCGTAGGGCTGGCTTAGTAGTGATGAATTCCTTAAACCTTTGTTTTTTACTTTACCTCTCCTATTCTGAATGATAGCCTTGCTGGATATTCATGGCTGCAAATTATTCCCTTTCTGCATTTTTTAATGTTTATTTATTATTGAGAGACAGAGAGAGAGAGAGACAGAGCATGAGCATGGGAGGGGCAGAGACAGGAGGAGACCCAGAATCCAAAGCAGGCTCCAGGCTCTGACCCATCAGCACAGAGTCCAATGCGGGGCTTGAACTCACAGACCGTGAGATCATGACCTGAGCCAAAGTCAGACGCTTAACCGACTGAGCCACCCAGGTGCCCCCCTTTCTGCATTTTGAATAGAGCATGCCACTCCCTTCTGGCCTGCAAAGTTTCTGCTGAAAAATCCGCTGTTAGCCTTGTGGAGTTTCCCCTTGTATGTAATTGTCTTCTTTTCTCTTGTTGCTTAAAAATTCTCTCTCATTACTTTTTGTCATTTTAATTGCTGTGTGTCTTGGCATAGTCCTCCTTGGGTTGAATTTTTGGGGGGATCTCTTTGCCTCCTAGATCCAGATGTCTGTTTCCTTCCCCAGAGTCTGGAAGTTTTCAGCTATTATTCCTCAAATAAATTTTCTGCCCCCTTTTCTCTCTCCTCTTCAGAAATCTCTGTAATGTGAATGTTATTATTATTGATAGTGTTCTTGAGTTTCCAGAGTCTGTTCTCATTTGGCATATTTTTTTTTTCTTTCACCTACTCAACTCGATTACTTTCCATTACTCTGTCTTCCAGGCCACTGAGTCATTCTTCTGCTTCCCTTAGCCTGCTATTTATTCCATCTAATGTATTTTTAATTTTATTTATTGTGTTCTTCATCTCTGATTGGTCCTTTTTTAAAAAAATCTCTTTGTTAAGGGTCTCATATCCTCTACTCTTTTCTCAAGGTCAGTGTGTATCTTTATGATCGTTACTTTAAATAATCTATCAGGCGTATCCCTTATCTCCATTTTGCGTAGGTCTCTTGCTGTGGCTTTGTCTTGTTTTTTCGTTTGGGAGAATTCCTCTGTGTCTTCATTTTGTCTAACTCCATTTCTCCTTTTAATGAGGTGCACATCGTCTCCTTCTCTTGAACGTTGTGGCCTTAGGAAGCAGAGGCCCAGGCCTTATGAAGCATGGCCTGCAGTGCTGTGTCCCCTGTTCGCCAGAACCTGACGCTTCAGGGGGTCTCCCATGTGTGTTGCAGGCACCCTACTGTTGTGGCCCAGCCACTTTTTCCTTCAGTCCTGTTGTCTGCGATGATTCTTTTTGCATGTTGTGGGCGGTGTTCGGTCGCCACGTTGTTAGTGGGCCTGGGGCGTCCTTGAGCTTGAGTTGAGTCAGACCAGGGCTTTGCCAGAGATGCGGTAGCATCTGTGTTGTCCCCTGAGATGCTTCCGTTAGTGGGCAGGGCCTGCAGTCAGACCGGATGTCTGCCCACTGCTGGGGCTTCAATCCGACTGGTGTCCCTCTTCCTGAGGACAGCAAGTGGCCCTGGTCCCTGTCGGGGGCTGTTTGCACACTGCTGGGCTTGTGGCACCCCTTTTGATGGGCTCCAGCCAGGAGCCTGTTGGAGGGGACGATCCACAAAGCAAGTGGGGTGAGATGTAGTGTTAGCAAGGTTTGCTTTGGTCCTCTGGAGGAGGGGACTTGCAGTACTGGGACTGAGGCAGGCCTAGCTAGAGGGGGCAGATCCGCTGAAGCATGGCAGGGGCAGGGCAGGGGTAAATAAGTTAGGAAGTGGGTGTTAGTGCTGTGCTGGTTCCCGCGGGTGGCCGTGTATTTATGCTGGGGGATGGGGAAGGAGACAGCTCCTGGCAGCTCCTTGGCTCCTAGAGGAGTCTCCCTACAATCTCTGTCCTTCCAGAACATGCTCTGAAATGAGTAACTAACACTCCCTCCATTGTGACCCAGGAGCTTTTCAAACTGCTGCTTCTACCTCTACAGTCCACTGTATCTCTGCAGACTGTTTGTGGTGCTCTTTAAGGGCTGGGACTCAGTTTCCTCTTGCCTGCTGATTTTCAAAATTCCAGGTTTTAAGTCCTGCTGGTTTTAAGACCTCAAGAAATCCGATCCTTCTGGTTTTCAAAGCCAAATATCATGGGGAATCGTCTTCCCTACACAGGCTCCCTGGCGTGATTGTCTGTTTCCCTTCTCCACAATTGTGGGTTCCTCCCTCCCACATACAGTCCTGTGGTCCATTTAGTTCCTAGCTCCATTGATGCGGCCTCTTCTCCACATTTAGTGGTGGAGTTTGTTCTGCCAGAGTCTTCGGGCTTTCTGGATTACTTATGCCGACCCGAGTATTATCTAGTCGTATCCATGGGACAGGTAAACTTAGCGTCCTCCTACTCTGCCATCTTCCCAGTGATCCTTACCTTTTGTGGGTTTTATTTTATTCAGCATTTGATATAATTTCATTGTCTCTCCTTTCCTTATGTATCAGTTATACTTTTTTTTCGTGGTTGTCCTTGAGTTTATAGATTGTATATAATACACGTATAAGCCAAGTTCACTTTTAAATGACGCTAGATGACTTCACAGGTAACATGAGTACCTCATAGTGATGAGATCATCCTGATTCCTTCCTCTATCCTTTGTGTCATTGCTGTCATTCATTTCATCGCATATAAGCCCATATGTACACATAAGATATGCACAAGTGTACGAATATATTTTGTATGATATTTACATAAATGTAAGTAATTGAATACATTTGCTATTACTTTGAACAAGCTGTTATCTGTTAGGTAGATTAAGGATGAGAAAAATAAAAGCTTTTCTTTCACCTTTACTTATTTCCTCTTTGATGCGCTCCCTTACTTTATGCAGATCCAAGTTTCTACTCTACATTGTTTTCCTTCTCTAGAAAAACCCTTCTTTTAACATCTCTTGTAAGGCAGGTCAGCGGGCAACAAATTCCCTCTATTTTTTTGATCTTAGTAAGTGTGTGTTTCTCCATTTTTGAAGAATGATTTCTCAGGGTACAGAATTCTAGGATGGTGGGTTTTTTTCTCTAAACATGTTAAATATTTCATTTTGCTTTCTTCTTACTTGTGTGGCTTCTGGGGAGTTAGATGTAATTCTTTTCTTTGTGTTTCTGGAGATGTTTTTTCTTCTGGCTTCCTACAGAATGCTTTTTCTTTATTTTTGATTTTCTGTGGTTTGAGGATGTTATGCCAAAGTGTAGTTGTTGGGTTTTTTCTTTTTCTTTTTCTTTTTCTTTTTCTTTTTCTTTTTCTTTTTCTTCTTGGCATGTATCCTGCTTGCCATTCTCTGAGATTCCTGGATCTGTGGTATGGTGTCTGACATTAATTTGAAGAAATTCTCTGACATTATCGTTTCAAGTATTTCTTCTGTTCTTTTCCTTCTGATATTCCCATTACGCGAATGCTACATCCTTCGTAGTTGTTCCTCAATCCTTCGACATTCTGTTCTCTCGTTCTCTTTTAGGGTTTTTTTTTTTTTTTCTCTGCTTTTCAGTTTTTAAAGTTTCGGTTGAGATGTCCTCAAGCTCAGTGATTATTTCCTTAGCTGGGTCCACTCTACTAATGAGCTCGTCAAAGGCGTTCTTCGTTTCTGTCACGGTGTTTGTGATCTCTAGAATTTCTTCTGGGTTCTTTCTTGGGATTTCCACCTCTGCTCTTGCTGCTCATCTGTTCTTGAAAACTGTCTACTTTTTCTGTCATCACCCTCAGCATGTTAATCAGGGTTGTTTTAAATTCCTGGTCTGACGATGCTAACATCCCTGCCTTGCCTGGTTTTGCTGTTCTGTCTCTCCAAATTGTGATTTTTGCCTTTCGGTATGCCTTGTAAGACTTTCCTGATATCTGGACGTGATGTCCTGGGTGGAAGGAACTGCCTTAAATTGGGCTTCAATAGTGTGGGGCTGAGGCAGGTGTCTGTAGCCTGTGACAGGGTCTCTCAGTATTTCAGGGAGCCATGCCTCTGGGCTGTGACCCTCACAAGCGTTTCTCAGTTTTATTCTCCACCTCAGGTGGGACAGGATGGCTCTTGGGGCTGGAGTTGGGGGTTTCCCTTCCACCAGGTCTGTTAGGCTCTGATGATACCCCAGCAGGTTAGACTGCAGTTAACTGGTTTCCCTGGAGGGAGACCTTGTGAAGGAGAACAGAGCGGTCTGGGGTATTTCGGAACGGTTGCTCCCCCCTCGCCTGCTGCAAGGAAGTAGAAGGGGATTCCTTTGCAGACATTCAGTGTGGGAACCTGGTCGAACTCCCGGTGGTAAAATGCACAGCATCGCGGGGGCCTCTAGGACTGGATCTGTAGCTTTTAATCTCCGACTCGTCCACCTGAGCCCCCAGCAAGTCCCCAATCATCGTTAGGGTTCCCTGCGCCCCCTCCCCGCCGCCCCCCGCATCCCCCCGCCCCTGGCGCTGGTTCCCGTGGAGGCTGCTGCTGGGGAGTCTCTGCTCTGTGTTCACCCGTCTCCAGTCTTGGGGCAGAGACTTCCCCGTGTCTTCCTTCTCTTGTGGATCCAAGAGGAGGTGGCAATTTCCAGTCTGTTCAGCTTTTTACTCAGTGTTAGAACAGGGTGGTGACTTCTGGGCTCCTTCTATGCAGACCCGGAAAGCAGATTTTCCTCGCTTGGAGGTGAATTCTACAAGCAACGGTTTTTACGCTGTTGCCACCCCAAGATTCAAGTTTCAAACCGGCCAAGAGGTTTGCTTTTTCTCTTTTCTCCTGGCCTGAACTCAGGGACCCCATCTGTCTAGTTTGTGCCACTCTCCCTGCACCAGCCCAGTGGATGACACACACACACACACACGACAGGTGCTCGGTGAGTGGGGGGAGGGGCAGCAAGGGGCAGAGGGGCTCCCCAGCAAGTGGGGCTGCGGGAGACGGGGTCACCGGTGTGGGAGGGCAGAGGGTCCCAGACCTTTGTCCGCGGCCTGACCCACGTGTCCTCTGGTGCACGCGGTCTCTGCCCCAGATACTCACCGCAGCCAGCCTACAGAGACAGGACACACAGATGCATCCTGGCCGTGTTCCGCGTTCTGATGGAGCGGGTCCCCCCACTTCACCCGTGTGGGGTGTCGTAGTCAGGCTGCTGTGACGAGATACCGTAGGCTGAGGGGCCGAAGCAGCAGGACCTGTGTTTCTCACCCTTCTGGAGGCTGGGAGTCTGAGGTCAAGGTGCCAGCAGATCTAAAGTCCAGTGAGGGCCCACTTCCTGCTTAGCAGGTGGCCATCGTCTTGCTGTGTCCTCACATGCTGGAGGGACAGGGGGGAACAGTCTAGTGTCTTTTATTTTTAAGATTTTTTTTAATGTTTATTTTTGAGAGAGAGAGACAGAGTGTTAGCAGGGGAGGGGCAGAGAGAGAGGGAGAGACAGAATCCGAAGCAGGTTCCAGGCTCCGAGCTGTCAGCACAGAGCCCGACGCGGGGCTCGAACTCACGAACTTTGAGATCCTGACCTGAGCTGAAGTCGGACGCTTAACCGACCGAGCCCCCCAGGTGCCCCTAGTGTCTCTTTTATAAGGAGCTGTACCCTCATGATCTAAGCACCTCCCAAAGGCCCCATTCCCTACACCATCACAAACATTCAATCTGAAGCATTGGGAATTTTGTGATTGACGGCTGTGTGTTCAGATGCGCCTTTGTCTCGGGGTTTACCGAGTGCACAGACAGATTTCTGCGATCACTCCACCTGTCTCAATGTATCCCTTTCTAGCTGCGTGACCTTGGCTAATTTCCTTAACCTCTCTGTGCCTCAGCTACACCATCTGTAAAATGGGGTTGATGAGAGGGTTATTCTGATGGTTAAAAGGATCAGTTCACCCCGTGGAGTCCTGGCTCATCATGCTGGGTGAATGGTGTTGCAGTAATAACCATCCCTGTTCCCGTCGTCGCCCGTTGAGCGGAGAGAAACAGGGGAGGGCCTGAGTGCCACTGTGCCCAGGATCTGAATGAATTTCGCTTCCGATTTTGTGGATATTCCATAGTTGATTTGTTCCTCGTCCCCTCAACCAGTTCGTTAGTTTAAAAAGAGTGTCAAAGTCCCTGCAGCCAAGCGGGCATGTCTGTTCTCTGTTGGGAAGTGAAATTGAACAGTTGTGTCATCGGACGTGGTTGTAGTCTGGAACAAGGACACGGAGAATAGACAGTTGCCAGGTGGGCCCCTGGCGGGACAGGCCGAGGGCTGTTTGCACCGGGCAGAAAAGCCACAAGAAGGCCTCCGGTGGCACCTGTCCCTGACCGGGTGGGTTGTGGGGGGAGGACCCCCAGGCCGTAGCCTCCTTCACGGAGACGGCTGGGCCTCCCTGGTCAGGTTGCCGGGAGGCTGACGAGCCATCACTGTGACCACCTGCAAGGCTCCCGTGGTGGCCGCCATCACGTGTCTTCCTTGCTCCTCCTCGCTTGAGAACAAGGAACGTTTGTCTGAGCCCCAGATCCTGATGCCCATGTACCTGTAACAGCAGGCATCCTGGATCCCTTTATTTAACGTCCCTGACACATAGCAGGTGCCAACCAGGCACCAGATCTGCCCCAAACACGATGGCAGTGGGTGGGGCCTCTGGGGGGGGAGAGGTGGAGGGAGGCACGGCCCATGGGCTTCGCTTAGGACAGGAGCAGTCCTGGGAGCAGCTTGTCCGCTTAGCTCGGCCCTTGTACTACCTGCCGGTGTGTGTCTTCCCCACTCCGAACCCCACGTTCACGTCTGCTTGTGTTCTAAGGGACCCACATCCTGCTGCCTGTGTCGCTGACCGTATCAGCAGCGAGCACTGACGAGCACTTATCGGGTCGTCAGTGAGGACAGTAACCACAGACAAGGGGTGACTGTTCCTGGCTGTGCTGAGGCTGGTGAAGTAATCTGTGAGGTGTGAGTGCCCCGAATGCTATTCTGTGGGCAGTAAAGGTCAGAAGAGAAGCCCAAGGTGGCGGGGTGGGGGGGGGGTTCTGCGTGCACCCCTGGGCCCTCGGACCCCCGAGCGGCACAGGACAGCGTGCCAAGACCCAGGGATGGGAAGTCCGCACTCGTGCCCTTCGGTGTAGCCGCAAAGGGACGTGACCTCCCGAAAGAGCGGTTGGAATTTTCAGTGCACGCGCTCTCTCTTCTGGCAACTTGGCTTCCAGGAATTTATCCCCCGGTAACCCAGCCCTCACGCCTAATGGGTCATATGCACGAGCGTTTCACCGCCGTGGAACTGTCACACCTGGGGCCAGCTAGTCACCTGCTGGGGGGCGGGGGGGTCCTATGTGCTGTAGGATATTTAGCAGCGTCCCTGGCCTGTACAGCCTCAGAGCCAGAAGCAACCCGCCCCCCAGTCGTGACATCCAGAAATGTCTCCAGATGCTGGCGAATGTCCACAGAGGAGGGCGGCTACCTGTGGGGGAGAGACACCAGTGCATCTGGACGTCCCCTGTGTCCTCATTGCAATAGGAGCACTGAAACCCTCACAGTGGGCATCAGTCAGGGACCAGTTCAACAGGTTTTCCCCCATATCTGCAGTGGACACAGGTACTTCACAGAATGTTCCAGCTCTGGAACACGAAGTGCATCCAAAGCGTGTTGTCAGGTGGCAGAAAGGATTGGAAGATTGTTGTTTTGTTACCCATGTAAAATAACCCCCCCCCCCAGCCATACTCTATATTATAAAGAAGAATAAACCAGAGAAAGCAGGCATTTTCTTACCGAGTGTGTCAGCCAATTATGTTTTAGGCGAAATAGCTGCTGCTGAAAGTTGGAAATATAAAAATGATGTGTACCTGTGTTTAACAAATCATTTCAACGTAAAGCAGGAATCCAAAGGCCCTACACCCACAAGCGTGCGTTTCTTTGCCCCTCTTTGTCGTGGGCCGGGGCCCCGTTGGGAGGCTTGGGACCGGAGCCCCGGGTCCCTGCAGAAAACACGCCCGCTGTGCGCCTTCTGTGGCGTCTAGTTCAAGTTCTAGAAGACAGAGTAGGAGGTGAGGTGCTTCCCAAAGCAACGTGGGAGCTCACTCCTTCCCCATGTTGTTTCTTTCCGGTTCTTTGAGTAGTAAAAACTACATTAGTCCTTGTTATCTTCAACTTTGTAGAAAGTGCCAAGGGAAGTAATCTTCGAAAGTGTTGGGGTGCCCGAGTTTCTCCTGGATCCGTAGAGGTTGCACCTACTTTGTACTTATTACAAAGTTCAGGAGAACAGTGCTACTGTAGTTCTTCCCTGTTTGCTTCTTTCCTAAGCAGATCTGGAAAGAAACAGCTGTTTGCCAGGGTCCAGGACTAACCGGGAGGGCAGAGCCTCCCCCCTGCGAGCTCAGGGCCAGGGAGCGAGGGCAGCTGTGGCCACCTGGCCCAGCACAGGTGGGTGAGAGCATCTCCCGCAGGTGCCCAGGCCCGCAGAGGGAGGGCTTGTGTGTTTGCGTGTGTGTGAGAGAGACCGAGAGAGAGAATTCTGTGTGTGTCTGGATCCCTGTCCCCGGGCTTGAAGCACCACGTCTGGTCTGTTTCCTGTTTCAGGCAGTGTGGTGAGCGCATCTCTAGAAGGAAGTTCTGGAAGGAAATGCCAGGTTGATACGCCTGTGCCTTTTGCACGTCGACCGGGGGTGGGAAGCCTGGGTGAGGGTTGTGTGAACTCCCCTCTCCAGGCAGAGCAGGGAGCCGCCAGTCCCCCCACTGCCTTCAGCACCCTTTCCTGCGGAGGGAGGGGAGAGGAGGGCTGGGAAACCTCCCAATCGGAAGGGATTGAGGAAGTTGTTCCAGTTTCTTACTGTTCTGCTTTTCAGAATGGGCCTGTTTGCTTTTATCATTTGCGAACAGACAAAGGCTGTTTTTGAAAAGGTCCCCTGCCTGCCTTGAGGACTCAGTCACACTGAGCAGGTGCCAACTGAACCTGACAGAGCCCAAACCAGGGAGCAGACCCTAGGGCTAGGAGCAGGATGGGTGGGGGGCGGATGTCACGGGGTTGGCAGAGGAGTTTGCTGTGGGTTTGAAGAACGAAGAAGAACTTGCGAGGTGTGTGCAGTGTCTCTGAGACTCGGCAGAGGTGGGCACATTCTGGAAGCTGGTGGGGCTGCCTGGGGCCCAGTGTGCGCATGAGGGAGGCTCTTACTCTCTATCATTTTTCCCAGTCCCCAGGTAACCCGACAAGGCTAAGGACACCAGCCATGGGGTCACTAGCCAATATTGCTAATGGCAAAAAAAAAAAAAAAAAAAAAAAAAGGGACCCTATTCGTCAAATTGCATCTGTTTTGGAAAGTCCGTAAATAAGCAGCAAGCACCTGGACCCCAAGTGGAGTGAGTCTTGAGGGGACCCTGGCAACTCACCCCAGGGAGCTGGGATTGGAGGAAGTGATCCCTGAGGGGCTGTGGGGCGGCTCCCACACCTGCCAGATCCTTCGCCCTCCCGAGCTGCATCACCTGGGGGGGTGGGGACAGTTTTGGGAGCTCTGTGACCTGCTACCAGGACTGGCCCCTTGAACTCCTTTGTCCTGAGCAGATGAGGGAGACACGGGGTCCGTGACGGTCTTGTGAATCCAGATGATAATTCGAACCGAGACAGGACCGCTGTGGTGGGCTGACAGGTGGTGACGGTCAGGGGCCAGGCTTCCCCCTGAGGATGGGGCGCCTATGAGACACCGCTCAGTGGGAGCGTGACCAGATTGGCATTTGGAACCTACAGTGTAAAGAGAAGTTCATAAAGTTTTCTGATGGTGCACCCCAGTAGCAGAGGGCAAAACAGTCCACCCCGGACATATGTATGTTATTTGTAAACTATATGAGTGGTATGATGTGAGTATATTGTGAACGTCATAAAATGTACACAGAAATGGTAAGGAAGGGGCGCCTGGGGGGCTCAGGTGGTTGGGCATCTGACTTCGGCTCAGGTTGTGACCTCACGGTTCGTGGGTTCGAGCCCCGCGTCGGGTGCTGTGCTGACAGCTCGGAGCCTGGAGCCCGCTTCTGATTCCGTGTCTCCCTCTCTCTCTCTGCCCCTCCCCTGCTCACACTCTGTCTCTTCCCGCAGCCTGACCTACGGAATCCTGGGAGGGAGGCCCAGAAGCTGGCAGGTCCCTGAGCGCACAAGTGTGCGTGTTGGGGGAGGGCTGGGGGGTGACTGTGATGCACTTGATCCAGAGTTCATCCTTGATGTGAAATAGTGTAAGAAGTAGAATTTTTTTTTTAAAGCTTTTACAAATGCTTTTGTTGTTTATTCAACAAGTACTATACGTCCCAGCTCTGGGCCAAGCGTTTTAAGGATAAACCAGACTGTCCCGGGGGCTCCTGGCTAAAGTTGAAAAGCTGCCTATCAGCAGAAAGGAAGGAGTCAGAGAAGGGGGCGTGTCTGGGTGGGAAATTCCAGGACCCTGGGCGGGGCTTTGGTGGACTTGGGTGTGGGGAGAGGGGAGGGTGAGCACTTCCTGCTCTGGCAGAGCTGGAAGAAGGGGTGATGCCCTGCGGGCTCCGGGACCCTCTCCTGGGGGTCACGTTTAGTGAAAAGCAAAAGCTGAGATGTAGTGTGTTCGTTGAATCCTGTTTTAAATGTAGCAGAGGGCGTGTGAAAAGCTGCTCGCGATGGATCCTGTGAAGTCACCTGTGCGGAGTTAGGACTCCCCTGTCCTCCCCAGGGGCCAGGCCCATTCACAGAGCGAGCGCCTGCTCCCTGCCTGAATGGCACCGGCCATTTCCCCCCCGCAGACACCAGGTGGCGCTGCAGATGATAGCTCGGGCAGGTGCTCTGGAGGCCAGGCCTTTGGGACAACCTGGTGGCCTCTGTGGTGGAGGGTCAGGTGTGGGTGAATTTTGCTGGGCACAGAGCAGCGCTGTGGGGGAGGGGCTCACAGACCCAGTGATGGCCCACAGCAGCCGAGCCGTAGTTTCTCGGAGCCGTCACTTCCTGCCGGGTGGTTTGCCAAGCTGTCACCACCTGGTCCCCATGGCAGCCTCACGAGGGTATTGTCCCGTTTTGACGGAGGCAAAGAGGGGAAGGAAGGAGCCACTTGGAGCACCGCTCTCTCTCGTGTCTTGCTGGAGCGTCACTCTGTCATCCATCGGCAAACTCCCGCTGTGCTGTGAGCAAGGAGGTACGGCCAGGCCCCGCCTACAGCCAGCCCACAGCAGGCGGGGGAGGAGGACCCCCTCGATGCAATTTCAGGATTGAGGGATGAGTCCCGGGATGTGCACAAGCCAAGGACGTGTGCGATTTCTCCTCCCTGAAGCCTCCACTCTCGGGCCGGCTTGTGCCCTAAAATGCTCTGATGCGCGTCCCATCCTGGAGGAAATGCATCAAAACTGTGGACCCACTGGTCCTGACCCTGCTTCAGACAGGCGTCCAGGCTGTGTCAGGATGCGGGCAATGGGAGGAAGGTGGGAGAGGGGCCTCGAGGAGGGCCCTGGTCCGGCGAGGGGGAGCCTGCAGAGGGAGGCTAACAGGGCATACCAGTTGGCTCGGGCTGCGGTAACGGGATGCCAGAGACGGGGCGGCTTAGACATCACGTATTTCTCTCTTCACAGCTCTGGAGGCTGGAGGTCTGAGATGTGGTTTATGCTGAGGGCCCCCTCCTGGCTTGCAGATAGCCACCTCCTCACCGTGTCCTCCCGTGACCTTTCCTCTGTGTGCACAAGGGGAGGCCTGGAAACTTCTGTGTCTCCTCTAAGGACACCAGTCTGATCAGATCGGGGCCCCGCCTTTACACTCTCTTAACTTTAATCCCCTCCAGAGGCCCTGTCTGCTGACACAGGCACATATCCGGGCAGGGCTTCAGCCGTGAATTTTGAGGGGGGCTCCATTCAGTCCATAGTGCTGGGACGGGGGGGGGGGGGTGGCGGGCAGGGGGCGCCAAGTCAGGAGAGGTTGGCCAGAGCGGGGGGGTGGGGGTGGGGGGAGGCCGCTAGCTCAGAATTCAGGGGAGAGGAGGGGTCCCCTGCACTAGGAACTCACAAGAGGAGGAGACTTGCCCAGCTCATCATCAACCAGGGACCTCACAGTCCCTCAAGAGCATTTATTAAGCACCTTCTGCATGCGTGGTGAGCGAAGCCAAGTGCCACTGGGGGGACACAAGTGAGCATGTGCACCTGGGTGATCCTCGGGGCCACGTGGTCTTGTTTTCCTCACTCCCTCTTCATCCCCTCCTTCCGGTGAAACCCAAGTGGCACATGACCTTTCTGTTCGCTCATACGGGTCTCCAAGCATCATGCAGTCTAAGTCCCAAACTCCGTTTGGTTCAGAAATCCGAATATCCTTCCCATGTGATGATCAAGGCTTCTAGGTGATTCCCTGTCTCGCCTGCCCCTCCCCCACAGCCCTCGTCCCCATCCCCCAGCGGGGGCTGGTCCACTGGAGCAGGATGGCCCTGGGCTCTCAGCTGTCATTGGCCGCTCAGACCCCGGCGTGCATGGCCTCAGGGGTCACATTAGAGCCTCAGTTTCCCTCTGAAGGACATGGTATCTCGCTTGGACAGTTAGAGAACCCGAGACCCTTCGGGGCCCAGAAGAGGATGGAGCGGCAGAGACATGGAAAGGATACAGGTCAGAGATGAGAGTTTTGGGGACCTGTTAGTCTCCTCTCCCTGCCGCTGTAACACATCGCCGTACTTGATGTTTTTGAATAAGAGGAATTTACTATCTCACAATCCTGAGGGTCTCACTTGGTTAAAATCATAAGGTCGGCCGGCTCTGTCTCCTAAAGACACCAGGGGAAGATCTGCCTCCTTGCCCTTCCCAGCTTCTGATGCTGCCACGTTCCGGGTCTTGCAGTCCTGCTTCCATCTTCAAAGCCAGAAGTGGCTAGTGGTGACTTTCTCACGTCTCATCACTCTGATGCTGACTCTCCTGCTCCCTTCTTCCACCAAGAAGGACCCTGTTGATTACATTGGCTGCCGCTGCCTAATCCAGGCTTCTCTCCCCATCTAAGGGTCCTTTGTCACATCTGCAAAGTCGCTTTGCCGGGTAGGGTCACGTATTCGTAGTTTCTGGGGTCAGGAAGTGGACAGCTAGATAAGGCAGGACACCCTCGAGCTCCTCGTTGTGACCGGCACCCGTGCTCCTCCCTGAGACCAGGCTTGGCCCTGGGGACGTGGAAATACGGGATCCACACGACTGCAGCACTAGCTCACGTGTGAAGCACACACCGGAAAACGTGTTCTTCCTGGGGAAGGTCGTCAGCCCAGGATGCCGGTCTCTGGGTTCCCCCATCAGGCTGAGAAATCTTAGGAAGTGCCGTCTCCTTTTGAACAGGATAGAGGAGAAGGAGGAAGAAGTAGTTCTAGAAGGCAGGCTGCTCCACCGCGTGCTTTCTGGGAAGGCACGGCAGGAATTCAGGGGCCCCGTGGACGAGAGTGGCGGACTTCCTAACCTGCGGCCCCGAGGCGGGAGGAGAGGGGCATCCAGACAGCCCCCTCTGTGTGTGGTCCCCGTGCTCACCGGTCTCCAGACTCGCTCTGTGTCACCCCGGCCCCCCCCCCCCCAGCTCCCTCCCTGCTTCCTTGGCTCTCTGCTCCCTTGGTTCCTGTGCCTGCCCCACCACACATGTGGATGTGCCACCAGCTCCCTGCCTGTCCCTCTCTAGCTCACCCGCACACGCTGTCCCCACAGCCTCTCCCTGTACGCGGCGGGGCTCAAATCTTCAGCCCTGGCTGCAGGGCTCCGTGGCGCTGAAGCCCCCTGTGTCCGTCTGTCCTCTGCTCGTGTCCCCGTCGATGCCCTGACCGCCCCCTGACCCCACACGCACCGAAGCCAACGCCGTCCCCTCAACCCGGAAACCTGCCCGCCCTCCTGGGCCTCCATTCTCTGTGGACGTCCTGGCCGTGTTTCTAGATGTTCGAGCCACGGCATTTTCCTCCTCGCCTTCCCCGTCTCCCCCTAACACAGTCACCTGTTGAGTCAGGAGATGTGAGCCACCCGCTGTGTCCTGCCTGGCTGTGGGGTCAGGGGGAGAGATGGGCAGGAGTGAGTCTGAGACTCCAAGACTCTGGGGGTCCAACTGAAGCATTTCTAAGGCACCGCTGTTGTTTTTAGAAGGGGTCCGGCCCTGACCCTTCTGGCCTGGACAGAGCAGTGCGGGGGGGGGGGGCACTGTGTGGGGCCCTGAACGGCAGGCAGAGCAGGGCGGTCATCCTTGGAAGACGGGAGATGTGCACAGTGAGCCCCGCACTGATTGTCCGGCTGTCCGCCCGGGCGTCTTCCTGTGCAGGTGCAGGGAGATGGCCTCACTGAGATGAGGAGAGTGGAGAGGGTGCTTCTGGGCTGTCGAAGCAGCCGGAATTTGTAGGACAGGGAATTCGAAAAGAGCGAGTGATGCTAACTAATCTGGATGCAAATTTTAAAATATAAAAAATTAAAAAAAAAGAAAAAGAAATAAAAAAAAGAGTGAGCTGTGCAAAGGGGGTCCTCAGACACCTGCAAGGGGATTGAGTGGGGTCAAGGCTGGGGTGCTCCCCAGCAGGCAGAGCTCCGCGAGGCTCGGCATAGGTCACCTGAGGGAGTGAGGATGGAACCATGACGCTGCAGGTCGGGGGTGCAGGGGGACCCAGCCCGGTCCACGGAGAGCCCTGGATGTTGACGCTGCAGGTCGGGGGTGCAGGGGGACCCAGCCCGGTCCACAGAGAGCCCTGGATGTTGACGCTGCAGGTCGGGGGTGCAGGGGGACCCAGCCCGGTCCACGGAGAGCCCTGGATGTTGACGCTGGAGGTCGGGGGGTGCAGGGGGACCCAGCCCGGTCCACGGAGAGCCCTGGATGTTGACGCTGTAGGTCAGGGGTGCAGGGGGACCCAGCCCAGTCCACAGAGAGCCCTGGATGTTGATGCTGGAGGTCGGGGGGTGCAGGGGGACCCAGCCCGGTCCACGGAGAGCCCTGGATGTTGACGCTGGAGGTCGGGGGTGCAGGGGGACCCAGCCCGGTCCACAGAGAGCCCTGGATGTTGACGCTGGAGGTCGGGGGGTGCAGGGGGACCCAGCCCGGTCCACGGAGAGCCCTGGATGTTGACGCTGCAGGTCGGGGGTGCAGGGGGACCCAGCCCGGTCCACGGAGAGCCCTGGATGTTGACGCTGGAGGTCGGGGGGTGCAGGGGGACCCAGCCCGGTCCACGGAGAGCCCTGGATGTTGACACTGCAGGTCGGGGGTGCAGGGGGACCCAGCCCAGTCCACGGAGAGCCCTGGATGTTGACGCTGCAGGTCGGGGTGTGCAGGGGGACCCAGCCTGGTCCACGGAGAGCCCTGGATGTTGACACTGCAGGTCGGGGGTGCAGGGGGACCCAGCCCAGTCCACGGAAAGCCCTGGATGTTGACGCTGCAGGTCGGGGTGTGCAGGGGGACCCAGCCTGGTCCACGGAGAGCCCTGGATGTTGACGCTGGAGGTCGGGGGGTGCAGGGGGACCCAGCCCAGTCCACGGAAAGCCCTGGATGTTGACGCTGCAGGTCGGGGTGTGCAGGGGGACCCAGCCTGGTCCACGGAGAGCCCTGGATGTTGACGCTGCAGGTCGGGGGTGCAGGGGGACCCAGCCCGGTCCACGGAGAGCCCTGGATGTTGACGCTGCAGGTCGAGGGGTGCAGGGGGACACAGCCCGGTCCACGGAGAGCCCTGGATGTTGACGCTGCAGGTCGGGGGTGCAGGGGGACCCAGCCCGGTCCACGGAGAGCCCTGGATGTTGACGCTGCAGGTCGGGGGGTGCAGGGGGACCCAGCCCGGTCCACGGAGAGCCCTGGATGTTGACGCTGCAGGTCGGGGGTGCAGGGGGACCCAGCCCGGTCCACGGAGAGCCCTGGATGTTGACGCTGCAGGTCGGGGGTGCAGGGGGACCCAGCCTGGTCCACGGAGAGCCGTGGATGTTGACGCTGCAGGTCGGGGGGTGCAGGGGGACCCAGCCCGGTCCACGGAGAGCCCTGGATGAATACAACGGATGGTCTCTTGAAAGTCCAGAGAGACCGAGTCTTAGGAGCAGGGAGCGTGTCATGAAGGACCACGTTCAACACCAAAATAGATTCGCAGCTGCTAGAAGTGTGTTCAGGGTCTTGAAGGACAAGATGGAGGAACAGATGGAGAATCGTAGCAGAGAAGCAGAAACTATAAGGGAGCTGAATGCAAATTGTGGACAGAAAAGATACAGTGGCTGAAATGGAAGTTTCGCAGCCAATTGAAAAGGGCCCCACAGTGTCAGCTTCTCGTGCGAGACAGGCTGGGGGGCCGTTCTCACGCAGGGGCTCGTGAACCAGGACCTGGGGCGGGCGGGGGACCCCTGGCATCCTCGTTTCTCTCCTGGCACCCAGCCCTCCTTGCTCCCCCTTTTCCGCCCCCTGCCACTCAAATGCCAACGCTTCCCACACGCGAGCTCCTGCGGGCCGAGCCCGGCGGGCTCCAGGATGGCCGGTTCCGGCTGGGAAGCGGCTGCATTAGCGGCAGGAGGCGGGGCATCCTCGGAGCTGAGACTTGTGCATCCCCGTAATTACAGCCTTAGGATCAGTTCCAACGTGGGACTGATTGAGAAAAAGCTTTCTCATGGCTGGCTTGTCTGTCTGTCGCCGCGGAGCCTCTCAGCCATATGTTCGTATGTATCCACGGCCCCATTTATGTGTCGTCCTCCTTCCCAGGAAGGCACGGACACGGTGGCTCTGGTGGCAGCAGCGGGCCAGGCAAGCAGGGCGGGTGGGGGGACGAAAACCTGTCAGAGATACAATCAGCCCCACTTTGGCTCAGGAATCCCCCTCCCAGGGACTGGGGGGATGGGAGCGTTGACCCCTGTGCTGGGGGGACAGAGGGAGGACAGTCCCTGCAGCTGTGGCCAGAGGACCAAAAGGAACACCTGTGTGTCCGTTCCGGGGCGTTACACGACCGTCACTCTCTGGGATAGTTGGTGGCCCTTAAAGGCCAGGAGCCGGACTGAATCACCCTGATCTGGAACCGGAGCCCAATGTGTGAGCGAGGCAGGTGCGGTGTGATTCCACTGCTGTAAGATGGACGAGCGAAGTCGGAGTAAGTGGTTGGTTGTAGAGAAGTAGGAGTGGAAGTAAGGCTCCTAGAACATAGTAGTGGTTTCTTCTGGAGGGGAGACGTGGGCGGAAAGGGCGTCTTCTCCCTCCCTACTGCTGCTTTAGGCTTAAACTGTCTGCAGGTACCTGTTCTTTTTGGAGCTGGGGGAACAGACTTGTGGGACCCAGAAGGCAGCCAGCTGGCTCTCTGCTCTCCGCTGTGACCTGGGACAGCTCCTGCGTCTGTGAGCCTCGCGGTCCCTCTGGTGCCTCCCCTCGTGGGTGGCTGGGGCCTGGTGGGCCCCCTCCGGCTCCGACAGTCGGGGCAAGCTCCCTGTAGGTGCAGGGTGGTCCCCTGAGGTCATCGGATGGGTTTTCTTTAAGTGTGTCGATGTCGTGAGTTATCTGGATTGCTTTCCAAATGTTAAGCCACCTTGCACCCCTGTCAGTCATGGTATTGTTGTCATTTTTACAAATCCTCGGATTTGATTCGCAAAAATTGTTTATAATTTTACACCCATGTTCGTGGGGTTGTCAGTCTTTAATTTTTCTTTGATTCAAATATCTTTTCTGGTTTTAACATCACTGTGAATTCTAGTTTCGTAGCAGGGGTTTTAAAGTCCCCCCCCCCCCCTTCCTCCTCGTCTTTCAACTTCCTGAAATAACTTATGCAGAATTGGCTTACTTACTACATGCGTCATTGTCAGTGTATGCCTCTGGGCCTGCAGGTGTTTTTGTCTGGCGGGAGGGGGGAGTGTTTTAACTACAAATTTTATTTATTTAATAGATAAAGGTCTATTCCAGTTTTGTTTTGTTTTTTTTTTCCTTGAGTGAGCCTTGGTAGATGGTATAGAATCAGATGGAGAGCCCACTCGTCTTCCTGATGTTGGTAATTTCTTTGTCTCCCTCTTCCCCCCCCCCCCCGCCCCCAATCAGTTTGGCTAAAGTTCTATCAATTCTGTTGCTCCTCTCAAAGAACCAGCTTTTGGTTTCAAGGATTTCCTTCATCGTGTTTGTATTTTCAGTTTTCACTGCTTTTTTTTCTTTTCTTTTCTTTTTTAACGTTTATTTTTGAAGGAGAGAGAGACAGAGTGTGAGTGGGTTAGGGGCAGAGAGAGAGGGAGACACAGAATCCGAAGCGGCCTCCAGGCTCTGAGCGGTCAGCACAGAGCCCGACGCGGGGCTCGAACCCACGAACCGTGAGATCATGACCTGAGCCGAAGTTGGACGCTTAACCGACTGGGCCACCCAGGCGCCCCCAGTTTTCACTGCTTTCTGCTCTGATCTTTATTATTCCTTCTGCTTCTTTGGGTTTAATTTGCTCGTCTCTCTCTAGTGTCTTAAGATGGAACATGAGGGCACTGATTTGAAGGCTTTCTTCTTTTTGGAGATAGGTATGCAATGATGTAAAATCTCCCCCAACACCATTTTGATATATTGTATTTTTTATTTACTTCACAATACTTTCTAATTTCCCTTTTGATTTCTTCTTGGGACTATGGGTTAGTCAGAAGATTTTTTTTTTTATTTAGTTTCCAAAGATGGGGGTACTTTTCTAGAGAGCTTTTTGTCACCAATTCCCAGTTTTATTTCACTCTAATCAGAGAGTGTGTTTTCTGCGACTGGAGGGAGCACTTTCACACGTATGAGGACCTGCCTCTAAGTGTGTGTGTGTGGTTTCCTGGCAGCCGCCGTGCGCACACGTGGGAAGAGAGCGTTTGTCCTGGGCAGGGTTTTTCTAAATGTCAAGCAGGTCCCGTGGCCGGTTAGTGGCTCTCGTGTCTTCCACTCCCTTCCACTTCGCCTTCCTTGTTCTATCACTTCCTCAGGAGAGGTCTTGAGATCTTCAACAGCGCCTTGAGGTTTCTCTGTTTCTGCTCTCGGTCTGTCAGGTGTTGCATTTTGCTTTTGAACCTCTCAACAGGTTCACAAATCTTTAGCACTGGTCCGTCCTCCGGATGAAGCCGTCCCTTTATCACTCTGAGATCGCCCTTGATCCCTGAGAAGGTTCTTGGCTCAGAAATCTACCTTGCGTGATGTTCACGAGTGCCTTTGGCTTTCCTTCGATGGGTTCAGAGCTGTACGTCTTTCCCCTCGTATCTGTTTGTGTCTTTATAGTCAAAGTATGTGTTTTGTGGGCAGCATAGAGTTGGGTTTTGCTTCGTTATCCATCGGAGAGTTTTTGCCTTCCAGGAGGGTATTCAGACTATTTGTGCTGAATGCAACTCTTAGGTTTAAATTGTTTCTTTAACTTTATTTATTTATTTTGAGAGCGAGAGAGAGAGAGCAAGCGAGGGAGGGGCAGAAAGAGAGAGAGAGGGGGAAATCCCAAGCAGGCTCCTCACTGTCAGTGCAGAGCCTGACATGGGGCTTGAACTCACAAACCATGAGCTCATGACCTGAGCCGAAGTTTGAGGTGCCTGATAGGGACTGGGGGAGAGGGGCGGGGGACGTCCTGAAGGAAGCCTGGAAAGCAAGCCTGGAGTACAGGAGAGGAGGTGAGACCGCGTATGGAAATCCCGAGCCGTTAGCAGTCGGGCCTTAGTGTCTCATGGGACAGAGGAGGTCATGTGGGGAGCAGGTGTGGACAGAGGGTCCTGGGACACACGGACATGTAGAGGTGGGGAGACATCAAGGAGCCAGCAAAGGAGACTGAGGCGTGGCCATCAAGGTGGGAGGACAGCCGACCGGAGTGGTGGCTTATGGGGAAAGGGAAGGGAGCCTTTCACAAAGAAGGGAGTGCCGACCACCTCTGGGTCTCTAAAGGTACCCTCTGCCCCACTGGGGTAGGTAATGGGAGCTGACGAGACAGGGGCCTGGGGCACATTGGCAGTTCCATACCTGCTGGTGTGCCCATGAGCAGGTGCGTGCAAGGCTGCCCCCTGCCTGCTGAGCCGGGGCCCTCGCAGTGCCACCCAGTGCTGTCCCGGCCACTGTGGCACCAGGGGACAGGCAGCATCACCCCACCCTACCTCCTCTGCCCCACCTGTCTGCTGCACATTGGAAAGGCACCCCCAATGTTCACCGGAGTCGAACTAGATCTGGTACCATCAGACTTCTAATTTACTTAAGTTTTTGGCTTCTACGTTGATTTTTTTTTTTTTTTATTAGCTTTTGCCAATAAAGAACTCCATAGGGTGTTAGGCAGGAACTAACTAACACCCATCTGAAGGTAGATGAGAGTCTTGCCCTTGGAAAGACAGTGTTGGTTCCCACAGATGCACCCAGGGAAAGGACATTTTGTGGCAGGTGAGCTCTGACCACATCCAGAAACCAGCCTTGCCCGTGGGGACTTCGGGGGAGCCAGCAGACAAGTCAGATGGTGGCAGTTCTCTGGGAGCGAGAAAACGAGTGTTTTCCCTCCGCTGACTGCCAGGCGGCCTGTCTCCACCGAGATCTGCACACTCTTAGAGTTCAAGACCACCGCAGGGCTGGGGGGGAGGAGCATGTTACCGTAGACCGAGTGAGACCCTCTCACAGAGACTCAGCCTCCTCCTCTTGGATGAACTTGCCCTGTGTGGCTGCGGCCGTGGGTTATGTACAGAGTTCTGGAAAAGGTGACCCTGACCATTGTTTCCAGTTGTTGCTTTTATGGAGGAGACAGTTTCTCTACCATCTATCCTGATGTTGCTCAACAGTGTTCTTTCTCTTTAAATAATTATCCATTTTCATTTAAGGAAATTATGATTAAAAAAAAACACAATACCAAAAAGCAAAATTAGTACAGAAAATGAGGAATTCTTGACCTCCCTATGCCAATTATAATGTCATATGTACTTAAACTTTCGGCACCTACACATCTACAGACATGTTTCTGGGGATGGCACACACACATCCATACACCCTGCTGTCGTCAGCAGCATCCTGTGAATGTCTTTCTGACACTCAGTGACCTACAGGCCACCATTGTCGATGGGTCTGCAGAGGCTCATGGTACATACGATGTGCCATCATCTGACAGGTGTCATCCTGGGCATCTTGGTTTCTTTAATTTCTTGCTTTCATAAATGACGCTGGACGAGCACCCTTGTATCTGGTTTTCTGTGCTTGGCCCACTTTTCTGTGTCAAAACAGGGAAACCGGGGCATCTGGGGAGGGAGGACTGCTTGCCTCCCACGGTCGGGACAGAAAGGTTTCCTGACCTCGATCCTCAGCCTCACATCTTCTCCGAGTCAGACCGCTCTGGGATGTGTGCTCATTCAGAGTGATTCTGGGGGCGCCTGGGTGGCCCAGTCAGTTGAGTGTCTGATTCTTGATTCACCTCAGGTCACGATCTCACGGTTGGTGGGATCGAGCCCCACGTGGGGCTCTGCGCTGACAGGGTGGAGCCTGCTTGGGATTCTCTCTCTCCCCCTCTCTTTGCCCCTCCCCTGCTTGTGTTCTTTGTGTCTTTGTCTCTCTCTCAAAATAAATAAACATTAGGGGCGCCTGGGTGGCCCAGTCGGTTAAGCGTCCGACTCTGGCTCAGGTCATGATCTCACAGTTTGTGGGTTGAAGCCCCGTTTCGGGCTCTGTGCTGACCGCTCGGAGCCTGCTTGGGATTCTGTCTCCTTCTCTCTTTGCCCTTCTCCCACTTGCTCTCCGTATCTTTCGCAAAATAAATGATAAAAAAATACTAAAAGTAAATAACTAAATGAGCATTAAAACCACAACAAAAAACCCAAAGTGACCCAATTGAAGGTTGGGTGGGAGTGCTGGCCGGATCCGTGGAAAGCCTCATTTGTAAGCTATTTGGAAATTTCCTTTGTTGACTTCTCAGTAACAAAACCTAGTAACCTCCTGGCACGCTAGAGAAGACCTGATACCAGGCTCTAAGTTTTCGTTGTGGCCCTACTGTGTGCCCCTGCCGTGCCCAGAGAGGCTGGGAGAATGGCTTGCTTGTTCCCGGCACCGGGACTTTATGTGGAGCGAATTCTCATTTCCATCTGGAAATCTCTGACGAAGGTTCTTTTTCTCAGTTAAGAACAAATACGATTAAAGTTTGTAATAAGCCCAAGACATTTGCCATGGGCTTAAAAAGACTTTCGTTATCAAAAGCTTAAAAGATTAAACCACACTCAGTGTGGTTTCATAGTTGAGCATACGCTGGGTCTCTGAAAATGGCAATCCCTTCTTGCCGCGTATTAGACCCTTGACATTCATGAAGGATTTGTCCCGAGACCTTTGAGATGCCCTTAATTCGTGAATGCCACCAAAGCTGTCAGTTTCCCCCGGAACACACAGTAAAGACTAACCGAAAAATGCACGTGACTCCTTCAGGCTCTTTGTGATCCTATAAATGTAGGACTCTAGCCATTTATAAAGCTATTAAAACACATTCAGGCTAGAGCCCTTGCTGGAATGGTTTGGGGAGTCATTATGTTCCTCTTTCTCTATAAAGCATAGCAAACAAGCTCATATTAGAAATTCAAACCTCAGCGGAGCCCCCAAGTTTTGTGTCTTCCTTTGTCCCCAACTTCTGTGAAATGTCACGTTCTGAGACTCATTTCTGGCTTTGCACCCCCGTCTTCGACGCTAGGCGTCGGCTTTCTCGGGGAGCCATTTTTCTTTGCCTCCACCCAGGGGGTGTTGGGGGATGGTCTGAACCCCCGGATTGAAATCCATGTCCTGGTAAAGCTGCAGAACCGCCACCTGCAGTTACCTGCCAGGGGCGGGGGGCAGGGGGGTGTCTCATTCAGAAACTCACCGACTCCGCACATCACCGTTTCCTAGCATACCATCCTTCTCTGCCTGTGAACACCGCCAAGCCCACTTCTCTTAATTTAGACATCCCATCCTCTAAGATCTTACTCGCACCCGGATGTTGGCTGATCCCGGGCGTGTGTGGAAATAAAGATCAGCCTCAGCCTGGGGACCCGGAGTCAGCCCACCCTTTCCTTCGCTCCGTGTTCGCTGGTAACATGCTGCGTCAGCGCTGTTCCGGGCCCGCGGAGGGCACACTGCTGTTGACCTCAAAGTCTGGTGAAGGAGACGATAAATTGATGGATGGGGAAGAGCTCAGATCCAGGGGGAGTTCACGGTGTGGTGTCATGGTGATTGGAGTCCCCGCGGGCCCCTTTGAGAAGGACGGAGGCTGGCTGTGGGGACAGGGCCGGCTGTGGACGGTCCAGCAGAGCCGGGTGGCCTGTGGGGGGCAGACCTGCTCCGACGACCCCGGGGTGGGCTGCTCTTGGGACTGGAGAAGCGGGGAGAGTGGACCCTGAGGGGAAAGGGGAGGGGAGGGGACCACCATGGGAAGTAACTGTAGGTTATGGCCCAGACTCAGAAGGAAGCCTGAGTGCCATGCATAGTCACCCTGGGGGAACAGGTGTCAAGCAGGACTGCCCCTGGAGGTCCTCTGTGATCGATCGCCCACCCGTGGAACGCATGACCCACAGGCGGTGACATCACTCTCTCCTGGTATCGCCCCCCTGCCTGTCCAAAGTCGCCACAAGCTGACAGACACATCCCCATTGCCCTGGTGCAGATTCCTTCGAGCAGCAGGGGGGCGGCTAGGTCGGCAAGCCAGCACCCGACTAATACCTGTGTCCTTGTCCCTTCCCTCCCGTCCCTCCGGCGGCTCTCAGGAACACTGCCGAGAAAATGCAAGAAGGAGCTCTTGGCGGTGAAGCTACGGAATCGGCCCAGCAAGCAGGAATTGGAAGACCGGAACATTTTCCCCAGGAGGACTGACGAAGAGAGACAGGAAATCCGGCAGCAGATTGAGATGAAACTCTCCAAGTAAGTAGTGGCTTGTCGCCTCAGGCAGAGGCAGGGGCCCCCCTCGCAGCCCGCACCCCGCTGAGGCCCTGTCTTCCCTGCCCTGCGCCGTCTCAGGGCTCCCAGACGGGGCTCTGACCGCGACTTCTCGCCTCGCCACCGTCCACGCTGGGGACCGGACAGTCCTTTGTCCTGGGGGCCGTCCTTGTCTTCATGCCTGACATCCTCCTGTGACAGTCAGAACTGTCCCCGCACATCTCCACCTGCCTGTGGGGGGGCACATCACCCCCAGCAGAGAGCACCGGTCTGTAGAGGGCAAGCGAGCCCCCTGAAGGAGTGAAGGGGCCACGGCTGGGAGGGGCTGTGACAGCGTGGGCAGGACATGCCTTGTGGGCGTCCCGGACCTGGGGGAGAGGCTCTGTTTTCGCCTCCACCAGGCCTCCTTCCTGCAGGAATGTGCATCCCGTATTGCCAGATCGCCTAAGTTTTTCAAGGAAAGCTGGAATCTATTGGGGGGACAGTACGTGCACCAAGTTGAGCCCATCTGCTGTCTGGCTGTGACCCAGAGCCACGAGTGAGCGCCCTCTGCTTTACAGCCCCCAGGCGTCCCCTAGGGCGGTCACTAGGGTTGGCTGTGTGATGGGCCCGGACAGCGTGGAGCTGTGGGTCTTTGTGGCTGGGATCTGCCGGGGTCCAGGGATGCGCTGTGGGACAGGATGCTTTGTTACCAGGAGGGGGACGGGCTGTGACCGCGTGGTGGGCCCAGCATTGGAGGACTTTCTAGGTTGCTCCCCAAAAACCGGGGGCCAGAGCACACGGGGCAGTCCCACTCTCACCGGCGGCCCCTGCCACGAAGCTGGCCCAGAGCAGCTGAACATGAACCACAGGGCTTTTGTGGGAATCAGACCCTTCGAGCCTTCTGGATCGTAGCCCCAGGATTGGGTGCGGGTGTCAGAAAGGACGTATTAATGGGGCTCGGGCACACACCTGTTGCCATCTCCCTGACCTCCCTGCTGCACCTTCTGGAGTATGGCCTGGGCTGGGCTGGGCTTGGAGGGACAGGGTCCCAGACTCCCTCAGCCTACCCGTTCCCCCTTTAACCCCCAGAAGCTAGTCCTGCAGAGCAGGAAGGGATGGCATCCCGATGGCGGACCAGCTGTCCCCGTGCCTCACCCTCAATTTGCCCTTGACTGGCGCTCACTGACCCCTGCACCCAGGTCACCTGCCGGGACCACGGGAACATACAGGTTCCGATAAAGTAGGTCTGCAGCGGCCCTGGGGTTCTGTGTTTAGACAAGCCAGGGGATGCCAGTGCTGCTGGTCTGTGGGCCACCCTCAGCGTCTTCCAGCCTCGGTAGCCTTGACATTTGGGGCCGGGTGAGTTTGTGGTGGGGTATCCTGGGCAGACTAGGACGTTTAGCAGCAACACTGGCTTCCGCCCGGTGGGGGGGAGGGGTTACTCCTATCTTGCTCCCACCCACCCAACTGTGACAACCAGAAATGCCTCGAGACATTGAGTGTCCCCTGGGGGACAGAATCGTCCCAGTCAAGAAGCACTGATCTGAAGGTCAACTTGGACTTCTTCTTCCGGGGGTCTTTCCTCTGCCTGAGGCACGGGGCTCTTTGGGTGGCTCAGCCCTTGTTCCACTCTGCACCAGGGAGCGTGGGCCCCGGTGGGCCCATCTTCCGCTGAAATCCCTCACTGAATGTTGTCGGGGGGGAGGGCGGGGAATGTGCAGACCCCAGGTGCTAGGATTCTCTGTGCCTCGGTTTTCTCACCTGTAAAATGGGGTGATAGCAGCTGCCAGGCCCATGGCAGAGGAGGGACTGGCTCAGCAGGGCACAGGAGCCCCAAGCTGGGGTCCTAGACACTTGGAGTCACACACACAGACCTGGGTTCAAATTCCACCCTGCACTGATGTCCGGGGTGACCTTACCCCTGTCTGGGTCTTATTTTCTCATCTTTAAGGTGGGATGCTGACCTTCCAAGGTCATTGTCTGTTTCTGGGAGATCCCGTAAGGAAGGCGTGTTACACAGCACCTGCCCCTCGGCAGGTTGGGCTGCTGACCTCTGCGAGCTGGGGCCTCTTCCTGCGTCATCTCTAAGCCTTGTGGCCAACGGTGCCTGTGACACAGACCGCCGCCAAGGTGTCTGGTGGCTACTTGGGGCTCAGGAACCCCACGGGGAAGCTTCTTAAAATACAGATTGATGGGGCGCCTGGGGGGCTCAGTCGGTTGAGCGTCCGACTTCGGCTCGGGTCACGATCTCTCGGTCTTTGGGTTTCAGGCCTGCGTCGGGCTCTGTGCCGACGGCTCGGAGCCTGGAGCCTGTTTGGATTCTGTGTCTCCCTCTCTCTCTGCCCCTCCCCTGCTCGCACGCTGTCTCTCTCTCTCCGTCAAAAGTAAATAAACATGAAAAAAAATTAAAAAAAAAAATACAGATTGGTGAGCCCCATCCAGACCCAAGACCGGAACATTCTAACAAGTTGCCTGGTAGGGGTGGGCTGAGGCAAGCCACCAGTGTGAGCCCGTATTAGCGGATCAAATGAGGCTGTGATGTCCCTCAAGCCCTTATCGTTGCATCTGGGTCACGCGTCAAAGACTTAATTTACTCGTGTGAGGGGCCCTGGGCAGCGGAGATCGCTCCTGTCAGCTCGCGCCTTCCTGCAGAGCCACGGCCTCAGACCTCTTCCTGTGTGGCTGAACCGCCCCCCCCTCCCCCCGCCCCTGTGCTTGGTCCCCCTGCTTGGTGTGGGGCAGATGCCAGAGGAACACGTGCGGGAGGGAGCAGGGAGGGAAGCCTAGGAAGCAAATGCATGAACCCCTCGGGAGGGGTCCAGCTATCACAGACGGGGAGGAGGCCTGGGCCGGCGGAGGGGACCCCTGTGGACACAGGGCCCCAGACCAAGGTCTGCCCCTGCTGCCGGGGGGTGTCCCAGAGGCCCCCTGAGGAGAGGGGTCTGGACCAGCATTTCCGAGAGAGATGGCAGGTTTCGGGTATGAGCGGTTGTCCGAGGTGCAGCTTGGGCCCAGTTGTGGGGCCCCGAGGCCTTTCCTCCTGGGTGTCACAAGGCCCCTTTCGGGGTCGCGGCTGTAGTCACCATGCTGTGCCAGAGGCCTCTTGAGTGAGGGGGACCTGAGGGCACGGGCACAGCCACGTCCACGGCCACGTGGGGTGTCCTCAGCTGTGCTGCAGGTGCCGTGGGCGGGCCGTGGGGTGTCGGCAGGCAGGGAGGTTCTTGTACCCCTCTGGGGAGCTGCTGGTACAGTGGAAAAAAATGTCAGACCGTGGGCCAGGGAGGCAGTGGGGACAGTCTCCACGTCCTGGGATGATTTGGGGACTTGGTGCCACCACCCGGGGACTTTGATGGCCGTTGCCTCAGCAGAGCCCCGACTGCCTGTGCCTGTGAGCCGGGCTCCTGGCCCCGCAGTGGGGCTGCAGGCTGCTGGGGTCCGGCTCCCGGGCGCTGGGGCTATAGTCCCAGCACTGACTGACCCCAGGCCGCCGTGGACGTCTAGCTCCAGCGTTTCACGTGAATGGGAGAGTCTGTGCTTCCCGAACGGCAGGCACCGTTGAGGGGGCTTCTCGGTCTGTGGCCCCTGAGTGCCTGACGACCTTCAGTTTCCTTTCACTCACCCTGGCCTCAGCCTCATCAGTGATAGCCTTGAGTCCCGTGTTCTCGTTACGTGTTTTTTCTTTTAAATAAAGGAGAAGAGAGTTCCTAACTCTTCACCTGGGTGGGGGGTGCGGTGGGGGTGGTTCTGAGCCTCAAATGAGAAGCCACAGGGAGGGGGGTGTGCGTCCTGAATAAAGTCTCCTGCAGGTGTGCTGGAATGATCTTTTTTTTCCCCCCAGTTTATGTATTTATTTTGAGAGGAGAAGGTGGGGGCAAAGGAGGGGCAGAGAGAGGGGAAGAGAGAGAATCCCAAGCAGGCTCCAAGCCGTCAATGTGGAGTCCAACATAGCACTCGATCTCACAAACCGTGAGATCATCACCTGGGCCGAAAGGAAGAGTTGGCTGCTTAACCGGCTGAGCCACCCAGGTGCCCCTGGAATGGCCTGTCTTGACCCTCTCTCTGCCACGTCTTTGCGGACTTCCCCTTTCCGTTGGTGCACCGGCCACATTCACGCAGTCATGCACTCAGCAGGTATTTGCCGAATAGCTGTGACGTGCCAGACACGCTGCTGGGTGTGAGGTGTCCTAGCAGACAAGACGGAGGTACTCTCTGCCCTGTGGGGCTTACTGTTCCTGAGTATGCTGCAGGCATGGCTGGATCCAGATGCTCCTACGGCATTGATAAGAGTTGGTCTACTTCTGTTTCTTGACTTGGTTGTGCTCCGTGTGGCTTCATTCTCTGGCTGTTTTGCTCCACATCCTGGTCCAGGAAGCTCCAGGCTTACCTCTGTATGGGAGCCCATTCCTGAAGCGATCACCTTGACCAAAGGGATGGAAGGGGCTCCCTGGACACGTTTAGATCACATGCTCATCGCTGAACCGATCACCGTGGCCGAGGGAATATGCTCATTAATCAAGCTTGGCTTGCGTAGCTGCTGGTTTCCTCAGTGGGATGTGCACTTGCGTGAGGGTTGGTCTTCTGTTTCTCTTATTTCTGGTGAGATTGAACATGTTTTCAGTGTTTATTGGCTCCTTGGTTGTTTCTTCTTCTCATGAACTTCACCGGCAGGTTTCTTTGTGTTAATGATTTTAGGAGTTTGCTTTGGAAATTGTGGCTTCGACTCCTTCCTCAGTTTGGTGAGTTACACAGCCATTCTCTGGGGCTCGTGTTTTCGTTTAGGTCATACTTTCCTGTGTGCAGAAGTATTTCATTTTAAGGTCGTTGGATTACCAACGATACACTTTACGGTTCATGCTGTTTGTGTCATGTTTAAAAAATCCCTCCCTACCCAGAGGTACAGAATAAATTTACTTTTTTTAAAAAAAATGTTTATTTATTTTTTTGAGAGAGAGACAGAGAGAAAGGGGGAGACACAGAATCCGAAGCAGGCTCCAGGCTCCGAGCTGTCAGCGCAGAGCCCGACGCGGGGCTCGAACTCACACACCGCGAGATCGTGACCTGAGCCGAAGTCAATGCTTAACCGACAGCCCCCCAGGTGCCTCAAGAGTAGAGTCACTTATTGTACTATTTTTGCACCTGCCTTCTAGTTCTGCCAAATGATAATGGTTTTCTATGTAATAAACAGACCAGGTTCTCTTTCAAAATAGAGTGTTACGTGAGTTGATCTAAAGGAAAAATAGTAAACAGTGGTGGTATATACGTGGTTCAAAACCAGGACAAAATCATCACGAGGACACTTGGTGTAAGAGAAGTCCAGGCCCCCCCCCCCCCCCCGCCGCCCCACCCCACCCCTGCCTGTGGGTGCAGGAGGGGAGGTGGGAGGAGGCGGGTGCCAGAAACCAACCTGAGGGCCTGGAAGGCCCCCAGTTTCGAGGAACCCGAAACACATGTCCTGGACCGGGTTTCCTCCGTTACTCACTGAGTCTGTCGCGCATCTTAAACCTTGGACTAGAACGGAGGAGGTGCTGTGACTTTTGTCACCAGGTTTACAAACAGAAAAGCAACCCAGGACCCAGAGAGGGAGGCAGCTGAGAAGTCGCATCCGCATCCGGGAGGAGGGTCAGCTGCTGTCTCCCCACAGACACGGTTTAATTGGATCCCTTTGTCTTTGTTTTGCCTCCTTGCAGGGTCTTGTGCTATCACTTGCTGAATAATTCAGCCCTGGTTGCCATGGCAACGTGCCCTCCACCGAAGCAGCCTGAAGCGCGATGGGTGTTTTTGTTTTGTTTTATTTTCTTTAATTTCCAGACCTTTAATGGTTTCTCTTCCGGGCGCTCCCAGGGCCGTCGCGGGTGAAGTGGCCGCTGTCCCCGGCTCCCTGGCACAGGCACCTGCTGGGTGCCGGGTGTGGGGGCTCACGAAGTGGGGGGCATCTCTCCAGATGGGAGCCCAGCTCACCTCTGTGAGTGACCCTGTCAGTGACTCCGCCACATTTAAGGACCCCCAGCCTCGCGTGTCACACAGTAGGCGTGTTCTGGACATGATGCCCACGGGCGCAGACTGTCGTGCACACGGTGTAAGGGGAGCGACGGTTAAGGACGCCCGCGCGCTTTCAGTTTTAAGTGCTGGCCCCGGGTAGTAAGTGTCACTTACTTTCCCTCTTTTGATTTAATCCTCGCAGGAACCCGGGAAGATGGGTCTTCTCTCCATTTTACAGAGGAGAAAACTAAGCCTTTCCAAGAAGTTAGGGGACTCGGGAGGCAGGGTGGGCGCCCTGGAACCACACCCGGGCTCAGGGGAGGCCTTCTGCCAAAGCGCCACCTCACCCGCTTCGGGCTTTGCACTGTCTAATGTTGGCTTGGCTCCCATCACCGTGCGTTCTGGCCTCCGGCCAACACGTCAGGCCTCTGGGCTCCCAGTCCTTCCTGCCTGTGTCCGGGAGGGGGGGCGCAGAGATGATGCAAAGTGTCCCCTGGTGCGGAGCAGTGGGGGTGAGTGAAGGTGTCCAGAATGGCCCCTTAGCCACACATAGGCTTTGGGGAACTGGGGCCAGGCGGGCTCGATCCCTGCCTCGCTGTCACAGCGGTGGGAGTCGGGCAAGGGCCACCTCTGGGTCTCCTTCCTGCCTGCATATGGAGACCACGGCAGCACCCCTGGGGCTCCTGGGAAGGTTCTAGGTTAGTCCTTGAAAGAACGTAATAGTGTATCCCTGGCAGGAGGCGCTCAGGGAGACAGAGCTGCTGCTGGCAGGAGCTTGGCTGGGACACACCTGGGTTGTTTGTCACCTGTCACCTCCATAGAGGAGGAGGCCACCCGGCGGGCCGCACTGAGGCTTGAGTGGAGGCCATAGAAGCCTCTACAGGTCGGGGAGCAGCCCCGCATCCTTGTTAATGATGATGTGATCGTTGTTCTCGTCTGTTCTTATTTGTGACTGTCGTGTGACCCGCCTGGGTGCTGCACG
The DNA here is from genome assembly GCF_027475565.1 of Acinonyx jubatus. Taxonomy (NCBI): domain Eukaryota; kingdom Metazoa; phylum Chordata; class Mammalia; order Carnivora; family Felidae; genus Acinonyx; species Acinonyx jubatus. The sequence goes on along the minus strand of NC_069388.1, from coordinate 3,734,635 downwards.
AACTCAGAGGGGCCTGAGTGCTGCACGAACTTTCTATTAAGTGTCCCGTGGGGGTGGGGTGGGGGGGGTTCTCCGCTCTGGGGCTGTGTTGTGAGCAGCTGATTAAGGCTCAGTGATGTCCTTCGGGACTTGGTCCTTAGCATGCCACCACCGGAGTTTAGTGCTCCTCGTCGTGTCCCTTTGTACATTTCGTTCTGCATCCGGAACAGGCTGCCACCACTCAGCCTCCATGGAAACAAGTTCGCAGGAAAAAAAGTGTCGTGCACAGCTGCCCCCACCCACCATGGTCGCCTCAAAACCTGCAGAATTTTAGGGAAGACGCTGGATGCTGTTTTGTTTTTTTTTATTTTTTTAATGTTTATTTATTTTTGAGAGAGACAGAGAGACAGAGACAGAGAGAGACAGAGCATGAGCAGGGGAGGGGTAGAGAGAGAGGGAGACAGAATCTGAAGCAGGCTCCAGGCTCCCAGCTGTCAACACAGAGCCCGACACGGGGCTCGAACCCATGAACTGTGAGATCATGACCTGCGCTGAAGTTGGAGACTTAACTGACTGAGCCCCCCAGGCGCCCCCCTTGGCTGGAGGCCTTTAAGGACAGGGGTGGAGGCTGGCACGGCTTTATGGGACCCGAGTATCAGCCTTGGTCCTGTTGTCCACTGAGGCCTCACAGGCAGCAGGGACCCCGTGGAGGGTCTCAGTTCTGTGGACACAGAATTTGGAAAACACAGAAATCTTTCTTTTTTGTGGGCTTACCAGGAAGAAAAAAATGGCTTTTAATTTCTGGAAAGGAAGCCACTCATTTGGGCAGAGTTGAAGCTTCATTGCAGGGGCGGGGGTTTATGATAGCAGCGGGGCACTGATAAATATTTGCCGATTGAGGACCCGTCGCTCTGTGCCCCCCCCCCCCCCAACCTGCAGCGTGGGAACCCAGCTCATCCTGGGCGACTCGAATCCAGTCCCACAGGCATCCTCCGAGATGGGGACAGAGCAGCGTGGTTATTAATATGGTTGTTATTTATTTATTCAGCGTCTTTTCTGTACCAGCCTCCTGCTGAGTGCTTCATACACATTATCTCCTCGAAGCCTCACAGGGACTCTCTGGGGGTAGCTACTCCTAATGGTCCTGTTTTTCAGATGAAGAGAAGTGCCTCAGAACAGTGCAGTCACCTGCCCCTGCGCGCACAGCAGGAAACGTGGGCGGGTAGCTGGTCACCTGGTCACGTCAGTGTGCACATCTGATCACCAGGGGGCTTTGGGAGCACACAGATTCCTGGACCCCGCTCCAGACCTCCTGAGTAGGAATCTGTATTGCAACGGGCCCTTCCTCCCCAAGTGTCCCCACTGCGTGACGATGCTCTGTATCCCTGCCTCGGGACTCTTGGAAGACTGTTCTCTGAGGTTTCAGGATCACACTGTGCTGTGTTTCTGCACCACAGCTGTCTGGTGGTATCTTAAGGAGAATGCACACTTTGTAATCAGTTGCGTTTCCCTTTTTGCTTTGGCCGCCGGGACTCTCAGAGTCAAGTGCGCAGGTACCCATGGCAATACTGTAAAAAAAAATATTTTTTTATGGAGGCCCTCTTAGGGTGTATGAGATTTTACCATGTAGTGTCGTGTTAGAAGTGTTTCCATACCGTGACACAGTATTCAGATGTTCATTTTTTAAAATTTACTTATTTTGAGAGAGAGAGCATGTGCATGTGTGAGCAGGAGAGGGGTAGAGAGAGTGGGGGAGAGAGAATCCCAAGCAGGCTCCTTGCTGACAGCACAGAGCCTGATGCGGGGCTCAAACTCATGAACTGCGAGATCACGACCTGAGCCGAAACAAGAGTCCGATGCTTAACTGACTGAGCCACCCAGGCGCCCTACAAATACTCATCTTTAATAGTGTCTCATATCCCAGGACCAGATAAGTCTGCCGGCTTCGCTCTTCCCTCCCAACAATCCACAGACTTGGGATATTTGCTTTTAAGGTAAAACTACAAGGCTCATTTTCACACGTCAGTGTCTTCCTCTTTATGGATTATTTTCATGAGCTACACTTCAAGAAACAGGAAGAAGAGAAGAAACATAAGAGCAGGAGGAGGAAAAGAACATTGAATTAGACTAGGTCATTACTCCAGAATAAGGCCCACTTGTCAGCTGGAGCCCAACAGATCGGGTGGGGAAAAGCCTGGACGGCTGGGCTCAGGAGAAAGGGCGCAAAGCTTGTAAACAAATGCATGGGAAGCTCTCAGCTTCACTAGGAAATGCAGATGTAAAAATTCATAGTAACAAACAGCCTTTCATCCTCAATTAAAATGACAATAAAACCAAAAAAATTTTTTTAAATGTTTATTTTTGAGACACAGAGAGACAAAGCATGGCCAGGGGAGAGGCAGAGAGCGAGGGAGACACAGAATCGGAAGCAGGCTCCAGGCCCCGAGCTGTCAGCACAGAGCTCGATGTGGGGCTCGAACTCGTCAACCGCGAGATCACGACCTGAGCCGAAGTCAGAGGCTCAACCGTCTGAACCACCTAGGCGCCCTGACAATAAAACTTTTAAATAATACTGCTTTGAAATCGTACCTTTTACTATCTGTATTAATAGAAGTAATAATAATGAGACTATAGAACACTATCAGCCCTAGCGACGTGGTGATTTACACACACACACACACACACACACACACACACCCCGCTGGCAGCCGTGTGGCCCAGAAATAACTGAGCAGGGCACGCAGAGAGCTCCGTGACAGTTAGCCCGTTGTAACCGAACATTCCACTTCTGGGAGTTTTGTTTTTTTTTTAACATTTATTTATTTTTGAGACAGAGAGAGACAGCATGAACGGGGGAGGGGCAGAGAGAGAGGGAGACACAGAACCGGAAGCAGGCTCCAGGCTCTGAGCCGGCAGCCCAGAGCCCGACGCGGGGCTCGAACTCACGGACCGCGAGATCGTGACCTGAGCCGACGACGTCGGACGCTCCACCGACTGAGCCACCCAGGCGCCCCTCCACTTCTGGGAGTTTAAAGAAGGAGAAGAAGGACACTGTGATGGTTACCCGTCACCTTCAGCAGGTTCTGCTCCCCTGGGGAGCGGGTGACGCAGACGATGGGCCGGTTGACCTTCCAGGTCTCCCCAGCCTCTTGGTTTTCGGGACCGTTGCCGAGACATGAGCAATCGTGGCAGCTCCAGCCGACACACCGGCTGCTTCGGTGGGGCGACACTGTTCCGACCCGTCACGAACATCAAGGCAAGGAGGTCGGCCTGATCTGAGCAAATGTTGGTGACTTGGGTCAGGTTACCCACTGCTACGTGGGGGTCTGGATCCAGCCCTGCCCCGGGGCAGAGACCCCACAGTCAGGCTGGCCCGCGTTGGACTGGGCTGTGCAGCCCTAGGTAGGTCGTTAAACCTCCGGCCTGTTGCCCTCACCGCCCGGGGGCCCTAACCGTACATCTGCGCAGGGGACACGGATTCAGGGTGTCCCCGGCGCATGTGGCCTGAGAGCCTGGTTGCTGTTGTCACACTTGCCCATTGTCTGCACACCTGCTGTGATTCAAAGCCTCGTGGGGACAAGGCATCGCCACAGGTGTGGTCTCCTCCCTGCAGAGCATAGTGTGACAGCTGAGTCGGGAGAATCTCCGGCCTCCAGATGCAGGTGACGCAGGTCTGCGTTAGGTGCTGGGACAGAATGTGCTAACACGCAGATGTGGTGCCCACAGGAGCCCTCGCTCAGGCTGGCCGGGGGGAGAATCACCCTGGGCCAGCGGAGGGCAGGGGTGAGCCTGGTCTTGCTGGGCCTTTGTTTCTTTGTTGCACCTGAACCCTCGAAGCCCACGATTCTCACGTCCACAGAAGTGTCCTTTGGTAAATTTCAGATGTCATGACCACAGCAGCAGCATCCCGGACAGACTGGCCCCTGACTGCTGGTGGGGCGCTGAGCTGACCGCTTTCCAAACCTGACCACAGTCCCGGGCAGAGCCTATTGTCCCCGCTCTGCTGATGAGGAAACGGCTGGAGAGGCCACATTGTGTCCCAGCGTCTCAGGATTAGCGAGCAGCCAGACGGTAGGTTCTAGAGCCCCTGCCCCCACCCGATGCCAGGGTGTCTTGCCCTCATCTGCACACAGTGTAGGAGGCTAATGACTTGGGATACGGTCCAGCTTCTGGTAGGTGTCGTACTAATGAAGCTGTTAACAGCCATCTCGGCCGGGCTGAGTGGGCCTGCTCCAGTGTCAGCAGCCCTGGGACTTGGCTCTGTGTCCCATGTGGCCTGAGACGTTGTGCACGTGCCTCTGCATTGGTCCTTAGAACATCACGCCCGGTCCCACCTTGCAACCGTCACTGAGCATGTGTGTGGACATCATGCCCCCAGATCAGGGCCTGGCCACGGCCAGCGGGGTATGTTGCCCTCATAATAAGTTATGCTGTGTCCTTACAAAATCTCAGAAAATTTGCGGTTGATCCGTGGTTGCTGAGGTTAGAAGGTGAGGGTTTAAATCACTTACAGGGGGAAGTTGGGACCGCAGGAAGACGGGCCTTGTCTTTCCAGCTACACCAAATGCTTTGGGACATGTGCAGGGCGCCCACCCCCGAGTACAGAAACGCCAGGTTCCTGCGACGTGCAGAACCGCCTGGGGGCCCTAACTATGGCTGGGGCGCCTGGGTGGTTCAGTCGGTTAAGCGTCGGACTTCGCTCAGGTCATGATCTCCGGGTTTGTGAGTTTGAGCCCCGCATCGGGCTCCGTGCTGTCAGCTCAGAGCCTGGAGCCTGTTTCAGATTCCGTGTCTCCCTCTCGCTGCCCCTCCCCCACTTGTGCTCTGTCTCTATCAAAAATAAATAAAGGTAAAAAAAAAATTTTTTTTTTTTTGTAAAAGACACACTCAAAGGCAGATGTCTACACCAGCCACAGAGGCGCAGGGCCTGGGAGGGAGAGGAGGAGGCAGGGATGGGTGAGGGTGTCAGAGCGTGGTTTGTTCCCAGCGCAGAGCTGAAGGATCGGTAGGCGTCCGTTAGCGTGCGGGCAGGAGTGTCACGTGTCCTAGGCTGCGAGCAGAAGTAAAAAAAAGTACCAAATACTGAATGGGCGTGGCTGTGGGGAGCATGGGGCGGGGCTGCAAGGGGTAGGGGGCGGGGCTGTGCGGGGCATGACGGGCGCAAGGCCAGAGGGCCCAGCGGTGCCGGGTGTGGGCCTTCCGTGCTCCCAATCCACACGTGATTGCCTCTGCTCCTCCCGGCCCCAACTTCTCACCTCCTGGGAGGTTACCTGCTGTGACCACCCCCGCCCCCCCCCCCCCCGACTCCCCCATGACATCGTTCTGTGGTTTTTTCTTCATTGTAGTGCTGCCCGGAAATTAGCTCTTATCTTGGTTTGCCTCTTCAGGGTCAGTCTTCCCACAGGACGCTGGATTCTGTCTCGTCACTGATGTGTCCCCGATGCATTCAGTAGGCGCTCGATAAGTTGGTGCTAAGTGGCGAACAGGGATGCCTGAAGGATCACAAGGAGGGGCATGGCGGGATGAGGGGTGTCTTGAGAAAGACCACTCTGCTAACACGAGGGGAGCTGGGGAGCAGGATGGGGCAGTGCCTCTGGCCGGGGAGGTGGGCACTGTCATGTGGGCAATGGGGCTGGGGGGTTGGGCTTGGGGGGGTACAGGACTGGGGTAGGCGGTGAGAGCTTGAGGAGCAGCCCTGCCGGGTGGGTTGGGATGCTCTACCCCGGGGGAGGGGACACAGGAAGGAGGAAGGGGGATGTGTGAGGGAGGTTCTGTGTCCGGGTTTGGGCAGAGTGGGGGGGGTGGTCCCTTTCACATTTAGCTGCAGTTAATCTGTGAGTGGGGGGGGGGCGCTTGCAGAAGGGGTGTGTGGTTGGGGCGCCTGGGTGACTCAGTCCTACTGAGTTGAGTGTCCCACTCTTGACTTTGGCTCAGGTCATGATGTCACAGTTCGTGGGTTCAAGTCCACGTCACGTTCTGTGCTGATAGCATGGAGCCTGTTTGGGATTCTCTCTCCTTCTCCCTCTGCTTCTTTCCTTCTCTCTCTCTCTCTCTCTCTGTCTCTCAAAATAAATAAATAAAAAAAGGAGCGTGCAGACCACATGGGAGCCTCTGCTGGCAGGTTTTGAACTGATGGACCAAGGGCGCTGGGAGACAGGTGTGGGGTTTCACGGGGTGTTTCCTGTTAACGTCGGTTCATTTCCTAGCACCTGTCGTCCCTCTGACTTCACGCTCCTTTCACAGAGATCGAGTGGTCAGTGGCTTTTCAGTGGCCTCCAGGGACAGAACAGGTCCCTGTGCTCAGGGTCGATAAGCCTCTCCATCTCCTGGAAATGGGGCAGCATTAAAAGCAATCAAAGGAAAACAGAGCATTTGGAATCCCCTTTTCTTTGTTCTAAGTGCTTTCGGGGCTCCAGCTCTTGACCCTTGTTGAATAATTTGGGATTTGGGGTTGGGCATATTAGGAGCCGAGTGTTTCTGTTTGGATAAGATGGGCCGGGGGGAAGGCTTCAGTCATCCTCAGATGCTGAGGAGGGTGGGGCCTGGGCTCTCCTGACCCATCAGGGGTGACCTGGGACTCAGAGCCAGGAGAGGTGTTGGTTTGAGGACCGCTCCTGAGTGGCAGCAGCCTTCCACGAGGAGAGCGTAGAATGCTCTCCCGGCACCAGCTTGACTGCTTGGTGAGACTCCTCACAGGGTGAGCTCAGCTCCCTGATGCACGAGAGCACGTTCATGGGCTCGGTCCCAGAAGCTGCCGGTGGGTCAGTTTCCAAAGGGGTTTTCAGAGAATGGCGGGAAGAAGGTGGATGAATAGAATCACAAAGAACTCATTGTGCCCAAGATAACTCATGAGCAAAAAATGAACAGCTGGGCAATTTCAAAAAGAAATGCAGCTGTGGTGTGGAGCATGAATTTGGACCTATCATGGGCTTTCCTTTTCACCGTGAATCCCCAATTTGCAAAATGGGGGATCATGCCTGTGATGATTAACCTTTGAGGTCATGGGTTTAAAATTTGATGAAAGCTTTATGCATAAAATGTAAACACTTATGTTTAAAGTTTATAAACGTTTCTGGAATTTTACTTTCGTAGCCACTGCCTGTCTGGTGCAGTCCACATGGGCTTGGGACCTTGTGACGTCATGGCAGCTAATCCCCAGGTGATAGATGTCACAAGCTGCATTTTGCATGTGAGGACACCAAGGCTCAAAGTTGTTAGTAGTCAGTGAGTGGTGAGTGAGGGCCTGAGCTTAGCCTGCCCAGCTGAGTCCTGTCCCTCAGCACCCACAGCCTGTAGCCCCATGACAGCACCCGGAAAGATGCCCACCAGCCATCCCTGGTTCAGAACCGCTGAATTGCTCATGATTCTCCATGAGGCAGGGAAAGGGAGGACCCTACTTCTTCGATGCCTTGACCTCAGTGCCTACCATAGTGCCTGGAACATAACAGGCTCTCAGATGGCAGCTGTTGCATGGATGGGTAGCTGGATGGCTAGATGAGGGATTTGGATAGTCACATAGTTACGTGGGTGGGTGGGTAGACAGAGAGATGGAGAGATGGCTGGACAGTTAAATGGTTGCATAGTTATGTGGGTGGGTAGATGATGGATGGTTGGAATGGATGGTTGGGGTGGATGGGTGGTTGGGTGGATGGGTGGTTGGGGTGGATGGGTGGTTGTGTACATGGATGGATGGTTGGGGTGGATGGATGGTTGGGGTGGATGGATGGTTGGGGTGGATGGATGGTTGGGGTGGATGGGTGGTTGGGATGGATGGATGGTTGGGTGGATGGATGGTTGGGTACATGGATGGGTGGTTGTGTACATGGATGGATGGTTGGGGTGGATGGATGGTTGGGGTGGATGGATGGTTGGGTACATGGATGGATGGTTGGGGTGCATGGGTGGTTGGGATGGATGGGTGGTTGGGTGGATGGGTGGTTGGGTACATGGATGGGTGGTTGTGTACATGGATGGATGGTTGGGGTGGATGGATGGTTGGGGTGGATGGATGGTTGGGTACATGGATGGATGGTTGGGGTGCATGGGTGGTTGGGATGGATGGGTGGTTGGGTGGATGGGTGGTTGGGTACATGGATGGATGGTTGGGATGGATAGATGGTTGGGTGGATGGGTGGTTGGGATGGATGGGTGGTTGGGTGGATGGGTGGTTGGGTACATGGGTGGATGGTTGGGATGGATAGATGGTTGGGTGGATGGGTGGTTGGGGTGGATGGGTGGTTGTGTACAAGGATGGATGGTTGGGGTGGATGGATGGTTGGGGTGGATGGATGGTTGGGTGGATGGATGGTTGGGTGGATGGATGGTTGGGTGGATGGATGGTTGGGGTGGATGGATGGTTGGGTACATGGATGGGTGGTTGGGGTGGATGGGTGGTTGGGATGGATGGATGGTTGGGTACATGGATGGATGGTTGGGTACATGGATGGATGGTTGGGGTGGATGGATGGTTGGGGTGGATGGATGGTTGGGGTGGATGGATGGTTGGGTACATGGATGGATGGTTGGGGTGGATGGGTGGTTGGGATGGATGGATGGTTGGGTACATGGATGAATGGTTGGGTACATGGATGGATGGTTGGGGTGGATGGATGGTTGGGATGGATGGGTGGTTGGGTGGATGGGTGGTTGTGTACATGGATGGTTGGGTGGATAGACATCAAGGTGGACCCGGCTCCGTGGATAGACTGCAAGTCAGTACAATTCAATTCCACAAAGTCAATATGTATTGAATGAATGATTTGCTTTAAGTAGTAGGGTCTTCAGGTAACTTGAAGCAATGATTCCTTTCACCAGCTTGATATATAACCAACATATTGCGAAGTGCATCTGTGAGTGGTGTGAACCTTCGGGTCCACAGAGGGCGTTCCTCAACGTGGAGTTTGGTTCTGTCCTGGGGGTATGTCCTGGCCAGGGACTCACATCCCGTTGCACAGCCGCTCTGTGGCCAGCTGGCCAGGCTGGGCCTCACCTGGGCTGCAGGGCCTCAGGCCCTGTGGTGGGAGTACCCCAAGGTCCCCCCTCACCGTCACCGGAAAGCTGGTGGACAGCAGGGCTGCTCCAAAAGCTTCCTGAGCATTTTCAGGAGGAAGTGGAGTTTCCCTGCAGGGACAAAGACTCACCTTAACTTGTGACTCTCCAGAGGGGGAGTCAGACTGTCTCCAAAGCTGATTTCACGGAGTAGAAGTCACATCCCAGGGGCTCTGTAGGGACTTGGGCCAGGCCAGACCTGTGGCGGGCGGGAAGTGTGTGTCCTTGCCGAGGGGGCAGCCGCTGTCCAGCCAAGCGTGCGTGTGCGCTCTGGAACGCCAGACCAGTGCGGTGGGATCTCTCAAGAGAAACCGGAAATGTTTATGCGAAATTTCCGTCCGTTAAATGTTGGGAGTCTATTCAACATTTTAAAAACAGGAAAGCGTGGACCCCATGAAACACATTTGCGGGCCATATTTGGCCTGGGGGCCACCTATTTGCATCTCTGATATAAAGTCCCTTATGTGCTCATTTTATGAGAAGCTCATTCTTGTTCTGAGATTAGAGGATCAAAGAAAATTTTTTTAATGTTTGTTTATTTTTGAGAGAGAGAGAGAGAGACAGAGCATGAATGGGGGAGGGGCAGAGAGAGCGAGAGCGAGCGAGAGAGACAGAATCCAAAGCAGGCTCCAGGCTCTGAGCTGTCAGCACAGGGCCCAACGCAGGGCTTGAACTTGTGAACCATGAGATCATGACCTGAGCCAAAGTCGGACACGTAACTGACTGAGGCCCCCAGGCGCCCCTGAGATTAGAGGATTTTTGACTGCATAGGGAAATAATGCACCAGGATCTAAACTGGCTGTCAACAGCAGAAGCATCAAAACCCACAGGTGTAACTGCCGATGCCCCGTGCAAGGTCTATGGAATTCACTTCTTCTGCAACGAGCAGCGACTCAAAGACCTGGGGTCTGACCCTCGGCTCACCTCGATCGAGGGCAGCATCCCCTTGCGATGTGAAGGCATGAGCTGTGGCCAGAACTCCTTGGTTCCTGTCCCGGCCCTGTTTTCCAGCTGTGTGACCGCGGGCGGCCACCCCCCTGACACGCACCTCCCTTTGCTCTTCTGTAAAATGGGGGTGATTACAGAGGAGTCCGTCTCGCGGGACCGCAGAACGGATGCCGTAAGTCGGGACCCCTAAAATGCTTACGAGTGCCTGGTGGGGAGGAAGCACCCAGGGGAAAACAGAGTTCCGTGAGAATGGGGAGTTGGCATTTTATCTCAACAGTTTATTGAGTTATAATCTCTGTACCGATCAACGCATGCTTTCAAAGTGTGCAGTTCGGCGGTTTTTGTGTGTTCATCGCGTTGTGTGTTCCCCGGCATCAACGTCAGACCATTTCCATTACCTGCCAGAGGCAGCCCTGCCCTTAGCCCGATCCCCAGGACGGTCCCTGCACCACGGGGACACTGGATGCACAGTGATTATGGTTACAAGGCTGGAGGGTGGCTGCTTGTAAAGGCCCGGCCTGGACGTCACCAAGTGTTAGTGTCACGGTCTCCTTCAGCTTTGTCTTCACTGGACTCGATCTCTCCCACTGTCTTCATCATGGTCACTGACGTGTCCTGTCTGCCGCATAGAAAGCGCTTAGGGAACGTTGGCTCTCAGCCCCTTGGCGTCCAGGGGCTCCACCTTTCGGGGGACGGAGGTGCACATCTGAGGCCGGGTCAGGAGCCTCACGCTGACCCCTGCCTGCAGCGAAAGGGAGTCCGGGAAGCGGTGGGGCGGGGCCGGGACATCACAGACCCTGCGTGCCTGGCTCAGGTCACTGTCGCGGGCAGCGTCCCTGGTTGGATGATGCTCTCTGCTCCCCTCGGCTGGGGTGTGCGGGGCCAGCTCTATGACTCTCTTTAGATTTTGAGATCCTAGGAACAAAGACTCTGTGGGGCAGTTTCTCTGCTTTGCTTTTCCTTCTTGGTGAGGCCGATTTACCTGACTTGCTTCCCAGCCCCACCCCCGCCGGGGGCTCCGGCGCATTCCGGGGACTTTTCTTCTCTCTCTGTTTCGAAACTCAAGATACGAGGAGGTCAGGTCTACTCTGTCCTGCTAAACCCTCTCGGGTGCCATCCTGACAGCACCTGCCGGCCCCTCCCGCTGTGGTTAGGGACCTGCTGCCGGTATTACATGGCCCCCAAAGTCAGGAGAAATGCCTGCATCTATGAGGGCACTTTCTTGGGTCTTGCAAAAATGGAAAAGGAACTGGAGAGGCAGGGCTGTGAGCAGGCTCTGTGGGATGTTGACCCTCTGCCCTGGGGGGGGGGGGGGGTGGGGGGCGGAGGGTGTCGGGTGGTCCTGCCAGGCCTGGGGAGCAGGCAAGGCCGGTATGATCCAGTCAAAGCCGTGCCTGGAAAGCGTGGGCCTTGACATTCTGCTTTTAGACCGAGATGCTGCGCTTCCAAATCGGGGAAAGTTGGGCCCCTCTGATTCTCAGGGAACATAACTATCAGTCTTAGTCTTTGGGAGGAGCTCATGGTCTGCAGGGATCACGGGTGTGTGGGGCTCAGCGGTCCCTGCAGGCGGGGCCCAGGCTCCCTTGTTTGGACCACGGTGTGGTGAGCCCATGGCCTTGAGTCAGCCCCGGGGCCAGCTGCTTGTTGTTTTCCTGGGTTGCCTGGGAATCTGTCAAGGAAAATACAGCAGGTTTTGTAAGCAAATGCAAAACGACGCCCACCCTCCCCTCAGGATGAATAAAACACGAATCCCAAACCAGGAGAGCAGGTGGTCTGGTGGTTGAAAGGTCCCCTGGCTGGGACTTGCAGACTGAGCACAGGCGAATCACACTACTGGTCTGCGCCTGTGAAATGGGTGTGTAAGGCATTCACGGAGACTGCAAAACTCTGCCCTGCTTTGCCTAGAATCGGGTGGCTTGTAACATTCATTAACTTGTGCTACGTGCCGCGGACTGTGCTTTGCCTGTATTCACTGAAGCCCAAGACATAAGTACTTTGTCAGTTGTATTTTATGGCTAAGGGAATGGTGGCTCAGAGAGGGTAGGGAGATGTTCAGAGTAACACGAGTAGGATGCCGTGGAGCTAAGATCTGACCCAGGCAGGCTGGCTCTGAACACCGGGCCTGGAGGCTCTCTGCTTCGTGGAATAATTGCAGACCATCAGGTCTGTCATGCTTGTTCCACGGTCTATTGTTCCACTGGCAACAGACCCAGCAGGAGACCAATTAAGGGATTTATTGCAGGTGCTCAGTTATGCTCACACTGGCATTTATCCTCTGTGGTCTAAGATGGCTGCAGGAGCACCGGACATCATATTTAAGTCCCAGAGGTACACATATCCAAGCTGAAAAGGCTCCCAGAGGCTCCTCAGCACACCTTTAAAGGTTGGAACCCCTCCATGTGGTGATGTTGAGCTGAAAAAGAGGTTGTCTTCAGCAGAATCCGCTTTGTGATGCTTCATGAGAAGGGAGAATGGAGATTGGGCAGGAAACTAGCAGCCTGTGCTCCTGTGGTGTTCAAGTTAATTTTGTTGTGTGGACAGACCGAAGAGAGAGGGGGAAGGAACGAGCAAACAAACGGACGAGTGAATGAAAACAGTCTGCCTTAGGGACCAGCGGTTTCCAATGCGGTCTGGTCCAAGGAGTCTGCGTGGAGCCCCTGGGCTCAGGAGATTGACATCTGTTAGTTTATCGGCGCCCCGCGCACAGTCCAGCACTGGGCTGAGGCGATCTGGGGGGCTGGCGGGAAGCTGGGGTGACATGGACAGATACTGTTGTCCTTCCCCAGGGAGACCCCCTCCCCCGACATCTCAACTCAAGGACAGACGCTTCCTGAGCGACCTCTGTGTGCCGCCCTCTGCGCTGAGCGCTGGGGACCGAGGAAGGGTGGAGGCACTGCCTTTGGGACGAGGGACAGCGGGGGAGGGAGGTGAGCCGAGCCAGTGTGTGACAGCTGCAGGGACACAGCATGTGGTTGTGGGACACAGGAAGTGCCCCTCGCAGGCCAGGTGCAGGGGCGCCGCTGTGCGGGTCCTCCTGTGTCCCCCTCCCCTGCCCTGCGGTTACCAGCTTCCCCCGCTCTGGGCTGCGAGGGCCAGCCGCTCCACGCGGTCGTGACGAAGTTCCGTGTCCCGTAGAAGCCATCTGGCGTGTAGGGTGGTAGCTTCCCATCAAGGACGGCTTCGAGTGGAGCTCTCGTTTCAGTCCGCCTTGGTGTTCTGGTCTCGGGGATGGGCCTGTTTCCTGTGGCCCCGCTGGGCCCGTGCCCTGTGCCAGCCCCGCCTTCAGCCCCCAGGCCCACGAAGGAGACTGGACAGAGAGAGATGCGATGAACCAAAAAGCCGCTTAGAAGAAGAAAGGGACCGACACGATCTGGTGTTGCTCCAAGTGCTTTACTGTCCCCTGAGTCACACAGGGGCACACTTACTTGGCCATCTTTCTGAGGCGGAGTTGAGAACGTTCCACTGAGGAAGGACCGACATTGGAGTTCTTCTGTGACACAAGCGTGGGGCGCACCTTGTACGATTTCTAGAGTCGATTTCCCAGAGGAGCGCTGAGGATTCAGAGGTGCTTGGAAGGATCTGAGTGCAGGATCCTTCCTGAGTGTTTGATTCCGTCCCCATCTTCGCACTCTCTCCCACGCTAGCCAACAGCAGGATTTTTAGCATCCCGCCTTTGCTGACTCCAAGCGTTCAACCCCGTTCTCCTGGAAATAACATTTTCCTTTTACACCCGTAGTAAGTCATTTAATCAATGTGCATAACATTTGATTAAATTACCTAATTATAAAACTAAGTACACCTGGCACATAGGTTTGGGGACAGAGGAGCCAGTTTCTGACGGGCACAGAGCTCGCTGTTGAGGACAGACGGCGATGGGCAGGGGCTACGGACTGAGTGTGGTCATCGGGTCCTGGTTTTCCAGGATGGGGACAGTGATTCACCCGGAGTCGGGGAGTGGGGATACTGGACAGAGCCTCCCCCGTAGTACTGTCATCCTCATATAGACAAGGACCCAGCAGGATCTGGGATTTATTGCAATAAAGGGATTTATTGCAATCCCTTATCTGCAATACGGGATTTATTGCAGGTGCGGGCGTTGGCGAGGCAGGTCTGGAATCTGTGACACGGCTGTTGGGAAGGGCCGGAACCCTCAGGCATAGGCAGAGGCCGCTCTCTACAGGCAGAATTGCTTCTTCACCAGACAGTCTGAGCCCAGCTCCTAAAACCTTTCAACTGATTGGGCCAGGCCCACCCAGAGCGCCTAGGACAGTCTCCCTTACGTAAAGTCACCTGACAGTGGACATCATTCGCATCTCCTAAGTACCTCCACCGCAGCACCTGGATGAGTGAACGAACACCTGGGCCTGTCACCCTGTCAGATGGACACCTCTGACTGTCACAGAGCCAAAGGCAGTGAGACGTTGGTGAGCAGGTGGGAGGTCGCGCAGCTGATCAGTGGAGAAGTTAGAATCCCAGCCGGGGCCGGGGCCGGGTCTGGAACCCAGATTCTTCAACCACAACGCGATTTTGTGTTTTTTGCATCCGCTTTTCTGTCCGTTCTTTCCGGAGTCCGGCTGGGCGACCCTTCCAAGAAAGGCCAGGGTAGACGCGGCCCCTACTTTCCCATGTCTGCACAGGGTTGTTGCCGGCCGGCCGCTCTCTTTGTCCAGGCCCTAAATGGGCATAAAGGCTCTCCCTGCATTTGGCTCTAATGCGTCTGTGCCCCTAAGGGCACTTCTGAACACATCAGCCTTGAACTGGGACCGTTGGGTCAAAGCATACGGGCATTTATAATCTTGGCAGACGGCACCGATGGTCCCACCAGTGGGGGGCGACTCTTCGTCTACGCTCCGGCCAACACCGAATTTCCTCCCTTTTGGCTCTCCGCCCTTCTGCGGTAACCCAGCGACTGGTGGTCCCTCGGTGGTACTGCAGCAGGATGTGGGTGAGGGATGATGGTTTTCCCCACAGCCCAGTGCCCCCCCGGGAGGCTTAGGGTGTCCCGGGACCCCTGGCTGAGTGGCTGGCACTGTGCCGGGTGCTGGGGATGTGGCAGCAGCCGCAGGAAACAAGGGGGAGGGAAGAGGCCAGATGGACGAAGCACCCCCCCCCCCCCCGCCTCCCCCGGGAGTCTCGGGTCCCTAAAAGGCCACTCCGCGCGTTGTCCTGGGTTTGCGCACACGGCCTCCGTATCCCCAGCGTGTGCGGCAGGTGGGGGAGCTGTGGGCGTGTCCTTTACAGGCTTGGCCAGTAGCTGACCCCGGGCCACCCCGCTGCTGTGTCAGAACCGGGCCTCAGGCTCCTGTCTCCTGGTATAGGAGACAGCCATGGACGGGCCCAGTTCTCGGCACAGACAGTGAGGGATAGAACCAATGTGGGCTGACTGCGAGGATAAAGGGGGCTCAAGTTTGGGGGGCTGCTCTTCCCCAACGTGGAAGGCCCCTCCTCAGAGCCTGCAGCCTGTCCCTGCTCTTTCTGTGGCCTGGTCTTAGGGTCATCCCCGAGAGAGGCCTCCCCGCCCCCCCTCAGGCAGGCCCACAAGGCCCTGGGGTTCTGCTGCCCCAACAGCACCGCCGCGGGGCTCCCCAGCGCGGGCCTGCGTGTGGCAGTAGGAGTCCCCGCTGAACAGCGGTGGAGACGCGCCGGGGGGGGGGGGGGGGGGGGGTAGGGGGCAATCCCGTCCCAGGCGGGGACACAGCGTGGCTTGCTGACTGGAGGCTGGTGCAGCAGCGGGATCGGCGTTCCCGGGAAGGAGCGCGGGGAACAGCCCGGCGGCCCGTGGGCGTGGGGATGTCGGCTGTGCGGCTGTGCTCCTGTCCCTTGGAAGGAATCCGCTCTCCGTTCCCACCTGACGCCCGGGTGACTTCAGTCATTCGTCAGGACCTCAGCCGTGGGTGTAGTGGGGGTTTGGGGCTCGGGCACAGCTGGAGCAGCTGCTTCTGACCCCTGCCCCCCCTCCCCCGCCCAGCCGGGCGTCCCTTTGCCGGTCCGGTTCCCTGCAGCCCGAGAGCAGTGCGGGGACAGTTCAGCGGCCGCCACAGCCCTGGGCCTGCTGTGTGCCGGGCGCCGGGCACCAGGCAGTGGCCCCGGGGGGCGGGTGTCACCATCCTCCTATTTTGGGGGGAGGTGAAGGCCTGGGCACCTGCCCGTGTCACATAGTGGCCAGGTGGCAGCTCGGGACTGAAGGTCTGGAATGACTTTTGGGCCGAGATGCGTGCCCTTCACCTTGATAGCAGATGCCGCATCCCGAGAACACTTCTCTAGGCAGGACTGAGTCAACTCGGATGTACCGTCAGGGGCTGGGAGTCTTGGAAGGGAAGCGGGGACGCTGGGGTGAGCCCTGGCGAAGGCAGGGACGTCCCCACCTGGCAGAAGGTGCCCGAGGTGTGCAAGTCCTAGACCTAAGGTGACACGGGGCACGGGGGGGCCATCGCAGGTGAGGGCAAGCTGGGCCGGGCCGAGAAGTGCAGGATAAGCCCAGTGTGCGGCTGGGGCCCTGACATGAAGCCACAGGGCAGGTGAGGAAAGGGAGGCCCGGGCACAAGGGACTGAGCAGGTCGCACCGTGAGACACGAGGGCTCAGGCTCTGAGCCCCAGCAGTGCCCCTTTCCGGATGCTCCTTCCCGGTGCTCCTTGCTCTGCAGGAAAGGAGCTGCTGACTCGGTGAATCAGGCAGGCACACAGTGTGAGGGACGGCTTGGTGCCATGGAACACGGTTTCGGAGGCTCCCCTGGCTTCTCGTTAGCAGTTTCATGAGGACCTCGGTTTGGGGGTTCTGTGGTTTAGAAAAACCCTTGCTAGAAAGCAAGGGGTACTCAGAAATGGGTGACAGCGTCTAGGGCCAGGGAGGGGCTGGGGAGTCCCGGGCCTCGGGGACGGGCAGGGCTGTGGCAGCCAAGTCTCCACGTCTGCCCAAGGGCCCGGTCGGCGGCTGGCCTCGAGGGGAGGCTGCAGGTGAAAAGACCTATAGGGCGCGGTGATGGTGACACTATGGTCGGGGGTCAGGGTGACCTGGAGTTTGCGACTCTTGTGACTCAGTTTCCCTGGCAGATCCTGTGGCTCAGTTTCCCTGCAGATGAGAGGTGGTGAGGTGAGCACAGGTCGCTGAGTCGGGGTTCCCGGGCACCGGCTGGGCACTATGACCGGACCCTCGCACGAATCCCCCACCAGCAGCTGGCCGGGTGACCTGTGCACAGAACCACCTGGAGCACGGCCTGGGGGTGGGCACGCAGGCGGCACGTGTACCCTCACCAGCCTCCCTCCCGGCCGCCGCCGAGTGGGCTCTGGTCCCCATCGTGACTCCTTCTTCTGGGGCCCTGGGCTCGGGGTCTGGGCAGGACTGCTGACCGGTCCGGAAGGAGGAGAGGCCTGGTGGCCACAGCTTTGGTCCCTCCAGGAGACGGTGGCCGTTTTCCTGGAGTCGCCCGGGCGGGGAGGCTCAGAGCCTGCGAGCACTCACGCCAGCCAGCCCAGCCCCTCGCCCACCAGGACCCCCAGTGCCCAGTGTCTGGAAGAAGAGGCCGTGTTGTCAGCTACTGAGATGCTGCTTGTCCCCGGCCTGGGACCAGAAGGTGCCCCTGCTCTGCTGGCTGGGGCCTGGGGTCCACGTCCTGCCGTGTCTGGCCCCGTGGACGGGCAGCCTGGTCTTCAGCTGGATCCTCCTTCCCGCGGGGCCACGGAGTCTGTGACTGGCACACGGCAGGCCAGCTGGGGGGTGGCTGCAGCCTGTTTATCGTGTGACCTTTTATTGTTTAAAAGTGGAACGTCGTGATGCCGTCCGAGGGGGGCTTTATGCACAGAAGAGCTCAGCCCTCACCCTGTGCTCCGCAACCCCGTTTCCTTCTGGTCCCTGAGTTTTAGCACAAAGCACGCGTCACCTGGTTCCTCTCCCCTTCCCAAGGTGTCGGGAGCTCGCCTCTGCGTGCCCCTAGTTGAGAGGGTCCCCCGGAGGGCAACCGTGGAGAAACGGGTGTCAAATGGCAGACCCACGGCCACAGCGATGCTCCCGTGTCCAATCCCAGGTCCTCCGGAATCGAGCTGGCGTGTGGAGAGGCCCGTCCGTGCGGAGTAGCTCCTGGGCGGCTAGATGCTCCCACGGGCTGCTCGCCAGGTGGCCCGTCCACTCCTGGCCTCAGCTCAGGTCTGCACCTGCTGTCTGGGCCTCCGAGCTGAGAAGTCACCCTCCCCCCAGGTGCGTCTAGGAGGCAGGAAGGGCGTCCTCGGGACAGGGAGCGGGTGGTGGTACCCAGGGCCCAGCTCGCTCTGGAGCCGGGCCCTGCAGGCAGGGTGAACGGACAGCCCAGGAGATGGGGGTGAGGCCACGGGGAGGTGAGCTGTGGGGACTACCAGCCACCGGGGTGCCCGCTCTGCCTGGGGGTGGGGGGCACGCATCCAAGTAGCCGATTCCTGTGCATTTTCAAGGAAAGCCAGAAAATGGATTTTTAAAAGTGAAACGTCCAGTCGATTAATGTCACTTCATGTTCTCATTTTTTTAAAAGTATCGTGTGAGCCCGAAATGCAGCTGCTTGCTGTATTTGGACATGAAGCACTGATGGGCCTGGGGGCCAGGCCGTCCCCCCACCCCGACAGGGTCAGGCAGAGGAGTGCCTGCCCACCTCGGGCCCGCCTGGGCTCCAGGGCTCCCTGCCTCCGGCCGGGTGCTGGAGGAGGCTCCGGGCCGGTCCGGCTGCAGGCAGAGGTGGGAGGAGGTGCCCCGGGGTGGGGGGTGGGCAGGGCCAGCGTCACGGCCAGCCACGGCCCGCCACGGCCCGTGTCCGAGCCGTGCCTCCCGTGTATGAGGGTAGGCAAGGCGGGACGGTGTTGCGGTCACGCCCTGAACCTCAGCGGCCTCGCCCAGCACGGTGTATGTCTCGCACACACGGCCCACCGTGGTCAGGGCGAGCCTCCGGGCAGTTGTCCTCTCACCGAGGCTGGCCCATGCGGCTCAGTTGGAGGCTCCACCGCCTGGGGCGAGGCCCAGGTTGCCGTGGAGGGGAAGGGAGCCTATGGAAGGTCCCGCGGCTTTTCTAGGGCTCAGCCCAGACACAGCCTCTGTCCTGCTCCCGGTCACTGCTCCGGACCGGCCATGCAGCCCTGCCTGGCTGCAGGGGGCTGGCGAATGCAGGGAGACCCCAGACCCTGGAGAGCAGTGGACATGTCCACGCTGCTGGCCCAGGTCGGCTTCCGGAGCCCACGGTCACGGGGCAGTGGGATGGGGCGGGGGCCGTGTGATGGGGTACCAGGAATCCGACGGAGGAGGGGGTAAGTGAGTGTCTGATGGAGGCGACTGAGCGAGTGATGGAGGGAGGCCTTGAGTGTCTGATGGCGGGAGGCCTGTGTGAGTGTCTGACGGAGGAAGGAGTGAGTGTCTGACAGGAGGCTGAGTGATGGAAGGAAGTCTGTGTGAGTGTCTGATGGGGGAGGGAGGGAGGGAGTGTTTGATGGAGGAGGGGCTGAGTGTCTGATGGAGGGAGGCGTGAGTGAGTGTCTGATGGAGGAAGGAGCGAGTGAGTGTCTGATGGGGGAGGGATTGAGTGTCTGATGGAGGAAGGAGTCAGTGAGGGTCCGACAGGAGACTGAGTGAGGGAAGGAGGTCTGTGTGAGTGTCTGATGGGGGAGGGATTGAGTGTCTGATGGCAGGAGCCCTGTGTGAGTGTCTGATGGAGGGAGGTGTGAGTGAGTGTCTGATGGAGGGAGGCGTGAGTGAGTGTCTGATGGAGGAAGGAGCGAGTGAGTGTCCGACTGGAGACTGAGGGAAGGAAGTCTGTGTGAGTGTCTGATGGGGGAGGGATTGAGTGTCTGATGGAGGAAGGAGTGAGTGAGGGTCTGACAGGAGACTGAGTGATGGAAGGAGGTCTGTGTGAGTGTCTGATGGGGGAGGGAGGGAGTGTCTGATGGAGGGAGGCCTGTGTGAGTGTCTGATGGAGGAAGGTGTGAGTGAGCGTCTGATGGAGGAGGGAGTGAGTGAGGGTCCGACAGACTGAGTGAGGGAAGGAGGTCTGTGTGAGTGATGTGTGTGATGGGGGAGGGAGGGGTAAGTGTCTGAGGGAGAGAGGTCTGTGAGTATGTGATGGAGCGAGTGAGCGTCTGGTGGAGGAAGGAGTCAGTGAGTGTCTGATGGACGAGTGTTTCCTGGGGACCCTGGCCGGCATGGAGGCTGCTGGCAGGACAGAGATTGCAGCTCCTTGGCTGAGGCCGGGAGGGACCAGGTGAACTATACGGATGCCAGTAATAACAACACACCCCGTGTGTGTGCCAGCCCCTTGCCTTCTGCGTTCTCACCCCTCAGTACCCCGTGGGTCACAGGGGCAGGTGGGGCCGGGGACAGGAGGCTCAGGCGGGAGAGGGCGTTAGCAGGTGGCAGAACTGAGGCTCCCCTTGAGACTCGATGCCGGTTCTGGGGGGATGGAAACAGGACCGCCTTCCGCAGAGCCTGAGGAGCGGGGACAGTGCTGCTGCGTCCTTGATTCTCGTACGACCCACACGGGCGTCGCGGTCGGCCAGCTGCCCGCGTCCGCTCCCCGCCACGCACCCATCCTCTCCGCCTGTCGTCTGCTCGGCGGTCTCGTCCCTGCTCCGCCGTTTGCCGTGTTCTCGGCACAGGGTCCGGTGCGGAGCAGAAGTTCACGGATCCATTCAGCGGACGGGCAGGCGGGCCCTGGGGACCAGGAGCACGAGCTGGTGCCGGGGGAGTGGGGGGCCCCCGAGGACGCAGACCCACAGGTGCGCACAGCTCCCCCGGGCGCCCCGCCCCTGGCCGGGTGCTCCGTTCAAGTCCCCAAGGCCCGTCCAGCACATCCCTGGGCCTGGCCCAGCACTGGCATCCGCACCTCTCCTGTGTGCCCAGGTGGGGACCAGGCGGGGAGACGGGCGGGAGCCTCTCTCTACCCCGGGGTTTCTTTTCCTGGTGCTGCCCCACGCCCCAGCTTAGTGGGAGGAGTCTCCCCACACCCCAGCTTTCTCAGCGGGAAGAGTCAGAAATAGACCGTGGCTTCCCCAGTGGCCCCTGCGCACCACTCCTCCCGGCCGGGCTGTGTTTCTGGATCAGGAGAGGGAGCAGCCTCCAGGAGGACCTGGGGAAACCCTTCGGGAGCTGGACCCCACCGCACCCCTCCCCGAGGCCTCGGCCCCCCCCACCCAGGGCTGGATCTGCCGGTCCTCCAAGAGCCCCTCGCGGCTGAGGCTCCCGAGTGAAGGTGGTCCGGCCTCATCCCGCCCCCCACCCCCCCCAGGCTCTGCCGGAGCACGCCTCAGAGGGAGAGGGGTCTCCGTGCGCTCCTTTGCCCCTCGGTCTCGCTGCTTTCGCCCACCTGTGCCGGGCCCCGGGGTCTACGTGGGCCGTCAGACCTGATCACGTTTGCCTCTCTGAGCCTTCGTGGTCGTCTCTGCCAAGTGGGCATAGTCCGGCCTCCTGCCGTCGGATGGCACGTGGGACTGTTGTCGCTGCTGGACAGCGGAAGCCCCATCCTGCCCAGGCAGGAAGTGGACGGAATGGTGAGGCTTATGTATTTAGTCTAACGGGTGTTAGACTAAATAACTTGGAGTAGCACCGCCCCTCCTCCAGGGCCAACATCTTCCGCACGTCTTGAACGTTTTACGGGGCCCTCGGCCACGTGTGGGTCCACGGCACCTGCCCTGAGCGTCTGAAGGGGGTCCTGGCCCCGGGAAGGCCTGCGTCTCCTGGTGGTTGGTTCCGCCCTGTCCTTTCTCGGACAGCAAACCGGCGGGGTCCAGAGAGTGCTTCTGAAGCCTGATCCAGTCTTGCATCCCTTCACCCCCGCCCCACCCCCGCCTGCCTCAAACCGCCTTCTCGGACTCCTCACCGCAGACGCCAGGCTGTGCCCCACAGAGGCTCACACGCCTCCACTCAGTCTAAAGGGCACTTGCCGAATTCCTCCCGATCTCAGGACGTTTGCACCTGCTCTTTCCTCCCCTCCTCCCTTAGCAATCCCCACTTACACTTTGGCTCTCATCTCAGGGGTCACCTTCCAGGGAGACGGCCCTGCCCAGATCAGCCCGCCTACACTCGGCTTTCATACCACTCTCGGTTCTTCCTCCTAGTACTGTGTGATGGCAGAGGGTCTGTCCCCCGAGGGAGCCCTGCAGGCCCCGGGGGCAGGGCTGGGTCTCACTTCTCACCAGGGGCCAGGCATGTTATGAGTGTGCACAGAACATCTGATGAAGGCAGAAGTTCACAGTCTCGTGAAGAGGGATCCCGGGTGCCCGCTGGCCTTCCTGGGTACAGCTGGGTCTGGATTGGAACTCTGGACACGCAGTGCTGCCCCCAGGGGCACCTGTCCTCGGTGATTGGGCTCCTGCCTCCTGGAAAGACCCACACAGGGAAGGGGCTGGGGTCCTCTGCTCCAGCCCTGGGCTGACTCTGCGGGGGAGGGTCGGTTAGTGCCCACGACTGTACCCGCGGACTTGTGTCCACCCAGAGGGCTGTCCCCTGCTCGCTGAGAGGTACCCGGGGGCCAGCTGTGTGCTCAGCCTGGTGACCTCTGGGAGGAGCCCTGCAGTGTGTGGTAGGACCTGACCTGCCTCACCCCTCAGGCCAATGGCTTAGATTTCGGTGACGAGCTGCCCACCCTTTTTAGAGAACTAGGAATCGGATGAAATGCCTTTCCGGGAACTCATTCCATGACTGAGGACTCACAGGCTGGGTTTTCGTGAGAGATTACTATGTACCAAGCAGGCATTTAACACACACTCGGTGCATTGGCTCATTCTGTTCTCACACCTCCGGGAAAGTCTGTTTTGGTTGTCATTTTGGAAGAGCGGACGGTCCTCCAGCAAGAAAAGGCTCGGGGGGTGGGGGGACGTTGCCAGTGTAGATCTGAGATACTTTTCAGGTTTGAGGAAATCTTCAGCCTCAGCGCTCAGGTGTCCCTGCGGGCATCCTGGCTAAGCAGCCGGCGGTCACTAGGCACCAGGCTCTGCCCCCTGTAGATTCTCCATGGCTCTGCCAAAAGTTTCCTCTTCCACGAAGCCTGCCATGATCACTTCCCCCCCTCCCTCCCCACCGTCTTCAAGCCCAGTGTGTGAGCAGTTAGGGGACACTGAGGCTGGAGGGTGTGATCTTCCCAGGGCCGGCACCTCTTCAGGTGAGCCTCGGAGGAGATGGGGCTCCCCAAACTCCTCCTCCCCCTGCCTGGTCACTCATTTGTCACAGCCCCTTTTTATTTGCTCCGGGGCACTAGCGCTCTCTGCAACGGTTTTTGTTCTTTTTTTTTTTTTTTTTTTTTTTTTTTACTGTTCGTCTGCCTTCCCCGTTTAGACTGTGAGATTTCCAGGACAGGGGAGGCTTGTTTGCCACTGTGTCTGGCGGCTGGAACTGCCTGGCACAGAGCAGATGCTCCACAGTCCTTTGCTGACCAACGAATGGCATTTGGGAGGTTTCGGGGGGACGGTGAGGGAGCCCCGCCTGAGAGCCAGGTTTCCCTTCCCCGGGGCAGATGGGGAGCTGTTGGGGGGGAGGGGCGGGTCCGGTCCCCACCAGACATCAGGACAAGATGTCAAAGCGGCCGCCCCCGGAAGGGCGCACACAAAGCCCGCGCCTGTGGTGTTCCCAGGAGGCGGGAGCAGCTGAGCCCTGGGGACGCCCTCGGCTTTGTGCCGGGACAGGGAGTGTGAATAGGAGACCGATATTTCTGGAGGCAGCATCCTCTCTGGGGCAAAGTATCGTGGCCCCAGATTCTGGGCGCTCGCAGGCTCAGCCCTGTCGTCGCCCTGGGGTGGCGCGAGGGTCCGGAAGCGGGGCGGCTCCTGGCTGGGACCCAAGCACAGCGTCGCCGGAGTTACAGAGAGAACTGGAGCTTGGCGCTCATTCCGGCCAATTATGACTCCCGCTCCTGACAAGCCTTTTATTTGCCGTATGTATTTGGTTTTCGCCGTACCGCCGACCCCTTCGACGCGAATCCCCCTGAAAGGCCGGTTCTGCGCCCCGCGGGTGGGGACGGCTGGGCAGGGGGAGGCCGCCGGGGGGCCTCCGGGGGGGGGGGGTGCCCCTCCCCGGGCTGCGGCTGGCTCCGCACGGCTCAGGAGGCGGCGCTCGCTGTCACTCCCCCTGCGCGGGCTGCTGGCGAGGCTGCTTGGGGCCGAAGCAGGTGCCACCGCTGCTCGGCTGGGCAGGAGGGGCCTCCTCCCTTCGGGGGGAGCGTCCCGCCGGCCGGCAGCGCTCTCAGGTCCCAAGGTGGCACGGGGGGTCGGCCCCGGAGCTCGGGGACAGCCGGTGACCCCCCTCCTGTGCGGGGATCCGACTCCAGCGCCAGCGAGAGGCCGCTGCCGGAGGACCCCTCCCTCCCTCCAGCTTTTGGGTTCACCATCTTCGGGGGCGCGCCGGCCACCCCTGCCCCCGGCAGAGCCCGGGAGGAATCTGCAGCCGGCCACCATGGTGCAAAATGTAATTGTAGTGTTTTTCCGCAGACGGCTGAGCCAAAGACCTGCCGTGGAGGAACTGGAGAGAAGAAATATCTTGAAACGTGAGTAGCTGTGACCCCTGGCTCCTCTTGGGGGCGAGTCCGTGGCAGGTGCACCCAGCTCTGCAGGCTGTCGCTCCCCGTGGCCCTGTGAGGTCCCACCGGGCTGCGAAAGGAAACCCTAGAGGAAAGTTGATTTGCTCGGAAACATCTCCTTTTAAAATTAAGAGGAAAAAAAAAAAAAAAGGCTTGCCTCCCAGCATAATTAAAGCTATTCCTGTTTTCAGGGTTATTTAATTAGCCCTGTAGATCTCAGGGAAATGGCTCGATCATCTCTTTGCGTTGTGGGTTTCAAGCAGGTCTCCCTGGCACTTTGGGGTGGGAGTTCTGACGGCCGCAGAGGTCACGGGCAGGGTGTGGACAGTGTCAGAAAGTGTAGGGAGGGGGACGTGGCACCAGGGCGAGACAGGAGGGGAAAGGAAGCCCACACCTCCGAGGAGCGCAGTCATGGGAAACCTGCCCTGGGGGTCACAACTCTGTCTCGGGGATCCCCTGCCCCCCCCTCCCCGGCTCCACCCGCGTGCGGGGTCCCCAGGTGTGTGATCACCGGTGTCCACCAACTGCCTCGGCAGCAGAGGGAATGCTGTTCAGGCTCCTTAGAGTCCACGGTGGTTCTGGGCAGTCAAACCCCTTCGGAAGTGTTTCTCAGATAGCGTTTCTCAGATAGTTCACTGGTCCACAGACTTTAGTTTTCAAAACATTTTCTGCAAAAAAGTGTCTTCTTAGGGCCTGGATTCCTTAAAGTACTTTCATTGTTTTTCGTCTTGACGTGATGCACACTACAGATATCCTCTGAGTTTGGTTTTTTATTCTGCGAACATCTCGTCACAAAGTTAGGGCAGTGCCCACGCTGACTCTGTGCCAGGAGACGGGCGGTGGACCCTCCTGACGGTCTGGGCTCCGAGTCCCTGCTGATCCCTGTCTCCTGTCCCCGCCTGGGCACCTTCACCTGCCAGGGGGTCCCCTCCTTCATAGACGGTTGGAAATATTTCACCCTATGCCGAGGGATTGCACGTTTCTGTTGTCAAATTTAAGATAGGGGACCTAGTCTTCTGTGTTGTATCGACTTGGTCACGTCTGGGGATTTAAAGAACTTGTCATTGATTACCTGCCTAATCACACAGACAGATGAGAAAGTCAAGCTATTTAAGTTATCACGTATTTGAATTTTTTAAAAAGTTTATTTATATTGAGAGGGCGGGGGAGGGTCAGAGAGAGAGAATCCCAAGCAGGCTCTATGCCGTCGGCCCAAGGCCTGATGCAGGGCTCGATCCCACAAACCACGATCATGACCTGAGCTGAAATCAAGAGTCAGATGTTTAACTGACTGAGCCACCCAGGTGCCCACCCCGCCCCCCAAGTATCTGGTTTGTTAAAAATCCCATCACTTACTTATAAGGCTGCTAAGTCACAGGTGTCCTTAAAGCAGGTCGGAGCTGGTGGGCAAGGTGTGGACTCCGCTGAGCCGCCCTGGGAGGGGTCTGCTGCCACCACAGGGGGCGGGGGGCGGGGCGCGGGGCTTCCCAGTGAGCTGAGGGGGCTCTGCCTCCGTGTGGACCTCTCCCCTGCTGCTGGGGACACCAGGTCCTCTGGCCAGTAAGCACCTCGGATTGTAGCAGTCTTCACAATGAAACGTCAGAGCCTTAAAAACAGAACCGGTGCTTGAATAGAGGGGGTGAGTGGCTACGTGGAACTTTCTGCACTCACCTTCTGTGAGAGGAAGGGAGAGATGGGTTTCCTCCGCCGTGGCCATGGCGATCCCTGCTTCGCCATCGAGCCGGCCACAGTTCGGAAGCTTTTCAAGGCCCCTGAGTGGGAGTATCTGCAGATGTCACTGCTAGTTCATGGCGGGTGTCGGCTTTGTTTTGTTCTGGGGAGCTGAGAATAGGGTAACCATATATGGTCCAGCACACAACATATAATCACAGGCCCCCGACACCGGCTCCAAACGTTCCTGCTACAGTGCATTTCCTACCTATAATCACTTCTTAGCATGTTGTCACGTCGGATCTGCTCCCCTCCCAAGCAGGGAGCTTGTGACTGACTGCGATCGGGTCTCAGGGACACTTAGAGCTCGGCCTGGGTTGTTATTCCTGGATGAGACATGGTGGCCCCTTTCCAGGTGAAGGCACCAAACCTGATACGCCCGCGTTAGGCCCCCCGCTGTGCCCGCCCGGTGCTCGGGGCTTGCTGCTGTTCCGCTTTACTCGTTACAACGGAGTCCTGTGGTTTGCACCGCTGTCCCATTTCCTTGGCAAAGAGGTAGAGCCGAAGGCTGCGTGGCTCCACGGGCCAGTTCTGGCCCCTGCCTTAGAAGCAGCAATGCATCTCTGATTATTTGTGGAAGACTCGAATGTGGCTGTCCAAGCCGCTGGCACTCTTTCCGGAACGTGTGGGTGTGGAGACCATGGTCATGGGTCCCTTGTTGTGTATAAGGCTCGGGGGGGCTTTCTGGGTCTCGGAACAAAAGGCCCACAAAGCCATCGCTAGGTGGAGCTCAGAGACAACCTGGGGGCTCGGGCTTTGAGGAAGGCCTTGTTGGGGTCAGTGCCCAGTAGAGCACCTGGCGCAGAGGGGACCCTGCTGGGGAGGGGACCCCGCCTTCCAAGACCAGCGCTCCAAAGCACCGTGACCTTGGTGATGACGTCACTGATGATGAAAAACAAAGGTCTGGTTTTCTGTCCCTGTCCCTGCACTGCTTGGGCTTTGCCCGTGGCCTGTTTTTCAAGAAATCTGAAAAATTCGCTTCACATCACCCCTTAAATCCCTCACGGTTGGCCTTGAATGGATACTTTCACGATTTTTTTCTTGACCGTATCATCAGCTTCCTGATGAGACCTTG
The DNA here is from genome assembly GCF_027475565.1 of Acinonyx jubatus. Taxonomy (NCBI): domain Eukaryota; kingdom Metazoa; phylum Chordata; class Mammalia; order Carnivora; family Felidae; genus Acinonyx; species Acinonyx jubatus. The sequence continues at coordinate 3,707,341 of NC_069388.1, read as the reverse complement.
CAACTGTGGTTTTCTTCTGGTTTATCACTTGGATTAAAAACCAAGAACATAACAGAGTTTCATTTCCTTTTCTAAAACATTCAAACAGGAGATAAATCTCCCTTTTGAAAAAGTTACTGAAATGTACAGTACATCCCGCACCCAGTCCCGCAAGTGCACACACATGCGGAATGTCTTAAGTAAAGGCAGGCGATGTGGGGTTGCGTCACCTGCGGGCAGCGGGCTCCCTCCCTTCCCCTCCCTCCCAGCAGCCGGGTTTCTAGGAGTGAGTGCTGGCAGGTGAGCGTCCCTTCCCAGAATGGGTCCCGAGGCTTTCTTTAGCAACAGAGAGTGCCAGAAATAGGACATCCATTATCTCGTATCCCAGGGCAAAGCCTGCATTTTACACCGCAGCTCCCAATTCTCTATTTTTAGCTCCCAGGTGTAGGTACGAGGACAGCTTGAATGTTAATAGTAACAACTCAGCAGCAGAGCCGAGCTCCGTGAGGCACGGAGGCTCCTTTAAAAGGCACGGCGTGTCAAGTGTGCTAAGCGTGCGCGTTTCTGCCACGGGGAGTCGGCTGGGTTCGTGCTATGTTTAGATTTGAAACACACCCTGGAAGTATAAATTCCAGGCAAGCCCGTGTTGCCCAGAGTCTGGAGAGGTTGTTCCTTGTCGGATGTTGGCTGGCGAAAAGTCCGCATACCTCGGGAGGAGGAGAAGAGAACAGGAAGCAGGGACAGTTCTGTTAGTATCCGTGTATAATATTCATAGATGATATACGTGAGTAGAGCTGTTGTGCACACTCACTTGTCCTACGAAAACTGTGCGTGCCGTCTACGTTCCTGGACGTAAAGAGATGAGATATGGAATGAGGGAAGAACTCCCTGTTTCTCCTGCAAATAAATGCACAGCCGAGGGGGGCCAGCGACCGATGACCCCAAGGAAGGGCGGGAGGGAGGCTGGGATGGGGGCAGAACAAGCCCCCGCGCACGCGTCTCTGTGTGGCAGTGAGACCACGGTCTGAGCCGTGGCTGGCAGAGTGGAGAGCCAGCTGTGACGTGGAAAAAAGTGTCCCCTGGGGGGCGTCCTTGACATCCGCCTCAGCCACAAGAAAGTGGAGGCCGTGAGCTCACTTCTCCACCAAAAAGAAGAAAGTCTAAACCCATTTTTTGTCTGTGTTAACCTTTCACAGAAAGGAACGATCAGACAGAGCAGGAAGAAAGAAGAGAAATCAAGCAGAGATTGACAAGAAAGGTACTGTGATTTAAGCGCCTTTTACGCCCTGAATCTCGAGGGACAGGCGTGCTGGAGCAGAGCCGCCTGGGCGGTGCTGGGGTGGGTGAGGCGGGGCGTCCCCGAGTCACTGGACGACGTCTTCCTGGCCAGCAGCGGATTCACTCCCCAGTGCCCCTGCCGCCCCTGCTGTGACCCTCCGTGCCCGCGGGTGAGACCCTTACCGGGCACAGGAACAGCTCCGTGTGACGGGACGAGCCCGATGCCGTCACCCCTTATGTCCAGGGATAAGTTTTTAAAGGCGTTTTTCTTCATCCCCCTGGATCTCTACGCGGTGCCTGAGAAGCGCACCCCTGGGTGCCAGCGTTCGGTTCCCTGTGACGCTCTTCGGCACGTTCAGTTTGTCGAGAAGCTCCTGATGGCAGAAACTTCTTATTGGCGTCCGGGCTGTGTATCAGGGATGCACACGGCCAGGGTGAAGTTGGCCCCGGCCAGCTTGGGTAGTAGCTGCACAGTCCCATCTGGTTCGGGGTGCCGACCGTGTCTGAACTCGAGCGTCCTGGGGGCTCTCTGTGCTCCGTAGTGATGACGACGACGTCTTGACCCATGGGCTTCAGGTTCATCGAATATCCTTCCTGAGCTCGACTTGCGAGTCTGGGGTGGCAGCGTCCCCTCTGTCGGGGACTTTTTGTTAAGAGCTCCTCTGACGAGAGTGGAAGAGGCAGCTGCTGGAGTACAGCTTGCTCGCCATTCATTCACCGCCCTTTCGCTGAGGCTGCGCGGTGTACAGGGTGCAGCCGGGCTCCTGGGAGTGACCCCTCTGAGGGAAGGTGCTGGGGGGCTGCAATTTAAGAGCGTGTAATCTGAGCCTTCACGTGGGAGACTGTAGGCATTAGGCTCATTCTACCTCACAGTCGCAGAGTTTCCCGCTTCCCCATAGAAACGTGTTTGTTCGGAGCTTCCTGAGAAAGCTGGTCTGGCAGGTGATAATAGCTAACTGTGACGATCTTGTATTTCAGCTTAATCAGAGACCCACAGTTGACGAGCTCAGAGACCGAAAGATTCTGATACGGTTCAGTGACTATGTGGAGGTGGCGAAAGCTCAGGATTATGACAGACGGGCAGACAAGCCATGGACACGACTGTCAGCGGCCGACAAGGTACAGAGCAGACCTGTCTGCTGGTCGGGGTAGGGTGGGGTATGGCAGCACGTGATGAGGGCAGGCCACGACATGCCAGGCAGTTCGTGCCTGGACCGTGGTGTAGCGGGGTTCTCGCACAGAGAGTCCTGACACCCAGGCTCTTCCTTCCTGAGTTTATTCGTGCCGGCACCGCTCAGTTGGGTTCGTACCCGAAGAACTGAGCCCCGAACGCCACGTGACGTAGGGTTGTTTTTTTTAATGTTTATTTTTGAGAGAGAGAGAGAGAGACAAACAGAGACAGAGTGAGCAGATGAGGTGCAGAGAGAGAGGGAGACACAGAATCCTGAAGCAGGCTCCGGGCTCCAAGCTGTCAGCACAGAGCCCGACACGGGGCTCGAACTCGCGAACCGCGAGATCGTGACCTGAGCCGAAGTCGGATGCTTAACCCGCTGAGCCACCCAGGTGCCCCCATGTGGCGTAGTTTTTTTTATATATTTACTTCTTTGTCTCTCATATATGGTAACATACAAACATGCAGTGTGATTAAGTGGTCTCATGTTACAAGGTCGTGAGGGATGTTGTCACATACGTGAATAGCCAGGTTGCCCTGAGGTTTTTTTTTTTTCCTTAGAGAGGGGACCCTACCAAAGTGGATGCCACCAGGTCTGGAAATTAAGCCTGTGCTTTGACCCCCGTTGTTGGTCTCCCAAAGCCAATCTGGGGTCGCGGCTGTGTTTCCAACTAGGGGGCAATGTCTGCAGACATTTCTGGCTGTCACAAGTGACAGGTGCTACTGGAGTGTAGCGGGTGGAACGCCCCATAATGCACAGGATGGCCCCACAACAGGGAATTCTCCAATCCTGAATGTCAAGAGTATGGAAGTTGAGGAACTATGGTCTGGATGAACCAAAAGCAGGCAAGGCTGCAGGAAAAGAGGCAGGGGACAGAGGTTTAAACAGACTTAGCTGCAGTGAGACAGAGAGGGGTGGAGTCGGCCGAGGCCCTCAGGAAAACCCTGGCAGTGAAGACAGAGGAGGCTCTGGATGCGTCCAGGACTGGTCCGGTGTGAGGTCCCGGGAGCCTCCAGGGCAGTGTGACCTGGACGCTCTGGGTGCAGGACGAGAGCAAGGAAGCAGTGGGTCCCAGACACTAGGGGACAGAGCAGAGGGAATGAACGTTCACCCAACCCTCGCCCTGTCCTGGACTGAACCGGCCTGTCTGGCATTATTATTTCATTTAATCCTCAGAAAGTCCCCGTGAGAGATGTGTCATTATCACCCCTATGGAGGTGCTATCGGACAGATGATTTGGACGGGCTCAGAGGGTATGTTCCTGTCCATGGTCCCGTGCTGTGGATGGGCAGGACTGAAGCCTCATCCCCTCTGGCCGCTCATGATTTTACAGCTTTTAGGAAAAGCAAAATCATTTGCTCAGCCAGTGAGTTGGCCGAACGTGCTGATTGTTCCTTGTTCCCCGCGTGCGGACCGTGAATAAGTGAGGTGACATGTAAATGCACGCAGGTGTCGCATCCCCTTGGCCAGGCGCAGCCAGCCGGCAGGCGGACCGAGCCTTGGCTCCCTGGGCGAGGGGAGAAGCCAACACGTCTCTGGCAGCACCCGGGTTTGAGCGCGGGAGGAGTGCTCCCTGGGATCCCTGGCTCAGAGCCTCTCCCTGCCCCCAGCTGGCCCCTGAGGGTTTATGTGAGGGAGTGCACGGTCCCAGGGGCCAGGGGGAGGCTGGAAGAGCCCGAGGACCCGCCCTGAAACACTGCGATGCGCCCCCCCACCCGCGTGTAGCCACGATACTGTTTTTCACGTGACACCAAGCCTGACCTCATGCTGAAATTAGAGTGGCTTCTCAATGACCTAATTGCAGAATTCCAAATAAGTCCACCAAAAGCCCAACCTCCTTCATGAATTTGGTGTCCCTACTTCATGGAGTCCCTAAGCACGTGCCGGGGCCACCTGTCACATGTGGTGGGCGTTGTCTTCCTTCTCCGACACCGCAAATCAATTCACTGACCTCTTCCCGGACACCAGCATCAGGGCCGTGCACGTGCTAAGAGGCTGAATGCTGGGCCACAAGTGGTTTCTTTTTCTTTGTTTGAACTACATTACAAAACACCAGAACTCAACCAGGATTGCGAACTGTTGCTGAGCCGCAGCCAGGGTACTAATTTCCTATGTCAGCTTCTTCCTGTCCTGTGTTTACATTTCAGGCAGCCATTCGCAAAGAGCTCAATGAATACAAAAGTAACGAGATGGAGGTCCACGCATCAAGCAAGCATTTGACAAGGTCAGATTTCTAGATGTTCGTGTGGATTTCATGGTACTTACAACACGGTGTTCCTTTAGAAAGAAAAGATAAAACGCCACAGAGATCTGTGTCATTAGGCAAACGGATCCCGTATTTCTGCCGAGAGCTGCGCTGAACAGTGTGCCTCCTTCTTGGTCACGGCTCCTGTGGGCTTGGGGGAAGGTGGTGTGTAGAACGTGGGTCCTGGGTTTATTTAAGTAGTTAATGTACGGTTGGTTTTTTTTTTTTTTAACGTTCATTTATTTTTGCGAGAGACAGGGAGTGTGCGCACCAGTGAGTGAGCGAGCCATCCGGAGTGCGAGCAGGGGAGGGGCAGAGAGAGAGGGAGACACAGAATCTGAAGCAGGCTCCAAGCCCTGAGCTGTCAGCACAGAGCCCGACACGGGGCTCGAATCCACGAACCGCGAGATCATGACCTGAGCCCAAGTCGGACGCTCCACCAACTGAGCCACCCAGGCGCCCCATGTTTTTACCTTTAGTGCCTTCCTCCTTAAATTTATATTTTAGTTATGTTTTATAAGGTAAAAAAAAGAAAAGAAAAAAACTAAACTAAAACAGTAGGACTTTTTTTTTTTTTAATATTTATTTATTTTTGAGAGACAGAGAGAGAGACAGACAGAGCAGGAGCAGGGGAGGGGCAGAGAGAGGGAGACACAGAATCCAAAGCAGGCTCCAGGCTCTGAGCTATCAGCACAGAGCCAGAGAAGGGGCTCAACCCCATGAACTGTGAGATCATGACCTGAGCTGAAGTCAGAGGCTTAACTTACTGAGCCACCCAGGCGCCCCTTAAGTTTATTTATTTTGAGAGACAGAGAGAGAGAGAGAAAGCAGGGAGGGACAGAAAGAGGGAGACACAGAATCCGAAGCAGCCTCCAGGCTCCGAGCTGTCAGCACAGAGCCCGACGCAGGGCTAGAACCCACGAGCTGTGAGATCATGACCTGAGCCAAAGTCAGATGCTTAACCAGCTGAGCCCCCCAGGTGCCCAGGAGTTAATGTACCTTTAAGAAAAGCCTCAGAGTAATGTGAGTAATCTGCCAGCACATTAGCTCCGCCTCCTGTGAAGGCCAGACGTCCCCACTGTAGAACCGCACTCCGCACTCCTCGGTACTGACAGGAGGCCGTGAAGTCACTCCCAGGTACTTGTTCCTGGCTTGAATGTCTGCTCACATCTTTAACACGAGCTGATGCTTCCCCATCACTCACATATTTGAGCACCTGCCGTGTGCCAAGTGCATCTACAGGTGCTGAGAACGTAGCCCTGCATTAGCTAACGGAGGGAACCTCTGTTCCGGTGGGAATACACTGGCCTTCGTCCAGACCCAAGACTTTCCACTTCAAGGTGAATGCGCTCCGTGTTCGTGTTATCATAAGGGTGCCATGGGGTGGCCTCTGGGTGACGCAGTGGCCCTGGCTCACTGGCTGCATGTCCGTTGCGTGGCCACGAGTCGTAACGCCCGATGAAAGCCCTCCTGCTTAGCCCTGACGAGTGTGGCTGTGCGGCTACCAGCCTTCACCCGAGCCAGTTCCCGTGTCACTTCTCCGTTGGCCTCAAGGCGCTCCAGCCCCCGGTGCAAAGAGAATGGAAATCCGGGGTGTGGATACTTCCTCAAACTAAAATAGTGGGACTCCTTTCCTTTTCTGGTTGTCCCAAGGTGGCCCCCGCAGTTCTTTAAAACACTCGGTCTGTAAGGTCAGTGCGGCTGTGGAGCAGGGGCGGTGTGATGGAACCCTATCCCACAAGGCAGTTTTAGGACGAATATATTGAGGGAGGAAGTTGAGGCTGCAAAAGCAGGAGAAAAGGATACAAATACATAGTTTAAAAACCTTTAAGGTTTCCCTCCCCGCCGACTGGCATATGTTTGGCAGGAATAGATCGTCTTAGTTTTGATTATTCCAAACACTCAAAAATGTTTCGGAAATAAACCGTGCCCAGTAAAACCAAAGCTGTTTTTAGTGATCACCCTGTGTCGAAGAAAAAGGCTATCAATTATGACATGGTCTTACAGATGTTAACATTTAATACGTTTTCTCATTACACATGATTAAGGGTTGTTTACCAAAGAGATCGATTTTCTCTTGTAAGCCCTGAATGCCTCTCTTAGATGATGGGATTTTAAGAGTTAACCCCAAACCTGGACATCAGGAAACAGTGATAAGGTGGCATATACCACATGCTAGCACTTGGTATAAACTGTTAAAAGAACACCACCAGCCACATGAGATTTTCTTCAGTGTGTTCAATGTCACCGCAAGCACGTTACCAGCTCTACCGGAATAAAACCAAACCACAGCTGTACTAGGACTTCCAATAGTTTGTTTCATCCGTCATTTCATTACTTCTACCGATGTAGCAAAGCCTTGGCCTTTTCTGTGCACACCAAGGGCTTGGCAGGCAGCCCTTCAAACGGAGTTTTAGGAAGTCTTCGGAATTCGGCGTATAATTCCTTTGGGGGCCCAGCGTGGGCCTGGGAGCCGGGAGCCCTCTGGGCCCCCCGCTGCTTGACGCAGAGCACGTCCATCCTTGGGTCTTATATGGTGGATGTCTGAGCAGCTTTTAATAGTGGAAGGTTTTGGCCGTTTTCACTTAGAAGTGTACAGCCTTAAACTGTTTTGTCTTTTCGTAATTCCTAGATTCCACAGGCCATAGAGATTTTCTTCTGAGAAGAATTTTTGTTTAATTTTTGATACCAACACTGAACATTCGTCAGGGAACTTTCCTGAAGTTCGGCTCCAGACCCCCTGCTGTGTCAGCGCCAGGAGCAGGATCACGCGGGCAGGTGGTCTGGGCTGTGCTCACCTGTACGAGGAGAAACCAGGGGACGGCCTTCACTCTCTGGTGTCTGAGGGGTAGGAACTGTCGGACCAGTTAAGACCCAGAGTCGCTCTCCCAGAAGAAAACTGTCCTTTGCCTTTGAACCTTGTTTCGCAGCCCTGCGGTGAGACGGAGGGCGGGCGACGGGCAGGCGCCGGCACCCCTCCGGGCCCCCGACACGGGACGTGCGGCACAGTGACGTTCAGTATTCTGTTGGAAAGACATTTTTATTCTGATCACAGTTAATTTGAGAACTCTTTAAGTTCACGTTATACAAAATTATTTACTGTATTATACTTTTCTTTTTTTATATAATGTCTAACAAAAAAAATACAGCTGCAACATTTTGATTCCTGTTAATTTTGTTCTTTAATTAAATGACTACTTATTGCAGGCAATGAACCTGGGTTTTACGTTTTCTTGGAGGTGGGATGAGAGAGGTGTGTTAGATCGGAGATCTGTGATATAAGCCCAGTTTTCTTACTTTTGAGCCAGCAAATCCAAACACGCAAAAGAGAATTCCAACTTTGTGTGCTTTTGTTTTGTAAATTCTGGTAGCGTATGTGGTTTGTGCCTTGGGAAATCGAATTATCTTTGTCAAGTTACTTTGAGTTTACGTATCGTAGAGAAATGACCCTGGAAGTAAGTACCAGCTCGGCGGGAGAATTCTGCCACGATGAAGATGAGATGAAGATGAGGCCCTCTTTAAGGGTATCTTCAGGTTTGCATTTGTAAACACTGTTGAAAACCGTTAGAAGAGACAAAGGTTGAGACGGAGTGGAGATTATAAAGAGGAAAGTTACCCCAGCACAAAGGTAAAAAGGAATGTTGGCACCAAGGGGGAAAATAAATACAAATTAACGTTCCCCGAAAGGTAGTTTTACTTGGCCTTTGGAGAAGTGTCCTCACAGAAGAGAGCCCGCCTGCCCACCCGAGAGCCTCCGGAGACATGGGGAGGCGGGAAGCCCAGGGCTCGGAGCACGCCTTGAGAAGCCTGCAGACCCTGTGGCTTAAATCCCAGCTCTGCGCTGTTCACCAAGGTCCCGACTTTCTCTCTAGGAAGATCATCGCTCTCTCTCTCTCTCTCCCTCTCTCTCTCTCTCTCTCTCTCTCCCTCTCTCTCAACACATGGCTGTAATTTCTAAATGCGGGAACAGCACCCGACATGTCGTATGCATCCGGCGAATGTTACCTGCTCGTGGGCCCGCCAGGGAGCCCCGGAGCAGGTGCGTGTCCCCTATGACTTCCTCCTGCACACACGGCCTCACTGCACTGCTTCCCACGACCCCTCCTGCTCAACTGCTTTATGACCGAAGCGGGTAGGGTGCCCGTGGAAGCTGCTCGGCCCTCGTGGCAGCACCCTGTCCTAAGGGACAGGTGCTGGATCCTGGCTGCTGGCAAACACAGTGCTAGTTGGTTGAATTCGACTCTGAAAGCAATCGCTGTTGGTCGCAAACCTCCAGCTACCTCTTAACTTGCTGTGTCACCTCCTGCGAATCGGTTCACTTCTCGGAGCCTCAATTTCTTTGCCTGTGAGACGAGATGATATGTAAACATTTTCTAACCAGAAGCCTGGTTATGCTTTTGTGAGCATTTATGTGTATGTGTATATATATGGTGTATTTAGCATATACCTATATTTACTGTATTCATAAGCCATTATTTGTGGCCAGTCAACCTATTCTAAAGCACATACTAGCAGCTCCCTACTTTGTTTTATTCCGTTTAAAGTATTAGCTGGGGCCCAGATTGTGTAACACTATGATTTCCATCTCTTTCATATAGAAATATCCACCTACTTCCTATGAAATGAGGAACAGAGAGGGGTCCTTCTGTTCGAAACCATCCTGGCCCCCAAAGCAGAAGGGACCGGTCCTGTTTAGAAGATGGCCAAACTAGGCCTCTGGTTAGAGGTGGCTTGGCAGATGGGACACGTGTTCAGGTAGTTTTGCCCAAGTACAGTCAGTTCCGTAACTAATGGGTAAATTCAAAAGTTAAGATACAGGATACCCGATGGAGGGTTTGGTGTGGTTCAGGCTCGAGGGCTCTAAGATATCCTAAAACCAGAAGACATCTTCATTGTAATCAAAATTTTTAGCAACAGTATCTAACTTCTACGTTGTCTTAATCATAAACTGTTCCTTTAAATTGTGTTTCTGAAGTGCACATTCTTATCCTAGAGGTCAAGAGATGAACTGAAACTGTGAATGGAGTGTGTCCACCCTGCACTAAGGAAGGCTCTGGCATGCCATCTCGGATGTCTCTTATCCTGTCTGGAGGAACAAAATGAAAAAGCCGTGTATAAATCTCACGGAATGGGTGATACGCATGCATGTGTATATAAACGCACATGTGTTCTATAAGTTTGAGGAGAAAGTGTACGTACTTAAGAGCCTTGAGACTCAGGAAAAACCACGTCTGCCTTCTTATTCAATAACAATCACATACAGTGTCTGAGTTATCACAGTTCTCCACAACTGGGAGGCATTAATGAGGTTTTTATGCCTTGACTTCACAAATCATTTGTTCTAATTTTTACAAAATAAGATCAGCTATTAAAGTAACAACAGGAAGTCGTTAAAGAAATTCTGTTTTTAAGCAGTTGAACAGATTTAAAAACCATAATCGATTATTTTATGGGGGAAATTAAGTCACTTTTAGAAATACCAAGTTTTAACCCAATATAGGAGAAATAGTACATTATAGGTCTTGGTAAAAACTACATTTTTAAACATTAAAAGGGGCTTGGAAATTATACAACATGAATAAATTTTAGACAACTGAAATGTCTAAAGCCCCCTGAGCCCAAAACCCTAACATCAAGAAGTCCATCTTGTGGAAATACGTGGTAATTACAAGTCTAAATTCCGGGAGATGAAAATCCAAGATTTTAGCTACATACCCACAGTTCTTTAATAGCAAATTCAAGTCCAGTAATGGATAATTCTAATTCTATTGATAATATCATTAGTCTCACATGCTTCTAATCTCCACTTACCCAGGTTCTTTTCCAGAGATTTTTTTCAGTTTTTCGTGTGAAAGAAACCTCTGAGATGTTGATAAGAAACTGAACATGTTGAGAGTCCAAAAGAACATATGAAAATATTTCTAAACAGTGACTTACCATAAATTAATTTTTCTGTGGACTTATTGATAGTGATCTCAGGAACAGATCACTAGCTCATATTTAGATGATGTTAGACTGAACAATGGAAAAGCTGCTGGCTATCAGGTCCACTGCTTTACGAAAAACATTCTTGTTTTATGTTTAGAATAATAACTTTTAAGTCTTTCATCTCAACTGTTAAATCTCCTTTAAAGAAGGTGAACAGGGAAATTCTAAAAATCACACTTTCTTGACAATAGGCAATGGGAGAGAAAGCTGGATGTGCATAATGCTAATAATTCTTAGAAACATGCTATTATATATGCATTATTGCCTTCTAAATGCAGTTTATTCTTTTTCAAACATACATATACTGAAAGTGTTATTTCAGCGCAGGTGTGTGCCCTGAGAGAATGGTCCATTCCCTGCCTTCCACCCAGAGAACCGGGTGACACTGGTGACCCCCGGTGTGGCACAGACGGTCTCGGGAACACCTCACACCTTGCTCTTACGTTTGTTTGTTGCTACTATTTCCTAATGTGTTATTGTGATCAGAATTCTACTTCCGTTGTTTCCTCATGGGAGTTATGATTCCTTCTCTGCTTTCTTGAACTTTCCACTCGCTGTTAAAGAACTGAGTATGAGTTCGTGGACGGTAACCGGGAGTGGGTTACCGGCCAACAGGTGGTGTTGACAGCTGGGTGAAGAACTCCCTCCCACAGCTGGGAGCCTCACGCCTTGTGCGGAGGTTGGAGCCGAGTTCGTCACCGTGGACCTCCAGTTTACTGTGCAATGAAGCCCTGGACGGAACCCGCACAGTCGAGTACCGCTCAGAGGGTCTGCTCGCCTTCTGTGGTATCAGGATGTGGTGGCATCTGGGTCTCTCTCGTAACGTCTGTAGAGCCAAGGATTTATGTTTCTGCTTGGCTATACTAATGCTGCAAAATTTCTCTTTCTTCCACATGTTCTTCTGGAATAGTTACCACTTTACGGCTCGGTTTGGTTGAGGAAGTGCGATACACCTACACCAACATGGTGTTAAGTTGCAATCCAGGTAAGAAATATAAATTATTGGCTATAATGATCATTTATTTTTAACATGTTTGAAATAGGAGGACCAAGAAGTCGTACTTCTGTGTTAGTTAACTAACATTATCATTAGCCTCTGCTAATGCAAAATTGACTTAAATCACTATTTTTGTTAAATAGTAAGATAAATTAAGAAAGAAATTTATAATAAAGAAGAGCGCTGACCTTTAAAAGTTTTCTTCTACACTAGGGGTCTTGCAAACGACAGCCCACAGACCAAATCTGGCCTGCCTTTTTTTTTTTCTTTTAATGCCCTGCAGGCTAAAAATGGATCGTACATTTTTAAACGGTTACAACTTGACATGTTTATACAAGACCTATATATATCCTCAAATGCCAGAGTCCTGCTCCATTGGGTCCAGGGGTTCCCGAAGGATGAACAGCGTCGGCGAAAAAGTGAAAAAAAAAAAAAAAATAGAACAAAAATAAAAATGAACACAGACCACAGCAGTGTGTTGAACTGGCCGCTTTATTGTGGCAAACGTGGCATATTTGTTAGCAATTTCCTTGTACTGTGCGTCATCTATGTTTTCTGGCATTACCTAATTCTAAAAATGTTCCTATGTATAATCACCCTTTAAGGAATAACATGGTAATTTTCTCATAACGTTCCCTCCTGCCCTTTGCTTATTAATTTCTTACATTATTTTCATTATCTACGTTTATCTATAATCTATAAAGCATTTGCCTTGCTGTTTTCATGAAAGGTCATTTATCTCTCAACACCTCAAGTGGAACAGTTACAGGGACATGACCTCTTAGTTGTTTCCCTGAACCACTTGTGGCTTGAGGAACAAAAGTGTTCACCTCGGTCCAAGGTGCTAGAAGGGGGCCAAGAGGGCCTTAGGAACCCACGCCTTAACACATTCTCAGAGAGACAATGCACCTGGGAACTAATGAACCATTCTGTACCTTAACTGACTAGGTTCAGTCATCATCCGGAATGCCTCCTGGGGGCCAAGTGGGCCTAGAGGTTGGAGTATCTTGTGCCCATAGATACACTCCTTTGTTGCCAGAGTGGGGCTTTCAAATCCATTTGTTCCTTCCTTGGCTGGGAAATGTATGAGGCTATCCTTCCTTTGGGTAGAGGAGTCTTTATAGGGGGTGGCAAGGGCTAAATGTAGGGCCGCACAGTCTCCTTGCGGAACCTTCTTTCTTTCCCAATGGTTCTTTTCTCAGGAGGCCTGTCGAGGGCAATTCCCCAACACATAATTCCCCAGGTACTTTTGTTAAGGCAAGATTACATAAAAGCCGGAGTACAAGAAGCTTTACTGTTGGCAGGCTGCCCTGCAGTCCCGATCGGTCCACCGCCCGGGCCCTGCCATCAGGCCGGTTGGATAGCTCGGCTTCCGGCACTCAAATTTTCCTATTGGTCCACAAAGCCTAAAACATTTCCTGTATGGTCTTTTAGATAATTTACCAACGGCTGCTCTAATTTTTCTTAAGTTTAAATAAATATATAATAGAAAATGTTAAAAATCAACTACACAGAACAAAGCGAAACAGCTACATTGTCTCTAAATAAGCTTAAAATTGCTTAAACATGAAATCTGTCCCAAACATCAGTATTCATTGTAATCTCATACTGACAGTACTTGACTTGCATAAAATGCATTTTATTAGGTGAATAGTAAAGGCCCTATTGATGTTAAGGCAGGCATTTCATTAGTGTGAAAACCCTCACCCCTCCAACTCCCTTGCATTTAAAATTAATGCTATTGCAGCATAAACCAAAATTATAGTATCTGAAGTTCAAGACAGCACAACAGACAAACCTCATTAAAAACATCTGATTCCTGGGGTGCCTGGGTGGCTCAGTCGGTTAAGTGCCTGACTTTGACTCAGGCCATGATCTCCTGGTTCGTGGGTTCGAGCTCCCCATCGGGCTCTGTGCTGACAGCTGAGAGCCTGGAGCCTACTTCCGATTCTGTCTCCCTCTCTCTTTGCCCCCCCTTCTCTCTCAAAAATAAACACTAAAAAATAAACATCTGTATTCCTGGCGGGGGGAGGTACTGAATTCTTTTCCTCTAGATGTTATTTTAGAATATTTCCATGGATATTTTGACCTGATGTGTTTTAAAACCTCCCCAAACTAAACATTACGAGCCCAGCCATAAAAAAATATAACCTCTTCTTTGATAACATCTATGCACAATTGATACCCCTACACATTTCTTCCAAGGGGCCAAGCAAATGGAAGTCCCTAGGATTCTGCATCACTACCTTGAATTTCATTTTTAAGTAAAAGGAAAGGGTTGATCTCTCACTCATCTGTGTCTAGAGTGGAGCACACTGTGTCCTCTAACAGAGGCTCAAGTGGCTGACTGGCTAATATTTTGTTACCAATTTTAATGGGAATGCTGCAACTCCATAAAATTTGAGGGTCTGAGTTTTAGGTACATTGGCCCTCTCTGGTTTCAGTAAAGTCCTATCTAGAAATGCTACATTTGTTCACTTACTTGTTCACGTTGTTGCAAGCTGGCTTTTTAGGGCACTTTTTAGGTTCTGGAAATAGTGGTGTAAGTTACTGTTCACAAGTGAGTAAGACAAGCTTCCTGTTCTTGTAGGATTTATAGGAGTGGGGTTATGGAAGGGAAGAAGAAAGAAATTTCTGGAGTGATATTAACATTAACAGGATTGTGAGGGAAGATCTCTCTGAAGAGGTCTCACTTACATGGGACCTGAAGGACAGCAAGTTCCCAGGAACAAAGACTCTAAGGTAGGAATGTGATTGTTCAAGGCATGTTGCTTGAAGTCTGAACGAGAGGAGTAGGAAATAAGGGTGAGGAAAGGGACAGAGGCCAGCTCACGTGGGGATTTTAGGTCCCGCTATAAAGGTGGGTTGTAAAGTGCAAAGGACGCCTCTGGAGAGGTTTTGTGGGTGGTGGCTTTTCATTTTTAAGTAAAGTGAGGTGAAATTCAGACGACCTAAAGCTAACCATGTCGAGTGCACTTTGGTGGCATTTAATACACTCACAAGCCCATACAACCGCCGCTTCTATCTAGTTCCAAAACATTTCCATCACGAAGAGGCTCTGTACCCTTGAAGCAGGTTCTCCTCAGCTTCCCCCTCCCCCAGCCCCTGGCAGCCACTCATCTGCTTTGTCTCCGTGGATTTACATATTCTGGAGATTGCATAATAGTCCAGTTCTATGGTGTAACCTCATGTTTATTTTTTCACTTAGCATAATGTTCTTGAAGCTCGTCTACACTGTAACACGAATCAGTATTTCTTCCTTTTGTGGCTGAGTAAATAGTTCATGTGTAGATACACTACATATGTTTATTCACTTAATGCCCACTTGGGTCGTGTCCACATTGGCCCTTGTGACTGGTACACATTCTTAGGTATTTGTTAAATATGTCTCCAATTGTTACGGTAGATACCAAAGGGTGAGATTGCTGAGTCATGGGATAATTCCACATTTAACTCTTGAGGAACCACCAAACTGGTTTTCACAGAGGCTGGTAGTAGTTTCCTTCCCCAGAAACACGCAAGGGTTCCAATTCTTGCACAAGCTTGCCAACACGTGTTTTCTGTTCCTTGACTCTAGCCATTCTGGTGGGTGTGAAGAGCCATCTCGTTATGGTTTTGACTTGCAATTTCCTAACGACTGATGATATTCTGTGCATGTTCGTGTGCTGGTTGGCCAGGTGTACATCTTCCCTGGAGAAATGGTCACGCAAGTCCTTTGCCCATGTTTTAATTGGGTCATTTGTTATTCTGTTGCTTAGTTGTAAGAATTCTTTATATAGTCTCAATATTAGATCCTAATCAGGTATGTGCAAGCATTTTCTCCCATTCTGTAGGCTGTCTTCTCACTCTTATTAAAGTATTTTTGCACAAAGGTTTTCTTTTTTTTTTAAGTCCCATTTGTTTTATGTTGCTGGTGCTTTTGGTGTCTTATCTAAGACTCCACTGCTAAATCCAAGGTCATGAAGACTTACTCCTATGTTTTTTCCTAAGAATTTGTACTTTCCTAAGAATTTTGGATCAGTTTATCTTTTATGTGTGTGTAAGGTCAGGGCACAACCTCACTGCTTGGCATGGGGCTAGCCAGCTGTCCTGAGCTATGTGTTAAAGATTGTTGGTTTCCCCACCAAATGGCTTAGCACTCTCGAGGAAACTCGGTTGGCCACAGGCGAGCAGGCTTACCTCTGGACCACCGTTTCTATTCCACTGGCCTAGGTATCTTTCCCTATTGAGTCACTGCACTATTTTGATTGATGTAGCTTTGTAGTTAAGTGTTAACATTACAAAGTGTGAGTATTCCAACTGTATTATTTTTTTGAGGTTGTTTTGCTTTGTGGGGTCCCTTCCATTTCCATTTGACTTTTAGGATCAGCTTTTTTACTTCTGCAAAAAGGCAATTGGGATTTTGACAGGGATTGCATTTAATCTGTAAATTACTTCAGAGGACTGCCATCTTGACAATATTAAGTTTGGCACTCGACCACAAGATGTCTTTCCACTCACTCAGATCTTTAATTTCTACTGACATCTCATGGTTTCCATGTGCAAATCTTTTACCTCCTTCATTAAATGCGTTCCTTTTAATGTGCTGCTGAATCCAGCTTGCTGTTATTTTGTGGAGGATTTTTACCTTGTGTTCATAAAGTATACTGGTCTGTAGTTTTCTTGTGATGTCTTTGATTTTGGGAGCAAGGGAATGCTGGTCTCATAGAGTGAGTTAGGAACGTTCTCTCTTCTATCTTCTGGTGTTAATTCTTATTTAAATACATGGTAGAATTCTTTGTTGATTACGGATTCAATCTCTTCACGTGTTATAGGACTGTTCAGATTTTGTTTCTCCTGAAGTAAGTTTTGGTAGTTTGTGTTTCTAGGAATTCACCACTTTCACATGAATTATCTAATTTGTTGCCATATGACTCTTTATAGTATTCTCATGATCCTGTTTCTTTAAGGTCAGTGGTAATGTCCCAAATTTTCATTCCTGATTTTAGAAATTTTAGTCTTCTGTGTATCTCAGTCTAATAATGGTTTACCAACTTTTGGTTTTGATTTTCTGTTGCTTTTCTATTCTGTGTTTTTTTTCTTAAATCCCCAGTGTTTTATTATTTCCTTCCTTCTAACAGCTTTGGGTGTCACTCTTTCTCCTAGTTTTTTAAAGTTGGGTTACTGATTGGAGTTCTTTGTTTTTAACGTCTATAAATTTGCAGCTGTAAACTTCCCTCTCAGTGATTTCACTGTGTCATAGAAGTTCCATGATGCTGCATTTCTGTTTGTCCCAAAGTATATTCTCATCTCCCTTTGATTTATTCTTTGACCCATTAGTTAAGAGGATGCAGTCACTGGAGTCTCAAGTAAGGAAGTGGCACGCTAGGATTTATGACTTAGCAAGAATGTATTGGCTGCAAAGTAAATAAAGTGTTGTGGGAGCAAGTGTGAGTGCTGGAGAGCCATTCAGGAGGCTGGTATGGTAGTCTGTGAGAAATAGTGACACTGTCAATAGTAGTGACAGTGCAAGTGACAGAAATTACACATTTGGAACATACTTGGGCAGTAAAATCCACAGGATTTGATCAACTAAGTGGCCACTTAGTTTCAGTTAAGAGAAAAAGAGAAATCAGAAATTCCTTCTAGGTTTTGGCTTGCATAGTCGGGTGGCTAAAAGTGACATTTACTGAGATGGAGAGACGATGTTTATTTTTCCTTTGGTGTTGAGAAGGAATGCCAAGGGAGAGAAATCAAGGGTTGTTTTGAGACCTGAGATGCTTGTTAGAACTGTCAATAACGAGTGTGTATGAGATGCTGATGTCCAAAGCAAGGGTCAGAACCTGGATACATCTGGAAGTCATCAACACAGAGATGGTGATTACGTGGAACCAGATGCAGTTACCTAAGGAGGAAGTATAGATTGAGGAATGAGCCCCACATCCAGAGGTAAAGGGGAAGCCAGGAGCGAGACAAGGAATGGAAAATATGCCAGGCCAAGTCTGGGTGACAAAGCACGGAGAAGCTGAGTTAAGAAGAAGATAGAGATTAAACTTGGTAAAATCAATCACTGATGATTTTGATAAAAAGTCGTTTCGGGGAAATAGTAAGTAAAGCAGCTGGGCTGAGGGAAGGTGAAGCGCACGCAAGAAGTGTACAAGCTGAGATACTAACTGGGGAAAATTCTTTCCCTATGCTCTGTGTGGAGGTGAGTAGAGAATTACACGGGATGGGCAGCAGTCAGAGGGGAGCTTGGTGCTAAAGGCCTTGTTTTGTTTCGTGTGTGTGTGTTAGTAAGTGTGGGCCACACACCCTGCAGCGAGATGCCAGAGACGGTCAGATGCAGAGCACTGGTGGGGACGGTCCTTAAATGAAGAGGCACATGTGCCACTGGAACATGTGGGAAATTGGGAAATGCCGGTATTGACAGGTAACGTCAGAATTCAGGGAGAAAGGATGGGCAAGTGGGAAGTGAGGCCCTCAGCTACAGGGGGAAGAACTAAGGACAGAGGTACTGAGATGCAATGATACTCCGGAAAAGAGGCAAAGCCAATTAAAAGGGGCAAGTGAGGATTGCCAAGCAGCCATTTGAAATCTGCCGTCCTAAGTTTAAGCTTGATTATATGACTTGGCTCCAGTGACGTTCAGGTTGTGGAATGAGGGGTGTGAATTAGCGGATGCAGTGAGAGGACAGAGTTCTTTTCGACTGAAGAGCCGAGAATAGGTAAGGAAGGAAAGACAGACAAGAAAGGGAACAGGCTTAGCGGAGCAGTGGTGGCGTGAACAGCCCAGGGCTACTCTAGACAGCAAGCTGGAGAGACGCGACAAAGGTCAGCGCGATAAGAAGGCTGGAGACGGAGATTCAGAGGGGGAGCAACTACTGGCACTGGCCAGGTCACAGCTCACACTCGGGCTGGCGTACACGTACAGTGAGTGTGGCTGCAGAGGAGGTGTGCAGGGAGGTGGGTCGTCATGCGAGCAGCTCTCATGTCTCGCAGGGAAACACGGAGTTGCAACTCCTCCGAGTATTATTTACTGTTAGACAGCTGTCGCTGTCTCGTGCCATAAAATGCCGGCTACCCTATCAGTAATGGAATAAAGCTAAGACGGAAAGGGTTTTCCTCTGCTTGTCCAGACTGAGAAAAGCCACTTCTATCATGCTACTTCAATGCTGGTAGTAGTAAAATTCTCTGCCACCATTAAAATAGTGAGTGAGGCGGCTTAATTTCATACTTCAGATGTCTGATTGTACGAGGATGTTTTGTTTGATCCGATGTTCGTAAAATGGGGAAATGATTCACAACATTTTATTTATAATCCTTATCCAAGTGGCACAGCATTTATTTCAACTTTATTAAGTGTATTTTTATATTCTAGCAAACTATTATAGTGAATAGTAGGAGCTTAAAAAGTACTTGTCAAAAGAGCATGCTTAGGAGTTAAGGTATCTACCTGGAATTAAAATATTTAGAAAATACAGGAACTCTTATAGGCTGTTTAATGCCTTCTAATACAGGTGCCATAACTGAATAAATACACTCTCCAGCAGTGGGCCAGAAGTACCGACTCTCACTCCGGTAAGCGTCTGAAATCAGAGGCTTCTTCCCCTTCTCAGCAGGGCCAAGTTTTTATTGCATGTAGTATACTCCGAACTAGGAATACCTTATATTTAGTCCAAACTGTATTCATTTAAAAGTACATTTTATATGGTAAGTTTTAGTTTAACTCAGATTTGTCTGTCCAACATAAATAGTCCTACAGAAACAAGCAAAATTCCTTTCACTATTTGGTTTTCCCAAAATTTTTCCCTAAAAAAAGAACAGTACTATACAGACAAAGGTCTTTTGAGGCTGGAGTCATGTTATAGTGGTTCTTTCTCATCCATAAGACAACAATTTCTTTGGATTTGGAGGCTCCTACAAAAGTACTCTTGCCTGGGTGACGTCTGTTTTTCTCTCGGTAGAGCTACTGTGGGATTTCCTGGTATACACAAAAAGGGGTAAGTGGCTACAACTAATCACTAACACCCAGACATCACACATGAACGTTTCTTTCATGAGCCATGAATAATGACATCAGTCCTCTGCGTACGTTGAGAAGCTCCTCTTCTTGCTATAGCCGGGGGGGGGGGGGGGGGGGGTGAAAATCACACTTAGATTTTAAATGATCACTACAAAACCATCAAACGGAAAGAAAAAAGCTAGCTGTTATTAGGGATTCTTTTCAAAACAACCCCTTTCCTAAAGGTATTTTGTATCAGCGCTCATTCTATCTAGCCCCCCAGGATCTATCCGTAGGTGTCTCCGGAGTTCAGGGCTCAACACGGATATTCTAGGCGCTCAGTGTAGAGATCCAGTCTTTTAAAGCCCAAATTGCTGTTGACATTTCTTTCTAGACTGCTCCCCTCCAAACCGTCTTTGCCACAACAGTCTGCTGAGGTTCCATTAAGGGAGCAAGTACACTAGTGCTCTGTGTACAGGAAGTCTTCGAGTCTACATGGAAAATGTCTGCCATCATTGAGAGCAGTGCCTTTGGACCCCTCCCCTCCCCGCCAAGGGTCTCTGCCCCCAGAAGGCAGCTGCTGGGCTACGAGACCTTTGGATCAAAGTGCACTACTTTCATCCTCCAATCTAAGTTAATGGAGTCCTGCTGTCCAAGCAGACAGCCATTCTGGTAGCTCTGTCCCAGCACACCTTCTTCAGAAGGCACAGGCCTGCTGCCGGGTACAGCGCTTGGGTACAGAACAGAGAAGTTACTCTTTTAGCTCATGTAAACATCTCCGAACTGATACTCCCTTAGGAGGGACTCATTTAAATCACCTCTATTAATATCGTACTCTAGACTTGCTCCCATTATTCCAGTTTAAAGAACTAAACCCACTGGGCTGAAAGCCTCTCTCCATCCCCACAGGAGAAAAGGCTGTGGAAGAAGTCGCCGCTACAAGAGACGGAAGCACGCGAACCCCAGGGGGCAGCCGACCCACCGTGTCCTTCAGAAGCTGTTCCTGCAGCACCTTCATGTCCTCCTTCATCGAGCACATCTGTAAAGCAGTATTGCATCCATGACGTTTACCGTCAGATTTTCACCGCGAAACTGTATCGATTATAGGAGTGTAAAAAAGCTTGTACCTCAGATGTAAAAATAGCGTCTTCGTAATCAGTGTTGTAGAAGACATTTTTGTCCAGTGACGCTTTCAAGTGGTGAAGCCTAGCAGAGGAAGTCACTTTTGAATTGCCAGAATATTGCAATTACATTTATATTTAAAAATTGAAAGTGTATATAGGTCATAGTCATTAAGAATGCCACACCAACCTCTGCAGCTCACTTTTTTGATAGGCACTGTACTTCTGAAATATCTTCTCTCCCAATTCCTACATTTAAAAATACAAAAAGTAAAACTTGCAGAATTCCTATGTTCCTATTCCTAGTTTAAATAAACTTGGCTAGATGCTGAGCATATTCTAGACGTCATACACTGTCTCAGGGTTTTCCCCATATTATCAAAGGTACTCATCATAAGCTTCAGTCTATAAGTGTGTGTATATGAAACCTAAAACTATTGTTTTTAATGTTTAATGTTTATTTTTTGAGAGAGAGAGAGAGTGTGAATGGGAGACACAGAATCCGAAGCAGGCCTGCACAGAGCCCGGTGCGGGGCCCAAACTCATGCTCCATGAGATCATGACCTGAGCCAAAGTCAGACGCTTCACTGACTGAGCCACCCAGGCACCCCTAAAACAATTTTCTAAAGAACAAAATTAACAGAAGTTTTCCTGAGTGTGGCTCTTTAAAAAAATTCTTAAAAGCACAAACCACGAATTCCTTCTCCAACTCTTTTAAAGACTGTGAATCTTTTTCAAAATTCTCCAGCTCCTCTATGATGATGAATTGGAATTTATCGAGTTTTTTGATCCTATTAAGGAAACAAAATGAAAAAAAATTTTAAACTATAGCATTCAGAAGACTGCAAAAAAGGCTTTTAGTACAGACCTGTACTCCTGAATCTGATGGTTCATGTTGGTCAGATGTTGTTGAGCTGTTTTCCAAGACTGCTTTGCAAAATAATCCATCATTTTTTGGCGGATCTGAAAAACACATTTTTAACTTGAAAACTCTTCACAAAATAATAATTTAACCAAGACTGTTAATAACAAAGCCTTTACCATGCAAATGTCTAAGAAAAACTCAGAAGTGAAAAATGAAAAACTTGGTCATTTAAACTGAAGTGTTAATAAAAAAGCTCAGTCAGGGCAGTGTCTGGTTCCATCAAGAAAATTCTAAGGATTGAATTGATCATTGTTTCCATAAGGACACCACACACTATTTATAAACATGCTAGTGATTATAATTCTCTTCAGGAACAAAGCCCAAATTCACACTCAGAATGACTGTCTTCCACAAAAACATATATTTGCTTGATCTAGCCAGATGCAGAACAGAACAGATACACATAAATCAGGGCGGCTTCTCTGTTTATAGGTTGTCCTTTGATAATTAAAATATACAGAATCTTATTTCAGACGGAGGAAAAAGACAAGAGAGGGGCTGATGATAAAAGGTGTTTTTCCACACGGGTTAACAGGAGGCGAAGACAAGTATTCCCAGCACAGGCATGTGAGATAAAGAGGTAGGTGGAGAAAACAAGAGTTAATTGTTTTAAAAAGTATTTTTGCAAACATCACCTCACTGGAGCCTCAGTGGCTAAGGCTCCACGAGCAGTGACCTGGTAAAGCAGTGCGAGAGGATTCCTCTGGCTTCCTCCTCGACTGCAGCAACCTTGCTAGCTGTCATCTCCGCGCAATGAAAACATGAGGCACGGAAAGAAAATTGTTCAGACCAAAAGAAAAAGCACGGAAGGGTCAAAATGGTAAACTGAAAAGGAAAATAAAGAATCTAGGAAAAGAAAGACTATGGAAAATGCACAGACTGGAGAAGAGAAACCAGGCTTAGAAGACAAATCACTCCGATTCTCACCAGTCCGTGAGGAAAAGCGAGTTCCTAAACGGGTGTGTTGTTGCCAAAGGATCAAACGAGCTGCTAGTCTAGTAGACAGGTGGCATATTATTTTATTGGGTATAAAATTGTCATTTAAAGAATGGTAACTTACATGAAATTTCCTCCTAAATTCTGTATTGAGCTTCTCACACATCATCCCCACACCTGAAATTTCACTTTCCCAGCTCTCCGCAGGAAGAGACAAGTCATTTGTTGATAACGGAGATATACTTTCAGATACTAAAAAATGGAGACAATCAGCTGAAGATATGCATTATTACAAATTTAGCCTTACTTGTCATGAGGCTGAGGACAAAAATCTTATTTTCAGATTCTATGTGTGATCTAATAATATGACATAAAAGGTAATTAAAAATATTTTCATTTCTAAAAAATCCTCTTGGCATGGGTATTGAGGCAAAAATGTTAACAGTGAAATGGAATGTTTTTTGGAATGGTTATTTTTTTTTAACTATTTCCATGTTAATAACCAAATATTTAGTGACATACCAATATATCTGTAAATTTACATTCTAGTAAAACGTGGTAATTAGTAATAGAATTATAAAGAAGATTTAGGGCACAAAGACCCTTACTAACTATATTATTCACATAAAGTGAACTTGATAGGTGATAGAGCATCATCCTTATGAGACTCATCCAAAGTTCTCTTTACAAAGGGGATTGTGTGTGTGTATCATTTAAGATCTCAAAAACCATCTTCCACAATTAATTGCATTTTGACACAGGCATTTGATCTACCTACCTTTATAAGTGTGATTATCTGTGTCTTCAGTTCTGGATAGTTTTTTGGGAAGCAAGTATACTCTCCCTTCTTCCTCCTCTTCTACTACATCAGCATTACTTAGATTATCTTCTTCTATGTACATTCGTTTGCGACTAAAATGCTGTGTGGGGCCTTAGGAACAGTTAAAAAACAATAGCGCTACAATCTTGATCAAAAATAACCTAATTAATTTTCTTGCTTTTATTAAAAAAGCCTTTCAGTTATTTATTTGCATTGTTTTAGGCAGCTGTACATTAAATTCTCTCCAGCTTATTTTCAATTTGACATTAGCTATATTGAATAAATGGTATGACTTAAAATGTAATTCCTTTAGAAAGTGAAATTGCATAGTAGTTCAACAATACTGTTTTTAAAGCAATGCTGTGACTACAAACCTGATACATGAGTAGAGTCACAAGGAATGTCGCACCGTATTTGCTCTCTTCCTTCACTAGACATAGATAGTGGAGATGCGGAATGATTTCCCTAAAACAGGTATTAGAAATTGGGGGAAAAAATTCTGTAAGTCCTCTTGGCTTCACTTTTGATCATCCTTCTCAAACGCTAAAGCAAGTCAATTTGCAAACGTCCATTCTTTTTTCAGATACTTTTGTTTAGGTCCCTTCCCAGCCCTCCTCCGCCAAGCCGTAAAATTTTGCATTTACCGTTCTGTGTCTTACAGATTATTAAAAATATTTTTGTTGATGGGCTATGGACTGCGGTAGTGGCACGAAGTTCAACCGATTCCTAAATAATCGTGAAACCAGAAAGTCCCCATTACAAATACATGTCAGTGGCTCGGCAACTATATCTTCACTATTTGAGAACTTACAACTTCTCATTTCAAAAATTTCAACTTTTTTCCATGATCTGCATACTTTAAACATCAGATTTTCAAGTAATAACCGTTGAAAAATATTAAAATATATTGATTATTTAGGGCCAGTACTCTGATTCTTATAAGAACCATCTTAGTTTAAGTCTGATGGCTATAGTGTCCTTCAAACCTCTATTGCTCCTGTATGTGATCTTCTTTGTTACGTGCAAGTTCAACTTTGATATACTGTTTTTTCCCAAACTGTGTTTCCATCTGAATAGCTGGTGGAAAATGATGTGTTTCTTATGTAAGCACCACGGAACTTATTATTTTTTCTATGCACAACAGTATTATAAATTGGAGTATGCCTGGGCTATGCATGCGCAAGACCTACAGAAACCCAAAGGAAATTAGAAAATTATTTAAAGCCCAAAACAAAACCACAACAATATTCAACCAAAACTACTTATGTTTCCAGGGAATAATTCATTTGCTGCTAAAACTCGACACCCATTTATAACAAAAAGGGAAAAAGTCCTTGGACAACTACAACATTAATTTGATAAGTATCTACCAAAAACGATGGGTAAGTGTGTCTGCTAGTATGGCATTTATTTAACATTTCCCCAGAGGTCACAGTCACCTTAACAATAAAAAACTTAAGTATAAGGACAGGAATGGGAAATGCACAAGTTATCATGAGTAACTGTCTATATCCAGAATCTAAGAGAACCTAGGCAGGGAATTATGACAAAATTAGCGAAGGTAGGTGGAGATATAAAAATCCATAGTGTTTCTATACAAAGCAAAAACATTAAAAACCCAGAAAAAAATTTTAAGGTTTTTTTTTTTTTAGTACAGCAAAAAGAAAAGCCATAAAATACAGGAATTAATTTTCTTTGTGGAAGATTTGGCATCATTTTTTGGCAATAACACCAAAATGTAGAAAGAAAAATATATGGGTGAGAAAGCACCCAGTATCAATACTAGGAAGTGGCATTCTTCCCTCAAACAAAGTAATTCCAAAATTTACATGGATGATTCAAGGGCCATGAAGATTTTAAGTAAAAGAATGAGAGGGGCGGGGTTGGTGAAACAGCCTGCAAGTGTTAAAGTCTATACCAACGACAGCAATGGGGCATTAGCACAGAGACAGACTGGCCAGTCACAGGGAACACTGCCCAGCAGTTGGCCCTCCAGGTTGCCTAGGCTGTGCCCAGATTAGCATTACGAACGATGGACAAAGGAGGGCACTTCATGTATGATGCTGCACTAATGCCCGAGAAAGACTGAAAACCTAGAAGTTAAAACTAACATTTTTACAAGAAAGGAAAATATGGCCATAGCTGAGGGATTTCTTGATCACAGAAAGACTCTGGTAAATAGCATTATAACAAGTTTTGTCATATGGAAATTTTTCATTTAAGTGAAATTACAGCTACTGGAAAAAGAATGTTTGCACTGCACATACATAAGCAATTTAGAATATCTAGACTATTTTAAGAACTACAAGTTTATAAAAAAAAAAGTCAAACAATTAAAAATTAGCAAAAAAAGGCAATTCACAAAATGGCCAAAAAACATGAAGTACTCACTGATGTTTTTAATCGGTAAAATGCAAATCAAAGTTATACACTACACATCAGATTGGTGATCACAAACAGAACATCTGGTAACAGTTAAAACTGTAGAGAAAACTGCCACTATCACAGAGAGTGTCGGAGAGTATAAGCTGACAGAACTAATTTATATAGCAAATTTCTAATATCTCAGAGTCAACAGTAAACGGGAAACACATGGCCAATAAATATGTAACAATTAAAATTCTGACTAGCACAGCGTAGCCTGAAAGCAAAGTGGGCAGGGAATCCCCGACGTTTTGAGATTTGTAAGACGGGAGGGACACTGGAGGGACTAAAGGATTCAGGGACACGAAGGATGGTACAGCAAAGGACCGTGGGATGGTGACCTGGTGGAAGACTGGTGTTCTGCAACTGAGAGCCTTGCAAAGGTGCTTTGGGAGTTACCCAGGAGGGGGGCTTAGACCTGTCTGCTTTACATGGTGTAGCTCCACTGTTATTTGTTTGGCACACTGGAGGTTTCATAAGAGATTCGGTTAGAAAAATATGCTCTGTGAAAACTACTAAACAGAACAAAAGGACCTTAAAATCCTGCAGAAATACAAATATTCGGTTCAAAGTGATAGGACAGAAGTTTGGTTTTATCAGAGGTCTCCTATCTGGGCTGTGGGTACACTGAACTCTCGTTAATTCCATGTCCGTATATGGAGTTCAACACATATCAAGAGAATAATGTATCTGGGTACTTACTACGTATCAGGTATTCCGCCTGTACAATCAGACTAATTTTTCACAACCCTACTGTACAGATGAGAAAACTGAGGTGCAGCGGGCTTCATTAGCCTGTAAAATGTTACACAGCTAGCAAGTATTTAAATGCAGTTCTGTCTCACTCAGAACTCTTTCAGCTATACCCAGTTATACTATCTTGGCAATCAGTTCTATAACTTTATAGAGAGACCTATAGAGAACTATAAAATTCTCCAAATTAAGCCATCTATACAACCCAAGTCAAAATGGGATGGCAGTGGGGTGGGTTTTAAACTGGTACCGAAGTATCCACAACTTAAAACTCTTCTCTGTAGGCATAGTATTTTAACCTCACTTTGACCATAATCGATTCCTATCTTTAATGTCTTTTCACAACACTTTGAACATACCTACACGTTAGGAAGAAATGGTACGCGTAGCAATACACAAGAGAAGAAGAATGAAGAATTTTCCACTGTATCACTAACTCTGTTCATCTTAATATTCATTCATTCATGAACTATGTGGTTTTGATGCATAGACGAGTGAGCAGTGCCTCTGTCGAAGTGATCATTCCTTGAGAAGAGACACACTCACTACTTCTCACGCCACCACACCCTTCCTCCTGGACAGCTAAATAGTCTGTCAATCTCAGAGGCCGTTCTACTTACCAGTACGTTATTCTTGTCCCACAGACCAAACCCAGAACCCTAAGTTAGGTGGACAAGCAATGTGTACTTGATTAAAATTAGAGGGAAATGATTTCCCCACTTCAGATAGATCTGATAAAGGAGGAAAATAGCGTATATTCTTACCAACAAGAAGGATCGTGGAATTGGTGAGCAATGTTCTCGTGCACATACATTTTTGTCACTGTTTTTAGGTGACTTTATTGGACCTCCGACTCTATATTTACTGTTTAAAGATTCAGGTGATGAAGTTTTCAGATAAGGTGATATGGATTTTGTTATACAGTCATAATCCTGAGTAAAATCCTTCTCTGTTATTTTCTCTATACCTATATTGCCTCACAAAACACAGATGACAGGTATTATCATTGATGTCTGCTTTGGAAATAGTAAGATGAAACTCTAAGACTATAATGATTTATCAAATCCTCATCTTCTTTGTATTTAAAAAGATAAACTTCTAATAAATCAACTTTAATTTATATTAAAATCATTTGATTTGTAAGGCTTAGAAAAATATTAATGGCTCCACTTAAGATGTAACTATAAGAACTTTCAAAAGCTCAAACAAAAATATCTATAGTATGAGCTGCACTGTAATGATCAACCTAAGCATTATCTTGAGTATTTTGACATCATAGCCAGAACTGTTATAAAGTCACAGAATTTTCTGGTTGGAGATGGCTTGGGAAATCATCTTATCTAAATCCTTCATATATAGGTGAGGAAATTCATGGCTGAAATAAGTCTTAGTATAAATGGACTCTTAGTTTTCAGATAAAATCAGGGCATGTGCATCTGTTACAGTATGCGGTTATCTGAGATGTCAGTGGTCCTGGGCGCTGAGAAAATATTCTAGTAAAGAACAAAATAGCTACTTTGGAGGAAGTATATATTAACTTATGGATACTTGGAAATGCTTTAAAATATCCTTAAAAAGAACAGAAAAAAAGTGCAAACTTATAGTTACTATATTAGAAAAGTGTGTGTGTGTGTGTGTGTACCAGAGCTCCAAAGAATATGAATTTTTCTTTGTGAGTTATCTTTCAATAAAAGCAGACCTCAAAAATAATCCACTATGGGTCCACAGAATGACTAGGATATTCCTTGCAGACTTTTTTGTCAATGAAATGTAAAAGAGAAAAAGTAGAAATCCCCATCATTATTTTCACATTAAATATATCTGGGGATTAAAAACCTAAAAGTTGATTTAAGCTTTCACATTACAATTTGTAAATATGCATTAAATATTTTCCATATTGAACCATTCGGTCTTTAACGTCCTCCCGTGAAAAACTTGAGTGTCGTAGTGACACCGTTCCCACGTCTACTTAGCAAAGACTAAGTTACTAGCACTAACTAGTTCACAAAATGAAGTTTTGACTACCTATAATTTTGAGGCACATATTTAAGATTAATCTTCAAACTCTGTTTTCACAGAGTTGGAACAGAAACTTGTTGAATATTTAAAAGAAAAAAATGATACTCACATCTCATGACTTCTATAGATGATGGGCTCCCAGATAAAGATACAGGAGATAAGCCAAGGCTATTATCTCTTACAGCATCTTTTAGTAGAGATGAATTTTTCCATTCTTTTGATATATCCTTCTGTGATTCGGCAGAGAAGGCTTTCTTCTGTTTCTTTGGCAGCTTTATGGTTTTGCTTCTGGAATGGATATTTTCCTCCTAATTGTATTGATAAGTTTTAAATTACACTTGAATACAAGAAATTTATACTTGGACACATAAAACAAATTATGCTGAAATATTAAATATCTTCTAGGACTATACACGAGCACAACAGGGGCTTCAACATGGGTGCTGAAGGACTTTCTGCGTGTAGAAGGCACATGACAGATTCATAGGAAAAGATATATGGACTATAATATCCTAAGAAATGCAAATAAAGCACTGTAAGGAGGGTATATCCAGTTTAGGGAAACTAGAAACAGTTCCTGGGTTTCATGGTACTCGATGTGCTCGGGAGGTATGGAGCAGATGGTGAGGGGACCCCCCCCGGCAGGGTGCAGGGTCTGGAGCTGCACAGTCTCGTGTGGGGGTCCCAGGCTAGCCCGTCTGGCTGTCTCAGCTCTGGGCATACACCGGGGAGCAGGGGAAACGAGCTTGCAACGGTATTCTGCTGCACTGACCACACAGAGACTGTCAGCATTTTTCTTTGAAGAGGGAGATGATGACAGGGAGCTGGGGAAGACTCATCTGACTACATGGAGAGTAAATTAAAGTAAGAAGTGATAGAAAATGCAGACGCAAGTCGTGAAGTCCTTAAAGTCTTCCAAGTAAAGAATAACAAGGTTACAAACGAAGGGAGGTACAACTTTAATTATGTGCAATCAGTCAGAACAGTGTAATGATCAGACCTACCTTTAGTGCCAGACTCTTTGGGTTCAAACCTTTGTTTTACCACCTCCTAGCTGTGTGACCTTGGGCAAGTTCCTTCATCTCTCTGAGCCTCAATTTCTCATTTGTAAAATGAGATGTCAATAATAGTACTAGTCACCTATGGTACTTAAGAGATTTTAAGAAGTTAAATCTATAAAGTACTTAGAATAGCACCTGGCAAACTATAAGCACTAATTTTCTTTCTTTTTTTCTTTTATCACTTTGTTAAAAAAGCTTTCAAGCACAGATGGCTGGGGATATGTCTGTAACATTAAGAGACAGAAAGAAGTCAAGGATAGACACAGGTGGGCAGTGTGTGGGAAGAACCTCAGATCTAGTATTTTTGCTTCCATTCAAGAGAAAGAGTCACAGCTTTCCAACAGTCTGCACTTCTTTGAAGTATCATTTGGAAAAATTCAAGCCCTTTTCTAATTCAAAAATGTTATCTTAAAGTTCTAATTTTACCAGAGTCAAACATCTGTTTTGTAACACTAATGCCAACTTATCACACATTTTAACATATTGCCTAAAGATCAATTTTTAGCATATAACATTTCTCATATAGAAGGTTCAATCTAAAAATGTGACAAATTCGACATTTTTGTAAAAATATATTCTCTATTTAGTATTTTAACAGGCTTTTTAGAAATTTTTAATCTGAATTATATCTATTTACTTACCTTTTCTAGCAATTTCTCTTTAAATGAATGTGAAAATTCTTGTTCACTCTCTGATTCTGAATTTGAGAGATCTTTGTAATTTTTTTTGGTTTTTGCCGCCCTTCGTGGAAGTCTGGTTCTCCCATCTGGAACGGTCTCCTCTACCTTTTTGGTGGTGTCTTTGTTGGGTGTCTTTAGGAGAAAAATTTTTGAATGAGTAGGTCAATATGTGAGATGTAAGAAATACGAGCTATTTGCTATAAACTTGGCCTTGTGAAAATACATAAAATATTTGTATTTTATAAAATTCCTGATTAATATTTTAAAAATACTGGATTTTATCCTTCCGTCCAAATAACTTCCCCGTCACCTTTTTTATTCCTATCACTAAAGCTCTGCGGGGTCTGGTATATATATTACCTAACTTACATAAAAAAGAGAAAGAGAGGAAAAAAGAGAAACAGCTATAGGTATTATAATCACAAAATAAAATAGACCTAAAAACAGGCCAACATGATTCAAAAAGGCAGAAAGTAAGAGTATGCATGCAAAGGCTAGAACAATTATGGAGAAACAAGTAACAACAAGGATAAAATTATAACATGAAAAATGAGGTTTTTTACATGCTAGGAGAAAAATAATTTTCAAGGGATGTTTGAACACCAACTTCTTGGTTTTACCATTTTAGATCTTGGTTGTCCCCTTTCCAACGATAGTCCTGCAATGCAAGAAAATAAAGTTACATTTTTCAAATAGATTACAACTGGTATTAAAATTTATTAGAATATTTCTGCATAGAAGTTAAAGTCATAACAAGAATACGTATTTAAATTCATTCAAAAATTTGAATTTCGAGATGATTTGAGGCTAAACTGACATCGATAACTTTGTAGTGTTTGGTAGGATATAAATGACCAATTTCTTTTCTCCTTTACACTATGAAACTTCTTCAACATGCGTGAGAATAGGGAATGTAAGTTATAAAGTGAACACCTATGCATCTATCAATTGAAAAGCTAGATTATGAATAATGATGTTATCTATTTATGTGTACTCTCTCTGAGGCTCAATATCCCCTCTGCCAAAAGGGAGTATTTTCATTATCCTGAATTGTTTCTCATTCATTTGGTCTTAAAAAAAATAAAGTTTTACTTCACAGATATGTATCCCTAAACAATATAATGAACTTTATAAAACAGTATCCTCTCCTATGGTGTGCTTTATTTTTCGCCCCTCATTGTTTCTAAGATTCATCCATATTTCCTGAGAGTAGCTTTAGTCCCTATTCCTTTTTTTGCCTTTCAGGCACAATCAACTTTCTGAATATTCTCTGAAGCCTAAGAAATGGGACTATCCAAGCCAAGGAAGCAATGAAGTTCTGGGAGAAAGGTCTTCCAATCCTGGCGATAAGCCAGTCCCTACATATGACTTGCAGACATGCAGCCGTTTAAACAAAACCATTCACTCAGAAGTCCAATTTTAAAACTCTGTACTGATTACAGTATTCTAACCTTGAATGTCTCAAGATGTTACAAAAGAGTATAAACTCCCTGAGAGCATGTGACTTTTATCAGCTCCTGGCTGATAAGATACCACGCCGCTGCCCAGAGCAGGTGCAGTGCATCTTTCGGCCTCTTCTCACAGGTCCTGTCTGGGCTCTGGCCGCTCCCCCCACCCCCCGCCCCCACTGCACTCCCCGCACCAGCACATGCTGCTGTCTCAGACTTCTCTCTCTCATATTAAGATGATTCTGCTGCTTCTCGTCTTGGCGGAGATGACAGGCCTCGTCTCTTTTCAAGATTCAGCCTCATTCACCAATACGTGCCAAGCTTCATTTCCAGGTTTTTGTTTTTACTTCTGTTTACGCCGTCATGCACCCCACCCTCCACATACACAGAGGCTACTATTGGTTATATTTATCCTGACATAAAGTAAAGGCTGGTTCTCTTAAATATCAACTTAAAAGGTCTTATTTTAAAAACGGAATATATAAAATCTCTGTGTTTTAGTAAACAAGCTAGGAAAATGGTCCATATGTCTAGCCAAAAACCCATACCTCAAACTCTTATCCAACTGCTTTAAGAGATTCACTAGACAAAGCAAAAGCCATATGCTGGGAAGACCATTCTGTGGAAGATTTAGGCAAAAATATTTCTGCAAGAAAATGGTTTTCCTTATAATATGTTTTTATATGCATTCCTAAAAAGTATATGTGTTAGCTGTGACAGGAAATGGCATGTCCAAGATTTGATTTTTGCTTAGAGTGTTGGGTTCATGAGTATTTAATAACACACTATCCACAATTGCTAAACAATTGTATAACAGCAGGCCACGAGTGGACAAATGGTGAAGAGTATGCATGAACCAAAGAATATGACAATCATATTTTCTGTCTTTAAGATTCCAGTAAAAAAAAATAATTTCTACACAACCATATTACTAAAAATAAAACAAAAAACAAAACCACTGTAGTGTCGTGGTGTATTTACTCTTCTATTCATAAGACTACATAGTTATCAACACTAACAATGTACAAATATACTTGTCAGCCAACAAAGCATTTTAAGTAGTTGACATGGTAAAATCATTTCCAATATTTCTCTGAAGTCATTTCTTACTTGATTTGCCACTTTTCTGTTTCTTCACATTTTTATTTCTGCTATAGTCTATCAGCTGTGGTTTTGATTTTGGTTCCTTCAGCCAGCTAACATCGGTCTTGCTGTCATCACATCTGTATTCTGTGTCAGTATCACTAAAGAGATTTTTCTTTTTATGATTTGCTACAATCTATTAAAAAAAAAAAAGAATCCATATAATAGATGAAGAAACGTGTCTCATTATATACCATTAAAGGTAAGTTAAGCTAGGGGCGCCTGGGTGGCTCAGTTGGATAAGCATCCAACTTTGGCTCAGTTCATGATCTCACAGTTCGTGGACTTGAACCCCGCATTAGGCTCTGTGCTGACAGCTCAGAGCCTGGGGCCTGCTTTGGATTCTGTGTCTCTTTCTCTCTCTGCCCCTCACCCACCTGTGCTTGTCTGTCTTTCAAAAATAAATAAATGTAGGGGCGCCTGGGTGGCTCAGTCGGTTAAGTGTCTGACTTTGGCTCAGGTCATGATCTCATGATCCGTGAGTTCAAGCCCCGCGTTGGGTTCTGTGCTGACAGCTCAGAGCCTGCAGCCCGTTTCAGGTTCTGTGTCTCCCTCTCTCTCTGCCCTTCCCCTGTTCATGCTCTGTCTCTCTCTGTGTCAAAAATAAATAAACGTTAAAAAAAATAAAAATAAAGAAATGTAAAAAAATTTTTTTTAAAGTTAAGCTAAAAAACAAAAAAACAGAAACAACCCAAGCAACAGAAAAACTAACTTAATTTTTTAGCATACTAATGTACCTGGCATTAAGAACACATATCCAGACAAACAAATCACCCAGAAACCCAGATCAGAGATTGAGATTCCTATTTTGTTGTTGTTTGAAAGTTAAAACAGCTTACTTCCACACAGACACGAGCTGATGCCATCAAAGAAAGTAACTAAAGCTATCATATCTTCTGTTAGTAGATGACTTACAAATAGCTCTGAGACCATAACAGAGTCATAGTGGGCACATGAACAGTCTAATAGAGGGGGAAAAACCCAAATATTTTTGTTTTCTAGATCTGTGATCATCTCTGGCACAGGAAATTTTTGTTTAAGTATTTATCTTGAGAGAGAGGGTGTGCATACGCGGGGGGGGGGGGGAGGAGTAGAGAGAGAATCCCAAGCAGGCTCTGTGCTGTCAGCGCGCAGAGCTCGATCTCAAACCGTGAGATCACGACCTGAGCCAAAACGAAGAGCTGGACACTCAACCGACTGAGCCACCCAGGTGCCCCAGAAAATTATTTTTTAAAATAAAGTTCTTAACGGACACACTAGGATATTGTAACTTACTTTTTTATCTTTTGTTTTGAGAGAAGATTCAAGTTCATCATGATTCCTCAAACCTATCCTTAAACAAAAAGATGCATTAATTTTAATTTAATTACTTTTTCCTTAAGGTAACATGCACCGAACAGCTAGACACGGGTCTTCAGCCCTACTCTTTCACTAGCTCACTGTATAATCTGGCCAAGTCGCTCATCCTCTCTGACCTCGGTTCATTATAAAAATAACAAGGTTGGATGAAGGACTGAGTCCCTCCAGCTTCATCATCGGACATGCACAGCTAACATGACAAGTGCAGAGGACGCACATGTCAGTTTCAGGAGTAAAGGCCGAAGTGTCAGGAACGTCAGGGGGCAGTCCCACCAACAACGTTCCCCATCCTTCTTCTGAGTATGGTAGAGCCTCTCACACAAACTGGGAGGATATACTGAAGAAAAAGAACAGCTGAGAAACTTATTTTACTCTGATCCATCCGATTATAATAAAAACACCTACAATTTTATTGAATTATCCACACAGGCTTCTGTAGCTGCAGCTTGAAATTCCTGGATCTAGATGGTGAATAAACATTAAAAATTTTTTCTTAGTGTCAAAATAAGGTAAACATACGTTTTAAAAAATGAACATATAAATTCTAGTTTCTATCACTTCCTCTCGTAAGACGCATCAATTAAATTAAGCTTACTAAAATACTTTTATATATAAAAAGTTAATACTATAAAATATATTAAAAACAAAATAAGTAAGAGCGATGGTTTTAAAATGTCTTGTATCAAGAAGCAAAGTGATGTTCTTGAAGTAGTAGGGTGAGTCCCCACTCCCATGTCCTAATTACTCATTTTTCTCTACTTCAGTCCAAAAGGTTTTAAAGGAAACCAAATATACCTAAGTCGGTACAAAAGAAGCTTTAAAGTATTTAAACATACTTTAAAACATACCTACAAGAGAATGGAAACCAAAAAACATACACTGTAATAACAATATAGTGAATACAAAATAAATACTGAATAACCAATACAAAATACTGATTTCTAGCTTACTCCAAGTTTTATAATAGGCTCATCAGCGCCATTCAAGTTAAAATTGTAAACATCATTCCTGTAAAAATGAAGAGAAATATTAACTTCATTATATAATAAATATTCTTCGTATATGAAGAAAACCGCAAGATCTATGAAAAATTACTTACAGTGGGCATTCAGAAGTAACATTAACAAAAGTAGTCTTCAGTTGCCTATAACTTTTTTTCTGAACTTTTTCCTAAATACAAAAGAAGTTGATATACAACCATTGAAACTTGTACATTAGTATACTTGGCAAACAACATGCGCAATTGTATTTTTCATATATTTTCTACCTGTTTCTACTCCTATTTTCCATCTGTAGCTGTTGCCTTAATGTAAACTGAATAAAAGTATTAAACATCCATACTGTTATAAATTTTGAAGACTTAGGTATTAAATAAGAATATGACTGAAAGTAAATTAAATACAAACATAGAATCCTTACTTTTTAATATGCACTGCCATCACTGTACATAGGTAAATGACCTTTTCACTGGTTTCAAAACAAGCTGAACCTTAGTGATTCCAGAATCGCAGAACAAACATGCTTCTTTTTTTTCTAGACTCGTTTGCTTTAAAGTCTTCAACAGAAAAACTTTGGGAGACACTAAGGTTTATGGAAAATCACTACTAATATCACTAAATGATTGCTTACCGAAAAGAGATGCTCAGAAGTCTAATAAGTTGGAAATGTTAAAACAAAACATTCATTTTAGTTGTTAACTACATTCAATTTTATTATGTACTTTGGCTATCTTGTATATAATTATGTGTATTATTCCAGAAAGTTTATCCCTTAATATATTACTCCTCTGATCGCTTATCTGAGTCATCCTTTCCAATATGATTTTTACCAGTGTTTAGATATATCTGTTAAACTCGTCTATTGCATGCTAGCGTGTGTAGGTATTACAGAAGACGCAAAGATAAGCCAAGATATCAAATGAGATACAAAAGTAAGCAGAAGGGTCACACAGGATACAAAGATGATTTAAACAGACACACACTAATAGAAGACACCAGAGAGAAAAAAGAACTGCAAGACTCAGTAAAATATCAAAAAATGGTACAAAGAAACCGGCGTGTAGATTCTGCCCATGTGGGGTTTGCAAGTTTTCAAAAAGAAGGCGGACTCTGAAGCAAGACTCGCAAGGAGAAATCAAGCTCTGATGAGCAGAAAAGAGTGTGAGAGCATCCCGACTCAGTTTGGTTTTTCATAAAGAGGGGAAGAAAAAGAGAATAGGCACTTAGGGAAAACACTTCGGGGAATCTCAAGTTATTATGCTTCAGCTAAAGGAGACATGTCTAGGGAACTAATACTAGGAAATAAAGACAGACTTTTAAAGGGACTAGAGAGCCCGCCTAAGTCTGCACTCAGTAAGCAACAGGGACCAGAGAAGTCATCTGAACAGAAGGGCACAGCTGAAGTGTGTGCTTTAAAAAGAGACAGAGCGGGGCGCCTGGGTGGCTCAGTCGGTTAAGCGGCCGACTTCGGCTCAGGTCATGATCTCACAGTCCGTGAGTTCGAGCCCCGCGTCGGGCTCTGTGCTGACAGCTCAGAGCCTGGAGCCTGTTTCAGATTCTGTGTCTCCCTCTCTCTGACCCTCCCCCGTTCATGCTCTGTCTCTCTCTGTCTCAAAAATAAATAATAGTTTAAAAAAATTAAAAAAAAAAAGAGAAAGAGCTGGCACTGAACAGGATGGCGGACTGACAAGAGAAATACTAGAGGCAAAAAAAATTACACAAATGCCACTGCAATAATCCAGGGATTAGAAATTAGAACCCAAACTAGGATAAAGGAGCTACATAAGGCGGCAGAGGGTGATTTAAGAGGAACGTACAGAAGGTGAACCTCAAAACGTGAAATTAAATGGGTAGAAAGTAATTGTGAGGAATAATTCAAAGGCAATTGGTATTTGAAGCCTGCATAAATAATTTTTTTAACAGAGATACAGAGTAAAG
The DNA here is from genome assembly GCF_027475565.1 of Acinonyx jubatus. Taxonomy (NCBI): domain Eukaryota; kingdom Metazoa; phylum Chordata; class Mammalia; order Carnivora; family Felidae; genus Acinonyx; species Acinonyx jubatus. The sequence continues at coordinate 3,670,077 of NC_069388.1, read as the reverse complement.
AAAGATCTTCTTGTCAGAAGAGATGAGATTAGCTAAGGAAAACAAATGAAAACAAAGATTTATTGAATCACAAGGCAGAAAGTGAAAATATCACACTCACACATGTAAAAGAAACATTTTGGGGGCACCTAGGTGGCTCGGTCAGTTAAGTGTCCAACTCTTGACTGCAGCTCAGGTCATGATCTCACAGTTGGTGAGATCAAGCCCTACACTGGGCTCTGCACTGCCAGTGCAGAGCCCGCTTGGGATTCTCTCTCTCTGCCCCTTCTCTCTCGGTCTCTTTCTCTCTCAAAAGAAGTAAATAAATAACTTAAGAAAAAGGAACTTTTATTTTGAAAAGCAGAACAGAAAGGACTCTTTTGAGTACTTGTCACTAAACTTGCAGTTGTTTAACCCATTTATCAACATGCTGAAAACATGAACTCCATCCTACTGTGCTTCCATTTTATGTTTACAGTTATCAGAGTTTGACTATACATTTGGTGTAGTGAAATAACCTACCTTACTGAGCTGTAGATCAGATTTGTTTGAAAAACCACTATAAAAAAGATATTGTCAAAATGAAAAAAGCAATCATCAGTGGAATGTTCTTCGTAAAAGCCACGTTATATAAGGTAAAACATTTGGATCGCTAAGTTTACATTCGATACGCTGTAAATAACTGCAGTGTGACAAGACTAGTCTCATAATCCTGCAACCTCCCTCCTCGTAAACAGCAACCATGACTGCTAATTCTAAGATGAACCACGCATGCGGCAAAAGGTGCCAAGCAATTTGAAATGAATGGTTCTGCCATGAAAGTGTTTCATGCCTTGTAAGAAGGCCAGAATTAATTTAGACATGAATTAACCACCTACAACCTATAAAGAAACGTCTTTTAATAAGAAAAAACCTAACTTTCAGAAAGACTGCAGACAAAAAATAACATATTTATTATATGAAAGCGACTCAGCTCAGCTCATTTCGATGTCCTATTCCGCTCAAGCAACATATGTACACGTATTTAGTCTTACTCATTACTAGGCTCAATAAATAAAATCTGAAAATGTCTATAGCCTAAAGACTTATGAAAAGGTATGCTCTATCAATATGGTATTTTGATACTTTATAAAATAGAATCACATACTACAATGACTAATTTCAAATTTAGTTCCCTTCCTGTACAATTAAAACAGCTACTATTTACAAAAGTAACTAGGTGTTTTCTACTAGAAAGTTATACTATTTGAACATGTTCAAAACTAATTTTCTTATAACTGTGAAATAATTTAGTTGGATCTGTCAAAAAAATATTTATGTCTAAAATTTAAGTACATACCCATCAATCAAAGACTCTTTGAATTTTCTTGTAGACTTTATGTCATCCTTAGGTTTATATCTCTTATTGAGTTGGTTTATCAAGGATTCTGTTGCATCGGTAAATCCTTTCTCTTTTGACTTTTCCCTCTGAAACAATGTATAAGTTACTTTAAGACTCTACCAGTTAACCTTCAAAGGAAAATAAAGGCTGAAAGGAATGTTTAAGAAAAATCTGGTTTTATATATAACTACAAAGAGAAATAAAGCGGGTAAGAAATGATTTAGTAAGTTTGGGCTTTGTTAGGCATTAAATAACACAGGATAAAACTTAACACGGAGAACCATGCAGAGTGCTCTGTAGAGATCAAAAGAAAAGTTCCATCCATGTAAAAATAAATGGAACTAAAATACAACTGTGATAGCATTGCTGAAGGATACAAGGTTAATATACAAAAGTTGGCTGCTTTCTTATAAACTAGTGATGAACAACTAGAATTTGAAATTACATTCCGTTTACATTAGTACTCCCCCCAAAATGAAATACTCAAGTATAAATCTAACAAAACATGTATGAGCTCTATATGAGAAAAACTATATGACGAATGAAGAAAATCAAAGACTCTAAATAAATGGAGAGAAACTTCAGGTTCACAGATAGGAAGGTTAATATTGTCAAGATGTCAGTTCTTCCCAACTGGATCTAGAGTTCATGTAATCCCAACAAAAATCCCATAAGTTATTTTGTGGATATCAACAAAATGATTCTACAATGTACACGGAGAAGCAAGAGACCCAGAATAGCCAATATAATGTTGAAGAACAAAGTTGTCAGATTGACACTACCCTACTTTAAGACTTGCTAAAATGATACAACAATCACTATAGTGTGGTATTGATGAATGAACAAATAGAATAATAGAACAAAACAGAGAGCAAACAGAGAGCCCAGAAATAAGCCCTCATAGTCATCTGATCTTTGACAAAGGAGCAAAGGCAATGCAATGGAGAAAGGACAGTCTTTTCAGCAGACGGCGATGGAATAACTGGACATCCACATATCCACATGCAAACAAAACAAAACAAAACAAAACAAAACAAAACAAAACAAAAAAAACAGCAAAAAAAAACCCAACAAACCAGAATCCGGACAGACCTTACACCTTTCACAAAAATTAACTTAAAAGGGACCACAGGGGCGCCTGGGTGGCTCAGTCAGTTAAGCATCTGACTCTTGATTTTGCCTTAGGTCATCATCTCACAGTTGTGAGATCAAGCCCCACGTCGGGCTCTGCTCTGAGCGTGGTGTCTGCTTGGGATTCTCCGTCTCTCCCTCTGCCTCTCTCTCTCAAACTAAACAAACATTAAAAAAAAAAAAAAGGACCGTATTATCTAAATGTAAAATGCAAGCTATAAAACTCCTAGAAGGTAACATAGAAGAAAATCTAGGTGATCTTGGGTTTGGCAATGCCTTTTTGTCTATAACACCAAAAGCACAATCCACAAAACACAAAGTTCGTTAAGTAGAACGTCACTAAAATTAAAAACTTCCGTTCTGTAAAAGACACTGTTTAGAAAATGAAAAGATAAGCCATAAACAGAAAATATTTGTGTAACACATATCTGATAAAGGATTTGGACAGGCATACCACAACATACCGTGGGTTTGGTTCTAGATCACTGAGATAAAGCGAGTAATGCATTAAAATGAGTCCAAGGAACTTGGTTTCCCAGCACATATAAAAGTTATGCTTACGCTATACTGCAGCCTATTAAATGCACAATACCATTATGTCTTAAAAAAACAAAGTACATACCTTAATTAAAAAATACTTTAATGCTAAAACATGCTAATCACCCGAGTCTTCAGCAAATGGTAATCTTTTTGCTGGTAGAGGGTTCTGCCTGATCACTGGTGGCTGCTGACTGAACAGGGCGGTGGCTATTGAGGACTAGGGTGGCTGTGGCCATTTCTTTTTAATTTTTTTTTTTTAACATTTATTTGTTTTTGAGACAGGGAGAGACAGAGCATGAACAGGGGAGGGGCAGAGAGAGAAGGAGACACAGAATCCGAAGCAGGCTCCAGGCTCTGAGCTGTCAGCACAGAGCCCGACACGGGGCTCGAACTCACGGACCGTGAGACCGTGACCTGAGCCGAAGTCGGACGCCCAACCGACCGAGCCACCCAGGCGCCCCTGCCATTTCTTAAAATAAGACAGCGATGAAGTTGGCTGCACTGACTGACTCTCCCTTTCATGGGCGATTCCCGTGTAGCATGCAATGCTGCTTCGTGGTATTTTACTCACAGCAGAACTTCTTTCAAAAATTGAAGTCAATTTTCTCAAGCGATGCCTATGCTTTTCTCAGCTAAGTTTATGTAACATTCTACATTCTTTGTGGTCAACCTTCCCAGAATCTTCACCAAGAGTAGATTCCATCTCAAGAAACCACTTTCTTTGCTCCTCCCTAAGAAGCAACTCCTCGTCCATTCAATTTGACCGGGAGATTGCGGCCATTCAGTCCCCTCTTCAGGCTCCACTTCTAATTCCAGTTCTCCTGCTGTTTCCACCACATCCGTAGCTACTTAGGTACCTCCTTCCTCCACTCAAGTCCTGAATCCCCCAATGTTGTCCATGTAGATTGGAACCAACTCTTCCAAACTCCTGTCAATGTTGATAGTCTGACCTTTTTCCACGAATCATAAATGTTCTTAATGGTATCTCAAATGGTGAATCCTTTCCAGAGGTTTTCAATTTAGTTTACCCAGATCCATCGCAGGAATCACTATCTACAGCAGCTGTAGCCAAATGAAATGTATTTCTTAAACAGTAAGACTTGAAAGTAGAAATTACTCTTTGATCCACCGGCTACAGAATGGATGTTGTGTTAGCAGGCATAAAAACGTTAATTTTGTTGTGTATCTCCATCAAAGCTCCTGAGTGACCAGATATAATGTCAGAGAGAAATAATATTTTATTTTTTAAGTGTTTATTGAGAAAGAGAGAGGGAGAGGGAGAGGGGGGGAGAGAGAGAGAGGGAGAGAGAGAGAGAGAGAGAGAGAAGAAGAAGAAGAAGAAGAAGAAGAAGGAGGAGGAGGAGGAGGAGGAGGAGGAGGAAGGCAGAGAGGGAGACAGAGAATCCCAGGCAGGCTCCACAGCTGTCAGCACAGAGACCAATGTGGGGATCGAACTCACAAATGGCAAGATCATGACCTGAGCCCAAACCAAGAGTCACACACTTAACTGAGCCACAAAAGTGCCCTGAGAAGTAATAATATTTTTAAAGGAATCATATTTTTCTGAGCAGGTCTCAACAGCAGGCTTACAACATTCAGCAAACTGTGCTATAAACAGATATGCTGTCACCCAGGCTTTGCTGTTCCATTTATAAAGCACAGGCAGAAGGGATTTAGCATGATTCTTAAGGGTCCTAGGATTTTTTACATTAAATGAGCACTGACTTCAACTTCCTATCACCAGCTGCATCAGTTCCTAACAAAAGAGTCAGCCTGTCCTTTGAAGCTCTGATGCCAGACATTGACTTGTCTCTAGCTATCAAAGTCCCAAATGGTACCTTCTTCCAAGATAAGGCTATTTTGTCTACACTGAAAATCCACTGTTTAATGGAGCCAAACTTATTACTTATTTTATTCTGGCTGGATCTTCCAGAGAACTTGCCGCAGCTTCTACGTCAGCACTTGCTGCCTCACCTTGCCCTTTTAGGTTCTAGAGACAGCTTCTTCCCTTAAACTTCATGAACCAACCTCTGCCAGCTTCAACCTTTTCTTACCGCTCGCAGCCTTCGTAAAATTGAAGGGAGTTAGGGCCTTGCTCTTAATTAGCCTTTGGCGGAAGAGAATTTGGCGGTTGGTTTGAGCTTCTATCCGGGCCACTAAACTAAAACCTTCTCCAGGTCAGCAGTAAAATGGTTTCACAAGAGGCTGAGCTTTTTGCTTATCTCAGCTTTCTGCTTGCCTTCCTCATTAAACTTAATCCTATTTTTAGCTTTCAACTTCAAGTGAGAGACTGAGAGACGTGTGCCTCTTCCTTTCACATGAACACGTAGAGACCACGGTAGGGTTATTAACTGGCCAAATTTCACTAATGGCTGTCTCAGGGAATAGGGAGGCCTGAGGGGAGGGAGAGAGACGAGGGAGTGGCCAGCGAGTGGAGCGGAGACGAATGCATTTGTCACGTCTGCCATCTTCTCTGGGTGTGGGGGTGTGGTTGGGTTGTGGCACTTCAATCACAATCGGAACAAAAAACACTGATCACAGATCACCATAACTGATACAATAATAATGAAAAACTTTGAAATATTATGAATATTACCAAAATGTGACAGAGACGAAAGTGAGCAAATGCTGTTAGAAAAACGGCGCCAATACACTTGCTCAATACAGGGTTGCCACAAACCTTCAGTTTGTAAAAAATGCAACATCTACAAAGTGCGATAAAGTTTGGCGTGCCTGTATCGAAATTATACTAACAACTATTGATACTCAACAGTAACAAAGAACTCACTTAAAAAATGAGTAAGAGATGTGAATACGTAATGCACCAAGGAAGACATACAGAGGGTAAATAAAAATATGAAAAGATGCTGAAAATCATAGATCACGAGAAAACTGCAAATTAAAACAAGATACTACTGAGCACATACAACAACAGCTAAAATCCGAAACGCTGACAACAGCCAATACTGGCAAGGATGTAGACCAAGAGGCACTCTCTCACCTGCTGCTTGGAATGCAAAAATGGTACAGCCACTTTTTCCACTTTGGGAAGACATGCGGTCTCTTACAAAACTAAACACACGATCCAGCAATTCTCCCAAGTGAGTTGGAAGCTTACGTCCACCTAGAACCTGCACGCGAATGTTTACAGAAGCTTTATTTATTAAGTGTTAAACCACGGAAGCAACCAAGATGTCCTTTCACAGGTGAACAGATAAACAAATCTCGGTACACCATGCAATGGGACGTTACTCAGCAGCAAAAAGAAATCAGCCGTCAAGCCCTGAAAAGACACAGAGACACGTCATGGCATGTCGCTGAGTGAAAGAAGCCATCTGAAAAGACTGCATACTATATGGTTCCAATTCTACGACATTCTGGAAAAGGCAAAAGTACTACAGAGACAGCAACAAGCTCAGTGATCGACACGAGTTTTAGGAGGGAGGCAGCACAGGGGAAGTGTAGGCAGGAAAATGATTACGTAGGATAATGTAACAGTAGGTACAGGCTGCTATACATCTGTCAAAACACATAGAACATACAACACAATGAATGAACTCTAAGCTCAACTACAGGCTTTGGTTAATAATAATGTAATGATGTTGGTACATAATTTGTAACCCATATACCCACTGATGTAAGATGTCAATGACAGAAGAAACTGGGGTGTGGGTGAAGGGGCATATGGGAACTCTGTATACTTATACACCTGAGACTGCTCTAAAAAATCCCATTATTTTAGGGGCATCTGGCTGCCTCAGTTGGTAGAACGTGCGACTCTTGATCACGCAGTTGTGAGTTCAAGCCCCACACTGGGTGTAGCGATTACTTAAAAAAAAAAGTAAAAACGAATAATACTCTAAAAATGGAAGGACTACAAAGAATTATTATCGGCATAATTTCAGGTAATTTGGCTGAAAGAAAACTCCCTATAATAAAGACATGAGTTCTCTTGTCTTGACTTTAGTTTTTACCTTTCTCAGGGAACCAGGCATACGTTTTGTTTTTAATTATGGTAAAATACAACATGAACATAAATACAAAATTTACTATTTTAACCACTTTTAAGTTTATGGGTTTGTTTTGTTTTTTAAAGTTTACTTGGGGGGGGGGGAGAGGCAGAGAGAGACAGGACCCCAAGCAGGCCCTATGCTGTCAGACACGGGGCTCCACCTCACAAACCGCGAGATCATGACCCGATTCAAAATCAAGAGTCAGATGCTTAACCAACTGAGCCCCCCGGGGGGCCCCCAAGTGTATGTTTTTATATGTAACAAAGATAGTAAGTATTACTTACTATCTCTTCTTGAGATTACTTTACTTGTTCTTGAGATTACTTTACTTGGCTGCGAAATGTAGCAAAAATGAACTTCCCATAAAATAGCGAGCATATGATTTAAGAACTTCCAGCATAATTAGAGCCAACTTGGGAAATCTGTACCATCGTGCTACAGAGGTTCTATTTCTCTGGATTAACCCAGTAAACAAGAAGCAGAATCGGATGCCTACCTTAAAAAGAGAGTCATCCATGTATGCGAGTGGCAGAAAGTCTTATAACACAGGGAGCACCACTGTGTGAGACTGAAGAGAACTTCCGAAGACAGGAAAGTGGATTTTAAAAAATCAGAGCACAGCTTAAAAGACATGATCAGTTTCCATGCTCCCAGGAAAAAACGAGTAGCCGGCTTAGGGAAATTCTGTGGAATGATTCTAAACTGCAAAGAAAACAGCTGAAAATAAAAGCTCAGCACTCAGACAAAAAGAACCTACTTTCCCTGGGTCTGAAGGAACTAAATAGCTAAGACTAGAAAGAACAGCATACTAAGAAACATGAAAAAGTGACCCAAAAGGATTTGGTCAAAGAAGAAAGTTGCCAAAGCAGGCAAAGTGAAATACAGATTAAAGACAAAATACAAAGGCCGGTTGAGACAAAGGAAATAATGTCTAATCATAAAAGAACAATCGGAAATTATCTCTTAAGTATCTCATTTGCATGTTGAGATGTCCCAACACATGAACATTTTACATCAGCTCTAGATATTTGGCTATCCAGGTATTAATACCACTCTGGATGATAAATGAAAATAGAAGCCTGTAAAACCTGGATCTTCTAAAGAGCAGTGAGGAACAGACTGTATTACTGGCAGTGGAAATGTATTCTAATTACAAAGTTTTCTTAATCTGCATCTTGACAGCAATGACAAGAAAAAGATTTCCTGTAACTGCTACAAAAAGTAAACTTTCAGCCTAAAGTATGGCGCCACTCAAACTCCTACTAGAGATGTCCTACAGAGGATTCATCTCATGTAGGAGGTAAAGGCTCCAGAGGGGATGAGCAACAGGACAGAAGATCGACTCCTGCACTCCACCTACATCTTTTCTTGAAAAATCTTGCTAAACTTTGATGCAATAATTCAAGAAATGTAGATGCTACTGTGTGCAAAACTGCTAGGCCGTTCAGGATAACAACGGATAAAACACAATCTTTAAACTCTAAGAGGTTAAAGCGGGAGGAAAAAGAACACACAGAGACAACCAGTTTTTAAAACAAAGATAAGCACCGTGAGAGAGGCACAGACGGTTGTATACACATGCTCAGAGCACCTGCGGGGCAGAGTGAAGGAGAGCCAATGGGAGGAGACAAGGGGCTGCCAGGTGCTTTCTTGCTACACCCATTTACACACCTGCCCTGCGCCTGCAGGCACACTGGCTCGGTGGGGGCTGGTGCCAGGACGAGGTGAGGGAGTCGGGAGGTACTCACTCGCACACTGGAGACCTGAGTTAAAGAACGAAGTCTCACAAATGTTAAATCTGCAGCACTCAAGAAAGCGTCTTTCACTGTCTATGTTATTAGGTAGGCATATTGTAAGTATGCAGAAACCAAACACACTGAAAGCTCACCATTTGTTTTTGTTTCAGATCCCAGGAATTAAGTTCAGACGTTAATCTTTTCCCTGATCTTCTGTGACTTTTCACATTTTTTCTAGGAGAAGGGCTTTTATCACAAATAGCGGTATTCACGTCTTTTGACAATATGTACTTCTTCCTATAGATCAGAGATTCCTCAACGGTCTTATTTAAGAGAACGGATTTGAAAGTAGTTTCAGATTCAATACGCCAATCACTCTGCTTGGTATTTTCAGTGTTTTTCAGCTCTGAACGTTTAGGATGATTTAGTTGTTGCTGACTGTCTCTTTTGCAAACTCCTACTTCCACTTTATCTATTTCGCTATGCTGCGTTGTTTTTTTCTTATGCGGCACCTTTTCTGTGTCTTCACAATTATCACCAGATGTTGAAGAGGATGATTTCTGTTTAGTAAGTTTTTTGACAATAATACCTAGTGGAAAAATAAAACATTTATCTTTATGAACTTAATAAACTGGTAACACATAAATTTGTTAACATCAAAGATATTTATTAGACATTTAAAGAAATGAGTATTTCCCTGAGCTACTGCTATATACAGAAAAAACAATGTTTCACCTTGATTGAATGTATCTCCCGATGAAATACTTGCTCTTTTGTTGTTACATAGATTAATACTTGCTACAGGGGTCCAACATGACCATTTGGAGTTCATTTTATTTCCACAGACATTGTCCAACACACCAGATAACCTGGAAAATAAAATAGCCTGCTTAACGTATCATAAAACATTAGCCTAGGACTCTGACCTGAGACCTTGATTTTTTTTGTATCTAGTCAATGTTTATCGATGGTCATTTGTTAATAGTCAAGTATGAAAAGATTTTGGTAAGTCATGATGAAAGTTAAAATTTACTATATAACCGATGAGATTAAAAACCGTTATTACAAAAGGTCTATTATTGCCACTATTTGATATCTACTAATATGTCTCGTATCTTACATGTACTACTGTGCAGTTAAACTAGGTTAAATTTCTTCACATTCACACCTTATTCTTTTAAAAATCCCATTCATTTTGAGTCAATTTGAAAAAGAGTTCTGTGGCTGCTATGGAAAAGCAGACTATTCCCCATTGTGCAGTCATAGCAATACATGTGATGATCAGAGCTACAGCCAATACCACTTTCTAAGAATATATGGGCCTTTTCTTTTAAATTTATTACATTAATCTAAAACAACATTCATATATGCTGACTTACTTGATGGTTTTTGATACTTACACAGGTTTATCTTTTTTTCCCACTGTCTGTGAATCAAGAACAGCATCCTGCAGTTTATCTAAATAAAACCAAAATTATGGCATCTTCAGTTTTGTATGCAGCTGGCAGGGTAAAATGGGAGTCGGTATACAATTTGATCAAGGTTCACATATTAGGAAGGAGAGACTGATGTTCTTGGAAATAGAGACTGTAGAATATTTTCCTGTAACCTCTAAGTTTCTAAATGCATAAAGCCAAATGCATTCATTATGAATCTTTCTTTTTCAAATCAACGAAAGTCAGTGGAATTAAAGGAAAATATGAAAAGAATATTTTTATAAATATTATAAATATTATATATAAATATATAAATTTTATAAATATATAAATATTATAATATTATTAAAAAAATAAAATATTTTTTTAAAGAGAAAGTAAAATTAAATTTAAGAAGTACTTACTAAAATTTTGGTTTAGGAATTCAGTGTCCTTGTTTTCCGTCTTCTCTACAGCTTTAGCAGTTTTGATATGCTATAAAACATAGGGGACATGTTAATGTTAATTTAAACAAGGTATTATATGAAAACAACCCTTAAAAGTCACCGTGTTAATGTTTAAAACCTTTAAAATAAATTTGCCTTGTTATTAAAAGTTGGATAGTACTTCTACTGTTTCATAAAGATGATGCCCATTCCAGAATATTGCTTATCCTAAAACACAAGAAAACCATTTTCATTGCAGACAAGGCAGAAGATTCTACAAATTTTCTGGACTCATCCAGGGCTAGTAGAGTAATTCAGCTTCCATCTGTAGCCGACACTTTCTAGAATCGCCACGGCACATCTACTGCTCTGCAGCTGCTCTCACAGCCTGCACCTATTCTGGTCTTTTCACTAACATGCCTAAAAGATTGGGAAGTTACGAAACATTAAAGGATTTGGTAAAGTTGTGGCCATTGGGCAGGCGACTTCTTGCCTGCACCAAGCTTCCTTCTTTCCATAGCCACAGACGCACATGTACCCAGATCAAATAAAAACCTGCCACGACTATCAGAAAAACACACCCTACAGGCTGGGACATCGTGCCTCGTCCTGCCTGTCTCCCCTACTGAATCCGGCCAGTGGGTCTCTAAGTCGCGAGAGGAGCAGTGGGAACACGTGCTGGTGCGTTTGGTTGTCACGAGGACTGAAGGGCTCCCTGACGAAAAAGCACAGGCCTAGAACACTCAGGACCACGCCACACCACTGAATGAATGACAGTGCCCGGATTAAGGCACACTTAGCCTGGAAATCGGAACAACTCCTTCTGACTCTTTTCTTAGTACTGTTTATCATTCTGCCACATACCATTTCATCTTTCCTAAACCCACCACCTATTCTTTTTTTACTGCAGTAACAAGGCTGTTAAGCTTTGCTGGAGAAAATTACACATATTTCTGAACTAATACATGTGATAGAATTCAACCTTAAATTTAGAAGGCCTTCACTTTGCCTCACACCTTTACTTACTCTTCCTTCTCTCCATTATCTCTTAGTAGCTGTTTCAATCTTTACATGTCTCTGAGCCTCTCCTGCAACATAATGCAATAGAAATTCACCAAGCTCACCTGACACTTCAGAGAAAACAGACCTGTTAGGTGCTCCTCATCTACAAACTTAACTTACCTGCATCTCTCATTACCTCCTACATCTCCCAGGAAATAACTTTCCTTTACCTATTCTCTTATCTGTTGTTCTTCAAGAGCATTTCCTGGTCTTCACCCACGCCTCCAGCTCTGGGGCTAGGCACCTGCCCCTCCATTAGGTCCCTACTGCTTCCTTTATTACAGTTTGAGAACATTTAGACAATATTATAATTATCTTATTAATCTATCTCATTTCCACAATAGACTTTGAGATACTTAAGGACAGAGTCCACTTGTATTTTACATTTCTAGCAGACACTAACTTGTATAATAAACTAAAGAATGATGGCAAGTCCATTTCTCCTCCCGAATACATAAATCAAAGTTATATTGAATGGATATTCCTAAATTTTATTGGTAGCAAAATAAATGAAAGTCATAAGGACTGACTTTCAAGAACAAGAAATCATATTATATATATATATATATAATATATATATATATAGTAATATTTTCAACAAAGTGAGACACTACTTGCAAAAGAAATTAGCTCAATATGTATTTCTATAGTAACTTGATAAAATTAATTTTTTAAAATGTGGTCAAAGTAAAATTACTTTGTCTGTATTATCTCTGCTCTTTCTTTCTTCAGATGGTCTGGATGTAAGTGATTCAGCATTATCCACCCCACTTTCGGATGTTTTAGGAATATCAGGTTTTTCTGCAGAACTCATCATGTGCAGCGGTGGTTTAACTCTTCCTCTTCGTGGTGTTGCTAAAAAGGAGGACAAAGGACTGTCGTATTTGTAGGGTTTTAAACATGACATATTGCGGGGCACCTGTGTGGCGCAGTCGATTAAGCGTCTGACTCTTGGTCTCAGCTCAGATCATGATCTCACAGTTCATGAGTTTGAGCCCCATATTGGTCTCTGTGCTGATGGTGCAGAGCCTGCTTGGGATTCTGTTTCTCCTTCTCTCTGCCCCTACCCCGTGTGTACTCTCTCTCTCTCTCAAAATAAAATTTTTAAAATTACATATGCTATTACTGAGGCACTTTTTAGATGAGGAATGTAAAAAAGGGAGGTGCTGGGATGGGCCCAAGACTTCTGGTTTAGATGAATAAGTGGACACAGATGCCACTTACCAAGGTAAAAAAATGGACAAAAAACTAGCAGGGAGGGTGGAAAAATCAATTTATTTGGGACCTGTTAAAATTGAGGAGCCTGTTGGATATTAGACAATTGCCCAGGAGGCAACTGGATTTTGGGAACAGAATTAAAGGTCACTATTAAATTGTCATAAGACTAATAATAAATATGACTGTTTTATAGCAGCTAGTATGTAGCATTATGTTTTCATTTTTATTCAGCTCTTAGTATGTACCAGCACTGTCTAAATGTTTCACAATATTCCTCATTGAATGAATGATTTTCATTTTGTCTTCTAAACAACTTGATGAGGTAGACACTTTAGCTCCACTTTAAGAAAAGAAAACTGGTTCTAAACTAACCTGGAGGATAATCTGTACAAAGTACACACCTGGGAGCAGGGGACCAAGCCCAAGCAGCCCGAGGGACACAATGTTTTAGCTGCTATGTTATGGCTGACTCCCGCTTAAATTACAAGTTATTAACCTGGGTATTAATATTTTGAATAATGCTTATATGTTAATACCTGTCAGACCTTTCTTCGAAATTTGAAATTTCTTGGCAATTAGAAGACGTTTGTGGTTTGTATCTTAACAATTTCCATATCTCTAACTTATCCTCTGTGTAAATTAAATCCCCAGAATATCTCTGAATTAAAAAATGCCTGCTTTAAAGATAGAATAATGTCTGGGGCACCTGGGTGGCTCAATCGGTTAAGTGTCCGACCTCAGCTCAGGTCATGATCTCGTGGTTTGTGAGTTCAAGCTCCACATCAGGCTCACTGCTGTCACCCTGTCAGCGCAGAGCCCACTTCAGATCCTCTGTCCCCCTCTCTCTGCCCCTCCCCTGCTTGTGGTCTTTCAAAAATAAAATAAACACATAAAAAAAAAGTGTGTGTATATATATATATATGCACAAAAATATAGACATATATATAAATATGTATGTTAGAAATCTTTCAAGAATATAAAACTTACATGTGTTGATTAAAAGTACTGGGCTTCTCACAGTGTATCTATCTGCACCAGGAATAATCATTGATGCTTCAGACATTTTTCTTTTGCTAGGAGTAATTATCTGAAACCATGAGAAGCAGCCACAGTAAACACACATCCTCTTTTGAAATGAACTGTCCTACAATTTTATTCATAACATTTACCTTGACTACACCCAAAAGACATATGGTATTTTATACATGACATCATATCAAGAAATTTCTGTTTTAGGCTGACTTGAGAAGTTCTATCCTAAATATTTGGTATTGAATAGGTAGCCCAAACAAGGAATGTTGTTTTAAAAAGTATTTATAGAGGGACACTGGGTGCCTCAGTCAGTTCAGCGTCCGACTCTTGGTTTCTGCTCAGGTCATGATCTCACGGTTTGTGAGTTCAAGCCTCATGTCAGGTTCTACACTGACAGCATAAAGCCTGCTTGGGATACTCTCTCTCCCTCTCTCTCTCTGCCCCTCCCCTGCTCGCATGCTCTCTAAGAAATAATTTTTAAAAAGTAGTTATAGAGTATCCAGATATATGGAATACAGCACCTTTATATACCAGCTGAAAATATTTTACTGATACTGGGTGTATCTTACAACCAATGGCTCAGTTTCTTATTCTATTTCAGGGCGTGATGTTTGGATACAGACTTAGGCGAATTTGTTCGTGAATGCCTTCATAATGTTCAGCATTCCTCAAAACTTTCACATATTTTAAAAAATTGTATTAATAATCTGTGGAGACCAAACTGACTTTGGAGTAAAGGTAGCTACAGGAATTCAGAGACTCAGCAGCACACGCACGAGCTAGTGGCTCTGATAAAGATGCACATTTTCTGACTTCATTCTAGAGTGACTGAACAGAGGGAGGCAAGCAGAGGCAAGGGCTGCAGGAACAGGAGTTTCAGGGGGCGTCATATAAAGGAGGAGATGATGAAAAACTGCAAAGAGGCAGAGGAGAACTGTGTTGTTGTTGTTGTTTTTTAAAGGCACCTGCCCCTGAGACTAAAAAAAAAATATTGCAGGTATTTTAATAGGTATGTAAATGGGGTGAGAAGGAAAGGTGGAAAGGAGAGGAAAAGGGGGAATTCTAAGATCAACCAGAAAACAAACTACTGAACCAATGGATTCTTGTGCAAAGAAGGATAGTTCCTAGCGGCATAGTGAATGGGACCTGGAAAGTTACTTATTCATATAAACGCTTCACAGTTAATTCTGAACGAAAACACAGTGGGTATTTCACAACAGTGCAATGTTTTTTAGAGAGATCTTTTCCAGAGTTTATGACTTACTGAGTTTAAGGTGGGGGTCCTAAGAATTTTAAATAACTACTCAAGGTACAACTTGGATATAAAAGGCACAGCATTGCCAAGTAGTATTCCATTGTATATATAAACCACATCTTCTTTATTCATTTGAAATCTGGCCATTTGTAGCAACGTGGATGGAACTGGAGGGTATTATGCTAAGTGAAATAAGTCAGTTAGAGAAAGACAGATATCATGTTTTCACCCATAAGTGGATCTTGAGAAACTTAACAGAAGACCATGGGGGGAAGGGAAAAAAAAGTTACAGGGAGGGAGGGAGGCAAACCGTAAGAGACTCTTGGATACTGAGAACACACTGAGGGTTGATGGGGGAGTGGGGGAGAGGGGAAAATGGGGGATGGGCATCGAGGAGGGCACCTGTTGGGATGAACACTGGGTGTTGTATGGAAACCAATTTGACTATAAATTATATTACGTAAAAAAAACCAAAAGGCACAGCAAATGGCAAATGGCTTTTATAACTGAATTGTCTAAGGAAAACTGACATTTCACTTACTGAAGAAACAAGACTAACGGGAAAGGACAGCAACACCAACACGTCGAAGTGTATGGGGAAGCCTGTGAGAGTTCCAGTTGTGTAAAGGTGAGAAGTTAGTAAAAATTGCAGCGGGAAAAGGTCCATGAAGAGAAGTGAAATTAATCATCAAGCCTTGCAAACATAAGGGCCAGGGGGAAATGGGGAAAAGTGAAAAAAAAGGACACACAACACGGATGAACGTAGAGGCGCAAAAATTAGTGCGACATAAAAAAGAGGCAGTAAAGCAACTGACCTTACTCATAAAGTGGTCTTTAGAGTGAAAGGAGACGTAGAAGGTCCCAGAATTGAGTCCAAGTTTAGATGCAGGAAGGTAAACACAGAGATCACAAAGTTTCTGAGCAGAAGAATGCTTCCAGGACGCCGGTATTAAGAAAAGCATGGGACACCACAAGGGGTAGCTCACAGGATGAAGCAACCGTGTCCAAGAACAATGAGGGGGTGGCTGCATTAAGCCAGGTATGCGAAGATGAGCAACAGTGAAGGGCGTGAGGAGGAAAGGACTTGAGAGATGCTGTGAAAGGACCACCGCTGGTACCTCGGTCCTAGGTGTGACAGGAGAGGAGGCTGGATTCAGGACGCCATCCAAACGCTAACGGTAGCCTTACTGAAGTATGCAGACAGATGCAAATTTGACACAAAAGATAAAAGAGTTTGAAGTTAGACTTTAGGAATAAAGACTTGGAGGGACACACCAAGGGAAACATTAGAAGAGTGAGGCGTCACTGTGGCACTCTGAAGAGAGGTCTGGTACATTTCAAGAGTTTACACTGGGCACGTGAAGGAGCTCTGTAAGCAAGAAGGCACAGACGTGTTCAGGAGGCTGAGCCACGCTTTTAGAGCGAATCTACATCCAGAATGTAGGGAGGGAAAGTATCTCCAACATAGTGACAGAGTAGGGAGACAATTAAAATGCTAGCAGAAATCGGAGGAGGAGAGGACAATAGGAAAGACAGGGCTGTTGGCCATGTCAAGTGTCATAGCGAGGGAAGAAGGTGGAGTGCTGGTTCTGTTGAGTGTGGCCTAGAAGGGAGTCTCCACGAGGAGGAGGAGGAGGAGGAGGAGGAGGAGGAGGAAGAGCTTAATACTTTGCTTTCTGTCCTTGTGTGAGTAGAGAGACACTGCATTATAGATTTGTGTTCTGCATAAGGCCAAAAGCAAATACAAAACAGAGGGGATAAATGTAAAAAGTGGTAGTTACTCTCTTACACTTACACATAAACAGAATTGCTAAAGCACAATGCTTTTGTTTGCATTTGTAAAAGGCAGGGGAAAATACTCTGAAATGTTATTGATGACGACCATTAATGTAAACTCTAGATACCTTTTTCTATAATTACATATAGCAATGATTTGATCTATGCCGTTTTATAAACAACTATTTTGACACCATATTTACCCCAAGCTGACTATTCTTTCTGTCCCCTTGATTGCTGTTTTTGATACATTTTGGAGGTTTAGTGAATTCCTTTTGGGAGTTAGGTTTTTCCTTCAAACTAATGATTTCCTCTTCCATGGGTGAGATTTGACTTTCTGGCACCAGAATCTGTTGGGGAGAATGTGGAAAAAAGTATTTCAAACTCCAAACCACACAAAGTTCTCAAAAATCACTGGATGTCTTAATCAAGTGCCTACTCATCCCACACTTGCATCAATTCTGTCTGTCTTCCATGTACTTAGTCCTACAGATTGACCCAACAAAAAAGCATCCACGTTTCAAATGTCAACAGACATAAAACCAACTTTGGCATTCGAGGCAGGACATATACTTCTAATTTTTAAAGTTATCAAAACTACTAATAACTATCTTCTGTACTAAAATAATAACATACTTTAAAAATCCCATACATCTCATTGGGGCACTCTCTATGCTGAGACAAGAGATCTTTTAGATACTCACCCTCCAACATCATACTGTCCTATTACTTATGGTTCAGCTTAGCCCAGTGATAAAAATCAAGTAAGTCAGACACATACCTGTGATCCACTTGCATCAAAAATTATATGCACAGATGTTTTGGCAACGGAAATACCTTGTTTTCTGGTAAATTCCTAAAATTAATTCAAAGAGATGTCATTTTCTCTCTGTTTCTTCTATTTGAATGCAATTATCTCCTGTTTCCTTTCAAAACTGCTGTATTATCTCAAATCATTATTTTGCGTACGTAAATACCCTTCTCAGAATACCATAATGTCTCTTCACTAATCAGTCTTCCTAGCCTGCCATTCTGGTGAGGGTCCCTCAGAAACATAGTCTCTTTTTCTTTACCATAAATCTTTCCCACAGCTATAAACTGAATGTGTCCCCCCCCCAAATTCACATATTGAAACCTAATCCCCAAGAGATGCTATTAGGAGGTGGGGCCTTTGGGAGGTTGAGTGGGTTATCAGGGCAGGGCCCTCATGAATGGGATCAGTGCCCTCATGAGACCCCAAAGAGCTCCTTCACCCCCTTCTGCCATGTGAGGACACGGCGAGAAGCTAGCCACTGTGAACCAGGAAGTGGGCCCTTACCAGAAAATAAGTCTGCTAGCACCTGATCTTGGACTTCTAGCCTCCAGAACTATGAGAAGTCAATGTGTGTCACTGAAACCACCAAGTGTATGGTATTTTTGTTACCGCAGCCTGCACAGACTAAGACATGCATTACCCAAGCTTGACAATGGGAATATCTCCCTCAAACTTAACATGAATTGTCACCTTATGAACTCATGATGTCTTCCACAATTCTAGAAAGCTCCTTATCTAAATTACACCCATCAATTTCCAAAGCCATTCCAAGCCCCGTCTCCAAAGCCTTTCCTTTAAGTCTCTTAACGAGCATTCTCTTTCCTCAACTTCTATACCCCATTTTCCCTATGCCACTCATTCACTTCTTCTGGGGTACAGTCTGCAATTCTCACAATGTTTACTATCGTAAAAACAGGGTTTTGTCTCAATTCACTTTTTAAACACCTAGCAGGAATTTTGTTAGATGTTTTGAGTACTGCAGCTTATTTTGTGATCTGAGATTCTAAACAGGTGTCTCAAGGATACAACTAACAATCTGAGGGCTATTCCACATTACAAATTTTAAAAACTAAAATCTACATGTCATTTTAAGAATTCTAGGGGAAAAAAAATCAATGAAACTTATAGCCCCAAATAACTAAAAGTTTCCAGAATTATGAAAATAAATATTTATTTAAAAGAATTTGATGAAAGTATGTATTAAAAAGAATTAGAACACTTACCCTGTATTTATTTGCACCCAAAATTTTTTGTGTCACACTAGCAATTTCCAATGATGCATCAAAATACAGAAGCAATTCTTTCCCTTCTCTTTTACTAATTTTTACTGTATTTTTCAAGATTATGGTCAGTAGCTTCTTCGATTCTCTCACTGCACATAGACAAATCATACTGATTAGTTTACATTCATTTCTATGCTGCCACTCTATAGGTACAGTATAAATAAGAAAGTCATGCAGCATATTCATTAAATCGAAATAATATTAACTTCTGGATCTAACAATATTTAATTAATTCTGGGACTAACTATCTATGCAAACAAATCAATTCAATTTATTTTTCCGAGTCTTCTGATCGATGAGTTACAGGCTAATAACTAATAAGCTAAAGCCGTAAATATGTTTTGGACACTCACAGGTTCTTAGTAAATATTTCTGGAACACATCTAAGGGAACTATTTGCTTAACTTAAAAGAGGCAAACGAAATAACTTCAGTTCCATACATAAATAAGTATATTTTTAGGCAAAAGCATCTGTTCAAACACTTCTGTTAAAGCCGGTTGTTACAAACAAGTTGACAGTCAACAACGGTCAAAAAACTTGAGTGCCAGGAAACTGAAGAAGAATACGGTGCAATTCCTCATGAATTCACTGATCCAGTGAAAACAGTTAGTGCCAGTGCGTAAGAGGGATTTAGCTCCCTTCGGAATCACTTGGCATCCAATTCAAGTGCCTGTACTATGGATTACAGGCCACCAGGGTCCTGTCCTACTCTGCCAGTGCTCCTGTTGACTGGCAAGTCATCACACCTGCCCTCAGTGTACACTTTGGGGCAGGAGGACAACACCCTGATGGAAATGGAGCACACCACGTAGAAAAATTTCTCTACATCAGGGAAAGCTCTACTGGCTACTCCATGACCTAACCCACGGGATAACTGTCTCCATTGGCTATAAAATTCTGATCGCTATGAGGCTTACTCAAGCAGAATATGGGTTGTTTTTGCAACGATATGGTCATGAAAGCTTCCAGAGTAACATCTGTCATGGTAATAAGAATTATTAATTGCTTGAAGACAGTGGTGACAGTCTCTAATTTAAAGAGTGTGGTGGTTTTATTTTGGGAATAAAAGTCATGTGTGTCAACAGGAACAGGTATTCAGACTTTAGAGATGAAAGTTTTGGTGACTTTGAAGACAATAATGTTTTGAATGCTGATGATGAATATTAGAAAATTTATAATCCTGATGTATATTTTTGCTGATTATTGTATCGCTCTGATCTGATTTTTTTCTGCAGCTTGCTATGAACTAGTAAATGAAACATTTACTTCGCTGCTTACATAACCACGGTATTAGAAATTACTTCCAATGTTGCTGAATGCTTTGCGCCTTTATGTGCAAAGTATCCTCCACATATATTGTAACTATATAAGAATTAGTTGATATTTGTTATCTTTTATTGTCAGCTTTGTTGAAACTTCTGGTATTTCCTTTGACTGCGTGGACTATGTCATGGCTTGTTTTTAATTAGCAATATTACTGAGATATCAGAAAAGTCATTTTATTGCTTGCTAAAGAATCCAAGTATTTACAGATAAACATATTTGGACCTTATGTTATCTACATACCCATAGGAGATTCTAATACACTATAGGTACATGAATATAATAGGTTTTCTCCTGCAAAGGCCTTTAAAAAATTTTTAAGATCATCCATGGAGACTAAATAAATAAAAATTCTTACATATTATATACAAAAGGGTCTAACTGCATGCACCCCATTGTGCTGCCTCCTCATCCCCTAGTCTGCAAGTATACTAACTGATCTCCAGGTTTTGCGCTTTTTTTGTTTTTTTGTTTTTTACTTCCATGGGTGCCATTCATGTAAAAATTCGGTCTTGCCTGCTCCATACAGGTTACATTAGATTACCACATTATTATGAAGGATATTAAAGGATACAAACAAACAGCCAGGTGGAGAGATAAGTAGCGTGAGGTCTGGAAGGGTCCGGAGACAGGAGCTCCTATCCCTGTGAATTTTAGGTTGTACCACCCTCCTGGCACAATGATACATTCTTATTCACCAATCAGGAAGCCCCCCCCCAAACACTTTTAATCCACATATAAAGAACTTAATTTTTTTTATAAAAGTATCCTCGTAAAATCAGGATGAGTTTTATATCGGAAAATCTTAAAAATCAACTTCAAGTTATGCTATTAAAACAATGAAAATAACTTTTTTTTGCCCAATTATGTGCAGCTACACTTGGCAAGATGCAAGTCACAACCGCATTAAGAAGTGGCAGCAGTGATTGGCGTGAAAATAGAGGAGAGAGAAGAAATTGAAAAGATTTTAAGAGACAGTAAAAAATGGATGTGGAAAAAGATCAGTTAAGGGAAGGAAACGATCAAGAGTGGCTTCTGTATGGGGCGGGGGGAGCTGGAAGGTTATCCTACCATTTGTCAAAACAGGAAATAAAAAAGGAGTTTGGCGGGATAGAATCATGAGTTTAGTTTTATTTTTATCAATTTTAAGTTTATTTAAATTCAAGTTAGTTAACACACAGTGTAGCGTTGGTTTCAGTGATTCATCACTTACATATAACACCAATTGGTCAACACAACAGTGCCCGCCTTAATGCCCATCCCCCATTTAGCCCACCCGCTCACCTACTTCCCCTCCAGCAACCCTCAGTTTGTTCTCTGTATTTAAGAGCCTCTGGGAGCGCCTGGGTGGCTCAGTCGGTTAAGCGTCCGACTTCGGCTCAGGTCATGATCTCACGGTTCGTGGGTTCGAGCCCCGCGTCGGGCTCTGGGCTGACAGCTCAGAGCCTGGACCCCGCTTCAGATTCTGTGTCTCCCTCTGTCTGCCCCTCCACTGCTTGCACTCTGTCTCTTGCATCGTCTCAAAAATAAATAAACATAAAAAAAAAAAGAGCCCCTGGTGGCTTGCCCCCGTCTCTGTTTTTATCTTAGTTTTTCTTCCCTTCCCCTACGTTCATCTGTTGCGTTTCTTAAATTCCACATATGAGTGAGTTAGGGTTAGGGTTATTTGTCTGACTTATTTTGTTTAGCATAATGCATTCTAGTTCCATCCATGTTGTTGCAAATGGCAAGATTTCATTCTTTTTGATGCTGAGTAATATTCCATTGTGTGTGTGTGTGTGTGTGTGTACCACATTTTCTTTATCCATACATTGGTCAATGGACATGTGGGCTCTTTCCATAATTTGGCTATTGTTGACAGTGCTGCTATAAACATCGGGGTGCATGTGCCCCTTCAAATCAGCATTTTTGTATCCTTTGGATAAATACCTACTAGTGTATTCCTAGGTCTTAGGGTAGTTCTATTTTTAATTGAGTTTAGTTTTAGACGTGGGTTTAGATATTTTAGACATCTGCAAAAATATAAAGGTGGGATAGTTTATTGCTCACATCTCTATCTAGAGCTTAGTTGAGGAATTAGGAAAAAAGATTCAAAAATCAAAGTGTAGTCAACAGTGTCAAGTGTAAGGGAAGGGTCAGAACGAGGACTGCAAGTGTGCAAACTGATACTAATAATAAAGTTTATTGTTTGGACATCTAAAATTCAGTGGAGTGGGACAGAAAACAGAATGGAGTAAGAGCAGGACGGAAAAGCAGGAGAAAAAAGATTTAGTAAAAACTCTCAAAGTTGGCTATAAATGGAAAAAGAGTAAGAGGGCTAGAGGAAGACAGAGGATCCAAGTAGGACTTTTTGTTTTAAAATACAGTAACATATGTATCATAAAAATATGGGTACCATAAAAATATAAGATGTGAGGGGCACCTGGGTGGCTCAGTCCATTAAATGTGCAACTCTTGATCTTGGCTCAGGTCATGATCTTACTCATATTGCAAAGTTTCTGACACACGCAAAAGCAAAACAACAACGACAGACAGACAGACTAAAAACTTTTTTGTACAACTGACAGCAATGGCACAAAAGCCAGGAAAGCAAAAATGGAAGTATACTCTTACGGAGTTCCCCTGCTACACATAAGAGGGTATAATATTACACACTATCAAGCTAAAGATGTATAAAATAAACCCCAAATCAACCACTGAAGGGGGTATAAAGCCAACAAAAGAGACATAATGAAATCACTGGAAAAATCAATTAATACAAAAGAAGAAAGAGAGAAAAACAAACATGGCAGAAGGAGTGGTAGGGAGAAAAAACAAGAGCTAGCTGGTAAATTTAAAGCGTATTCAAAATCACATCAAACACCGTGATTCAAAGGCAGACGTCGTCAAATTGCATTTAAAAAACAATGCCTTTAGTATATGATGCCTACAAGTAACCCACATTAAATAGACAAAAATGAGTTAAAAATAAAGATATGCCACGCCATGATTAACCAACAGAAAGCTGGAGAAGGTATCTTAATATTAAAGTAGACTACAGAGCAAAGAATTTAACTACAGGAAGAACAGGGTCATTTCATAAAGATCAAGGGGTCAATTTAACAAGAAAAGATTCTACTACATGTTTATACAACTAATCGTAGAGAGTGAAAATACCTGAAGCAAAAAATGATAGAGCTCAACAGGAAAAAAAATCACAATTACAATGGTGACTTCCATACCGCCCTCTCAGTAACACAGGACAAGTGGATGAACAGGATATGTAAGACTCAAACAACACTGTCAACCCACCCTCCCACCCAACAACAGAATGTCCATTCCTTTCAAGTGCACACAGAAGATTTATCATTACAGACCACATGCTGGGTCATAAAATAAGTGTCGAGATTTTTAAAAGGATTCTCAAATCATACAAAGTATGCCCTCAAATAACAATGAAATAGTTATCTCTGAAATCCCAAATACATGGACTCTACATAAAAAATTTCTAAATAAAACTATGGGTCAAAAAAGAAATCAAAAGAAAAATCTTAAAGAATCAGATTAATGAAAATGGAAATACAACATATGGTAATTTGCAGGATGCTGCTAGGAAGTATTCGGGGAGAATTTAAAGCTGTAAATTGTAAATGGCAGGACACCTGGTTGGCTCAGTTAGTCGGTTGAGCGTCTGACTCTTGGTCTTGGCTCAGGTCATCTTCCCAGGGTCGTGAGATTGAGCCCTGTGTCTAGCTCCACATTGGGCCCCTGCATCAGGCTCTGCACTGAGCATGGAGCCTGCTCGGGATTCTCTCTCTCTTCCTCTG
This sequence comes from Acinonyx jubatus, assembly GCF_027475565.1. Taxonomy (NCBI): domain Eukaryota; kingdom Metazoa; phylum Chordata; class Mammalia; order Carnivora; family Felidae; genus Acinonyx; species Acinonyx jubatus. The sequence goes on along the minus strand of NC_069388.1, from coordinate 3,645,866 downwards.
CCCCTCTCCCCTCCTCTCTAAAATAAAACATAAATAAAAATTTTAAAAGCATCTTCATAAAGTACAATACAATAAAGCTGAAATGGCTATACTAGAAGAATAAACAGTCCCAGATCAATGACTTCAGCTTCTACCCTGAGACACCAGAAACAGAAAGGCAAATTAAAACTAAAGTAAGCTGAAAATAAAGAAACAAGAAACATGACAGCAGAGGTCAGCAAGATTGAAAACAGGAAAACAAAAGAGAAAAATCAATAAAACCAAGGGCTGGTTCTTTGACAATATCAATAAATCGATATTCTCCTTTCATCAGACTGATCAGGAAAAAAAGATACAAGTTATGAACATCAGAAGTGACAGAGAGGCCATCATTGTAGTCTACAGACAGTAAAGACAGGAAGGGGCCACAATAAACCACTTAACACCAATAAATCTGACAATATGGATGAAATGGAGAGATTACGAGACACAAATTATCAGTTTACTCAGGAAGAAATAGGTACCATGAAAAACCCCTTAGTTATTAAATAAACTGAATTTGTGGTTAAGAGCCTTCACAACAAAGAAAGGTGCAAATACTAGCAAGTAGTTAAGAAAGAAACAATACCAATTTTACACACATTCTCGTAGAAAACTGAAAACTACGCAGTGCCTGGGTGGCTCAGTCGGTCAAGTGTCCAGCTCCGGATTTTGGCTCAGGCCATGATCTCGCAGTTCGTGAGCTCAAGCCCCACACCAGGCAGGCTCTGTGCCAGCAGCATGGAGCCTGCTTGGGATTCTCTCTCTCTCTCTCTCTCTCTCTCTCTCTCTGTCTCTGTCTCTCTCTGCTCCCCTCTGCTTGGGCCCACTCTCAAAATAAATAAACTTAAAAACAAAAAAGAAACCTGAAGACTATGGAAAACTTGCCAATTCATTCCGTGAGGCTAGTGACACTGCCTGCACTCTGCCACAGGAAGACATAGACCTAGCATACAGAACATCAAATTCCTGCCTGACTTCTGGGAATCAGTGCCAATGATACAGAAAAGGAGAATATGTACCGAAACCAAGTGGGATTTATCCCTAGAATGCAAAGTTAGTCTAACATTGGAAAATCAATGTATTTCTATTAGGAACCTAACAGGAGAAACCATGTATTACATCAACACATGCAGGAAAAGCATTTCCCCAAACCCAACATTCTTTATTATCAAGGAGGGCTCCCAGCAGCTTAGGAATAAAAGAATTTCCTCAGTCTGATAGAGGGTACACATGAAAAAGTGTCACCGTAAATAGGCCATAGTGAAAAAAATGCTTTCCCCTTAACATCAGAAGCTAGGTCAAGACATGGGCTCCCATCACTTCTACTCAACATGGTACTGAAGGTTCCCGGCAGCGTAATATGGCAAGGAGGGAAGACTGACCCTATGGAGTGTCGTCAAGGATGTGGACAACTGGAACTCTCACACACTGGTGGTAAAAATGTAAAATGATAAAACTGCTTTGGACAAGTCTAAAAGTTTCTGAAAAAGGTAAACCTATACCTGTGCTTTTGATCACACTCCCTGGTATTTAGCCAGGAGAAATAAAAGCATATATATAATCACACATACGTGAAGATAATTATACATGAATATTTTCAGTGGCATTTTACAATAGCTGGAAACAGGGAACACTCCAGATAGTCATCAACAGGGGAATGGGCGGAACAAACTGAATCAAAACCATACACTGGAATACCATTCAGCAATAAAAAGGATTAAACTCTTGATACGTGTGATGTGGCTAAATAAAAAATAATACAAATGTATATACCAAATATGTCCTATATAAATGTACATATTATGTGTAATATATGTCATGTAAAATATGTAGAATATATACTTCTACATGTATACTTTGTATATTATATATTACATAGACAGTATACATAAATACATCATATACTGATACAAGTATGTATGTATATACATATGCATTACTAAAAGAAAGTAGCCAGAAAAAATTGCTACATGCTGATAATTCTATTTATAGAGACTGCAGAAAATGTAAACTTATCCAAGGTACAGAAAACATCAGTGACTTCCTGGGGATAGAGTAGGAGATGGGATGAACAGATCAAAAGGAGCATAGGGGTGCCTGGGTGGCTCAGTGGGTTGAGTGTCTGACTCTTGATTTTGGCTCAGGTCACGATCCCAGGGTCACGGGATCAAGCCCTGTTTTGGGCTCCACACTGTGTGTAGAGCCTGCTTGAGATTCTCTCTTTCCCTCTGCCCTTCTCCCGTGCTCATGCTTTCTCTCTCTCAAAATTAAAAATTAATAAATCTTTTTTTTTTTAACGTTTATTTATTTTTGAGGCAGAGAGAGACAGAGCGTGAACGGGGGAGGGTCAGAGAGAGAGGGAGACACAGAATCGGAAGCAGGCTCCAGGCTCTGAGCCATCAGCCCAGAGCCCGACGCGGGGCTCGAACTCACAGACCGCGAGATCGTGACCTGAGTTGAAGTCGGACGCTCAACCGACTGAGCCACCCAGGCGCCCCTAAAAATTAAAAATTAAAAAAAAAAAGGAGCATAAAGAACATTTAGGGAGACTGGATATATTTACTAACTTGAATACCCTAATGGTTTCAATGTATGTTTATACATGTGAAGACTCACCAGCTTCCTCAACCCGATGGAAGTTTATCTACAAAAACCTTCAGCTAACGTCATGCTTAATGGTCAAATACTCAACATTCTTCCTTAAGCAAAGATGATGAAGAAAGCAAAGATGACCACTTTTACCACTTGTATTCAATATTGTACTAGAAGTTCTAGCCATTGCAATAATGCAAAGGGAGGAATAAAGGAAGGGAGGGAGGGGAGAATAAAAGAAGGATAAAGAAAGAAAGGGAGGGAAGAATGGAGAAGAATAAAGGAAGTAAGTTAGTTAAGGAAGGGCCTTAGAATCAGAAAGAAGTAAAACCCTATCTCTATCTGCAGATACCATGACCGACTACCTAGAATAACCTCAGGAATCCACATTACAACCACTGGAACTAAATAGTGACTTTGGCAAGACTGTAGGATACGAGGCAAGTATTGCAAAATCAGTTATATTTTTATATACTAATAGAAAATATTTGGAAAATGAAATTCAAGATTCATTCCGTTTACAATCATATAAGGTAAGATTGAAGACTCAGGAATAAGTTCATCAAGGGGTGTGTAAGATTTCTACACTGAAAACTACAAAGCGCTGTGGAGCGAAATTAAAGACCTGAATAAATGTAAAGATATACCACGTTTGTGGACTGAAATACGTACTATTGTCACAATGTTGCCTCTCCCCTTCTCAAACTACAATCGCAATCATACATACTGCTACACCCAGCGGGCCTTTTGTAGCAAGTAGTAGGTCAACTCTAAAAGTTATATGGAAATACAAAAGATCTAGAATTTCCTGGAAAAAAAACCCCCACAATTTTAGAAGACTTGTACTACCCAATTTCAAAACTAAAAATCTACAGTAATTAAAACAGTGTGGGACTGGCATAGTGAAAGGAAAATAGATCCGTGGGATGGAGTACGGCTTTAAGAAATAAGATGTGAACTTCTATCAGTCATCTGACTTTCAAGAAGGGAATCCATGACATCCAGTGGGGAAAGGAAAGCCTTTTCATCAAATAGTCCTAGAAGTAACTGCATGTCCATTGAAAAATAAAAATGAACCTCAACTCCTGTATCATACCAGAACCAAATATTCATTTGTAATGGATCATAATCCTAAACATAAAAGCTAAAACCACGAAGTTCTGACAGAAAAACAAAAGTTCTTTATGATTTGGTAGTAGGCAAAAGTTACATAAAGCTATAAGCACAAATGAAAAAAGTGATAAAGTGGACTGTAAACTTAAAGACTTCTGCTCATTAAAGACACCATTAACAAACTTAAAAAGCAAGACACAGATGGGGAGAGAATACACATATGTATCTATCAAAGGATCGGTATGCACGATATTTGTAAGAATCCAAAAACTTAATATAAAAAAAGACAGCCCAGTAAAAAAAAGGACAAAATATTTAAACAGATACGTCACAAAGGAATATATATGAATGACAACCAAGCATATGTAAAAGCGCTCGAAGTCCGGAATTGTGATGCCTACAGCTTTGGTTTTCTTTTTCCACATCACTTTGGCTATTCGGGGTCTTTTGCGATTTCATCCAAATTTTAGAATCGTTTGTTGCGGCTCTGTGAAGAATGCTGGTAATATTTTGATAGGGATTTCACTGAATGTGTAGATTGCTTTGGGTAGTACTGACATTTTAACAATAATTGTTCTTCCAATCCATGAGCATGGAATGTTTTTCCATTTCTTTGTGTCTTCTTCAATTTCTTTCACAAGCTTTCTATAGTTTTCAGCATACAGATCTTTTAGCTCTTCAACTAGGTTTACTCCTACGTGTTTTATGGGTTTTGGGGCAACTGTAAATGGGACTGATTCCTTGATTTGTCTTTATGCTGTTTCATAAGTGGTATGTAGAAATACAACTGATTTCTTTCTGCACATTGATCTCATATCCTGCTACTCTGCTGAATTCATGTATCAGTATCAGCAGTTTTTTGGTGGAGGCTTTTGGGTTTTCCACGTAGAGTATCAGACTGCAAGCTATACTACAAGACTGTAATCAAGATACCATGGTACTGGCACAAAAACAGACACATAGATCAACGGAAGAGAATAGAGAACCCAGAAATGGACCCACCAAGGTACGGCCAACTAATCTTTGACAAATCAGGAAAGAGTATCCAATGGAAAAAGACAGTCTCTTCAGCAAGTGGTACTGGGAAAACTGGACAGCGACATGCAGAAGAATGAACCTGGACCACTTTCGTACACCACACACAAAAATAAACTCAAAATGGATAAAAAACCTAAATGTAAGACAGGAAACCATCAAAATTCTAGAGGAGAAAACAAACAACAAACTCTTTGACCTTAGCTACGGCAACTTCTTACTAGACACGTCTCTGGAGGCAAGGGAAACAAAAGCAAAAACGAACTATTGGGACCTCATCGAGATAAAAAGCTTCTGCACAGTAAAGGAAACAATCAACAAAACTAAAAGGCAACTGACAGAATGGGAGAAGATATTTGCAAATGATGTATCAGACAAAGGCTTAGCATCCAAAATGTATAAAGGACTTCTCAAGCTCAACACCCAAAAAACAAATATTCCAGTGAAGAAATGAGCAAAATACATGAATAGACACTTTTCCAAAGAAGACATACAGATTGCTAACAGACACATGAAAAGAGACTCAACATCACTCATCATCAGGGAAATACAAATCAAAACCACAATGAGATACCACCTCACACCTTTCAGAATGGCTAAAATTAACAACTCAGGCAACAACAGATGTTGGCGAGAGAACACCCCAAAGTGTTCAAAAAGGAAACCCTTTTGCACTGCTGGTGGGAATGCAAACTATTGCAGCCACTCTGGAAAACAGTATGGAGGTTCCTCAAAAAATTGAAAATAGAGCTATCCTACAACCCAGCAGTTGCACTACTAGGTATTTATCCAAAGGATACAAAAATGCTGATTCAAAGGGGCACATGCACCCCAACGTTTACAGCAACACTACTGACAATAGCCAAATTATGGAAAGAGCCTGCATGTCCATCAACTGATTAATGGATAAAGGAAATGTGATGTTTATGTGTGTGTGTGTGTGTGTGTGTGTGTTATTATGTGTGTGTATGTATACGTGTGCGCAAACACACACAGTGGACTACGACTCAGAGATCAAAAAGATTGAAATCCTGCCATTTGCAACAACACTGATGGAACTGGAGGGTATTGCATTAAGCTAAATAAGTCAAAGAAAGACAAATATCATATGATTTCACACATGTGGAATTTAAGAAACACAACAGATGAACACATGGGAAGGGAAGAAAAAATAAAATAAAAACAGGGAGGCAAACCATAAGAGACTCCTAAATACCAAGAACAAACTGAGTGTTGCTGGAGAGGTGTTGGACTAAATGGGTGATGGTCATTAAAGATGAGCACAGGGTGTTATACTTAAGTGATGAATCACTAATTTCTACTCCTGAAACCATTATTACACTATAGGTTTACTAACTTGGATTTGAATTAAAAAAAAATAATAAAAGTGCTTAGCATTTCTGGTCACCAGTTATTTGAAATTAATGACAATCATGACTGGGGTGCCTAGGTGGCTCAGTCGGTTGAGCGTCCAACTCGGCTTATGGTTCATGAGTTTGAGCCCCGCGTTGGGCTCTGTGCTGACAGCTCAGAGCCCGGAGCCTGCTTTGGATTTTGTGTCTCCCTCTCTCTGTGTCCCTCCCAGCTCATGTTCTGTCTCTCTCTCTCTGTCTCAAAAATAAACAATCATTAAAAAAGTTTTTTTAATTAAAAACAAAAGACTATCATGACATACCACTACATCCCCACTGAAATGACTAAAATATATCTTGATATGTGAATCTGTAGTGGGGCCAGTCTTACAAGTTGTAGGACTTTGTCCAGCAATGTTATACAATGCCAGTCATAAAAGTGCAGGAACTAGATGTCTGGATCTAATCATACTAACAGAATAAAAAGGCAAGAGCCTTGAATATATTGACAATAAAGTGACTGATCATGGGTTTTAGACTAGATAACAAAAATAAGTTCCAAAAGGAGTTAGGAAATTGGGGGTGAGGGAAATGTGGGTTCAGGGAATTCTGTTATTAATGTGAATACAAGAAACTGTTGACTTTGTTTTCATGAGTATTTTTTTACCCCAGAGAGCATATAACTGCCATGTGATAAGAATCAAGTAGAAAATAAGCTTAATACCTTCAATGCTGTATATCTGTACTCTTTCCTCAGGCACAGTCACTGCTTCCCATTGATGATCCTTAAATTTAAAAACAGGTTTGACCATAAATAAATAATTTACCCCTGCTTTACACCCTCTTTAAACACCAGTTTTTAAGTTATACAATCAAGTTTATTTTTTATTAAGTACCACTAAGTAACCAGTTGATACAACCTATTTCTTGCTCCATCAATTGATTGTGTAATAAATACATTACAGGCCACATTTAATCTGCTTGTTCACTTTTAAAACAAAATTTGATGGTATAATTTCCTGGTTTTCTATTCTTGACTACAAAAAAAAAAAAAAAGAGTAACTACCATTAATATATATTGGAGAATATCCTTTTTAAGAATGTTACCAAATCCTGTTATTTTGCCTTTGAAATACTGTGCGAAATCATGCACATTCATCAATTCCCACTCATTGACTGTCCTTAGATTCGAACACGGAATGCATATGAATAATAGCTGAAATATTTCCCCCTTCTCCCTTCCCAGTGCTTTTGCTGAAAATTTGTATAACGGGGTAACACTGATTTCACACATGCACAAAAGCTACAGGAAAAATTAGATTCCACTGCTAAGAGATGGGATCCGAAAACCTCCCACTAATCTGGTGAGGAAAACAGACCCAGTCCTTTTGCGGTTCGGGACAATTCATTCTAGGGAATTCACCTGAACCCTCCATCTGTTTGCTAACTGCCTCCACTCCTCGGCCTGGATTGAAACCGGTGCACAGGCTGAGGGCCCCACCGCTGCTACCGCTACTGCAACCACATCTCTGGCTACGGTGCTGGCTGCCCCATATACCGCAAAACCTCAGGGCCGGGAGGAAAGGGTCGGTCTTGTCTTTTCTGCCCGACACTCCGAGCAGTTTCAGGTCTCTCTGGGTATAAAAAAACTTGCTCCCGTGAGGCATATGCAGCTGGCCATTTTCAGGTTCTAACTGCAAAGTGATGCTTCCTGCTTTACTGCCTTCCTTTTTAAGAAATTTTTATCTTAGGGACATTTTCATATGGGTTAAAAGTACAAGTCCTCGTATAACAAAACCAACTGTGCCCTCGCCGAGCCTCCACAGGCCCCGGTACGCTACGCACATCTTGCTTCACCTTCACTGCCTACCCTCCTTCTATTGTATGCTCTTCCTCTTGACCTTGGTTTTTATTTGTGGGTTTTTTTTTTTTAACGTTTATTTATTATTGAGAGACAGAGAGACACAGAGCATGAGCAGGAGAGGAGCCGAGAGGTGGAGAGACACAGAACCCGAAGCAGGCTCCAGGCTCTGCGCTGTCAGCACAGAGCCTGACGTGGGGCTCAAACCCACGAACTGCGAGACCATGACCTGAGCCGAAGTCGGACGCTCAACAGACTGAGCCACCCAGGCACGACGACCTTGGTTTTTATTTAATCTATCATCCTGGCCATCGGTTTGGAAAAGCTCTTATTCTTAAAGTAAAACAGAGTACCTCACAAAAACCCTCCTTTGAATCCAATCTCACTTTAGCGACTACTGTGCCTTCCCCTGACTTGGCATCCTGACTTCTTGCACAGACATGCAAACATTCCAGGAATGTGCAAACCGCATGGCTTCCATAGAACTGCTGTCTCACGGATCACCAGTTCTGATGTCAGTTAACACTTGATTTGACACTGTTCACCATTTCCACCCTCATAAAAAACACCCTTCTCTTCACTTTCATAACATGACACCCTTCCAGTTTGTTCTCTTTTGGCTGATTCTGTAAGTGTCCTTTGGGCTAGCATTCCTTCTACCTATGCTGTGTATATCTGTGGTTCCCAGTTCCCAGATCATTACATCATTACATCCCATGATCGTGTTTATCATCTATACATAGATGGCTTCTAAATCTCCACTGTGCACACTTCCCTCACTTGAACTTCAGATCAGTATATCCAACTGCCTAGCAGACATCTTTGCTGAATGTCCCACAAGGATCTCCATGTCAAACATGCAAAACTGAACTCCCCCTATTTCTGCTACAGAACGCATCCTCCTGTGACACAGCTCTATCCACCCACTCAAGCTTTATTAATCCTTCTTTCTCTTTTTGCCAGAGAAAAATCAGGTCTGCTCAATTCTCTTTTCAAGTCTTCCTGGAATCCATTCATTTCCATCCATCTCTACTGTCACTTTCCAAGATCACACCAGCATGACTTCTCACCAGCAGTACCACAGGTCTCCTGCCACTGGTCTTGTCCCTTTTTAATCTGTTCTCCCCACCCCCCGCAGAAGAATCTTTAACAAGAAGGTGAGCCTCAGTGCCTAGCATAAATCTTGCACATAGTAATTTCTTACTTAATGTTCCTTGAATTGATGTTACTTCCTACTTGTAACCCTTCTTTGGCTCCACACTGCTTTATTTCTTTCCAATCTCCTTTCCACTCTATGTACTAACCATACCATAAATCTTTCAGTTCTGTGAGTTTTCTATTCACTCATTCTTGCAATAAATTTGAGTCCTTGATTAGCTATAAATAAGAAGACACAAGTCCTTGATTTCATAAATCTTATACTCTGTTGGGGGAAAACAAACAACAAACAAAATGATTTTAAGCAACAATTACTACTGTAAGGGAAATAAAACAAGACAATGTGATATAATGTGGTTGGGAGGCAACTTTAGACATTAGATGGAGTTACCAGAGAATATCTCCATAAAGAAGCAATATTTGTACTGAAACCGAAATGGGAAGAAACTAAGATGCAAAGATCTGGCACCTTCTAGGCAGAAGAACCAGCAAGTAGAGAGATCCGAAATGGGCATGATCTTTGTTAAAGAAATAGAAAAAAAAAAAAAAAATGAATGTGGCTGGAACATAGTAAGCATAGAGAATGGTCCTGAGATGTCAGAGAAACAGCCAGGGGCCAGATCATAAAGACCCTCATATACAATGTTAAAGAGACAAAAGATGGGTTTTAAGCAGCCACTCTACAGAGTATGGATTCTAAGAAAGTCAGAGAGAATACAGGGAGAATGTACTATTGCTACAGAAATCCAGAAAGGAGGGGATTCTGAATACGTGTTTTGGAAGAAAAACCTCCCTACATTTGTAGATCAGTATCTGGAACACAGCAGGATTTAACACTTATAAATGCATTTTATACTATCCCTACCATGTATCATACTATAATTGCTTATTTTCTTGTCGGAATCATTCCATAACATCAAACTGAGTAAAGGTAGGGACTATATCAATCCTATTCTATCTTCTTCCAAAATGAAATCCCATTCCTAAAAATCCAGTTAAAAATATTCCTACAAACCGTAAAAGAATAATTACACTAATGAAAACTGTCAGTGACCCTGAGAAGCAGTGCTAGTATCTGGAACTCAATTTTAATTAAGTATTCTATGAAGATACTCTAACATAAAAAGAAATAATGTGGAAATCTTCAGGAGCATTTTGTTAAGGTCTATCCATAGTTTACCTGGAACAAAAAGCAGTATTTTACAAGAGCAGACTAAAATGACTAAATCCTCATTAAAGTATCCGCAACCACATCTGATTAGTAAATGCGGATCAACTCTTAGTTGGATGTTTACGAAGTGACTATATGGTTAGGACTAGAAGCTTGCCTACGGACCAAATATTAAGGATAGCTATTTGGAAACAATGACTCAAGAATTCTGCTCAGGTTAAAAAGAAGTCAGTAGAAAATATACCATCTGGCTGGAAAGTTTAAACATAGCTATTAATATAGCACATAAAGAAGCAAATCTCTTCCAAATACCACCATAAGAATCAATCCCTCTCTATTTTCAAACAGAAGATTTTAGAAGGTATAAGACCACTCGTCATTACCTGTTAATATTTTTAAGTGAGTGCCTCTGTATTTGAGTAACTGGTGTCTTTTCTAAATTTCACTCTTGTTCATATGAATGTTAAATGTTATATCATTAACATGTAATTTATTTCTGAAAAGCTCAGATTGAAAAACTAGTATTAAAATTTAGCATTTTCTGTTGCAATAAAACATCAGAAATAATTTTCATTTCTAATTAACTGCTAAAGGGTTACCATGCTCATCAAAACTATGGGGCTAATACTAAAATCTATTAAAATAGCTAGAAAAATAAACATACAAAAAAATCCACATTCTTAAATTAAGACATTGTAGACGTACATAAACAAACATATAAAATGGTAGATGGAATAAAGCTTACGTCATTATCTCCAGCAACGTAGAATGATAGAGCCTGGCTCCCAAGATTAAAATCTATCCAAAATTCCTCAAGTTTTTCATCTGAAGGTATTTTCAACTAATAAAACAAATATATAAAACTGTTACAGACTATGATTTTAAAAACAACAACAGAAAATGAGGCCTATGTTATGTTCATGGTTCAGTTTTGTTTGTGTGTTTGTTTTTAAGAAAAGAGAAAGGTGAGGAAGATAAAGGGCAGACAAGTAGAGCATTTAAACCAATTTAGAAACAATCAAAAGAAATGCTTCTTTAATATTTTACACAGAAATGAGCTCTAAGAAATCACAAACATTCCAAGTGTAAATAAAGGTTAACAATATCAATCTGAATATATTAATGAATGATAAATCAATTAGTGGGCTTAATTAAGGGAAAGAAAGAAAATCTGAAGCACAGACTTTTATTTAAGTTATCCTTGGCTATAAATATATCACTTCAGAAAACACACACACACACAGAATACTAGACTAGACTAGCTGTATCTGTGATCAAATTATGACTATTTTTAATGTTCTTGTCAATTTATAAGCTGTAATTGACTTGACCCTGGTATCAAAATTCATCCAATAACTAAAACATGTTAAATTCAAAACTCACCTCATGTTTATCAAGAAATGCTGATAAACAAGGAAATGTAAAGACCCTGAAATAAAAAAGTAGTTTGCACTAAAGATTAATAGGCCTTCACAGTGTAATCTTGACCAGCCATAGAGAGCATATCTAGGATCAGAAGGAAATCAGGAAGTAGGCATAACGACGGAAATCAAATCATCTTTTCTTTCTTATTACTTTTTTTTAATGTTTACTTATTTTTGAGAGAGACAAATAGAACATGAGTGGCAGAGGGGCAGAGAGAGGGAGACACAGAATCCAAGGCAGGCTCCAGGCTCTGAGCTGTCAGCACAGAGCACAACGCAAGGCTTGAACCCACAAGAGGCAAGACCATGACCCTGAGCAGAAGGCAGACGCCCAACCCTTATCCTTCTTCATTACATTTTAAAATAAGAGTTTAATGGAAATTTGTTTCTGTGTATTATTTTGAGGATACTACTCAACCTTCCATTCTGACTCGAGTGAGTGTACCAATTTACTTTTCATGCCATTGACTCAGAGTAGAAATTCCTAATTTAGCAGATACTTTCAGTACAGTGGAAGCTCCCATAGGATTTATGTGGGAAAAGAAGAGTAGAAATAAATAATACTGCTGATAAAAATGACCTAGGGGGCGCCTTAGTCTGTTTAAGTGTCCAACTCTTGATTTCAGCTCAGGTCATGATCTCACAGTTAGTGGGTCCAAGCCCCACATCGGGCTCCACACTGACAACATGGAGCCTGCTTGGGATTCTTTCTCTCCCCCTTTCTCCACCCCTCCCCCACAAAAGCTCACATGGTGGCTCCCCAAAAAATAAATAAATAAATAAACTTAAAAAAAAAAAGACTGAATTCACAGAACACTTTCTTGGGCAGATAATATTATGAGCACTTAGCATATGATCATCTAACTTAATTTTCACAACAAACGTACGAGGTAGGTGTTAGTATAATTTTACAGCTAAGGAACTGAGACAAGTAAGTTTAGTACTTTGCCCAACATTACAATAGGAAGAGGAGACCTATAATTCAAATCCAAATAGCATGAGTCCCTGCACTTAACCCTCAGCCTGTCTTTTGTTTCCTAAAGTAAATGTGAACTCACACATCCAATAAATGTATCCTGAGCATCTAAAATACAGTGCAAGACACTGAACTCCAAATACTATTCTTTTGTTACTAACAAAAGTGATAATTATGATAATTACCTTTCATTCATGCCCATTCCCGAGATTAGATAACCTCAGGAAGGTTAGCCTTAGTGTATGTTAATTATAAAAAAATGTATTTGTTTGTCGTATATTTTTATTACAGTACGTGGAGAAAGGAGGTAGCTCAAGTAATATTTATGCCTAGATTTTTATAATAATGCAAATGGAATTCTAAATTATAGTAAATCAATTTCAAACACTCAAAGTTATTAATATTAACTAAAAATGCATGTTTCCTCTAAAAAGTATGAAGTAAAATAAGACCAGTGGAAGATTATTTCAGCCTACCAATGTAGTACCTTATTACACAGTGTTACAATAGGATATTGTTTTAAGTATCTCTGTGCATTTTCCATTCCAACACAACAAATAAATTTTAAAGGTTCAACACTGTGTACTCCCTCTTGAGCTCTAGTTCTTTGTCAGTAAATGGTTGAATACTGTATTATGCTTACCTTCTCTTGTCTCCAAGCATGCCATTTACAAGGTTGAGAAATACTCTGCAATCCTAATTTTAAAAAAAAGAGAGACTTTTAAAAAGCAGAGTGATTTTTAAAAACTGTTGTTAATTTGATATTTTTTTATACTACTCACTGTTTCAAATTCAGAGTCTTTAATTCCTTTAAATGCATTAGCAATAAAATCCATTGAAAACCACTGACATGAAAGTTCCTGTCTTTGTTTTTCTGAAGTCATTCTACACAGTGCTTCTACGATACCTACTTGTAAATCATAATCTTGAAAAAAATCGTTAATATGTTATTTGAAATTGTGAAAAAGAAGCTCACACGTCATCATTTATAAGGTATTAGAACAAGCAGGAGAAAGAAAGAAAACGTTAGTGTAATTCACTCTTTTTTTTGCCATTTTCTTTAGAAGAATTACATCTATCCCATCATCGCAAAAATGAACACAGTCCAAATAATAAGTTTACCAGCAGAAAAAAGGAGTAAAACTTTTCCCCAAAACAGGATATTTAAAAGAAACTCCTAAATATTCAAAGGCTCTGCCATTCCATTATTAGAGTTGTGAATTGCAAAATAACTCATACAATAATCTATAAATCACAGAATCTTTTACTTTTGTACTATGTTTATAGTTATTCCAAAGTACTTTAACCAGTGGTCTGTTCTATATGTAAATCACTACACATCAAAATGTTCTCATATGAAACTGACAAAAGAAAATTTGAGTTCTTCTAATAAACACATTGTTTAAAAACAAACTTATTAGTCCCTAAAATATTAAAACTCCCAATTCCAAATATAAAACACTATTTGAGGAATTTCTTAGGAAAACTAATTCAAATCTATTAGAAAATTAAATTATTATTCATAAATCTACAACAGGCATAAATTATATTTAACAACTCCTATTATCATGCTTAATTATTATTTTAGCCCCATAGATACAGATCATTTCTTATTAGTAATTAAAAATTGCTCAATTGTACAGAGTTTATAATTTCCTCACATAATCTCACTACATTAAAATGTTAATGTTATTTTGACTAAGAAGATATTATATTCTATTAATAAATCTTGAATAATTTCAAATAGGAACATTTGAAAAAAACATACTTACCTCCAGCATCTAAAATCCTTTCTCCCATACTACTCCTGTAAACCAAAATAACAGATCATATACTAAACTAGTATCAATTAAATAGAAAACCCATGTATTTGGGGGGGAAATTTTCACTAAAACTTACAATTGGCTAGTATCACAGATCTCTGCAGGACATATAGCCATAAATTATATTACAAATCTAAAACAGCTTATCAGTTTTAATTATTAATGCAACTCATGGTTGCCTATAGCCTTGTAAAATATCCTTTAAATTATTGACTTGAACCACTAATGAGAGCAATATAATACAAATTATTACATGAGAATAAACATTTCTTGGTCAGAGAGTATTGTTCTGGCGTCTTGAGGCATTCTGTCAAGCATAACATTCATTTTTTTTAGAGCCTAGAAAAGAAAAAAAGATAATCCATTAACTTTATATATTCAGTTATATAAATATATACATGTGTATATTTAAGTATTTAAAGAAATATTCTAGGTATACAAACTTAGGAGCCTATTTAGCACAGCATTTTATGCAGGGAATAGAGAAGGGTGGAGGGAAGAATATAAACTAAAACAGTGAATACAAAAACACATGACAAGGATATCAAAAATAAAATATACCATGATACCTACACTTATCAAAAACAGAATACCATGAGTCCAGTTCTACTCTTTGCAATAAGACATAGGTTTTCTATCACTCTATTTTAAGAACTAAAGCAAAATTATGATTTGTTCTTACGGTTACCTATACGTACACACATACATATAATAATACAGGTTATTTTTAGGATTTAAATACTGAGAACTCCTAATATCTGGATGGTTGAACTTATTTTCATCTGAGCTATGTGTACATAAACCCAGATGGCTATGACTATTCAATAAATATTTAGGTAACATTTATTCATCATTTCAGGCAATAAATTAAGACAGCAGAAATACAATACATAATTAATTGAATACCAAGATAAAATGATTATTCAATTTGATGAATTGCTACTATATTTTCTTCACTTTCTCATTTTTAGGTTTTAAAAGAAAATCTAACAAATGACTTTACCTCTTGCTGAATACAAATATTCACTCTTGAGTCAATAACCAGGACACAGATTTGAGGTATAAAATTTTCCGCTACTTGCCTTTTACCTGAAAGTGTTAAATCATTAATAAATGTATATTTTAAACCATTTTAAATGACAGTCTTTTCTTATTTGAGTTAATGAAAGAATGCACTAGTTCAGACATGGCCCACTGTCTAGATGGGCATCAGAAAACATGAAATCCAATCCTACCTCTTCTATGAACTAGCTCTGTGGCTCCGAAGAAACACCATTCAACAGAATGACTCATCTTAATGGCAAAGGAAAAACCCCAGATTCAGCTTCTCCTTTTGGGCACCTAAGGCAGTACTGACTTATAGTTCAAGAGTTGAAATTTCTATAGTGAAGTTCTTATGAAAACAGGCCTCATGAATTTAGTCATACAGTAAAACCTTGGATTAAAAGTAACTTGTTCTGCGAGTATTCCACAAGACAAGCAAACATCTCTAGTAAATTTTAACTTGATAAATGAGCAAGGTCACGCAATACGAGTCGTACGTGATGCCGAATGTCACCTGATCACAACCAGCCAATGGGTCTTCTCTCTCTTTCTCTCTCTGAAGGATCATGGGTGACCATCTCCCATGCTCACGTGCTCAGTTTCAAGATGTGGTATTTGGCAGAAATCAGTGATTATTCAGGACATTGGAAGGTGCCCACAATTGGTGCTAGTGTATTTTTTGTCATTTTGAAGCACCTATGGACAGTCCTTTGCTTTTCCAGGCAAGAGTGAGCTTAGGAATGCTTTGCTTCATTCTAGGTCAGTCTGCCTACAGATATAGATCCTTTCCTCTGCTGCCGTATTGCCAGTGACATTATACAGTATATGGCAAGAGTTTATTAATACCGTAGTCAACATCGGGCGAGCGTATACAATGGCTCCCAGCAGAAAAAGGCTGAAAAGAAAGGTGGTTAGAAGAAGAGAGGATTATGGTGGAAGTTAAGAAGGAAACCATCGAGAAGTACGAATGAGGTATGCAGTGGCCAAAACTGCAAGATTTTGTAAGAAGTCTACGTCTGCATCTCGTCTGTAGAGGAAGAGGAGAAGAGGAAGAGGAGAAAAGGCAGAGGAATCCCTCACCTCAAATGAAATTAGGGAGATGTGTAAAATGTGGGAAAAAGTACAACATTTTGTAGAACATCACCACCCGAATAAGGCTGTAGCAGTGCAAGCGATGAATCTGTTTAACGACAATGCAATGTCACACTTCTGCAAAATCTTCTAAAGAAGGCAAAAGTAAGTGTCATTGGATAAGTTCCTTGATTAAGTTGCACAAAAAGAAAAAGATTCCATAGATAGCAGTGATGCAGTCAGTGATAGAGAAAGCTGTCCTACACAATTACCTTCCTCTCTCTTCTCTCCTTCATCCACGCCACAAAAGTTTTCAAAGGTAAATGCAGGTTCATTTGTGTATTTTTCTTTATATTTTGTATTTTATAATTTTGTACTATATTACAATATCATAATCATTTTTATATGAATATTTTTGGGTTGTGGAACAAATCATCTGAGTTTCCATTTCTAACAGGGAAATTCACTTCGATATACAAGTGCTTTGAATTACAAGCATGTTTTCGGACTGAGTTATTCTCATAAACCAAGGTTTTACTGTATACTGTAAATTCCATAATGGCCATAAACTCTTGTCGATATAAAGATCTAAATATTTGAGCTTTTTCTAAAAGTTAACCCTATTCTCAAAAGAGCAGGCTTTATCAATACTAAATATATTCAGAGGAATTTGCCACATGCTATTTTATAATGCAAAGATAAAAAATAATTTTAAATAATGGCAATACTGCAACAGAAAATATACAAATTTCCAAAGTGACTACATTGAAGGAAAAAAAAAATCATTCAATGAGATAAAAAGATATAATGATTGGGGCGCCTGGGTGGCTCAGTCGGTTAAGCGGCCGACTTCAGCTCAGGTCATGATCTCACGGTCCATGGGTTCGAGCCCCGCGTCGGGCTCTGGTGCTGACAGCTCAGAGCCTGGAGCCTGTTTCGGATTCTGTGTCTCCCTCTCTCTGACCCTCCCCCGTTCATGCTCTGTCTCTCTCTGTCTCAAAAATAAATAAATGTTAAAAAAAAAAATTAAAAAAAAAAAGATATAATGATTTACTTAAAAATTTTTTTGATTACTTCATACTCACTGGTGCCCTAGGATGGTTTTCTTCCCTAAAAACTTAAGAATTTAGACTAGACTGTTAAATCAACTGCAAAGCAATCAATGAAAAGGTAGCATCAACTACCATTGAAATAAATAGCAATTGAGCTTTTCAAAGGTTTTGGTTTTGAAGGCAAATTGTTCCTTTATTTACAAACAATTCACCAGCCTCAATGACTAATCCTAGGTAATTCTTCCTCAACCAACAGAGATAAAATAATTTGGACTGATTGCTTGGCACAAAAAAAGGGCTACTCACAAGTGAGGATGAGTTGTAATGTGTTCTCTATTTTGAAAATTTTGTCCCATTAGATCAAGAGTTGGCAAATTATGGCCCACAAACCAAATCCACCCCACTGCCCATTTGTATGGCTGTATTACTCATCAGCAGGTGACTCTGTGGAAATATTTGATTCAATCATGTTTCACTGAACCAGCAGTAGCAAAGCGAATTTCATTCTACTCTCATGAACTTAGCCAACATCAGTTACCACTGAATGGTTTCTGTAATTAATTAGCATGGGCTGCAGAGTTGATGTTTCTTAATGAATCTGACACAAAATTACAAGGCAAAATCATGCTGATATGACAAACTTATACTTCACTGAAGTCATTTCAATGAAACTAAGGTTATCTGAATCACAAGTTATGCTAAACTGTTTTATACATTTCCCACGCTGTCAAAAATTAAAACAAGGAGTGACATCTCCATTCTCACACAAATTTACAGGAGTACATTTTTTCCAAACTCCAGCTGCAGGTTGAGCAGCATTTTTGGACACTGACAAAGTGCAAAGGACATTCCCATATTTCAAAACCCATTTAAATGTGCAATTGAGGGGGGTCTACCTAACCTTCAGTTGACAGTCATTCATCTGCATGCAATGACATTCTAAAAAGCAAATATTAAGAAAGGAATCTAATCTTCTACAAATGCTTTCCAAGTGATGAACACGCTCAATTAAAAATCATGCTCATGAACTGATATTTGGCATTATCCACATGAAGAGACAGTTTCTAATATACATAAAATCTCATTACAGATAAGCATAAAAAATGAACATTTGCAATGAATTCTGATAACAGCAAACACTAACTCTGAACCGTAATTAAGTGAAATGTCATCCCCTCAAGAGTACTATTCTCATTAGTTGACCTATTACAGAAACATTGTACTCAATTTTATAATATTTTGAATTGTATAAATAAAACATCTGTGGATATATATTTTCTTGTTATATAAGTGGCTATATAATATTCTCACTTTCTTTTTCTTGGTCCTAATATAAAGCTTATAATGTTTACTATCTGTCCCTTTACAGAACAAGGTTGTTGATCCCCAAATTAACTAGTAGATTCCTAATATTAGCACAATACTATGAGGATTGCAAAATTATACTAAAACTCTAATAGGAAATTATTGATTTAATAGAAGTAAAATGCTTATTATACCTTCATCATTGAAGTCATGTATGACCTGAAAAAAAAGTGAATAATATTTAGTTTGTAATTTACTATCTTATAAGCCATTAAAAATAGTATTAAAATAACAGATCACATTGGAACTCACCATGTAATTATTTAACTTTTATTTATTAACTATTTAATTACATTAATCAGGATAAGTGCTTTAAACAATCTGAATAGAGTACTTAAATCAAGTCACTAGCCAATTTGTTAGTGACTTTTAGGCTCAGAACATATAGAACACAAATTGTTTTTTAAGTAAACAGACTTGTATGATTAGTTAATCAATGTGATTTTTACCATCAAAAGATCAAGTAAGTCTTCTATCATATTTATAGCTGCCTCATCTTTGGAATTTCCTCGACTGAGAATAATCTCCTTGGATTTTTCAAACCAGGCAACCATGTAAAAAAAGAAATGTGCATATTAATTACTTTGAATTCAATTTTAATAATTTTAAGAATGTACTTATCTTTGCATAAACAGTAAACCTAGGAATAAAGAAACATCAAAAATAAAAATTCCAGTATTATATGAAAATAAGTTTATGTTTTTAAACATCTTTCTTGTTTTCATTTTTTGGTATCTCACCATATTTTTCCATTGTTTAGATGGGAATAGATGAACTAATCCTAATTCTAGGTAGACCACCTTTCTTTTCCCCTTCAAATACCTAGTTCAGGTACATTCATTAACAGATAAAAATAAATTTTCATCATATATTAGATTATTTTGGCATTATCACTATTTGAAAAGTTTTAGTATTATTTTATTGAATTTTTAAAAATTTTTGTAACATTTTATTCATTTTTGAGAGACAGAAAGAGACAGAGTGTGAGCAGGGGAGGGACAGAGAGAGAGAGGGAGACACAGAATCCAGAGCAGGCTCCAGGCTCTGAGCTGTCAGCACAGAGCCCGACGCGGGGCTCGAACTCATGCACTGTGAGATCACGACCTGAGCCAAAATCAGATGCTTAACCAACTGAGCCACCCAGGCGCCCCTTAATGAATTTGTTTTAATGAATTATTTTATTTTAATGAATTCAGATATTTGAGTAGATATTACATCCCAGGTACTGTTCTCAGTGTTAGGTACACAGAAACGAACAACACAAATAAAAATCAATATCCCACATTCTAGCATGGGAAGTAGAAAATAATATAAAAAGAAAAACAAATAATGCTAGATAGTAAACAGATAAAGCATGCAAAGGCCTCAGGGAGTCTTGTGATCTCAAATTCACATGATTATCAAGGAGCCTATGTACAGAATGTCCTTTTGATCTTCATCTTTGTAACACGTAGCACAGGTTATAGAAACATTTATTTTATCTAAAAGTTTTTATAAAGTTCTCAAATTTCTTTTTCAACGGTTTGAGCTGTTAATTTTATTAAACGACACACCTTTAATCATACTCCCTCACATCAACATCACACATTTTGTACTTATCTTCTGGACTAGTCCTTGTTTTATCATAGTTAAAAGTCCGGCTTGCCCCAATATACTGATATTTTTACCACATCTTCCAAAAGAAACAAAAATGGTTGAAACAGTTTGGATGTCCTTTTTATTAAGCTCCTGAAACAAAAGGATACATGTAAACATCTGTAAACACAAAACAGTACAGAATTGGCATTGTGCTAGGAGCTTTATAATCCTCACAAATCCTGTAAGTTTGCCATTATCCTAATGTCCATATTGCAAAGTACAAAAGTGTGGTTTAGGAGAGCACTAGGGTGGCCTAAAGCCACCCAGCCAATGAGTGACAAACTCAGTATAAAAATGCAGATTTGTATAAATTCCTGCAACTTTAGACTATGATGCAATGCATCAGTTACCTTCCATTCTACAAAGCTCTATGTATGTAACTAAAGGATAAAAGAAATTTTTACTCAATTTTTAGATTCATGATAACAAATCTCCTACTGGGGGAGACTGTCAATACTCACTTTTTCTCATGTATAAAAATACCTTACATATGATAAATCAAGTCCAAGGTTGTAGATAATTTTTGTTTTATTTGTTTTATTTTTGAAAACACCAAGCTCTGGCCCATAACATGAAGAATATGCTGATGGCTTTTTAAAAAGTTGCTCAAACTTCAAACAGGTAGACTATTTTTCCCCAGTTTAGGTAACAGTTAATAATTATGGGATCACTATGTAAACATAGCTTTGTGTATGTTGTATTTAGAAAACAGCAGACCGATATGTTACTTGGGATTCCTCAGGCTTTTTTTGGTTTTTAATGAGCACTTACTGGGGCACCTGGGTGGCTCAGTCGGTTAAGTGTCTGACTTTGACTCAAGTCATGATCTCGTGGATCATGAGTTCAAGCCCCACATCGGGCTCTGTGCTGACAGCTCAGAGCCTGGAACCTGCTTCGGATTCTGTGTCTCCCCCTCTCTCTGCCCCTCTCCTGCCCATGCATGCTCTCTCTCTCTCTCTCTCTCAATAATAAATATTTAAAAAAATGAGCACTTATTTATATAACTATAACCGAATTTGCCAAAGCCTTTTTATTCATTTTTTCCAATGGAATATTTCTTCCTAGAAAGTAGAGTGCTATCTAATAATTTCAATAATCATTCAAAGAAAAGGAGTACTTACCCTGCATACAAGGTCATCCAACTTGTGTAAAAATTGCTTGCTGCATTTAATCTTTACATCTTCACAAACACCAATTTGTAAAAGTGTTTTTAAAGGTTTGAAATCATTTTTTCTTAAAGCATCATCAATGCATTTTTCCAACTGCTAGAGAAATATAGTTAATGGCACATATATTGAATCAAAACCAAAATTATCACCTTATGCAGTCTAGTCTTCACATGAAAATTCTCAACAGATC
The DNA here is from genome assembly GCF_027475565.1 of Acinonyx jubatus. Classification (NCBI taxonomy): domain Eukaryota; kingdom Metazoa; phylum Chordata; class Mammalia; order Carnivora; family Felidae; genus Acinonyx; species Acinonyx jubatus. The sequence continues at coordinate 3,623,811 of NC_069388.1, read as the reverse complement.
TTATGTCAATTCACTTTATTAAAAAAAACACCTGTACACTATTAAGTTTGAAGTAACAGAGATCAAGTTTCTTTGATAATAGCCAAGATTCTATATAAAATATATATATTCTAATAATTTTCCATTTCACATCCTTTAAAGTCATCAGTACGATGAATTAAAAAAAAAAAAAAAAAAAAAGACCCAGGGCACCTGGGTGGCTCAGTCAGTTAAGAGTCGGACTTCAGTTCAGGTCATGATCTCACAGTTTATGAGTCTGAGCTCCATGTCGGGCTCTGTGCTGACAGCTTGGGAGTCTGGAGCCTGCTTGGGATTCTGTGTCTCCCTCTCTCTCTGCCCCTCCCCCGCTCACACACTCACTCTCCCTCTTTCTCTCTCTCTCCTACCCCCCCCCCTCAAAAAATAAACATTAAAAAAAGTTTAGGATGCGCCCGGGTGGCTCAGTCAGTTGAGCGTCCGACTTCGGCTCTCAGGTCATGATCTCGCGGTCTGTGAGTTTAAGTCCCGCATTGGGCTCTGTGCTGACAGCTCGGAGCCTGGAGCCTGTTTCAGATTCTGTGTCTCCCTCTCTCTCTCTGTCCCTCCCCCACTCATGCTCTGTCTCTCTGTCAAAAATAAACATTAAAAAAAATTTAAGTTTAAAACAAAGACCCTATTAATAAAAGAAGTGAAATAAACTATATAGTAACTAATACTTAACACCATGGAGAAAACCCTAACACATCCGAGTGTAAATTTCTTAATGAGGTTTAGTTTTTTAAAAATGCTTAAAGACAGACAAAAGCACTGTTTGGAAACCACAAGTCAATACAATTTAAGAATTCACTTAGTATCCTGTGCACTTTTTAACTTTTACAGAATCCACCATCCTTACTACTAAAGCATAAACCACTAATAAGGAATTTTTATACTACAATCTAAACCTCAGATTTGGTGGTAAACTACATACACATTAAATACATATATTAAAACTTTTTACCTAAATGATAGTATCTTACAATTCTAAATCCTAACATAAAAATACCCAGGCACTGGCTATATATGCATCACTGTGTAATTCTTGTCAATGTAAAAGGTATATGTAAATAACCAGCATCTTTCATACCTCACAAGTTATAATAGGTTTTGAAAACAAATTTATCAAAAAAAATGAAAGAATAGCATTTCATTTAAATTATTCTACTCTGGAGGGGCACCCGGGTGGCTCAATCAGTTAAGCATCCAACTTCAGCTCAGGTCATGATCTCACAGTTCATATGGGTTAAAGCCCTTCGTTGGGCTGTATGCTGACTGACAGCTCCGAGCCTGGAGCCTGCTTCAGATTCTGTGCCTCCTTCCCTCTCTCTGCCCCTCCCCAGCTTGCGCTTGCTCTCCCTCTCTCTCAAAAGTAAATAATATTAAAAAAAAATTTTAGTTAAAAAATGTTAAACTATTGTACTCTTGACCATTTCATAAAAAGAAGTAGGCTTTGTCTTTCCTAAAAATATAGCACTTAACACTTGTAAATAAACCAAAATGATTTTAGGAATTAAAATATTTCCTTTTGGTTTAGGACCACATACCTGGAGATCTGGTCTTATTGGCATTTTGATGTAATTTTAAAACAGCAAGACAAAACAAACACCTATAAAACAAAATATATGCTTTCAATACCTTATAATCTATTCTATATATGTTTATTTACAGTTCAAAAATCTTAACACACATAAATAAGCTTATACCAAAGGCAAATAATTTCTTCAAGTTCCTCACCATTTAAACATGAAATTACACATTTGAATTTGACTAAAGAAGTTTCTGGAAGAAAGCCTGAAGATCATTTATTCAAGCCTTCTCTTTTTGTAGATTACTTAAATAAATGTCCAAAGTCTTGCCGAAAGGTCACAAAACTAGTTAGTGAAAGAATACAAACCTGGACTTTCATGAGCAATTCCTGCTGTATGTGTTTCAACTTTGGGAACAAGAGGAAAACGAATCTTTAATTAATGTGTAAATGAAATTCAGTCTAGTAACCTAATACTCTTATAAGAAGGGGGGAATATCCCAGTACGTTACCAAAGAACAGGATATAAGAGAATAGACAAATACAGAATGAAGGGAATGCGGAAAAGAAAACCTAAGAACATTGTCCCTTCAAAGAAGAATGGAAAACAGGAATGAATTGGGTTACCCTGATTGATTCACAAAAGCATCTAACATTTTCAAATGTAATTTAGATGTTAGCTCTATAAAGGAAAAGAAATACCATCTTTCCTAGACATTATAAGTGGAACAATTTAAAAATAATCTGTACTTAAAGAGCTCTGTAACAGAAACACCAGGAAATCCACCATAGAGAGGCAATTAATTAATCCAAGGTGAATACAGGACCATGTATTCCTAAGAGAACGAGTGGCATTCGTCACAGTCTACTTTCTTGCACACGCTAGTAGAGAAATGTAAGCGCCAACAAGGGCACACATATCAGGCACGGAAAAGGCATGAGTAAAAAATCTCTTATAATTTCAAATTAACTCTAGGGGGAAATATCTGATCCTCAGAGAAACATTCGCTCCATGTTTATTAGGAGCCAAGTCTAATGATGCTTTTGCAGCACTGTGGTAAGTGGCAACAATTCAAAAGTACCCAGATAGGCGTTGGGAATGGGAGGGAGAGTGAAGAATGAATAAATAAAATGTGGTATATGATAATCAATTTTGTAAACGTAACAGATGAACCAGAATTTTAGATATCTGCAGTCAAGTTAAATTAAAAAACAATGTTGCCAAATGATACATACTGTGTAATGGCATTTATGTAAAAAAAAGAAACACCGTCTTATGTATGATAATATCTCTAGGTGTGAGTATACACATATTTGCACACATGTTTGTGTGTATTTGTGTGTGTGGTAGGGGGAGATAGAGAAGGAGAGAGGTAGGGGGGAGAGAACGAGAAAGGGAGAGAGGTGGAGGGAGAGGGAGAGAGAGAGAGAGATACCTGTACCATTTCAGGACAGTTGGAAAGTTAGCTTACTGGCGAGGAAGAGAAGCGAATTCCACAGAAATGTAACTTGCTATTTGTCAGAGGCAGGCTTTACTTGTAATTTATGCTTACGTGACTTTTTAAAAGTACAATAAATTCTTGCCAAAATATAGGTAAGTGGAATCCAAAACATGGGAGATGTAAAATGTGGGTGGGGTTATAGTGAGGGGACAAAAATGACCAAGGCCAGCCTCGATAGTTAAGCAGGTGGGAAGTCTAGCTGGCTCCATCCAAACCTGTTCAGGGGCCAGCTGTGATTTTGTCCCCCCTGGTTGTGCTTGTCTGCTCTGGCCTCTATTGTATACTAAAGGGGCAATTCTAGGTCTGTGGCTAGCTGGGAATTCCAATACACCAGCAAGGATTCCAAGATCTCTAAGTAGCTGGAAGTCATTTTGTCACTCTGCCTAACTCAGAGAGATATGGCCCAGAAAATATTGGAAATGCAGGGATTCACTGTTTGCGTCCCCAATTCCGAAGAAGGGGTTTATCGATTTTCTATTTGGCTTAACTCTTTAATTCTCCCCAGGCCATCACAGAAGATAGAAATTTAGGTTGGTCCTGTTAGAGAAAGTTTTACTATACACTTACAAGATTTTAGTCCACCCCCCCCACAAACTTGCTTCATATATAGAAAATAGTGGGGGAAAGACATGAAAAATATTATCTCAAACACAGGAGTAAAAAATAAGTACTGAAGGTCAACAACCAAATGGGGGTTAATGAGGAACAGCACTGGCTAGAGACGCTTAAGTATCCATTACTGCCACTATTATCATAAGCCTAAAGCTTAGGGGGGTGGCTCTCTGTATAAGGGACTATTCCTTGGGTAATATGATCCAGAATATCACAAGGAAATGAAATGATAAAATGTATACAAGAAAAAGTTGATATATGTGAAAGGGCGGGCCTACGCCAGCCGACTCCATCTTGTTCTGTGTCCTTCACCTTGACCACACCTCCTCCCCTTGAGTAACCCCCCCCCCCTCACCTGCCTAACAGGACTCGACCCTTCCCCAGGACCCTTCCCCAGCCAATCGGCTGAGGCCATAGCCATTACCTCACCAACTGCCCCCAGGCCCCAATAAAACCTTTGTCCTTTTGAAACTCGCTCTCTTTCCCTGGTATCTCACCGCTGCCTCGGTGCAGGTAGGGGATTGAGCTCGAGCTAGCTCGAATAAAGGCTCTTTGCTTTTGCATCGGACTCGGCTCCCTAGTGGTCTTTGGGGATCACGAATTCTGGGCATAACATATGAAGGAGAGATGTAGATATTCCAGTATCTATTCAATAAGAATGCCAAAAATTATCTTAAAAAGACAGTGAGGGTGGTAACAGAATAACAGGCAAGAATTTCCCCAAAATAAACATACACATCCATGAATTTAAGGAGTCCACTGAATCCCAAAGAAGACAAATTTTGAAAAGTACATCTATAAACATTGTGAGGGTATTTCTGAATAATAAAAGAAAAAATCTTAAGTCACAAGAGCAAAAACAACAACATGTTTTCATAATACAATAAATTTAGACATCTGCTACAAAGATAGCTTTAAACTTCCCATCTATTTAGAAACTAAAATATGTGCATGTGAATAGTCCTCATGATATAAAAACAGAGAAATGAATAAATATTTAGTGAATGAGAAAATGTGTATATACAAAAAACTGTAAGACGCAACCAAAGCAATATTTAAAGTGAAATTCATAGACTTGGGCCAATCTACTGAAAAGTGACAAACAGTAGTAGCCTAAAGTAACAGGGTCACAGGGCCTCCAGATGGTAAAGTTATTAAACACTTTACAGTAACTATAAGTACTGTGTACATAAGGATTATTTAAAAAGACTGGGAACTTTGGCAGAGAACTAGAAACTGGGGTGGGGAGTAAGGAAGGCCACAGAAAATGTGAACAAGAACCACATAATTCTAGAAACAAAAAAATAGTCAATAACAAAATTATTTAGAACAAAATAGAAACACATAGATGAATGAAAATTACAGAAATGGGAGCCATATCAGAAAAAAATATCTACAAAGAAACAAAGATACACAAAAATATGGGGAGGGAGACTAGAAGACAGAACAACACAGAGGGTAAATAATAAAGCCCTATGTATCTGTAAATGAAATCCCTGGGAGATAGTGAATGGGGCAGAGGCAATAGCTAAAAAATGATGACTGAGAATTTCCCGAAACCAATAAAAGACATCACTATTGATTCAAAAAGCCCTATGAACCCCAGAAGGAAAAAGAAAAACTATACCCAAGTGTACCACAGAAGACTGCTAACCATCAAATACAAAAACATTAAAAGCTGCCAGAGACTAAAAAAAGACAGCTTACTTTTAAGTAGCCTGATAAGACTGATAGCCGAACAACAGAAACCATGAAAGCCAGAAGGCTTAGAACAGAATCTTCTTTAAAGTGCCTAGGAGGCGTCTGGGTGGCTCAGTCAGTTGAGCATCTGACTTCAGCTCAGATTGTGATCTCGCAATTTGTGGGTTCGAGCCCCCCACGTTGGGCTAGCTGCTATCAGCGAAGAGCCCACTTCAGATCCTCTGAACCCCTCTCTCTCGGCCCTTCCCCCATTCATTCACACTCTCTCAAAAAAGAAAAAATTTTTAAAGTGTCTAAAGATCAGACTTAACCTACACATTAGACCAGATGGACCTAACAGATTCATACAGAATATTTCTTCCAACAGCAGCAGGATACACATTCTTCTCAAGTGCACATGGAACATTCTCCAGCATAAGTCATATGTTAGGCCACAAAACAAGTCTTAGGAAATTTTTAAAAATGTAAATCATATCAAGCATATTTTCCAACCACAATGATATGAAACTAAAAATCAATTACAAGAGGGGCGCCTGGGTGGCTCAGTCAGTTGAGCATCCGACTTCAACTTAGGTCAGGATCTTGTGGTTCGTGGGTTCAAGCCCCGCGTCAGGCTCTGTGCTAACAGCTTGGAGCCTGGAGCCTGGAGCCTGCTTTGGATTCTGTGTCTCCCTCTGTCTCTGCCTCTCCCCACTCATGCTCTGTCTCTCCCTGTCTCTCTCTCTCTCGCTCTCTGAAAAATAAACATTTAAAAAAGTCAATTATGAGAAGAAAACCAAAAAAAAACAAACAAACCCACAATTATGTGGAGATGCTTCTGAACATGTTTCTGAACAGCCAACAAAATCAAAGGAGAAATTAAAAAAAAAATACCTTGAGACAAATGAAATGAAAAAACAACAAAACAAAAATTATGGAACACAGCAAAAACAATTATTAAAAATATTTCTTTATTTTGAGATGAGGGAGAGGGCAGCGAGAGGGAGAGAGAGAATCTCAAGTAGGCTCTAAGCCTGACCTGGGGCTCAATCCCACAACCCTGGTATCATGACCCGAGTCAAAATCAAGAATCGACTGAGCCACCCAGGTGCCCCATTTTTAAAAATGTTTGCAAAAACAGTTTTAAAAGATAAGGTTACACTGAAAAACACTTACAGTAAAAGAAAAAAAGATCTTAAATAAACAACTTAAACTTACACCTCAAAGAACTAGAAAAAGGAGAAAAAACTAAGCCCAAAGATAGTAGAAGGAAAGAAATAACAAAGATCAGCGTGGAAATGAAGGACACAGAGACTTAAAACACAATAGATCAATGAAAATAAGAGCTGGATTTTTGAAAAGATAAACATAATAGACAAACCTTTAGCTAGAGTTCCCAAGGGGAAAAAAAGAGGACTCAAATAAAATTATAAATGAAAGATACATTACAATTGATATCACAGAAATATAAAAAAATCATAAGACACATTAACAATTACATGTCAATAAATTGGACAACCTAGAAGAAATGAAACCTAGAAGAAACATACAATCTAGAAAAATACAAGACTGAATTGTGAAAAAATTCAAAATCTCAACAGATCAATCACTAGTAAGGAGACTGAATCCGTAAGTAAAAACCTCCCAACAGGGGGGCCTGGGTGGCTCAGTCAGTTGAGTGTCAGACTCCAGCTCAGGTCATGATCTTGTGGTTTGTGGGTTTGAGCCCCTCTTTGGGCTCTGTGCTGACAGCTCAGAGCTTGGAGCCTGTTTCGGATTCTGTGTCTCCCTCTCTCTCTGCCCATCCCCCACTCATGTTCTATCTCTCAAGAATAAACAAAATGTTAAAAAAAAAAATTGAGGGAAAAAAACAAAAACAAAACAACTCCCAACAAAGGAAAGTCCAGGGCAAGAGGCTTCACTGGCAAATTCTACCAAACATTTAGAGAAGAACTAACACCAATCCTTCTCAACCTCTTCCCAAAAACAGAAGAGGAAGGTACACTTCCAATTATGAGTTAGCATTCTCTTGATACCAAAGCCAGACAATGACACTACAAGAAATTACAAAGTACTGAAAGAAGAAACTACAAACACAAATTCTACAGCCAGCAAAAATACTATTCAAAATTAAAGGGAAGAGGTTTAGAGGAAACATACCTCAACATAATAAAGACTCCTACATGGAAAATGCACAGCTAACCTCATACTCGATGGTGAAAAACTGAGAGCTTTTCCCTTAATGTCAGGAACAAGACAAGGATGTCCACTCACACCACTTTTATTCAACACAGTACTGGAAGTCCTAGCCACAGCAATCAGACAAGAAAAAGAATAAAAGGCATTCAAATTGGCAAAGAAGAAGTAAAACTCTCATTATTTGCATATGACACGGTAGTATATATAGAACACTCTGAAGACTCAACCTAAAACTACTAGAACTGATAAATGAATTCAGTAAGGTCGCAGGATACAAAATCAACATACAGAATTCTGTTGCATTTCTACACACTAATAACAAAGTAGCGGGAGAGAAATTTACAAAACAATTCCAGGGGCGCCTGGGTGGCGCAGTCGGTTAAGCGACCGACTTCAGCCAGGTCACGATCTCGCGGTCCGTGAGTTTGAGCCCCGCGTCAGGCTCTGGGCTGATGGCTCAGAGCCTGGAGCCTGTTTCCGATTCTGTGTCTCCCTCTCTCTCTGCCCCTCCCCTGTTCATGCTCTGTCTCTCTCTGTCCCAAAAATAAATAAACGTTGAAAAAAAAAATTTAGAAAACAATTCCATTTACAATTGCACCAAAAATAATAAACACCTAGGAATAAACTTAAACAAGGAGGTAAAAGACCAGTACTCTGAAAACTATAAAACACTGATGAAAGAAATTGAAGACAGACACAAATAAATGGAATGATACTAGGATAGGGAGAGCAAATATTATTAAAATGTCCTTACTATTCAAAGTCGTCTCCAGATTTAATACAATCCCTGTCAAAATACCAAGAACGCTCTTCACAGAACTAGAAAAAATAATCCTAAAATGTGATTGAACCACAAACACCCCAAATAGCCAAATCAATCTTGAAAAAGAAGAAAAATGGAGGTATCACAATCCCAGATTTCAAGGCATACTACAAAGCTGTAAAAGAGAAGTCAAAATTGTATGGTACTGGCACACAGACACATGGATCAATAGAACAAAACAGAAAACCCAGAAATAGGGGTGCCTGGGTGGCTCAGTTGGTGGAATGTCCCACTATTGGTTTTGTTTGGCTCAGGTCATGATCTCACAGTAGTGAGATTAAGCCCCATGTCCGGCTTTGCACTGAGCATGGAGCCTGCTTGCAATTCTTTCTCCTTCTCTCTCTGCCCCTCCTCTGCTTGTGTGTACTCTGTCTCCCCACTAAAAAAAAAAAAATTAATTAAAAAAAAAAAGCCCAGAAATAAACCTACAATTAAATGGTCAATTAGTCTTTGACAAAGGAGGTAAGAATATGCAATGTGAAAAAGACCGTCTCTTCAACAAATGGTTCTGGGAAAACTGGACACCTACATGCAAAAGAATGAAACTGGACCACTTTCTTATACCATACGCAAATATAAATTCAAAAATGGATTAAAGATCTAAATGTGAAATATGAAACCATAAAAATACTAAAAAGAGCACAGGCAGTAATTTCCCTGAAATTAGCCATAGCAACATTTTTCCAGATAGGTCTCCTAAGCCATGGAAAACAAAATAAAAAATAAACTACTGGGACCGCATGAAAATAAAAGGCCTGCACAGCAAAGAAAACAATCAACAAAACAAAAAGATAACCTACTGGACGGGAGAAAGGTATTTGCAAATGATATTATCTGATAAGGGGTTAGTATCCAAAATATATAAAGAACTTATACAACATCAAAAACACAATCCAGTCAAAAAATGAGCAGAAGACATGAATATAGACATTTCTCCAAAGAAGACATACAAGTCGCCAACAGACACATTGAAAAGATGCTCAACATCATTCATCTTTGGGAAATGCAAATCAAAACCACCATGAGATATAACCTTACACCTGTCAGAATGGTGAAAATCGACAACACAAGAAACGACAAGTTTTGGCAAGGATGTGGAGAAAAAGGAACCTTTCTGCAGTGTTGATCAGAATGCAAACTGGTGCAGCCAGTGTGGAAAACAGTTCCTCAAAAAAGTAAAAATCAGGGTGCCTGGATGGCTCAGTCAGTTGAATACCCAACTTTTGGTTTCAGCTCAAGTCATGATCCCAGGGTTGTGGGATTCGGCCCCACGTTAAGCTCCACGCTGAGCATGGAGCCTATTTGCAATTCTTTTTTTCTCTTTCTCTCTCTCTCCATCCCTCTCCCCCATTCACCCACTCTCTCTCTCCCTTAAGAAAAAAGAAAGGAAGAAAGAAAGAAAAAATAGAACTACCATATGATCCAGTAATTCCAATGCTGGGTCATTACCCAGAGTACGAAAACACTAATTCGAAAAGATCTATGTACTCCTATGTTTACCGCAGGATTATTTATAGTAGGAAAATTATGGAAAAAGCCCAAGTGACCATGGATAGATGAACAGATACAGAAGATGTGGTATATATACACATGTACGTATGCGTGCGTATGTATATATGTACATACATATGTATGTAGTAGAATATTACTCAGACATAAAAAAAAAAAAAGAAATCTTGCCACTTGCAACAATATGGATGGATCTAGAGGGTATAATGCTAAGTGATGTAAGTCAGAGAAAGACCAATACCATATGATTTCAGTCATATATGGAATTTAAGGAACAAAACAAACAAAGGAAAAAAGAGACAAAAAACAGACTCTTAAATATGGAGAACAAACTAGTGGTTCCCAGAGGGAAGGAGAGTGGTGGGATGGGAGAAACAGGTAAAGGGGATCAAGAGTACACATATTGTGGTGAACACTGAGTAACATGGAGAATTGCTGAATCCCTATATTTTATGCCTGAAACCAATGCAACCCTGCACATTAGTTATACTGGAATTTAAAAAATTTTTAAGTAAGATAAAATATAAAATTGAAGGGAAGAATAATCTTTTTTGATAGTAAAACATATTACAAAGTCACAATTACCAAACAAAAAAACAACAGTGTTAAGAATAGGAAACAACTGGACCAATAAAACAAAACAGAATGCAAATGCACACCCCATGCATGTATTGTAAGTTCATGTATACATAAAGCTTCATAAATCAGAGGGAAAAGGCAAACTAGTTGATAACTGGTATTAGGAAAACTGACTTACCACGTGAAAACAAATTAGACCTCTATCTCCCACCATTCACAAAAATAAAGTCTAGATGAATTAACTATCCAATGTAGTAAGTGTTTAAAAACTACTAGAAGGAATACATACAGGAGAATATCCCAATGACCTTGAAATACAGAGGCATCTAAGACACAAAAAGTATAAAGCATAAATATAGGAGCTTTTTGTACATCACTGTCTCTCTCTTACACACACACACACAATTTTATTAAGGAGCACACAGGAATCTCTATTCATTCAGAATCCAGAACTGGCCCAGCAAGTCCTAGAGCCAGGAACACATTAATTCTTGTAATTCACCATCTTCAGGCCCCAGAGAAACACTTTCCTTGCCTACGCCCTTGGAAGAAGGGGACTTTAGTTAATTACACTATTCTGTTTATTTTATATACCTTAGAATCTTCTATTTTAAAAGTTTAAAGGCGTGGGGGGGAGGCTAAAACAATGCTGAGAAGGTTGCAGGTTGTGCTGACACTGACACTTTTGTTTCTGCTTTAGAATGGAGGTAGAATTTGAGAAACCTAAGTGCTCAAGTATGAGAAAAGACATTAATTCACTGTCAAATCCTTCTGTTAGCAGAACAAGAATACAGCTGATTCTTGCATAATGAAGAACTGATCCTTAACAGTGCCAAATGCCCATTTTCTTGCTTTTCTTTGCATTTCAACTTGTGGCTCTACAAGTACCAGCAACTCCGTGCACAGCTGCGCATGGTGACTGAGGAACATCTTGTAGTTCTAAGCGATTCATAGTATTCTTTAATTTGTACACATGTAAATCTAGACATAAATTGCATGAGCATAATATGGATTCTATCATAGCAGAGGGCAAGTAAACACTAGAATAATGACTGAGTTTATGTTTATAAAAAATTTAGTAAGATTCAATTATTCAAAAATAATTTCAGCATATTAAAAGAATTTTAAGATTAATGTTCATTAATAATTTGTATTTTATCTTAATCTTAAGAGAATTTTAATATTTCAAAATTTTTTAAGGAAAAGTATTTTTATACTGTCATGTTCCTATGACAATATTCTCAAATTAGATTTTGAAAGCAATTACATATTGTTTTAATCCTTAAATCATACTGTCCATAAAACACAAAAGTAAAAGTCTTGATTGTAACATATTGGTGATTTATCCAAAATTAAAAATTATGGCATATAGAACTTCTGACTTACATAGATCGATATTTCATTACCTATCCAAAATTCACCAGTCCATCACCAAAGATTCAGTTAATCTTTGATATTTTGCCAACATTCAATCATAAAAATAATAGCTTTACACATATTTGTCTATTTTATTGCGATGAAGGTATATCTGTAAAACTGAAGACTAGAACATTTTATTTAACATTTGAAAACTTGGTTAAAAAGTTTAAATACTTAAAATATATTTTAGGGACATCAATTTGTACTCTTTTCCTAGGGCCAGCAACTTTGGGGGCAGGCATGCCTACGTCCTTATTGCTTTTCTGCCTCCCCAAATAAAGCAATTTGGATTTGAATCTAAAACGTACTTTACGAAGTACTCTTGAGACGTGAAATACAGCAAAAATCACTTACGGCCAAGAGGCACAAAAATGCTAACAAGATGGTTTAGTTCCTAGACTACCTTCCTGCAAGATGTCAGCCAAGGAAAACTGATTAGGATCTACGCAGGTCGATTGAAAGGGCGAAAACTAAACAATCCGGTGACCTGTCCCTCCGTCGCAAGGCCGAATGCCTACTGGCCTCAAGAGAGCCAAAAACTGAGCACCGTTCATTAAACAAGCCAGACATTTGCAGCTGAGTGATTAAGGCCGACTCTAGAAGGAAACAAAGGGGATACACTCAACTGCCAGAACGAGTGACCCCCTCCTAAAATATCCTTCCGAGGTACCACGCAACAGAACGGGAACACCAAGAGGACGTAAGAAACCCGGCACAGAACACTTTTCACAGAGAGTGTGGGGCTGTGTGTCCAAGCAGGCTTTGAACCTCGGTCCACTTAGGGGCAAGACAGAACCAGTGAGGTGATGGATGCGAACACGCAGGCGGATGAGGACGGAGGTTTGAGAAACGACCAGACAACTTGACAAACAGGAGGGGCGTGTACTTTCCCCGCAAAGCTGAACAGACACTTAGCAGCCCGGGATCAACACAAGGTCCCCTCCAGCACGGCCCGATGGCTCACATTTACAAATGCAAAGAGGAGGCCGACCCCGCCCGAGGGACGGGAGGAAGGGGGGGGGGGGTGCGCAACGGGGGGCGGGGGCGACGGGATGGAGACAAGGGAGGACGGAGGAAGGGGGAGGAGGACCGGGGGGGGGGGGTGCCGGAGACCGGGGATACGGGGTGGGGAACGGTGTAGACGGGAGGGCAGGGGTTGGGGGTAGGGTCGGGGGTCTGGGAAACGGGAGGACGGGTGCGCGCGGGGGGCCGGGTGGGGGTGACGGGGTGGGCGGGCCGGGGGGCCTAAAGGACGGGAGAGGAGCGAGCACCACCTTTCTGAAACGTTAACCCCCACTGTGTCATCAAACCCCCGTGATGGTATTACCATGGAGGCCAGCACGCGCTCCCATTTTATCCGAGCAGGGCAGGCGGCGCTCAGGGAGAAGGCCGCACGGGGCACGGAAGGCCAGGGAGGGGAGCACGTTGGCCACCGCTAGCCGGCGCGCGGAAACGGCACCCGCAGATGGAAGCTCTACCAGCCCAGCCCCGCACCCCAGCGGGGAGCGCGGACCACCCCGCCACACCCACGCCAACGGCGGCCAGCACGCCCCCACCGGCGTCCCCCGACAGGCGGCACGCGGACCCGGCGGGGCCCCGCCCGGATCCTCCCGGCCCACACCAGCCACACCCACGCCTGGGCTGCCGGCACGCCCCCACCGGCGTCCCTCGAGGGGCGCAACGCGGACCCGACCCCGCCCAGCTCCGCCCCGCCCAGCTCCTCCCGGCCCACTGCGCGGTCTGCGCGAGGCCGGCCCGGCGGGGGTCCGCCTCGCAATCCCGCCACCACGCCTACCAAGTCGTTTTCACAACGGCTCCGCCTCAACCGTCGGGAGATGGCCGCCCCCCCCCGCCCCCGCCCCCGCCGCCAGAGGCCGGCCCGGTGCCGCGGTCCTTCTCCACATAGCCCCGCCCATCAGAGTGGCCCGCCACGGCCCCCGGCTCAACCTGCGGCTGGAGAAGGCCTCCGCGTCGCGCCCACGGAGCCACCGTTACGGTCGCCGTCCCGCCCCGCGTCTCAGGCCTCAGCACCTCACCTCAGGAGGCCGACGGAGAGCGGGAAGCGTCTGCCCAATCGGCGCCGCCTGCGTGCGGGACCCCGTCCTATCAGCGCGGCACGCAGGCCAGGCTCCGCCCCTCGTGCCCGTCAGCGACGCCGGGGTCGCCTGAGGCGGGGGGGCGCGCGATTCCTGGCCTTACTGGGTAGGTGGACTGCGGCGCCTAGGCCACGAGCCCTGCCCCTGCCCCGGCCTCGCGGACGCGCCCCAGGAGCCCTGACTCGCCTCTGCAGGATGCCGGTCGGCCCCAGGAGACTCCCTGGCTATCCACCACCACTCTGGACGTCGACGGCTGGACGGAGCCGCAGAGACCCGGGGTACCAGCCTAACCCGCGAGGGGGGCGAGGGTCCGACTCCCTGGAGGAACACACACTGTGGCCCGCGGACGACCGCAGAGGCAGGGCGGGCGGGTCCCCACTGACTCTCGCGTACTGCCCCTGCTGCTTGACTTTACGGGCCGGCCACCTGCTCCACCCGGCCACGCCCCCGGAGGTCACGCCCTGAAGACCACGCCCCCTGGCGCCCCGCCCCCGCCCCGCCCCGCCCCCATCTTCATTTCCTAGAAGCAGGAGGTGCCAGGTTCTGCTGTCCTCATTAGCCAAACCCCAGACTCCTGAGGGGCACCAGGCCCAGGCCATCTAGGGGCGGTACTGGGCACAGTCATCGACAATATATTCCAGGCTGTTAGAACATTTCCATTTGAAGTGTCAGTTTAAACGATAAGATCAATGGATGCTTGGTGTTTAAAAACATACATGGATACAGCAGACAAGCACTTCAAAATTTAAACTACTGATTTCTCATCTTGCCACTTTTTAGTAGAGAGAAAAAAATAATTGTCCTTTCTATTGTTTCATGTGTCTGGAAAGCATAAGGATTGTTTAGTAATACCACATGGAAGATCAAAGCAGATCAACTTAATCTTACTTGAATTGTTTTTAAATGGGTTTTTAGAATGTGGTGTTACATGGAAAAACCTCATCAATCAATCACAATTGGACTTTCAGTTAAATTTAACAAGCACTTATTGGGAACACCCCATCACAGGGCAGAGCAGGTGGATTCTGGTATAGGTTTGCATGCTGACTTTGCTCCTTACCAGCTGTGGGTCTTTCGAAGAATTAAGCCTCTCTGAGCTTCATTCTCATCAGCTAAGAAAATAGGGGCATTATCTACCTGGTAATTTTCAGAGTCTAATGAAATCAATACATGCAGTAGCTATCACTGTGGGCAAGCCAGTGAGAATGAGTGAGTGCACAATAAATGTCACAGTTTCCCTCCCCTACGTGCCAGGCTCTGCACCGGGTGAGGGAAGGCAGATACACACTCATCACTCCATACACAGGATTCAGTAAGCACTGAAAGAACAGTAGAATAACTATCCCATACCCTACATTCCCTTAGAGCTTTCTTCCTATGTTAGCATCGACCTAGCATAAAGGTTGTATCTCACAGGGCGCCTGGGTGGCTCAGTCGGTTGGGCGACCGACTTCGGCTCAGGTCATGATCTCACGGCTTGTGATTTCGCGCTCCGCATCAGGCTCTGTGCGGACAGCTCGGAGCCTGGAGCCTGCTTCTGATTATGTGTCTCCTTCTCTCTCTGCCCCTCCCCTACTCATGCTCTGTCTCTCTCTGTCTCAGAAATAAACATTAAAAAAATTAAAAAAAAAACTATCTCAGTTTCTCAAAGACATACACAACTGTGCTGAAGCTGAGGTACAATCACAATTCTTTTTTGGTAAGGCCCTAAATTTGATAGTGCTTTAGGAAGGACAACACATATATGAAATGATTTAAACAAACAAGAAGTTTCTCAAGTCTTTTTTCTGTATTAGACCACAAGAAAAACATTCATCAGATAACAATGTATGCACATACTTTAATATTTAGGCTTGAGTGAAATCATCTTAAGTGACATTAAAATATGTTTGGGGAGACAACCCCACAATTGCACAATCCACTGCAAAATTTTAACATGTAAGCAATATAACTGTGTTAGGGTCTGAAAGTTCTCCTTAAGCTGAACTTTTATCAACTCCTGAATCAACTAGGCAGGTATATTTAAGTTTTTAAATTTTAAATGTTGATTTTTTTAAAGGCACGTTGAGGTTCTCTTAATATCGAAGACAAAACATTTACTTTATATTCTGTGACCAGAACCTTTTTGGCAAGTGACTGTCACATGGATAAGATTCTTACATGCCTTTACACAACAATACATTTGGCAGCTCTAACTCTTACACCTGAATACTCTGGACAATTGTCTTGCATTCTGGGCTGGGGCCAACGACACAGCAGCCAAGGCTCTCACAGGCTTGCTGACCTAATTGGACAGTTTATTAAACAGCAGGAAATGGAACCAGGCTTCTGTCTCTCTTGCATATCAATGTAGTGCACAGTGCTAATAGCCAAAGGTTGTTCAATTTAATTACAATACCTTAAATCAAAATTCAGTGTTGTTATTATCAAAAGGTACCAAAGAACGCCATCCCTCTTCTTGGAATTTCAGAAACCCAGAAGTTGCAGTTATAAAAACAAGTTGGTTAAAAGGCAAAACACATCTTTTACATATTGATTTGATAAATGTCAGTAAGTATTCAAAAATTTAGAGTGAATTTATTCTATCACAGATTCATCCCACCGGTTTCAGCTGTATCAGAACCAAACATCACAAGCTGGAGACCCTGTTCATATTAGCTGGGTTTTCACACCCTCAGTGCTGGCATCTGTTGTCAGAAACCACCACTCAGCACCAAAAGAAATGATCAGCGCCTTGCTGGGTGTTTGAAGTCATTGTGGCATTCAGCAGGGGACAATGGCCTTGACTTCTTGGAGATTTAAAAAACAAAACAAGGAAGACAAAGCATTTAACAGTTTAAAAACTGGGGGGGGGGGGGGGGGGGGAAGCCCAGACGGATGTTAGAAACTCTATCTGAAGGCACAAGGATGTTAGAAACTCTATCCGAATAAAGTTGGCAGATAGCTGATAAAACTGGGCATATATAAATACAACTTAAAACGATTAAAAAGTATAAATGTTTGTGACTTTTTTCCTCTAGGGCTCTGGCTATTGATGAAAACACCTTCTAGTTCCACTTGGTAACCTGACTTCTGAAAGATGACTGCTGGGAATTTTCTGACACTTAAGCAGACATAAAAAAGAGTCACCTTAATCATCAAAAAGGTAATTGCAAAGGGCATTGTTGCCTGAAATTACTCCATAGAGCTGTCTGGAAATTGAAATAACTTAAGGCAGAATTTCTTAAAATGTTTAGGTAGTCTCAACCTAAACAGAATGGCCTGATCACATGCAGATACAGAACTGTCAAACACGAAGAAGGGAAACTCACAAAGACAGAAGAGAGACTCCAAGAGAAGGGGCTGTTTGGCTAGTTTAAAAGTTAAGCTTTTCCCTCTTCCTTGGCTCTTCCTTTCCTTTTCCACGGCCTAACCAGGGCAGCCTGAACTCCCAGGAATGGTTGTATGATGACTGATGAGGCATAAATTTCTTGCCTATTAATAGTTTCCCACTGTTAGAGGTCTACAGGCTTTGGCAAGCAAACCTAGTCTCAGGTTTTCCTTGTCCCAGGGCAGAAATGCCTCAAGGAACCACGGTGGGAGTCACACCATGCGTTCTGTTTACAATGGGCACAAACACACCAGACTGACTTATTCTTTAGCTTGTTAAACCCAGAATGTTCCTGAGAAGGCATCCAGTAAGGGTAAAATGTTCCAACATCACAATGATAATAAATAACAGCTACGTTTACAGAGACCCAATCAGGACACATGCACAAGCCACAGGCCTTTCCAAAAAAACAAACCAACTGACCCCACCTGGACCGTCGCCGGAGGGGCCAACACTGCCATGCATTCCCCCCCCTCCCCCCCCAGCACCCTCCCCCCACCCCGGGCGTGACACTACTCGGCCTTCTGGCCACCTGAGGCTACTTTTTGAGACCTAGCGACACAGGCAGTTCAAGTAGAAGATGGGAAGGGCCACTTCCCAGGGACCCTGCAGCGGGAAAGGAGGTCAGAAGACTCAGGCAGGGGGTGGCGTGTGAGGAAGCGTCGCCGCCTGGCCCGGAGTGCCCAGCGTGGGAACCACTGCGGGGCGGCCTTAGAGGGGACTCGCTCAGATGAAGTGGATCCAGCTCTCTTCGCACTCCCCGCGAGGCATGTGCAGCGCGTGGTTGCGGCACGTGAGGCTGTAGTCTCGGCCGTGGTTGTTGTCCCAGTACTCGGCGCCGGCCACTCGGTAGCGGAGCGCGAAGTGCACGCGCGAGCCAAGCTCCAGCAGGAAGGGAGGCACCGGGAAGCCGAAGGCGAAGACATCCTCTGTGCCCGCTGCGCCCGCGGGCCCGCGCCACCTGGCCACCGCCTCGTGCGCGCTGCGCCAGTCTGAGAAGGTGTAGCGCACCGCCACCTGCTTCTCGAAGGCCACGTTGCGCACGCGCACCGTGCCGCTGATGCCCAAGTCCGAGCAGGTGACGCGCTCCAGACAGACGAGCTGCCGCCCCAGGCGCTCGCCGAAGTCCGCGGCCTCGACAGGCGGCGGGAAGTCGGGGACCAGGCACTGCAGGGTGAACTCCAGGTCCTGGCTGCTGCAGCACAGGTCCGAGTTGATGGCGAGGCGCGACAGCACGTGCAGCGGCACCGACGGGTCTTCGCCCGCGTTGAACACCTTGACCTGCGCCAGCTCCAGGCCCAGCGCGTCGGCGAAGCGCACGCGGAGCTGCCGGCTGCAGCCCGGCCGGCAGGCGGCTCCCGGCGCGCCCCCGGCCTTCTGGCGGCGCTCGGGCGAGCTGGGCAGCGAGCGCGCCCGCCGCAGGATGATGGGCCGAAGCGGGGGGTCGCAGCCGGACGGCTCCGGAGGTGGCGGCGGCGCGCGGCCCGGGCTCCCGGGGGGCCTGCAGGGCCGTGGCTCCCGGGCCGTGCCGCCGTCCAGGTCTGAGAGGCAGCTGAGGCTCCGCGGGGCGGGCTTCCGGGGCCCCGGGACCGGCGTCGCCGGGCCGAGACCTCCGGACATGGCCCGGCCAGCCGTCGGGCTACGGGGAGGGGGAAACGAGGGGCGGCCTCCGGACCCCGCGCCCCCTACCTCGGGGTCCCCGCCGGGCCGGAACGGCAGCGTGCAGGGAGCGTCTAGGGCGGGCTGCGCTCTCCCCTCGCCCGCCACCGCGCCCCCCGAGTCCTGGCGCGGGTCTTCCGCCTCCGGCAGCGAGAAAGGAGCTCGTCTGCAGACAGAGGAGTGCTTTTTCTCCAGGGGAGAGGAGGTTTTTCCGGGCGCCCCCGGGAGCGCGGGGTGGCGCCTCCCTTTGGCCGCCTCGGAGCTTCTCGGGGGCGGGGGTGGGGGGGAAGGCTGCGTCCGTGGAGCCGCCCCTCCCGCCTTCCCCGCCCGCTGCGTTACTTACATGGCTGCAACTTGTCGGGGCGCAACTTCCCGGCGAGCCTGCGCCCCGCCCCTCGTGACGCCGTCGCGCGCCCGCCCCGCCGGTGGGGCGCAGCCCCGGAGCCCGCCGTGCCGCGCGCCGCCGCCTCCCCGGCCCTGCCGCAGCGCGCCGCAGTCCGACCTCCGCGCCCGGCGCCGGGAAGGCCGGCGGACGGCCTCGTCACGTGTCCTCGGCGACCGCGGAACAGGTCTGATCCATTTCTGTCTGCGTCTGCCCGGCCCCTGCGCCTATCGACCGTAGATCTGTGTCTGCACAAGCGGAGGACGAGGAAGATGCCTGCGGCGGGCCCTTGGATTTCTGGGTTACTGGGGGTGGGGTGGGGGGGTGAACGCAAAATGTGGCCTCCCCGGGAGCTGGTCCCCGGGCCAATTTGAAGTCTCTGGGCTAGCCAGCTCTTTGGACGTGTGCACTGCAATGCAACCTGGAACCCTGTCCAGATCCAGGGAGCCTCGCTGCGTAGAGGACAGGCGACCTGACCACACATCACCCACAATGCTTTGCCGCCCAGACGGCCGGCCAGTTCCCTGGAGGGTGGGGAGGGGCGGTGCTGCCTCTGTCCGTCTCCTGGCGCCTAGCCTGAGAGGAAGATGTGGGAAGGCGAGTTAATGCCCTGTGATGAATTATGCAGCTGCCCTTAGTCAGCCGCTGGCGCTTGGGAAGCAGTTTTGTAGCCAGTCTCAGACTTGTAGCTTTGTTCCAATGCAAGCCTGAACCATCAGGGAACCCGGGAGCTTGCTTTCTGCATCTTAGGACCCTACAAGCGGTCCTTTCCTGTGTCACTCAGTAATGTGCCCAGAAAACGCTGCCGCTTATGGTGCAGAGCATGCCAGGTGAAATGAAGCGGGGGAAAAGGTGGAAGTGGACGTTCCCGACAGCAGTTTGGGGCCAGGCGTTGTGGAGGGGCCCTTTTCGCTGTCCGGAGGGAGAAAGCAGAAGGAAAACCAAACTATTGAAGGAGGGCTGGTAAAGGGAAGAACCTTTTCTACATCTCAGATGAACCCAGCCTGTTGATTGTGATAGAAGTCATTAACTGTGAAAGCCTGAAAAGGCACACATACTTACGAAAAGTAATACAGCAGAATTTCAGGAGGACAAAAGAGTCTTCTATAATCCCACCTTTTTTCTGTTTTACAGAGGCAGGGGATATTATAAAAGACAATATTCACTTTGAAATCAGGGCACTTTTTGTAGGCCACCCACTGAAAATCAGGGAAAGCAGCATTCTCCATGTGAGTCAACAGAGATAGCATTATGTGCACAGAGATAGCATTATGTGATAGGTATTACTAGATTGACAATCTTTTACTGGATTGATGTGATCGAAAAGGCAGGAGGATTAAAGGGGAGCTTCCCTAATAGTTTTAGTTCTATGAGAGCAGGGATATGTGCATTTTCTAGGCTCTCCTGTAATTGTTGAATGAATGAATGAGTGGACATGGGAGATTGGAGTAATACCTGACCTTAATTAGCCCTGCAAATTTCCTGAAGGTGTTATTTCCAAGGAGACTCTGTGTGTATGTGAGGAGAGAGAGAAGGATTCCATTGGCAGCATTTATAGTGGTCTGATTTTGTATCTAATATCCACCGTGAAAAATAAACAAGCAAAAAAGATGAAACTATAAACAGAAGGCAATACCCCCCACCAACATTTCAATACTATGCAAATATTTCAAAACAAACAAGTGAAAACCGGCCCAGTACTGGTGGCAGAGCCGTTTGCAATCCGTACTTACCTACCATGTTCTGTTACTTCTAGTTCCGGTGGCCTGGAGGAGTCCTTTCCAAATATAAGAGGAATAAAGAAGTCACTTCCCCAGCTGTCATCATCTGCCAACAGATTGAGCAAGAATATTTCAAGCACTACAGAAAAGGTGATGTAAATTTTGAGGGGAAATCTTACTTAGATTTGTTTTGCTGTTTTGTTTGGGGTGTGTGTGTGTGTGTGTTCATGGTATTTATTACTGCATGTCTGTTTTTTAGACAGTCCATCAAACCCTAGATGATGATCAGCCATGTGATTTTTTCAAGAAAGGGAATCGGGTGAATCAGTGTCATCAGAAAAGCAGGTAAATAATTTTAATTGCTTTCTCTTGCAAATGGCACGTTATATCAGTGCTCCAGACCGAATATGTGTGGCTGGGAAAAAAAAATAATGTTTGTGGATACGAAATATGTACTTATGTTTTTGACCCATCAGAAATGAGTGGGCAAAGTGGTTTTAAACAGTACCAATTAGTAAAAATTCCAGAGGCCATAATTCTGCCACTGTTAGCAGAATCTGTAATTTTAGGTAAGCCCCTTAATCATCCTTCTATGAGTGGTTCCTTTTTTATAAAACGGATATTGATAATAACTTTTATTGATATACACTGGCAGAGTAAACAGAAGTTATAACGGTTTTGGTTATGAGTTCTAAGTAATGACAATTCCTTTATTCATTTTTCCAATATATATTAAGCACGTGTTAGCTATTGCACATGATTCAACACCCTCCATATTTATTAAAAAAGTAACACATTTTCAAACAATTGCTTAGTGTGGCAGAAACCACTGGACAGGTGACCTCTGAGCTTTCCAGAAGGCCTGTTTACTGCCCATTTTCTTTTACCCTACCTGACTTAATGTTCCTGAGAAGCATTATGAATCCTAGTGAGATGCTGTGTGTTGGGTAAAAAGAAAAGAAAGTATTTTCCACTCTGATATGAGATCCTGCCTGGGAATAAATCACCTTCGGGGGAATTGCAGCCGTGCTGGTAATGCACACAGAATCCGTCATTCCCATTTCCTGCCATTCACAAGGGAGCATGAATCCTATGTTTTTCATTCATATGGTGTTTTAAGGCACCATATGATTTTTTTCTCTCTCATTTTAAATACAGTTTTTCTGAGTGCACTTCCTATTTGAAAACACATGAATAAGCTTTCGATGTGAGGTACAGGTTATATATGCTACACTCTTTCATGTTAAGATTTTATTTATTTATTATTGGGCCCACCTGGGTGGTTCAGTCAGTCGAGCGGCGGACTTCAGCTCAGGTCATAGATCTCACAGTTTGTGAGTTCGAGCCCTACATCGGGCTCTCGGGCTCTCTGCTGTCAGCACACAGTCTGCTATGAATCCTGTCCCTCTTCCTCGCTGACCCTCCCCTACTCACTTTCTCTGGCTCTCGAAAATAAATAAAAACATTTCTTAAAAAGATTTTATTATTTATTTTGAGAGAGAGAGTGAAAGGGGGGAGAGGAGCAAAGGGAGAGAGAGAGAGAGAGAGAGAGAATCTCCAGCAGACTCCACGCTGCAGGTCTCAGTCCCACGACCCTGGGATCATGACCTGAGCTGAAATCAAGAGCGGGTTGCTCAACTGCCTGAGCCACCCAGGTGCCCCTTTCATGTTAAGATTTTAGGTGGTTCAGGCTCAGAATCACCACCAATCAGTGACTAAGTTCTATACAACTTGCATTTTACACCTTGTTTACTTTTCATTGAAAATAGGCTTGTCAAAGAAAGCTGTGGCTTTTACTTGTCAGTGTTGTTAAACACCGTTCATCATTAACAGAACAGATTGAGAGTTTACAACAGATTTTCTCCAAGCTGGTGGGGTTTGTTTGTTTGTTTGTTTGTTTGTTTTGGAATATACACGACTGGTCTAAAATTACAAGCCCTTTAAGAACTGTCAGTGTTTTTCCTAAAGGGATCTGGTATCAGACAAAATCCATGCATCCACTCTGGGCACCTGTGTCCTGTCACGTTTCTTGAGTGGCGTCCTGTGTGCCCAGTTGCTCTGTGAGCACCACCGGCTGGGCAGGGGCCGTGCGGGCCTTCCTGGGGACAACCGAAACGCCACTGGCGGGTGCCTGTTGTCTGTTTAATCACCGGCAGGCCAGGTCTTGTCCAATGAACTAAGAATTACAGTTTTATCTCTCACAGCAATATGAATGCTGGCCCATCTTGGAATAAAGCACAACGTTCAAAAAACTCTTCAGGAAAAAGGCAGAGTAAATCCCAGGCACCCCAGGTGTCCCCCCATCTGCCCGTGGACAGACTCAGAGAAAGCGTTTCCCCGGAAGGCAAACCCAAAAGGAGCCCCCTGGACCCCAGGTGTCGGGGCGCCTCGGGGAACGAGCTGTTTCTCGACCTTCAGTGCATGAAAATCATGAAGGAGGGCGCAGACGAGGACGAGGACAGCGCCAGCGACTTGTCGGACTCGGAGAGAGTCCCGGTGCCGCCTTCCGCGCTCGCGCCCCCGGAGCTGCACCTGCGAGCGGAGGAGATCGATGCCGCCGACCGGGACCCGGACCCCGACCCGCGGGGCACGCAGACCACCTACCGCTACGCGGACTTCCTCCCGGCCCCGTTCAGCTCCTGGGACCTCCGCGACCTGGCCGTGCCACCGGGCGCCGAGCCCAGGCCAGCGGCTCAGGGCGGCGCTGCGGGGCTGCTCGCCAGGTACATCGACAGGCTGCTCCAGCTCGAGTGGCTGCAGATGCAGACCGTGCAGGGTGAGAAGGGGAAGGGCGCCAAGGCCAGGCCTCCCACCGCCCCCGGCATGGCGGGGGCTCTGAAAAGCCCAGGCAGAAGCAAGCTGGTGGTCAGCGCTCCCGCCAGGCCTCACCAAGAGGGGGCTCCCAAGCCAGGCGCTTCCCGAAGGAGAGACCTGCACCTCGAGGAAGCCCGTCCATCCTATTACGCCTTTGACACCCCCCGCAAAGCTGTCCACGTGGCGCGGAGCGGCGGACCAAGTTCGCAGAAGCCAGCCTTGGAGGGCAGGACAGAGGAGCAGAAAAAGAAATGGAGTAAGAGCCCCAGGCCGCAGCGCCGAGACCTGCCCTGCAGTGACAGCGGCCCCCGCGCGGACAGCGGCGGTGGTGGTGCTTTAGCGCAGGCGGTGACCACCCCAGACTCCTGCGGAGCCCCCGGAGCGCAAGCTCACGGGAACCTGAAGAAGAAGGGCAGTGCCAGCACCTGCTCTCAGGCCACCATATCCAGTGAGAAGAAATTCAAAACCAATGGAGTAAAGCAAAGCACATACAGATTCAAATAATAACTGAAATAACGAATCGCAAAGACCCGCGGATACCTAAACATGAGAGCTCTTGCACAAGTCACGATACGGTGCATTTTAGGACGTTTTATGATGACTGACATGTAAGTCGTTGACTGGCCCTTTAAGTGCATCCCCACCCTTACTCGAGCCACACTGGGCTTATTTCCAAACAAAGGTGTCTTTCAAGAAGCCTTTCTTTGTCTTGACTGTCTTAAGCAAGTGAGAGCCCTTTTGAGGAAAATTTAACCAAGATCTGTGCCATATGAAGAAAATGACAGGGAAAGAGAGGTCTGAACTGGAAACAGCAGCCAGCCCCCAACAGAAGGCAGGCGGTAAGGTTCAGCTCCCCACTTGCAGTGCGCCTGCGTGTAGAAAGTAGCGCATACGTACTGCTTTGA
This sequence comes from Acinonyx jubatus, assembly GCF_027475565.1. NCBI lineage: Eukaryota > Metazoa > Chordata > Mammalia > Carnivora > Felidae > Acinonyx > Acinonyx jubatus. The sequence goes on along the minus strand of NC_069388.1, from coordinate 3,598,998 downwards.
ACCCCTGTGGGATCTGAAACGTTTGAGATCGAGTTCTTGGTGTCCTCCTCATGAGCTGTCCAAACAGAAGTTGGGTCCACTTCAGCCCGAGGAGAAGCTTCAGCTCTTTCTCAAGTTTGGGAGCATCTCTTTTGAGCAAAGTTATGTATCACTAAGCTGCTTGCTCTTTCTAGACCATGGAATCTAGCACTTTCACAGTTGTTTTTTCTTTAAAGTATTTTAAATGTCGAGGTGGTGGGGAAGTCCGCCTTTGGAGTCTTTGTATTTACGGTTAAAGTGGTGCCAAGACTTTGTCCGGCTGTAAGTTAGCGGGTCTCGGCGGGACCGCTGCTGTTTGGTGGGAGATAAACGTGAACTTTTTGGCACCCTAGTGTTTCTGTATGCATGTGCACACATGCAGTGCATGTATGGCTTCTGGAAGAAGGTGCACAGAAAAACCACCTTTTTAGAGTTTGTACATGAAAGGCCTACAATCAGACACACACAGAGCCACATGTGACTGTCACAGTCATTCCATTACTGATTTGGATATCCTGCTGTCCGTAGTCCGTATAAGGATCTGTTTTACTTTGCAAGAGCAGGATTTTACCACCTTGCTTCGGGGCAGAGGAGTGAGGACACATTTCAGGATGGAGAGGGGCAATTGGATAGGAATGATAGGGATTACTGAGTGTCTTCTTAACATCCTTAGCTGGTCCCTGGCTCCCTGGCTCTCCTAGATCCTAGATGCTGCTTATTTAACTGTCCTTAAGTGATGCCTGCTTGTCCATACACTTGTGCTGTGACACAAGTCACATACAGATTCAATTCTGTTGCTACTGTGAATGTCTTTAAAACCTTCGGTTGACTGCTGGATATCCAGTATGTTTTGATGACCGTAGCTGATTTTATGTCTTTAAATGATCACTCTCTTTGTTTTCATACACATGGGTTTCAATTTTTTCACCTTCGGGGCAAACTAAAAACTTGGCTCTTTTCATTTGAAAATGCATCCCGGCCTGCAGGCTCCGTGGACCCTGCCATCCAAGCGCCATCTAAGATGCTTTAAGTTAATAGCCTAAGGACAAGATGCATTTGTAAATAAAATAATCATGGGCAGAAGTTCAATATTAAAGTGCCATTTTAAAATCTGACTTTGATAACGTTAAACAACATACACACATTTTCAAGGTCATTTTTTTCTTCCAAGAGTTTATGTCTAGAGTTTTACGGATTCCCTGTTAGAGTCTATCTTTCACAGCACCCTATGGGAGAAAGCATGCTCTTCACACGAAGATCTTGTACCTTTGGATGTGAACAAAGACGTGCATCCAGCGCGCATCCCTTCCCGAGTTCTCGGTGACGCTGTCACTTCCACACCCGGTGTCTGTATTGTAACTTGAAAACAGCGCTGATCTTACCTCACCTTTCTGTGCTTCCTGGGTGGCACCCCGTGTATCCTGCACCCTACCTGCTGCTCGTGAGTGCACACGGACTGGTCCTTTATACACGGCTGGTACTGCACCTCGTGCACAATCCTTTCTCTACTCAGATTTTTACACAGCTCTTAATAACATTTCAGGGCCGATAAATCTCTGTAAGCACGTTATATACACACATATATATACTCCTGTTACCGATACTACGGGGTTTAGGCTGCGTCGCTGCCTTCTCTGGTAATGCTCCCTTTGGGTAGTCTTGGACACCCCCCAGGGTGAGACTGTTGGACTTCTTTGCCTCGCGTGTGTCGGAGCCAACATGATTAAGAAATTTACAGGTGGCACCTGAGATGTTCCATTTGTTCCTTGCTCTTTGACTTGGAGTCAGTTGCCTAATTTGGGGAATAGTTATAATGTCACCTGTTGAGACCATTTTAAAAGCCTGTGAAAGTGACTTTGCCTGTTTACTTTTTTGCCTCAGGTTGATGCTTTATTTTAACCAGTATTCTTGCAACGGGATCGGGGCTCCTGATGAACCGCATAGGTTCACTGCAGAACGTAAGCACAATTTGAATTCTGTGATTTCTGGTACACATCCGCAGCACAGCCTCCTTTTGTAAACGCTGCAGACAGGAGTGTGGCCATTTTCACGCAGATGGCCCTGGCAAGTGGGAGTCGGGACCTCCTCTGGCTGGTCCGGTCGCAGCCACCGAGTGTCCTGCTGGTCTGGGGACATGAGTCGTTCATTCAGCATTCAGAGAAGTGCCTCTCATTTCTGGGGAATTGTTTACATCCATGTTATGCTTCAACCAACAAAAATGATGCAAGGTAAAAAAAAAATGTAGAGAATGTAAGAAGAATTAATTGCTTCCGGCTCAGAACCAGTGGAAAATGTAAAAACATACAAAAACAAACTGCAAAAATATAGCAGTATTAGTACAGTTATTTAGATTGAGACTACTTCTCAAATCTTCAATGGCTCGATTGGCCAAAGGTTCGTAAGTGACTGGGCACTTACGAGGGCAGGGTGGGTGCCCCGTGTCCGCAGAGATCGGGGGACGTGGTTGATCTCATGGCAGCTACGGGCTCAAGGGAGGAAGGTTTGGAGTGGTTCTTAAGCTATTAGGTTAGTTTCCGGAGAGACGGAAGCATCTTTACCTTTCGTGCTTTAAATATTGCCTAAGTCCTCTTTATGCTCACCTACTTGAGTGGTCAAACATGTAAAAGTCTGGGTAGATGGTAGTGGATTTCACGGTAACAGAGAAGCAGTATTTATTATGCATTCGCGTGCACGTACAGAGCTCCGTTTCAAATGGCCCGACCCTGTGGGGCATGTTTGCTATTTGCCGTTATGATTATCGTATGCTTGGTTTTGTGCATAAAAGTACGGAGCGCGTGCAAGTTTTTGGGAGTCTGGATTTCTTTCCTTGAGATCAGTTAAACAGTAGGAGATACCGTCTGCCTCTTTTGGGTTTTGTTTCGCTCTTCGCGCAGTTTTCCTGCTTGTCTCTTTTCTCCCAGATCACCTCACAGAACCACAGGGGAGGGGACTCTGCCCCAATCCTTTCTGAATACTGAGCAACGTATGTGACAACACGACTGGATACACCTGAGAACCACGGCCAGTGTGTCTTTGAGTCCCTCTTCCTCTTGTACCCCCAGAAGGTGCTGAACTGAATTTCCGGGATGGAAACTCAGTAAAAGCAAAATGGCATGTGACAGAAGGGGCTCACATTTAGCTTGCACGTCTAGGACTGAGCGCCTGCTGTCCCAAAGAGGGCACCTGGGTGACGCAGACATTCTGAAAGGCCCTTGGCGCCTTCATCCACACTCTTTGCTCCTTCTTCTAAATTCATATCTGGCAAGGAGGTGCATTCTCTTGAGTCTACTGCATAGTGGTATTTAGAAAAAAAATTGTTAACATTTATTTTTGAGACACAGAGACAGAGTGTGAGCAGGGGAGGGGCAGAGAGAGGGGGAGACACAGAATCCGAAGCAGGCTCCAGGCTCCGAGCTGTGAGCACAGAGCCTGACATGGGGCTTGAACTCATGACCTGAGCCGAAGTCAGATGCTTCGACTAAGCCGCCCAGTCGCCCCCAAATCGTGGTGGTTTAAAAAATAATTTTGGGGGCGTTAAGAATTCAACTGAGAAAATTTTATCGGTCTTCCTGGCTTTATTTAATGATGCATGAGTCAGGCAGCATCCCATCCAGCAGATGGAAAGGAGCCCCAAGGTACGTCCAAAAGGGAAGGACTTTTATAGGCAGAAGGGAGTGGGCACGAGGAAATCGTACAAGGTCACTTTCACTTCTGGGGTGGCCAAGGTCTTACCAGGCGGATGGCCTCACTAGTGCTGATCACATGACTCCTGACTATCTGGTTTAAGATCCTGCTCTGGGAGAGGCAAGACTGCGAGTAAAGCTGGGTTCAGTGACGGGCCGGTAGGCTTGTTATCCGGGGGTTTAAAAATAAGTGTTTGGTAGTTTGAAAATTAACCACGTTGGAAGTTTTAAGTCATAAATTTGTACATGAGATAGTAGATTGTTTTTGGATGGTGCTGTGTTATTATCCACAAGGTAGCAACTTAACCTCTAGACCTAACCTAAAACAACCTCAGTCTGCCGTCTCCCTGTTTGATTGCTTTAACACCTTAAAACAACTATATCAAGTGTAGAATAATGCTCAATGAAATAACATGGATGAATAATTGGTAAAAATCTTCCTAGAGACCCTGTTTCAAAAAATAGGCCTCAAATAGCCCTGTCCTCAGCGGTTTGATATGTAAGGAATTAACTCTGATAACGCTGGGAAAATATAAGTGGGATTTTAAAAATGGAATAGTCCTGAATACAGTTGTCCTCGTGTGAGTGATACTTTAGAGGAAGCCAGTGTACGTTTCTCTGTACATTACATTCAACCAGAGCCGTCTCATGCCGCGCTACCCACGCTTGTGAGCCCCACCTCAGACCTGCTGCACATGAAGGAGTTCAGCACACGCCACCCCAAAACGTGACACTCTGACGAACTGACTGCCTTGAGCCAAAGGCACTTGAGAAACAGCAACTCAAAGGAAAACACTCTTCCCTTACTTTTTCTTCAAAGCAGGAGATGAAATTCCTATATGAAAGACATCCTCCCTGCGCCAGAAAGGAAGTAATGTGCTTCTCATCGGGGATGAGAGGCTGAGGCCAAGAGGACTCTACACGCATTTTGTTTGTTAAAATGACCCTTATCTGGGGCGCCTGGGTGGCTCAGTCGGCTGAGCATCTGACTTCGGCTCAGGTCGTGATCTCACGTTTCTTGGGTTTGAGCCCCATGTCGGGCTCTGTGCTGACGACTCAGAGCCTGAGCCTGCTTCGTGGATTATGTATCTCTCTGGCTCTCCCCCACTTGCCTTCAGTCTCTCTGTCTTTCTCGCTCCCTCCTCTTCCTTAGTCTCCCCACATGGCTCCCTCTGTCCAACCTAATACCAAAGCAGGTAACCGTGGCCATTTCTTTGGGTCTTTGTTCCTTAGGAAGTCTGCATCATGGAAAACTTGTATTCTAGAATTTGCATGCTTTTGTCCCGCTGATCTGTCTTCTGTCAACTTAATTCTCAGGACCAGCCAAACAGAACCCTAAGAGGGTACAAGGGGAGCCGCGTTTGCAGCCCCAAAATACACCTCTTTGACATAAGGATGATTTTAGGCTCCTTATATTTGAGAAACAGCATACACATAGGAAAAGCTCTGAGAACTGAGAAGTTACCCTTTTGTAAGAGACACGTGGGGGAGATCTCCATCTGTAAGGGTGCCTCCCTTTTGTACCAGGAAGAGGATGAGGAAATCTCTAGAAACACTTATCAACTCTTATCTCGTTAAGGCCTGGACTTACATCTGCAAAACAGCCACGGCCATTTATTGTACTTTTCCTAGTAACCTCATATAGGCGCCCCCCCCATCCCCACCCCTCGTATCTTTTGTTTTTTGGTGGAGGTGACATTGAAGGTGACAACGCGAGGCATTTCAAGGACTCTCCATTTCCTGGGTCTCTCCCATGTATGCAGGAGGCATACGTGTTATTAAACTTCTGTTTGTGTTCCTCTGTGAATCTGTCCGCGTCCAGAGGTCTCCGTCAAGAACCTAGATGGCTAGAAGTAAACTAATTTTTCGTCTCCTGTGAAGGTAAGGGTAACATTTTACCTCCCCAACAGAATCAAAGTCTGCATCTGAACAAGATCCTTGGCAGGTAATGTTTGACAAAACTCACATTCGTGGCACTTAAACGTCTGCCTTTAAAAGTTTGAGGGGCGCCTGGGTGGCTCAGTTGGTTAAGCGTCTGAGTTCAGCTCAGGTCATGATCTCACGGTCCGTGAACTCGTGTCCAGCTGTGTGCAGCCTGCTTCGGATTCTGTGTCTCCCTCTCTCTCTCTTCCCCTCCCCAGCCATTCTCTGTCTCTCTCTCCTTCAAAAATAAACATTAAAAAAAAAAAAGTCTGAAACGACTGTTTTGACCACACGCCCCTGGCTGGACCCCCTGCACTCTGGCCACGCTAACAAGTGTGTCTGCTTATCTGTATCCTATTTTCTCCGGAGCTTACAAGCCCTCTGCTATCTCTTTGCCCAAGAACAGGTCATTAAGTGGCTTGATTTATGACCTGTGGGGCAAGCGAGTGCCAAGCAACTGAGGTTTCTCAGAACATGTCCACCTTGAACACACTTCGACTTTGAGGCACTTCCACTTTTATTTACTTATTTTAAAGAGTGTGAACATTTTATTTTTATTTAGAGAGAGAGAGAGAGAGAGCGGGGGAGGGCAGAAAGGGCAGAGAGAGAGAGAGAGAGAGAGAGAGAGAGAGAGAGAATCCCAAGCAGGCTCTGCACTGTCAGCACAGAGCCCGATGTGGGGCTCGAACTCACGGACTGAGATCATGACCTGAGCTGAAGTCAACAGACACTCAACCGACTAAGCCACCCAGGTGCCCCTACACTTCTGCTTTTAAACTCAGGAGCGAGAACCTCACCGTGCCCTCAGCTCGCCTTCCCACTGCCTTTATCATGCTGGCCACGTTTACAAGACTGACTGCCGCCTGTCACCAAGCTTTTCCTCCGAAACCCTGTCTCGCAACATTCCCACCCCAGCACAGTAAGGAGAAGGAAAAGGAAGGCTTTGCTTTTGTCCCATGTTGCTCAGTTTTCTAAATACTGGAATGAAATGCTTTTTACTTATAGGTCTCACACAATAAATGAGCTGAATGGTCTCCCAAGTTTAGTTGAAGATGTTCTAATTAAAGGAAGTATGTCTTTTTCCCTCAGCAGGACAGTTTTGATGTGGGAGGAGATTAAATAGCCCCAAAGTTCTCTCTCCTTTCCCGAAAAAGCATAAAAATATTTATATACATAAATCACTGAAAAAAAAAGCTCAGTGCGTCTGCTATCAATATAATTAGTATAAAACATACTTGCAGAAAGCGAGAAGCACTTCAATCTGTTGTATTTGGCAGTGTTTCTAAGCACCCCCACCCTTTCATCTCCAATTACTAGTTGAACAAATAGGGGCAAGAAATTTCTCCAAGGAAATGTTCTGGCCAGCTCTTGGTGGCTGACAAAATACGAAAACGTAAGGACCACGCTTTCTCATCAGCCAGCCTACGTGACTACGAAAGCATCAACACAGGACAGACAAAAACGTCTCGGTTCCTTACAGCAAATCAGGAAATACAAATGACGAATAATTTTATTCGCACGTGAAGTCTACCCTTCACTCCCACACATGGCAGGTATCGGGGTACAGTGTTAGATACACAGTATTAGACTGTAGGCTCAGAGTACGCTTAGTCGTAAGTTGCATTTTTCAATGCGGGAGTCAAATTCGCTTTTCTGATATTTTCCCCCCAACATCGTGTTATAAAAATCTTCAAACATACAGAGAAGTCGAAAGACCCGTACAGCGAACACCTAATGCTCACTGTGTAGATGCCACAGCTCACAGCTCCTTCCCTGCCTTGTGCCCCCACCCCGCCCCGCACCCACCCGCCTGCCTCCTCCGAGCACCTGCCACCCTCCGGTTTCCACCTGCCTCTGGTCGCTCGCCAGTGCGCCCGTGTCACTGTTCTGTGTTTTGGTGAGCGGTGGTCATTCTTTGTGGCAGGCCTGGGCTGGGGAACCAGTTCCCATGACTGAGGACACAGCCTTTCCCTTGGGTTTTTGTTACTGTTCTATTTCGTTCCTTAACTCTACTTGAGACTATTCCAAGACTCGTGACTTTGGAGAAACAGGACCTTGAATTGAGAATCCTTTGACGGGAAAATAAATTTTATATGAGGGGACATACATGGAGAAGTCCCAACCAAGGCAAAGCCTAACCAGGAGCCATGTAATTTGTTCTGAATCTGAGTTTTACCTATTTGTTTTTGAGAGAGAGAGAGAGAGAGGGAATCCCAAGCAGATTCCACACTCAGAGAGGAGCCCGACTCGAGGCTTGATCCCAGGACTCTGGGACCATGACCTGATCATCAAGAGTCAGATGCTCAACTGACTGAGCCCCCCCAGGTGCCCCTGAATCTGACTTTAAAGCAGGCTGTTTGACTCCCTCAGCTCCTGTGGGCACTCTTCCCCAGGCTCCCCAGCATGGGGGCATCTGCCTCCTGGTTAGCAGGTGAGCGGTCGGGGGTGGGTGTGGGGGCTCGGCCTGCTCTTCTCCAACCTCCCTTCCGGCAGAGAGAGGAGGGCCTCCTCCACTCCCTCCCTCTCCTAGGCCCTGCATCCTCCAGCACAGACAGGGGACACTGAGGCAGAAGCAGCCGTGTTTCCTCTCTCACAGACCTCCCTCCACACTTTCACCGAGGCTGGTTCGCCTCTGGGCAGAAGGCGTCCACACGTCACACACCAGACCCGTGTCTCCACCTGTCCGCACAGCAGCCCCCTCAGGGGGCAGGAAGAAGGCTCCCGCCCCACTGTTTTCCTCCGTTGACATTTACTTGACCGCGTGGGAGAGTCCGCCTCCTGGCACGCCAGATGGAGAGCATTTTCCCGTGCCCTCTCTAGGGCCCGATGTCAGCCACACTTCTGGTCTCCTCAGCCGGGCACAGGGCCTGGTCAGCCACACCCCCATCCGAGCAGAGCCGGGACGGGGCGCCAGGCCCTCGGCCTTACCGTCACCCCCGCCCATTCCCAGTGACTCCACTCACTGGGAAAACCCCACCCACTGATTTCCAGAGATGGAAAGAAAGCTTCCCATCCCTCCCCGGTTGAGGCAAGCGGAAGGCAGCCGACCCCCTGCCCCGTGACCCCTCATGTCCACAGGACCAGTCCTGCCATCATCTTTTAGAGTCCTGAAGCGTCTGGTCTTAGTTGTTGGGGTCTCTTTTTAGAATGTAGTGAACGTAACACTTCCTTGTCTGCAGTTCGGGGTCCTACTCACCAGTTCCTGGGCAAGTACACAGCTTCCGTGCCACGTGCTTCTCTCTGCAAAGACGGAGAAGGGATACGTTTAAGTTGCCGTCGCTAAGTACCCTGAAAATGAAGGCTGGCGGGTGCGGGAACCCTAACTGACATGGATAATTCAAGATGAAATTAATCCTTAGCAGCACTCGTGGTGTGCTTATCATTATAATGAGTGCTGAGGGGTGCCTGGGTGCCTCAGTCGTTTAAGCGGCCCACTTTGGCCCAGGTCACGATCTGGAGGTTCGTGGGTTCGAGCCCCGAGTCAGGCTCTGTGCTGACAGCTCGGAACCTGCTTGTGGGGCTCCTGGATGGCTCAGTCGGCTAAGCGTCTGACTTTGGCTCATGTCATGATCTCACGGAACCTGCTTCAGATCCTCTGTCCCTCTCTCTCTCTGCCCACCCCCTCCTCCAAATAAATATTAAAAATATTTTTTTTAAATGCTGAGAACTTGTGCTGGGTTGGGCACCCCTTGAACACCCCAAGGTGAGACCGTGAAGTCCAGGTAATTCGCTGTGGCTCACTCCTTCCTTTTCGCCCTCCCCCACCATTTATTTATCTTTCAACCACATTTCATTCAACTGTGTACGTGGATCCGGGAGCTGCCACCTTGTGGCTTCAAAGCATTAGTGCACTTGTGAGGGCACAGGAACCCTGGACACAGTCTTCTCTGCAATCAGATGCTCACGACGATGAAAGGGAACCGACACCTTCTAGTTCTGACTCACGGGGGACGTGTGGCAGGCGAAGCCCAGCGTCTCTCAACCCAAATGAGAGAAGGGACGCCTTATGGGAAACTGGCATCTTGCTCAGTTATTTTTAAGTGTTTGAGGATGTTGAAAATGTGGCTGTTTCTAATACAGTAAAATACCCATTTCTTTCAACTGAAAACAAATGTGAAAGTAGAATCCATCATAAGCATTCCCCAGCCCCTCCCCAGATACCTGGAGGTCAGCACACTGTCTTTCCGGCTGTATATTATCTCCCTCAGCATTATTCCAGCAAAGGGGTGCCCAGCTTGCAACTTCTGTTTCTCCCCCAAATGTTCCACATGGTTTAGCTTACCTGGTCTAGAAATTCTGAATTAGGGATTCTAACGTAAGCAAAATTTCAGTAGAACAAACGGAATAAAAATACCCACTTTGAAAATAAGCATGAAGTCGTAAATTCGATAATTATTCTGTTTCTGTTTATGCACGGGAGGTATTTACAGACCTTCAAATTGCATTTGTTACTGTGTTTAATAATAAGCTACTAATTTGGATTAAGGTAACAAACTACTCACAGTATAACGCTCAGCAGCATCTCACAGAACCATGAATGGGCGGGAAGAAAGGCTACCTTCTCCACTTGCTAAAGAACGGTTCGCTATTTTAAAGGTGTTGGGGTACCAAGCTACTAGTACCCACAGTACTAGTGATCGGGTGAACGGAGCTCCGAGTTCATCTAAAACTCAATCACTGCAACCTGAAGTGCGGATTGGGTAGAATCCTTGCCTGCGCTTTTTTTCTGGTGGTTTAGTGCAAAACCCCCCAGGTTGGCACAGAGCCCCTGCCCGCAGGGCGCCTCTCTTTATCTCTTCCTCCTCCAATCCTAAAGTCACAGAGTCAGCTAAGCCTAGCAGAGACTTCGGTAGAAAAGGTCCGCACGCCGCGGAGCCCGGAGACACGGTTGGGATAAATAAAGATGATTGGTGCTTCGGAAAGTGGACGGTGTCTGCGTTTTTCTCCCCGCTTCACAAGGTTATTCTTTCTTGGAGTCCCTTGGCACTGCTTCTGTTTCAAAGCACAGGCGCTGTAGGAAACGGTCGTTGAAATATCCTGCTTCAGAAAGAGGTCACGGGACATTCCGCTTGGAACCAAAGTCAAACAAACCAACCACAGGTGCCGGTGTCATGTTCCTCAAGCTGATCTAATCCCCCGGGGTCGGGCCCCAGCGGGGCTTCTGTGCCCGTGACCCAGCAGGCAACTATGTGTGTGAGGCAGGGCAGTTTTATTCCCCTCCACTCCCTTCCTGGGAACTGGATTGTCATCATGAGGTTAAAGCTTAAGGCTCAGCCCAGCCGCTCGCCGTGATAAATAGAGGAGGAGCGAGAGGAGATGAGGGTTTCTGGGACAAAGTGCCCCCAGAGCGGTCGGAGGACCAGGCTGAGGAGGAAGTGCTCGGGGATCAGAGGCTCGGGGGGGGACCTGCGGTCGCCTGCGTGCACCCCCACTCGGACATGGGCTCCGGGACCCGCCCCTCGCTGCCCCTTCTTCCAGGGCTGCTGCTGGTTCTGCTGCTGCAGGTGAGCTGGGCAGGTGCTGGGAACCCGGGCCGGGATCCATGCGCAGTGGGACTGAAGGCACGGCTCAAGTTGGCCGTGCCCCTGCTGCGGTGACAGGCTGGGAGAGGGGCCGAGGAGAGCTCTCTGGCCAAGCCCTGCGAGGAGGGCAGGTGTCGGGGGAGCCCGGGGTCTGCGCACCCGTAGGGGGCCGTTGGCAGCAGGGCTCCCGAATGTGTGCAAGGGAGGGGTTGGCTTAGGGTCACAACCTGTTCGGGGCAGTGGTGGAGATGGGCTAAGGTGTGACTTCATCTTAAAACTGGTTTCAATAGTACACAGCAGTTTTATTTAGATTTGTGTTGACCCAAGCTTCCTAAGGGCGCTTCTACTCACGCCTCGTATAAGGCTGAGAAAATCTCAGCTGTGTGTGTTGCGGACAATCTGAGCAGCCGAGGAGGGTGGGAGGGCGTAATCCCCCCTGCCCCCCACCGCTTGCCCCCTAGCACCAGTGGAAATACAAACAGTGGACTCAAGGTTAGAAAGCACAGGGCCTTGTTGGATTTGCACTTACCCTGGGAGACTCACCGTTGGGTACGCTTGTCGTTACCCCCTGCTCCGTGGCTTTCTGCCACGAGACTCTGCCACGGAGTTTTCCCTTAGGAGCTGGCCGCGGGCCAGCTGTACCTCTGGATGGGGTTGCTTGAGGACCTCGGTCCTCACCTTGGCTCGAGGTGGACCCTTTTAGGTTGCTGCAGAACTCCCGAGGCCTGGGAACCTCTCCTAGAGGTTGGGACTGAGCTGATCTGGGGGCGGCCTGGCCCTTACGGCTTTAACTTGATCTTCTTAAGCCTCGTCTTCTTTACCTGCAAGCGGGGCTAATAGTTGCCCTCCCCTGCCCTGGCGGTCACAAGAGTGAATGAGGAGACGGGCTTGGCTGGCGTGCCCGCATGTCTGTGTCCCTCTGGTTTTCTAGCCACGGGGAAATGGTTGGTAACACGCATCCAGCGCCCGCTCTGCTGCTATGTACTGGATACTTGCTCTGGGCCGGGTGAACAAGGTGGGGGGTGGGGGGGTGGACGGAAACCCCGTGTGTGGTGCCCACTCCAGTGCAGCTGGCTCCTGGCGCGAGCATCATGTTTGGCACCAGGGGCGCGGAAGTTGGAGGATTTTCTTGGTTCCTCGTTGCCACATCCAGTTGTGAATGTTCTTAATCAAACAGCACTCCTTTTACCTCCAGGAGACTTTGTTGAATCCCGTTCATAGCCGGTTTTAATCATCAAACCCTGTCTCCGTCTTTCCCTTGCCCCTGCCCTTGCCCCTGACCGGTCTCATCAGAAAACAGAGGTGCGTTTTCGTCTCCTGACCGAGCCCAAGCAAGTTAGTTCGCGTCCAGGGGCGTGTTGAGTCGGGGTGGGCAGCGGCGATTGGACTGTGGGTAGTAATCCGGTGTTTGTTGGAAGCAGCTTTCTGCTGATTCCAGGGGATCGAGACAGACAAAAAGAATGTGCTGAGGTAGGAACCGGGGGGGGTTAGCAATCTCCATTCTGGACCCTTAACGGGGCAAAGAGCTTTCCGCCCATCGGGTGCTCAGTCATCGGCCATCGGCCATTAGTAACCCAATTCCTTCCCGTTCCTCCCCTTGTCCCCCCGCCCCCCCGGGTTGGCTTACAACCATCCCTGACCTCCAGAACAGGTACCCGCTGCCCCTCTCTGATCTCCAAATGCAAAGTCAGTACGCACACTGCTGGAGCATTGCTGTCTCCAACGGTTTTCTCGTGAACCCCCACATCCTCGCTGTCTGGGGGGCATAAAGCAGAGGACGACGTTGCGAGCCTCCGGCAGGTTTTCACCTTTGCTCCAGACTCAGCGACAAGCGTCGGGGGGGAGTCCTGCCCCCTTCTCTTAGGTAATTTCTGGTCCCAAGGACTCGGGAGTGTTCAGGCCTGGACTGTGGCCAGCTCCCCAGATCACAGAGGACGGAGGGACTGAGAGAATGAAATTGGACGTGAGCAAAGTCTGTCATGTCGTGGTTGCTGGTTTTTAATCTGGGAAATTCTACACCGAGTTTTCTTTCAAAAATTGTCAGCATCACTGGTCTGCCCGATTAATTTGCTAAGCCCTTCATTCAAGATGAACAGTCAGTGGGTTGTAGAAGGTAAGGGACAGGGTGGCAGGGCTGAAACTGGGCGCTCAAAGGGACAGAGCAGGCTGGACAGAGCGCTGGGAAGCCAGTGACGTGGTGAAGTCTGCACTTTTAAAGATCACCTGCGCTTCTGTGTAGACGATGCGCTTGGGAAGCGTGTCAATCTCCTAGGCCTGCCGTGGCAAAGTGCCCCAAACGGGAAGGCTCCAAGCCACAGAAGGGTCCAGCATGGCGCCACGGGTAGTCCCCACACCGTAGCGCATACCTGAAGGTTGTTGAGGGAGTGAATCTTCCAAGTTCTCAGAACAAGGAAAACAATTCCGTAACTACGTGTGGTGACGGATGTTAACGAGACTCATTGTGGTGATCATTTTGCAGTCCGTACAAATTTCAAATCATTCTGTTGTACACCTGCAGCTAATACAGTGGTGTTTGCCAATTATACCTCTATTAAAAAAAAATTCTCCTCGAATGCAAATTCGCAACGAAAAATGGAATATATTCAGGGCGCCTCGGGGGTCAGTCAGTTAAATGTCCGACTCTCGATTTTGGCTCGGGTCATGATCTCACGGTTTGTGGGATCGAGCCCATGTCCGGCTCTGTGCTGACAATGCAGAGCCTGCTTGGGAGTCTCTCTCCCTTTCTCTCTGCCCCTGCCCTGCTCATATTCTCTCTCTCTCTCTCAAAATAAAGAAATAAACATTAACAAAAATAAATATTTTCAGGAAGGAATTATCTCCATGCAGGCTTCTTAGTTCTTTAGTAGCCTCTGCAGACACAAAGCCTCTGTATACCCAGATCATTTCCTACCAGTGACGCCACAGTTACTCATGCAGGCCAGCTTGAACAGTCCTGGTTCCATGTCCCCAGGCCCAGCACTGCCTGTCATATGATTTGTGCGTGGCCCTTGCAGCCAAATGCCTGCCTGCCACACAGCATTAGGTGGCCACTGCAGCCTCTAAGAAGTTTTCTCCCCCCGCATTCTACAAGCATTATGTAAATCTTTTTTCAATGCTTTTTTAAAAAGTTTATTTATTTATTTTGAGAGAGACAGTGTGAGTAGAGGAGGGGCAGAGAGGGAGAGGGAGAGAGAGAATCCCAAGCAGGCCCCACGCTGTCAGCACAGAGCCCGACGCGGGGCTCAAACTCACAAACTGGGAGGTCATAACCTGAGCTGAAGTCAGACGCTGAACCGACTGAGCCACCCAGGCGCCCCACCGTTTTATATTTTTGCAAATCTCTTGTCCTAAAAGAAGACGGCCAGATTCTCCTCTCTGAGTCTGCAGTCTATTGTAAATGTTGTTTAGTTAAAAGAATGAAGAAATTCTGGCCTCGCACAGGTATGCACATGGAAAGGGAGGAATATTTGAATAGCCTTCAATGGATCATTGCGGATATCCTTCTTTGACATTACACCAAAACTTGACAAAGTGGTATTTTTTAACAACTGCTTCTCATGTGGAATCTGAAGATATGTTAATAAACTTGCCCTGCTCCGTTACGTTAAAACCATGTCTCTCTTGCCTTTTGGCAAGAGTATGATTTTGGAGGTCATGCATTAATCATTAGGAAACCCTTTTGGCTCATTGAGTTATGCAGATCTTCCAAATGTTGACATATTTCATTCTACAAAATCAGAAAATCACATTCATTAATAGCTCTACTGACATCATCAGAAAATTCTTCTAAGTATCGGGAAGCTGTCAAGCCCATTGTAGCAGACAGAAGTTTTCCAAAATTCTAATTTTTGCTTCAAAGCCTATGTTTGTTTTATCATTGGCAACATGACACCATCCACTGTTTTCCTTGAAGTGATCGGCTGGCTTGTTTACTATCAAAGAGCTGTCCATCGAGGGCCCGATCCTGGACAACACGGTTTGTCAGTCATTCTTTCAAGTAAAATGCTCTTCTATAAAAAAGTGGCCCGTTCACCTGGTACCTCCAACGATCACACACACACTTTCTTAATTTTTCTTTTTAATGTTTATTTGTTTTTGAGAGAGAGAGAGAGAAAGAGAGAGAGAGAACACAGCGGGGGGGGGGGGGGGAGGGCAGAGAGAGAGAGAGGGAGACACAGAATCGGAAGCAGGCTCCAGGCTCCAAGCTGTCAGCACAGAGTCCAATATGGGGCTCGAATCCACGGACCGCAAGATCATGACCTGAGCTGTAGTCGGACGCTTAACCGACCGAGCCACCCAGACGCCCCTCACCAATTCATTCTTAAATGCAACAGGCTTCTACCTTCTTCCTTTTTCTTCCTGCACACGCGTACCGATGAAGATACTGTGGGTGATGCTGGTGCCCTTGGCTTCCTCAGTGCCGAGGCCCCAGTGATTTGTCCCATCGGTGCAAACGTCATACAGTAAAACAGGCAAATGATACCCTAGAGTCATTAGGGAAGTGTGTGGCCCTGTGGGCTCTGATGGCGATGAGGAGGGGAAGGGTTGACGCTAGGCAGGGAGAGACCAGGGGCCCTCGGGGAGGCTGACCGGAGCTGCAAGTGGGCGAGGCAGGAGAAGCCGTGAGGTTTGGAATTAAAAAAAGGATAAACATATGCCAGACCTGCCTGGGCCCGGTGCCATGCATGGAGCCTCACGACCTTTCAGATCAGGTCCCAATAGAAGGTCAGTGACAAAAGTCCTCGGAGGCTCCCCAGTCGGAACCCCTCTCACTCTTGAGAGCTTTGTACCTTCCCTCAATTAGCTCTAACGCTTTGCTCACTCTCTCTTGTCCGCGAGATTCATTCTTTGACTCCGTGAGACAGGGACCAGCGTCTCCCCCACCTCCTGTAACAGGGTCAGGGACCCCGGTGTACCGCACTTTCAAAACTGCCACTCTGGAGAAAACTCCTCTATGCACATGGCTGTTTACTACCGCAGCATTTTTGGTTTTTTCTTGTTGTTGTTTTTGGTAATAACAAACAACCGAAAAAGTCTAAATGACCATCCCCAGAAGAATGAGTAAATAAATTGTCTCTGTTCAGGCAATGACACGGTATATGGTAGTGACAGTGAGTGGATTAGGGCCATACATGTCAACACACACATGCTCGTTCAGTGTTGGTCCCGACATCCTCTACAGGGTCTGTCTTATTTCAACAACCTCACTGCACGTGTGTGGGTTTTATTTCTATTTTGTGTGTGTGCGGGTGGGGGGGAGAGTTTGTTGAGATGTAAGTTATAAATAAATAATTCTCAATTGTAAATCATTATATAAACAAAAAGTACCAAGTTCTATTATCTTATTGATTATTATAAGATAGAGTCTAAAATTAAAGGGCGGGGGAGAAAAAAAGAACAGGAGAAAAGGCCCAGTTGGATCTCTCCAATTAATGTTTGGTATTTACGTGTGACATACCAAGACATCTATGCTCGTCCGGAATAGACAGGGTGATCTCCCGAGTTACAGTTTTAGACGTCCCAGTATCAGTGATACTCTGTGTAAATCCTTTTGCATGGTTCCCCTACGGTTGCAGAGGAAACGTGGTAATTCTGAACTGAGATGTCAAGAGAAAGAAATTATACTTATCAAAATGAAATAAAGTTCCTTTTCTTCCTTTTCTCATTCCAGAAGACTAGTGTGACTTCAGGCAGGTCCTGATAAGTGTATCCCCTACTAATTCATGCCATTTTTATTTTTAAGGTCAACAGCGTCAACAGCTTCCGACAAGAAAATGATGATCTCGCTCAGCAAACAAAGGTGGGGTTCGGAGGTCACTTTCTTCCTAAGCCACGTGAGACCACACTTCACTCAGGGACTCCGTTGCAATGTTAAGGTTTTTAGTTCCCGGTCGATATTCAGTTTGCAGAAAATAAATTAGTAACTACATGTGGCCTTTTGGAATCTTCAGGGATTGCCAGAGAATTGCAGAAGGTGCTTTTATGTCTGCTAGAATAGGCACAATCTGTGAACATCAGAAATCAGCCATCCAGTGCCAGCCCAGAGCTTTACCCACGCTATTTTCTTCTTTATGCAATTAAAATATATTGAACTTAACAGTCTCCGGTATGTGAGCTTTGGACGGTCCAGGGATGCAGCCACACCCCCCAATCACCTTGTGCCACCTTGTGAATATCTCCTTCCTGTCTTGTGATCAACTCATTTTCTAATTGAATACAGTTGACCTTTGAACAACATGGGTTTAAAGTGCATGGGTCTATTTACATGCAGATTTTTTTTACAGGACAGTACTGTAAACGTATTTTCTCTTTCTTATAATTTCCTTAATGACATTGTCTTTACTATGTACAGCATATAATACACAAAACATACAAAATATGTGTTCATCGACTGTTCATGTAATCAGTAAGGCTTCTCTGGTCAATGGTAGGGTTGTTAGTAGTGAAGTTTTGGGGGGGGGTCAATAGTTACATGTGGATTTTTGGCTGCCCTAGGGGGCAGCACCCTAATCCCCACATTGTTCAAAGATCAACTGTAATTTTTTAAAAAGCTTACATGTTTGTGGACAAAAAAATTAATATGGCTAGAAAGCAGCTTCGCTTATAATAAATAGATGGTTAAATTCCATCTGTGGTGTTTTGCCTGACAAGTCTCTGAGCCTGATACCTGAGTCTGAGTCTCTCTCTCTTCCTGTCTTTGTTAAAAGGGAGGGTAAGAGACGAAGTGCCAGCCCAGAGCTCTATCCACACTATCAGCACCGAATGGAGATGTTCTCATCAACTCTTTCCTTTTGTTATATATAATTTATTGTCAAGGTGGCTAACATACAGCGTGTTCAGTGTGCTCTTGGTTTCGGGGGTAGATTCCCACGATTCATCGCTTATATACAACACCCAGCTCATCCCAACAAGTGCCCTCCTCAGTGCCCATCACCCATTTCCCCCCACCGCACCCCCCATCAACCCTCAGTTTGTTCATCAACTATTTCCAAAAGACAGAAAGACAAATGGGGGAAATGACCTTCTCGTTCATTCAGCAACTGTTTGCGTGTCTGCCGTGGGACAGGGGTTGGCACATAGTAGGCAACGGTCTTCAATGTTATGTCTGCATAGCCCTTAAGACGATCTCACGATCCATGTAAAATCATTGGGTGGCCCGTGCCCCACCGTCTAGGAATGACTCTGCAGCTGTGAACAGAACAGGCACTTTTGACTCCTAAGCATCGGAGGCTGTTGTGAGGACAAGGGAGATAATGCAAATGTAGTGCCTGCCACCTCGCCATCGCCTCGTTATTGCCGTCATTGTAATTTCAGGGAGAGAGCCACCAGCCCCTACGGCGATCCAAGAGGAGATGGGTTATTACCACCCTGGAACTGGAGGAGGAAGACCCAGGCCCCTTTCCCAAACTTGTTGGTGAGGTAAGGAAGGCCCCCACCATCCTCTCTGATTGGCAGGTGGGTTAAGTCTTGAAAGGCTGTGTGCTAGGGGGGCCAGGTCAGTGATGGGAGGAACACTGGACTGGGTTCTAGAACCCACTGTGCCTCTACCTAACGGGGCGACTTCGGGCGAGTCCCTTCACGTGAGTGGGTGCTGAGAACGTCGGTCACATCTGGCAGCGGGTTGGTTAATTCCAGCCCACAGGCCTGCTGTATTCGGCCCAGGCAAAGTCTTTGGTAAAAAAAAAAAAAAAAAAAAAAAAAAGTATTCTTTAAAAATAAGGGGATTGTGGTTACGGGAGGTGGGAAGTGGGGACCAAAGGGAGATTAGAAAATAAATAAATAGAAAGTGAAAAGGTGGCAGCCAGGGCTGGCGGGAGGAGGTTCATAGAGACTGGCTGTCTAATGGGGACAGGGTGTCAGTCTGGTCACATGAAAAGCACTGTGGACACAGATGGTGGTGGCGGCCTCCCAACTGGGAACGCTAAGTACCGCCGGCGTGCACACTCCGAGGTGATTAAGACTGTGAATTGTATGTTATGTGTATTTTACCATAATAAAAACAATGGGAAAAAATAGGAAGATTGTATTAGAAATTGTGTAATTTTAGAGGTGTTTTGAAAATTGGAAAATCTGACCACACGGAGCAACAACGAGGTGGGGCTCGTGTTACCCACAGTCCCCACTGCTCCCTGCTGCCTCCCGCACTCTGAGGACTAGCGCCAGCCCACGCGCCAAAGCGGTCACCTGACGGTGTCGCAATGCCGGAACGTTTCCGCCTGGCCCGTGTCATTCCCTCCCGTGACAGTCCTGACCTGATGCACCTGTGCATTATGCACTGAGTCACTAAGTCCCTACAGCTCTGACATCCTATGGTTTCTCGAGAAACAAATGAAAACAATTTGTATTTTTTGCAGTGTTCATAAAGATAGTAGATGCTATATATATAAAAAAAAACATACAGAAAGTTTTCAGGGCTCAGTGGTTAAAACTGTATCCTCATAAGAGTCAGGGGAACACAGTGGGCTCCTATTCCCGAGGTACCGTATCCCTAGTATAGGAGTTAGATACACTCGCTGCTCCCTGTCTGCCCAGTACAGGCCACGATGGCACCTCCATTATGGGGTTGTTTTAAAGATTAAATAGGCCAGGGCAAGTGAGGCGTATAGTGACCTGGCTCACTCTATGGCCTTTCGAAATGTTAGGTTTATGAGTATTTCTCCTCTCTCCCTGAAGGGATCATCAATGTTAACACATCGTTACGTATGCTTCCAGATTCTTCTCCATAGCCTCACTAATGTGAGTCTGTATTGACAAATGGGATTGCCATACGTATATTGTTCTGCAAGTTGCCTTTCTGGTTCAACAGTAAGGCACAGCCCCCTCCCTGGGGCAGGGCGTGTAAATCCTGAAAGATTGGGGGCCCGTGCCCTGTGAAGGGGGTACCGTTCTAGGGTTCTTTCCCTGGGGAGGGACATGTGTGTTGTTCAGTCGGGTGCTTGCCTCAGAACCCAGGCTGCGATGCACCTGCTTGGGCCCCTAGCGTGGGACAGGCTGGACCCGAGGCTTCTGGGCCCCAACGCGCCTGGCATCTTAGCCTTGATATTCAATGCGCCTTGTGATTTATTCTCATTTTCTTTTCTCCCCCCCCACCTTTTTTTTTTTTTGGCCTTTTCAGCTGTTCAATGATATGTCTCAGAACACGTCATTAATGTATTTGATCCGTGGTCCCGGTGTGGATGAGTATCCAGAGATTGGGCTGTTCTCTATAGAAGATCACAAGAACGGACAAGTGTACGTTCACCGCCCCGTGGATCGAGAGACAACGCCATCTTTCACGGTACCTAAAACTTGATATATTTTAAGCTTGGGTTTATTGTGAAGCTGCTGTGGGAATATTGTATCAGCTAGGCATTAGTGAAGCTGTCCACACGTCACGTCCTGGGAGACCGTATATTATACACCACGGTGAGCTTTAAAAGTATGCGTGGGCAGAGAGGCTGTCTTTGTAATGTTCTTTTAAAGTTCTGGACTCAGAGGATTCATGGGAGCTGCTACGGATCTTCCTTCCAATGACTGGATTCCCAGCACGATCAGGATATCCGAAAGCACTTGGAGATAGGGCTATAGGATGTTTACAAAGTGGGCTAATCTGATTTTTGATGAGACACTGTTGAAATATGTGGGCAGGAGCTCCAGGCAGAGTCCACAGTTATCTAACGACTGATGGATGAACAGTTGTATACCTGGTGACAGTTTCTCATCGTGAGCCCGCATGTTTCGTATGATCTCATAACCCCAACACCATGGTCTACTATGAATCTGAAATCCGGGCTCTAAGCCAGGAAAGGAAATTGTAAAGTAAAATGCCCAAACCACATGGTGTGTGTTACTTTACCAGCCTCACCTCGCGGGGATAGTAGGACATTTTCGCCTTTGTTATGTTGTGACTTCTGCTGGACACTGAGCTTATCTGCACATTAACTCCTTCAGGGTGGGAAAGAACATCGAAAGACATAATTTAAATACCTTGTCTCCAATGATCTCGAACAATTTATATACATAATAGAATATTTGCCCTTAACTCATTGATAGGCTTTGAGTCTCTAATTTTTAAACAGGCAGAAATTCTCCCCAAACTCCAAAAGTCCTGCACAGAAGACTTTCCGGGTCTTCACTATTCATAGAAATCCTTGCCCCATCTAGGGAACGTGCAGTGTCTGTTAAAAAGAAGCAATATAGAGTGGTCATAGGGGGACCGTGGGGCAGCACCGTTAAATCTGGAATGAGCAAACAGGTCACCGAGGGATCTTGGGAAAATGCAGATTTTGTTTCCGCAAGTCAGCGTGGAGCATAGACTCTGTGTCTCCAAGAAGCTCCCAGGAGAGGGAAGCTTGGTCCATGGCTTCTACCCGCTGAGCCCGGTGGGGGCGGGGGGTGGGGCGGCTCCCACAAATAGTGGGCGTGACTCCGTGCAGGGAGGAAACAAAACATTTAGTGCTGTGTTCTTGGTCTTGCTGTTGTGATTTGGTTGCTGTTGTTTGCCTTTAACGTCTTTACTGACCTATCGAGGGTTGGGTTTCACAAGGTTTAACGTGGGACTTCGTGCCGGCAGCAGATGATGCCGAAGCCAAATCCGTAAGAGTGTTTCCTGACACGTGAGGCCCAGATGGAATAGTTTGGCACGTCACAGGGAGATCCCAGGGAACAATTCGAGCAAATGGGGAAGACGTGGGGACCTGAGCGGTGTCCCCCTGGGTCCTGCTCTATCAGGATTTCTGGGCCCTGTGCTTGGACCTGCCCAGCCAGATGGAGACCCAGCCCGCGCTCCGCCCGATCCCCCAATGCACTATCACAGCCGTCCTTTCACACTGAGTCCTGTGATCCCCTGCTAGCTGGCCCCTCATTTGACTGTGAACTTGCATGAGGGAAGACTCAGGGTGGGGATTTGGAGGCGTGCCCCCACCCCGTGGCTCCCTGTCTCACGCCCTTGGTTCACGGTCTCCTTGATACTTTTCATCGCCTGAAGTGCATACCTGACACGTGTTTGGTTCTCTGTGGGTGGCCATTCTCCCCACTGGATGCACATTCTAAGAGGAGGGAGTGTCCTTTCCAGTGCCACTACCCCCTGGGTCAGGAGTCGGGCTCTGCACATTGTAGGTTTTCATTTAACTATGTTGGATGAATGAATGAGCACAGTGGCATGTAGTCTCTGCTTCGAGGGTGTTGTGGGTTGAGCTGTGTCTTCCAAAGAGAGGGGTTCGTGTCCTCCCCGTGGTATCTGTGAATATGACCTTATTTGGATATAGGGTCTTTGCAGATGTCATCAAGTTAAGACGAGGCCATACTGGATCAGGGCGTGTCCTGATCCAGTGACTGGCCTCCTTATAAGGGGAGGGGAATTTGGACACCAAGAAGGACACAGGGGAGAAGCAGGAGACAGAGCCTGGGGTGATGCACCTGCAGGCCAAGGACACTGAGATTGGCGGCAGCCACCTGAAGCTGGGGGAGAGACCCGGGACAGAATTTCCCTAAGAGCCTCCCATGGAGGGAGCCATGCCTGCTGCCCCCGGGTGTGGTTCTGGTCTCCAGAAGGGCGAGAGAACACACTTTGTCGTAAGGCGCCCGGTTTGGGGTAAGTTGTTGCAGCGGATGTAGGAGACTGGCACGCAGGGGTTAACCTACTCATTAGGGAGCCACAAGACAGGCCAATGAGAAGCGTTCCCAGCCGCAGAGTGGGACAAACAAGTGTCACTGAAACACCACACAAGCCGGGCCTTCCAGGTCCACCACCTACTTCTGGGTCTTGGCTGTCCCCAAAGCTGGGGCGTGTTAGGCACGCAGTCAGCCTGAGGAGGTGGCAAAGCCCCATTCCCGGCAGCGCTGCTGTGTTCTTGGGGGGCAGCGAGGGGTCACTGGAACCAGCCAGAGCATTTAAAAACCTGTGACTGGGAGCTGAGGGGAGGTTGAGGGGCTATCTTCGTGTTAATTCCGTAAACCTACAAGAGGGCAGTAACTGCGGCTGAGAATTGCTGGAAGATTTAAGACACAGCTGGAAAGGGGGGAAAAACCAGATTTTCTCTATATAAGAATCTCATCCGTTTATATCAAAATATGCACAATCCCATAGGCTGCAGATACACTCAAGAAAATCATTCTTTTATTTCCTTGAAATTGTCATTTGTGGGTCTTGATCTCCACGCACCCATCTTTGCCTATTTAGAGCCCCTGCACGTAAGTGATTTTGTCTTGTGTGTTCGGCGTTTAAGGTATTTCCGCGTGCTCACCAGTGACTAGAGTACGCATCTTGCACGTGCCATTTAAACAGCCATGGACCCCTCCGTCACGTCACTGCTCTATGGTGTGTCATCCAAGATCTAAATCTTAAGGCCATAACAAAAGGCTGAAAACCCTTCCCAAGTGCAGAAACTATCCATGACGCTTCCTCTCTCCATTGCAGCTCTGAGGCGCCAGAAACTCTTAGCATCTTGTCAAAGAATAAACAGTTATTTTGCCTCTCGGGCATCTTACAGAACTTACTGTCTCAGAAGTCGCTTTTAGGATGATACATGGAACATAAAATAATAAGCGTAAAACAAACACGCGGTTCTTAGTTTTAAGTGGAAGGGTTACAGGTGGCGCCGTTTCGGAGCCGGAAGTCCGCATGATTCGGCAGCCAGCACAGTCATAAATTATGGAAGAGCATGTGGAAATGGTGTGTGAGAAAGCCAATTTGCTTGCTCAAAAATTTAAAAATGTATGTTGGATTCCCCGGGGCGGACTGGTTCAGTAGTCTTGTAGGGGAGAGGAGACAGCTAAGCAGCAGAGCCCACGTCCAGGCCACTTTGCAGGACACCTGGCAGGGCCACCATGGTGGATGCCGATGAGGAAGCAACGTGTCTGCAGAAAAGACGCCCAGGGAGGTATGTGCCTCGGAGACCTCGTGGGCTCCGGGAAAGGGGTGGAGAGATCATTGCCCGATGCTGTCAAAGTGCTGAGACCCCTGTATGGTGAAGCTGCCTGCTCTGGGCCCTGGGGGAGCCATGCAGGGGAGTGGTGAAGACCTGGCTGGTGGTGTAGTCTAGTCTACACCTTCTTGGAATGAACCTGGGCCGAGCTGAGAGTGGACAGCCGCAGAACCTCTTGGCGTTGCAGAGTGGAGCGCTGGGGATGCCTCCCTCTAGGGCTTCTCTGAGATAGAAAGGAGGTGATCTGTGTAAGAGCTCAGCCCCGGGCCTCCCTGAAGCTGCTGCTTCCAGAATAAACCCCGTGCTTGCTCAGCGTCCCCGAGCCGGGCTCCGCACCTACAACCGGCCAACCCTTGAGAAACCAATGTTCCCATAGCAGACGGTCGTCCGCCTTGAGAGGTCCTCCGGGCAATGTCCCCCTTCCCACTCCTTTTCCTGGGACTCTGAACTTCTCTCTCACCGCTGATTCTTCCCCCACAATCGATCAGCTTTCAACAGATCAAATCACTGTTTATCCTAGAGCAACAGAGATGCAGCAGCAAGTCTCATTAGACTTAGTTTAAAATATATACATATATGATAGATATATGTTATATATATTTTTATATCTATCTGTATCTGTATCTATACCTATAGCTATATCTATCTATATATGGTGCTCACTTTCGCAGCACACAGGCTAAAATTGGAACGACGCAGAGAAGGTTAGCGTGGCCCCTGTGTGAGGATGGAGGATAGCACGCATATTTGTGAAGCGTTCCATATTTAGGAACATATAAATACATAATATATATGGTTGCCCACTTTTTATTTTATACGTAGGGGCTTTTTAAAATTAGTAGACCTTTTTTTTTTAGAGCGGTTTCAGGTTTACAGAAAAGTAGAGTGGGAAGTACAGAGCGCCTGTCTGCCCTTCATGCCCTCCCCACCCCACCCAGCTTCCTCTCTTATTAACGTGGTGCATGGGTGCTGAGTTTACGACAGGGGATGAGCCAATATGATACGTTGTTATCAACGAAGCCTCTAGTTCACGTTAGGCCTCACTTTCGGTGTTGCACCTTCTGTGGGTTTGGAGAAATGTGTGGTGACACGTATCCACCGTTACAGTATCGTACGGAGTATTTTCACTGCCCTAAAATTCCCCAGTGCTCCCCACATCCATCCATCCCTCCTTCCTGAGCCCTCGGCAACCTCTGATCCTTTTGCGATCTCCATACTCTGCCTTTTCCAGAACGTCGTATAGTTGGGATTACACAGTGGAGAGCCTGTTCAGATTGGCTCCTCTCACTTAGCAACGGCCACCGAAGATTCCTCCATACTCCATGCTTTTTTAGTGCTGAGTAATATTCCATTGTCTGCAGGGACCACAGTCTGTTTATCCAATCACCTAGTGAAGGGCATCTTGGTTGCTTCGATGTTTGAGGACTATGATTAAGCTGCTACAGACATCTGTGTGCAGGTTTTGGGGTGGTCATAAATTTTCAACTCTTTTGCATAAATGCCAAGGAACATGATTGCTGGTTTGCACAGTAAGAGGATGTTTAGTTTTGTAAGAAACCACCAAAGGAATGAAGAATTCTTTGCCACCTGTACGTCTTCTCTGGAGAAAACGGGTCTGTTCAAAACGTTGCCTGTTTTTAACCTTTGAAATTCGATTTTAGCAAGGTCCCAGGAAATAAAGTTAATATATAAAAATCAATTCTATTTCTGTATCCCGACGATGAATAGTTGGAAATCAATATTTTAAAAACCATATCATTTATAATATCACCAAAACAGACGAAGTGCTTAGGTATTCATCTAAAATCTGTGCAGTATATGTTTCCTCAAAACTATAAAACACTGATGAAGGAAATCAAGGGAGGTCTAACTGAATGAAAAGATAGACTGAGTTTATGGATTGAAAGATGGAGTATTAAGGGGATAATTCTTTCCAAATGTATCTGTAAACTCTGCATAAGACTGATCAAAAGACTAGCAGAACTTTTCATACATATCAACAAGCTGTGCCAAAATTTACATGGGGCACAAACCAGCTTTTGGTTCTCTTGGCTCTGTTTTGCTATTTTGAACTTTATTGATATATCTTTATCATTTCCTTCTTTCTGTTTGAGTTTAATTTCCAAGGTTCTTAAGAAAGCAAAGGGAGAGAAGCCTAAAGTATCAATCCGAGATCTTTTGAAAGCAAAGACTTCCTGCTGCCTGTTTGGGGTGATGCACCCTCCTTATTCAAGCACGAAAGTAACAGCAGTAGCCTTTTGAGAACCCACCGCAGGTCAACAGCGGTGCCAATTACTTTCAACGTTCCTTTTCCCCAAAACTTTTAAGTGTCTGCTCTCCGCGACGTTTCAGCAATACTGGTTAGCGTATGTATTTTTCATGACCGTGCTGACACGGCCGAGGCTTCTATGCAATCTGGCCACGACTACCCGGGTAGAGAGACTGAGATTAGAACCTAATTGTAACTCATGGTGTACTTTTCCGGTCAGTGCATGGGTTTGTCCCACAATCTTTGTGCCAGCCCTGTGCTCGGTCCCTGGGGTCACATGGCGAAGGACAGCGACATGATCCCTACCCTCGGAAACTTCCCGGCAAGTTCAGGAATGGAGGCAAAACATACGAGCACGCGAACAGTGATTTGAGCAGCAGCATCCAGAAAATGATCCTGCAAGGTTAATACAGTTCTCTGCTTTCTAGGTTTACTTTGATGTTCTGGATCGCCTATCAGGAAGAGTCATGGACAGTTCCCTGATTTTCAACATTAGGATCGGTGATGTGAACGATCACGCACCCCAGTTCCCTCAGAAGGAATTTAACATCAGCGTGAAGGAGAACCACGCTGCAGGTGTGTGCAGTGGGGCGTCCTCTCTGCTCTGCTCCATAAAGGTTTTGATTCTGAGGGGGTGCTTGATCCTCAGGGAGACGGGTTACTGTTCACATCCTGAAGGTTGCAGGCCCTGGATTCCAGCGAAATGCTTGGAGGTTTGTAAGCCTCATTTCGTATTGGCAATAAAAATGATATGGAAATCGTGTCTGTCGGAAAAGCCGATAGGTAAGGACCAGTCTAAAATAAGCCAGGGGCGGCTGGGTGGCTCAGTCAGTTGAGCGGCCGACTTCGGCTCAGGTCACGATCTCGCGGTCCATGAGTTCGAGCCTCGCGTCGGGCTCTGTGCTGACAGCCTGGAGCCTGCTTCGGATTCTGTGTTTCCCTCTCTCTCTGACCCTCCCCTGCTCATGCTCTCTCTCTCTGTCTCAAAAATAAATAAACGTTAAAAAAATTAAAAATAAAATAAAATAAGCCAAATGCAACGAGGGAGAATGCCGAGCTGAACGGTGGGCTCCCGGATAGTCTCTGTATTTTCTCGCCTGTAAAATGACAATGAGATGCCATCCAAAGTTTCTGAGCTACAGATTCTGTGAGTCTTTAACTCCAAACCACTCATACTAGAGTGTGCATCTATTTTAATAACAGAAAAGCATGATTTACTGCACAAAATAGTCTTTAGAGAACTCAGAAAATTCCAAGAAATTAAGACTGAAATAGAAAGCATATTTAATACTTCTAATTAGAGATAAGTATCATTAATGTTTTAGTTTATATTCTTTTCAGTATTTTTCTTTGCATTTTATATATGTGTGCATGTAAACACACTGTATGTTATGTTTACCTATGTGTATATATTCCCGGATTTTTATATATAAGCACAAATGCATATATGTATATATACATACATTTTTCATCTTTATCATAGTGCAAAATGTAAATGGGTGTATATTAAATATTTACAAATGTACGGGTGTATTTTTTTTACGTGGGTAGATTTATGAATTTTCTCTTCTAAAAGTGCAATTCTGCTGTTTGTAAACTAACAGTGTTCTCCTACAGCATCCTATTGTGTAATACTTTATTTCATGGATGTGTTTTTACAGTAACTAACCTCCTATTGTTAGACATGTATGTTTTGTCCCCACTTCATGTTATGTTCACAAAATATGCTTCCGTGAATGTTTTTGAGCTAAATCTGCAACCCATTCAAGCGTCGTTTACTTGGCATAAATGCAGAGAACCACGGCACACAACATTTAAGTATTCTGCTCCAGTCACCTCCCAGCACATTCCAGGGGGCCTGGCTGCTGTCCGTCTTTGATTACTGAGTGCTTGCTTGTGTCGATAGGTTTCCTGTCCACGTGTTCCTCCCTTTTGTCTACTTCCTGTTGGCGTGCCTGTCGTTTTTCTCCTTGATTTTAACCTTCTTATTCTATATGAAGAATGTTTATGTCTGCCCTATATATGTTTTCCTGGCTTATCATTTCTAAGTTTTGTCCGCAGTTTTTTTTTTTTGTTTTTGCCACACATTTAAAAACCTGTCTGATCTATCAATTCAGGCCTTCCTGTCTCCTGCGCTTGCAATCGTGATGAGAAAGTTCTTATGACTATTTAAATATTCCTCTTTATTTTTTTTTTTTTAATTTTTTTTTCAACATTTTTTATTAATTTTTGGGACAGAGAGAGACAGAGCATGAACGGGCGAGGGGCAGAGAGAGAGGGAGACACAGAATCAGAAACAGGCTCCAGGCTCCAAGCCATCAGCCCAGAGCCCGACGCGGGGCTCGAACTCACGGACCGCGAGATCGTGACCTGGCTGAAGCCGGACGCTTAACCGACTGCGCCACCCAAGCGCCCCTCCTCTTTATTTTTTATAGTATGTCTGTAGTTTGATTTTATAAATATTTAATCCATTCCAGTGTATGCCTCAATGCCATTTAGCAAAAGGATCGTCATTCTACTGGGTAGATAGGCTGCCTTTGGTCAACAATAACCGTTAAAACAATTCTTTCCAGGTCAACCTATTTTCCGGATGTTAACAGTTGATTTGGATCAAGAAAATACTCCAAATTCTGAAGTCCTTTATTTCCTTATTTCTCAAACGCCAATACTGAAAGAAAGTGGCTTCCATATCGACCGTATCAGTGGAGAAATACAACTCTCAGGATGCTTAGATTATGAGGTTATGTGGATTTTATTATTTTAAAAAAATGAAATGTGTTCTCTATCTCTGAGCCCCAGACTTAGGATTTATGTTTGCAGCAGAAAACCCTCTGTGGCTAGGCTTGCTATTGAGATCGTTAGAATGGATTATTTTTTTTTTCTAATTTTTTTTTTACATTTATTTATTTTTGAGAGACAGAGAGAGACAGAGTGTGAGCAGGGGAAGGGCAAAGAGAGAGGGAGACACAGAATTGGAAGCAGGCTCCAGGCTCCAAGCGGTCAGCACAGAGCTCGACGTGGAGCTTGAACTCACGAACCGTGAGATCATGACCTGAGCCGAAGTCGGATGCTTCACCGACTGAGCCACCCAAAGGCCCCGATAGTGGATTGTTTTTTTAATATTTCCCTTTGCTGCATTTGAAGGGCTTGACTGTTCATTTCCTCCCCACACAGACGGCTCCTCGGTTTACACTGCTAGTCAGTGCGAGGGATTTTGGAGAACCACCACTGTCATCCACGGCCACGGTTCACATCAACGTGGAAGAAGGCAACAACCACATGCCCACGTTTACCCAGGAGAACGTAAGGCACCCAGGCTGGCCCCGAATGCCCAGTCCGTACAGAAACAGCCTCAAGTGCTAGGCTCAGTGTTGCGGAGGGGATTGGCCATACCCCCAAAGACACATGTCATTCTCCAAAATAACTTAAACTAGAAAGAAGACGCCAGCCATGCTGATACAGAATCCCTCAATAATAGACTGGGGAGCTTACTTTTATTTTTTATTTTTTTACTATTTTGGGCTAGATCCTGTGCTCAGAACTTTTACAGGCATGCTTTCATTTTCAATTGCTGGGACTAGCACTCGATTCCCATTTGACAGATGAGGACACCGAGGCACAGAGAAGATAGAGAATCCGTGCTCACTGTCCACGAGATTTCTCAATTCCACACTGTTGACGTGGGATGGCAAATTCGTTGTTGTAGGGTCAGGGGAGTCCGCCCAGTGCACTGCCCAATGCTTAGTAGCATCTCCGACCTCTACCCACTAGATGCCAATGGACCTCCCAATTGTGACACCCAAACATGTCTGCAGACATTGCCCAATATTCCCCGGGCAGTGGGGGCAAGTTCGTGAGAATCTAGACCTGAGCGTTTAACCAACATCCAGAGCTCTAGAATAGGGAAGATGAGCAGGTGGGTTCTGGCTTTGCCTTTCTCAGCTCATCTGATTTATAGACTGACATGGGATTTCACATGCTACACATCCCCATGCTTGAAGAAAGCACTGGAACCCACTGTTCCAGACCATTTGGAAATGCCACGCCATTTGAGATCTGCAAGATTGCTAAAAACACTCAGGAGCTGTCCCCTATTTTGTATTTTGTGCTCTTCTATATGATTTTTTCTGAGAAAAATATCCACTTTACTTCTTTCTCCTGACCCCTCTCAGTGAGAACTTTCTGGAAGACCTAGCGAGATCCCCAACCCAGCACCCCTCCCTCCCACCCCCCAACCCAACACACCCACCCACACCCACACCCACACACACACACATACTCTTAATCATCAGCTCCCTGGGGATGGAGTTTTGCCAATCCTGTTCACAGCACCTAAGATAGAATCTGACACATCATAACCTTTGTTGAATAAATAAATGCTACAAACAATTATTTGAGAAAGCATTATTAAAAAAAATTTTTTTTTAATTGTCTAGACAAGAGGAGCCCGGCCTGCTCAGTCAGTAGAACGTAAGACTCTTGATCTTGGGGTTGTACATTCAAGCCCCATGTTGGGTGTAGAGATTACTTAAAAATAAAATCTTTGAAAGGAAATAGAATAGACCAAAGCTGAAATGTTTTCAGATGAAAACACCTCAGCAAACAGTATAGAATAACTGAAAAAAAATACTATGTTTCAACCTTATTTCAAAATCTTTCTCTGGTTTAGTAAAAAGCTCTGCTCTGAAGTAAGGGTGGGGAAAATGCACCCAGTTTCGATATACTTGTCAAAGAGAAATTATCTTGTCACCTGAGTATTGACTAACAAGTTCGAGATCTACATGTGTTAGAAAAATGATTGCCTTAATCTAAGTAACCGTAAGAGTTCCATCTTAGGAGAAGAGCTAGCACTTTTTTTTTTTTTTTTTTTTTTTTTTAGCAGCACAAACTAGGATGTGTATTACTATTTTAAATATTCTTAGAAAAATAGTGCATTGAGTTGGATTTAAGAGTACTTTCAAAGTCATTCAGCTGTCAGGGCGTCTGGGTGGTTCAGTCGGTTGAGCGTCCGACTTTGGCTCAGATCATGATCTCACCGTTGGTGGGTTCAAGCCCTGCTTCGGGCTCTGTGCTGACTTGGAGCCTGGAGCCCGCTTTGGATTCTGTGTCTCCCTCTCTCTGTGCCCCTCCCCACCAGCACTCTGTCTCTGTCTCTCTCTCTCTCTCTCTCTCTCTCAAAAATAAATAAATAAATAAATAAATAAATAAATAAATAAATAAAAAGCCATTCAGCTGTAGACACAAGTCACCGGGGAAAGGGACAGAAGAAGGACCTGGGTGTGCTGGGTCAGGCAGAGTTTCAAATCACTTGAGATTAAGTTCAATAGCAAGAGAAATAAATACCCATGTTAAATCAAACTCAATGCACTATTTTCCTAAGAATCTTTAATATCCATGTCGTTGTTGTGCATTTCTTTCCTTGCTTTCTTTTTCTTGCTTTTGTCTCCGTGACACGGAAATGACGATGGCCGCTCCCAGTATGAGATTCAGATTTCTGAAGGCCGCGCCAACTGGGGCGTGTTGCGTCTCCTGGTCCAAGATGCTGACTTACCATTTACCTCAGCTTGGAGGGTAAAGTTTAACATATCGCAAGGCGACGAAGAAGGACGTTTTGACATTCTGACTGACCCCGAGACCAATGAAGGGATTTTAAATGTTATCAAGGTAAAGCCATCAGGGGATGTGCACCTACCAGTGGCCGCGGGAGTCCCGAAAGCGAGATGCCTGCCGTGTGCCGAGCACATGAGGTGTGGCATGTCGTGTGTCCAAGTGAGGATGGCAGGCTGTGTCATGACCCCCTGCTGCCGTGGGCCCTCGGCCCTTTGGACTTCGTGGCTCCTCTCACCAAAATATTATCAATACTACAAGTTAGTTTTTTGAGACGGTGTTAAGCACTTCAACATTTAATTTTCTTATTGTTTGAGACAAAATTTAATAGATCTATATGGGCCCTAAAACTTTTTTTTTTCTGATATGCTAAAAATATTTAAAACATTTTCTCTAATCCTGGGAGTCTGTTTTTTTTTTTTTCTTCTGAGTTGAAAAGACATTAGAATATTTGCACGGACCCCTGAAAGTATCGTGGGCCCCTGGCACTTTGCTGCTGTGCCTAATGAGGAGCTGGCCCTGCAGGAAAGTATATTATCTTCTCATTTGACTGATGAGGAAACCAAAGCCCAGAGAGGTCGGGTTGTTTCACAAAGTCTCACAGCTGGAGTAGGGGTTCCGACTGAGGCAGTCTGACTTTATTGCTTTTAGTCTTACTCTCACCTGGAGCCTGGAGTGACCAGTGCCTCTGGGTCCGGGCAGGTGAGTCAGCCTGGGGGTCAGGTTCACAGACAGCCCTGAGTCGGTAGGTCTGGGGGGTGGGGGGCCTGAGCTTCTGTCTATCGGAGGCACAAGCTCCCGGGTGATGCCCTTGGGACCCTCCCACGCTGTGAATAGCAGGGCTCTGGGGGACTCTATCTCAGATGCCTGGGATTGAATATTTCAAATACTCATGGCTTTTCAATCCTTTTAAGGCAGCGAGTGCCCTGAGTAACAGCGATCATTAGTATCTGTATTTCCTTAAGCTCCGCCCCCCCCTTTTTATAGCAGAGTCGCCACATTAATGTTTCATTAGGTTATGGTTTTTGTTGCATTTTTCATTCCCCTCTGATGGATGGTGGCTCTTTTCAACCAGGAGAGGGGGAGGAAACAAAAAAAAAAACAACTCCATAAATGACTTGAAAATGAGCTGGCAACTGTCTTTTGATCACTACCAGAGGCAGTATAAATAATAAATGAAGCGCAAAAGCCACACGCTCAGGGTGTGCGTGATAGTGGGCATGGAACTTTCTCCGGCCAGAGAAGCAGCAGCAGGTGCTAATGGGATCCTCTCTCTGGGACTTGCAGCCCTTGGATTATGAAACTCACCCCGTGTGGCGCCTTGTCATCACGGTGGAGAACGAGGAGGCCCTCTTCTCCTGTGAGGGGGGCCGGCTCCGGGAGCCCAGGAAGGCAGTGGCGAGCGCCACTGTGAGTGTGCAGGTGACCGACGTCAACGACCCCCCGGCCTTTCACCCCAGGAGCTTTGTCGTCAGTGAAGTCGATGGCGCCGGGCCTGGAATTCAATTGGGAATATTTAACGCTACAGATCCGGACAGAGCCGCCGGCCGGATAAGGTGAGAAGAGAGGGCTGGGAAGAGTGGTCGTTTAAACAGAATTAGTCACACCGAGGGCGCTGCCGTTGGGCAGCTGGTGAGGTCGACTCAAGACACCTGGAGGCCCACTGGCCCGGGTTCAATGCCACCTTCCTTCCATAGCTTTCTCTGCGCCCCCCTCCCCAGGTGGGGTTCACCTGCTCATTTTCCTTTGCACTTAGCATACATCGCTTTTATATGGGTTTTCTTGTATTAAAATAATTTGTTGTGCATTTCGATCTCCCTTTTTACTAAAGGTTGTAAACTGGCAACAGAAGGGTTTTTTTTTTTAAATTGTGGTAAAATATATCTAACACAAAGTTTACCATTTTAACCATTTTTTTTTGTTCGGTTATTATTTATTTATTGAGAGAGAAAGAGAGAGAGAGAGAGGTGGGGAGGGGCAGAGAGAGAGGGAGAGAGAATTCCAAGCAGCTCGGAGCCCCATGCAGGGCTCAATCCCATAAATTGTGAGATCGTGACTTGAGCTGAAACCAAGAGTCAGAACCTTAACCAACTGAGCCACCCAGGAGGCCTCTTTTTTTCTTTTTAAAGTTTATGTATTTATTTTTGAGAGAGAGGGAGAGAGAGAGGGATTCCTAAGCAGGCTCCACGCTGTCAGCATAAGTATGACTTGGGGCTCAAACTCATGAACTGTGAGCTCATGACCTGAGCCAAAATCAGGGGAGTTCGATGCTTAACCGACTGAGCCACCTAGGTGTCCCCCATTTTAACCATTTTTAAGTTCAGTGACATTAAATACATTCACACTGTTGTGCAACTGTCCCCGCTGTCCATCCCCAGAACGTGTTGATCTTATAAAACTGAGACTCTGTCCCCATGAAACAAGAACCTCCCTCCCCCTCTCTCTGCCCGTCTCCCAGACACTGGCGACCAGCACGCTACTTTCCATCTCTACGGGTTTGACTGTTCTAGGAACCTCACAGAAGTGGAATCATACAGTGTTTGTCTTCCGGCAGCTTATGTCGCTGACCATACTGTCCTCCAGGTGCGTCCATCTGGTAGCGTGTTGCAGACCTTCCTTCCTTTTCAAGGCCGAGTAATATTCCCTTGTCTGCATAGATGACACTGTGCTCATCCGTTCATCTGTGGGTGTGCACTTGAGTTGCTCAGTGTTTTGCTTTTACAAATAAAGTTGCCAGAATCCCTAGGAAGATGGCGGCGTCAGAAGTAGCAGGAATCTGCCTCCCCACCGACAAGGGCGCTAGAAGAATCTGTCTCATGTACCTGTTTTGGAACTCTGGATTCTGTTGAAGGGCTGCAACGCCCAGGGAAAGGCTTGGGTGGTAAACCGAGGTAAATTTTGGTCAATTATAGCTCTTAGCACGTGTTCCTGGAACAGCCAAGTGTACAACTTGCAAGAGCCAGAGTGGGCACAAAAACCTCTGGCCTCCAAATGTCAGGGATCCGTGCTTCGCTCACTGATTGCTGCTTTCAGTCCCAGAGGTACAGACGAAGAGGCAGGTGGCCATTGTTTCTGGTCCCCCACCCTCACTGCTACAAATCCCTTCCCCCCTTCAGGGGATTTGAAGGTCCGATGCCTTTATTTCCCCCTCTTCATTTTTTGCCTTTTCCTGTTTCAGGAGCCAGACATTAAAGGCCAGGAGAGTCCACATGAAGCACAGATAGGAGGAAAGTTAGAAAGGGACCATGCACACCCAAGGAAAGGCTCAGGGAAAAGGCGTGAGAGGGCCTGAGGTTGAGAGGCTGGGCCTCAGCACAGAGACAGCCTATGACAGTCAGACAAACAAACGAAAATAAAATAAACTAAAAACAATAAGGAAAATCAGAAAACCCTGGGAAGGGGCAGAATTTGACTTCCAGAATCATCACATTATTAGATGCAAATGTCCGGTGCTCGAGGAAAAAAAAAATCACAAGGCACATAAACAAACAGGAAACTAAGGCCGATTCAAAGGGAAGAAAGTAGATCAACAGAAACTGTTCCCGAAAAATACCTGATGGCAGATGGGTTGGACAAAGACTTCGAAACCGCTATCTTAAAAACGCTCCAAGAGATAAGGAAGCTGTGGAGGAAGTCCAAAGACGATGTGTAAACAAGACGGAAATGTCAACAAGGACACAGAAAACATAACAGGAAACGAGAAAGGTGATGAGGGACTTACTGTAAGAATTACTTTACACATTTACAGATTCTACTCTTTAATCAGAAGACAGAGATCGACAGCATGTATAAAAACATATGGTCCAGGGGCGCCTGGGTGGCTCAGTCGGTTGAATCAAGAGTCGGACTCTTGATTTCGGCTCAGGTCATGATCCCAGGGTTGTGGGATCAAGCCCCAAGTTGGGCTCTGTGCTGACAGCATGGAGACTGCTTGGGATTCTCTCTCTCACTCTCTCTCTGCCCCTCCCCCACTTGCACATGCTATCATGCTTATGCACTCTCTCTCTCTCTCAAAATAAATAAATCACTTAAAAAAAAACCATGTGGTCCCACTAGGTGCTGTCTATAGGAAACTCACATGAAGATCCAAATACACGAACAGGTCACCTGATACCATACACAAAAATTAACTCAAAATGGATCAGGACCTAAATGTAAGACCAAAATCAATAAACACTCTTAGAGGAAGCATAGGAGAAAAGCTTCATGACCTTGATTTGGGAATGATTTTTTGGATGTGACACCAAAAACACAGATAACAAAGGAAAAAAAGAGTCAGATTGGACTTCATGAAAATCAGAACATCCTGTGCATTAAAAGACACTATTCATGGAGTAAAAAACTGACCACAGGATGGGAGAAAGTCCTTGCAAGTCCTATATCTGATAAGCGATTAATATCCAGAATATACAGAGAACTCCTATAACTCAGCAACAGAAAAACAAGAACAAGCAAGTCCCAAAGTGGACAGGACTTGAATAGACATTTCTCCAAAAAAGATCTACAAATGGCCAGTCGGCACGTGAAAAGATACGCAACATCGCTAATCATGTGAGAAGTGCGATTCCGAACCACAATGAGACCCCACCCCACGCCCATTAGGATGACTTCTATCAAAAAGCCAGAAAACAAGTGTTGGCGAAGATGTGGAGAAATTGGAACCTTTGTGCACAGTTGGTGACAATAGAAGTCGGTGCAGCCACTGCACAAAACAGAACGGTGGTTCTTCAAAAAATTCAAAGTAGAACACCATGTGACCCATAATTCCACTTCTGGCTATATGCTCCCAGAATTCAAAGCAGGACCTCGAAAAGATATTTGTACACCCACACTCAGAGCTCCATTATTCACTATAGCTAAAATGCCAAGGAAGCCCAAGTGCTCACTGACGGGTCAGTGGAGAAGCAAAACGGGGTATATATATATGATGGGATGTTATTCAGCCTTAAAAAGGAAGGAAATTCTGTAATACGCTACAACACGGATGAATGAATTTGTCGACCTTACGCTCTGTGAAATATGCCAGACACAAAAGGACAAATTCTATTTGAGCTCACTTACAATTCCCCACATTACTTGCGATAGAATCTGTGTCTGCCGTGATATATTTTGATTTGCCTTTTGATGTAACTTCTTACTTTTTAAAATCGTGTGTGTTTCCTTCTACAAGGTATAAACTGGTTCGTGACCCGGCAAGTTGGGTCACAGTAGATGAACTCTCAGGAACAGTCACCACCAGGAAGCAAATTGACCGAGAATCTCCTTACGTAAACGATAGCTTTTACGTAATCATTGCTCACGCTATTGACGATGGTAAGTGTTGACCCAAAATTAGGCGGGAAAGTGTGTTTCCTGGCTTCCTGAGGGAAAATAATTCTAGTGACAGTCTTTCAGCCCAACCTGGAAAACTGTAAATCTTTTTATCACTAGGCAGCTACTGGCACCTATTTTTTTTTAATGTTTATTTATTTTTGAGAGAGAGACAGAGTGTAAGCAGGGGAGGGGAAGAGAGAGAGGGAGACACAGAATCGGAAGCAGGCTCCGGGCTCCGAGCTGTCAGCACAGAGCCTGACGCGGGGCTCGAACTCACGGACCGCGAGATCATGACCTGAGCTGAAGTCGGACGCTTAACCAACTGAGCCACCCAGGCGCACCCTCCTTTTTTTTTTTTTTTTTTAATCTGGCAACTATTTTTGATGATAATGTTTGAAATGGCAGACTAGAGGCAAATGCCATGGGAAGAGGGGCAGTATTCCTTCAGAAGATTGAGTCGATGAGGAAGGCACCATCGGACCCAGTGTCTGTTCCATCTAGCCATAAAGCAGCTCTTTAGCTCTTTCTCAAAGCCGGTGGTGGGTGATAAATACTTAGCACAGTGTCTCTGTACTGGGAATGGCTTATAAGCTCTGACAAGTGTGACCGTATGGGACAAATTTGTCATAAACCTGGCCGGGCAGTTCTGTGAGCGTGTTACAACACTACTGTCTCTGATCTCCCATGGCTGAACTTTTAAACCTGCTGAAACCAGGGTGCCTGGGTGGCTCAGTCGGTTGAGCGTCCGACTTCAGCTCAGGTCATGATCTCACACTCTGTGAATTCGAGCCCTGTGTCAGGCTCTGTGCTGACAGCTCAGAGCCTGGAGCCTGCTCAGGATTCCATGTCTCCCTCCCTCTCTGCCCCTCCCCTGATCATGCTCTCTCTCTCTCTCAAAAATAAATAAAAACATTAAAAAAAATTAAAAAAAAACCTGCCGAAACCAAAGTTGAAAAAATCACAACTTTCAAATAACTTTAGTTAATTGCCTTGAAGGAAATCTGTGAATTCAAACCCAGGTTTTAAGGGAAATGTAGGTGTATATCCCATTTGCACGATTAATGAGTAGAATGTTGGTTAGGTTAGGAAGATATTAAATCTGTGTTCCCAATCGTTTTTTTTTTTTAATTCATTTTGAGTGGGAGGGGGTGTGGAAAGAGAATCCCAAGCAGGCTCCCCACTGTCAGTGCAGAGCCTCATGTGGGGCTCGATCCCACAAACCGTGAGATCATGGACTGAGATCGGGAGACAGATGCTTAACTGACTGAGCCCCTCCCCTGCCCCCGGGCATCCCCCAATCAGTCTTAAGTGAGGAGAAAGAAAGGGGGTCCATCTTCCAGGGATCTGAAGAAATGATGTAGTGGGGTCCAGAGTACCCATTATCTGGTGTCCCCTGGTGGCTGACACTATAGAACTGTAGTGACAACCAGGATTCTGATGTGGACTCAGCCAAGATACAGACCATTTCAGTCACCACCTCACACCCGTTTCACTCCTGTCCCACCCCCTTCTTGATGCCTGGCATGATCGACACCCAGAAAAACGAATGATTCTATCCCACCTGGTTCTACAAGTGATTTTGGGTGGCAAGCGTTTTGTTCACGTACCCTCCCCAGAGATTCCAAATTTTCCAAAAAGCAGGAAGACAGGTCAAACACCTACTGTAAAGCTTACGACTTTGAAAGGGAAATGGAGTCAGTCTTTCTGTGGATCGGCTCTCTTCCCCGGAGGGCGGCAGGGCGCATTTTCCAGGGATTTGTGCGAGTGGAAAAGGTTCTTTCATTAATGAGCAACCCTGTCTGGAATCGCTGTGTTCCAAGGCCTCCCGCCGCAGACCGGGACGGGGACCCTGATGCTTTTCCTGTCCGACATCAATGACAACGCCCCCGCTCTCCATCCGCATTCTCGATACATGGAGGTCTGTGAGTCTGCGGCGAACGAGACGCTCCTCCTGGAAGCGGAGGATGGAGATCTGGAGCCCTTTGCAGACCCGTTCACGTTTGAATTGGACAAGTTGTGGGGAAATGCAGAAGACACATGGAAATTGGGGGCAAATCGGGGTGAGTATTTGTTCTGGCCAAGGATAAAGGATTGAAGGCAACCTGACTCTCACAGACACAGGCAAAAAAGGAATTTATTGGCTTATGTAACTGAGAAAGATGCCAGGTAAGCCTGTGTTCCAGCAGAACTGGGTTTAGGTGCTCAAGGGACATCCCTGGACAATGTCTGTCCTTACCGTGGCTCTGCCTTTCTCTGGGTTTCTTCTTTTGCACGCAGGCTCTCCTCTGGGGTGGCAGGGTGGCTTCCGGGAGTCCCTAGGACCCATCCTAGCACCTGGCAAGAAGACGTATGTCACTGTGTGACTGGGGTCGCCTGCTGGGAGTTGGGAAGGGCAGATATGTGGACTGGCTGGTTCCGAGTCCACGCAGAACCACGCTGGGATCTGGGCTTTACACCTCCTGACCCACCTGGGCTGAGGGTTCCGGAGGTGCGGCTCTCCCAAAGGAAAACGGGGGTGCTGTTACCGGGAGGAACCACTGGCATCCATCGTCAACATTCTCCTTTGAGCTTCTAGCAGCGTATCTGCAGAATGGCGCATGTCTTTTAGTTGCCACTGTGAGCTCATGTTTATGGTTCCCAGACCCAGAGTGTGTAGGGAAACACTGAACTTTTTCCCACAAGAGCTCTGGCCTTTGCCCTTGGCTTCCGGGAGTTGCTCTCTAGGCCCTTGGGACGTCCTGCCTGAAAGGAGTGTTTCTGCTTACCTGGGGTCTTGTGCCAATCGGATAGGAACACTGGGATTTAGGGTGGACGCTATGGGTCCTGTGGGCATCCGGCCATCTCCAAAAATGCTGGGGCCGGAGGTCAGCCGTACGGGTGGCTGGCCAGGTTTACATGACTGAGTCTTGAGAAAGATTCTGGACACAAGGCTCAGTGAGCTTTCCTGGTTGGCCTTGCTCCAAGAATGTTGTCACTTACCTACGCGGGAAGTGACGCTGTCCTGACAGATACAGAAAGTGACACCGTCCTGACTCCACGGATACTTCTCTGGACTCTGCCCTATGTGCTTCCTGCCCTGACTGATTTTAATCTCTATCCGCTTGCTGTGATAAACCATAACTATGAGCACACAGCCTTCAGTGAGTTCTATGGGTCCTTGGAGAAAATGTTCAAACCTGAGCGTGGTTGAGAAGCCACGGACTTGTAGCAGGTGTCACAAGTGGGGGTGGTCTTGGTGACTGTTCCCTCTCACTTCGAAGTTGGCTAACTTTTGTACAGAGCCTTGGCACATGGTAGGCACTTAGTAAATACCTGCTGA
Source organism: Acinonyx jubatus (assembly GCF_027475565.1). NCBI lineage: Eukaryota > Metazoa > Chordata > Mammalia > Carnivora > Felidae > Acinonyx > Acinonyx jubatus. The sequence goes on along the minus strand of NC_069388.1, from coordinate 3,558,439 downwards.
GCAGATAAGCAAATGAACGAGTGAATTGCACGCAAGGTCCGTTTCCTTTTGCAGATCGGTCAGTTGAACTTTGGATGTTGAGAAGCCTCCCGCCTGGGAATTACTCAGTGCCACTTTTCATCAGAGACAAACAGGGACTTTCCCGGAAGCAGACCGTCCACGTGAGGGTCTGTTCCTGCCCTGATGGAGTCACATGTGCGGAGCCGTCGGTCACAGGAGCTGGGCTCCTCGTGGGGGCCCTGGTCCCTCCCTTTGCAGCGTTCGTGGCTCTAGCAGGTCAGTGGTCTGCGGAACTGTCCTCGGGATGCGGCTCCTCTCCCCGGCCTGTCAGCCGGCAGTGTGGAGTCCTCCCTCCGGGGCGGGGAGCGGAAGATGGCAGCGATCAGTGGGATGCCTTGAGAATGACCCCTAGGCTCATTGGAGTCACGGACTCAGATCAGACTTCCCCGACCTGGTCGGACATGCTGCCTGTCTGGCGAGAGCAGCTTCTATTCAGCCGGCGGCTGTTGATAGCAACGGAGCCCGTAGACGAACGCTATGCTTTGCAGTAATGCCGGGGGCCACAGTGTACAGATATCTAGGCTCCTGGGCTGGGAGGAGGCTGACGAGGACGCTAGATTCTCAAATAAACAATACGATATTATCGATCGCATGGTATGAATCGATTCAACCAATAGTGATCTGGCACCTGCTCGGGCCCCACGCTGCACTAGTCCCACAGCTACAGAGACAATCGCGGCCCAGTTTGGCCGTGTCCACTCATGGCCGAGTTGCAAGTTATCAGAACCAGATCCCGTCAAAACCCCCATCCGACTCATTGTCCTGCCTGGTCTCATTGTAGTGGCTCTGCTGTTCCTGCTGCGGTGCTATTGTGGCTCCGAAGCCACGGGGCACGGACGGTCTGTCCCACGTGACCAAGGCCAGCAGACGCTGATCACGTATAACGATGAGAGCAAAGCCATCTCGACCCAGGTAACGGGGCCTCACGCGTCGTGTTTCATGCTGGTGATGTCCGCAATTCACAAGGCACACCTTCCCATTCATCGTGCCTTCTCTCATCGCTTCAAACTCACGCATGTTTGAGTGGAAAATGGGCAAAAAAAAAAAAAAAAAAATCCCGTGAAAATTGTCCAGCTCAACTACATTGATTTCTTGCGTTAGGTCGGTCATTGTCAACTAGGGGCAATTCAGCCCCCCCGGGGGACGCGTGGCGATGTCCGGAGACGATTCTGATGGTCGTAACGGGTTGGGCTGGGGAGACGTGTTTTTGGCTTCCAGGGGGTGGAGGGAGGCCAGGGCGGCTCCCAAATGTCCTCCAGTGCACAGGACAGGGAGGGGGCTGGCCGAGGTGCCAGCCGCGCTGAGGTGCAGAAGCCTTGCTTAGAGGCAGACGGTGTCTGCCGCGTGGAGCTTCTCTAGATGGAGAGTGTGTGAGGCTCACCCGTGAACCGCCTAGGGCAGGGGTGAGGCACAACCCGGCCCTCCGCCCTCTCCCAGCCGAGGCTGGGCACCGAGCTCACCAGCCTGTCAGGGACTTCTCATTCGCTTCGTCACAGCGAGCGCGCCATTCACCCTCACGTCCTCACCTGCGCACCAGGGATGGCAAAGTCCACCTTAGAGACCGGCTGTGGATCAAGCAAGACCTGCCCGTGGAAGCTTCTCACCCTCCCCAAGACACAAGGCGATCGGCAGGTGACTGTTGGGTTTGCAAAGCTGCTGCCGCCGCCGCTGACCTTGCTGGGTGTCGTCACAGCAGCCCTGGGCTGAGGTCGGCCGGGCAGCGCAAGGAAGGCACTGCGAGCTCTCCTGCCTCACTTCACCTGGAAGTGGTGGTTGATCTAAAAACCGAAAGCCAAGAAACGCGCGGAGGGAGCACCACCCTTCCTGCGCGGGGGACACGGGATGCCCCATCTTGCTCTCGTCTCAGATCTCCACCCACAACTTTCTCCTGGGACAACAAGAGACTTGTCGCGCCAAGTGAGACGTTTTTGGGAAAAGACAGTCCAAGTCACTTTGGCCACGTGCTTGAGTAAACAGGGCGATGTTCTCAGAAGTGATGGGTGGTTGGAGAAGCTGGCGGTGACCCAGACCCCTCGGCTTCTTCTCACATTTGCTCTTCCTTCCTGGCGTGAGGGAAAGGGAAGCGACCGCCTTGGGCCATGGTGTGAGTGCACCTGCCTGTGTGCCCACAAAGGACTGCTCTGAGCCCTCCTGGGGTGGGGTCGAGAAGGCAGGAGGTATGGTACAAACTCTCCAGTACACACAGCACGGCCCAACCCCGGGGACCCCGAGAGTGTTGCCGCAAGCCTTGGAAGAGAATGAGCTTTGGACTCTGAGGCCCCATCACAACAGTCTTTTTCACCATCATTTCCTGTGAGACACAGAACAAGAAACTCTGCCTCCTGACCAGCAGTTCCGAAGCCGTGGTCTGGATTTACGGGATAGGTGTATTTTCCAGAGTCGGGATGTTTCCTGTGAGGGTGTTGATCCGTGTTTGGGATGTTACTCCTTGCTCTCTGCCTTTATTTCTGCCATCTGTAATTTCAACCCCGTCATATTTCTTTCCGTGTGCCCACAGGGAAGGCCAGATGTCAGGGATCAGATGTCAGTCTGGTTGCTAAACACAGTGGGGGCGGAGGCTGAGCTCGGTGCTCAGGTAAGCACGGCCCATCGGCTGCTTGGGTTTAGATGGAGGGTGGCTCTGCGGAGGGTTCCCGCGGCAGGGAGCCCCCAGCCCACATCCCTCACGCCCCTCTGCGAGCCCGCTCCGTGCCTGCCTGCCCCCTGCCTCACCCGCAAAGCCCTGTGACTCCACTCGGCCTAACAGGTCAGCAGCATCCGGTGGCCCCACGCCCAGATTTCAGCCTCAGCGGTGGCACCTTCACGACCTTCTGCCACACGCACATGCCACCCGTGCCAGTGTCCTTTTTACAATATTTCTTTCAGTGGATTTCTGTCCGGATAAAGCACGTTTCTTTAAACAGGAAATCCTATATTTCAACGGTAAACAAAAAACTAGTTTTACCTGTACAAAGAGCTGAGAAGTGGAAAGTAGATACAATCGAACTAGAACCCCATAACTCTGGGTAGAAAATGCCACCTGCCAAAGGCTCAGGTCTCTGAAGAAGGTAGAGACGGGAGAGCCACGCTGTCACCGGGTGGAGACCCCCCCGCCCCCCGCCCCCGATGCCATCAGGAGTGTGGATGAGGAGTCAGAGGGGGAAACATCGTCTCACCCTGCAACTCAACGTCATTTAAACCCGTGTTCCCAAACCGGCCAAATCTTCCCTTCTCTACGTGATAGATGATCCGACTTCAAAGACAGCGAGTTAATCCGGGCTGCCATAAATTATTGAGCAGGTGCTTGGCTGGGGGTGAGCAGGGGCCGGTCCACGGGCGTCCCGCCCACCAATCCATGCCCCTGGGGGAGGAGGACTGCTCCTTCTCTCTTGCACACCTTGCACACCGATACCGTGTGAGGTGCTTCGGGGGGCCTGTCAGCTTCCAGAGGCCAGAAGCATTGAGCGTGTCCTAGGCATGCACCCTGCAGGCCCCACCCGCTCTTTCCCAGAGCCCGCGGTGGAGGGTGATCAAGGCCTGCCGCTTCTGCTTCTCCATGTGCCTCTGGGTTCCTTCCACCCAGAAAGTGAAAGTCCTGCAAATAGTAACTTCCCCTGTGGTGACGGGTTAAATACAGTGCCATTCACACACCTTCCCTCAGCCAAGGTGTCACGTATGATTTATTGGGTAACCTGATATGTTAAAATCTGCCGCAAAGCATGAGCTTTGTTAAAGCCACCATTAAGATCCACTCCCTGCTTTATTCTCTTGGAAATTTTGTTTCACCATCGAAGGGCCTAACAGAATAACAGACACCCAAAGCAGAAATTGCCGACAGCCCCACCCTTGAATCCAGCTTCATTGGTCTGTGTCACTGGCTAGGTCTTGTGCACGCACACCCTTGGTTTTCGGGCATCTGCAGCACTACGGATGGAATGTTCCAGTCCCCGCCTACAGTCATGGTGGGCCACCTGCTCTGTCCCCAGCTCTGCTCTTGCATTTTTCCACCTTTCTCTCCCCTTCCACCCCCTTCTCCTCACACTAGCTTCTATCTGCACATGAGCATAGTGCGAGGGAAAGGTGCGGAAGGACGCACACGCGCGCTCTGCTTGCAGCTGGAGGGAAATGCGTTGTCTTCCGAGTAAATCAACATCCGCCTCCCCCGCCCCCCAGGATGCACACGACGTGCTCGCACCTGCGTCTAGAACAGCAGAGCAGGAATACTTCGTCTTGGGGACTTCAGTGCATTACAGAAGCTCACCGCCTGTTGCGGTAAGAACCCCTAATGTGTGACAGTTGGCTCCCTTGAGAGGCAGCCCTTGTAGAAGATTCTGTGATGCCGGTAGAACAAACACAGTCAATGAAAACCTTCTCATTTACCTAACTAGCTATGGTTATCGTTGGCTGTTAAGAGTTGTTGTTTGATAGTTTTGATCAAATATGATGCTTCTTTTTAGAACACCCACAAAGGAATACATTTTCTTGTGTCCATCTAAGGGTACCTGAGATAACCCATAAGATTACAAACACGTGGCTTTGGCCCCAATCACATTTCAGCCCTCCTGCCGACTGAGCCCTGACATCCTCCTGCATCGTGTCTTCATGCCCTCTATGTACAAATTCTAGAACTATTGCTTTGATTTTTGGAATGATTTTTCTTGGGGGGGGCGGGGGGAGCCCGGCTGGCTCAGTCAGTGGAGCACGTGACTCTTGATCTTAGGGTTGTGAGTTAGATCCCCATGTTGGGCGAGGGGCCTTAAAAAGTGGTTTTTCTGAAATCATGTGGCTTGGAAGAAATTGTAAAAATAGGCCAGAGAGTTTCTGTGTACACTTTCACTCAGCTTCCCCCAAAGATAACACAACCATAACATTTTATCAAAACCAGAAAACTGACTTTGGTACAGCACTATTGTTTTTAAATTTGTATTTAATGTTTATTTTTGAGAGAGAGAGAGAGAGAGAGCGAGCAGGCACAACTGGGGGAGGGGCAGAGAGCGAGGGAGAGAGAGAATCCCAAGCAGGCTCCACACTGTCAGTGCAGAGCCCGATGTGGGGCTTGAACTCAGGAACCATGAGATCATGACCTGGGCTGAAATCAAGAGTCAGATGCTTAACCAACTGAGCCACCCACGTGCCCCGGTACAACACTACTAATACAGGTCTCAAATAGAGACCTTATTTGGACTTCACCAGCATAACTAGGTACGACTTTAACAAAAAATGTAGTTTTGACGACAACTAAAAGAGGTATTCGAGGTCCAAAAAGCCACAATTTCTATGATGGAAAACTTCTATAAAAGAATTCATGATCTCTATCATTTCATTCTGTTTTCTCAGGCTGTGTTTGAGCTAAGATAAAAACGTGCTGTTCTTTTTTGTACAAAGATGATGCCGTGGACCCACGCTTGAGTGGGCTTGTGTATTTGTGAACGTGCCCCTCTAACCCTGGAAGGGCTGGCTTCGTGGGCCTGGACCTGGTCGGTCACATGGGGCCCTGTGCTCACAAGGGCCCCGTGCCTGGTTTAAAGCCCTGTTGTCACCACCTTGAAAGTCTTACTGTTTGGACAAGGGGCCCACGTTTTCATTTTGCAGCGGGCCCTGCAAAAAGTGTAGCCGGTTCTGGGTCCCAGGGATGAATGTGCCTCACACGCAGATGTTGAGCCTACGCCCATGGCGCAAAGCGAGCCTTCCTTGGGCCTTCCTAGACCAAAGATTGGGCTTGAAAATCTCACGTTTTCATCCTCCATCTCCACAAAGCACCATGTAGCTGGCTTGTGGATTTTTGCTATGGACAACAACATTGCCATCACTGGAATTATTATACCTGTAGTACAAAAGTTAGAAGCGATGTGATTGCAAGAATGTCTAGTTACACGTTTGCATCCTTGGAAAATTAATATGAAGCCAAATAGACGTTCCATCCGTGTTACTTTTCCTTTACTGATTTATGTATTTTTCATCCTTTTTAAAATTAAGGGTTGTGACATGCCTTTTGAGCCAAGAGGCACGAGGAACAAATATTCTACTCCCGTAAGTACAGATGGATGTGTCACCAGGGAGAGGGTTCCCTTACCTTGCTAACAGCTGTGGAAAGCCCTGAAAATTGGAAATTCGAGAAATTCTGCCCAACACCCAAATGAACGAAAAGGAGGCGTTAGTGTGGAGAATGAATTCGAAATAAGTAAAAAAACCACACATCTAGACTTGGAAGCATAGAGTTTTTCAGTCCCTGGCAAATTCCTTTTGCTGCCGAGTTGCTAAGAACTTGGCCACGGCCCGAATATTCTTTTGCCATCCTCTTCACAGGCTTACAGAAGTTTTGAGCGAAGAGGGCCCCAGAGGCCCTCTGGTTCGTTTTGTTCCTAGACCTTACTAGCAGCAAAATTCTTCTGTTCATCTAAGATCCTGGGAAGAATGCCATTATAAGTAAAACAGATAAGGGAGGCTTCTTATTAATACCCACTTCGAGTATACTGACACTCACAACGTAGACCCATTGCCAGAGCAATCAGTGGAAACAGTGGTTCTGCTGAAAAACAAAAAATACCAGTGAGACGTTGTGGATGAAGAATGCAAAATCCTCTTATCCCAGCACCTGATTCATTGCCCCACAATGTTGTAAATCGGTTGTTAAAATATCAAGAAAATCTGAATTTACGCCAACAGGCAGTTTCAAATATTAAGTTTTTAGGTAGATCGATTTATAATATCAGTATCTCCTTTGATTAAGCAAACAGGAGATGAAAATTTCATCCAAGTTCATGAAAGCAAATTGTGACACTTTTCCTTTTATGAACATGTTGGGGGAGGACTCAATTAAAGAGACGTAAACGATTTTCCATTATATTATAAAAATAGCATTCAAAAATATGTTCAAATAATGTGCACATAGTTAAAATGAAATTCAAGCACTCTCGCTGGAGTGTCCTGGGGGAGTCGTGGCTCCGGGGACACAGGCTGAAGCCACTGACTCAGTGCGAGGCCGGGAAGCTGTCCCGTTGGTGAGGGCGGGGGCACATGCTGTCTGCGCTAGGGCAGAATGGCCCCGAGTCTCACTGGAGACGGAGAAGGACTAGTGTCCGACCAGTGAGCGCCTGGTGAAGGGCCCGGGTGGCAGGAGAGGTCTCTATCTCCAAGAGCCAAACCTGGCACAGCATCCCCAGCCAGCGCCCTCGTCGGGGCCGCGAGTCCTCAGCACTCTTTGTAGCCGTCCACACTTGCTCTTTGGCTAAGTGAGTTTAGTTCAGGTCAGTCGGTGTGATGTGGCAGGTAGGCAGATATGTGTGTAGATGGGTGTGTGTGTGTGTATACATGTGTGTGTGTTACACATGAACTTGTACAACTGATATCCTATGTGGACATGTGAGGTTTTATATATACATGAAATTGTCCCAGACTTTCCCATTTTTCACATGCTTCTCTGGACCGCCACAAGTACCCCTGCGCTCAGGGATGGCCGGGAGTCACGTCAGTGTCTTAAAACACAAATCGTATGGAATTGCGTCCAGTTTAAAACTTCCCGACGGCCTCCCACCGCACTTGGGAAACAGCCCGCAGCCTTGTGGCCCAGGGTCCTCTGGGATGTCCCGCTCATCCCTGGCCTCCACCTGCCGCTCGGGCTCCAGTCTCTCCGTGCTCCCCCTGGACTGCGGGCCTCTGCTGCTCCTCCTCGGTGGCCCTGGTGTTCCTTCCTCCCGCTCCCCCTTCTCCCGAGAGGCCTCCCTGGCCCCGGCTGGGCGGGGTCCCCCTCACTGCTGCTCCCCAGCGCCTCACTCTTGTTCCTCTTCACCCTCAGGTGCTGGCCCTGCACCTGTGTGAGCACGGGAGCGAGGCCGCCTTGCTCTCGTGCCCCAGGCGCCTTGCCTGCCTGGCCCCGAGCGGCCCCGACTCCCACGATTCGGTTGTGCATGCTGCGGGCTTAGCGCGCTTCCCCACCGCGGCGCCCCAGCCGTTGCCAGGCCCAAAGCCCCAGACCCGCAGACACTTGCCAAGTGAGTGAAGGGTGCCCGCCCACCACTGAGAGCCAGGACCAGCTCTTCCAGAATCATCTGCTCACTGAACGGAGTTTGCGAACCTACCTAAAGCCTGCTGGCTGGTCCTGCCAGGGCTCCCTTCCCCAGCCCCCCAGAGCCGCTGCATTGAAAGGTCCAGCATCGGCGCCTGCCGGGCCTCCCCTCTCTCCCAACGCTCAAATAGGGGACATGTGTGCACACAGTCCTTGGCCTGCCAGTCCCTGGGGTGGCCCTTTGGCTGGGAGGTGGCCCTGTCCCTGCCGGGCAGCGGAGGTCAGGAAGGTGAAGGGCCCCCCTCACTGGTGTTGGGGTTCTGCTGGTTGGCTTCGCAGGTGTACCGGGATGCCGTGGTGCCCAGACGATGCCCGGAAGCGAGCGCGGGGACGATGGCGGAGACCCTGAGCCAGGTGGGAAAGGCTTCCTTTTGTCAGTGTGGCTTCCGCTTCTGCCTCTGACTCCAGGTCCCCGGACCCTGTTTGGTGAAGCCGAGTGATGCTCCCCTGGCCATGAGGATGGGTGGCAGGCAGGGCGGCGCCACTGGGGCTTGAGGGACCAGACCTTGGCACTCCACAGTCACCGCCTGGGGCCTGCCCTGTGTCAGGTCCCTCTGGGGCCCGGCCAGTCCCTGGGGTGGGAGCTGTGCACCTCGGTGAGGCCCCGAGGCCACAGGGAGCGTGGTCCCTCCCCAGCCCAGCGGACGGACAAAACCACAAATACTTTATGTCTCCAAGTCTGGAAGCGAAGGCACACGGTCCCGGTGCCTTTGGGAGGGGGCCGACTGTCCCGCACGGTCGTGGCTGCGTCCCGAGGCATCATCGGCCCCGCTACGGGCGGGGAGGATGGTGAATGGGCCACCCAGACCGCAGCGTCTGCCCGTCTCTCCCTGTGGGGACAAGGCCGCGTCACACCTGGCACGTGGTGGCCAAGGATGGAGGACAGAGCGGGTGACGGGTGCTCAGACCCAAGGCTGGACTGGGGGCTGCCGAGGGCCCCTCTCCTTGAATGGCCACCCCCAGCTTTGAGCAACGTCCAGGGGGCCCCCCATCCGCCCGCCTGCAGGGAGACCCGAGCGAGTGGCTCACTGCACACCCGGCGGATAGAGTCACCGGCACCTGGGGATGGTCACGTGGCATCTGGCAGCCCCTAGTGGCACACAGCTGCACCCAGGGGGTCGTGGGGACGGGCCAAAGGTGCCCGCCTGCTGGGTCCAGCCCGGGTCGTCCTCCATCCTCCAGGCAGGAAGGCGGCCTGTGTTGGGTACGAGCCCGGACCGCTGTGCTCGGTGGAATCGGTGGAGGAAAACAGCAGATTAAAGGCCCGGTTCCTTCCCTGATGAGCCTTCTACCTTAGTTGGGGCTTGACGATGAGCTGTTGATCTTGCGGGGCCTCTGAAATCGCTGCATCAGGGCCCAGGGGCCGCTGCCGCGTCGTCAGCCTCGGGGGTTTTGAGCCTGCACAGCGCGGACCCCGCTGCGGGTTGTCATTCAGGATCCCTCCAGCGCCCCTGGGGGGACGGGGACGTGAGGGGACTGGTGAGGCCTCGGCCAGAGCGTGTGCACGTCGCCAGCTGGAGGCGCTTCCTTTCCTCCCCCGCCCCCCCGCCCCCCGGGGTGATGGCCAGACGGTGACCACAGTCCCCGAGTGAGCGGACGCGGGCAGGGGCCTACCTGTGGGCGCCTGTGGACACGGGGCTGAGACGCTGCGTCTCCCGCTGAACACAGAGCCTGGGAGGGGCTCCCGTGAGCCCCAGGAAGCTGGGTACAGCGGGGAGCTTGGGGACAGGGATGGTGTCCAGGACCCCTCCACTTCCTCTTTCCGGCCTTCTCCCGCCTCCCGCCTCCTCCTCGGGCTCTGGGCCCTCTGGTTCTGAACGTCCCCGTGCCCTCTGTGAGCTCGCCCTCTCAGGATCTGCCGCTAAACCCGCTCCCACCTGGGCTGACGTGGCTCAGGTCCAGACGGCACCCTCCCCGAGGTGCTGGAAAGCAAGCAGGTGGGAGTCTGTCCGGCAAACATTTAGTGAGTCTCTCGGGCCAGAACAAGCCAGAGAAGTCTTCGCAGAGAGATGCCTTGGGCCCTGAAGGATGAGCAGGAGTTTGCTCAGTGGAGGCTGGCAGGTGGGGGCGGGACAGCAGGAGCCAGGAGGGGGGGCATCGGGGTGCGGGTGGCGAGGCTCACCCAAGGGGTCAAGGCGGGGGTGGGGGGGGAGCCAGGACGCGCAGACCGCGAGCTCGCCACGGTTCCGTCCGGGAGAGCAGCTGGGGAGCGGGAGGGTGGTCTCCTTCCCCTCGGCTGCCGTTTCTGAGTCTGTAGAAACTTCTGAGACAGCCGGGGACAAAGAACAGTGCACCATTAACACTGCACTGGGGCAGTCCCCCCCCACCTTCCCCTCCCCAACCCCCCCGACCCTCCGTGGACCCTGGAGAAAACGGACGGCGTGTGGAAGAACCTGGCACTTACCTTCTCTTCCCCTGGCTTTTCTCCAGAAGCTCTGTGGCGTTGACGCCCTAGCAGGTGACACTGGTCACCGGCCTCACATCTACGCGGAGGAGGGAGAGTGCGAAGGAGCGGAAAGCCTCAGTTCTCTTGCCTGCTCGGAACCGGACTCGGGCTTCAAAGGCTGCTCCGCTTGAAGAAATGTATGCTGAGTCAGGTGGTCCTGCCTAAAACAGCCCATTTTGGACAACTGGGATAGTTCGTGGAGGGTATTCAAGCGAGTTCATCTGCTATGCTAGTCAAGGGACTTTTCTCCTCCCCAACCCTCCTCCTAGTCCTAAACTAAGGGTAAACTGTGAGGCTGGATTCTGATATTTTCAGACCAGGCATCTTGAGCCAAAGCAAAACAACAGGTTATGCTTTTTTATAAATGTGACTTGTCAGATTTTTTTTTTTTTTTTTAAGAGAGACTCCCTCCTTCCGTTAACAGCCCAGCTCTGAGGGGGAAATGAAATGATAATTTATAGATTAGCCAGCAATTTCGTGACAACAGGTTAATACTGGGGGAAAATGTAAACTAGATAGTTTTTAGTGATTATTTACTTCTATAAGTATGATTCTGCTTCAGTTTAAGTAAAAAAAATAGATAAATAGGGAAATGTTTTTGGAATATTTGTGAGCAGTATTTTTAGTGATGGTCAAAAAACAAATACTGGTTCCTCTGTACTTCTTGAGTAAAGAAATATGTTATCGTAAGACAAAGGATTATGGTTATCACTTTATAACCTGTACATACTTTAAAACATGAATAGGTGTAATTTAACTTGTATTTATTACATATGAAAGAATTTATATACATATGTAACAGAATTTAGTAGCCATGGAATGAATACATTCCAATTAGATTTTATCTTTAAGCAAAACTCAAACTTGGGACACGTGGGTGCCTCATTCGGTTGAGTGCCTGACTGATTTTGGCTCAGGTCATGATCCCAGAGTCGTGGGATTGAGCTCCGAGTTGGGCTTTGTGTAAGTATGGAGCCTGCTTAAGCTTCTCTCTCCCTCTCCCTGCCCCTACCCCTCGTGCCCTATCGCTCCCTCTCTTAAAATAAATAAAATAAACTTAAAAAAAAAGAAATATTACAAAAAACCCCAAACTGAGTTTTCACTTGTCTACTTACTGCTAGTTTAAGTGTGTGTGTGTGAGTGTGTGTGGGGGGAGGGTAGTTTCTTTTAAAATTCTTTTAAAAAATTTAAATAGTAGGACATTTGCCCTATAAAGAGTTCTCTTGTCTGGGTAACAGATGTACGTGTGGCGCAGAAGCGAATGTATGTTCCTCACACGAGGAAGCCCCCGCTGGACCGATCGTTGGACCACCTTATTCTGGACTCAAAATGAGGGAGATTTAACTATGTCTTGTTTAAGCCACAGCTCTTTCAGATTTTCTGCCACTCCTGGGCAAATCTAATGTTAACTGATACAAAAAAAGGACGAAGCAGGGCACCTGGGTGGCTCAGTTGGTTAAGCGTCCGATTTCGGCTCAGGTCACGATCTCGTGGTTTGTGAGTTCGAGCCCCGCGTCGGGCTCTGTGCGGACAGCTCAGAGCCTGGAGCCGGCTTCGGATTCTGTGTCTCCCTCTCTCTCTGCCCCTACCCTGCTCATGCCTTGTCTGTCTCTCTCTCTCTCTCAAAAATAAGTAAAGATTATAAAAAATAAAAGCAAAACAAGACAAAAAAAAAAACAAACAAAAACAAAAGAAAGGACCAAGAGAAGCGAACCGCCAAGCAGTAGAGTAACAGTAGTATGATGATGTTGATAGTAACAGAATAAAAACAAGATAGTTTTCTTGTGTGAGTAATTTTGCTCAGCAAAAGGCTAGTGCTATCAGGACACTTTAATAAATACATTGGCTATCTAAAAGCCCAGGGCCAAAATTAAAAAAAAAAAGTATATAATTGATGGGCACCATCTTTTGCCGTGCCCTCTCGCGCCCCAGAAGTATCAGGAGAAACACGTTGGCTGTGGAATCAGTGAAGTATTACATTAAGCAGTTTCAGCTGACTCAGGGTTACAACTTCCCCTTCTTTCTGAAGAAGTATTTCCTTCAAAGAAATCTCACGGGTCTGTACGTGGTTACTTCCCTCATCACCTAGGGCTCTGGGTAACTGAAGAGGAAGAAAAACCACCTCAGAAACACTGGGACATCGACGTGGCACCTGAGTGTGTACAATAGCTGTGCGAATGCTTCACTGATTCAGGAGAGAGTCCAGGACATTTTCTGGGTAATTAGGGATGAAAGTAACTTTTTAGAAAACTACGCCTTTTGAGACTGAATTGTTGCCAGGATCAGTAGGTGGTCATTAGACCTTCCTGGATCTGAGGCAACGGCCAGAAAACCAGGGCAGTGGGGCGGACATGGTGCACCATCTGCCTTTGTAAATAAAGTTTTATTAGCACACAGCTCTGTTCTTGCAGTGTCTGTGTATCATCTATGACTGCTTTTGTGCTGTCACGGTAGAGCTGTATGCCCACAAAGCCAAACATATTTAACGTGTGCCAACCCTTGGTGAAGGCATTTTTTAGTGGAAACTCTGTATTGTATCAAACATTTGCATTTTATGTTTTAAATTTTTTTTCAGTTTATTTTCTTATTTTGAGAGAAAGAGAGAGGGTGTGCAAGCAGGGAGGGGGCAGAGAGAGAGAATCCCAAGCGGGCTCCGCACTGTCTGCACAGAGCCCGACGCAGGGGCTCGATCTCGCGGACCCGGAGATCATGACCTGAGCCAAAATCAAGAGTCAGATGCTTAACCGGCTGAGCCACCCAGGCGCGTAAGGCGGATACGCACCCGTATCACACATTTGAAGATGTATCCACAGCCTGTGTTAAAAACAGACACACGGCCGTATAAATTCTGAAAGGTTTTAAATAAGTTTGTTTTTGGCTACAGGCAGCTTGCTTCCTTTACTACTGGTTATGAAATCTTGGCAGCTGCGTATACTTGTGAATTCTTGCATTATGAGAGACTCTGCGACTAATTGTTTTCAAAAGTAATAAAATACCGAGGAAAAATTCATGAGTGCTGAACTTAACAATTAATGAGGAGAACAAAGTATTAAATTTTGTAGATGCTTAATTAGACATTTATTAATTTTAATTTTTCTGCTCCCTTAGTGTGTTTTGAGGGTTATATTTTTTCAGATCTTGACCATTTTCATAGGTCTCGGGCGTGGGGGGCGTGGTGTCCAGCAGAGATGATGTTTGTGCAACACACACGAGGCATACAGCCTCTCCCTTTCGGATGCCGGTCTGTATTATGTATGATCACTTTCCCCGACTGACATGATTCATGGATGTTCTCACCACAAGGTTTTTCTCAAGTCTGTGTACATGACCTAAAAAGTTTCTGTGGCACCTGGCTGGCTTAGTCAGGTAAGCGTCTGACTTCGGCTCAGGTCACGATGTCATGGTTCGTGGGTTCGAGCCCCACGTCGGGCTCTGCGCTGACAGCTCAGAGCCTGGAGCCTGCTTTGGATACTGTCTCTCTCTCTCTCTGCCCCTCCCTGGCTCCAACTCCCTCTCTCAAAAATGAATAAACATTTAAAAAAATTTTTAAAAATAAGAAGTTTCTGTTAGAAACACTGGCATCAGGAGGTTTTGGTGAAAATGCTGAGTTTACATATATCCGTGAACTAAATCAAAATCTTATTAATAGCAATGAAGAAGGCAATAAAAACAGAAATAGTAAATATTTTCAGGGAAAATGTGATTTTATTAAGAACATTAGCCTCTAAATGACTTAGTAGTCCAAGGCTAGCTGCAGTCTGGGAAGTTAAATATTTTGCATTTCATCAATTTTGGTTTTCCATTTGCATTAATAGTCTCGTTGGTTTTATGGGTGCTTCTCATCGGAGGTGTTTGTTTTGGTCACTTCTGTGATTCACTGAGCACAGAAGCCCTCCTAGCTGTTAAAACCTCCCCAACAGAAACAGTAGCCCGGAGACCCTCACTTTATGTCCCTGTGAAGTAGGTGTAGCAAAAGCATCCTCAAGAATGATGCGTGGGCAGAAGACTGCACACCTTGTCTGGCCATTGTCTCTTCTGCAAGGTGCATGTCGGAGGCATAAATCTGTCCTGAAGAAGGAGGAGGCTAGAGAATTCTAGAGCTAGAATAGGAGAGACACTGATACTGAACTTTTCCACATAAGCAGAGCCTAATTGCCCCCAAATCTATCACCTGTCATTCCTCAACAGAAACTTGACTTTTCTGCCATCCACAATGGAAGTGACCCTTCCATCCTCCCTTGAGCCAGGTATGACCACGCGACTAAGTTCTGGCCAACGGAAGGCAACTTCCTGGAAGTGTCCCTGATGAGGGCAGATGTGTCTGTCTGTTCCCACTCTTCTTCTTCTACTGCGTTGGAATGAGGATTTGATGGCTGGCGCTGAGGCAGCCATCCTGGGCATCACCATTAGCGCTGATATATGGCACGCCAGCAAGATAGAAGACGGGTAGGTTCCTGCCACCATGGAGTCCCACTGGACCGTCCATGGACCACCTTACTGTGGACTCAGAATGCGGGAGATTTAAAAGTCCCGTTGAAGCCACTGCTCCTTTGGATTTTCCGGGCAAATCTAATCTTAACTGGTAGAAAAAAAAGGACCAAGAGAGGTGAGCTGGGAGTAGCAGAACAGAGACATGTGGCACTGACTCCGTGGATGTTGGCAGGTGTCAGGGACTCAAACACTGTGGGCCAGAGGCCTGGCGACAGCGTGGAGAAACGATGCAGTTGCTAACAGCTGACCCCTGCTGTTTTTTGAAAAGCGGCCCGTGTTCTGAGCTCGGATCGAGGGAGGGAATGGCAGCAGAGAGCCATACCGCAGAAGCGTGGTAGCTGCTGCTTGCTGCCGTTAGCAAAGCTTTACGAGAGAGCGGCTGGCGTAGGCGTGGGAAGAGGGGACGCCCTGTGATGACGGAGATGCTCCCTGCCTGCAGCCTGCCACCGAAAGTGACCGAGAGCTTGGTAATTTGCAGCCTTGCAGGGTTGAAAAAGCAACTGCTAGGCTCTCCCACGGCAACCGGAACTGGGATGGTTTTCCACAAAGCAGCGCACTTAGCAGAAAAGAAAATCGAGCCCCGTCCCACTGACGTGTGAAGTTCGCAGCAAAGCCCGTGGCCCCCAGAGGCTCAGGGTGGCCAGGACATCGCGCCAGGAGACGGGGGGGCCGCGTGCAGGCCAGTGAGTGAAGACAGCCAGGCACTTCAGGGTTAGAAACTACCTTGACGGCCAGAGCTGATGGGCAACTGATGGATCCGAGGTCCACACGTTTTGGAACAGACACTCTGCCAGAGAAACCACAGCCTGGTCTGCAAGAGCCCGGGACTGTCCAGCCCCAGAGCAATCCCTGGAGCCACCGCCACAGAGACCCCAGGACGACACGCCCTCTGACGCCCACTTGGGGCAGGGGCGGCAGAGACGCACCTCGCGAGGACCCCAGCGGGGGGCCCTGGCGTCCTGGCTGTTCCTCCCGCTCGGATTGGCGCACGTGGATGGACCAGGGGAGGTTGTGCTTCTCAGTCTTTGCTCCAGAGGGGGGTTTTTCGTGCCGGCGTCTCCTTCCCACCCACCCGCCTTATGCTGGGTGGACTGGGAGCCAGGGACTGCCTGGTTCGTAGCTTGTCGAACCGTTTCTGGTGGGGAGGTTTTCCGCGTTATCCTTGGGACCCTGCGTTTTGAGGCAGATGCGGGGACCGGCTGGGGCTTTGCCGCTGTGTCCGGGGGTGCGGCGGGGGTGGGTTGTGGGTGCAGCAGAAGGGCGAGCGCCGATATGTGGGTGGCTGCAGGGTGGGCGGTGGCCGAGACTGCTACCCAGCCCACAACCCGCTGCCTTCTTCCTTCTCCTAAGAAATAAGGTCCCTGAGTTTTAGCCAGAGCATGGCTTCCTCAAATGCAAACATCTCCCGGACTTGCCTGACCTGGATGCGACCAGGTAACCGAGTTCTGGAAATGTACGTGTAGAGCTTTACCCACCGTGCAGTGCGTGTTGGGAGGAGCCTAGACCCTCACACGGCAGCCACGAGGGGCCAGATCAGCGCACTTTTACGGGAGAGGAAAAAAAACGCAGCCCACTGTTTACTTGGGGGGGGGGGGCTGTCTGTCACTTACAGCCAAGCAGAATAGTAAGCCACCTAAATTATATGACCTGAGAAACGAACCTATACATAGAAAAAACCCTTGTGTGCGTACTACCGTGTGTCATGCTTTAGAGAAGTTACCTTTGTTAGTTCGTCTTATCCACCGAAGAGATATTTTTTCATTACGTTCAAACACATGTTTGTACGATTAATGTTTTGCAGTTATAACATGCTGCATTTTTCCTTAATATGTTTCTACAATTCTTTTTAAAAATGTCTGTTACAGGGGCGCCTGGGTCGGTTAAGCGTCCGACTCTGGATTTCGGCTCGGGTCACGATCTCACGGTTGGTGGGTTTGAGCCCCGTGTCGGGCTCTGCACTGGCACTGTGGAGCCTGCTTGGGATTCTGTCTCTCCCTCTCTCTCTCAAAAATAAATAAATAAACACACACAAAAATGTCTGTCACTATCCCGTGGCAGATCCTTTAAAATATAAGGACACATAGTGCACAGGTTACATAGTATCTTTCTGGCACTGGATTAGATTTTTGGAAACTGCCAAAAGTCATTCGGGACCTTGCTGGGTAAGCAGGTGAGTGATGGGGGTCAGTGATTCTGTTTAGAGCTGGGAGTAGGGGTGAAGGTGGCCAGACCGGGAAGGAGCTGGGTCCGGGGAAGTTCTCAAGGGGACCTGTCAGATGTTTGAGCCGTGGGCTCCCTGGGCAGCCGCGATGGGTGGGCTCACCGTGCCCAGCTGGCCCTCTGAGGTCCCGATGTGCCCTATTTTAAGACCAGGAGCTTCATTCTACAGTTTGTGCCTTGAGACATTCGGTCGGGCCCCCTGGATCCCAAATGAGCACGCTTACCTGGTGGGGTGGTGTTACCAGGGTCTCTTGCTTTAACCAAGAGGAAATTTCTCAAGGCTGCTATGTCATGCGGTTGGAGACATAAAAATCCACACATGAATCTGAACCCATGAAGGAGGCCCCCACTGGGCACAGGGCGGTGAGCAGGTCCTAGGTTCTCAGAACCATATCGTTGGGGCCACTCTTCCCTTTCCAGACACTGCAGTGTCCGTGTTAACTAACCGGTGACCTGACTGAGGGGAAAGAAAGGAGAATGATTTTGTTGTTAGGGTTATTCACGTTACATTAATGAGCCACCTCCAACGGTCCACACGCGCCAGTCTCTGGGGGAAAAACCCAGTTTGGCGAAGTTTTCAGTTGGGATCTACTGAGAGCTCCAGGGTTTTTTTGTTTTTGTTCTTTAATTTTTAAATTAAAAAAATTTTTTTTTGCTTTTAAATGTTTATTTTTGAGAGAGAGAGAGTGTGCGCGTGAGCAGGGGAGGGGCAAAGAGTGAGGGAGACACAGAATCCAAAGCAGGCTGCAAGCTCTGAGCTGTCAGCACAGAGCCCGACTTGGGCCTCAAACTCACAAACTGAGATCATGACCTGAGCTGAAGTCAGAGAGGCTTAACCGACTGAGCCACCCAGGTGCCTGTCCAGGGCTGTTTTTACCAGCCTGTTCACAGGTCAGTGGTTCCAACGGGAGCGGCTGTGCCTCCAGGGACACCAGGCAATGTCTATCTACAGACACTTCTGGTTGTTACAACCCAGGGGGTGGGTGTGCAGGCACAGGCAGGGTGGATGCTGGGGTGCTGCTGAACCTCTGCAGGGCACAGGACACCCACCACAGAGAACCACCCGGTTCATAGACCCACACGGACCCCCTCTGAAATACTGTTCCGATGCCAAGAAGCTAATGACCTCAGTTTAAACCAAACAACAAAGGGCTCTGGATGGGCGGGGGTGGGGGGAGGAAACAGCCAGCAGTGGACTGAACCCTGCGCCCAGGGCACTCACCCTGGGCCAGGCCGCCGCTCTCCCCCCTGGCCTGGCCTGTCAACCAGTTCCTCTGGGTTGACAGTGTCCCCTTATGGAAGCACTCTTGAGCTCCCAGGGGGCTGGGAGTAGAACAAAGATAATTAGACGGGAGCTGCTCGCCCCTGATCCATGCAAACCCGGACCAGACGAACTCACAAGTGGAATGCTTTCAGCCCAGCGTAATCAACTCCTAGCACTCAGCGCTCTGTTTAGCAGGAGGTGGGCCTGGAAACTTCCGTGTTAGCAGAGCCCAGTGCCAGGCCCAAGGCCACAAGCAGACCCGTGGCCCAAAGCGGGGGCCCAGCTCACGAACCTGCGGGGCTCTCCCTTGCTGGGGACGTCCCAGGTCAGGGCCTCAGAGTCTATTTGTAAAGTGTCATAGATTCAAGAGCCTCAGTTTCCAGGGACATCACGATGATCCAGAATCGACTGCGGCAGAGGAACTTTGGCGGGTTGGTACGGCAGGTCTCTAGCTATCTGTCCGTCTGCGACTGCACCAACTTCTGGGAAAGCCCATGCGCACTCCAGGCGTGGATCCGGAATGGTCTAAGCCCCTCAGCTAGCCCCTCCCCTTGCCCACCATGATTGGCTCAGAGATGAGTACATCACTGGGTCTGAGCCAATGAGGGTCAGGTCCAGGAGTTGGAAGCCGGCCGTGTCTTAAACGCAGGGACTGTGGAAGCCGCGTTGCAGGGACTGTGGGGGCACCAGGTGTGGGCAGCGTGGAGGGTTGCTGAGATGAGCGAAGGGCAGGGGCTGCGGCAGGATACTGATGAGGAGACGGTGAAGTCAAGAGTGACCTAGCTTCCAGCCAAGCACCCCCTTTCCAGAAGGTTCTTTATGACCATAAAGGTTTGAGTCAGTGTATTTGTGCATGTAATAGATTTCTCCTCCTTAAAAAGATTCAATTATAGATTCAAGCATCTGAAATTCAATACTCAAGGATTAATTGAATTAAATTATTTGTAAAAACTTCTCCAGGTTCTTTGCATGAAAGGAGTGTAATATTCATGAAATTCTGTTTGTAATTTCCAGTAGTTGATACGATTCAGCTGCATTTTTTTGAGCATCTTTATGGGGCATGGAAGGTTCTTTGTAGGAAAGGCGGAAAGAGTGGGCAAAGGATGCCGGGAGAGGGCTGCCCTCACTTTGGGCTTTGCCCGCTGTTTCTCAGGAACCACGTGGTGACCACTGTCTTTGTATTTTCACTTTCTGATTTGATGTTTAAAGCTTTTATCCTCCTATTTTGGAAGCCTCTTGACTTAATGTATCGTGTGATTTGCAAATCAAGACCCCAATAGGAGCTGTCTGCTTTCTTAGCTTTAATAGCCTTGGTGACCCTGAGTGTAAGACCTGCCTCCTTCCGAAAGTCAGTTTTTAATATGGAACAAAACTGAGTTGTTCCTCCAGGGGCCAAGCAGGCTAAGAATCGTAAGAAAAAAAAAAAAAATAATAATAATGTAACCGTATTATGATTCAATACCTATAATTATTCAAATGCCACCATGAAGGCCTGGGCTTTGCAATGGATGATGGAAGTTGGAGAAATTAGCCCTGAATTAATATTAGTCAAGGAAGTTAACGTGAGAAGCTTTCACCAAGAAATCCAATAATTCTCTTAACTAATAAGGGTTTGTTCCTCGTGCAGAGATAGTCCAGTCACTGCACAAAGCGGACCCCGAGTTCGCTGTGGCCGGGAATAGATGAAGAGGGCACGGTGATTCTTAAGTTCTGCTGATCGGAACTGGCCCCACGGCCGCAATCTGCTTTCACGGGAGGCTGGCCGTTGGAGAGGGGCACGTGGGTAATAAAGCCCTAGATGGATTTCTGCCGTTGTGCCTGTCTGAAGTGCAAGCAGAGATTCTGATTTCGAGGGTAGAATTGTGGAGAACTGAATGTGGCCCTAACCCAAGAACCGGGCCTCAGCCCCGGGGTTCCGCAGATTATCAAAACACAGCTATGAAGATGCACGTGGGCGTCCGCTCCATCACTTCCCCCCTGGGTGCCCTTCATTAAGTCTAGTCCGCACTTGGAGCCTCCGCGGCTTTGTCTGTGAAAGGAGGAAAGCATCGATGCATCTCTTACAGGGTTTCCGAGAAGTCGTCAGCACTGCGGTCCCCCTCACCGTCACCATCGTCACCAAGGCCACCAGGGTCAGCAGCAGCAATGTCAACAAACTTGGCTCCGTCGTGTCCTAAACTGCTTAACCGTCATCTGCGCATCATGGTCCGTGGAATGGTCTCTGCTAGGCACCCTCTGCACGGCCCGGGCTCCCGAGAGAGGCTGACTCCACGTTTAAGCAGTGGTGCTTGAGGAGTGGGGGGAGCGGGATACTGTGCCCAGGCCTGGGGACTCTGTGGAGCCATCTGTAGGTTCTCTATGGCCATTCTGTGGCGGAGCACTGTCCCTGGGAAAGAGGTCGGCTATGGGGCTTCCAAACAACCACACGGAGAGCTTGTCCCAGTACGGTTTCTGGGCTTGGCTTGGGACATTGGGCTGTGGTCTGAAAACCTATATTTTTAATAAGATTTTCGGTGACTCTTAAATAAGCTACGCATTATTGTTTAAGCTCAGCCTTGTATACAGACTGCATTCCTGCATGCACCCATCAAGTATTTATTGAGCACTTAACTGCGTGCTGCGCCATGTTGGGTATTTTGGCCGCTGTATCTGATTCTCCCATTCTGTCACCACCCCATCCTGTACCTGAGGACCATGGAGCTTGGGGATAGCACACGAGTGACCTGCCCCAGGCCACAGCTGGGAAGCGGGTCCAGAGGTCACACTCTTCACATCCGTTTGCAAAAAGGGGTCTTTTCCCGGAGCTGATGGAGGACAATAGGCAGGAGTCACAGCGGATAGAAGGTGTGTGGACGGGCGTGTGTCCATTCTTGGAGGCTGGGTGGTGAGGGGCTGGGAAAGGTCTCCCTGGAGGTCAAGTCAGTTATCTAGGAGGACAAGGGGTGTGTGTGTATGTGTGTGTGTGTGTGTGTGTGTGTCTGAGACACAGAGAAAGAGAGAGAGAGGGAGGAGGGAGAAGGAGAGAGGGAGGGAGAGAGCACGGCAGAAGAAAGGACACGTGCAGAGGCCTGGCAATAAACAGCATCTCCTCTGCAAGCTGGGGCCTGCCATGTCCTGACACTCCTGAAGTGTGACGTTCTCTCGGCCGGTTTCGTCACTGCTTATCAAAGTCCCACAGAAGAGTTTTTCTCCGTCTTCTACAACTTTTAATAGAACTTCCTTTAAGGCATGTTAGAGAGACAGTAAGTGGTATGTCAAACTCATGAGGTCATGCTCATGATATTTCTTAGGATGCGGGTCGAGAAAATGAATCCGTGTAAACGACATCACAGAGCACGAGAGGAATTGCAAACACGGTGAAGACCGCAAGCCCAGGGGCTGGAGATTGGGGAACCCTGGGGCAGAGCGTGTCCGTCTGTCCCAGCCTAGGAGCCCCACTCTTCAAGTCTGTCTGCGCGTGTCCAGAAAGCGGTGCTGTTCCCAGCGGGGCGACCGTGGCCCTCTGTCGCTTTGAGCCGGGAAAGATAACGCACTACAGATACCAGCAACCACAGGGCCAGATTCTGTCCTCGGGCTGCTCGGGAAGAGCTGTGCTCTCTGGGGGAAGGGTCATGCAAGTTCTAAATTAGCCTTGGGAACCGGTCCAGCCCAGAGCAGGGGCCCGCGGTTCAGGAATGTTCTCTGGCCCTGCCCTCGGAGTCCCTGCTCACAGCCTCAGAGCTGTGGCGGCCGCAGAGAGTGGCTAAAAATACCTTGGTTACGGGCCTAGAAAATTACTTTTAGAAAATTGCTTTCCAGAGGCAGCCTCGGGGAAGAGCCGAGGGTAACAGGGCCCCAGGCAGGCCGCCCGGCCGCAAAGGTCAGCCAGCCCTTCGGAGGCCTGCGGATCTGAGCCTCAGCCAAGTGGTTCTTAGGGCTCGGGCTCCAGTGAGATACCACTTTTGGCTCCTTCGCTTACGAGGTCTTCAGAGCCGGAGACCTCCCTGTCTTTACCGCCTTAACCGCAAGCGTGGGCTGGGTGTGCAGGAACGGAGGCAGGGCTTGAACCCGCCAGCGCTTGAGAAATGTTCCCGCGGCGCCGCTGGGCCCGCTCTGCTTCAAATCACCGCAGAAGCCCGTGCCATCAGGCTCTCCTGCGTGGGTTCTGAGGAGGGACGGGTAGGGGCGGGACACGGATCACTTGTTTGGGGAAGGGGACTGTGGGCGGAGGTCGTGCCCAACTTCCTCCTCGGCAGCCTGGCACTGGGGGGTGGGGGGGCTGATCCATGCCAAAGCGATGAGCAAGGAAGGCACCTGACTCTGAGAAACCACACAGACAGTTGCGCCTGTCCTGTCGCCGGTGCACCCGCAGGGTCATGTGTCCTCAAGGGCCTGTCAGTTGTGGGGGCCAGGACTGGGTCAAGCATCTCTTGAACAGTGCTAGTCACGGCCGCTGCTGTCACTGAGCACTTAGCATGCGCCAGGCACCGTGCACCGTGCACCGTCTCGTGTAATCTTTACGGCAAGTGCACCCGTCAGGGCCGCCACTATCCCTCTTCTGCTCACGAGGACACAGGGGTGCAGGGCTAGGTGGGGTGCTTAGGCTAGCCCAGCAGGTCAGGGGAGAGCAGGGATTTGATCCCGGATTCCTCGGCCACTCCACTCACCTGCCTGGGCTCACCCCCCGGGGCTGTGCACAGAGGTAGCCCTCGTTCAGTAGACAGAGTGTTCACGGCTCTCTGGGCCATGATTAAAAGGGCCGGGTCACGATCCTGGGATGGGTTATTTTTGAGGGTAGGATTTGGCCAGGATCCTGTGGCTGAAATAGCAGCTGCACTCGGATCCCCGTGGGGTGCCATCCAGGGCTCCTGGTGCCCTTTGTCCTGGAGCAGAAACCGCTCTCACCAACTGGAGAAGCAGTTCTCAAAGTGGGGTGCACTGGACCGGCAGCCTCAGCACCCCCGGAAGCTTGTGGGAGGGCACGTTCTCGGGCGCAGCCCCAGATCTGCAGAATCAGAGGCTGGGGGGTGGAGACCAGCACCCCGTCCTAGGAAGCTCCCCTGAGGGTCTGGATGCTCGGGAAGCTGAGAACCATGGCCCAGGGAGATGACAGGTCCCCCTCGTGTCCTTTCCCACTGCCCCTGAGAATGGCTGTTCCCACAGTCAGGGTCGAAGAGGGGGTCAGCGAGGGCTGAGTCATTCCTCATGGGAAGGGTGGGGCTGGGGCCCCGGGTGAGGTCCCTGTGTGTGCGACCAAGCCACATGCCAGGAAGTGACTCTTGAGGAAGATGCTCAGCTACTTCTGACCTCCAGTCGCTCCGTTCTAGACGACCAGGGCACCCTCCATTCCCTGGAGTGTCCCCAACAGTGCCGATAGATGGGTCTCCTAGAGCTCTCAACACCTGCCTGGCTGTCCCACCTCGTAGAGGAACTAGGCAGGTAGCAAGGTTTGGGAACTGTAGACCGATTCCTTCTACCCCCTGACAGTTCTCTCTGACACGGTCCCAGTGCCTGAAATGCTGCCGTTATTCTTGCCACAGTGTAGCATCTTTGCAGGAGTCATTAACACTGTAGTGTGAAATAGATTTTTCAGCCGTATTTCTAAGTCACGGGTGCTGAGAGTAAAGTCTGGTGGGTTTGGAAGTTGTATGAAAGATTGATGGGGGTCCTGAGCGTCACGGTAAAGACTCAAGACAGAGGGGAACGCCAGCAACTAAGAGGAGGTATAATCAGGACGTGACCAAGCTTGAACAGTTTGAAAGAAGAATCTGTGAAAAGGTGACTTCCTTCCCGTCCAACATCCCAGTCCCTTGGTCCTCCTTCCCAGAAGTGATTATGACTCATTGTCTTTGTGAATAGGTGTGTAGATAGATTTTTTTATATTTTCATTATGTGCCAACTGCACCACACCTCAATTTATTCACCTAAACGTCCACCTCAAGGATTGTGTCTTACCAACATGGGCATCTTTATCCAACTTTTTAGAAGTTTCACACCACTCCTTTGTGTGATTATATTGGAATTTACATAAGTGCCTTCCTGCTGAGAATATTCAGGTGATTTCCAGCCTCCCGCTACAACAAACAATACCGCCGAGAGCGTTCCGATTCACGTTTCCTTACACGCATGTACAGATGTATCGTTCAGGTAAAATCCTCAAAGTGAGATGCCTACACCAAGGGGGAATATACAGTTTAAATTTTAATACCTATTGGCAAATTGTCCTCCAACACTCCACCAATAGTGTTTCTCATCAATTTTTAATCTTTACGAGTCTAAGTAAATTTTTTTAAAATGTTTGTAATTGCACTTTTCATTTCCATGTCTTTCGTTACAAATGCAGTGAGTTGAGCATATGAAAGTGCTTATGAGCCACTGATTTTCCTATGAACTGCCTGCTTTTTTCTCTTTACCCCTCGTTCTAACGAGTTGGCGGTCCTTTTTGTTTATTTATAAGAGCTCTTTATATGTGAGGTTCCCATCTCTGTGAGTCACAAGTGTGACAAATATTTTCCCAAGGTGTCATTCGTTGATATCTTTTTCCACGTGGAAATTTAAAACATCATGTGGCCAAATATATCAGTCTTTTCCTTTATGGCTTTAGGAGGACATTGATTTCTGAGTGGGGACAAAAGGGGATGAGGAGAAACCTCTCCAGCTGCCTGCCCTTGAGCAAATGGAACTTGGTCTCAGAACATATCACCCCGACTGGCCGCATGCTTCACCTGCATGTGATTGATGTTCCACGCTATAGACTGAATGTCTCTGTTCCTCCCAAATTCGCATGTTGAATCCTAATTCCCGGTGTGATAGTAGCTGCACATTGGGGCCTTTGAGAGGCAATTAGGTCGCAAGAGTGGTGGCTCATGGATGGGATTACTTCCCCTATAAAAGAGGCCCCAGAGAACCCCCGGCTCCTTCCACCATTCGAGGACGAGTGAGAGGGTGGCCAACTCCGAACCAGGAAGGGACTTTTACCAGACACTGACTCTGCTGGTGCTTTGATGCTGGACTTCCCGGCCTCCAGAACCGTAGAAATAGGGGCGCCTGGATGGCTCTGTCGGTTAAGCTACCAACTTTGGTTCAGGTCATGATCTTGCAGTCCATGAGTTCGAGCCCCGCCTCGGGCTCTGTGCTGACAGCTCGGAGCCTGGAGCTGCTTCGGATTCTGTGTCTCCCTCTCTCTCTGCCCCTCCCCTGCTTATGCTCTGTTTCTCTTTCTCTGTCTCTCTCACTCAAAAATATATAAACATTAAAAAATAAATAAAAAAAGAACTGTGGAAATAAATCTCTGTTGTTTATAAGCCACCCCGTCTGCGGTATTTTGTTAGAGCAGCCGGAGAGACTGAGACAGCCCGTCTCTTATCCTCGGTCACCGTCACCTTCTGTTTCCTTCTTCACATTGTGAAGAATGTGAGCATCACCTCCCCAGAGCGTGTCCCCACTGCCATGTTCCTTCCCGCCTCCTGAAATGTCTCCCTGCTTCCAGGACCTCTGACCCAGCGGGTACTAACATCCCCACCACACTCTCTCTCTGTATCAGAAACCTTCAGTGACTCCCCAGTGCCTATGGGTTTCCATGCAGTGGTCTTCAAATCCTGATCCTGATCTCTACCTCCGGCCAGAAATTCCAGCAACTCCCAGTTATGTTGTTACCCCAGACACCTCCCCGGCTGCCCCCAGGCCTTTGTTCATGCTGTTCCCTCCTCCTGGATCCTTGTCACCCTTCCTATCAGTGGAACTCTCTGGCCTCCGTGGCCATCGCTATGGCCCTTGTCCATGGTCTCCTCTTCCTCCCCAGGTTGCCTGTGGGCTCTGATCCTCCGGGCCCTCTCCTCATGGCAGGCACTTTGCTGTATCTTCCTGATGGGCAACGGTGCTCTGTTGTCCTGGGGTTCCTATTCGTTGACCCGGCAATGATGACCATCCTTGATGTGGGGCTCCATATGGCTCCCTGGCCAGAGCAGAACATTCTTGCACTCAGGGGGCCAAGGTCTAAGGGCCAAAGACAGCAAATACACACAGACGTGCAAGCTTGTGTGTGGGAGTGCCGTGTGCAGGTGGAGGCTTGACGCTGAGCTGGGACTGAGGGATTCATGGGAGCCAGCGGGGGCCAGGAGCCCCCTAGGCAGGGAAGCAGCAGTGGGGCTTGGGTCTGAAAGGGCTACACTGGTTCAAGGGACCAGGAGGGGAGGGAAGGCTGGAGGGCACGGGCCAGAGGAGAGTGGGTGGAGAGGTTGGTGGGGGCTGATTTCTCAGGGCAGGAATTGGGGGCTTATTCTTAGGGTATGAAAAACCACTTGAAGGTTTTAGGTAGAGAAGCGACAGTACGATTTAGGTTTTATAGGCCCAGAGTTCCAGACGTGACCTATAGGGCCCTGAATGATCCCTCCCTAGCTGCTTCCTCAGGACTTGTTTGAAGGTCATTGCACAGCTGCTCATAATCCCCAGCATAGGAAGGGCTGTCCTCCCTCCATGACTTTGTGCTGTGTCTGCTGAGTACCACATCTTTCTCTCCGGTTCTCTCCTGGGTAACTCACTCACTCACTTGTCCACCTGTCTGTCCATCCACCCATCCATCCACTCACCCATCTGCCTGCCCATTCATCCACCCACCCACACACTCACCTATGCACCTGTCCATCCATCCACCCATCCATTTACCCACCCATCTGTCCATTTGCCCATTCACCCACCCACCCATGCTCCCATCCAACTGTCCATTCACCCAGGCACCCACCCACTTACCCATCCATCCACTCACCTATCCACTCACTCACCTACACACCCACCCACCCATCTGTCCATCCATCTGCCCAGCCATCTACCCACCTATCCATCCATCCATCCATCCATCCATCCATCCACACATCCATCCATCCATCCATCCATCCTTCTAGCCATCCCTCCATTCATCCATCCCTCTATCCATTGACCTCTTGCTCTGTGCCAGGTCCTGTGCTGGATCTTGCAGGGCACTTTTCCGCAGCTCCTCACTTTCCCATAAGGGGGACCCCTACTAATTTGGAACTACTAGCCTCTTGCCCGCACCTTGCCTGCACCTCTCCATGGACTGTCTGTGGCTGCAGTCAACCTGTATTTCCTATTCCCTGAATGCCTGGGGTCCCAGACATTCTCTGTTCTCTCCTCTCCACCCAGGAGGCAGCAAGCCAGGACAAACAGAGCCTGGTTTTGCCTAGGGTGCGTTGCCCAGGGTCTAGTTGGCAGATTGTATAGTGCACAGGGCGGCCTGGTGAACCTGCTGGGCGGCACCCCACGGCAGCCCCCCACCTCGTGGACATAAAGCTGACACAGTGTTCCCCACCTGCCTGCCTCCCCCACGCCTCCTTCTCCCTCAGTTAATTCTAAACCCTGGCGATTCTTAGTAACCCGATAAAACCCCAACACAGGGTACCCGGGACATCAGGGGGCAGGGGGCAGAACCAATGATCTCTGTTCTACTGGAACAGAGACACTTGAGAGAAAGATGAGAATTAATCAAGCAATCTCTCTCTCTCCAACCCCTCCCCCACCACCACCACCACCACACACACACACACACACACACACACAAAACCATAGCTATGGTCCTTGCTACAGAAAGGAGTTTGTGATGACTGGAGAGTGTCACAGGGGGTTTGGCCTCATCTGGGGGTCGGTGCTGCTGAGGGAGCAGTGACCAGGAGGCAGCACCACAGGCTGAGTAGCCCAGCAGGAGGCTCCGTGAGGCTGGGGCACAGGCTGAGGACATCCACAGTGATCCTGCCTCCCCGACCTTGCCTTTCAGAGGATCTGAGGCTGAACCAGAACGAGGGCAAAGGCGGGCATGTCCCCCAATGTAGCATGTGACAAAATGGGCAGTCTTTTCCTTTGGAACCAACGTAATTTGCTCTCGAGCAAACAAACGGAGAAGTGGGAGCTGGGATCCCCAGGGGTGGTGAGCGGTGTCGCCCAGGCTGGGCTGGTGTCTCGGGACAGGTCCTGAGCGAAGGGTGACTGAGCTGCAGCCACCGAAAGCACGCTTCCGCCCAGAAGGTGACCCACGCGGGGAAGGCGATTCCGCGGGGCTAGGCGGCTGCGAGGGAGCCCCCCGGGACGCAGGAGGACATTTGGGGACTCTACTGTGCCTTGGGTTCTGTCTTCTCAGCAGCTCGAGTGCACGAGAGAGCTGAGATCACAGCTACATGTTAGCCTCTGCTTCAGATTTTGTTTGCACGGTGAAGACAGATAGTCGAAATAATGCACATTTCAGCTTTGGATGAAATACCCAGCAACCCAGGATCTGCGTTCGTTTGCAAAGTTTACTCGCCCAATGAATCACGCCTTCGCGGCGATGCCATTAACGAATAATTCAAGGCTGGTAACCTTCAATCAACCGTGATTAAAGAACTTTTGCTGAACGGAGAGGGGATAACACATTTTCCTGAATGCCAGCAGCAAAATCTAATTACACCGTCATCCATCTTTACTTTGATAAAGTGCCCTTAACTAGTAATTCCAGGTGGAAGGATTTTAAATCAAGCATGGGGGCTGGCAGGATTGGGGCAAACGCTCAATTACCGTAAAGACTATTTTTTTTTTTTTTTTTTTGCAAACCATCTTCAGATGGGCGATATTCACTTAGGTTCTAAAGTGCAGGTGATATTCCAAAGCCTCCCAGGGCACCTGACCCTGTATTCATTCGTGGAATGTGGGCAGTTCACACCTGCTGTGTCAGGGTTCAACCTTGAAGCGCAAAGTTCAGGTGCTGCGCTTCTGGCCGGAAAAGCAGGTCCCCAGAGTGATGCTCAGCCCATCTCTGCCCCGCTCTGCCTGGAATCCCGTATCCCGTATCCCGGCCACACTGGGCTTTTCCTTGGCTGTGTCCTTCTCATCCTGCACGGCCTGGGCCAGCACCCTGCTCCGCTTCTCACACCAGCCCCTCGCGTGGCACTGGGGACATAATCCCCTTTCTGGCTTGTCTGCTCTCCCCTCTCACAAGCCCCCTGGCGACAAGGCCTCTTGGGGGGCCTCCACACATAACGCAGCACCTGGTATGGGGTCGGTGCTTCATCAGTGTGTGTCCTCAAAGCAACTGATGAGTGAATCAGCCCCTTGCTGATTCATACTAACGAGGGAAGGCTGAGGGCTAGACAGTAATGACAGACGGGACCTGAGCTCCCCTGTGCCAGAATCTCCGGGGGAGCGGGTTGAAATGCAGATGCCGGGGTCTCACCTCCAGGAGCTCATTCAGCAGGTCTGAGCTCGAACCCTGGGAATCTGCATTTAACAGATTTGCTAACCTCCGCCTCTCCCCTTTCTTCTTTGCCTTGGATAGACATGCCTATGGGCTTTGAGGGACAGGCGCTTTTCTATCTAGATTGTGTTGAGTATTTTGGTGCTATGGGTCTGTGGTCTTTGGACAAATAATTAGTGGGTGGGGTAATAGGGAGCCCTAGAAGGTCTGGATGGCCAAGGGAGATCAACCTAAGATAAAATATTGTGATGGGGCATCTGGGTGGCTCCATTGGCTAAGTGTCTGTTACTTTGGCTCAGGTCATGATCTCACGGTTTCATGAGTTCGAGCCCTGCGTCAGGCTTTGCACTGAGAGTGCAGAGCCTGGTTGGGATTTTCTCTCTCTCTCTCTCTGCCCCTCCCCCACTCACGCGGTTTCCATCTCTCTCAAAATAAATTAACTTAAAACGTTTTTTAAAAGAAAGTGGTGTGCAAACTGCAAATGCATTCACCCATTCAGCATGTATTTGTTGAGTACCTACTATGTGTATGGGGCAGTGTCGGGTCCTGGGGCAAAGAGGCGAGCAGGGATGACCAGATCACAAGACCAGATGGCGGTCTGGTGGGTTCTGGATCTGATGGGAAGGGGAAGAGGCTGAAGCCCTTGACCCACCGTATGTGGGTGGTGGGGAGTGAAGTTCACATCGCCAAGGCCTCTGTCTGAACTTGCTTCCCGCCCAGGACAGCATCAAGTCTGCAGCCGCTGGGCCACCTGGGACCACGGGCAAGGCCTTGCCGGAGGCGAACAGTCAGTTAGCAGTCCCCAACCCCCACGGTGCCAGCTGCGGCCTTTCTCACCGTGGCTTTGTGCGTGGGTTGGCATGGAAGTTCATGAGGGGTTTTGGTGGAACTGAGACCCCCTCAGACATGGGTGCCTTTCACAATGGGTGCAAATGCTGCCCATTAGCATGAAGAGAGACGGTGGAGGTCTCACGTGGAGCTCGTGAGCCCTTTGACACCTGGCTCCTCAACGTGTGGTCCCTGGTCCTGTGCACCTGGGCACCACCCAGGAGCTTGTTAGAAGTGCAGAATCGTGGGGGTGCCCGGGTGGCTCAGTCGGTTAAGTGACCGACTTCGGCTCAGGTCATGATCTCATGGTTTGTGAGTTTGAGCCCCGCATCGGTCTCTGTGCTGACAGCTCAGAGCCTGGAAACTGCTTTGGATTCTGTGTCTCCTTCTCTCTCTGTCCCTCCCCCACTTGTGCTCTGTCTCTCAAAAATGAATAAATAAATGTAAAAAAAAAAAAAATGCAGAGTCGTGGGCCCATCGCACACCTATGGCACCCAACATCACACTCAATGGTGAAAAACTGAGCACTTTCCTCTGAGATCAGGAACGGTACTTCCAGACGTTGACTTTGCAGGGAGATGGGAACGTGACCGCCACTTAGGGAAACCCATGCTCCTCCCCCTTCAGGGGCAGGGCCTGGCATGCCATTGTTTAACCCCAAGAATTCTTGTCTTTTGAGCTTTCTCTTCCTGCAGCGGCAATCTGTTAATTTTGAGGCTATGACATACGTTTGGACAGCCACCCAGACACATCATCCCGGGTCAGAGGCATAATACACAAACGAGTTTAATCTCCACTTTAGGCACAGACTTCAAAGTTGTATTTGAAGAGCAGAAGGGAAAGGAAACAAACCACCCCTACGGATTTCTGAAGAGGCCCTATCAAACCCACAAGGTATTGACACCAAAAGGAAAGTGGTTTTAACATTTAGCTCATTTTGAGCCTCTGCCAATGAGGACAATCTGGTGGATGACGGATTTGTGACCAAGATCGAGGGGATTAGCAGCTTCTTGGGCAGCCTCCCAGAAGAGAGGCCGGCCCGAGGTCATCTGAATCGCTCCCAACATGGAAGCTAACCTTCGCTCCGAAAGAGAGAGTAGTAACAGGACCGGGAGAAATCCTGCTCAAAACTGCACGTAATCTATGTATTAGGTTGCATTAGGAAACAGAAGGAAAATTCACTGCCTGATAAAATGGTCGTTTTGCCTAAGAGAACACTTTGTTGGGCCGATTTGTCGTGAGAGGCAACGGATGGGGCATTATCTGGAATGGGGACGTCTTGGCAAAGAGTCACATTAGTCTGCATAATGAGATAAATGTGAGCCTTCCATGTCCCAAGGCAAAATGGTTCTCACTCTCTGGGATGAACGCAGTCCCCACTGTAATTTCCACTTCCTGCACCTCTGAGCAGTGGCTCCTGAATTCAGTTCTTTTGGAGGGGTCCCACAGATACATGGTTTGAAGCAGAGCATGGGGCACCGAGGAAGCAGGGTGGGGGCTCTAGGAGAATGAGTCGCTATGTGGGTCCTATTGGTAGGGCAGGGGGATGTTGGGGAGAGAGCTGTTAGGGGTCTCTGGGCTGGGTCATGGGTGATGCACTGTGTGGATATCGTCTGATGCCTGTTTTTATTTATTTATTTATTTATTTATTTATTTATTTCAGCTCGGGGCTGTAACGTGCTTTCAGTGTATCCCTCCTGCTCCAAGACCATCAAGCTATTTTCTACCCACCAATGTCACTGAACCTGAGTAGGGTGGTGGGGAAAGAAGGAAAGAGGTCACGTCCATGTTTGGGGCAAAATGGAGTAGTGTGTGGACCCCAGCCACAACAGAGATGAGATACTAGGGGTCAGGGAGAAAAGCAGGAGGAGAGGAAGGGCACTGTTGGAAAATATAAGCCCTCTTCCACCCACCCCTGCCCCCCATCTCTTAGAACCCTCAGTAATATTCTGGAGAGGACTCAATGCATGAGGGAAGTGTGTGATGTACAGGTGTGGGTTATTTTGTCCCAGGCAGTGAGGGACAGAGTGGCTCCAGGGGCTGGAGGACTGCAGGGGAGGAGTTGCAGCAGCCAAAGGTCAGTCAGGGTCATGGCTGTGGTTTGCCCAGCGGTGAAACTAATGACCACAGAGGAATATGGGAATTCAATTACTTGAATGTATATCCTGGGTTTTCACTTTGAAGTTAAAGGCAATTCACAGCAAAAATCTTGTATACACAGCCCTGCCTCCCTCACAAAAGGACATCATGAGAAGGATGGATGTTTGGGTGCCTATTTTAGAGGTGGGAATCTGGGGCTTCTGAAGAGGACCTTAGCAGTCAGAGATGGAACAGTGATGTAGGTTCAACCCAGCTCAACCAGCGGGTCGGAAGGGCCAAGACAGCACAGAGATAGGATATAGGAAATCATAGAATTTGAAGGTTGAAAGTATCCTTAAAAGCAAAAAGCAAAAAAAGAAAAAAAAACAACAAAAACAAAACAGAACAAAAACTATGATGATGGAGGCAGTGGTGATGGTGGTAGTTATGATGAAGATTTGAAGGTTAAAAGTGTCCTTAAAAGCAAAAACAAAAACGAAAACGAAAACAACTATGATGATGGAGGTGGTGGTGACGGTGAGATGTTGGTGGTAGTGGTGGTGATGATAATGATGGTGATGGTAGCACCACATTACCTTGAGCACATTTAACGGCTGGCTCCTTACATTCCCTGCACCTGTTAGCTGGTCTCCACGGATCATCTCTGGACTCTCCACAAACCAATTTCCATGGGTTTTTCAACGTGGGCACCATTGACATTTGAGGCAGAGTTTAATTCTTTTCTTTCCTTAAGGAAAAATGGTCTGCTTGGTTCAACATATGATTCATTGTTCTGTCCAAACACAGTCGTACTTAATTGTCCTGGAACAACTCTTACTGCGTATACCTATATGCAGGTACAAATCCACGAAGCTGGTTTATCTCACCGATTATTACTTGTTACCAAGTTCTGCACTCAAGATTTCCATGAACACTTTACCATCTTGCATATTTATCTTCCTTTTTTTCCCCCCTGGCTTTACTGACATATTATGGGTGCTATCTGACATTGTGTAAATTTCAGGTGTACAGAAGAATGCCTTGTTGTGGGGGCCGTCCTGTGCGTTTTAGGGTATTTAAGCAGTGTCCCTGGCCTCTACCCACTAGGTGCCGGTAACGTCCCCCCACCTCCTGGTTATGACAACCAAGGATGTCTCTCAACACTGTCAAATGTCCCCGGGGGCTGAAATCACCCCCTTTTGAGATCCCTGAAGAATCCCCCCATCTTTTCAGTCTGCCTATAAGATCCCCCCCCCGACAGGAGGACCTTTGACACTTCCCACTAATTGCTCCTGAGCTGCCAGGTCAACAGTAAGGCCGTTCGGTTCCCTATGTCCCCCACGTTGATCATGATGATGCTGAGCCACCGAGGACGTTTCAGTTGTGAGCAGCACATACCGCTCAGGCCGCCACGAAGCGCGCGTGCTGTCGGAAGAGATATTCCCACTCTGGAAGGGTGAAGCTCTAACGAAGAGCACCCCGTCCTCCCCGCCCGATTTTATTCCTAAAGAGGTAAGACCTTAGCGCTCCAGAAGGGCTGACTTCTTGGATTAGCTAAATTTATGGCGTGTTCCTCCCAGCGGAGGCCTCCCCGGATTTGCCTCTTCAGAATAATTTTACACATGTCTGTTTCCAATTTTCCGCGTTGCCTGTCTTTCCCCGAGGACCGGGGCCGTCTGTGCTGACCCACACGTCTCCAGCCCCGGGCACAGGGCCTCGTGTGCGGTGGGGCTCAGAGGGGATTTTTGCGGGTGAGGGACGAAGTGGGCAGAGAGCGGCTTAGGAACAAATCCATGCAGATTCCCAGGGCTGCGTCCGAGCCCCGGTTCCGCCTGACCGAACGGCCCTGGCAGACCCGGGGATCTGACCAGCCAGCGCCCCAGGGGGCTCAGGAACAGCACTACCCTGGGGACCCGCCCACGACCGTCCCATCTCAGCGCCTGATGCGTCTGCACCTCTGAAGGTGGAGAGGTTCCACACCTGCTGTCATCGTCTCATCAGCACCCTGGGATGAAGCTGCCTACCTGGCAGGATTAAGATGAGGATTGATTTGGTGAAAAAAAATATTTCAAGGCACTTATCGTTCACTTTCAGAACCTTCCTCCTCCTCTCTCCGTGTTTCAGGTGGGATTGTTATCGGATTGGCCCGAACCTGGTCAGCTCCCCTACCCTGCACTTGGTCTGGGGATTAGCAAGTGACCCGAGCGAGCCAGGGAGAGTCTCTGGAGAGGGCTGATAGGGATGCTGGGTGTCTGTCCTTCCCCAGGTCCCTGGGCTTTGGGCTGATGGACCCATGAGCGGGTGGTGGCCAGCCTTGCTCCATGGGGGCCCACCGGAGATGCAGACGGCAGCCGGTTCCGGAGACGGAGAGAGGTCGCGTGCCGATCACGTTGCTTAGACTTCTGCATCCAGCTTTGCCTGAAGCCCGCACACCTTTTGTTTTTCCATTCCAAGGTCATGAGTGCTGTAATTCGTGTTAATGCAGTTCAGTCTGGTTTTTGCCACTTCCAGTCAGAAGGGTCCTGGCTGAAACATTGTTTATCTCTCTCTTTACTCCTCCCCTCCTCCTTTGTTTGACTGCCTTCCTTCCCCTCCTTCCATGCTTCCTTCTCCCCCTGTGGAGTCCCCACTGTCCTCACTTGCTCGCCTGCAGCCCAAATTTTCCTCATCTTCCTGTCCATTGACTGTTTCGATGGCACCCTCATGTAATGGAGATACTCCTGGACATTTTTTGTTTTTCTAAAGTTTATTTTTTTATTTTGAGAGAGAGAGAGAGAGAGAGAGAGAGAGCGCACAGTGGGGGAGAGGCAGAGAGAAAGAGAGACAGAATCCCAAGCAGGCTCTGTGGGCACAGAGCCTGATGCAGGGCTCGAACTCACAAACCTTGAGACCGTGACCTGAGCTGAGACCAAGAGTCAGATTAACCAACTGAACCACCCAGGTGCTCCATTCCTGGACATTTAAAAGTTATAATCCAAAGCCCCTTTCAAGACTCCCAGGCACACAGCTTTCTTAGGACAGCGCTGGGCAGTGCCATCGACATCCGGGGTCAGGAGGCTGATATCCTTCAGCCCCAGTCCAAGCCACACTTCGCTGGCTTCTGCCTCAGTCTTGTTTTCAGGTACCACGAGGACCAACCTGTGCACATCCCCTGTCCGGCTGTGTTTTGACTGTGGTCTCCAGCTCCTGCTCGTGGCTGACGTGGCCGAGGGCTGCAGGACCTCACCGGCTGGGGTGGACCCTGCCACCGTGGAGACGGGGCAGAGAACTAGCACAGCCTGCCGTTGGGTCTCTGGGTCTGGCAGCCCAGGGCTCCAGTGAACAATCACAGGCAGAGGAGGTTCTGTGCCCCCCGGGGTCTCCTGAGCAGCAGGCGGTCTCATCAGCCAGGGAGGAGTTTGTGAATATTGACAGGGCTGACGTATTGTTCATCTGAGGGGCAGGGATGAATAAGCCCAGTGATTTCCAGGATCTCAAACATGGGAAGCACGGCCTCAAGGGGCACAATTCATGGCTGCAGGGAAGACACAAATTGAGGGGTTTGGTTCCGACCGTCCACAGGGTTGTTTGCAAGCTCTGGGGGGAGCAGGTAATTGTCTCCAGGCACAGTGGCCTGGGTCCCCGGTGCAGTTATTCCCAGCGCGCTCACAGCCGATCTCTTCCAAAGGGGGCTGCTGGAAGTGAGTCGGCACAGCCGGCCTCCGCTCGCCACAGATGGCTAACAGGCCTCATGATAATAGCAGCCACATCTCCGGTTTACGGTGCGCTCACCGTGGTCCTGCCACGTTACATCCGTGATCTCCGGCCTCCCCAGATTCAGTCGTTCAAATACCACCTTGCTATGTTTGGGTAACACTTTTTTTTTTCTTTTTTAAACCCAACTAATGTTTTCCCCTACGTTAAATGTACCTGAAAAGTAAACCTCTCAAATCTCCTCTAAAGGGAAAACTAGCAGCCCTTGCTGTGAATGGGAGAAAACCATAAAAAGTCAGAGGTAAAAAATGGAGAGATGAGTGGTTTCCGGTCTGGCACGTAAGCAGCTGAAAGACGGCGCTCTGTCCTCACAAGTCAAACACAGAGCAGACTGAAAAATCAATAGTTCTTTTTAGGCCCATCCGAGGAGTGAAGTTTCAGGAAAGTGCCTGCCCCACAAACTGGAGACGCCGACAGGCCCAAACAGAGAGACACAGCCTCCGCCAAGCAGAAACCCACGGTCAACAACTGCACAGCGGCCAGACCCAGGGCTGGGAAACCTGAACTTGAATTGCAAAATTGCCGGAGGCTCAGTGCGGACGAGCCTGAGAGAGAAAAACTCCAGGACAACCCGGTCGTCAGGGCCCTGATGCTTTTGTGAATCTTACCTACAGGAGCGTGACCAGGTTGTCGCAGTGAATATCAGAAATGTCCCTTGTTTCTGGCGGGGGAAGAGGAAGAAGAACCATTTTGAAATACACCGCGTTCTTTTACACGAGGTCTGCCCTCGGCAGGAACCAGTTAACCAGAGCCTAACGTGCTGGGGTTTACCAGAGCCTAGCTGACCTACGGGAAGGGAAACACCCAACTCCAGCCCACAGTAGCCATCCTGTCCCACCTAGAGGGAGAGAAAAAAGCCAGAGAAACCCTTGTGAAGTTCACAGTCCGGAGCTGAAGCTCATCGAAGATGGAGACCTAATCACAGGCTATAGGTTGCTTTCCTTCCCCACACCTGACAGCAGCATTACTAACGGCCTGTTCACTGCACTGTCTTCAACATCATGTCTGGCCACGAAGAAAAAACTGCAAGACATACTTGAAGGCAAAAAAACACAATTAGAGGAGACAGAGAAAGTATCAGAACAAGACTTAGATGTGGCAGTGATGCTGGAATTACAAAACCAGGAACTTAAGACAACACTGGTCAATGGACCAGGTAGATGGTGTGCAAGAACAGTTGGGCAACGTGAGCAGAGACGGAAATTCTACGAAAGAACCCGGAAGAAATTCTAGAGACAAAACCCACTGTAACCGAAACGAAGAATGCCCTTGACAGACTTATGAGTAGAGTGGACACATCGAAGGAGAGAACCTCCAAGCTGAGTGCATGCCAACAGAAACAGCCAAACTTAAAAGCAAAGAAAAAAAAAAGATTAAAGAAACCCCCACAGGATACCCAAAGACTAAGGCACAAGTGCAAATACACGAAACAGGAATTCCAGAAGGAGAAGAGAGAAAGGAGCAGAAGAAATATTTGAAACCACAATGACTCAGAATTTCCCCCAAATGAGTGTCAGACGGAGAAGCCCAGATCCAGAAAGCTCAAAGAACACAGAGCCGAATAAAGTGCCTTAAGAAGACAATATCTGGGCACACCGTTTCCAATTACAGAAAATCAAAGGTAAAGGAAAAATCCTGAACGAAGCCCAGGAGAAAACCACGATGCCTACATGGACGCAAAGGTAGAATTATATCCCGCTTGCTCTCAAAGCAACGCAAACAGGAGAGGGAAGGACTCGAAGTGTTGAGAGAAGAAAAATCAAAACGCCAACCTCAGAATCTGTGCCTCGTGAAATTATCCTTCAAAAGGGAAGGAGAAATAAAGGCTCCCTCAGTCACACAAAAACTGAGGAAGCCTGTTGCCATAGCCCTGCCTTCCAGAGATGTGAAAAGAAGTTCTTTAGAAAGGGGGAAAGCAATACAGGTCAGAGACTCGGATCTGCGGAAAGGAAGGAAGAGCATGAAAGGAGGGACAAGCAAAGATAGAATAAAAACCTTCCTCTTTCTTATTCTTAATTGGTCTAACTGACAACAGTTTCTTCAAAACTAGTAACAGCAACCCTGTGTTCAGTCGTGTGTCTGTGCGCACTTGCGTGTCAGTGACAAGGACAGCAGCAACGACATGGGACGGGGGCAGGGGTTAGATGCCTCTGCGGTATTGCTCTACCCGGAGAAAGTGAACTTGCATTAGTTGTAAATGCGTATCGGAAATTCTAGAGAAGCTACTAAAAATAGTAAAACAAAGGGGTATATCTGATATGTTAAGAAAAGAGAGATGTGGAAGGACAGAAAATGTAATTAAAACCACCGAAGGCAGAAAGAGTACAAGACAAAAGCAGGCACCATGAACAAGGGTAACAAACAGGAAGCCGTTAAAATATGGTAGCTGTTACGCCAACTCCATCCATAGTCACTTTAAATATTGATGGTCTAACTGGACCAATTCGAAGACAGAGATGATCAGAGTGGATCAAGAAACCTGACCCAACTACATGTTGTCTACGAGACACATCACACATCTATCGAAACAGCCCAAATCCAGAACCCTGACGACACCAGATGCCGGCACGGGCATGGGGCCTCGGGAGCTCTTCATCCGTTGCTGGTGTGAGTGCAAAATGGCGCAGCCTCTTTGGAAGACAGTTTGGCAGTTTCTTCCCAAACTAAACATACTCCTGCCATATGACCCAGCAACCACTCTCCGTGGTATTTACCCAAAGGAGTTGAACACTTATGTTCACGCAAACACCTGCACGTGATGTTCATAGCAGCTTTTTTCATAATCGCCCAGACTTGGAAGAAACCAGGATGTCCTTCGGCGGGTGATGGATAAAGCGCAGTCCATCCAAACAATGGAATAGTGTCCAGGGCTGAAAGGCAATGAGCCATCGAGCCATGAAAAGACATGCAGGAGTCTTAAATGCTTACCACTAAGTGCAAGACGTGAAAGGAGCCAGTCTTGCTACATATTGTGTGTCAGTATGTATGACAACGATGTGACTTTCTGGAAAAGGCAAAACTATGGAGCCAGGAAAAGATCAGTGGTTGCCAGAAATTAGGGGGAGGGAGGGACGAATAGGCAGAGTACAGAGGATTTTTAGGGCAGAAACTACCCTGTAGGTACAGTCGTTGTAGGTACACGTGATTATATATCTGTCCAAGACCAGTGAAGGTGCAACAGCAACGTGGCCCTAACGTAAACTCTGGACTTTGACGCGTCAATCTAGGATCGTCAGTCACAACAAGTGGCCCTGGCTGGTGGGGGTGGTGATAACAGGGAGGCTGTGGGGTGGGGGGACAACAGGTATGTGGCAAATCTACTCAATTCCACCTTCCACTTGGTTTTGCTGTGAATATAAAACTGCTCTAAAAAATAAAGTCTACTTTAAAAAATATACATATAATATATAACTGAATGATGGTTGATAGTGTTGCCTGCCCGGGACTCCGAGCTGAGCCCTGCATCTGTTACAAGGGGACTTGGCGAGTGGTGGGGGTGCGGTAAAGACATACAGATACCAAAGTGAGACTTACTTTTTTTTAATGTTTATTTTTGAGGAGGGGGGAGGGGCAGAGAGAGAGGGAGACACAGAATCCGAAGCAGGCTCCAGGCTCCGAGCTGTCAGCAATAGCGCCCGACGCAGGGCTCAAACTCACCAACTGCGAGATCATGACCTGAGCCGAAGTCGGACGCCCAACCGACTGAGCCACCCAGGTGCCCGGAGATTTTCTTGTTTTCTGTTGCCAGAGGCACAGAAGGCGGCTTCGCAAAAAGAGAGAATCACTTGTTACCATGTCGCTGTTGTGGCCCCTCAGAAGGTCCCCTGCAGTGCTCAGAGCTGCATGCCCCACATGCTGCTTTGTCTGTCTTGCTTCGCGTCTACCCCTCGACTTGGACACAGTGTCCATTTCAGAGATGAAGGACGTTCAGAGTGGAGGTCCCGTCCTGGAGTGCTGTGGGCTGACATCACACCGAGGGGGGACACTGAGGCCCACTGAGTGTCGGGCCCTTGCCGGGACTCCCCTGGCAGGGAGCAGGAGCAGGGCTCCTGGTGTGGGGAGCACACTCACGAACCACTCCGTAGCATAGTTCACTGTCGTGTCAGCGATCAGTCGTGTGGTCTCCGCGTGGCTGGGTCCTCGAGAGCCCAGCAGCGGACGTGTCTCTGACCAGTGCAGCAGAAAGGGGTTTGGGGCCTGCAGGGTGCACAAGCTTTGGTGCAGCCGCTGGAGAAATGGGCCTAGAAAAGCAAGAGGAGGAGCTCCTGGTGGTGGGAGGAGTCAGAATACAGCCAACGGCCTTTTCTCCTGTCCTGGGGTCTGTCTGCTCGAGGGTGGGGACAAGCAGGTCTGATGGGCCTGCTCAGGTCACGCACCCGTGCCCTGGGAAGGTGGGCTCCCTGTTTGGATGGCAGGCAGCAGGACCTCCCGCAGTGCAGGAGGGGTGACTCCTTGCAAGGAAATCAGGGTGCTGTCATCAAAGACTCGGAGGCCCAAACTGCAGCAGGTTCCCACAGCACCCACTGGGGGTGCCAGCCCATGGCCAGGGGCCTGCCTTCCGTCCCACCACAGTAAGAAGCCCTAGCCTGAAGGGCTCGCCCTGGCTCTCTCTGCACTGGCTCCAGGAGAGACATCCTGGGTTGGGCATATCATCTCCGAGCAGGGGTGGGGGGCTCAGAAAGGTCTAGCCCAGCTCCCGGGGCTCTCTGTCTGGGGTGGTCTCGGAGCCCCTCCAGGTTTGACACCTGCACACCTCCTACGCCCCCGAGGCCCAGTGCAGCCCCCACACTGGCGTGTCCCTCAGCAAATTCTCTTCGGGTGGCCTCCCCTCTCTGGTGCCCCCTCTCCCAGGGCAAGCCTAGCTCAAAACAACAAGACACAAGGGGAACCTCATCCCCACTGTTTAAAGAATGCATTAGCAGGGTGAGTGGGGGGCTCAGTCCGTAAGCATCGGACTCTTGATTTTGGCTCAGGTCATGATCTCACTGTTCATGGGTTTGAGTCCTGCGTCGGGTTCCGTGCTGACAGCATGGAGCCTGCCTGGGATTCTAACTCTCTCTCCCTCTCTCTCTGCCCCTCCCTCGTTCACATTCTCTCCCTCTCTCTCAAAACAAATAAATAAACTTAAAAAAATAATGCATTATTGTATCGTATCTTTTCCAATAATAGTTTTCATTAAATTAAACCCGCAGCACATACATTCCTGGGAATGGCTGGTAGGTTAAATGTGGCAGAAATGTGCTGGAATTTCTTTAGAAATCAGCCTGTTGGCTTTTGAAGAGTGGCTGGTGATCAAGGGCACAGGCTATGGAGTTAGGCTGCGGGGGGTTTAAACCCAGGCTCTGCCCCTTGTGGCTGTGTGACTTTGACCAAGAGACATCTCCTCCCTGGGCATCGGCTTCCCCATCTGAGTAATGCAGACAATACCGATTCCTACCATCTGGCTTGTTGTGAAGGTCAAATAAATTCACGTAACATTCAACAAGCTTAGCTCCAAACATGGAGGTGCACGTGGGCCATTCCTGGAGCAGCAGAGACCTGGCCAGAAGCTCGCTGACTGAGGTCAGACTGTCATGTGTAGGCAGAAGGGCAAGACTGAAGCGGGAAACATGTCTTAGCGAAGCTGGTTATTTCTTTAAGACTAAGAGCAGGGATAAGCTGTCCTAACCTCCCCCACTCTCCTCGCTTTGTTTTTTTTCATCTGGCAAATAGAGGGTCTCCTTTGCACTCTATTTCCTAATACAGTAACCTCCGTCATCCTAAATGTAAACACACCGAGCCAGCACAGACAAGCACTTGCTTCCTGCACACTGCTTCTAGAAGAACAGGATGAGGGAGGGTCACCAGGTGAGAGCAGCAAATGCTCCAGAAGGCAGAGCAGGGTTCAGCCCAAAGTCCCCTCAGGTTCAGTCCACTTGCTCCTTCCTCATTAGACTGTTTGTCTGTTCATTCATTCACTGGTTTAGTGAGAGCCATGTGGAAGTCAGGGACCTTGCCTTATGGAACTTACGTGAAGAGGAGGCAGGGTGGACCAGGAACCATGCAGTGTGTCGGTGCTGAGATGTGCCAATTTACTGAGGACGCTGGGAGGGGGCACAGAGAAAGCCCTGATTCCAGGAAGGCTTCCTCTGGGAGATGTGTACAGATAGAGAAATGAAGAACAAGGGAAAGATGTCAGCCTGGCAAAGGGCTAAGGGGTGTGCACAAAAGTCTGTAACAGCGTGGAGTCAGAGAAGGCACAGTAACTATAAAATTGAAAGAATCATCTTTCCATGGCTGAAAACCAATTATTTGGGCATAATATGTCCCTGGGAAACCTCTGTTCGATCCAGCTCCCCAGGCCTGTCTAAAGGTAGCTGCCCCACAGCACCCCAAACTTCTCCAGCCCCAGCTCAGCTTCTCCGTGCCTTAATTTCCCTTGCACCATTGTCAGACCATTTGGAGATGCTCTTGGCCTTGTTCTCTTTCTGGTACTTTTGTCTGCTCTCCATCTGGGATGTGGAGATCTTGAGGACAGGACTCTATCTCATCCCTTCTCCACATGCCCCTCTTCATGACTGAGCTCAGAATAGGTCCAACAAATGAGCAGCCGATGGCCAAACTCTTTGTGCATTAGAGGCATCAGACCAGAAACCTTGGCAATGTCTGCACTGTGGCTCGTGATCCAGAATTCAGGATATGCTCTTGTGCCAGTCTCCCTTTAACCTCAAGTGTGTTGACTCTTGTGTCTGTTTGTCCCTTTACCCTTCTGTTTCACTCAGGCTGATGGTAGGCCATGCTGTGGCAGCACATTAACTGTAAATCATAATGGCTTAGCACACAGTCTACTTCTAACTCATGGAATGAGCACAACACGTGTATTCATACATGCGGGGAGACTCTATAGTCAGCTGGAGACATGGTCTGATGAAGGAGTCACCATCATGTAGCTGTACCAGCTGGGGCACGGGGGTCTCTCTGGTTGCCGTGACAAAGGAAGAGAGACCTGGAGCATCATTTCCCATCTTGACTCTTCCATGCTTTGCTTCCATCAATTTTGCTTGCAGCCTATTAGGCAGAATAAGGCGTACGGTGCTAACCAAAATGGGGGCTGGGGAGGTGGGGGTGCAAATGGATATGTGGTGTGTGGTAAATGTCTTGGCCACAGCATCTCATTTCTCTGCTCAAACACTCCTTAAGACTCCCAATGCACATGCATTCTTTTTGTCTTTCTTGCATCCATTCCCTCCACTTTTGGTATTGGGCCATGGATGTGCAGTTGGGTCTCCATCTACAATCCTGCGGAGGGTCCTGGCTATCAGGCTGCTTTGAGATCCCCATGCCATGAAGTGGATGTTTAATCCTGTCAGCAAGGTATGGGTTTGACTTTCACCTTCGAAGGATATTTTGGCTAGGTATGGAATTCTAGGTTGGCGTTTGTTTCCTTCCAGGAGGTATTATTCTATTGTCTTCTGGCTTCCCTTGCTTTCCTTGAGTGCATCTGTACTTTTACTGTTGCCTCTTTGAAGGTAATAGGACTTTTCTTCTGGCTGTTTTTAAGATTTACTCTTGGTCTGTGGCTTTCAACAGTATTACTATTACTATCATGCCTTGGTTTTGTTTTCGTTGTATTTATCTTATATATATGGGATTCTAACTGATTCTTGAATTTACGGTTTGATGCATTTCATCAATTATAAAAACCTCAGGTTTTTATCTCTTCAAATATATCTTCTGCCTTTTTCCTCTTATACCAAAACTTTGATTACATTTATATTACTTTTCTGCCATGGCCCATATATCACTTACAATTTCTATTTTCTCCTTCTTTTTACCTTGATTCTTTAGTCTGGATAGCTCTTCTGACACATATTCCAGTTCACAAATTCCCTCTTTGGTTGTTAAGCTCATTTCTTGCACTTTTAAACTAATTTATTATACTTTTCAGTTCTGTAATTTCCATTTACTTCCTTTTTTACAGGTTCCAGTTCTATGATTGATCTTGTCTTTTAATTCTTTCCAGATATTGATCATATTATTTTAAAATATCTCCATTATTTGGATTTCCTGAGGATCTGATTTATTGTCTGCTTCCCCCAACCTCCCCCTTTTTTTTTGGTCACAGTTTGGCCTTTAAAATGCCTGGTTATTTTTGATTGAGTGTTAGGCATTGTTAAATGAAAATTTCTTGAGTTCCTGTGCAGTTTTTTTGAATGATGTTATCTTCCTTCAGAAAGGAATCAATTATATTTTTGGCAAGCCGCTATCCCAGAGGAATGTACCTCACATGATTATGGTTTGATATAATTTGAAGCTGACTTTCATCTCTCTTGAGCATGACTGTTGTCCAGTCAACCCTTACCCTTAAG
Organism: Acinonyx jubatus; assembly: GCF_027475565.1. Classification (NCBI taxonomy): domain Eukaryota; kingdom Metazoa; phylum Chordata; class Mammalia; order Carnivora; family Felidae; genus Acinonyx; species Acinonyx jubatus. Next base: position 3,513,670 of record NC_069388.1, on the reverse strand, counting down.
GTAAAGCCTGTCCAGGTCCCAGTCCCAAATTCAGGAGTATTTCTCAAAATTTCTTCTCCTCAGCAGTCCTTGAATTTTAATGTTTGTCCCCTGGCCTTATGAGAATGTTGTAAACTCTATTCAACTTCTTAGCCTTTTAGTTGTTGATTTTGGAACTGGCAATTGCCTCTAGGGGAAATGAGATACCTGATGCTCAGTTCCCATCTCACGGTTTCTTTCTCTCCCAGATTCTGCCTCACGTAGTCTCACTGCTTTCTTAACTCATTGATGCCTTCAGACAAATATTTTGAAATTTTTTGTCCAGATTTTCTTACACAGTAGACCTTGGATTTTGAGTAACTTGTTCTGCAAATGTTCCACATGATGAGTAAACGTTTCTAATAAATTTTAACTTGATAAATGAGCAATGTCTTGCAATAAGAGTAAGATATGCTACTGAATGTCACAGGATCACAACTGAGCCAATGATTCTCTCTCTCTCTCTCTCTGAAGGACTGTGGGTGATCAGCTCCCCTGCTTGGATGCTTGGTCTCAGGCAGGAATATGTTTGTCAGAAATCAGTGATTTTTCAGGATATCGGAAGGTGCCCACAACTGGCACTAGTGTATTTTTTGTCACTTCAAAGTACCTGTGGACAGTCATTTGTCTTTCCGTATAAAATTTAAGCTTAGGAATGCTTTGCTTCATTCTAGGTCAGGCTGCCTGTGGCTCTAGACCCTTTCCTCTGCTGCCTTATTGCCAGTTACATTGAATACAGCATATGACAAGAGTTTATGAACACCATACTGTAGTCAACATCCATGTGAGTGTATACAATGGCCCCATGCAGAAAAAGATTCTATTGAGCCAATAGATGGCAGTGACTCCATGAGTGATACTGGAAGTTGTCCTATACAATAACCCTCCTCTCTCTTGTCTCTCACACAAGCCATGAAGGTTTTCAAAGGTAAGTGCAGGTTAACTTTATTTTTCTTTTATTTTGTATTTTATTTATTATTTTTTATTCTATATTGTATTGTAATCATTTTTATATGAATACTTTTGGGTTGTTGAATGAATCATGAGTTTGCATTATTTCATACGGGGAAATTTGCTTTGCTATACAAGCGCTTTGGATTACAAGCATGCTTCTGGAACAAATTATGCTTGCAAAGCAAGGTTTGACTGTATTTTAAGTAAGAGGATTGGTTCAAAGATCTTAGCCTGCTGGAAGGAGAACTCCACTCCTCCAAATTGTATACGTTAAAATTGGAAGCAACTTAAACCCAACAATAAAATATTCGTTGTAATACGAATATTTTGGATACATGGATAGTATACATGGATATACATGGATAGTATATTCCATGTAAGTGGAATATACTATCATTAAAAATGTTGGGGCACCCGAGTGGCTCAGTTGGTTGAGCATCTGACTCTCGGTTTCAGCTCAGGTATGATCTCACAGTTCGTGGGTTCAAGCCCCGCATCGGGCTTTGCACCAACAATGCAGAGCCTGCGTGGGATTCTCTCTCCCTCTCTCTCTTCCCCTCCCCTGCTTGTGTCTGCTCATGTGCACTCTCTCACACAGAATAAATAAGTAAACATTAACAAAATTTTTAAAAATGGCAAAACTTCTTGTTACAATAGAATACTAACAATGATATTTTGAAGGAAAATCAGAATATACTTTTCAAACATTATCCTAGTTTTGTGAAAACAACAAAATATCTATGTGAGCATAGATAGATGACTAGAAACAAAGTAAAATATGCCCTGAGGATATATTACTTCTAGCTAAGCCAAAAACTTAGGAAAAATAATTAAATTTGCTTCAGGCATGCATCATTTGCTGGACCATTTCTTCAGTATCCGCCCCACCCCCGCCATATCCCAGCAGCACATGTGTCCTCAGGGAGTCCACTACTACTTGGTAAGTGTCCTTGATCATTTCATACCAATAATCTTTGTTTCCCTGATTTTTTTGTATCTGAATTTGGGGTGTTAGGGGGCTGGCTGTGTCTCCTGAAGCCGTCGTCTGCAGCCAAGGTGTCTTACCTACTTCTCATTGGTACCTGTTGAGGAATGTTTATGGAAAGGTCATTGTTTGCCAATCACCACACTCATTGTACCAGATTATGAAGCGTCTGTGCTGGAAGGGAGCTTGGAGATCCTTTAACTAAGTGAAACATTCTGCATAAGACACACACACACACACACACACACACACACACACACACACACACCAGCTGGGCTGCTCTCCATGAAGAATGTCTGTGCGTGTGTGTAGGGGCGATTTCCACTCACCCTTGTGGTCTTCCACCTGCCCAGGGAAGGTCTGTGGACCCTACTGTTAGGTATAAAACACAAGTGCTTCCAGGCCCCTCTCTGTATAAGTGGGACCCTTAGTCCCCCACCAACCAGGCGAGGTAATGCATTCTCTCCTCAACGCGGGACACTTCTGTATTACCCCATGTCTCACAAGGAGCATCCATGACTTATTTAATTTTTGCATCTGCCAGCAGAGTATAATCAACACAAGGGCAGGGACCCTGTTCATCCTGCTCACTACAGCCTCCCAGGACCATGTCCTGAGGCTAGCAAGTTACCAGTCTCTCTGCATCTGTTCCCTCACTTGTAAAATGGGGGTGAGTTAATGGGGGTACTTCGCAGGGTCTCACGAGAAGGCAAGAGTCACCATATGCAAAGTGCTTAGAACAGCAGCTGGTGTAGAGTAAGTGCTACCTGTCACCTGCTGATGCTGTTACTAGGGTCATAAGAGCGGGGTCTCTTGCCTTCTGCATCCAGGATGGTCACCCGTCATAAAAACTCTGGCTTCTGACTCTAAGAGCTTCAGTAAGCTGACAAGGAACTGTACCCCTCTCTCCACGATGGGTCCCCGTACTCTTGCTTTCCTTAGCAGGCTGTCTCTGCAGACAGTGCCTCAGATGCTGACTCACTTCCTTCTTTTTGCCTCAGCGAGGCTGGTCACCGGGTTTCTCCATCATTTTCCGGGGTGTTAATTGAGCAGGAAAGCTTGGTTTCCTGTTCACTTCCTGCTGAGCCCCAGGCCCCTGCTGGACCTTGTGAAACCCCAGTGCATGGCCACACCCAGCAAAGCAGACTATGCGCAGAAATCCACAGTGTCCAAGTCACCTGCCCTGGGAATGAAACACTGAGAGAAAGAGCATCGCCCCAGTGGGTCAAGCTAAACCCAGTTGTCATCATGGCCCCAGGGGCTAGAAACCTGCTTCGCAGCTGTTTGGCTAATGGTAAATGTTCACAACGCAGTGCAAAAGCCATTTAGCACCTTTAAAGAAATTAGAAATGGGTTTTTCACGTGTGGCGGTGCTGAAAATTGCGAATAATGACAGAATTATTAAGAACAGCCTTCCTGGCCTCGCGTTCCTAATTGCCTCTGGTCTGTAAAGCTGAAAAATAAGCACCGTAGAATCCAAATGTGCAGCAGTCTTGGAAGCCTAGGAGAATGGTCCTGGTTCTTTTGTTTATTGGGTGTGAGAGTGCTGTCTGGGTGGAGAGGTGCTTTGGGGACGGGAGCAGAGAGCTGGGAGCCGGGGGCCCTGGTTCCTGCCTGGTTCCACTCTCATCTCCCTAAGGAGGCAGTTTGAACTGATAAGGGCAAAAGGGGTCTGTGTGGTGACCTTCCAGGCCCCTCCCCCCCCCCCCCCCGCCGCCGGTGGCTCTGCAGGTGGCCAGCTTTGGTACAGGGGAGCCAAGTTGACTAGATTTCTTCCTGCAGGACTTCCCAGAGCCTTTAGTAGAGTTGCAATGATGGGTAACATTTATTAAGCACTCACCGGAGCCATCCCAGGGCTGGAAGCTTTGCACCTGTCCTCACTTGTCTTTATCAGCAGGTGTAGAGGAGCTGCTGGGGCGTAGAGGTCACAAACAACTGCTTTTCCATTCCCAGGGCTTGTGAGCAGAAGCGTCGGTCTGCACTGTGGATCTGACCACAGAACCTGTGCTCTAGTCCTTACACTGCCTCTCTGTCCTGTCCAGGGACCCTTGCATGCAACCCTGAAACCGTGAAGTCCAGCGCTGTCTTCCACGTCATCTTCTCTGGGCCTCTGAATGCATGAGGGCGGGATTCCTCTCCTCCGTCCTCCACTCCCCAAGCCCCTCCCCCAACCGTACAACCAGGGCCATTTGCTTGTGCAGTGGTAGAATTTGCCCGCAAGTGCCTCACTGCTTCGGTTCAAATCTTGGCTTTCTCACCTGGCTATGCAGCTTTGGGCAAGTTACTTAACCTCTCTGAGCCTTAACAGCCTCAGCTGTAAGTAGTGCTCCTTAATCCTAGGTTTGATACTGTTAATAGAGTTAATAATATATGTAAAATGCAGAAAAGTCATGGGACTAGGGCCAGGCGACTTTCCCCAGCCACCTGGGGCCCAGAGTCTGCCCTACTCAAGGGATGGGTCAGCCAGGCTCCTGGCTTTTGCCCAGAGAGAAATGAAGTTGGCGATGAATTACTTCTTCCCAGAAGGAACAAAAGCACCCGTGAGACTGGAAAATAAACCCCTCTTCTCTGGTGCACTTTAATGAGTGGCCAGCAGATGGCAGGAGCGAGCTAGGGACGGGGCCGGTGCCCCAACTGTGGAGCTGTAGCAGCAGCCCTGAAGATCCCGTGGTATTTGGTGGTTGTATTAAGAGATCTACAGTGTGAGCGCTCTCCTTTATTTGAGGCTGGATTCCACACAGACTCGGCACTGGCTTTGTGGCTGGCACAGACCGAGGGCCCAGGGGCTCCCACGGCCAGCCTCATGCAGAGAGGACTGGCCACTCGTCTCTGCTCCCTGACCGCAGAGACCTTCCTGGCCGGTGTGCCGAGGCCTGGGGACGGGCGTGGTGACAGCGTGTCCCTGTCAGGAAACTGGGGGTCGTTGATTGTAACTCACATCCACAAGGCCAGTTCTGGGGATGTCATTTTGCAGGTATTTATGGAACGTGGACTGTATGCCTGCCCCCTTCCGGGGTTTGGGGACACAGGGTGAAAAAGCACACATTAGGTCCACGCCTGACAGGGAGCTCACGTTTCAGCGGGAGAGGCAGAAAACGACCGGTGAGCAGTTAGGATACTGTGGGACTGAGCCAGGTGCAGAAGGAAAACCAGATAGGGGAAGAGGCGGCCAGGGGGTTCTGAGGGACTTTACAGGGGGGGTCAGGGAAAGCTGGGCCTGGGAAGGGCAGTCCAGGCAGGGGGAGACCAGGGCAAACCCCGGGTGGGGGCTGGGCTTCCACTGTTTCAGACCTAGAAAGGAGGCCTGTGTGGCTGAGCTGAATGTGTGAGGGGGAGGGGAAGGGGCAGGGGTGTGGTCACCTGCAGGTAGGGTCGAGGTTGGGATGCTGCTCGGTAGAAAATGTGAGATTGCCCAAATGGCCAGATGCAGAGATTTCCATGGTTCAGCCTGACTGCCGAGCAATGTCACTGGGGTTGGGTTCGTGGGCTGCACAGACCCCCTAATCCCGCAGCCCCTCCTTCCAGGTGGATCCACTCCCCAGGGCAGCTGGAAATGTCTTCAAGGCAATTGCGTCTCACTGACATCATTTCTCCCATGAGCACTGAGCTCCCATGGTCGGCTGGCCATCTCTCCCCTTATATCTGGCTCCCTGCCCAGCCCCTTGGCATCCCCACCCACCAGGCCTAGCCAGGCCCCAGGCCCCCAGCCCCCCCAGGCCTAGCCAGGCCCCCTGAACCCCCAGCCCCCCCAGGCCTAGCCAAGCCCCCCAGGCCTAACCAGGCGCCCTGGCCCCCCAGGGCCCCCAGACCCCCAGGCCTAGCCAGGCCCCCCAGCCCCCAGGCCTCCCGGTCCCCCAGGCCCCTTGCTGTTTCCTGGGGCCTTCCAGGGACACTCAGGGCAGGTGGAGCCTGTACACAAGCCTCTGTCCCTGCGTGTCCAGCCTGTCACGGTCCCCGCGGGGCACACGTGAAAGCCGAGACATGTTGTTCACATCTGAGAAAACAGTTAAAGTGACAATTCCTTGCAGACTCAGGTTCAAATCCTTATTAAGCTGTTAAGTGAGAAGGGATTTCACGTCCTTCCAGCGGCCCCTGGTTCCACCGCCAGCGTCTGTTTGGTGCAGCTTCGTTCCTCAGCCAGCCTGCCCTTCACTATCTGCCCCTCCTGTGTCATCGGAGGCCACCTGGGTGGCCAGAGGCTCCCTGTGGCCCCTGGTGAAACAGAAACCTACGCAGCAGGAGCTGAGGGCAGGGAGAGGCAGAACGAGGCCCTGGGGAGGGCAGGGTGGGGACCTGGAAATGGAATAGGCAGAGAGTGAATGAGGAAATGCGATGGGACAAGTTCCTGAGTTTTAACCTAGATGTTTGTGAACCGTGTTCACCATTGACAGCAGGTGCCCAGGAAATCAGGTCCTGTGCAGGGGGGCTCAGGGGCCCTCAGCCTCCTCGAACTCTTGAACAGGAAGCTTCCTGGTGGCCCCTAGAGGTGAAGGCTGCTGCACAGGGTCAGTTTGCTGCCTGCCTCTGCCGGGCGCTGAGGGCTCTCTCCCGGATTCAACTCAGATCCTGCTTTAACCTCTGCTTCATGGGAGCAGAGATGTTCCTTGCAGAGTGGGAGACAGAATTCAAATCTGACTCTGTTAAAATCTGCATAGAAACACCCACCTTCGTGAGCCCAGGCAGTGAGGGCGAATCAGAATCACACGTTTGCGTTACACGAACCACCTTAGTGTCTTGCCACTTGCTGTTCAAGAAGGGTTAGTGTTGGGGCACCTGGATGGCTCAGTTGAGCATCCGACTTCAACTCAGGGCATGATCTTGAGGTTCGTGAGTTCGAGCCCCGCGTCGGGCTCTGTGACAGCTCAGAGCCTGGAGCCTGCTTTGGATCCTTTGTCTGCCCACCCCCTCTCTGCACCTCCAATGCTCGCACTCTCTCAAAAATAATAATAAAAAGAATGGTGTAGTGTTATTTGGAACATTGGTTGGAGGGTTTGGGATAGGCTGGGAATGTGTTATCTTTTCTTCTCATTTCACAGAATGGGATCTGAGCTTCCGATGTCTGAAAATTTATTCTCCTCTAAGCGTTTCCAGGAACTGATAGTGTATGGATAATGGGAGGTTCCTGCCTTTTGCTTGCTCTCAGCTGCTGTGGACATCATTTTCACGTGATGGGGCAGGTCACGTAGGGAGAAAACAGGTGCCACCCAGCACCAGACTTGAGAGATCCCTGCCTTCTTCTGTCATTAACGGGAAAAAAAATGTCCCAAAGAACCTGCTGGTTGAGGGGTTGGCGGAAATCCTCTCGTAGGGCTCCCTCTGTAGCTGTCAGGTAGGAGCCCCTCTGTGGGAGTGGGAGGGCACTTTGCAGCCCTTCTGCGGCAGGAGGCTGGCCATGACTGAGGCCCCCACCCAGGCAGAATGCAGGCTCCTCCCCTCATGGGGCCGGTCCTTCATGGGCTGAGCAGAGCTTGTAATCAATCAGCACCACGGCTGATTGATCTCCGCAAGCCCAGCCCGTCTTGCCAGGCGCCCGGAGGCCCGATGGGTCTACTGTGCCAACGTGCCGCTGGGGAGCCGGCTGCAGCTGGAATTTCTCTGCAGCCTTTCTTGCAGTAAACCGGGGATCGCCTGGGCCCCGCCTGTCCATCACGGAGCGGGCCGGGCCGGGCCGGGCCTGCCTGCTGGGCTTGGCAGCCAAAATACCCCAGATCCTGCTAGAAGACGTGGCCCGAAAGCTCATCTTGTAGTCGCTCTACGCTGAGATGCGGCTTCTGGGCTGGCAGGATCCGTGCAAACAGAGGCTTCTCAGCTCCCTCCTCCTTGGTCCTCCTCTGGCATGCATCCCCACCGTCTGCCAGGGAGGGCCACTTGGTGGTACTGTTAATTAAAACCATGGCACTCGGGGGCAGGAAGGAAGTTAAAAACTCCCAAGTCGCTTTCCCTAATAGAGATCTTATTTTGGAGGTGCTCACGGGGGTCAGGCCGACCAGGAAAACCTGTGCACCTCAGATGAACTCAAATAGATTGACTTAATTTACTCAGCCAGGTGCCTGGAGGGACAGAGGCCTACCACTGGCAACGGTTGGGGGCGGCGCCCCTCACCTATGGCCCCAGATTCAGTCCTGGGGCAGGGGGATGGGAGCAGAGGGCCAGATCTTGGAAGACTCCAGAAGTGCTGACTAACTGCTTTGGAACTGGCTGACTCAGGAGTCTGTGAGCTCAGCCTGTCCGGCCATCTCTGCGTCCAGCTCTCTAGAGTGTGGCTATGGTCCACTGGAAAGTCGCTTCAACGTGGCGGCAGTGAGTGGGGAGTGGCCACATCTGGAATCCGTGAGTCACACAGAGCATTCCCCCTTCTCCATGTTTTCTGGCCCAAGCAGCTGCTCTGAGTGCCGACGGCTCTTTGGACCTGGCCGCATCTCAGGCCACACTGAACTGGCTCCTTTGAGAAGAGCTGGAGCGGTCTGACAAGACCCAGAGGGAGGGGCGTGCTCTGAATCCGGGGCAGCGGCAGGCATCTTGGGTATGCAAGCCCAGGCCTTCGCCGAGGAGGGAGCCTGGCACTTGCTTCCGGGGAGCAAACTCGTTCTGGCTCTCGGACCCATGTGTGAAATTACCTCCCCCCACGGGACTGGAGGAGCCCCCAACAGCAGCAGCTTAATTCCGGATCATGGCCCTAAGTCCATGGAAAGCCAAATTTTATCCTTTCTTCTTCATTCGCCTGTTTAAAGCCCAAGGCGGTGGGGCTGGGATGGGGCAAGGGCCTGGAGTTGCTATGGAAACACCGCCTGGGCCTGCGGCTTGAGTGCAGACACTGCTCCCCGTGCCGGACGCGGCCCGGACTCCTTCACTCCTGAGCCCTGCGGCAGCATGGAGGCCGTGGAGCCTGGCCTGCCCTGCAGGAACCCAGGAGGGCGCCCGGGCACGCTGGCTTTCCCTGAAACTCACATACACCTCCTACAGGCTCCTTCCAGAAGGTTCTTCAAATCCTCTCCCAGTTCAGCTCCTTCCGTCTCCATGGCAACCAACACCCCATGACGAGTGGCCAGACCCATTACTGTCTTTGTTTCACTCCTGGCATCTTGAGCCACTGATAAGGAGGTGGGGGTCTCAGATGCCCGGAAGCCATTCCCTCCTGATTCTGCCAGACTTCGGAATCCATACGTGGCTGTCTTTCAGTGACCAGCATTAGCCCAGCACAAATGTCCCTGTTGTGTAATAAGGGATTTCTGGCCTTTGTCCCTGCCTTCTGGGAGAAGGCCTCTAAATCCTTGGAATTTCCTGGGTTGTAGGAGTAGCGATGTTATCCGTGCTGGGCCCCTGGGACCTTACCTGGGATTATGCTGAGGAGGTGACTCAGGATGGGGGCTGTCCTGCTGGAAAGACCAAGGGTGTGAACAGAAGGCCCACATGACATGGCATGAGACCCCCGGGGGTCGGGATGGGGGATGAATTCAGTCAATCTGTTTGCGTTGCAAGCTCTGGACGCCAAGGCACAGCTTCCTGGCTGGTGACGCTCAGCGATGTGCCAGAGGGGAGATGCCCTGAGTCTGGGACCTTCCAGGCCTGGCCCTGTGGCTGGTCCTCACTTGTACCCCCTGTGATAACACTGTTCCTCAACACAGCACGTCCCTCAGTTACGGGAGTCCTCTGGCAAATGACTGCACCTGTGGGGCTGTGGGACCCCCCCCCCCAAAAACGCGTAGACAGATGGTCAGAAGTGCAGGTGGCCACTGGGCTGGCGACTGAGGTGAGGGGCCCTCCGAGGACCCTCCCTAACCCGTGTCCGAGCTAACTGGGCTGCATCTGTTGGCACTCACCCCAGTGCCTCACTCAGAGCAGTCAGGGGAAGAGGGAAGGGGGGGTGTCTTCCCATGTCTACACTTCCATTCGGTGGCTTCCTAACCTGGCTGCCCCCTGAGTTGTCTGAGGGGCTTCTGGAAACGAGAGCTGCCTGGGCCCCGTCTGGAGCACGCCTGATTTGGTGAGCCCGCGTCACAGGAACCTGAAATGGGCGTGTTTAAAACCGCTGTGGCAGGTGGTTCTGAGGCAGGGCCGTATTTGAGAGTCATTTCCTCATGAAGCCAAGCACACGTTCCAGGCAGAGAAAATCTGCTTGAAAGCGGGGAAGATGCAGGAGGCCATTTGCTGACATTCCAACAAAAGGGAACAAAGGGACGGCGGGTAGAAAGTTAAGTGCTGGTGGGCAGATCACGTTAAGATCCGTCTCCGGAAAGGCGAAGCTTGAAAGCCACGTGTCACCTGAAACGTGCTGTGATATGGCGGCCACTTGAGAGACTTCTAACATGCTCTCCCCCGGCTCGCAGGGCCTTGAGTCTTTCTGCAGGGCCGAGACGCCGGTGTCCTCTGCTGGGATGCACACGTGCCGGGTCCCCGGGGCACCGGAGCTGGGAGCCGTTCGCTGCCGCCATAGGGCCGGAACCTCTGCCCTTTCTCTCTTCTCCCCGGCCACTGCCCTGAGTCCCGTCGTCTCCCGCCAGGGTGACGGTGACGGATTCTGCTCTCATTTCCCTGCTGCTTCGCTTGCTTCTGTGCAGCCCTCCCTCCTCCCAGCAGCCAGGGTGATCCTTTAAAAAGCTAATCATGTCACGTCTTTCCCTTGCTTCTAATGCTCCCATGGGGTCCCACCGCACTGTGAAAAATAGGAGTCCCTCTGATCTGTCCCCACCTGTCCCTCGGTCTCCCTTGGTCCACCCTTGTACCAATCGGCAGCCACATTGGCTTGCTTGCTGTTCCTCAAAGAGTTCCCAACTCTCTTCTACCACAGGGCCTTTGTATAAGCTGGTCCCACTACCCTCAATGCTCTGCCCGTGGCCCCACACTTGCCATGGCTTGTTCTTTGAAATTCATGATCTCGCCTTAATTGTTAGCCTTCCAAAAGGCCTTCTTCCAGCAAAATACATAGGTAGGTGGCCCCTATTATTATGCAGGGCATCACTCTATTCAAGCCCTTCACAGAACTGCTCACGCTTAACATACATTTACTTGCTGAGTTTTCCTGTCTCTTCTACTCGGCTGCTGAATGTTCCAGGCCATGCCTGGTCCGGAGTAGGGGCTCATTTTAGCTGGAGGGATTACTGCTAGCTGCACCTGAGCTGACCCTAAAAACCTCAGTGGCTTATCTCAGAAAGGCTTATTTTTTTGATTATCTGACTCACCCCGTGTGGATGGGGTGGGGATTTCTGATCTCTACACTCCAGCTAAAGAAGGGCCTTGCCCCTTTTGTAGCCTCCCCATCCGAACAGTGTAGCCCGTAGGGTTTGCCAAAGAGGAGGAGTCGTGAGAAAAGTGAGGCTTGTGGCTTTTAACAGCCTGGAACCCACCCGTGTTGCCTCTGTTCATGGTCCATTTGCCCCAAACAGTCATGTGGCTCCACCGTACTGCAGGGGGCCTGGGAGACAGAGGCACATGGGGTGCTGTGTGAACACTCGTGGGGGACGGTGGGGTTGGTAGGGCAGACCTACACGGCCAGGAGCCCAGAGTGGGAGGGGCCGGAGGGACAGGAGGGGCCGAACCCTCCAGAACCCCACAGAAACAAGGTCTGTGGCTTCTGCTGGATGTTCCCTGTGTGTGAACTTCTTCTAGAAACTAATGGCCACACTGAACAGCCGGCAAGGACTCAGGACAAATCCCGCATTTCCTCGGTATTAGCGTCGGCCCGGGTGATGGAGTAGCTGTGTTGGCCGCTGGCAGCATATATGTTAAGAGGTGGACAGAGACTCAGCGGCTATTACCAGGTCCCGCCTGCCTAATGCTCCATGAAGCACCTTGGAAATAGGCCACCGTGGGAAATAAATGATCCGGTGGGCACAGGCGACCTCCAGCTGCCTCCACCGATGCTCCCTTTCCCCGGAGGCCTCTCCCTCCCTCCTTGTGGGCTCCCAGGAAGTGGGTGGCAGAAACCAGCCTAGTGAGTTACCTCCTGCCTTCTCGTGACTCCCACCCAGTCCTGTGCATCTCATGTTTAATTATGAGGCTGTGGATGGCACCGATATTAATTATAGCACTGAGGTCGTGTTACCTCGAGAAAGTCAGTGCACGTGTAAGTTGACTTTCCCCGAGAAGGAAAATTATATTTTTCTTGATCTCAAAAAGAATGCCAGGGAAACATGCCGAATCACACCCGAGGGTTTTAAACGAATGAGCTTCAGTTTAAAAAATTAAAAACCTTCTTATCTGGAGAAGATCGGGAGAGTCCACGGGTACAATCTGGAGTTGCTCAGGAAACTCTGTGTTTCCCGGCGGTGGCCTGGGGAGGGCCCGGCGGCTTTCTCGCGGGGAGGGCTGCGCGGCGGCTTTTGGGCAGAACCGGCTTTGCTCAAGCTGCAAAACCAAGAATAGGTCATGGCTGGGTTTCTATAAATGTGGAGCAAGAGCATTTCTTGGCAAGATTGATTCTTGGCTAAAAGCAGACATGCACATTCCACAGGGTGACACGGGGAGAGTCTGACACACTTTGGTCTGTAAGCAAAAACCAGGTTAATGTTGGTAATGACAACACCAATAACAAGTAACGACCTTCATTGAGCATGTGTTACCGGCGAGGCCCTAGTCCACGTGCTGTGGGTGTGGGCTCGCCACCACCCGGTCTTCGCGGGAGTCCTGCCGGTCGCCACCCCCCCGACTTTGACCCCATCACAGAGGAGGCTGGTTACAAGGATGGGAATGTGCCCGTGCTGGGTGCGCACGGCAGATGGCACTGCAAACGCGCCATTTGGATGTTGCGCCATGGTGTCTGCGGCCAACTCAGTGCTGCCGTTTTAACCTCTTATTGTGTGCTGAGCACTTGTGCGTGCGCACGTGCATGTGCCCAGGTGTGTGCACGCACGTGTGTGGAAAGAAACTGACCTGGGTGAGTTGGCACAGAGCCCGCCACGGGGCTGTCAGCACAGAGCCTGCCACGGGGCTCGATCTCACGAACCGTGAGATCACGATCTGAGTGGAAATCAGGAGTCAGATGCTTAACCAACTGAGCCAGCCAGGTGCCCCTGAACATGTTTAAAGCTTTAACAATGTTGGACAGTTGTGCCTGTAGAGAGAGGTGCACGCGGATCCCCAGGGTAATGAGTACGCAGGAGGCAAATGGATGTGAGCTGCGCTCAGGTAAAGAGCTAACAGCCTTCACCTGGGCAGCCGCTGGGTGTCCCCCTCCAGTCGCAACCCTCACTAGAGCCTGTCACTTGCTGAGTCTTTTCTTACCTGCTGGCAGGAAGCGCTGTGTGCCATCATCATCGAAAAGGCAGAGACAAGCCAAGGGGACAGCGTGTCCGGCTTGGTGTAAGACACTTCCCGGGGACTCTCGCGTGGGCCTCTGCAGACAGCGCGATGCGGTCAGCGCCGGGACTCCCCCCACTTGGCAGATGAGGGCAGCGTGGCTCTGAAATGGGATCCAAGCACACATCAGCCCAGTCGCGAGTGAGAGGCCATCAGTCCCTCTCTATTCCTGACCTTCAGGTTTTCTTCCCGTTTCCTTTTTTTTTACTCCAAGTATCTCCCTTTCTTGCTGGGTGGAGGGAAGCTGAGACGCTCTTTGGCTATAGAACCAGGCCTCTGGGCAACTTTCCTGGTATTTTATTACTTCGACTTTACCTTCCCAAGAATCCTGGGGTCCCATGAAGAAGCCAGCTCAAATGGTAAATTATTTAACAGAAGGACGGACGGCTCTGCTGTGCTGAAACTAAGGATTTGGGATAGACAATGGGAAGCTATTAATAAAAGAAATTCCACCATTTTCCTCATCCCGCGGTGGGAGAGTCGTGGAATCAACTCTGAGTGAAGGCATCAAGTGTAAGCTGCTAATTACTTCTTAATCATGCAGAATAAAAGCGACATCCCTTAAAATACACCAGGCAGCTAAACATAATCTTTGCTCTTCCCGGGTATCGTCGAAGGAATCCAGATGTTACTATAATAACCGCTCCATAAACAAACACAAGACCCAGCTGTAGGAACTGACTCCTCAGCATTCGTGTGCCCCCAAAAGGCTCTTTCTGGGCTGAGGTCCTGATCGCTGCACAGCGTCCCTCTGGGCAGCCCCTCATGCAGACACGCCCACAAAACTGGAAGGGAGCCCGGAACACAGCTTGCTGAATGGTAGGGACTAAAACCCAGGACCCACCTGAAACCTTTGTGAACTTCTCAGCAAATGAGGGGCAGCCTTGGGTCTCGGTGGGGGGCTGGTTGCAGCGACGATGCCCTGAGCAGGTGGAAATAAGTTTGACTCAAACTCATTTATTTAAATGTTTTATTTATCTATTTTTAAGAGATAGTGTGAGCAGGGGAGGGGAAGAGAGAGAGAGAGAGAGGGAGGGAGAATCCCAAGTAGGCTCCACACTGTCAGTGCAGAGCCAGATGCGGGGCTCAAACTCAGGTGCGGGGCTCCAAGTCACAAACTGTGGAACCGTGACCTGAGCCGAAATCGAGAGTCAAAAGCTTAAGTGACTGAGCCAACCAGGCACCCCTAACTTGAACATATTTAGATGCTACCATTTATTTTTGGTCCGTCAATATTAGTAACAGTGTAAGTAGCTGACGTCTTCTGGGGGCTCAGTGCATGCTCTCGCACTGAACCCCTCACAACTCTATGAGGAAGCTCCTTCTGTTACTGACTGAGATTCAGAAGTGAGGTCATTTCCCCAAGTCTCCGAACAAGTTTATGGTGGAGGTGTAATTGGGAGTATAGAAAATCTGGTTCGGCTATTATTTTCCTTGTTCCTGTTTGGTTCGAGCTGGCCTCTAATCTTTCAAAACTTTGGCTGAACTCATGGTTTTGTAAAATAAAGTCGGTTTTGAGATTCAACAAATAAGCACATTTAAAAACGTTTATTCTTATTATATCTTGCAAGTGACGACATGTTTATAAAATGATAAATGTTCACTTGCTATGAACATTTTGAACAACATTAGGGACCATCAGAATCCCATCCCTCAGTTGGATGCTTTGCTGAATATTCTCCTTGATATGTTCCATCCCAGACAGTCTTAAGGTGCAGGACACTTCAAAGAGGCTCCAGGAGAAAGGGGCTCTGGAGTCAGCATGTTGGGAAATCTTGGAGGGCATGAGAATTTCTGCAGTAAATAAACTCTTTGGCTTGATCCAATGTCATGTCTCCCAAACCAACTTGTCCACGGAGAGCCTTTCCCCACGATGTGGGTTTGCCTTCTCTCCAGAGATAGGACTCTGGGAAATGCTGGCCTCACAAGACTACACTCAGCCTACAGGAATTTACAAGTCTGGGCTGTTTCCATGCGGGGCTCTGGAGGCTCAGGGGTGAAGGAGGCAGACTCCTCTCCCACGGTGCCCACCTCCTCATGGCAGAGGCAGCACACAAGGGAACAAGAAAAGGAAGAAACGCATGGGTACTTTCAGGTGCTGACTGTGGCCACCAAGAAAATCAGAGGTCCACACGGTGCCTATATCTGCAGAAAGCCTTCTCAAGGATAGGCGGCATGAGCTGAGTGAAACATGACGGTCTGGGGGGAGATCTGGAGTGAAAACCCTTTGGCCTCTATAAATAACGATGAAGATGTGTGTATATAAGTCACATATTTGATATCATATTGGATTTTGACACTTGCCTTTCCTACTCAATTATAATATCAAAGATAATATTTCTAGTCCGTGAATGTACTTCCTGTTGTCATGTTTAACAACAGAGTGTCTACTTACCCAGTCACCTGCGGGTGGAAACTCCATGTTCTAGCGTGTTCGGGCTCGAAATTCCATAGACTGGTGGCCTGTATTTCCCACAGCTCTGGAGATGGAGGAGACCAAGAGCAGGTGCTGGCACATCGAGAGTCTGGTGAGAGCTCTCTTCCTGGTTCACGACATCTGTCTTCTTGCTGGGTCCTCTCACGGCAGAAGGGGAAGGGGGACTCTGTGGGGTCCCTTCTGTAAGGATCACCGATCCCACTCATGGGGGCTCCACCCTTGTGACCTCATCTCCCCCACAGGCCCCGCACCTAACACCATCACGCCTGGCAATGGTGTTTCAACACATGAATTTGCTGGGGACACAAGTAATCAGTTTACAGCACTTGGGAAGTTTTCCTGTGGGTGCACCTTTCTCACTTCTGAAATAGCCTCCTTAGGATAAGTTCCTGGAAATAGGATTGTTGGGTCCAGAGGTGTGAGCATTGTATATTTTTATACAATACTGTCAGACTTCCTTGGAAGCCAGATCCTACTTTTCACTCCCTTCAAGACCGTTCTCCCAAGTCTCTGCCGTGACTGGTTCTCATCTATACTGTAGTTTGCCAATCTGATAGGTGAAAAATGGGATTTTTATTTTTTTAAATTATTTTTAATGTTTATTTATTTGAAAGAGAGAGAGAGAGAGAGAGAGAGAGAGAGAGAGAGAGAGAACAGGGGAGGGGCAGAGAGAGAGGGAGACACAGAATCCAAAGCAGGCTCCAGGCTCTGAGCTGTCAGCACAGAGCCAGGCACAGGGCTCGAACTCATAAAACTGTGAGATCATGACCTGAGCCGAAGTCAGATGCTTAATCAACTGAGACACCCAGGTGCCCCAGGAATTTTATTTTTATTTATTTGATGGATAATGACCTTGAACATGCCCATTAGTCTTTTGTAGTTCTTCTTTAATGACATGCTGTTCAAGTCCTTTGCCAAATTTTCCATTGACATATTGATTTGTTTTCTCATTTTTAAGAGCTCTTTTGTATGTGGGGTATATTTGTGATAAATTTGTGATAAAAACTATGAAATTTTTGTTGTCTTTTGGTTTTGTTTCTGGTATTTTAAGCCACTTAGATGTTGTAAATTTTTATGTTGTTAACTTAAAATGTCTTATTTTGTGTTTCTGATCTTCTAGTGTGTTTAGAATGGCCAATCCTACCTTATGATTATACAAATATTCTCTCATATTTTCTTCTAGCAGTTTTGGTTTCTGTTTTTCTTTTCCTTTAAACTCTTTGTCTTTTAGGAATTCACTTTGCAGTAAGGAATGAATTTGGGGTCCAGTTTTATGTTTCCCAAATGGTTATTCAGCTATCTTCCCCCTTGTTAGAAATGACCATGGTCCCCTCTTTAAAACCCCTACATACTGGAGACTATAACTGTGATCTTGATTTCTGTTCTTTTGAGCTGTCTCACGATTCCTTGGCCAAACCACGCTGCTTTCCTTATCGTCACCATACGATACATTTTTAACATTTGGCAAGACAAGTCCCTCAATGCCACATTTTAAAGACTTCTCTTGGTTATTATAAGATGAACATCTTACAATTTATCTTAAAAAACATCTTATAATACTTCCTGAGAAATTTTAGAATTATTTTTTTTCCAAGTTAAAATATATCCCACAATGGAATCATGTTGAATTTAAAAGACTAATTTAGGAAAAAAAATTATGTCTTTATTGTAATGTCTTCTTAGTCAATAAAACAAGATATGAATCTCCATTTACTGAAATATTTTAAATGATCTTCATTAGAAACTTAGTTTTTGCTTCGTATATGTCTTGCACATTTATTGTTAAATGTGTTTTAGGGCTTAGGTTCTATTGCAAATGATTTTCTAAATTATAGATTTCCTAAGTTGTTATAATTTACACATGAGATTGCAAATTATACGGATTGTTCTATAACTGATCATACTAGTCTGGTTTTATTATTTTAATAATTTTTCTATTATTTCAGGTTTTCCCAGAAGCATACCCTCATTAGTTACAAATTACAGTTGTTTTTGCCTCTTCTCATGATCATAACTGCTTTTATATTCTTGTCTGATTGCTTTGTTCAGTACTTCCAGAACAATGTTACTCAACCGTAGTGATAAAGGGCACTCAGAACTTTTTTTCAACACAAATGGAATGCCTCTAGTATTTTTCAATTATGGTAATTTTTTGGATTGAAATGTATGTTTTTAAAAATCTTTAGGAGGACGTATCCACCATTTCCATTCCAAGTTTGAGAAGTGGATTTTATGAAATATCTTTAATGGTTTTTAAGAAATGGTCGTATGTTTTTTTTTCCCTTTGTCCTATTAATATGGTAAGGACATTTTTAAAAGTTTCTTTTTTTTAATGTTTATTTATTTTTGAGAGAGACAGAGACAGAATGTGAGTGGGTTAGGGGGAGAGAGAGAGGGAGACACAGAATCCTAAGCAGGCTCCAGGCCCCAAGCTATCAGCACCGAGTCCGACGCGGGACTCGAACTCACGAGCTGTGAGACCTGAGCTGAAGTCGGATGCTCAACCCACTGAGCCACCCAGGTGCCCCCATTTTTAAAAGTTTCCTAAGCTGAATAGTTCCTGGACTGTGTGCATCACTCATTGTTGTGATGTATTATTTACTCCCTTTTGCTCACGCTTTATTCAAGCTTGTTGCATAACTTTCTCTAAGTAGCTTTTCTGTGGTGTTCTACATCAGGCCCTGGCACCCAGGTGATGCTGGCTTTGTAAACACAGTCAAGTGAGTTTTGTCTTTCTCTATGTGCTGGAGTTGTTTCAATAGTGTAAGAATAATCGGTTCCTTGAAGGTTCGAGAAACTAAGACTCTGGCAAGCACTAACTCTTAACCCACTATTGACAGTGTAAATTCTTTCAACCACTTTGGACAGTAATTTGTTAATATCCAGTTAGGTCTAAAACGTTTCTACCCTATGGCCCCACAACTGCGCACCGTATCTGTACCCTAGAGAAACACTCTTATATGCATAGAAATATGTACCAGGATTTCCACTGCAGCGTTGTTTTGGTTAACAAATTGGAAATGACCTAAATGCTTTTCATTGGGGGACGGGATAAGGTAATGTATGCAAAGACTAATCTGTGGCAGTTGAAGCGACTGAATTAGATCTCCCCATATCGGGCTGGAAAATTCTAAAAAACAAAATACTGGAGGAGGGAGAAGAAAATGAAAAAAAAAAGTCCATTTTGATACAATCTGTGTAAAAATAACAGTGGAAGCAATGCTATATATGATTTTTGGATGCACATACATTATCGAAAGGGAAGAATATTCATCACCTTCAAGAATCTGGGTTTGCACTGGCAGGGTGGGGAGGAAGAGGAACAGAAATGGTCGCTCAAATGTCTTGGCTTCATTTTGTTCACTAAGTCCCAAAGGTCTGCTGTAAACACAGAAAAGCCATGACATTTATGAAGCTGAGCAGCGGGACATGATCACTTGGTATATTAGCCACACGTTATGTACAGTCTTACAGCCTCTGTTGCCTTTATTCATTTTTTACGTGGTTTCTCAACGAAGGACCAAGAAGATTTTCCAGTGTCCTATTGTGTTTCTAGTCATTTTTCCTGTTTATCCTCTTTTTAGAACTGGAGATTGATGCTGGATAGTGATGGCTGTTACTCTTTGGGTATTTTGAATTGGATAACACAAGGTTCGGCACACAGTAGGTGCTTAATAAATGTGAGATGACATCATCTTCCTCCTCCTCATCGCCACTTTGGCGCTATACTCATCCCCCTCAATTCTCTGCGCCTCCTGCCTTGGTATGAAGCTTTGACAGTGGTTTGTGACCTTGGGGTGTGACCATTTCCATGAGAGTGGCACCCCAAGAGGAGCTGAGGCATGGACACCTGAGCTTGCCGGACCCTGTATATGTCACCTGCCCTCTCCATCCACTTGCAGTGCTGATCCCAGGTTACTCTACAGGGCCTGCCCCACCTGGTTAGAGACAATAAGGGGTTTGCCTTCTCCCCCATCCCCGCTCCCTCAGCTGGGCCCGCCTGTGGGAACGAGCCAGCCTATGGTGGCTTCTCTTTCACCCTGGCTGCCTGTGGTCCCCTCCCCAGACCTCACATTTTTCTTATGAGTTGAAGTGCCACACGTTCCCTGGCGTCCTCTCACTGAGATCTCTTTCTGCTCGTATCTGGGAGATTTATCTCCTAATTTCAGAGGAGGCCAAGTTTACTTGTCCATTTGTGGATTCCTTAGGTCAACGTTTCTCCACCGGGAGTGATTTTGCATTCTGGGGACATGTGTCGGTGTCTGGAGGCATTTCTGGTTGTCACACCCGGGCTTGGCAGGGTGAGAGCTGTGCTACCGGCATCTAGTGGGGAGACCAGAATGCTGCTAAGCACCCTCCAATGTGCAGAGAGGACAGTCCCACCCCAATCAAGAATTATCCCGCTCAGGTGTAATTGGTATCAGAGCTGAGCACCTCACTTTAGGCCCAGTCAAGGAGCCATTTTGTGCAGCCATTTTACCCAACTGGCTTGGCCTTGGAGAAATGACACGCACTCCCCCTTCAAGTCCATCTGACATCACTTAACACTCGCTCTAGGTGCGTGGTGTTGTCCTACTGCTGACTGGCCTTCCATCTGTCCTGTAACTGTTACTGTGTGCAGTACAAGATACTGACTTGAAGTCAGGAGATGGGATCGAACCTTTGCTATGTCACCTCTGGTGTGCATTCACTCAACAAACATTTACAGAGCACCCACCGTGCAGTGGATACAGAGTGTGACTGTGCGGGGGCACGCACGGTCCGGCAGGAACACGGGTGGTCAGCGGCACACGAATGAATAAACGAGGGCATGTTTGAGGACGACAGTGTGGGGCAGGAAGGAGGTGAGAGCATTGGGTGGTATCTAGGGAGAGGGTCTCTCCGTTTTGTTGGGCTGTAACAAATCACGGCAAACTTGGTGACTTAAAACACCAGAAACCTGCTCTCTCACAGTCCGGAGGCCTGAGGTCTGTAATTCAGGTGATGGCAGGGCTGTGCTCTTTCTGCAGGCCCTAGCGGGTCCTGCCTCACCTCTTCTGGACTCTGGTGGCTCCAGTGTCCCTGGCTTGTGGCTGTGTCATTGCAGCCACTGCCTGTCTTCACATGGCCTCTCCTCTGAGGCTGAGTCTCCTTCCCTTCCACCTCTTGTAAGGACGCTTGTCATCGAATCTGGGGCCTGGAAAACCCAGGATGATCTCATCTCAGGATCCTTAGCTTAATTACATCTGCAAGGACCAGACCTGTTTTTCCAAATAAGGTCCTGCTCACAGGTTCCAGAGATTAGGCTGTGGACCTGTCTTTCAAGAGGTTACTATCCAAACCCTTCAGAACTGCACAATTTTCCTGGGAAGCCCCCAGCTGATTTCCTTTTTTTTTGTTGTTTTTTTTTGTTTTCCTTAACCACCAATGGGAGGTGCTAGCTTAGACCAGGCAGGATCCATCCACCTTCCTGCGTATCCTGGCGCTCACACACACGAGTTCTAAAACCAAGACGATAAGTGGCAGGCTCTGACACACCAGAACCTTCTCCTCCCTGTTTTCCTACCAAATGTCACACTTCCTCCATGCTTTTCATTTATTTTCCTAAAACAGAGATTCTGAAACCTGAGTGTGCATCAGAGTTTGGGTTTCCGGTTCAGAGCCTGTATTTCAGACAAGATCCTGGTGACGCTGATCCTGGCACCGCACTTTGAGAACCGCTGGGCTGACATGTTCCTCCTGCTTCTCAACTCCCCGATTCCCCTCAAGGCTCACTTTTGCCTGGAGCCTCGTGCAGGCTCCAACCCACAGGTCTTGCCTCCTTTCCTCTTCTATTGCATTTACTATAACCTTCCCTTGAGCCCCATTTGCAGAGCTTGTCTTACGGCCAAGGACGGTGCCTCAGTGTCTCCATTTTCCCAGCATCTGGCACAGACATCCATGTGGACAGCACTCAGGGATGGTGCTGAATGAATGAGTGAAGGAGATTCATGCTCGGTCTTCCTCCTGCAAGGAACCCATGATGCTCTGAGAGCTTAGACTTCAGTGAGCTCTGAACTCGACACCGCCTGTGTGCACATGGGGGCCTGGCAATGTGACCCTGATTAAGCCATTTAACTTCCCTTGGCCTCCGTTTCCTCATCTGCAAAGGGGGCATAGCAATACTAATACATAACAAATACTAATGATACTAATCTTAGGAGTATCGGAAGTGATAAAAGCATGCATATAAAATGTTCACTGCATTTTTTGAGCGACTAGTAAACATTAATAAACCATAAGAGACTCTTAAATACTGAGAACAAACTGAGGGCTGATGGGGGTGAGAGGAGGGGAAAGTGGGTGATGGGCACTGAGGAGGGCACCTGTTGGGATGAGCAATGGGTGTTGTATGGAAACCAATTTGACAATAAATTATATTTAATTAAAAAAATAATAATAATTATCACCATAGTATCATTCATGGCAGAGGGGTGCCCCCGTGCTTTCTCTCGCCGGAACAAGGCAAGTCAGTTGTGAGTGCGTCCTCCTGCTCCAGCTGGGGGTACGCGCCTCGGCGGGCGCAAGGCTGAGAGTCAGAGGCTGGGTAAGACGGCCTGGAGAACCAGTTTCCCACATGGTGAGCAACTGCAGCTTCTGAACACTGTTGTTGGACGCAGTTCCATCACACGGCAGAACGAAAATGCTCGTAGATTTTAAGGCAAGACGTCCAGACTTCAGCACACTCCTCGGGCAGAGACCCCGATCCCTGCCGGGCTGGTTCCCTCGCTGCCCTCCCGGGGCGCCTGGCCCAAGGCTGCCAGCAGGCCGGGGCTGCGGGCCCGGCAGAGGCGGGTGGATTGATGTTCTTCCGGCACCTCTCTCCTCCGTACACAAATGCTTTTGCAACCCCGTGCCCCGAGGCTGTGTTTCAGACAGGTGTAGGCCCTGGTGACCCGGCAGACGCCGGCAGCTGAGCCCCGGAGGAGGCGCGTTCGATGGCTCGAGGCCTGAACGGTCCGGCCCTCACCTTCCTGGCCTTTTGTGCCGGCACAGGCCAATCGGTTCCGTCAGCTCGGTTTCACCAAACAAACACTTGTGTGTCTGGGAGAGAGATCTCGCTGCCTGCCTGGACGGTACATGCCTCGTCCCCGCCCTGCTGCGCACGCTCCCCCGGTCACATCGGCCAACTTCATCTCGTTTCGTAGGAACAACACAGGGAGACAGAATGCGGGCCCCGCGGCCTGCGTCTCAGAGAGCATCTTGTCCCAGCTCGACAGCTGCACTGGCTCCACGTGGCCTTGGCCTTGCTGCGCCGTGTGGACCCCGGCATCTCCCTCTGTCTCCCCACCGCTCTGTCCATTCCCAGCGGGCGCCACCCGCCCAGCCTCCCTCCCTGCCACTGCCCTCTGACACGTGGGATGGTGGCAGGGGCCCCGGGAAGGGGCCACTTCCCAGGTTCGTCCTCCAAAAGTGGTGGCTTCTCAGCACTTTGAAGGGCCAGCGTGATCATTTTAAGCATCTCAAGAAAGACTCCGGCTCAGGCTTTCCCGACCCTATTGACATTTGCGACTGGATCGTTCTCTTTTGTGGGGCTGCCCCGGGCACCCCACGGTGTTCAGCAGCATCCCTGGACCCCACCCACTGGATGCCAGTGGCTCCCCACCCCATTAGACATGACAACAAGAAACGCCTGCAGACAAAGCCAAATGTCCCTGGAAATCAAAAATGCCCTGGGTCGAGACCCGTTCAGAGGCAGTGAGGTGCAGAGCAGGGCCGGACCGCCGGAGCGGATCAAAGACTCAGTGGTTGGCCAGAGAGAGGCCTCCAGAACGCCGGTGAAGGAGGCAGCCTTTTTAGGGCCTTGTTCACCCCCAGTCAGAGGCATCCACTCTGCCCAGGCCCTGCCCTCGGCTGCTCAGCACAGGACTCACCTCGGCCTCTGAGCTGCTGTCTCCTGCAGGCTCCTTCCTGAGCCGGGTTCTTGGATGTGGACCCAGCCTATCTTTCCTCCCTGTGCTCTCTTGCCTCAACGGCTCGGCACTCTTCTGGGCACCCGGAGGCCCCTGGCTCAGGGGTCAGAGGGGCTCCCTGAAAGGCAGGAGCCGGGCCTCGGGGAAAGCTTCTCTCCTCCACGGCTGGAGACTCCAGTGTTATTTTCTTCTCTTTATGCTTTTGTTTCTTATGAGATATCCCACTAACGAGATAAAAACGTGTGAAGGTTTAGGCCGCCTTCCACAGTAAATGGCACTCACGATTCGGGAGGCTGGCCAGGCGAGGGGCTTCTGATCAGGAAGACAATGGCCAGGTTTCTTTCCAGAATTATCATCTATAGATCAATGTAATCTGTCACACTTTATTCATCATGCCCTCAGGCCTCTATGTGCGCATGTAGAGTAGGTGCGTCTGTTTTACAAAATCCAGAACAAGAAAGGCTGACCCTCGCGGGCTGTGTGAGGACTCGGCGGACGGTCGCCTGTGCGCGTGGCCCACTCATTATGCACTTACCTGCAAAGGGCATCAAGGCGTAATCGGCCCATTTGACTGCAGATTGCTCGGTCCTTTAAATATCTCCTCTGATGTGTTAAAATTAGCTTCTTCCTAGGCCACAAAAAGAGAAAGGCATGTCCTTTTTAAGCAAATGTGTGGAAAAAGCTCCAGTTGTCTGGAGCAGTTGAAAGTGGCCATCCATATCTGAAGCCAAGGGCGTGTGCCAGGTGACCTCGCCAGGCAGCATCCGACTTGAGATGTTAGAATTCTCCCCTTTTGATTGGGGAAAAAAAGGCTTTCTTGACACTTCAGAGCGTTGGTAGCACAATGGAGTCGGGAAAGGAGGAAGGGGTGGAAGGAAGGGGGGGACCCGAGGTGCGGAGCAGGTGCGGAGTCTCTGGAGTCAGGCCGCCGACGTACAGTGGTTTGCTGCACACAGAAAAGAGTCTGTTGTTTTACTCAGCCCCCCGCCCCGTGAGGACAGGGGTGCCGGCTCTCCTACCGCATGGGGAGCTCACCTCGGCCCCTCACGTGCTTGCCTGCTCCTTCTCCATGCCTCTGCACAAGCACGCACAGCGCGGGAGCGTCTGCAGCTGCCCGAGGTCGTGAGGGGCGCGAGGGACAGAGCAGAGGTGTGAGCTCGCGTCTGCCCCAATCCAAGGTTAACCTCATTAAGCCATCCTGCTGCTAAGGTCAGGGGAAGAATCAATCTTGCCTGTTCTTCTTCCCTAATCGAACCAAAGTCCCCAAAGACCTAGAGAACACATTTGAGGCTGTACAAATAAAATTAAGCCCTTTGGGAATTCTCCTGGTCTTGAAGTTCTCCTGGTGATTTTGGCGGTGGAGGCGCCCACGGCTTCCACCTGCCCGCAGCTGGTCTGACCCCGGCAGCCTGACCGTGGCACGCTCGGACTGAGAAGCTCTGGGTGACAGTGGCCTCCAGAGCGGGGCCGGCAGGTGAGTCGAGGGAGGGGGAGGCCGCTGTCCCGGGGGCGCATGAATGGAAGGAAGCTCTGAGAAGGATCGCAAAGAGCACATACATATATTTTTTACTTCATTAGTATTTCCACAGTGAGCTCTATGCTCGAAGCAGAGAGCAGGGGAGTGAAGGAACTAACGCCAATGTTTGGTCACACGCGTCACAGGGAAAGAACAGAGGAACAGGGGGCAAAGAGGTCGAGAACATTGGCCCGATAGCATGGGATCTGTCAATCCTTGGCCGTGAGACCTCACCCAAGTCATGTCACCTTTCTAGCCTCAGTTTACCCATCTGTAAAGTGTGGGCAATGAGCAGCAGCAGCTTACTGGTGCGCCAGTCAGACTGCTGGAAACAGGTAAGGACGGGGCCCAGGACTGGGGGCTGGGCTGTCCACTCCTGCTCTGTTCCCTCCTTGCTGTGACTCTCGTCCGGTTTTTCCTGTACCCCTGAGCCTTAGCTTCCTCACCTGGAAAACAATAAAGGTAAAAATTAAGATGATGGGGGCAGAGGGAAGACCACCTCCTGGGTTTGGTGTGGAGACACAAGGATGATGGACGGAGGTTCCCCACTGCAAATGGCTGCAGGGCTGCAACAGCACGGGAGGTTCTCACATGTCCTACTCACTGCGCCCCGCACCAACCAGAGATGACTTAGCCTTCACCAGCCCGTGACTCTGCTCCACACAACTCGGGGGCCAGGGTCGAGGGATCAGGACGCTGAGGACGGCCAGCCTCCAGGTCGTCCTGTGTTCCATAGAATCTGGGCTGTAGGTGACACACACGGGAAGCCAGTGCCACAGTGGCTGGAGAGGGGACATGAGGAGGGTGAGGCAGAGGAGGAGGAGAGCGAGAGAGGATCACCGTGGGGTGTTAGGAGGTATACTTGGGGGCTCGACAGGTGAGAAGTCTACAGGGTACGAACTAATTGGGGAATAAAAGGCATTTGGAGAAGGGATGCTTTTGGAGAGAAGCAAGAAAAGCCTGCAATTTGTTCCTAATCATTTTTGGCTGTTGGGATGCGCTTCTTTGAATGTGATTCCAGCAGAGACTGGGCCACCTGGGGCACTGGTGTGTAGTAGGTCATCTTGCAAAGGTGTTCTGGAACATCCTTGGGAGGATGGCTATTTCACCATGGGGTAGGCAGTGTTTTATAGTTCACAGAGTGCTTTTGCAAGCATTTTCTCCTTTGAGTCTCTCCCAAGCACTATGAAAAAGGCACTATGAAAAAGGATTTTATATGTGTGTGTCCTTACGGCTGTGCTTTACCCGACCGGCGTGAGAGTAGGATTCTGGGTCCCCTGTCATAAATGTTAAGCTTTGGCCATTCACTAAATGTCAAGTTTTACCAGCGAATCAATCATTTCATGTATTCACTGGTTTAAGGAATCACAAAAACATTCACCCTGCCCCAGGCACTGTGTTAGGCAGGCAAACGTGGTCAGAGCCTCTGGTGGAAGCAGTTCTGCAGGCTCCAGAAAGATGAGCGAGAATTCATTGCGAGGACAGCTAGGAGGCGGGGGGAAGGAGGTGAACACGGTGGAAAACATCCAGTTGCCAAACAGAGCCTGGCTGGGGAAGCACAGAAGTCACAGAGATCTACCCATTTAGCTGTCCTACCATTCTATGTTCCGTATCTTAAGCCAGATGCCAACGGCACAGAGCCCAACGTATGGATCTGCAATAAATTGCAAATATGACATTTTATAAGAACAGTTCACCAAAAGGCAATACCTTAAACCTAATTTTCCCATGTGTGTCATTGATTTCTGAATTTTTAATGTTTTTATCTAGAGTCCACATGAGGCTATACCAGAGCCCAGAAATTCTGTGTTGCTCTGGTTTTCTAAAGATTAGTTATTGCACAAATAAATGGTAGATGATGGCATGTGAACGGAGAAATCAGTGACATAATTTATTTAACTATCCCCTTAATTTGTTCAACAATATGATATGACATCCTACATCTAGATTCTTCTAGAACTCTCCAGAGCTATCTCCATTTTTTTTTTAATGTTTACTTATTTTTGAAAGAGACAGAGACAGAATGCGAGTAGGTTAGGGGCAGAGAGAGGGAGACACAGAATCCAAAGCAGGCTCCAGGCTCTGAGCTGTCAGCACAGAGCCCGACGTGGGGCTCGAACTCATGAGCTGTGAGATCATGACCTGAGCCAAAGTCGGATGCTCAACCGACTGAGTCGCCCAGGCGCCCCCGAGGTATCTCCATTTTTAAAGCAGGAATAGTGAAGGCAGAGAATGACCAAATGATTTGTCTGTGGTTACCCTACTAATAAAGGGTCAAACTAGAATGAGAAGCCAGCTTTTCTGCATGGGGCTTATGCCTGTAAAATCACACATGGAGAATGTGGTGAAGGACTCTTACGTCCTAGAGTCTCAGGGCCTTTTCTCTTGAATCAAAGGCTTGTCTGTTACCCGGCGTTCATGCTGGGAGGGGTGTTTGTGCAGAGGGGCCCCGGAGGGCTACTACATTATGCAAACTTGATTATCCTGTCTGACATTATTGATGTCAGCAGCCATTGTGAAATGAAGTTTGGGAGATGGAGTGTGGAGGATCCCACTTGTAATTTTTAATAATCATCCTCCTTTGCCTCTTGGGGGGAGGCAGTGGGGGAGCCGCAGAGCTTCAGGGCTGTGGGTACTTTAATGGAATCTGTCCGTCATGATAAGGAAGTGGAGAAAGTCTCTTAGCACTGTGCGGGCTGGCTCGGGGCTTGAGCCATGGGGCTTCTGGTGAACAAGTTCCTCGAGAACCTCCGATGTTCTGCACCATAAAGGCAGACTGGGAAAGACTGCAACACCGGTTTTACTCACCTCTGAAATCCTGGCGGCCTTCATAGGACCTGGAACCTAGCAGGTGCTGCCACAGTGATGGTCATTTCCTAACTTAATAAAGAAACATTCGAGTAGAGTTTCAGCAGCTCACCCATTGTGTTGTTGGCCCCTTCAAGAAACTGTGCCATCCAAACTGCCTACTCAGTTTCTACCTTTGGGTGCCACATGACCAGAAAACGTCCCCTCAAGGATGCTTCATGTGAAGACCAAGTAATGACACCACCGTTTCCCAATCTCCCAGTGCGGGTATGACACCCTGGCATCATTTCTGACTTTCATTTCCCTTTGCTTCACCTACCTGCTTATTCAGCAAGCACACCTCTTCTGTGTCCTCCCAAACTCTTAGATCTGCAGTCTTCTCTCCATATCCACCAGCGACTCCGGGGGACTTGCGGCCATCCTGTCCCACATTGGCAGCTATAACTGTCTCCTAATTGGTTCCCTGTCAACTGTTCTCCCTGTGGTAGCCAGGATGGCATCGTGTCAATGCCTACTTAAAACCCTCCATGGCCTTTTAGTCAAAGTTCAAGGTCCTCACATGGCCTAAGGCCCCTTCGAGGTCTGGTCCTCGCCAACTTCTTCACATCCACCCCCCACCCCGTTCTGCACCTGCCTAACCCAGGCTCCTTGTTTCCTCCAGTTCTTCCAATGTGCACGCCTTCTTCACACAGCCTTCACCCATGCTGTGCCCTCTGCCCCTCTGCCATCCTTCCCTGTTCCCTCGTCTGGCCAATTCTTGCTTCTCTGCCTGGTCTCAGCTTGAAAGTGGGTATTCAGTGAAGATTTCCCAGAAGAATAGGAAAAGCAGATGCTTATAAAGGCCTTGCTATGTGCCAGGTAGTCACCGAAGCACTTTGCACACGCTAGCTTCCTTAAGCCTCACAATGACCCTATGACATAGCTAAAATGGTATCTGCAGTTTGCAGATGGGGAAACTGAGGTGCCAAGAGGTAAATGGACTCGTCCAAGGTCACAGACTAAGGATCGTCAGGATTCAAATGCAAGAGGCTTGCCCTCTTCAGCCTGTGGTCTGATTGCCAGACCACAGAGTCTCTCAGCCCAGACCATGGCTAACGATATACACCTGCACCCCATGCACTGCGGAACTCACTTCCACCACGCCATAGTGCTCATTGGGTGCTAGTCCCCCCACCACAGCAACATGTGGGAAGGACCGTGCCTTCTTGCTCCCAGAAGCTCCTTGAGGAGGTCCTGCAGGGGAGTGCCCTGGCACTGTGGAGTGCTGTCCTCCGGTGACTGTACCAGTGACCACGGTGAGCGTGTTTATTCAGCTCTGCTTGCTTTCTCTCTTGTGGAGGCACCCCCTCGGTCCAAGAGGATGCCTCCATAGTGAGTGCCTTCTCTCCCAGGGGACCCAGCCTCAGGATGCTGAGAGGGCCCAGGATGCCAGGCAAGAGCTTGGCAGGAACAGTGGCTTGTGGGGGGGGGGGGGGGAGGGTTGAGCCGGCTCAAGGGAACCTGGCTTCACAGGAGTTTTATTCGATAATTAATAGCAGTGGGCAAGGCAGATGTGACATTAGGAAAATTTAATTAGAACATGCAACTTATACATGTAATTGGATGCCTAGGGGTAATAATGCATTTTCACAACACTTCTAACCAAAAAAAAAAAAAAAAAAAAAAGAAAGTAAAAGAAAAGAAAAAAGGTTTGTTTTGAGTCATGAAGTAGGATCAGCCGTGACCAGCTGCAGATGGTATGGACAGTGATTTCTGTCATCCTGAGGGTCACTTCTGTCACCCAGCATGGGACATGCACTGAACAGGTGTTCATGATAACTGCTGACGTGGGCTTTGATGAGGAGATTAAATAAATCAGGCCACGCGTGGCTTTCAGGACTTCACCAGGTGATTGTGTGTCTGGTCCCAGAACACGCCTCTTCGTGTATGATGGCAGCTCAGTCGAAGCCTCAAAACAGTGTGGCAGCTATTCTTGGACCCATTTTACAGCCGAGGAGGCCGAGGTCCAGAGCTGTCTACTAACTTGACCAAGTTCACTCGATAAGAAGTGACAGAGTTGGGACTTGGACCTGGGTCTCCAGAGCCCCCACTGTGAATTGCTAAGTAAGCACTGGGGTGGGACGGTTGAGGCTCATCTCAGATCCCAGCTCAGTGCCCACTGGCTGCAGGGCTGGGACAGGGCAGCTCAGGGGCCAGCTGCACAAGGTTGGCCCCTGAGAGGGTGAGAGTGAGGTGAACAAGGTGATGCCCGGTCTTGCCCACTGTCCTGCTTGCCTTACAACAGCCGGAGTTATGCTTTCTAAAATGTGTGAGGTCGTGAGACCCCTTTGCCCAAATGTTCTGACAGCCTCCACCTCACAGAATGAAACCTGACATCCATGCCTTGGCCTCTAAGACCCTGTGCGATCTGGCTTGGACCACACTGGCCAAGGCCACTCGCCCAACTGGAGTGGCGATCTGGTTCCTGCCTCAGGATCTTGGCACGTGTTGTTCCCTCTGTGTGGGATCTCACCCTCAGGTAGCCTCACGGCTGGTTCTTCATTTCCCTTGGGCCCCAGTTCAAATGCCACCCCTTGGAAGAGCCTGTCCCTGGCACTGTATCTAAAATAACACCCCCAGCCCATCCCTGGCATGTCCTGACTCCTTCGACCTGCATTCTTGTTCTGCATAACACTTCCTGCCATTGCTTTGCTGGTCTGTGGGAAGGAGGCCCCAGGACGGACTGGCACCTCCCCTTGGTCACTGGTCTCCCTGTTTCTAGAACTAGCTCGTCCCAGGAGCTCAGGGAACCCACGTGGCATGAATGAAAACGGTCCTGAATCAGTATCAGTGATTCTTAACAGTTTTTTTTTCTAGAGGTTTTCATTATCAACTAAAGATTTATAGTTGCTGCATAGAATGTTGCTATTAATGATGTCGTGAATAATTCTTTCTTTCTTTATTTTTTTAACATTTATTTATTTTTGAGACAGAGAGAGACAGAGCATGAACAGGGAGGGGCAGAGAGAGAGGAAGACACAGAATCCGAAACAGGCTGCAGGCTCTGAGCTGTCAGCATAGAGCCCGACGCGGGGCTCGAACTCATGGATGGTGAGATCATGACCTGAGCTGAAGTTGGACGCTCAACCGACCAAGCCACCCAGGCACCCCAAGAATTCTGAAACTGTACAAAACCAGTGTGTGTTTATAACCTTTCTCCTACTGTTAAAATAGTACTTTTTTAATAGAAACTACATTATTGTATAAAACTATTGTATAAAATTGCTTGTCATATTTTTTTTAACGTTTTCCTTCTGTCTCACTTAAGGTTGGGTACATGTATATATTTAAAACTTTTTTTAATGTTTATTTATTTTTGAGAGGGGGGAGGGGCAGAGAGAGGGAGACACAGAATCGGAAGCAGGCTCCAGGCTCTAGGCTCTGAGCTGTCAGCACAGAGCCCGACGTGGGGCTCAAACCCATGAACCAGGAGATCATGACCTGAGCTGACGTTGGATGCTCAACTGACCGAGCCACCCAGGCGCCACATGTTCATGTTTTTGGCCTTTCGCATTTTGTTGTTTTCACTGTGGCCAGATGCCCGTGACACACGATTTGCCATTTCCACCATCTCTAGGTGTTGCCAGTGCTCACACCACTGTGTACGGTTGTGTTTCACATCCCACGATGCTCTTGCCGTCTGTTCAGCTGTTAGGAGGAGAAGGTTTCCTCAGGACAAAAGCTGAGGAGGAGCAGTGGCCGGGCGAGGCCTCTGCTGGGGAGGCTGCCTCCTTCCACATCTCCAGGTCCCAAAGGCTCAGTCCCCAGCTTGCCCTGGTGTGGTCTCTCACCTGCCCTCCTGTGGCGCCTGCCCAGATGGGAGCTCGTCCCCACAGAGGCCCAGCACGGATGTCTGGTTTGGCCACTGGAACGTGTCCGGTGACGGCAGGCTGATGGCATCTGCCCTCCACCTGCTGGTCACTCGCCAGGGGCCCCTGTGCAACCTAGTTGGGCACAGGGCGCGGGTGGGCATCCAGTAGGGCAGCGGGGCTCCCCTCACGACACGCTGACCTCACTGTGTCCCTGGGTTCACCCGTCTTTCCTCAGCTCCCCTGCTTGGGATTTCATAGAAAAGCAGAAGAAAGAACCCCAGTCTTAGGAGATGCCACAGATAAGCAGTGTCATGTTGTGGCAGAGATGAGGGAGGGAGAGATGGCATCTGGCAGGTCAGGGAAGGCTTCTCTGAGGCCCCTGGGGACCAGGAGGAGCAGAGAACTGAAGGGACAGCAGGGGTGAAGCCCTGGGGGTGTGTTTGTGATTCCAGGACTGAGCATGGAAGGAGGTGGCCAAGAGGAGGGAAAGGAGACCAGGCTCACAGTGCTGGGCCACCTACTGGAGAAGATCACTCTGGCAGGTGACTGACACACGGTTCCTACCAGAGGATGGGCCAGAAGCCGACCAACAGGGTGGTGTGTTGGGGTCACGCAGGAGCCCCCATACTCCACAGGGCCCAGCAGCAGCTCGGGTGGTCAGCCTCCTGGGGGCAACTGGCTGCAGACATGGGTCAGTATCTGGTGCGGGTGCCCACTCAGGAGCCCCTCAGCCTCCCCGACAACCAGGGTGGGGACCCTGGACCCCTGCTGGCTGGGTGAACACAAACAGCAGGAAGTCCAACAGGGTCTAGTCACAGAGACGGCAGCCATCCGGCCTCCCGCATATGGAGGTTCTGGAATCTAGGCTGTGGCCATTTCCCCTGTGTCACCCAGCACCTGCGGGAGGCCCCACCAAGGCAGAGACGAGGCCGGCTCTGTGCGTGTGCACGTGCGTGCGTGTAACACATCACTCACCCTGGTTCTCTCTCCGGGCCTGGCCACCCGACTAGGGGAGTCTGGGCCGCACTGGCCAAGACCACTTGCCCAACTGGAGTGGCAAATGTGTTCTTTGGTATAAATTCTGTTTGTCTTATTTCTCGGTTATTTTCCTAACATGCCAGTCTCCACTCTTCTGGCGTCATTACTTCTTCACTGTGTGTCTGGATCCACAAAGGGGCCTCCACTCAGCTCCACTGCTGCCATGTTTATTCCCAGCCCTTTTGAGATTCTTTCAAGATTTTGTTTCCAAAACCTTCCAGCTGGCCACTTAAGGAAGGCTCCCCCAAGGCTCAGGATCCCAGCTCACTCTCCAGGTCCTCTGGCTGGCTGTCCCCAGAGTTAGCTGGCTTCAGAGCTTAGTGTCAGGGAAATACAGTCTGTCTGGGAGGGAGGGGGGGTGGAGCCTGAGTTGTGTTGATAGGGTGTCAGTTCAGAAAATCAACTGTTTCTTTGGGGTCTTGACCAGAACAGGATTTCCTGGAAAAACTGTGCTGTCTCCGTGCCTGTGGTCCCTGCAGTGAGGAACCGATGGGGCAGATGCACTGGGACTACTCAGGTTTCCTGAGCCCTCTGTTGACATGGCCATGGGACCGACCATGGAGTTTCCACTGCTCTACC
The DNA here is from genome assembly GCF_027475565.1 of Acinonyx jubatus. NCBI lineage: Eukaryota > Metazoa > Chordata > Mammalia > Carnivora > Felidae > Acinonyx > Acinonyx jubatus. The sequence continues at coordinate 3,480,258 of NC_069388.1, read as the reverse complement.
TGCTAGTGATGAAAACAATTGTGGCCAGCAAGTCTCACCTGCTTGCCATCCCTGCTCTGCTTGCCGTGGGGCTCTGAGGGGCCCTGGCTGTGGCTAGAGGGGGACAGGATAAATCTCTGAAGTCCTTCCCATGGCAGGCATCTCCACGCCAGCAGCAAAGTGTTATTTATGAAGCACTGTGCTGTTTCATCAACAAGATGTATCACTGAATTTGAAAACCTCTTTGCTATCATTCTTTCAATTATCTCAGGCAACGAGACAAGAGGGGGAGGCTCAGATGCCTAATGGGGACAAGCACAAAGTCATGGCGAGGGATGCCGGGGCTGACCATGTGCTTTGGGGGCGGGGTTGAAGCTGCTTCCCTCCCGAGTGGCACTTGGAAATGAGTTTCCCCAGAAACCTCTTTGTCCTAGACCAACATTGCCAGTTTCACTGATACCAGCTGTTGACTGGCATAAGGTAGTGTTGATCTCAGTAACTGTCTTTTGAGCATGAGCTTTGAAATTGCCCCGGCACCTTCTGACATGTGCTTGGGGTCTGTGTGTTGAGGAGGGGCTGAGCCCAGGGTTTCCCCCCAGTTTGCTCTGGGGACTCACCAGCCACATGCTGCTCTGTCAGGGTGGCCCCCAACCCTGCTTGCTCTTAGATCTGCTTCTCTCCACCTTCTGCTCCCCCCTGTGTCACAAAGAACCACCTTTCCCTCCAACTGGCCTCAGCCACTGGGAGGCACAGATGAAGAGAGGAAGGAGGGAGGGGAGAGAGAAGCCACCTGGCTTCTGGGGTCTCTCACAGCTCACAGGCCTTGGGAGGTGCCTCCGCACTGGCTCTGGTTCCCAAGGGGCAGTCACCCCACCTTGTTCCCAGCTCCAGCCAGCGTACCCCTGCCATGATTCCACCTCAGCCCTTGGCATTGGTGTCCTGATAAGGCCACCCCTGCCACTTCTTCTTTAGTCCTAGGATTATTGTGCCTGTGATGGAAAATCAGAGGAGCCAGAGGGATGGGGAAACAAGCCAGAGACTAGAAAAGGCAGGGAGCGGCTCCCACCTCCAGCTGACCCTACCCAGAAGCCAGGATGCAAGGCAGATCTAGGCTGGTTTCTGTTTCCCTAAACGGACCCTATCTAACCATCCGCATGCTAAGCACTTGGGCCCAGCCCATTAGCAATGATGACCCATTCAGGGAAGGGCACGTGATGTAATGAAGCCAATCTGAAGCAGTGAGACTTAATTCTGAGTCTTGCTTCAATTAAGGGCAAGCCACCACATTCTTCCTCACCTGGTGCTATGACAATGGGGGCCAGGAGCTGCTGCAGAACAGCATCCCAATGGTGTCATCTGAGCCAGGCCAGATGGAGACAGAGCTCCTAAAGTCTGCTTAAAGCAGTAACTTCCTCTCTCAAACGTAAGCCAGTGTGAATTGGCCTTTATCGCTTACAACAGGAGTCTTGACAGGTCTCCCTACACAAAGCGGGAGCCACACAGGCAACAGGATGAGGTGAGGAGGACACGAGATGGCATCAGTCAAAACTGGTCCTGTGCGCACATCGCCATGAATCTGTTAACTGACACTGAACAAGCCTCTCCCTCCTGGGGCCTCAGCTCTCTCCCCAGTAAGCACAGAGGTGAAGTGTCTTTCCACCTCTTGTCTTTGAGAGTCAAGTGCCCTGCAGCGTGAGGAATACAGGAGTGGCTTAGTTGGTTGGGCATCCCACTCTTGATTTTGGCTCAGGTCATGATCTCAAGGTTCGTGGGTTCGAGCCCTGCATCGGGCTCTGCGCTGACAGCATGGAGCCTGCTTGGGATCCTCTCTCCCCCTCTCCCTTTGCCCCCCACCTCAAAATTAATAGATTAGCATTTAAGAAAAGGAATATAAGAAAGCTCCAGGTGTCATGATGCCCCACGCTCCACCACGTGGCTCTTCCCTCAGCCTCCCTCTTTACAAGGAAGCCACTCAGGAACCAGCTGCATCTAGGGATGCATACCTTACAACAAACCAAATCAACTAGCATGTATCACAAGCCTGGGGTTGGAACGACCCCTTTTTGTGCAAAAGGCTGCCAAAAAAGCCATTAGACTTGACTGGCATCAAAATCTGACAAAAGGCAGGCTCCAAAGAGAAGGGAAGAGGAAGTGGCCATAGCCTGCTAAAAGGCAGGGGACCGTTACTTTTAACAAGAATGCACTTACTTACCTCTAATATTTATTGCCCAATTATTATTTCCCATTTACTGTCTTGAGCACTTTATATGCATGTTTTGACTCCTCACAACATCCAACAAGGTGCCTGGGGTACTATCCTTGTCCTCGGTTCAATAGATGAGAACACAAAGTCTCAGCGAGGGAACTTCCTCAAGACCACAGAGCGGTAGGCTGGGGGAGCCAGCATATAAGCCCCAACACTGGAGCCCGTGTTCTCAACCACTGCACCATCCGTGGGGATTTTCACGGACTTGAAAAAGTTCTCCTCTGCCTGTGGTTGCAACATGAGATTTATCTGAACCTGTATATATTGATAATTCCGCTAGCACTTCCTGAATCTTATCTGCAGATGTCAACGTTCCCTGCCAGTGCCCTTCCCCATGTCTATGCCTGCACCTGTTCTCTAGTCTCCAGGATCCTGCCTTCCCACTGTGTGGTCATTACCTGTTTGGGGGTCATTTGGGGTGGTGGATTCCTTGGTGGATTCTGCATTGGCAGAACCTGAGCAAGAGATCCATGGAGTCCTAGACAGCACGAGGTAGTGGGAAGAACATGGGATTTGGGCTTGGGTCTGAATCCTGGGTCTTGTCACTGGCTGAATCCCAAATGCTGGCTGATGAGAAGCATCAGCTGGGCCTTCTGGCACAGTTTTAGGAAGGGGATCCAAAGAGGGGCTCTGCTGACTCTCCCAGTTCTGGAGGTAGGGACGCACATGAGGTTTGAGCTTCAAAGTCAGGCAGAGCCCAATTCATGCCTTGCCTCCCTGACTTATAGACTGAGACCTCACTAGATCTCCCTCACTCAGATTCCACTGCAAATTGGTCTCGCAGGACCGGTGGGGTCATATACCCGCAGCCCTCGGCACAGAGCCCGAGGTGACTTGAGTCCACGGATAGCTGTGGTTATTGTCGTTGTTACTACTGTCACTACTAACTGTTTGCTCCTCTGCAAATGCTCTTTTCTCCTGTTCCTTTACATCTGCTGCCTTTGGTCCACCAGATGCCCTTCAGCAAGTGCCATTCAAGGGTTCCCGAAGTTGCAGGCAGCCCTCATTCTCCTCGGTTCACTTTCAATTGCCTTTTAATGGGAGAGAGATAAAGTGAAATTACGGCCTTGGGTAGCTGCTTGCTTGGGAGGCTGGGAGCAGCCCAGCCCTTTGCATCATATACTATGGCTGCATTTACGGTCCCAAGAGCAAAGGGACAGATCGCAAATCAGATCATTTATTGCTGCTGCTAGCTCAGCGAGGAGAAAATTCCCGCAGGGCAAGGGGTAGGGGCTCTGGCTGGGAGTGTAGCCCTGTGGTCCCAGGGCTCCTGAGGACCAGACCGGGCATACCAGCAACACCAGCTTATGAGAGCAGTAAAGGAGGGCCAGCATTCTGTGAGTGTGCGTGCGCGCGTGTGCATGCGCTTGGGTGCTGTATCTGTACACGGTCTGTGCATCAATGTATGTGAGGTGGGGAGCTCTCTGACTGATGGTCTGTAGAAATAAAACACAGCTGGCAAAATAAACAAAGTGACTGAAAATATGCTAAGGTCCCCAAGCCTTCTGCCTTATCTGTGATCTTCAGAGCTCTTATGACAAGGTACCAGCAGAAGCTGAGAGGCAAAAGCTTCCTCGGGTTTCCTTCAAACTGTGAATCAGGAGGCCCCTGGTTTCATTCCCTCTGGTAGGATCTGGGCATCAAGTCCCAGCTAGAGCTCAGAGCCTTCATAGACTGACCTGCTCTGTTCGTCAAACTCTTCCTGTTGCCCAGCACGGGGCTCAGGATGACGCGCAGTGTGTTTGCAGGAGAATGCATTTACCGTGTGAGTTTTGTGAGCCACCAGTGAACTGACAAACTCAGAATTCAGAAATTGTATGGGTTCCTTTACTGAGCCTGCCATGTCACAGCTGTCTTAGAGATGACATTTACGCACACTGAAAGCCCATCCAAAGTTGTAATTGTTGTTTTCCATCCTTGAACACATTTTTAGAAAACTCCAGAAGAGAAGAATTGCTCATTTACTCAGAACGTTTCCACTTCTGTCGCTTTTCTTTCATTCGTGATGCTGTGAGTTTCCTTCTGCTTAAAGAACTTCCTTCAACACTTCTTATAAGTGAAGGTGTGCTGGCAATGAGTTCTCTTAGTTTTCCTTCATCTGGGAATATCTTTATTTTGCCCTCATTCCTGAAGGGTGTTTCCTCTGAATATACAATTCTGGGTTAAGAGTTCTTTCCTTTCAGTCCCTTATAAATGGCACGCCACTTTCTTCCACTATGGAAGAATCTGAGGTCATTCAGACCATTGTTCCTTCACAGAGAACAGATGCTATTTCAAGATTTTTTGTTTGTTTCTAGTTTCTGGTAGTTGGATTTCAATGTGTCTGAGTGTGGATTTCCCTAGGTTTATCCCATTTGGAGTTTGCTCAGCTTCTGAAATCTGTAAGTGTATAAAAATTTGCCAAATTTGGGAAATTTTCAGCTATTATTCTGTCAAATAATTTTCAGCCCTGCAGTCTTTCTCTGTCCTTCTGGGAACCTGAACACCTATATGCAAGAACTTTTGCTATTGTCCCTTAGGACTCTGAAGCTCTTTTCATTTTTTAAAGGCATTTGTTCTGTGTTGTTTGGAGTGGAGGATTTGTTTATCTTCAAGTTCACTGATTTTTCCTTCTGTAATCTCTATTCTCATTTTCAGCACATCCATTGAGGTTTTATTCTGGTTATTGTATTTTTTTCAGTTCTAAAATTTCCATTTGGCTCTTCTTTCCATGTTCTATTTATTTTTATTTATTTTCTTTTTCTAGTCACCTTAAACGTGTTTGTGATTGCTTTTGCGGGGGGTGGATATTTCTGTAATAATTGCTTTAACGTCTTGGTCAAAAATTCCAACACATGTGCCATCTTGATTTTGGCATCCGTTGGTTATCTTTTCTCATGTGAGTTAAGATTTTCCTGATTCTTCATATGCTGGGTCATTCTGGATTTTATCCTGGACACTTTGACCATTGTGTTGTGAGGCACTCAGTCTTGTTTATGGAGACTCATAGAGAATGTGGACATTCTTGGTTTGGCCAGCAACTGAACAGGTTGGGCTCAGGCCATAAGTTCCAATCCAACTGGGGGCTGTAGTTTCAATCATTGGCTCACTTTTCAAAGTCTTTACATGCTTCTCAGAGATGTCCTATGTGTGTGATACCCAGAGACCAGTGACTAGTAGATATGTCGTCAAATTAGTTGGTACGTGGATTAGGACCTGGCCCTCCCGAGTGCAACTTGGATTCATAAGCATCTCTGTGGGGTTGCTTTCCTGTTTCCTCCCTCTCTGCCACCTCCCTGGTCCTGTCGGACTCCTTGGGGATATTCTTTTCCACCCTCCATCCGGAACGCTGGGGTTTCAGTTTCCCCATTCCGCCATGCACTTCTGTGACTGCACCCACCCCGGGTCCAGGTTGGGGAGGACAAAGAGAGGTAAGTAAAGCAACAAGGATTCACCCCCTCTCAGACCTCTGGGGACCACAGTTCACTGACTGGGAGAATCTTTCCTCTCAGAATTTTGGCTTTTATGGTACCCTATGTACCACTGCTGATTGCTTGGGGGCTGAGAGAATAAGGAAAACTTAAAAAAAAAAAAAAAAAAAAAGGAGTGGACTTCTGCACTCTTTCGGGGCTTTAGGAGTGAGTGCCCCTCTCATTCCTCAGGCTGGAATAACAGCATTCTCGCACACTCCTCTCTCTCTCTCTCTCTCTCTGTCCTGATGCCCACTTCCTGGTCAGGCTGTGAGGATTCTGAAGATGGTGAGCTCATGGCCAGTGCAGTGGTACTTCTCTACGATGAAGGGTGTGTGTGATGTGTGTACAAGGGGACGTGGGCTTGGAATTCTGCCCCACCAACCCCCAGGGGAGCTCTGACAAGCCTCAGGCTGCAGTGACTGTTCAAAGGTGGAAAGCTGTCGCCTGTGCGTCCTGAGTGACAGCTGGGGCTGTGCTAGGCCACTGGGAAAACAAAGCTCTGTCTCCCTCCAGATGGTGCTCTGTGCTCATGTGGGGCCAGATCCCATAGCCCTTGTGTCCCCAAGCAGGCCAGCCTGTGGGTTACATGGGTGCCGGGCAAAGGTTAGAGCAGTCACCAGGAAGCCAAGGAGCTGGTCACACTGTGACCAAACCCTCCCCGTGCCCCCCGACACACAAGCCGACCAAACTGATGGAAAGAATTCATCCTTCAGCTGTTTTTCTCACTCAAGTGTCCCTGGCCTGGCAGCCTGCTGTAAAACGTGTTTAATATTCCATTTGTAGGATGCACAAGCCCAAATCCACGCTCACTGGGCTGCTTGTCAAGAGTACCTTGATGGGTATAACAAAGGAAGCAGAGGGAGCCACTAATCAGGGGCCCTATGCTGTCACTGGGCACAGAGCTGCTTGGCAGTCAGTGTCCTCACCCGGCTTCCCACACGGGGTTCCCCGTGCACTGCTCGGAGAACTCTGAAAGTCTAGCCTCTGGTTCTAGGCGGGCCTGGTTCAGGATCCCTCAAGTGTGGGCTCCTGTCTATCCTCCACTTAGAACTCATGGACAGGCCAAGGGGCAGCTGTCCGTGGAAAGCAGATCGAGGCACCTGCTTAGATGGACTGTTAGCTTCCACTAAAAAAATAAAATATTGACCTGTCACTGCTCTGAGACACCACCGCAATCCAGTTGTTGACATCTCTTGTGTTCACCCTGGAGAGTGTACAGGGCGGAGCAAGGGCCGTGGCACGCTTAATAGATGGCCGTGCACTTACCACGCCACTCATGACACACGCAGTTCTAGGGCCACTAGTGGTGTCCGACCACTACAGCGTTCACAATAGACGCATGGCCACAGCTGCTGCCACCACGTTGCTGCTGTGGTTCGTATGGCACCTTGACCTCTGGAGAGAGGGGAAGGGGAAGAAACCTGTGGCCATGGACTGGGTCAGTTCCCTGAAGTGCGGCACGCAGGGTCGTCTTGGGGGTGGAGGGTCACAGACGGGGCGTGAGACGGCATCACATCACACATTGCCAGTGTCCACGGTTCAGCTCTTTCTTGACCTGATGGCTTCACATAAGAGGTCTCGGCTGATGCCGGATGTCTTGAGTTCCACCACACTTCCCTCCTTGTTTCTGATGCAGACAGAGGGGGCCTCGGGGTGATGCTCCTGCAAGTAACTGGGCTGAAGAGTTAGCAACACTGGTGGGTTTCATTCCTTTTTAAGGTTACAACCAGTTAAGGAAAGTGGTATTAGTTTTCCATTTAGAGGAGTGAATGTTCTTTGGAATGTACAACTTACTTCCTTAAAAAGTTTTTTTTTAAATGTTCATTTTTGAGAGAGAGAGAGAGAGAGACGGAGAGAGAGGCAGAGAGAGAGGGAGACACAGAATCCGAAGCAGGCTCCAAGCTGTTAGTATAGAGCCCGACGCGGGGCTTGAATCCATGAACTGTGAGATTATGACCTGAGCCGAAGTTGGACACTTAACCGACTGAGCCTCCCAGGCGTCTCCTTACTTCCTTTCAATATATCATCTACTTGCTTATTTTTGGCCAGTGTATAGAAGGGTGCGTATTAGAAATCCTGCCTCACCTCCCAGCCCTGCCTCTTACCGCCCAGCTCCCGCCCACATTGTGTCATCACTCCTACTTCTGCAAAGTCTTCCAAAGAGTTAATGAAACACCACCTGGTATCAGCATGCATTCTCCCCCGACATTTCACATACCGCCCTGTATCCTTTCTTTGCATACCGTACCCTGGTGGATCTCTCCTTATCTGTGAATTTCCCTATTCTCTGTGCTGCTGCACGAAATTCCATTTTTGTGGGTGTGCCTTAGTTCACTCATTCACTCCCAGCGGATGGACGGCGAAGTTGCCTCTGATTTTCTGATATTAGGCACCGTGCAATTGGGAAGAACTTGGACTTCCATCAACCCATATACGTGTGAGCTATCTGGGAGTCAGCGCTGCTAGGTATTGCTGGGTCAAAGAGAGTGTTCACTTGTAATTTTGATGGGCATTGCCTCCCAAAGGGCTATGGGTTTTTTTTTTTTTTTTAACTGTTTTATTCGTTACAGGTTTATGGAGAAGATTTGGAGCTGAGTAGTACAGGTGATGTACAGATGGGGGTAAAGCTTGTGGTGCTGGTATGTTCGTTACTGTGTCTGGGAAGGATGAACAGAATCAGCTGGGGGGCAATGGGGGTGGGGAGCTTTGGCCGCTGTGTCAGGGGGGCTCTGGCCTGGTGGGAAGGGACCCGGGTGCCCAGGTAGAGGTGGCCAAGTTCCTAGGGGACTCCTGTTTCCTGCCTGTCCTGCCCCAGACTGGCTGCTGTGTTTTTCTTGGACTCCGGCAGATTCCTCGTAATAAGTTCCTTTCTGGGCAACTTGGAGTGGCCTTCTTTCCTTCTACGTGAAACCACCTTGAGGCACGTGTCATGCCTGCCCAGGTGGAAGCGACCCGATAGGTAATGTTAGAAATACTGTTGCATCCACTCATGTTCACGTTTAAAAACTTGGAACTCAGAGTTTGTCTTTGATCCCATTTTGAAAAGAAACCGGCTTGGCAAAGCTTCTGTTTTCTTATGGCTGCTTTTGTGCCCAGCTCCTAATGGTGAGGATTAAGAATTTCTTCTTAGAGTCAGAGGGGTGAAAAGGAATTTTTCATTCAAAAATGACAAAACAGATTTATGTTGGAAATAATGGGAGCTTTGTTGGTGCCCTGACACAGTGTGTGAAAAAAGGGGGGACAGAAATCTCTTTTATTGGCCAGATTGTACAAGTTCACGCTTGGGTCTCAAGAGAAGAGCAAGGTCTTTCTTCTCGTTGGCAAGTTGTTTTCAACAAAAGATTCAGAATGCCTTTTCTTTTTTCTTTCTTTCTTTCTTTTTTTTTTTCTTTTTCTTTTTTTTTTTTTTAATAAAGGAAGGATATAGTTAGTTGACCAGGATTAGCTAGGGATTAAGGGCCGGTTGACTTTGCAATATTCCTACCTGCCTGCTGTGCATATTCTTGAATTAACAATGGTAAATAATCAAAAGGGTATTAAAATGTGAGTTGGGCCACAGAGGAACAGCCCAGTACTCATCTTTCTGTTGTACCAAGGTCCACTGGGCCTCACTGGAATTCTGTGGTTTTGAATTTATAACACCCAGGGATCTGGGGGCTTCTGAAAGCCACACTTCCAGGCACACTGCAAACAGCCATGATGTGGGGTAATTTTCTTTAATGGTGAAGTTGATTAAGAATCCAGGTTCCATTTAACTGCTAGGCTTGTTCATGGCCAGCCATACAGTTATCGGCTGAGACGCACTGATACGGCACGAAGGGCCGTCGGAGCGGCGAGGCCAGCGCCAGGACTGCCACAACCACCTGACAAAAGACGTAACCCACTGGGAAAGGGGCCTGACCGCAGCCGCTCCTCACCTGCTCAGTTGAATTTAACTCAAAGGCTGGGAGGACGGTTTGATCAATTCCGTATCTCAGTGGAAATCGAAGCATCTTAGAAGATCAAGGTTTCAGAACTCCCCTGGGGGAAAAGACATCAGCCACACGGCGCAAAGGAAACCCTTCTGTTTGTCAGAGAAACACCTAATTGTGCCTTTTCCTCCTTGAAGAAGTTTATAAACATTTGCAAGTTGTCAGAAATAATTAGTCTAAAATTGCTTCATAAACCATGGGATGAAACAGTACGTGCCTTGTTGAGATCAAAGGGCTCCTGTTACCTCCTTGTTAATGCACTCGAGACTCTGCTGAAAGCGAGCCCCTGGAATCGGTGGTGGCTTCTGTTGGCTCTTGATGGTGGGGGAGGGGGCAGAAGGATTTCGATGCGGAGCATCAGAGAGGAAGGTGCAGGAGTAAAGCCATATGTGTCCACAGAGACTGGAGTGGGTCTTGAGCAGAAACACTGCTCGGGGCCAACAGGTGTAAAAGCCTTTTTCCCTGGGAACCTCAGGCCCTGCATTCCTTCCAGGATTGCAGCCGGTGAAGCCGGGATCTATGATCTTGACCTTGCAAGGTGGGAATCGGTGTGTCCACCTGCCCTTCCACGGACGAAGTCAGAACAGGGGCTGGTGAGTTCATTTGACCGAGTCTCCGCCCCAGCACTGCCACCTCCGTGGACAAGCCACGTTGTCCCTCTGCGTCTTAGTCCACTCATGTCTAGGGTGTGGATCAGAGACACACTGCCCTCCTGGGTGAGGTGGGTGGTGTTGCAGTCGACCGGTCGGTTTGGTGTCTAGCCCAGAATAAGCTCTGGGTGACAACAGCTCTCGAGCTCTTACTGGGATTCGGTATCAGTGTCCGAAGAGAGCAGACATTTGCCGAGGGCTTCCTGTCCTTTGGTGTGTCCCAGGTGCTGGGGGAGGCCCTGGGGGCCAGCTCTGAGCAGAGGAGGAGACTTCCTCCTCTTCTGGGAAGTCAGAGGGGAGGCCAGCTCACTGCTCGCCTTCAGGGCTGTGTGGAGGTGTAGAGACGCAGGGGTGAGGCACTCAGTAGCCACACACACACATAAATGACATTTGCTTTTGGTGATCCATCTGTTCTTTTTGGTGACAGGGGTCTGTTACTATATGGATCAGAAGCTTGATGTCTGAAGTCTCAAACTCTTCCCTATCCTTGGAGTTGCTTTTTCCTTCTCTCCACCACCCACCCATCTTCTGTGGATTTTATTTCCAGTTGCTGGTCCTGAAAGAACAATGTGGACACTCTGCAGTGGGCCGCTCTCCTGCCTGTCTCAGCCTGTGCCTGTCTTCTCATCTCCTGGCCGAGTCCCCTGATACAGGGACAGCCACCCAGGCAGAGCGTGACCGGCGGCAGCGAGAACACAGACGAAAGCCCAGCTCTTACCTGTGCAGACAGGGTGACGATACTGCCTGCAGATGTCACCTGACCCCTTTGAGGGGTTCCCCAAAGTTCAAACACAGGACTTTCTATTATGCTGTTCCACAAACAGTCCCAGAAACCCTCCTGTTGTGTGAAATCATGCATTAAGAAACAAACAAAACAAAACAGCAATTAAAAGCAAAACAGGGCTATGGGTAAGAAAGGGTCAGGACGGATTTCTCCAAACCTATGGAATTTTGGAACCGAAGCACTCACAGAAAGATAGCAATGGCAATGCAAACACGAGCCCCATTCGATCTAGGATCATGGTCAGAGAATCCCTCAAGGCTTAAAACTCCCAGTGGGCACCTCCTTCTGTGAGATGGAGGTCTTGGAGGGTATTCACATTGAACAGAGGTGGTCTTAAAAATTAAAATTAAAAGCGAACGCAGGGTGTGCCTGAATAGATTAATCTGTTGTTCTGAGGCAGGGAGATGTGGCTGTGGCTTCTTGTGCACGTGCAAATTCTCCAGGTGGCCCGGCCAGCAGAGAGCCAAGTGGCTCTTGAAGCCACTAAGCAGCCTCTGCTTGCATTAAAGGAAGGCATTTGTATAGATTTTAAGTATTTTTTTTTAATTGATAAGGCTTGCTTTTCAAGTGGGAGAAAGCTTGCCCCTGACTGCTTCAAGCCATTAATGTGCTTGGAGAAACCACGTGTGTGCACGGTGCCCCACGGTCCCTCCTTTCTGGTGTGATGGAGTCCGCCCACGGGCCACCCTTCACCACGACCCAGGAGTCCTGCACATTGCGTCACTGGGGGGGCCGTGCAGAGGATGCTCACGGGGGCCCTGTGCTCCCGTGGAAACACTGCTGTCCCGCTTGAGGTCCTCTGTACCTTTGGAGTAAGGGCCCATGCTTTCATGTTGCACTAGTAACATCTGGAAAGTTCTGTGGCTGGTCCTGCACGCTGGCTGGTGGGGTCACTGGGCCCTGTGTCTCATCACGCATCAAATGGGGTGTTGGAGGGTGTGTTGGGGGGGGACCTGCAAAGCCTGGTGTGGTCTTTAGCAGGGAGCTGGCTGTATGGAAGTAGGGGGGCATTACAGAGGTTGCCCATCTTTGGGGACGGCAGTGCAGCAGGGGTGCCAGGCCAGGGGAGCCAGGCCATCTCCCCCACCAACCCAAGCTGGTCTGTCCTCCTGACCCCGGATGAGTCCGACTGCTTTGTCTGCTCCCCCCGCAGAACCTCCCTCCCAGCCTCCATTGTTTTTTTTTTTTTTTTAATTTTTTTCTTAATGTTTATTCATTTTTGAAAAACAGAGAGAGACAGAGAGCCAGCAGGGGAGGGGCAGAGAGAGAGAGGGAGACACAGAATGTGAAGCAGGCTCCAGGCTCTGAGCTGTCAGCACAGAGCCCGATGTGGGGCTTGAACCCACGGACTGCGAGATCATGACCTGAGCCAAAGTCGGACGCTCAACTGACTGAGCCCCCCAGGCGCCCCGCAGCCTCCACTGTCTTTGCTCAACAGCTTCTATGCCGCACCCCCCCCAAACAAATCAGTCCCTATACCACCCACCACCGACGCTGTGGCTGGAGGGTCTCCTTGGTGCCAACACCATTGCGACTTCCTTGCTTTACTTCTAGTGCTTCATCTTTTCTTGAGAGAAGTGACCGAATGTTTAACACCGTCTGCAAGGCCTGGCCCCCTGCGCTTCCCCTCCAAGTGTCTGCCTCTCCTGCTAACTCGCCACATTCAGACACACTGGGTGCCTTGCAGTTTCTCTGCTTCCTTTCCCTTTTCCCTCAAAGGCCTTCACATATGCGAGTATCTCTGGCAGGTGGATACGCACCCTGGTGGACTCTTACCCCTTCTGGAAGCCTCTGTGGCCCCAGGAGCTACACCGGCCTGGCACACATGGCCAAGATGCTCTGCGTCTCTCTCCAGCACTCCCAATGTCTGTTGTCCCCACGGGTCTCCAGGGGCTCACAACCACGACCGACATATTCAGCACCTCCACCTCTGTATGGGGCACATAATAGCTGCTCAATAAATAGTCACTTCTTCATGGAGAAATAAAGGCTTGAAAGCTAGAAAGATAGGGCACCCACCGTGTCTTAGAAACATGCAACTCCCGTATCAATGGCACATTCGAAACAGATTATGATGATCATGTGAAGATAGGCCCCCAACTCAGGGGGGGGTGGGCGAGACAGGAAATGAGCGTTAACATTGGCACCGAATGTGAATCCTGCGTGCCCAGAATGGCCCTCACACGCACTCTTGAGCTTTCTGGAGTGGTCCTCACCCAGGACAGAATGTGCATGAGAAGCTGGGGTTAGCAGTGGTAGACAGGGTCGTACAGTGTCTCTTCAACATTAGCATCACAGGGCCACTTGGGGCCAAACACCTCAAGGCAGGTCACACTGTTGGGAGTTACGTGGCTTTTCTTTGGAATCTTTGAAATCTCACACCGTCTGCATTTCTATGTGTTTTGTCAAAGCGAAAGCCCCTCCATTTCATCCCCCAAATTCTCCAGCAACTTATTTTCTCTGTGGATACATGCTAGCATCTTATTAACTTACTTTACAACAATGAGAGCAAACAAAACCATTTTTGTACACTTGCTTTTTGTACTTAACCAGTCGTGGCTCGCTTTCTAGGGAAGTACATCTCAGCCTCACTAACTTCTCCCTTCGTTGCAAACGACGAAACGGCCACAGTTTAATTAATCAGTCCCATGTTGATGGAGATCTCGTCGTTCCCAATTTTTCACTATTACAAACCATGCTGCAGAGACCATTAAAAAAAAAAAAGTTCTTGCATAATTGGGTGATGGTTTCTGTAGGATAAATTCCTTCCTAGAAATAGAATCCAAGGGGCAAGTGGTGCGAACATTTTAAATATTAATTGACATTGCCAAATTGCCATCCACAGAAAGGCTGTGAAAAACGTATACTCTTAACAATCAGTGAGAACTTAGAGCAGAGAGGATGCTTTTGGGTGGAAGTGACAGAACACCCCACTTGAAATGGTGGAAACGGATAAAAACGAAAGGGTTTGTGTGAAGGGAAAGTCTGCTGGAGGGACGTCACAGGTGTTCTTGGAGTCTGGTTGTGTCCGGGTCCTGGCTCAGCTCTGCTGTCTGCCGTACATGTGCCCTATTTTCAGGCCGGTCTCTCCCGATGGTCACGGGAAGGCTGCGACCAGCAAAAGGTGGCTGCGTGGTCCCCGGTCCACAGCAGGGGAGAAGAACTTCTGGGCACAAGCCCAGGAATTGCTTAAGCCCAGGCCGCCCGCTCTGATTTGGCTCACATCCCCCCCCCCCCAACCAATCGATAGGCTCCCCCCGAACCACTCGGTGTGGTTGGGGCAGTGTGACACAGTGGTGGCTTGGCACTGGGGCCACACGTTCTGGCCCCGTGGCCGCCCGTGGCCTCTGCTCACACTCGGCCGAGTGTGGCTTCACAGGTGTGCGGCTGGGGTCTGCGCCCACGGTCAGAAGGGTTTACCTGTGTGCGGTTTAATGCTCTGCTGTCACCATCTGGACATTCCTAACAATTGTTGAACAAGGAGCCCCATGCTTCCATTTGGCTTTGGGCTCTGCAAACCATGTAGCCAGTCATAGATGGGAACTGGGGTGTTTCTAGGAAAAGGAGGAATACAGCCAAGTCAACAGCACACAAGTGTTCGCTGCAGTGGCCTGTGCTAACTGATATGATTCAGGCTGACTTTCCCCTTGAACAGTTTTGTCACCTGCCGTCTCTAATCCCGTGCCCTGTATGTAAAATGATGGGACTGGGTGACATGGTCTTCAATGGTGTTACTGCTCTGATGTTCTCCTCCTAATGAGGTCTGCCTCTGTGAGGCTGTGAAAATTCATCTGTACCTTGTACCAAGTTTATGGACATGATGATATTTGCAAATATAAATTGCCTCAACTATACCGGTATTAAAAAGTGACTGAATTTAAAGAAAAAGAAAAACTTCCGTTACCAGAATGGAAAACTGAATTGGTGGGGCCCAGCCTTACTTAGGTCTTAGCGACCACCTAGTTATGGGGAATTTCCAACAGGAAAATCCTAAGGTTTAGGGCAGTGCTTTGTAAAGATTCTTGAGGGGTGCCTGGGTGGCTCATTGGTTAGGCGTCCGACTCGATTTCGGCTCGGGTCATCATGTCACGGTTCAAGAGTTCCAGCCCCGTGTCAGGGTGTGTGCTGACAGAGCCTCCTTGGGATTCTCTCTCTTCCTCTCTCTCTGTCCCTCCCCCACTCGTGCACGTGCTCGTTCTCTAACTCTCTCAAAATAAATAAACATTAAAAAAAAGATTCTTGTAAATGGGTAACAGCTTGGTGTAGTGGATTAGACAGATTTTCTTAGTCTGCTTTCTTTTTTTTATTTTTTTTATTATTTTTTTTATTTTTTATTTTTTTAACGTTTATCCATTTTTGAGACAGAGACAGAGCATGAACGGGGGAGGGTCAGAGAGAGAGGGAGACACAGAATCGGAAGCAGGCTCCAGGCTCTGGGCCATCATCAGCCCAGAGCCCGACGCGGGGCTCGAACTCACGGACCATGAGATCGTGACCTGAGCTGAAGTCGGACGCTTAACCGACTGAGCCACCCAGGCGCCCCGTCTGCTTTCTTTTTAAAAGTAACCCAGTAACGGGGGTGCCCGGCTGGCTCAGCTAGTAGGGCATGATACTCTTGTTCTTGGGGTCGTGAGTTCGAGCTCCACGTTGGGCGTAGAGATTACTTAAAAAATACAGTCTTAAAGAAATAAAAGTAACCTAATTATTGTTCTCTAATTGAGGAGAAAAGCAGACACTTAACTGGCATCTAAGTATTTCTAATGTGCTTCCTTTCCATCCTTATAATGGTCCCATCCATACAGATTTCAGCAAAAACTATATGGTCCAGCTTCCAAAAAAGCAATTGATATTTAATTTAGCTATCAATACATAAATACTCTGATAAAAAGTAAAAAAGAGAAGAAAGTGGAAGGATTCCAGGTAAGCTTAGAGTCCTTCCTGACCCACTCTCTGACCACTCATTCTCAGCCTTGCCCCCTTCTCAGATAAAACCACTGTCAGCACTTCTGCATCTCCTTCTAGAATGTTCTATGCATTTAGATAGCTATCATCTATCTGCATGTGGATACCCACAGAAAATATCGAAAACATCGTTTTGAGCTAAAGGGCATCATCATATTTGCTTGTTTTCAGTTTTTTAATGTTTATTTACTTATTTCGAGAGAGAGAAAGAGAGCGAGCGAGTGCACATGAGTCAGGGGAGAAGCAGAGAAGGAGGGAAAGAGAGAGTATCTCAAGCAGGCTCCCCTGCCACCCCACCCGTCAGTGCAGAGCCCTATGCAGGGCTTGAACTTACGAACCGTGAGATCATGCCCTGAGCCGAAACCAAGAGCTGGATGTTTAACCGACTGAGCCTCCCAGGCGCCCCTCTTGTCACTTTTTCAAACTCAACATAGCTTGGTGGGTTTTCTGTGTAATCATATGCAGACCCACCAAGCCTTTTTAACAGCAGGCGTTGGTGCCACAGAAGTGTTCCACATCTTATACAGCCTCCCTGGGCCTTTCAGTTGATTTACGGTTTTCAGTATTTCACACAATCAGCGATGTGGACATCGCTGCACACAACTTTGATGACAATGTATCTGGTCAGCATGGATCCCCCAAAACTGTTAGGAGGCCATAGGATATGGCACTTTGGGGGTCCCTGCGAAGGGGGCTCTGAGATGGTTGAGTGGGGAGCGATCCATACCTCTGGGGTGCAGGGGCAGTGGGAGTGGACTGGATGGGGGGACCCTGGATGTGATGAAGTTGTACCAAGGCCCCAGTCACTCCCATGCTTGGGGGTAAGCCCTGGAGCAGAAACAGCTCTTCAGAGTTGTTCTGAGCTGGGGCCATGGGGCTGGGTGTTTGCACTCAGATCA
The DNA here is from genome assembly GCF_027475565.1 of Acinonyx jubatus. Taxonomy (NCBI): domain Eukaryota; kingdom Metazoa; phylum Chordata; class Mammalia; order Carnivora; family Felidae; genus Acinonyx; species Acinonyx jubatus. Next base: position 3,463,295 of record NC_069388.1, on the reverse strand, counting down.
ATCGGTCGCTGAATGTGGGCTGCCCTAAGCGCTGGTCTTCAGCAATCCCAGGGGGGTTGAGGAGGCAGAGGCACCGGGGTGGGCACTCGGCTGGGGCCACCAGCCACACCCGGGGCAGCCTAGGGATGGAGAGAGGTGGGGTCATGACGCAGAGCCCCAAGGACCCTCGGGGGCCACACGTCCTAGGGGCAGCATGTGAGATGGCCTCTAGGGGTCACGGGCTTGGAGGTGGTCCATCGAGAAGACCATGCATCGCTTGATTTCAAAGGGAGGAGACGTTGTCAAGAGAACCCCAGGCCAAAGCCTTGGCCATCTTCAGCGAGGGCTGCACCTGCATTTCTGTAGCCATCTCCAAGCACGGCCCTTTTTCACAACCGCTTAGACTCTGTTAGTTCTGCCGCCCAGACACGGGTGACTTAAGCACAGCTTTCTCTCCCACAAGGCAAATGGCTTTTAAGGCGATGCGCCAGCTGGGCACCATTGCCGATGCCTCTGGCAGAGCTGGCGAGACTCTAAATGTGAATTGCCACCCATTAGCACATGCTGCTCTCGGCCGCACATCAGTTGGATGAACTTGAATAAATTGGGGTTTGATAACTTATTTTTACACAATAAATTTTATTAAACATAAATGGGAATCATTAGCTGAAACACTTAATTAAAGCCATGGCCAAATTAGATACATGCTAAGGAGAGTCCTCTAGATTTATTGCCCGATGATCTATAGGCTTGCTCAGTAATATACTCCCGGAAACCTCCTTAATGAAGCTATTAAGTGCATAAATATCATATGTGCCAAATGGTGAAATTTAGTGATGATCTAACCCAATTTACTTGCTAACTAAATAAACCATGTGGAAGGAAACCAATAATTTATGCTGAGGACGACCACCGGACAAAAATCCTCACCTGCCTGAAAAAAGACCTTTTAAAAGAAGCAATTTATTTTACCTGGAGGCTAGGAAGTGAGGAACTTCTCCACACCAGCAAGCCATCATCAGCTTGTCCCCCTCTATTTCTTGAACTTGCCTTCTTGCAAATGCAAAGCACACACCGTGGGCCACGGACGCAGCCGGGCTTTGATTCGCTGCACCACTCGGCATGGAGTCTGGCAGTGGCTCCTTCTCAGGAGCGCTCTTCTGTTCAGAGTTGGGTGGGCTCTTGGCTGACCTGGCACCGGGGTCTGGGAGGCCAGGGAGGGCTGCTGGTGTGTGCAGTGTGGAGCTGGGGCCTGGAAGGCACCCCGCCAGCCTTACAACCTTGCTTATCTGACCCGTCACGCCTTCACTGGCAGCGGGTGGATGGAGCTCAAGCCCCTCATTCAGGAGCCCAGCTGAGGCGACTGCAAGGTAATGACCCATGACTGTGGCCACAGAGGGTGCTACGAGACAGGCCCTCCTTCCCTGTTACCCTCACCTGCTGCTCTCGCTTTTGCTTACTGCTCCAGCTCTGTCGGCGCCTTGACCCTTCCTTTCCAGCACCTGAGTGCCCCCAGCCCCCCAGTAACCACATGGCTGCACGGCTGCTCCCTCCCTCCATGGAGACCCATCTGCCAGCTCATCTTCTCTCCTCACCACCTCTGAAGAGGACGCCCAGGCCCGTCACCCCTCACCCTGCCTGGCATGGTCTCGTGTCCTGACACTTGTCACCTGTTGGTGACATACTTGATATGTATTCATTTACAGTCTCCCTTCCCACGACTGCAAATGCCACTGGAGCCAGGGGAGAGGGTGACCACTCGTTTTGTTCACTGTGGATCCCTAGCATCTGATTCAGTGTCCGGCACATGGTCGGTACTCATCACACTGGTTTTCTCGATAAATGGATGAATGAATAACGAGCAGCAGCCACGTAGAGCTCCCGCTGTGTGAGGACGCACACTCCACCTGCCTGGAAACAGCACCCCGCGGGGACCTGGCACAGGGGAAATGGGAGATCATAAGAGCTGGTGGGGTCCTCCCGTGGGAAGTGCAGGGTCCTCAAGCAGTCCCAGGAAGCGAGCTGACGGCGGGGGGGGGGGGGGGGGGAGGGCTGGGCAGGAAGTCGAGTCCAGCGGGGACCAGCCAGGTGAACCGGTTGCCGAGTGACTGGCTAGTGATGCTGGAGCCTGGCGAGCCGGGGCCAGAGGCCTGGAACTGGAGGCACAGGTGTGCAGGTAGGGACAGCGGCCTTGGAAGGCGGGACTGCCCTGAGAATGTGTGTGGTGAACAGGGAGAGGCCACGGACAGAGAGGCAACATGCACAAGGGGCTGAGGAAGACGTGCCCTCCAGGAGGGGAGCAGCGGCTCCCAGAAGCAGGACGGAGTCCAGGAGGGCTGGGGCCCAGCTGCAAAGGCAGAGCCAGCCAAGGGCTCTGTCAACCGAGTCACCGTCGCTCTGTGGCCAAGAAGGGTCAGAAGCATGGCTATCAGCCTGAACCAGAGGCTGTCGTGGTGACTGGTGGGTCTAAGTCAAACTGCAGCAAAGAGAAGACAGCATTAAGGGGAGAATGGAGACTGAGGGGACACTCTTTCCGGACTGCTGGATCTGTAGCAGTAAATCCTATTTACCAAGGGGAATCTGAAGGTCAAGTTTGCTCAAGTCGACCCAGGTCTGCCTGCCTTCACAGAGTGGCTGTGGTCATTCTGACAGTGATTTCCCAAGTACGTGGATGTGTTTGGAAGATGCTTTGTGGTGGCCCAGGGACATGGCACCAAGTGACACTCCCATAAGACAGGTGAGTACTGGCCTTTCCAACCATCGGTCCTGAGCACAGAAAGCAAAAGGACACCTGTAGGTGTGATGTCTCGGGAGCCTCTCTTCCACTTGCCAATCTTCCTCCCGCACAAAGATAGCAGCCTTGCAGACAGAGCACTGGCTGGACGCATCACATCACTGGGTTCTGTGAACGGATCCCCCAGCTCATCTGGTATCGCAGGCAAAGGAGGTTCATGTTTCTTTAAGGTGGTGATGTCAAGTTTCTCCTAAGAATGTGTTGTTAAAAAAAAAAAAGTGAGTCCATTAAAAAAAAACAAAACAGAAAGCTAATTAATTAGGTAATGTTAACTAACAGACGGCCTAGAGAGGGGGCCAGGCTGGGGGTGGGGGGTAGGTGGTGCAGGGTGGGACACCATGGCCACAGCCACAGCATGCTACAAAGACGATCTGGCAGTGCCCTGAACCTGGGATCCAGAGAAAGAGAGTTTGTGACAGCGACCATGGATAGTCTAGTTAGCATTCTACCGGGTCCAATAGTGTCCTCTCTCCTCTCCCCCCAAGTCACGTCTACTGGGAACCTCAGGGTGCGACCTTATTTGGAAATAGGGTCTTTGCATTATGTGATGAGTTAAGACAAAGTTGCTGCTGGAGTAGGGTGAATCTTAGCCCAATGACGGGTGTCCTCGTCAGAGGGAGATCTGGATGCGTAGACAGGCAAGGGAAGAAGGTCACGTGACAACAAGAGGCAGAAGGTGCAGTGACGTGCCTGCCAGCCACACCATGCTCAAGATGGCCAGCCGCCCCTAGCAGCGGGAAGGACCTGCCCCCAGCGGCTTGGAGGAAGCACGGCGGGACTGCCGACACCTTGAATTCAGACCGGCGGCCTCCAGGTCTGTGAGAGATCCAGTGTCTGTTGTTTTCAGCCACCGGGTTTGTGGTGCTTTGTTACAGCAGCTGCAACACACGTGTACAACCACTTACTGAAAACCGATCAATAGGTGAATTAACAATTAAGAAAAATGGCCTTCTGCAGCACACTGGTGAGCATTTGGACATCCCTAAGATTTCTTTCTCGCAAAGTGTTACTCTGGGTGAATCCTCCGGAAGCCATATGGTGAAAACACAAGATTCTGACCCAAGCCATGGGGGTCTTCACAATATTAAGCATATTTTATCTTAAAAGAAAAAGAAAACTACGGACCTTTGCATGACAAGTAGGTTTTTGCCGATGTGTATTTTTATTTCCAATAAAGTTGACGGGATCGGGCAGTAGGACAGGTGGCCTGACTTGGAATAATGATCCTTCTGGATGTATTCTTGTCTTGCTCTCATTTACAGCCTTCGAGGCATCAAAGCATATTTTCATAAAGCCGACCCTTCTATATGAAGGCAGATTTATCATTCAGATCCATCATTAATTTCCCAATGACGTTCTCGCTGGCCATAAAAAAGACGTAGAGCTCTTTACGAAAATTTTATTCCAGAGAAAGTGGTCTTGGAACATGGTTCACACCGACCTCTTTTAACTTCTGGCTCTCTGTGTTGTGATTATTAAGTAATAATGTCGCTTCCTGCCGACATCACTCTTCCCTCTTTGTACTTCAGGAAGCAAGCGGTGCCTTTTGGAGTGGAGGACAAGTCAGCACTGAGTCACTGCCTCATGCTCCTGGCTTGTCCCTGTGTGCCTGCTGAGATGGCGGTCTTACATCATCTTTTATGAGTACATCAACTTATTTGCAATTAAGTTTAGATTGTCTAATAAAATCTGGTGACATTTTAGCTTACAGTTTATGTCCCAGTAAAAGGCTCCAAATGTTATTGCCATAAGAATCCATGTGACAACTTGACATAAACCTTTTATTTCGGGCCGGACAGCTGACTGTGTGTTTAGAAATGGTAGGGCAGGGAGGTGGAGGCGACCAGAGGTCGTGACTGTTGGTGATCCCCGAGGCTTCGTTTTTACTGCCAAGTTCTCCATCTAGAACTCAGAACTCAGGAACAGGAGCCCTACCCTCCCTCCTTCTTTTCCCATCTAATGATCTATGCACGCATTTATTTTGCACTGTGGTAAGAGACGTAACATGAGCTCTACCCTCTGAACGCATCTTCCCGTGCGCAACACCCTGCCATTAACTATGGGCACAACTTTGGAGACAAAGCGGACCTCTGGAATGCATTCATCTGGCATGACTGAAACTTCATACCCACTGAGTAGAGACTCATCTCCCTCCTGCTCTAGTCCAGGACAACCACCATTCATTCCATCCTCTAATTCTATGAGCATGGCCATGTTAAAGTCCTCCTACAAGTGGAATCCTGCAGTGTTTGTCCGGCTCATTTCACTTAGCATAGGATCTTCCACGTCCCCCCGTGTAGTTGCAGGTGGCTCAATAACATTCTACCGCATGCACAAACCGCACTTTCTGTACCCGTTTGTCCACTGACAGACACGTGGGCTGTTTCACGTCTTGACAACCGAGAACAAGGCTTCAGTGAACATGGAGGGGCACCTGTCTCTTCAGATCCTGATTTCAGTTCTTTTGGATGAATACCCAGAAGTGGGATTGCCGGGTGGAAAGGGGTTGAGATGTCACTGGACATGAGCTTTGGGTCTGGGCAACAGCTGTGAGAGCTGAAGAAATCTCAGAGGGAGTCAGACACGCTGGCAGGATTGTCTCCGGTTCTCAGAAGGTCTCCGAACTCAGCTCAGGAAAGGTTACTTTTGTAACAGTCATACAGGCACCACATAGACACCTCGCTCAGGGGTTCTCTGCCGGGAGCGATCCCCTTGCCTGGGGACGGCTGTCTGGAGACAGGTTCTGGTTGTCACATCTTGAAGGAGGGTAGCAGGCACCTCCTGGGTGGGAGCCAGAGACGCGGCCACCCATCCTGTGATGCGCAGGACAGCCCCACCACAGGGAAGGATCCAGCCCCGAATGGTGACAGTCACCACGGCTGAGAAGTGCTGATGCCACTGAACTTCCGCAGTGACAAAGCCCTGACTTTTCAAGGTCCTGCCTAAGGGTCCTTTGTCTTTCCACCCAAATCATGTTTTTGCTCAGTCCTTGAAAATGATAAGCCTGCTGTACGAGAAATCACCGGGCAAGGTCACGGGGCCACCGGCTCCTGGGAAAGCACGTGGTGATTTTAGGAGAGGGGAAGTAGGAGAACAAAACAGGCAGCCAGGTGGGGGAAGGAGGAAAAAAGCCCCCACGATCTGCTTCAGTTTTCTGTTGAAAGAGAGGCACCTTCGAAGCAGTGACTTCATTTTCAAATAGGAGGCACATCTTTTGAGGAAAAATCACCCAGTGCCTTTGGAGTAGCATTCCAAAGGCCCTCAGGATTTATGACCCCAAACTATGCTAATAGGTGCTCTGGATGAACCTCTAGGTCTGACGTGGATGGAGTGTGGAATATTCCATGACTCTTACATCTTAAAAGCTTACAGGTTCCAGAAATGAAACCAGTTCATGCATAAAATATCCACTCCCAGAGCACGGTCATTTTCACGCTTGCCCTTGTGTGGGGATCTGGGTTATAAAGTACTGTGGTTAGACCCGAAAATCCTCAGCCGTGTGGAAAGAGGCCCCTCTATTTATAGTTCTCCTCGCGATGATTTACAGCATAGGCATTAATCTCCATCCGAATCCTGAGCCCCCAAACGCCTAAGGAGATATGCTAAACCCTTTTCCCCGTGGCATTCTTCCAGACAGAATTTAAGAGACACTAGAGGGTGGCACATTTATACTGAGTTTGCAGTTTCCTAAACATGAAGAAGATGAACGGCTCTCAGTTAAGGAACACGGGTCAGATAGGAGCTTGAAATTGAATATTTGAGCTGACACAGGAGAGAAATACAGAGAGTGGCTCCATGAAGTTTCTGGCATCTCTAAGCTTCATGAGACCCTGTGATTAGAAACAGATTTGAGGTCAGAAAGCATGGTCCTATTTGAATTAACAAAAAAGCCAAATTGCTCAGAGTGCTAGTTTTTGCGCCACATGTCTGGCTGCTAGGTCTGGAGGGGCTATGGTGACCTCTTCTGCAGGGTGGAGGCATCACGTGGGTGCCGGCCCTCGCCTCCCCTCTCCTGTCTGCTTTGGTAACTTGAGATTCCAAATAGATTTTGGTAGAGAAAAACACAAAACGACTCTTATTAATTCAAAGAAGGAGGGTCTGTTCGTGAGAAGTTGGAGTGAACTATTTAAAAAGAGAAAATCAACTTGTTTACTCTTGGAGGCAGAGGAAGCTTGGAGAGTGGACCTTGTTGTCAAACAGATTTGGTCAGATCTAAATGCCCATTCACCAGTCTGCGACCTTAACCCTGCTGAGTCTCCAGAGCTCACTGGGGCTGTTGCAGGGGAGGGTCTGGAGAGCAGCCCTCCATAAATGCACAGAGGAGGTGGGGGGATGGACGGCAAGTGAATGGAGGTCTTGGTCCCCCACCTTGGGTTCCTGTTGACCTTGTTAGGCCCTGAATCATTTAGACTTCTTGGGTAGCAAGCAACAGAAGCCACGAAGGAACTTACCAGATGGCTGTCGGATGGCTGGTATGTAGACAGAGTGGAGACAGATGCAGAAGAATTAGGCCCAGGAGCAGGAAGGAAACCAGGGAAGCCGCCTTCCAAGTGCAGAGCTGAGCTTTGGTGGGCATTACCACTGGAGGCAAGTTGATGGCCTTGGTGTTTTCCTGACCCAAGTCCCTCCAGCTTTGGGTGACCAGCCCGTTCCTTACGGGAGGGTAAAGTGCACTAGTTGAGAGGCCCTAAGCCTCAGCATGGCGTGGGCCGTGATGTCCCCAAGTAAATCCAGATGCCGGCAGCCAAAATGCTAAATGCCACAAGCCCCACATGGCCTGTGGTTCCTGCCCACCCTGTGGCTCAACGCTGCCCTCCTCTTATGGGCTTTTCACTGTAGTCACCAACCTCTGCCAGCTGGATAAGAAGGGACTGTCAGTTCCAAGTCAGCTGCCCCAGCTTGTTTATCTGAAGTCAGGATTTTGCAGAAGCATTGGCTGCCACCACAAATATTCCTGTCACCAGGCAGGCAGGCAGCAAGTGGCATACACTACTGTCTTAGGGAGTTTTAGAACCTTTCTAATGATGCACTCCAAAACTTGGTCTTAGATCTCAAAAGTTTCCAAGTTACTTAAGAACCAGAGTCCCCAGAAATACCGTGGGCAAACGTTCATTCCCAACGCCCTTGCAGGCAGGCCCTCTACGTGCGGGTGTGAATGAACGCTGAATAAATTATCAGCGTGTGTTAGCTCACGCAAATGCCCGGCTCCCCGTTTGTTCCCCTGTGTGCTGACGTCTTCAGTATTCTGCGGGAAAACTCTGTAGATCTATTTCAAAAGTATCTTATTCTGTAACATTATATGAAGAAATCGAGGGGAAAAAAAATACAGGCATATTGGCTAATTAAGAAAAAAACCCTACAAAACTAAGAGAAACAAACAGCCTCTGAATTTCAGACTTATGAAAGATTTATTCAGTGGCAAAGAAGACACAGAAGTCGGAAATGAACTTTGCAAAGTAATTCCTTTTGATCCCAGCAAAAGGCATTCGGAGGCCTTCAGGTAAACATCACCTTTGATGGGCAGGAAGTGAATTGTAAAGCAACATTATGCTTTTAAAGGAGACAAGGAGTGAATGAAAGTAGGTGGCTTGAAGGGCCTGTCGGAAAGCCTTCTGCGTGGATGATGGTCTTGGCAAGGGCGGTGGGGAGGTGGCTAGGAGGGTAAGATGTGACCACACGGCAAATGAGCAAAGCCAGAGGCAGCCAGGCCCAGAAAGGAGCTTCCTCCTTCTTAAAGAAACGTAAAATAATGCACATGTATTTAACAAGAGTGTTTGTGCCACTAATTTTGATAAAGATCTTTCAAATGACATTACAATGGAAACACACTCAAAGCAGACACCTCCTGGGAAAATGTCACTAGTTATGTTACACTTGCCTTCCGTTTTGCTCCAATGCTCTTAGGAAAATAGCTTTATCTTCGGTTCTCCCAGACTTGAAGGGTGCAGTTTCAGGGATAAAGGAGCATTGTTTTTTCTTTTTTGGTTGTAAATAAATTCTCTAGGGAGAGCTTGCGCTGTGGGAGCACAGCGGCTTTTCCAAGGTGTTTAGCCGGGTGCTGTTTCCAGGGCTGTATGTTTGCCTGTGTTCTCTTCTCTTTAGAGTTTTAAACCCCTGAGAGAGCAGACCAAGGTCCACGCCCAAGCTTACTGAGTGTTCAGAAGTAACAGCATAACACCTCTGACCAAAGAACCTGTAAACGGCCCCAGTCGCAAGTTAACACATAGATGGCTGATTCCCCCTAAGACTCGGTGTTCCTGGGTCCACACAGACCCAGTTGGAGACGATCTGATGGCTTCAGACACAGAAGGCTTGTCTGAGGGCTATTCTCAAGCGGGTGTTTTAGGGAGGAAGACACACCCTGCCCGTTTCAGTCCCCAGACACATCAGCGGTCAGTGCTACTGCAAACGCATTCCCCTCTTTCAAAGTTGTTGGGAGAGGTACTTTATAAATTCCTCATATGAAAAGAAAAGCAGAAAAATTTGAATGCGTCTCTTTGCTTTCATAAAAACCCTAAAACAGTTTCTTTTAACTCAAATGTCACTTCCGAAACCCTTCCCTTGAAATCTTGGGACACTATTTGGAAAGAAACAGCAAACCCCCTTCCTCTCCCTAGCTCATAAGAAGAAGGAAAATTCTGCCATATATTTGAAAGAAAAGGCTGGAATAGGTCTGTCTTTTCCCTGCTGGATTACAGAACAGCAGAGAAAGGTGAGCAAAGATTCAGAATAGTAATAAAGGTCGAGTCATCCCCCCAAAGAGGGCTCACAACTAATCTCAGCCTTTGTAATTGGAAAAATTGTGCATTTTGAAGATGTGCTTTGGAAGATCTGGAAAACAAGCCAGAACTGTTATGCGTGGGGCTATCCAGTGAGGCTGGTCCTCACCGTCCTCGGAAGTGGGAGGGGCGACAGGGAACGCTTCGGGCTTGCAACAAATGTTTACCGAATGCCAATGTGAACCAGTCCTGGGAACAGGCTTTGTGCACAGGCTGAGTTACTAGGAAAACTGGGGAGGGAGGAGGGCCACAGGATGCGAAAGGTAGAGAGAAGCCAGGCCGGGGTTCCACGGAGGTGGCGTCAGCAGGGCCCTCCGGGGCCACTAGGAGGGGTTTCTCAGACTGAGGCTCGCACATATCCACAGTGGTTAGTCACTGTCTTAGGGACAGCCGTCAGGCATCTCCCAGCCAGTGCAGGCAAGGGGATCCGGGAGCCTCTGGGCCCTCCCTGGAAACAGGCGCAGTAACAAGAGGCTAGAAGTAAAAGCGCACAGAAGCCAGAGGGAGTGGGGGCCTGGCTCAGAAATGGTGAAAGGGACGGGGGTGGGACTGGGGGTCTGGGTGGAGCACCCAGTGTCCTGTGCAGCAGGCAATGCAAACTAAAAGCCACAGTGCAGAAGGCTGGGTGCGCTCTCTGAGGGCTCCCAGGCTCTCAGCCACGTGCGCGCGGCCCCGTCCTTCTCCCCCTGTCACAGATGAGCACACTGAGGCTAGAGAGCGGAAATCAGCCGCTAAAGGGCGCTGATGGCCAGCTGTGCAATGCCAGTTGGGCTCACACAAAATCCACCTGCCCTGCACCCACTCCCCTGCCTCTCCACTTTGGCCAAATGTCCTTCTAGCCATTTTGTTAGAAGAACCTTTTGGCCAAAACCGCTTCCTCCCTACGATTAAACAGCTCCGCTAGCTCAGCTCTGCTACTCTGTATGCTTTGTGGAATCCTGGTTTGTTTGTTTGAATACATTCTTTTCTTCTGCGAGCACGACAGGCAAAGGCCCCTCTCTCCCCCAGCAGATGCGCGGGTATCGCTAAGTGACAGTGAGAAGTAATTAGCACCCCAAGTCCCCACTGCCTGCAACCTGTCTTCGGCGGTTCTCGCGTTCCCTGTCAAACGGCTCTGAAGCCCATGGATAATTCATGGTTACATTCTGCATGCCGGCAGAGACTCTACTCTGGCTGCTGCTGGAGAAAGGAGCTCGGCTTACAGGGCGAGGTGGCTTTCCTTCTCCAAGAGGGTCTGACTGACACACAGAAGTAACTGGCTGATGACCAGCTCCAACGGGTTCTTGGGAACGCACGGAGATGCCCGATAAACCGGCCCAAAGCAGCAGCCTGGGGAGAGCTGAGTAGGTTCTGGGGCCCCTCGTTTCTCCCTTAAATGCTCTGCTGGTAGCTTTGAGGGTTTATTCATTAGCCCAGGGAGTCTTTATGGAGCCCCACCGGAGGGATGCTGCCATCCTCAATAGTGGGCGGGCTGCTGAGGGCTTCCTTTTGATTCTTGTCGCAGGGAGGTGCCCACGGAGGCAGCTCAGGCCTCAGCTTCCCAGGCACGCGGGTGGGGGCAGGCTGCTGAGGGGCCTGGGGGGCCGCAGAGTGAGGCAAGTTCCCTGAGCTTCCATGAGGGCATCCAGTGTGGCCAGGAGGGAGATTCCAGGAAGGCAGGACATAAGGAGGAGGCCCGCAGGGGGAGCGGGCTCTGAGCTGACCTGGGCAATGCGCTGCCTCCTTGTATTTGATTTCTGGGATGGAGTCATTTCCTACTTTCAAAATTTTCCTCTCTAACACACACAGCACATACATCCATCACAACAGGGTCTCAGACGGCAAGTGGCCAAGCTCTCCTTGTGTCTGTGTGTGAGAGAGAGTGTGTGTGTGTGTGTGTGTGTGTGTGTAAGGGTATGCATATGCATGCTTGCATGAGCTGAGTGTGTGTGTGTCTGTCTGTCTGTGTGTGCATGATCAAGTGTGTATGTGTGCACCTGATCCTGTGCCTGTCCGTGTGTTCACACTTGCGTGTGTGAGCATGTGTGCTCAAGTGTATACGTTTAAGTGTGTGCATATGTGCATACGTGTGCCTTCACGTACACGTGACTGGGTATTTGAACGGCATGTATGTGTCTGTATGTATGCATGAGTGTGTACGTGTAAATGTATGAACATGTGCACACATAGTCGTGTGTGCAAGCGTGCTTCGCTGTGTGGGTGGCAGGTGTGTCTGTGTGAGCGTGTGTGCGTGTACATGCCTAGGTGTAGGCAGGCAGGCACGCACGCATTGAAGGCTGAGAATGTCTCTTCTGCTCGCCCATGTCCACCCCTGCAAATCTTACTGGAACTCAAGGGCAGCATGCTCCTGGCATCACTCACTTCTCTTAACTCACTTTCTTCCACCTTCACGAGACCTGGTGACTTTGAGACTTTCCTACGTGTGTGTCTGGTCTGGCCACCTCTTCCACAACTCCTGGGAGCCTTAGTGTCCTATATGATTTCCTCCCGCTCCCAGCCTCCACTGACAGATGCTAAGTCACAGAGTCTTGACTCTTCAGTGGATTTATTTTGGTTTTTAATTGAAGTATAACATACACACAGAAAAATAAATCATAAATGTACAGCTTGATAAGTTTTCACAAAGCAAACATACCCATGGGATTACACCCAAGTCTGGAGATAACACGCTGCCAGCCCCCTTGTGCCCCCTCCCAGGTACTAGTGCCCTCATCCCCAAAGATAACCTCCATTCAATGCTGAATGTGCCACATTAGTCTTGCCTTCTCTGAACTGTGTATAAAGGAAACCATACAGTAAGCTTGCTTTCTGTGTATGGCTTCTGTTTGTGAGATCCACCCTTCCATTGCTTGTAGTGGCATTTCCCCCTTGGAATCTCTGTATAGTATTCCTCCACATGCAAATACCAAACCAATATATCCATCTTACTCCTGACGGGCAATTGGACTGGTCCCAGACTTTGGCTATTTTGAACACTACTTCTACGTACGAATATCCTTACAAATCGCTTCTGGTGGATGCGCATAATGCGTTTCCACTGGGTATCTACCCAAGAGTGGGATTCTGAGTTCCCTCTAGTCTTTGCTCAGACTCTAGCAGGAGCCTGAAACCAGGTTTGCCTTGATCTACCCCAGCCTGCATTCCCCATGCCGCAGAGCACATCTCTAGGAACCCCAGCTCAGCTCCACTCAGCAACTCCCAAAGCGTCCCCCACTTGTGGCACAGAATAAACCTTCCAGATACTTCTTACGTGATACACTGCAGGATACGGTCACACACTCCTCCTGTGGAGGCTCATGCCTCTGTGCTGTGACGCCACGGCCCTCTCCGTTCATCTACTCCCTTGAATGCAGACTGCCCTCCTGGCTTGTTGTGGCCCATGTAATGCAGTGAGAGTGACTCCGAACTGAAGCCTCGAGAGGCCCCAATGCTTCACACCTCTTCCTGGGATGTGAAATGTCTAGAATGAAATGCCATGTGAAGAGAAGTCACGGCGTCCTGGCTAAACCCAGCTCTGGCCAAGCCCCCTAATCAGCCCAGGAGTCCCGAGTTTTCATGGGGTTATGACGCAGCAAGAGACTAACGGGTGGACCCCAGCTGCTGGCCTTCCCTGCTGGACAGGTCTTGCCCTCTCCCCTCAAGCTCTTGCCCTGCCTTCCAGTCTCACTCTAGTACCTGCCGACCCCCGTGGGTTTTGTCCTGGCTCTCCACCCTGATGTCACCTCTCCTTCACCAGAGCACTCAACACTGATCTTCACTTCTCTTAGGCCACTTGCCCGGCCTGGCATGCCACTGGCTGAGTGCCTACTTTTCCTCCAGAGCAGTCTTCTCCACAATGGGACAGTCATCATCATCCATGGCACCACTGCTTCTGGTAACAAAGTTCTCTCTCTGTCCGGGCATCTTCTCATAGGTCTTGTCACGGCGCTTCCTAGACATCATCTCATTCACTGTGTCCTCCCTCTAAAGGAGGCGCATCACTCTCCGGTGGCTGAGAAGACAGGGAGACACAGCTCCAAGATGCAGTGGGACTGAACTCGGGGGTCAGCTCCACAGCTATGGCGTTTCCTCTCGTGTCACTGCCTTACTTTGCATGGCATCCGGCCGGATACATGCGAGACACTCAAAATACTGGCTGAGTATAAACGAATTGGAGTTATTGGGCCCCTTAAGGGTAATGTGTTATCATGTCTGGGCACCTCCGGTGGGAAGTTATTTAAATCAACAAAGGACAACAAGAGTGGAAAACTATATGGTTTCCCAGTAAAACCTGCCTGGCATGCAACACACACTGCTTTGTTTCCTGATGAGCTGGGGGCTCGGAGCACTTCCCTGCTAGGGAGCACGGAGACGGTAGACCATGTTGCACACCACCTGTTTTTCAGCTCAGTTACCCCAGGAGGTTACTCTGGCGCCATCATTTTACACACATGGAAACCGAGGCTTGAGTGGTGACGCCATCCCACAGTCCATAACGGTAGGCGCCTGGCGTTCATCCTAGCTCTCCTTTGTGCTGTTTGCTTAGCAAATATTTATTGAGCCAATGCCACATGCTAAATTCAGACACAACGGGATCGACTCAACTCGGCTGGGACACCTTCATGCTCTCTGAGACGGACTCTCACGTTCTAGACATTCTTCAAGCTTGGCGTCACGGCATCCCCTGCTAAGCTGGGTTTTTGACTTCTAAGATCAGCCTCTCTGCAGGCACGCTGTCACCGTGTGAGGTAACACGTGGTTGGCTGCGGGTCATATAGGGCTTATTTCTTAGACTTCCAACTGTCAGTGGGGTTGGTACAACTTAAAGAGTTGCAAGTGTATTGTAAAGCTTTACCTAGATAAAAATTGAGTTGTTGTAACATATTCCCAATAGCTTCCTTCTCTGTCTTGCCACCTCTAGATAAATCTATTGTCTGAGTTTTCAGCAGTGAGTGACTGCCTCTTTCAGTTTGCAGTACTGTTTAACCACAACGAGTAGAAGGTAAATTATGTTGAAGTAATAATTCATAGTATGGTTGTTTTACCATTGGAAGGGTTTTATCTTCTTATTCTTTCTTAGATAAGCATCAATAAGGAAAAATGGGCAGTAAAACACCTCTCCTTAAGATTTTGCATGGCTGTATAACATGGGTCACATTCTCAATGAGCCTAAATAAAATTCCCTCCAGTTAATGTTCTTGCTCATTGGTTGTTATTTGGAAGAATAATGATGAGAATTTGAGAACTCTTTCAGATGGAACTTAAGAACCCACATTTAATATTTATGGTGTAGAAAGGCCTGCACTGGAAATTCCAAAGTCAGAGTGTGCGGAAGGGAGAAACTGATTCTGGGCACTGCTCAACCTGCTATAAATCTAATTGGATGCTTTTCTTTCATTGCCCATTTCATCAGGATGCAGGTTGAACCTGGAATAACGTGAATGCTTTACCCCACTTGCTGACTTAAACAATACATTTCATTTATTTTAAATATTCTATAGTTCAGTGCATAGACTTGGTGCTTATTTATGTTGTTCATTATGTCTCTTACTACGCACTTTCTAGCTCAGTGCAAGAAGGCTGAACTCCGAAGTCATGGGTTCAAATGCTAGTTCAGTTCCCTAAAAGCCCGTCACATCACTGACCGCGGGATGCTTCAGTTTCTTCATCTGTCAGATGGGGATTACAACAGTGTTGCATTCACAGGGTCGCTGTAAGGACTGAATGAGATAATGCAAGGGACAGCCTGCACTGCGCCCAGCCCGAAGCAGGTCCTGAATCACCCTGCTGTCATTGTTGCTGTTGTGTGCTGTGCACGAGGGTGACCGATGAGTGCGGATGGACAAAAGTATCTGGAGCATTACGGCCTAGAGAAGTTGTGATTTGCAGAAGAACTCGAGGATGGGTGGCATTCCTTAGACAAGAGGGGTGGGGACTAAAGTCACTTCAGTCCCAAGCATGGCGTGGGCAACAGCAGGGCAGGGGAGGCATCAGCTGGTCTGTGCACATGCTCATATGCATTTCTCTCTTGAAGAGGGAGGCTCACTTGTCTAAATGTGTGTGCACACTGTTTCCTGAGTCACGTGGCCCCGTTCTCCCTGCATTTTGAGTATGTCTCTCCATTCATCTGTGTTCTGGGCACAGGGCTCTGGCTGTGCACTGACTGCCGGTTCGGAGCATGCACAGTGCCTGCCGTGTGCTGGCGGAGGGGTCCCTGGTGGTACGCGGGGCAACCGTGGGCGCAGATGCAGTGAGGGTCTTGCAGAGAGCAGGCGGGGCTCGATTCTGGGGACTGGGGGTGGCGGTAATTCTGCTGTCAGCACCTGCTTGTTATTCATAGTAGAAAGCGAAATTCTGCAGAAATAAGACAAATGTTCCATGCAACTGCACAAGTTTTCTTGTCAAATTAAAAACACAAATGGTGTAGCAGCAGCTTAAATATTTTCTGCTTCTTTGTGTCACCTTTAACAAAAAGAAGAAGAGAAAACGGGGGGCAGGAGATGAACAGGGGGCATCCTGGCACAGGTGAGGCTAGGTTTGTTGGCTTCACAACATCAACAGATTCTGTTCCTGTGCCACGTGGAGGGCCGCCAGGAGACGTGTGACAGAGGGACAGGCTGCTTCTGAAAACCGTCTGTCGCAGCTTCTGAGAGCATTCCAGCACGGTCTGCTTCGTTGCACCTTTAGAGAACGTGTGCCGACCAGCACCTGGCCCTGGGCCCATCCGGAATATCCACGGCCCAGGTCTGTGCAGAGCACACAGAAGCCATGGGTTGTGTCCTGAGGCAGATGCCAGCCTCGCCTCCTGCAGGCGTCCGCCTGGGAGCAGGTATTCCAAGAGGAGAAGAACTTTCTGGAAACTGTCCCTCCCACTCCACTCAGGCCTGTGTATTCGGCACGCAGCGGTCAAGACACTTGAAGCAGGAAGGAACAGCTGCTGGAGTGGAGACGTCTGGAAGCCGCGGGGTGGGACAGCTGCCCCGAAACCAGGCAACGGAGGAAGCTGCTGGAATCTGCTGAGGAAGCCACTGCCGCAGCCTGTGCGGGAGGCCGACAGTGGGCGGGCCGGAGGGGGTAGGGCTGGAACATTCAGGAAGGCCCTGCCTTTGCTGCTGCTGGTGCTGCAGAAGTACAGGCAGTGGCTTACCTCCTGCCTTCTGCATTTCCCATGAGCGCCTCTCAGAGGCAGAATCCAAACCAGGCTCCTGCTGGAAAGGGATTCCGGAAAAGGTAATTCCCAGGGTCCGGCCCCGAGATAATGTGGCCCCGTTGTTGCAGGGAATGGGTGGCGTGAACGTCCACAGACCACAGCTGGCACAGTCCACTCGTGGCTACTCAGCGTCCACACCCACGTTCCACTGTGTTTAACTTCCAAGCGGCAAATCACAGAACCATCACCATATTTCTTCATCCGAAACGAGAAATGTTCTCCCCCATCCAGAAAAGAGACACGTTAGTCACATTGTTCAGTAAAAGTCACCCTTACATAGACTGTGGCCTAGAGTCTGAATTATTAGGTTTGCCATCATCAATATGCCTTCCATGAAGCAGCAGGGGATAGGGGGACCGGGGACCGAGACGGTGGTTAAGGAGATAAAATGTACAGAGTAAAGCAAACGGGAAAACATCTGTAGGTACTCGAGTCCTCACTTCTGCAACTGGTCACAAGGCCTCCTTGGTGTTTATAAATTCCTTCCTCGCCACCTGCCAGTCTCTGTTACTGCTGTTCTCAGCCATCCCCCCAGCTAGTGTGCTTTTACTAAAGCCTCAATCCCAAGCGACTGTGCCCTCAGCCATCTGGCCTGTTTGGGGTTTGCTTCTGGAAGTCGTAAGAGGGGCCCCGGAGGGCCTGCACTTCAGGTGTCCTGTCCCTGACCCGCCACGTTCCTCTAACAGAAGCATGCCTGGTGACCTTAGCCAGCACAGGAGGCCCTGCCCTTCACTCTGGAGGAAGGAGAGGCTCTCGATGGTCATGCTATAGCCTCAACCTCCACCATTTCTCCCTTGGAGACCAAAACCTCTAAATCCACCAAAGGTTGCAGGGATGGGAGTTAAACACCCCGTGTGTGGGCTGCTGGGTGTGTTAGTGACAGAAGCCACCTCCTCCTTAGTTCCCAGGTCCATGTACGCCGGCTGGGGGGTGGGGCACAGCAGCACACCCCGGCCACTGGTCCAGAGCTTAAACCGCAGTCTTGTGCACACCGCACGTTGGCAAGGTGGCATCTCCCACCAGCACCAAAACTGCCTCTTCAAAAAGCCATTCCCCGTTCTGCCTGAGAAGAAGACTTACCACATAGCTACAGGAATTCAGTCCCTGTGGTGCTGGGGGGGGGGGGAGGGGGGCAGACAGAGCAATGGAAAAGAACAGAGGGCTCAATGGTTAGACCCACTCAAATACGCCCCACTCAGCTGTACAAAGGTGCGAAAGCAATTCAGTGGAGGAGGGAGAGCCTTTCAGCAAACAGTGGTGGAGAGGTCGACACTCATGGGAACAAATGTTTCACCTCAACCTCACACCTGATTCTCAAATTCACTCACAATGGATCATGGATTTAACAGAAAACTGAAACCACACAACATGTAGGGAAAAAAACCAGAACAAAATCTTTGGGGTCCAGGGCTAGGTGAATAGTTCTTACACTTGATGCCCAAAACACGAGCCACAAAGACAAAAAAAAAAATACATCGGCCTCATCAAAATAAGAAACCTTTTGCTTTGCAAAAGTCCACGTGAAGAGGACGAAAAGGCAAGTTACAGACTAGAAGGAATATTTATGGACTATGTATCTGATAAAGGATCAGTATCTAGGATATATAAAGAATTCTTACAACTGAACAGTAAAAATCCTTAAACAGTCTAATTAGAAAACAGACAAAAGACAGATTTCACAGAAAGGACATACAGATGGCAACTAAGCCGACAAAACAATGGCCAACGTCATTAACCGTGATGAAAACGCAAATCCCAACCACAATGAGATACCACTACATACCTATCACAACAGCTAGAATTAAAAAAAAAAAAAAGCGATAACACGAAACACTGGCAAGGATGTGAAGAAACTGGGTCATTTGTGTCACTTGTGGGAACGTAAAATGGTACAGCCGTTCTGGAAAGCAGTTTCGCGGTTTCTCATAAAACTCAATGTGTAATTACCATACAACTTGATGATTGCTCTTGTGGGCATCTAGCCCAGAGAAATGAAAACTTATGTTCACATAAAAACCTGTACGTGAATGTTCATTCATAAATAAAGCAGCTTTCTTCATAATAACCCCAAGCTGGAAACAACTCTTATGGCCTTTGGTGGGTTAGTGGTCAAGCAAACTGTGGGTCACCAAGCCAGGAGAGCCTACGGGTAATCAGGAGGGATGGACCATGGATGTACACTTACTTGGATAAATACCTAGGGAATCGTGAGTGGAATAAAGCCCATCCCCAAAGGCTACATACTTTTGTAGGTATGAGTCCATTTATATGGCATTTTTGGGATAATGAAGTTAAAGAAAGAGAGAAAAGATTAGTAGTTGCCAGGCATTAGTGAGGGGCTGGGGGTAAGACTTGGATTTGGCTATAAAAGAGAAGTCTGAGGGGGTGCCTGGGTGGCTCGGTCGGTTAAGCGTCCAACTTCGTCTCAGGTCATGAACTCGCAGTTTGTGAGTTTGAGCCCCACATCAGGCTTTGTGCTGACAGCTCAGAGCCTGCAGCCTGGTTTGGATTCTGGGTCTCCCTCTCTCTCTGCCTCTCCCCTGCTCTTACTCTGTCTCTCTCTCTCTCTCTCTCTGTCTCTCTCAAAAATAAATAAACATTAACAAATATTTAAAAGAGTAGCCTGAGGATCCCTGGAATAGATCTACTCTCTATCCTGACTGTGGTGTGCATACGTGAACCGGCAGGTGGGATAAAGGTGCATAGGGCTAAACGCAGGAAAGCACACACACAGACATACACGAGTACAAGTCAGCTGCTAAAATCTGAACAAGACGGGTGAATTGTGTCAATGTGGGCTTCCTGGCGGTGACACTGCACTCTGGTTTTGCAGGATTTACCAGTGGAAGAAATGGATGAAGGCTACGGGGGGCCTGTCTGCATTATTTCTTACAAAAGCACGTAAATCTATCTCAAAATTAAAAACGAGAAAAAGGTGGTGAGGCAGCAGGAAAGAATGGTAAACTTCCAGAGTGGCTCCTGTGACTTGCTTCCTCTGCTCTAAAATGAGGTTCTCGGGAAGAACCACTGTTTGAGTAGGTATCTGCCTGCGGTATGAACGGATGATCGCGGTGCACTCACGTCACCTCGCCCAGAGTCCGGCCGCCACTCTGAGGGCTGGTGTGCTGTACCTCGAGTGCTGTCTGAAGTGAATACAAATATTTATAAAAGATTCCAGGTAATTAATGTGTATCTGAGAAATTACTGTGTGATAACTGTATGTTCTGCTACTTAATGCTTTACCTTATTGTTCGATGTTGCACGGTAATTTTATCATGTTATGTGACAATTTTGTGATTACTATATGATAGTTTTCTATCCTGCTACCTTAATGCGTTAACTTATTGCTTACATGTCTTACTTGGAGTTTTTTAAAATGAAAAAACTTTGTATGAAAATAATAGTGTGGGGATGCCTGGGTGGCTCAGTCAGTTAAGCGTCCGACTCTGGCTCAGGTCATGATCTCACAGTCCATGAGTTTGAGCCCCACGTTGGGCTCTGTGCTGACAGCTTGGAGCCTGGGGCCTGCTTCAGATTCTCTGCCTCTTTCTGTCTCTACCTCTTCCCAGCTTGCACTCTGTCTCTCTGTCTCAAAAATAAATAAACATTAAAAAAATAAAAAGAAAATAATCGTGTGCCTGGTGGCAATACAAATTGATATGATTTTCCTGGGAGTTAATGTGACAACATAACTCAAAAACAGAACTACAAAAAATTAAAACAAAACAACACAACTGTAGTCCAGCCTCCAACTTTTATGAATTTATCCTAAGAAAATAACTTGACAAGTGCGAAAAGATGTCTGTGTAAAGTTATTAACTAAAGTATTGTTCAGAACAGTCAACCAACAGACACAAGCAGAATGTCCAAAACAAGCAGAAAAAGACTGTTTAAGCCTCGGTGGGGTAGCATGATGTGAAGTAGCTGGAAAGGATACAGCCATTCAAAAACAATGCTGTGTTTCTATATTTACTACAGTGACAAACTGTTTCACACAAATTAGGTTGACATCACTGGGTTTCACACTAGTGTGCTGCATGAATCCATGCTTGCTTGTAAAATACCGAGGCTCTGTGTGTGCGTTTATGTAAGCTTACAAACGGGGCATCATCTGGGAGAAAAAAGACCCAAACCTTAACTGTGCTAATCTGTGTGGGAGATTCTGGCTAATGAGGCTTAAAAAAAAATTATCCCTTTGGGCATTTGTAATTATTTTCTGTAACGGTTACTTATATATGTAAAAATTATAAAGTCTCCTGAGTGATCACATTCTCAGAAATTTTATTTTATCATTTATAGTTTCCATTTTTAATAGATTTATTGCATGGAAAGATCTGCATAAAAACAGCACCATTTATTTCAGATCTGATTAAGAAAGACAGCTTAGTTCTGAGTACAGAATGAGCCATGATGCCAATACCTGGCAGAAAGTGTCAGGCCTGAGTGGTCAGGGGGGTGCCCTTGAAAAGACAGGGCTGGGGGTGTTCCTGAGAGCTGGACATTAACTAGGCCAAGAGGAAGGGCTTGACTGTGAGCTCTCTGAGGGGAGGGAACACTCCTCTGTTCACTTCTGGGTCCCCTGTACCTGGCCAGCATCTGTCACTCCAAAATATTTGTCGAGCAAAGAAACCGACTTTGTTAACTGAGGCAAGAGTTTTGTCTGCCTGTCTTATGCTGGACATCGTTCTTTGCGCTGCAGAAGCGGCTATGGACTGGGGAAGGGCGGGGGAGGGGGCACAGTCCTGGCTGCGAGTGGGGGCAGGTGGGGAATAAAGAGGTCAGCCGTAGACGGAAGCATGTGACAATGATCAGAGTCATGAAACGGAATGTGGGGGCACGGTAGGAAAGGAGACAGTCACACTCAGCCTGCCCTGAGTCACAGCCAGGCCTGGGCTGGCTGGAAGCAGCCACTTGCTCGAGAAGAGCGAATTCTAGAGTGGGGAGCCACAGAGGACACAGAAAGCCCCGACGGGAGGAGGGATGACGAATGCTGCAGGGTTTGGCAGTGTGGGCTTTGACGGACACATGGAGAGAGAGATGTTGTTCCAGGGGCTACAGGAGGCTATTGGAGGGTTTTTCAGAGAACTTTTAATTTTGGAAAGTTCTAGGTTTACAGAAGAGCGCCTTCATACTCCTTTCCCAGTTCTGCCCATAGTTAACATCCTGCAGTGCTATGGTAACTTGTCATAACTAAGAAACTGACATTGCCGTCAGTCTAACCGCACACTTCAACGTCTTTGCATCAGTGTCCTTCTGATCCAGGGTCCCATCTAGGACCCCACATTGCACTCAGTTGCCATGTTGCCTGAGGCTCCTCTGGGCCGTGCCTGAGACTCTTTGTTGTGGTGACCCTGGCAGTTCTGGGGAGCAGTGCTGGTGTTTCGTGGGATTTGTCCGGTGATTTTCTCATGGTTAGACTGGGGTTATGAGTTTTGGGGGAGAAAACCTAAGAGGTGGCGTATGCTATGAACATGACTTACCACTAATAAGGTGAAACCTGAAACTTGGTCAGGTGGTCAAAGAATGAGGGAGTTACAATGGGAACTGACATCCTTTAAACCGTGACGTCCTTTAAAGAGGTCGCTTGGGCCAAAGGAACAGCTAACGTGAGTGGGGGACCTGCAGGAAGAGGGGAGAGGTGTGCTGTTGGTGTTCTGGGCAGCAGGGGTGGACCAGCTGGGCCTGAAGGGCGATTCGTGCAGACACGGGGGGTGAGGCTGTGCAGGGGTCTGAATGCCAGGCTAGGAAGTTTGAGTTCTATCCCAGCAATTTCTAAATGCTGGCTTCAGAGCTCTGCCCTCAAACAGCACTGTACAGAGCATAGCAAAGACAATACAAAACCTAAAATGAATTCCCTGTGATGGATGGGAGACACCGAACCCGGTGGCACTGAAGACTTCCAAGACTCCCGGTCAGCCAAGGGCAAACCACTGGCAGAGCACAGCTATGGGCAAGGCGGGTGAGTGAGGGTGGGGGCCTGGGGGGTGGTCACACCTGACACGAGGGAGGCCCCTTCCTTCGTCCAGATGGGAAGGACCTGCGGCCGGGCCAGGTGGGCAGGGGTCTGCGTGTGTGCCTGCTGAGGGGGGGAGGGGCTTGGGGGTCACCAGCACTGGCAGGAATGAGCAGCCAGCCCGCCCTCCTCAGGCAGGAAGATATCAGGGTGTGGCCGAAGGCAAAGTGGGACAACAGCATTCCTGGTCTCCACTTCTCTTCCTCTGGACCTGGTCTCAGGGATAATCGGGGAGGACACTTGAGACCACGGAAGACACATAGGGGACCTAGCTTCATCTGGGCCTGGCCACTGGTGGCAGGGGTGTCCTTGAACTGAACTTGAGCAGCTGTCTCCCAGACCCACGTTTCTCCTTTGCTTGAGGGTTTTTGTGACATGGTAGACAGAGCAGGCTAATGACCACAAATGATTGCCCAAGAGGAAATCTTGTTTAATATTTAATACACAATAACAACTGCTAGCTGTAGGCCTCCTTCTCCCCACGGGCCGCGCGGGGATTATTGCTTGGGAAGTTCCAACTTAGTAATGAGAACGTGAGAATCCTGGCCCCCTTTGAAGGACCCTTCATCCCAGAGACAGTTGCTTCTCTGGCAGGAATCCAGGCCCTACGACTCTAAGAGGAACGCCTTCCCCGGGGGCTTCCTCCCTGCTCCTGACCCTGCCCTCAGTCCTCTTCCAGAAGCTGTCCCGACCTTCCAGGATTTCATAGTGCTTCACTCCACCTCACACATCAAACGCTAAGCACCTGCTTTGCGCTATGACAAAATCGGTCAGACCTCAGCTCTTAAGGAACGCACTGTCTTACCCTGGTCCTCACATCATCTGAATCAGAGACTTTGGGGTCAGGGTCTGGCTCTCCCCCCTTAACACACAGTGTGACCCAGCAGCTTGGATGGATGGCTGTCCCCCATACTGAACTCTTAGCATGTAATTTAACCCTCTTTTCAGGGATCTAGAACGTGTCTTAATTTGCACATGTATTTCCTCTCTCTTTAGATTGCTGTGCCCGGTTTACAGTAGGCACTGGTCTGTGTTTGCTGAATGGACGAATGCACGGATGGGTGATTAAACCTTCCCAGGCAGGGTGGGCATCACTGGGGGTAAGAGGCTAGTGATGTGTAGATCCTCGAGGCCGATGCTCAATGAGGCATACAGGCGTGTGGATCACGTGAATGGACACTGAGTCTCCGTGGCTCACGTGAATGGAACCCTTGGTCTAGCACGTGGGGTGGGGTTTGCATCCGCGAGGACTGGCTCTCAGCAAAGTGACGAACAATGATGAGAACAATGCCCTGCTGGGTGGAAGTTTCCGCATCAGGCACTTCACATGTCTTACTCTCCATTGCCTCACACTCCAGGGGAGCAGACCCTACAGCCCATCATACAGGTGCCAAGCGGAGACTCGGAGAGATCACACTTGTGGCTGTATCAGGACAACTACTAAAGACCCAGCGGCCAGAGGTCTGAATGTTAATAGAGGGACCTTAGCAGCCATGGCACTGAGCCTGGAGAGATCTGGGAGGCAGGCAATGCCGGTGCTCACAGTGGGGCAGACACCTTCTCCACGATGCATAAGCGTGGTCTGAGTGGTCTCGGTGCAGGGCTCCTGCCTGCTTCCCGGTGGACGTCGGGCAATGAAACAGCTAGACCCCGGCAACATCATCTCTCAGACCCTAGACTTTTCCAGGACCACATGACCTTTCTCTGTCCTTGTCCTGCTTCAAGTCAGGTCAACCATGCTGACTGAGCACCGCCGATGACTCATGTCTGTGAAGGAGACATGGCCATACCCTTGAGGAGCTCAGAGCCCAGGAACTGTCACTGTAACGGACTTCGCGGGGGCAGAGTCATATGTACACGCCAGACATCGGCTGGCTTTGCTCTCATTAAGATAATTGCCCTGCACTGTGCTAGCAATTAGGCCCCTCGGTGTGTGTGGGCACGTATGCCCCAATTAGTTATGTCCTTTACCTAATACAATGTTAATATTTGATAGCAGTCCTAAAAAATTAAACTTAAATAATTAGATAAACCGAATTAAGATAGCATAATATTACCAATCAGAATAACGTGGCTTCATAACCCAGTGCGAAGTCATACGAATCTACCAGTTAGCACGTCAGAGGGTAAGACCACATTCTTTATTGCTTTGCCTTAAATAATTTAAAGCTTCTCTATCCATGGGGTGCCTGGATGGCTCAGCTGGTTGAGCGTCCGACTCTTGATTTCGGCTCAGGTCATGATCTCGTGGTTTGTGGGTTCGAGCCCCACGTCAGGCTCTGCACTGACAATGTGGAGCCTGTTTGGGATTCTCTCCCTCTACCTACCTTTCCCCAAGCTCAAGCTGGTGCTCTCTCTCAAAATAAACTTAATGAAAAAAAAAAAACCAAAAAAACAAAAAACAACAACTCCTCCTTCTGGAGGAGGCCAGGTGTCGGCTGAGGAGTCGATGGTCTTGAACATAACCCTTCCAGTGCCCCGAGGAAAGGTGAGACCAGGATTTGCTGAGTGCAGCACTCTATGGGAGAAGTTCTAAGGTGAGAAGAAAAGATTCTATCCTCCAGAGGGGCAAGCCCTGTTACCACACAACAGCAGCAACCGTGCGCCACAAGGACAGGTGCAAGTACATGTGGAACAGAGTGAACTCAGATGTCTCCAAACTGCTGAGGAGGGAAACAAAATAGCTAAATGAGGACAATGAGATTACTCTCACCAAGATTCACGTCTTAGGTTTTCCGATTAAATTCCCAAGAATTTCATTAAGTAGGTCAAAAGTGCTAAGCATGAAACTTGGGTATGCTGCCACCAGGGGGCAGCATCCACTCATTTAAAAATACTTCGCGCAACACCTACTAAGTGCTGGGCATTCTGGGCAGACAGCAGGGCCCAGGGCAGAGGGAGGCCTTGGCAGCCTGTGTGGAGCTCACAGGCTGGTGCTTAGATCTTATAATCTGCGGGGAGAAACAATCTTAAATGACGCAATGTTAGTTAACAGAAAAGCTGCTTTATCTATCTCAAAGCTATAATTTTTACTACAATAGTCATGAAATACATGGAAGATAAATATTAAATAGTTCTCAAATGAGAAATAATATTATGTTTAGTTATAAAATGAAGTAGAGGTTTTCAAGTATCTTGAAGCTCTGCGCATCCAAAATTATGTGAGGAGGCCAAAACCATGAGTACCGAAAATAAAAAGCGCTTTTCTGTCTCAAGTGGAAATGGGCTGGGGCAGCCTTTCCACCTCGGGCCAGGCGTCCAGGGCTCCACAGAGAGCCGCCGGAGGAGCCCCAGCAGGGTGTTTCCCTGCCACTCAGCCCGGCGCCTGCACGGCCGTGTCACCAGTCGGCCACATGCGCAAACTTCTGCCTCCGCATCCCCGGTGGACCCCTTTCCTGTAGTCAGACCCTCCCAGGCTCACCCCCAGATGAAGGACTTCAACGGGGCTAAGCTGTTGCTGGGGTGCACGGGCCCCCAAGGAAGCTGGCGGCTGCGGCTTCTGAAACACGTCCCGTTCCGGCGCCGGTTTACCGCCTTCTGGTCAAGCAGTCCCCCTGAGCCACCAGCTCCCTCCGAGACCACTTTCAGCCCAAAGAAGGAAAATGAAGCCTCCTGGGGGCTACCGCTGCTGGCAATCAGAGGCCTGTGACTGTTGTTGCCCCCTTCAACCAGAAGGAGGCAGTCTCCCATTTCCCTTCCCCTGACAGTTCTGTAAGCCAGCCTTCCCCTGCTCTGAAAGTAGGGCGTTCCCGGAGACCTTTCCTAACCGAGCCCACGTGGTGGAGAGTGAAGCCATCAGCACGAATTTCCGTGGGAAAATTGTTCCCTCATAACCCCTCTTGGGCTTTTCTGATCCCTTAGAACACATCTTGCTAACAAGGTCACGACGTGCGGCGAGAGGAAGCGCGGGCGCTCACAGCTCTGCAGTGGGTGCTCAGTGTGCTTCCGGGAAAGGGGTTGGGGGCGCCGCTCTCGAGGCTGGGGGTGCCGAGCGCTGGGGGTGCGCAGCTGCCTCTGTAGGGCTTGCTGCAAAGCCAAGGCTGAGGGATATCTGTTTTTCACTTTTTTTTTTTAAAGCAGACGTCCTCTTTGGATTTCTTTCCGTTAGTGAAAACAGCCGCTGGCGTAGGTGTCCTGTGAAAGCGGTGTGGTAGGGCGGGAGCTTGCAGAGAGCGGGAAGACGCGCATTGCGTGTTGTAAAATCTTCGAGCATTTGGAAAGGAGCGCAAATAAACAGTCAAAAGTCACAATCCACCATCTGAGTGACAGCATTGTTATTTTGTTGTAATTCCTTCCAGTATTTTCCTGCAATGTTTATTATCGACTCGATACTTGCAATCATAGTCGGCAAAATTTTGAGTCGTGATTTTTAACTTCTCTTAAAATTTTATTTGCAGGTGGCTGAATTTCCTCAGCAAAATTATTTTAATGGCCACTAACTACTGCGTGGTTAGCAGCAATTTACATAACCATTCTCTGTCCTCTGTATCACTTCCATTTGTTTAGAAACGAGCGCAGTGGGGAGAACGTCATCCCCCTTTTCTATTTAAAACAACATCGGTTAGGTCAGATTTCCACATGTCTGATCACTGGGCCCAATGGAACAAAAATTTATAATAGCTATTCATGTGTATTGACTGACTCTATCCAAAAGCTTATTGTTCCCGTTTGCTGGTTTACCAGATGCTTCCAGAAATATATGACAATGCTAATTTCATTATACCATTGCCAGCACTAGGTATTTCCACTAGAGGCATTTTAATGCAATATGCAAAAGGGACCTGCTGCCGGTGTTAACTCCATTTTTTTGTGTGACAGTCAGGTGGAACATTCCACTCTTCTCTGGAGGGCAGAGCATTACATCTCCAAGGAGACCCCCAGTGGCAGCTCCTCTGTTCTCTAGCTCCTGCTGAGGCCAGCTCTGATCTGTTGGGACAGGCTTCCCATGTGTCAAACACCCCTGGCATCGTGGGTGTGCCTCTGTCATCATGTGGGTGCCACAGTGCTTCATCATAAGGCTATCTGCAGCCCAGGACCATCTCTGGGGAGCAGATGTTTTGTAATCGTCTACACTGGCCGGCACGGCACCGTGCATGCACCAGAGGCCCAATCCAACCTTACGACTAAACTAAAAATGACTAATGCATTGAGAAAGTCCTTCCACCATGAGGCCTCAACATCTGAAAGCTCATGAGTGGAACCAAGAATGAGAACACTGAGATCCTGGTTCTGGTTTTCTTCTATCTCTGATTCATGAATGAAGTGAATCATGTGGCCTTTCTGGCCTGGCTCATTTGAAGCAGGTGACAGGATCAAAGCCCCATTCACCCTGCTTTGGGGATTCAAACCGATGATCCTGTCCCTCCTGGGCTCCCAGGTGTAGGTTTAAATAGGATGTGTCTGCACCCCTGCCTTCCTCATGGGTCAGAAAGGAGGGGGAGGAAGCCATGGTCCTTGAGGATGTCCATGCAGGGTCCGTCAGGTTTATTCATTCATTCATTCAACAGGATTTTTTTTTTTTTTTTTTTTTAGGAATCTTACTCTGTGCCAGTAGGGAGCTGCATCTGCGAGTGAAGATAAAGGATGATCAGAAATGACCAGAATAGGGATGTTAAAAATACCGTTTTCAGAACTAGTTGATCAATCGCTACTGAGAATCAGTCACCTGCAAAGACCCATTAATAACACAAAGTGCTCCCCCCCCCGTTTCTCATTCAGCAGGTGTGGGTGAGGACGGAGACTGTGCATTTGTCACATGTTCTCAGGTGACACTGATGCTACTGGCTCAGGGACAACTTGAGAGCTGCTGCTTCTTTACATAGAAACTTGACCATCCGCCACGTGCGCTGCTAACTGCTTACTCCCGCTGCCTCCATTTCCAGAGCAACCTTATCAAGGAACTGTGGACTTCTGAACTTCTGAGAGGAGGACTGAGGACAAGACAGGTTGACGACATACTTCAGCTGACACGGCTGATGGGGGGCAGGGCTGGGTCTGGCCCGGCTCTGGTCTCTGGCTCTAAACCCGAGCTCTGGGCTGTTCATCCCCTGTGGACACCAAGCTGCTTTGCCTCAGCAGGAACCCCTGTCCTAGGTGATGGCTGCGCCCGAGTCTGCCCTCACCCACCAGCCTTCCTCTCCACACACAGCGGAGGTGGTCTCTATCAGTGTTCCCAGTTTCTGTTTCCGGTCCCTTCTTGCTGTTACTGCATTAAACACGCATCTTCCACAAATCAGTAAGAAAAATACAAGACTTTAGTTTTCTTTCATTGACATTCTTCCTTTCTTCGTGTAGATTCGTGTTTCTGACCTCTCCCATTATCCTTCTGCCTGGAGAACTTTTAACATTTCTTGCAGGGCAGGTCCATGGCAATGGATTCCCTCACATTTTATTCGTCTGAGATGTTACTGCTCCTTTATTTCTGGAAGACAATTGTTCTGGATATAGAAAGTGTTTTTCTCTTACCTTAAATGTTTAATTTTCCTTCTCTTTATGTTACCCTGGTTTCCAATAACTTCACTGTGACTCATATTCTTCATCCTCTGTAGGTGAGGTTTTTGTTTTTTGTTTGTCTTCTTCCCCCTCCCTCCTGTCTCACTTTGTCTTGTTCAATTTCTCTTTGTCTTTGTTTTTCTGTTGTTTGAATATGATACACCCAAGTGTGTTTTTTAGGGTATTTCTCGATTCTCTGGATCTCGGGTTTGGTGTCTGTCATTAATTCTGGAAAGGTCTTGGCCATTATTATTTCAAATACACCTGCTCTGTTGCTTCTCCTTGTATTCCAGTAACATACATTAAACCTTCTCACATTATCCCACAGTTCTGGATGCCATGTTCCCTGTGTGTATGTGTGTGTGTGTGTTTTCTTCTTGCATTTCAGTTTGGGAAGTTTATATTAACATCTGTTCAAGTGCACAGGTTCTTTCCTCAGCTTTGTCCAGTCTCTTGATGAGCCCAGCAAAGGCATTCTCATTTCCTTTATAGTGTTTGTGGTTTCTATGCTTCCTTTTGATTCCTTCTACATGTTTCCATCTCTGTTTATATTACCGTCTGTTCTTGCACGTGCTCTACTTTTTCTGTTAGAGTTCTTGGTGTATTAGCCAGAGTGGTTTTAAACTCCTGGTCTGATGATTTAGGGTGGGTAGTAGGAACCGGTAGAAGGAACAGAGGTGAACAGGCCTTAGGGTGAGGATACAGGTCATCGGGCTCCGAGCTGGGCTGTTCGATGTATGCCATGGCTGTAGGTGAGAGACTTCAAATTCCTCTAGTGTCCTTGTTTTTGTGGGTTCCCTTGAGCCTCAACTTCCCCAAATCTCTCCCCCCCGCCCCCCAGACAGCCTGTGTCTTGGGGCTCTTCGGGCTGTAACCTGGCTGTCACACTGGAGTCCCACTGGTGTGCTGCAGAGGGGTGGGGGCGACGGGGAGTGTTCTGCAACCTTCTGGGTAAACCTGTCTTTCAGTAGGCCACGAGGACAGCCTGTGACCTTTGCGAAGGATTCTCCAGTGGCAGGGCTTTCCCTGCCCTCTATTTCTTCTGGCTGCAGCTTTTCCCCCTGAGGACTGTTTTTTTCTGCCTTAGATGAGACAGAAAGGTCAGAATGACTTCCTGTTTCTGACATTTTCTCTGATTCCTTCAGCTTAAAATATTCCATCTGCCAGACTGAATAAGGGGCTGGATTTTGGGGCAGTGTGTCCTGAACCCCATTAGTGGTCGATTTACTCTGGAAACTCAGTTCCCCAGTGACTCCAAGGAAAGTCATTGATTTTCAGTCCATCCAGCTTTTTCTTACTGGTGTTGGGGAGATGATGTCCAGGCTTTTTATATGCAAAAACTTGAAAAAGAGAAGTCTCTTCTCTATAATTAAAAGGGCTAATTCCCACTTTCATGAATGTCTCAAAATATATCACCCATCATCTCCTTCAGATGATAATTCATGGGCTCAGAGAAACCCAATTTTTAGCATTTCCGAATGAGCTAGAGACTCATGGTTTTCTCCTAGGAAACACTGCATTTAGCTTGCACACTGATAGAGAGAGAGTGGATTCAGAACAGCACTCAGTTGGGGGAGAATTAAGGGGCAAAGACCACAGGAAGTTGGAATCACTTCTCGCTGGGTCACATATTTGAAACAATGTACTCAAATCAGCCCCAGTTATTTTCATATTATCTAACTGAATTGTTTCTAGCGGCTAGTTTCCATCCTCCCAGAGATGCTGTATTAAAACAGATCAACGCAAACCCATTTGAAAACTGTTGTACTTTCGCAACACTGAGATTAAGATACATTATCAAGCATGTACTAAAGATTTTCCTCCTTCCTTCTTCCCCTGCGGCAACCCCACCCTAGGATCTATACCAGAGCCCTTCTGCCAATGCTTGCAATCTGCAAATTACATGCAAGTTGTTAAAACGGCGCCTGGAGGCCCTTATCAGGCTGTTAAGGCTTCTACATGTTTTGTTTGGTTGAGAAGAATAAAGCAATTAAAATTGGGATGTGTTCTATCTACATATTTGATTTAATGTAACTTCTTGGATGCATCCTCAAAGTGAAAGGCTCTGTCTGTCCAACAGAGAGGAGAAAGGGGCAGGGTCCTTCCGGAAACCTCTACTCCTGGTGAGGGGTCAGACCTTTAACAGTTTGGAAGCTTCCCCCCAACCCCCTTCTCTGTACATCATGTGTTCTGTGGGAAGAAGTCTTCAACTGATTTATCTAAACAACTGTGTGAAGTAGGAGATCAAAGACTGTGGATCACAGGATATTAAGAACCTGGATGTTTCGGGGGAAAAAAAGGAGGCAACTTCATGTGTGGTGGATTTAAGGAAATGGACTCAGTGACAGCAGCACTTTCTTTTTTTAAAAATGCTTATTTATTTATTTTGAGAGACAGCGCGCGCACACACAGAGCAGGGGCAGAGAGAGAGAGGAAGAGAGAGAATCCCAAGCAGTGGTGGGACACCAGCTCCACACTGTGACTGAGGAGCCCAACATGGGCTCAATCCCATGAACCTCGACATCACCATACATGTTATGTAGCCGAAACCTAGAATCAGACACTTAAGTGACTGAGCCACCCAGGTGCCCCAACAGCAGTGTTTTCTGATTCGCAATTGGCCAGTGTGGATGTCCATGAGGAATTCATTAGGACCCCGCAGCTTCCAGACAGGAAGAATTTGTTCTGACTAATCATAATCTCTAATGGCATGCCAAACACACTTCCGCTGGTAAGTCACATGAAGTGTATTACCTTGAAAAAATCCAGAATCTTGGTGCACATCATTCCACCTGGTTCCCTAGGGCACACCTGAAGCCAATCTGCCCGTAGGCTTGCCAACGGATTCTCCGTGTTCCCCCCAACACCAAAATGGGTACACTAGCCAGGTGATTCCAGCAATGATTCAGACAGGGCAGCCATACATAGAAAGCCACACAGATTTTTATCTTGGAGATCTCTGACAAATGTGCTGTGGGAGGAAATAAGTGATCTGAATTATTACTGAATTTTCCACTCTTTTATTCAAATGCTGAATTGATGCACCCATTTGGATATCACATGAGCCTCAAATCAGACATGAAGGCTGGATGCTGGCCCCTACGACTAATGTCACCAACATTTTCTGTTTCTCTCTCTGCACTGGCTTTTCCCCAGAGTTTCAAAGGACAGGGCTCCTCTGTATCTCCAAAGCTCACAGAGTCTTTTCTTGACCATCTGCTATGGATGGTTGTGTCCAAAGGGAAATTTATTCTCTCTGTGTGATCTGGGAGATGGGTCTTCTGCTTTTAGACTCAAATTAGGAATTAAACCGTGGGCTTCCTGGAGTCTCAGGTCTTCATACTTGGACTGGAACTCTATGACCAGATTTCCTGGGTCTCCAGATTGCAGATGGCAGATTATGGGACATCTCAGTATCCATTATCACATAAGCCATAAATAAAGACGCTTATTATCTATTTTTATGTATCTATATATTCTACATCTATTCTGTATCTGTATCTATTACATATACACAACATACATATACATCTCCTAGGATATCTATCATCCACCCATCATCTATCTATCTACCTACCTACCCATCCATCCATCCATCCATCCATCCTATTGATTCTGTTTCTCTGGAGAACCCTGACCACTACAGTAATTATGGATAAATGAGGTCATAAGGATGAGGTCCTGATCAGATAGGATTGGTGGCCTTATAGGAACACAGAGATAGATCTCTCCTTCTCTCCACGTGCATGAACCGAGGAAAGGCCATGTGAGCACATGGGAGAAGGCAGACGTCTGGAAGCCAGGAAAAAGGACCCTGTCAGACGCTCATCATACTGGTACCCTGATCTTAGACCTCCATCCTCCAGAACTGTGAGAAAATAAATACCTGTTGTTTAAGCCAACCAGTTTGTGGTATTTTGCTATGGCATCCTGAGCCAACAAAGACCTGAGATGAAGCAGACCTGCTCCCTTCCCCATCATGGCACCTGGCATCTGCCCTTTATGGCACTGCTCACAATCTGTGAGCCCTCTGCACAGTCTGCTGAGGGCGGGCGGGCACAGGGGCTCTTTCCCACATCATTCATCTCTCTTGCTCCTTCCCTGCTTCTGTACAGCAGCACCAGATAGGTGAGCAAGCCACACTTACTCAACAGAAATAATTTGAGGCTGTCAGTCCTGTTTAGATGATATTAATACTTCCTATATTTGCATACGGCTGAACAATATTCCAAGCACCTGCATGGTCTGAGCAGATCCTTCCAAAAACTCTGTGAAACGGTAGGCAGGGCATGAGGGCATCTAGAGAGTGATGTCTCATTTCAGAGGGAGAACATTCAAAGCAGTTCAAACTCAGTTTTCTGCGTGAAGAGGGAGCTTTGAGGATCTGTTTCATAAATAATAGACAAACAAGGAGAGAGAGAGAAACAGGCAAAGGTACAAAGAGCAAAAGAAAAGGAGAAAGATACGAAAACAAGCAAGGTAGAACACACAGAAAAATGACAGAAACCGGCAGAGACGCAGAGACCACGGGACAGGCGACGAGGGCATTTGTAGCAGCACGGTGGGAAGTTCGGAACCTACAGTGTGAGCGAGCGGGGGACTGGCCCTTTCAGAACAGGGTACTTCAGGCCTCAGACTAGAATACAACCCCCAATAGCCATCTGTCTCCACAGCTGTCAACTCTATGGTGAAACAATGGCCTGAGGACTATGGCCTGAGTCACACCGTCTGCATGGGCTGAGTATCTCGTTAGCACTTAACGTCTAGAATGCCTACCTGAAGCCCTGATGCAGGGACAAAGGAAAAGGTTGGACTGAACATACTTCATGACCACAATGAGTCTGCATTAAATGGCTCTTTCTCTTAGGATAGTGGCCAACTGCAGGGAAGAAGATTTTGCAGATCAGATGATCTACTGTATCTGGGAGCGGAGACTGCTTGGGTTCATTCATCCAGGCTCCTCATGGACTGAACACATTCAGAATCTGTGTGTGTGTGTGTGTGTGTGTGCACGCACGCGTGAGCTTCAGGACATCCTCACATTTCCACACCCACTTCATGCGTCTCACTCTCTTTCTCCATTCCTGGGAAATAACTTTTTATCTGGCCTCATCAGACAATGAGCTAAATCATGGAGCTCAGACAGCTTCCCTGAATGTTTAGTACTCAGTGGATGCAGGCACACCCTCACCGCACAGAGACTTCTCCTTGTGACTAGTTGAAACCCCTTTTCTTCCCTCAGCTTGCCTTTCCAGAGTAATAATCTTATAAAGCCCACACAGCCAAAAAGTAGGCTTTTGGGAGGGAATCCGTGATCTGGATAATGGACAGCAAGGTGGCCCTTCTGATACCAATCAGGAGGACATCTGGATCTCTAAACTAGGACACTGTTTATGAGATCACCCACGTGTGTTCCCAATTCTTTTTGCTTTAAAAAATGAAGAGAATTTGATTTCTCTTTCTTCGGGCATATTTGCAAGTTATCCAAAAACAGAATATCTCTGCAAATTCTCTGTGCTGCCTATTCTGTGCCATAGTGTGTTCAGGAAATGGGTCTGATGATGGGCTGCCATTGACATAATGTAGGCGTGGCCAGTGGGAAGGAAACCCAGGCATAAACAGCCCCTGCCTGCTGACAGGATTGGAAAGATGCTCCAAGTGAGTGGCGACAAGCCATTTAAACTTTTTGCTTCTTAAACTAGAGCTTGAATTTAAAAGTGAAGTGGACGCAAGAAATCCATTAAGCCAGATCATTACTGAACTCCAGTCAAGACCATCCAACTTTGGTCATCAGGTCTGGTTGTGGTTAGCGTGAAAAGTAAAATAAAGTCTGGCTACTCCTCCTTTCTGCCTACATTAATCTCAATTACCGGGTAAGTTTAAAAACAATCCTTCCAGTGGTGATAGAAATGGACTTAAGGGTAAAAGATTTAAGGTGAGAACGGTCACAAGGACGTCTTGACAAGCCCACAAGCCCCGGACCTCTTTGTTCTGAGGGTTAAAAGGAACTATCCTTAGAAACCTGCACTGGAGGCGGCATGGCTCCCCGAGAGGACCACGGGGGAGGGTCACAGGGACCACAGCAACAGAGGCAGCACGCGGACTGTTGGGCTAATTAATAACGATGACTGTGAAAGGTCATCAGTAAAGAAGTGAAGAAACGAGGAAACTAATATTTAAACGCCCCACAACGTGTGATGCTTAATTCGGAGAGCAAAGTCCAAGCCTGCAAGCAATACATTGCACATTAAATGCAGTGCAATTGGAACAGGACTCAGTGGGTATTTCACTTTGCCTTGGTCTTAGGTTAAGTAATTAAAATCAGCATCAGGTTCTGCCTGGAAGCTAGGGCAGCTGAGCAACGGCTAATTGTTACAGCAGCAAAATTAGCAGATGATCAAAGAAAATTTCAGAATTTCTTGCCAGAATGAATACGCATGAAATTCTATCCTCTAGTCCAACAAAATGCATACAGGATAGAATTAAATTTAGCTAATTAAATTAAGTGTGAATTAACCCACAGTTTTGATTTAGTAGACCGTATGAACATATACGGAGCACTTGTCATAAAATTGTAGAAGGTGTATGTTGTCAGGACCCTGTTGGCTGGTCTAGTCCCACCAAGTGGCTCGCTCCCTTGATGTTAACTCCTTAGACATATCATTGTCCACTCTGCTTAAAACCCCCCAGAGGCAGGGACCTCACCACTGCTGCCTCTGACTCTGAAATGGAGGTGGGAAATTTACACATTATGTTGAGTTGCGACGCAATAAGAAGGAAGGGCAGGATATGGCCACTCTCACAGCACCGTGGTGCGGCAAGGGGCTGAGGAGTGGCAGACCTCGTTTTTGGAAGGGTGGCTTTTCCAGCAGCGGCTGGCTTCCTTTCCTTTGCTTTCATCGAGGAGGCTGAGCTCATGCCGAAGAGTTAGGAGTTGTGAACGCTGGATGTCCTGGAGAGTTTGTTGAGTGATCTGGACCACTGTAGAGTCTCCTACCTCATCATGTCCCATTGATTCTGCCACTGCTCTCGTAAGTTGTACCTGCTCAGCATGTGGAGGGTAGACGCTTAAACACTTTTTTTTTTTATCATCAAGGATTACTTAGTAAAAAATAACATGCACAAAGCTGAAGCATTTAATTCAGTGAGGTTTGTCCATTGCACACACTCAGGTAATCATCACCCAGAACAAGATGGGGGCCAATTTATCATCCCCTAAAACTTCCCTAGTCCTCTTTCCAGCTGATCCCCTTGAAAAGGCAAGCACTTTGTGATTTCTGTCATTATAGCTTTACTCTTAGATCTCATATCAGTGGCATCATATAGAATACATTTGTTTGTATCTTTTTTTGTAATCCATCCATGGCTTATTGTGTTTTAGCAACAGTTTACACCTTTTTATCAACAGGTAGCATTTCACTTTATGAACATACCTCAATTCGTTCATCCATTCACCTGTTGACATTTGGATTCTTATTATAGACATCTGGATTATTTCCAGTTATGGGCTATTATAACGAAGGTCATT
Source organism: Acinonyx jubatus (assembly GCF_027475565.1). NCBI lineage: Eukaryota > Metazoa > Chordata > Mammalia > Carnivora > Felidae > Acinonyx > Acinonyx jubatus. Next base: position 3,426,521 of record NC_069388.1, on the reverse strand, counting down.
ATGAACCTTCTCGTACAAGTCTTTTTGCGGACACATACTTTCATTTTTCTTGGGTAAATACCTAGGGGTGGAATTGCTGGGTTACAGAGGAGTTAATTTAACTTGATACAGAACTACCAGTCGTCCAAAGTACTATTCTACAGTGTATGAGACACTCCACATCCTTGCCAGCACTAAGCATTGTCAGGAATTTTGACTTCAGTCTTTCCAACGCTTGTGAAGCGGTATTCACTTCTAATATGAATTTCCCTAGTAACTAATGGTGTTAAACTCCCTTTCATATTTAACATGAAATGATAAATGTCTAATTAATAAAGCAATTTATTTATCCTCTTGTGAAGTGCCTGTTCAAGTCTTTTCCCATTTTAATTGGGGCATTTGTCTTTTTATTATTGACTTGTTGGAATTATTTAACCATTCTGTATACAAGTCCTTTCTTAGATAAAAGTGTTGTGAATAGTTTCTCCCTTTCTGTGGTTGTGTATTTATTTCTCTAATGGTGTCTTTTAAACAGCACAGGTTTTTTTTTATGAATCCCATTTAATCTTTATTTTCCTTGTTTGCTTTTTACACATTTTGTCTGAAAAATCTTGGCCTACCTTAAGGTTGTGAGAATATCCTGTTTTCTTCTAGAAGATATATGGTTCTAGCTTTTACATTTAGGTCTATAATCCATCATTATCATTATCTGGTATGGAGCAACATGGAGTCAAAAATTCATTCCTTCCCCCCAAACAACTATACAGTCGTTTCACATTTACTTAACACATTTTTCTTTCCCCACTGAATTGACTTCATGCCGCTCTCAAAAAATCAATGTAGTGGTCTTCTTCAGGACTTTTCGTTCTGCTTCCTTGATGTGCATTCTATTCACATCATTTTAATACTTGTTTTCCTTATTATTCAGTTGAACTACTTTTTATATTTCCTTGTGATATATTCTTTGACACATGCATCATTTGGTTGTATTTTGCTTAATTTCCAGCCATTTTGAGATTTATTATTATTATTGTTTTTAGATGTCATTGTTTTATTAGTTCACACTATTTTGGTCAGAGGCATAGTCTGTATATTTCAGGTCTTTTGATGTCTGCAGAGATTTGTTTTTACGACCTGTCATTTTTTTCCTATCTTGGTGAATGTTCAATGTGTATTAGAATACTCATGTTTATTGGTAGTGCTGAGCAAATGTTTTACATCCTTATACATTTGTGTTTTTGTTCTAGTAAGTACTAAGAAATGTTAAAATCTCAAACTAAGACTGGATTCATCTGTTTTTCTCATCTCTCTGCCAATTTTTACGTACATTTTCTCAACCTCTTGTTATTTGCATAACGCTCAAGATTGCTGTATCTTCTCCATAAACTGACCCTTGAATAATTATGAAACTGCCTTCTTGGTCTCTAGTAACACGACTTGTCTTAAAGTATTTTTTCTGTGTGATTTTGTTATGCTTACTTTTTGCCTGACGCATCTTTTTCCACTCATTTACTTTCAACCTGTAGGTCTGCATTTAGATTTCTGGTCAACAACACACAGTTGGGTCTTGATTTCCACCGCACCCCCTAAAATCTGACAATCTCTCTTCTAATGCAATATTCTGTCTACTAACTTTTAATATAGCTGTCAGTATACTTGGATTTAATAAGCCTTCCATTTTGTCATTTTTTTCTACTTGTTGCATGCATTCTTTGTTGTTTTCTTTCTTTTGTTGGGTTAACTGAATATCGTAGTATTCCTCCCCAACCTTTTTTAGTTATATCTTTCATATTTACTTTAGCGGTGCTCTACATGTTACAATATTCATCTTTAAGCCATCACAGACTGTCTCCAGTAATATTTTATCACTTCACGAACAATGTAAACATAGCCATATAATTCCATCTATTTCCCATCATGCTCTGTGCTTTCATTATCATTTTATTTTACTTCGGTGTATGTTACCAGCTTTTCAATACTGTATTACCTGTGCTTTAAACAGTCAAGAGTCTGGTATAATTTCCTATAATCCTAAATAATGTCCCCTAGACTATTATTTTTGGCAGTGCATTTTTGCTAGATATGGATTATTTCAGCTTTTATCTGAAAAGAGCTTCCATATTTCTTGATTTTGAACTGTGGCCCTCCATGGCTTCTGTTGAGATGTCAGCCTCCATGCTTGTCAGTGTTTAACTGTATATAATATCTTCTACCCTGTGAATACTTTTAAGACTCCCTACCTTTGAGTTCAGCAGTTGGATTATGGTGTGCCTGGATATAGTTTCCTTCCTATCCATACCGCTCCGTATTAGCTGAGATTCTTGAATCTCCCGGTTGATGTCCTTCACCACTTTTTAGTAACTGCCAACTCTGATTTCAAACACTTTTCTATTAGCCTATTTTGTATTCACCCATAGTTCTATGGCATTCTCCTTCATTTTTAAAAATTGCTCTTTTTTCCATTTTGTGTTTCAGTGTGTAGAGTTCATAATATCCTCTAGCTGGTCTTTTCTTCTGCTGTGTCCAGTCCTTTTAAGCCTGTGGAATGAACTATTAATATCTTATATGATGTTTTTCAGTTATTGCATTTCTGTTATTTAAGGTTTTCCTTTTTCTGCAAAAATTTCCTATTTGCATGTTGTCCATTTTTTTAACATGTTGTCCACCTTATGCTAGATTTTGTTTAAAATATTTTTTAAGTGATCTCTATGCCCAAGGTGGGTTTTGAACTCATGACCCTGAGGATCAAGAGTCTCACGCTCCACTGACCAAGCCAGCCAGGCACCCCCATTTTATGTTAGATTTTTGAGCTCACTTGTCAGAGCTGTATTAAAGTCCTTGTCTGCTATGCAACAGCAGGCCATCTATTGCACTGTTCCAATGACTGTTTCCTTTTGTTAATGGGTCCTCTTTTCCTCCTTTTTCTAGGTCTCATAGTTTTTATTCATGTGCCAGCTATCATATGTAAAAGAACAGTTAACACCAAATAAACAGTATTTGTCCCTTCAATCTCTTTTTTTGTCAGGATGCTGGTGTGGGGGCAGGATAGGCTAATTTGTGGTGGGACTGGGTCAGGGCTCTGAGAGGGTTCCTCACATTAGGGACATTTGTTCAGTTAGGTTTCATTTATTCTCCCTTCTCTCGTGGATCTTTAAGAACTGTGATGCTGTGGGACATCTATCTTGTTCTCATTGTTTATACGCTATCAACAGTCTCTTGTGACTTCCTACATATGTATGCCAGTATTTTCTATTATCTTTATTATTATAGTGAAGATTTTATCAATCGCAACAGTGTTTTTCATCAACGTTAAGCAATTAAGCTGTAACATAAATACATGAATAGGCTGCGTTTCTCCGAGAGAATTGTGGGGACGGGGCTTGGAACTTGAGGGCTGTGTGCAGTATCGTGCTGATTATTTCTTACTGAACAAGGTAAAAATTTATGTCAGGGACTGTTGGATGCCAGCTGGTTTCCATATCTACTCAAAAATTTACACTCAACATGAGGAAGCCATATCTATCACTCTGCTGTCAACCTGAGCAGTTTTGAGGCCAGCTGTGAGTCACACAGTAAGGTCCAAACAACCATCCAGTGAAGCTTTAAGTGAACTGAGGTTCTGGCGAAGAGTCTCAGGGCACAGCGAGGGACCCATGGCAGCTTCTGGTATGTGAGGATTAAATAGGAAGCCACATGCAGGTCATATGGATTTCAGGGGTACGAGACAATAGGTTGGGGGTAGCTGAGGTGGCTATGAGACTGGGCTTTGTTCTAAGACTATCTAAGGGGTGAAATCCATTCACAAGGCATTTACTGAGCACCTACTACATTTCAGACTCTGGCTCAGAATAAAGTAATATAAGATCAGGTTACTGAACACCAGTGGTTTCCTCAGGAACTTTGCTAAATGTTGTATGTGCATTATCTCAATGGACCTTCACCACAACCCCATGAGACAGGGACCGCCCTTATGCCTGCCTTATAGGCTTAGAGACTTCTACAGGGTAAGTGACTTTCTGAAGTTTACAAAGCTAGTAGCACACAGTGGAGGTAGGCTTTGCCTGAATTCAGAAGAATTCTAGTTTACAGACGAAGACACTGAGACCCCGTGGCAGGTGCTATCCATTAGACCACGTACTTCATGTAGGCACTGAGGGCGCTGGCTCCATTCTACCTCCCTGTACGCCATGCCTAATGCAATGTCTGGCACGCCATAAGGTCCCAATAAGCATATGAAGGAAGAAATCAAGTTATTAATGAATGCTAGGCACCAGGGACACTAGAATGAGTCATCAGGCTTCTGTCCACTCCCTGCTCTGGTATCACCGGGGAGATGAGGACCTCGGAGGATGTCGGAGACATCTGGGTACTGTGTGTATCCTTGTCACATCCTGTTCCCTTTGCTGTCTCTCCCATGAGACTCAAGTTCCCGAAGGTGGGTCTGTATTTATCCATTTTTTTATTCTCATCGGACACAGCAAGAAACTCAATAGATGGCCGGGGGGGCGGGGGGGGGGCGGGAGGTCAAACGGAAGAAGCAGGTGGTGATGTCTGAGGATAAATTGGACAGGGTTTTGCCTGCTGCTAAAGAGGGAGTGTGTTTGTCTAGTCCGAGGAATCAGATGCTGCTGACATCACACGCACTGAAGAGCACACAGTCTTAGCGAGACTAAGTGAATCCAAGAGAAGACAAGAAGGGGGATGTGGGGAGGAGGAGAGAGAAGAGAAGAAGATGGAAGGAAGGAGGCAGAGAGAAAACCAGCCATGTCTGAACACCAACCCCTCTGGGTTTCCCGTTTACAAATTCATGAATTCTCTAGTTTGTTTCCTCCACTTTCAGTTTGGTTTCCATTTAACAACTGAAAGGATTTTGACTAAAATTGATAAGCTTCTGTTCAGTGACTGTGTTAACCTATTTTTTTTTTTTTTTTTGCATCTGTTTAAAGCAGTAGTTGGCTAACTGAAACCAACGTGCCGAATCTGGATCACCGTTCTGGGCACCCCAGGAGCTAAGAATAATAATGGTCACTGCATTTTAAGGGACACCGGGGTGGCTCAGTTAAGTGTCCAACTTCAGCTCAGGTCATAATCTCACGGTGTGTGAGTTCGAGTCCTATATCAGGCTCTGTGCTGACAACTGGAGTCTGGAACCTCCTTCCGATTCTGTGTCTTCCTCTCTCTCTGCCACTCCCCTGCTCATGCTCTGTCTCCCTCTCTCTCTCTCAAAAATTAACAGATATTTAAATTAAAAAAAATGGTTACTGCATTTTTAAATTGTTGAAAAATAAAGGAGAATATTCATGATGTAAAAATTGTATAAAATTCAGATTTCAGTGTCCCAAATAAAGTTCTAGTGGCTGGCACACAACCATGGCCATCCACTTCTGTACTGTCGATGGTACTTATGCTCCAATGAGACAGAGTTGAGAAGTCTGACACCATACAGCCCACAAAGCATAAACTATCTACTGTCTGGCCCTTTATGGAAAATGCTGGCTGACCCTCGTCTAGAGCATCTAAGGCAGAGAGCACTGACAACTAGGGATCATTAAGGATATGACCTGTACCAGGGAAATGAGAGGGGGCAGAAGGCCCTATGGCTATCCCAGGATGGCCCCTCTATCCCTTGGGGGGTTAACCTCCAAGTTTCTCTTTCCCTCATCTTCTTTTGTCTCTCCTCATTTAAAAAAAATTTTTTTAATGTTTATTTGAGAGAGAGAGAGAAAGAGAGAGAGAGAGAGAGAATGTGTTGAGTGGGGGAGGGGCAGAGAGAGAGGGAGACACAGAATCTGAAGCAGGCTCCGGGCTCTGAGGGGTTAGCACGGAGCCTGATGTGGGGCTTGAACTCACAGACTGTGAGACCATGACCTGAGCCGAAGTCGGATGCTTAATCGACTGAGCCATCTAGGCGCTCCTGGTCTCTCCTCATTTTGATGCCAGTGTGTTTCAAGCTTTTCTGGGCATTCGTGACTGGAAAGAGCACTGGACTGAGGGGCCACAACCTACGTGACCCTAGGCTACCACCCCACCTCTTGATCTCCAACCACCTCATTAGTGAGTTGGGTTGTATCATAAAGTTTACTTCATAGGTTGATTCCAGTGATTACGTGAAATCAGGCCACACATACGGTCTACAGACAGTCACAAATGCTCTCTTCACTCTCATGGTGAGAACTGAATGAAATACATTTTGGAAAAGCACTGAGACACACAGCTGAAGGAAAATACATTTTACTTTTTTATTTAGAGAGAGAGAGAGCAGGAGTGGGGGAAAGGGGCCGGAGGGAGAGGGAGAGGGAGAGGGAGAGAGAGAATGAATCCCAAGCAGGTGTCACACTCAGCATGGAGCCCAATGTGGGGCTCGACCCTACCTAGGATCATGATCTGAGCCAAAATCAAGAGTTGGAAAGAGCTGGACGCTCAAAAGACTGAACCACCCAGGCACCCCAGGACAATCCATTTTAATGTTGTAGTAATGACATGATCAGTTAGAAACCAAATGACCCTGGATTCATTATATCCCTCCACCTTGGATTGTCTAATTTTATACCAAAAGCTAATCCAGACACTTGGAAAAATTGAGATTAGTACAAAAATATCAACAGTGAAAATTAAGGCTCCCCTGGGTCCTCCTTACACATTCTTCCCAAAGGCACTCTGTCAACCTCAGATTGCACATCGCCAGTAAATGTAGTGTTGTGTGCTTGTGTGTATGAACTCACATCCAGTCCTTTATTTATTTATTTTGAGAGAGAAAGAGAGAGAGAGAGAGAGAGAGAGAGAGAGAGAATATGAATACGCATGGGGTAGGGGCAGAGAGAGAGGGAGACAGAGAATCCCAGACAGGCTGCATACTGTCAGCACAGAGCCCAAAGTGGGGCTCGAACTCACGAACCATGAGCTCATGACCCAAGCCAAAATCAAGAGCCGAACGCTTAACGGACTGAGCCACCCAGGCCCAGTCCCTTTTATGTACACCCCCCCCATACCAATGTGGATGTACCCAAACACTCTGGTTTACTTTAAAAACACACACTTTCACAGTCACCGGAGATACGTTCAAGAATATTTAAAGCAGCACTATTTGTAATAGCCAAAAATTGGAAAGAACCCAGATATCTATCAGTAGGAGAATGAGTACATAAATTGTAGCATATTTATACAACAGAATTATTTTCCACTAATGAGCATTCACAAACTATAGCTGTAAGTAACAATGTGGACAACTCTCCTAGACATACCCCTGATGGAAAGAATCCAAACATGAAAGGGCAGGTGGTTCCAGCACTAATCTCTGATGTCAGAAGTCAGGATGGTGGTCACCCTGGGTGTGAGGGAGACAGAGAGAGCGGGAGGGGGCTCTGGTGTATTGTAATACTTTGACACTTGATATGGATGTTGGGTACCACTGTGTGTGCACTTTGTGCAAATTCATCACCACTTATGGTTTTGTGCACATTGCTGTACGATTTTATCAAATAAAATTCATACTGCAAGTTAAAAAAAAAAAACACCTTATCTTGGAAATTGAATTCAGACCACATGGATTGACTTCCTTCTCCTTCTTACCTGTGGAGACCTGTTCTGTACAGGTGCACTTTCTTCTCGTCCCTGTCCCTCTGACGCACAACGAGGTTGTTCCCAGCTACTTGCTATTGGATGTTATTTTCCAAGATACTTTCTAATCACCCTTCTACACTGAAGCGGGTTGTTATGAACACAGAGGATACCCTGTTGCACAGAATCACTTCTGCCCGGGAGACACCACCAGGCAGGTCGGCCTGTTTCAGATCACCACGCAGGTGAGCAGGGCCCTGACCCATCCTGAACTTGCACAGGCATCATGCGGGCAAACACACTGCCTGCAAGGCTGCATTGCTGCTCTTGGGTATTCCCAAGGCAGGGTGCCGGCATTTGCATTTTCTCCTTGCCATGAATGCCCAAGTGTTCTGAATATTAATGAAACCATTCACAGCCTCCTTTGCAGGCTTAAAATATTCAGCATCAAACATACTGTTTTGTTCCCATTTCAACCAAGTTTAATTTCTCTTAACCGGCTTTGTTTTTGTAAAGCAAAATTAATGTATAATTTCAGTGTTTAAATCTCAATTCTCAGCAATTCACGACAGATTGCAAGTGACTATGATTTGTCCGTTAACACCTAATGGGTTGAAATAATTTATTGTGCAAACATTTCCAGGAAAACGATGCCACTTGAGCAAAAGCAAATCAGGAAATGTTACTTGTTTATCTAATAAACTACCCTAGGGTGAGCGAGTACATTAGCATTGCACAAACTTTGTGACTTATTCATCATCACTATTTATTATTAAAACTTTATCTGTTTCAACTTAGTGAATGGCTGCCTTGGGATACACTGCTTGCAGCAACAACAAGAAAATAAAGTTTATGCAATTTGCATAATACTGTACAAAGAATATTAGCTTAGAACAATATGAATCCCTGGATCATTTGCAGCCCTTTGGTGTTTAATGTTGGTAAATATTTAAATAACAGCAAGCCCGTGTAATTATAAAGATTTCTCTTTCTAATGTGCTCAGGATGCACAGCTGCTGTGAATCACCTCGATCCCATGGTTTGGCGGGGAGAACGTTAGGGGTGACGTGAGGGGTGACGGAGAGGCTCTTGCTGCTTCTGTTGGAGAGGAGGATGGACACTGGAAGCAGAGGCGGGGAGGGGGGCGGGGTCTGAGACAAGGTGCTGAAGCTGCTCCTTTTTCCTTTTTCCCCTTTCTGAGTGCATCTCTGTTTCCTACAAACTGGGTCCTGCTTACAATAGGCCTGTATTCTGTCTCATGATTGAGGTCTTTGCATATTAGGGAAAGACATGAGTCCTACCTCAGGATCTTTGCAGGTGCTGTTGTCTCCCTTTGGGGTGTTCTTCCTTCACATCACCTGCTTGTCCCAAGTTATGGCTCACTTGTGGGTTGGGCCTCAGTGTAAACCTCCATATCCTTCCTGCTCCGCCCCCCCCCCCCCCCCAGCCCTGACTAGCCTGGTTTCCCTATCGCGCAATTTCACGATGCCCTGCATTTCTCCTTCCGACCTTACTTACTCAAGCTTCTTTCCCCTGGACTCTGGGCCCCACGAGGGGAGGGGTGTGTCTGTAGTGGACAGAGCTGTGTCCAGGAGGGCGTGGCAGGTGGTAAAAGTTAAATTACATTTTGGTTGCAAAGTGAATAGATGAATACCTACAGTCATCCATTTAAAGAAATGTCTACATAATCAACAATTATATGCTAAATTACCTTCTAAATTAAAAAATGAATTATAACCCCTAGCGTTGGTGAGAATTTAGGGATGTGAGAATGTTCCAAACACTTTAGGAGAACAATTCAACAGCATGACGCCAAAGTCTCAAAATGATTATTTTATTTTTTATTTTTTTGGCTCGGTGAATAGATTTGTGGTAATTTATGCTAAAGTAGTAATCTGGGAATGTGTGAACACATTTGGTTCCAAAGATATTCATCACAGTGTTGTTTAAAATTGTGAAAAATCATAAGCACTTTAACGGTCAACAACAGAAGGTTAGCTCAGAGAGCTACAACTCACCTAATCGATAGAATACTATGAAGCTGCTAAAACAGTGATTTAGAAATGTTTTCATGACCTGGGAAGAGGCTTATGATCTACTTTGGAGGGAATAAAGCAAAAATAAAGCCTTATGCAACCATGATTCCATTTTTTGTAATAACATTTATGTATAGAAATGACAAGAATCACGTATGTTAAATGTTAAAGAAATTATTACCTGTGGTTTGGTGAGATTTTGCTTTTAATGTAATCTTTCCTCAAACTCGAACACAAAATGAAAAGAAATGAACCTATGCACTGAGTCAATGGTTTAAGCCACACAGGGAGGCATTAATTTAAGTGAATATAAAAAGCAGTCATTTGGGGCACCTGCGTGGCTCAGTGGGTTGAGTGTCCAACTCTTGGTTTGGCTCAGGTCATGATCTTGCCATTTATGAGTTCAAGTGCCATGTGGGGCTCTCCACGCAGAGCCCGCTTAGGATTCTCTGTCTCCCTCTCTCTCTGCCCCTCTCCTGCTCAAATGCGCAAGTACGCTCTCTCAACGATAAATATTTAATAAAAACAAAACAAAACAAAAACCATTTGGCTATATATCTTAGTTGGATATATGTTAAGGACAAAAAGAACACCAAATAAATTTTCTTTCCTTTTCAGTAATTATATTGTTAATTATTATATTGGTGTTTCTATTTAGAAGCTACTTAAGTAAATTATAGGATGAAACAAGGAATTATGTTAATGTCATCAGTGAATAAGATATTCAGCTTAAGAGTGAAAAATAGAATTTAAATAAAAACCAGCGACCTTAAATTTGAGCTGGAAATATCAGTATAGCTTCCCGATGCATTTTCTCTTACAACACGTATTTCCTACCTCTGTCCACTGAACAAGCCCAGAAACCAGGAGCAATCTAGCAGCGACAGATGCTCCTAGCATCCATACTGGGATCACTAAACGAGATTTTCCACAGAAACAGACCAGAGCTCCTTAGAGAAATGGCTGATTCCAGAACCAGGGCTGGAAATGTACGTGAAGATACTGGATCATCTTATCTTATGAAAGGAAATGAGAAAAAAGGCTCCTGGGTAAGAGGGCTTGACAGCCTGCTTAAATTGACTCCCCAGCCAGAGATGGCTCACTGGGAGCACCAATAAGAATGACACAGTGGATTGGAACACATCAGGTCTGATAAAACCATGCATAGAAGATGTAATGACAGCAGTAACTGGTTTCTTCTGAAGGATGGAAGAGAATCAGCCTGTAATTCTGAAAACTAGCAAATAACGGGAAAGAATCCAGCGTTTTCCCTGCCTTCATTTTGCACTGTACCTCAGAGTAACCAAATGGTTTACTTGAGAAGATTTCTCTTTATGTTGAAGAAGTCCCACTCAATAATGATGACGGAATGACAGAATCAGAACGTCCCAATTTTTCAACCTCAAGTGAAATCATTGAACCATGCCATCGCTCCCAATGACTACTGGCATCACAAAGAGGGAAACCACCAGACATCCTTTACCTCTTGATGGAAACAGAGGACACCACTTACGGAGTTTTCTTGCCAAAATACTGAACCTGGCACCACAGGGATGCAATCAGCGAAACTAATGGCAAAGAAGTTAAAGAGAGGCTGAGGACCTATAGACAAAGAGATTTAGGAGATATTAGCTAACTGCAAGGTGTGGGTTTGTTTGGATCCTAATTTGAGAAAAAGTAAGGCGATGTAAAAAAAGAAAAAGAGGCCGTCTGAGAAATTTTAATATTCACTAGGTATTTAAAGATATTAAGAAGTTATTGTTATCCGTTATATGTGATGATGGTGTTATGATTATTTTTAAAATTGTTTATCTTCTGGAGATATACGCTGAGCTATTTCTGGAAAAAATGAGCTTACCAGAATGCCCAACAGATGTAGGACTTTTTGCACTTTCACTAATTTTTTTAGGTCCTTGGGACCCTTTCATTTTGAAGACTCAACGGGAGACATATATTTTCAGTGCTCAGAAATGGTCTATTATTTTATTGATCCTTGCCATATGTCCATTATTCCATTTTAGAATTTCATAATTCCCTTGGGTATGTAAGGTAACCTAACCTGACTCTATAGTTCTCTTTTCTTCTCTAAATTCATCACTTCAGAATAATTGAATTACTCTGAATTAAGTGAAGTTGATCCAAAGCAACTTCTATCTAATAGGGGATATGCCAGCTACTAGCTGGTGTATCAGCTACATAATTCTACAATGGAAAAGACTCTTCAAACGTGAAAAAATGACAACGATTACGTCTTATGCTACAGAGAAGTAGTGTGAGCAAAGAGCTTCAGAATCACTGGGAATATTAAGTATTTGAAACAATTATACAAAGGCAGCAAAGAATAATTCTGTTTTCTTGGGCCAACTACTAATTGTGCTGTAATGTTCTCATCACTTTCATCTGTCATTACGGGGAAATACTAAGAGTCCTTTAGAATGGGAATGTGGAAGAACTAGAGGTTAATAAAGACACAACTTCCTATGTGTACCTAAATGTATGATATAGGACTAGGCTAATTTTAGAATAAAAATGATGGTTTCAGAACACTACAAGATAAATACCTCCACAATGTCTATAACTGTAAGACATTAGATTAAGTTTGTGAAAAAGGATTGTGCTCAAACAGTCCTAACCTATCCCTCATCTAATTAGCTTGTTTACAAAACTTAATTGATTTATTTTCTCTAAAAGGTCTTTCTGTGGACTTCCCTACAGATATTGTTGTTCTAAAGTCTTCCAGGTACCTGTTACTGAAATCCAGCTCAAAAAAATAGGCTCATTTTCTGTTTAAGAAGGAATAGACTTTCTCATTGGATGGAAAAACCAGAGGCTAGCTTCTTAGGTATGGTTGACCAGATGCACAGTGATGTCTCCAGGAATATGTCCCTCCTGTCTCTTGGCTCTGTTTTCCGTGCCAACTTCAGTTCCTGGCAAGCTCTTTCCACCTGGTAGAAAGGTCCCCAGTAGCTTCGGCCACAGGGGAGGCGCACCGGCTTTGTGTCTGCCTTGCTTCTGTCACATTTGTGTCCCCAAATACATCGCTTGGCCAGGAGCATGCTGTCCCTTGGTCAAGCTTCGGTCCTCTGCATACCTGTGGAACATATATTACGGATTCAACCCATAAATGATGGAGGGTGGTTCTTTGACAGAAACTCATAGCCTGCTACTTGGAAAGGGGACATGCATGCCAGGCAGGGAAATGAAACATCAGGCATCTACTGCAGAATTTTAAGTAGCTTTAGCGATACAAAATCAGTACACATGGTGTGGCCCAGCCTGGTCATTTGTAGGTTAAGGGAGTGGCAGCAGGGCTGACTTGGAAGCTTTGGTGCTCTGTATTTAGGGGTAGAAGGAGGAGAAGTTTGATGAGAAAACAGATGCCAAACTCCTGATCTGTTTTGCTTTTTCCGAGGAGGATACAAAGCCAGTCTTTGTCAGATGTGCCTTTTCTGGCAGATCTTCAGTGTTTTTTAAAGGTTTATGAAAAAAACGAAAAACAAAACAAAACAAAACCTTTCGTTCTGTGAGAATTTAGGAATGGTAAAGTAAATCCCCACCAGATATCTTCCCTGAGGGGCAGCATTTAACAGCTGCTTATTTATTCTCGCTTTAGCACTGTCAAAGGTTGTACATGATGGAATGACTTTATTGGAGAACATGAAAAATGCTGCCCTAGAACTGTCTACCTGGTCAAACAATGCCTACGACACACCCGTAAAGATGTGGTCAGCTGCCTCGGAAAGGTGGTATTTGGAGAAGATGTTCAGTCAAGAGTTTGTACAGGTGGGTAGTTTTAACTAATAAAACATTAGCTCACATGTGTTGAGCCCTACTGTATGCTAGATGATTTGCCGTGCACTGGGGATACAAACAGAAATATATGAATGTGCACTGGTGTAATACAGAGATTGATAATTATATATATATATATATATATATATGCATATATATGTGTGTGTATGTGTGTGTATATATATATATATATATATATATATATATATATATGTATATATTTGGACTTTGTCCCCTTTTCTCCCCCAGAGCTCCTAAAACCCTTGGAATTTCTGAGAGTTGAGAGTTACAGATGTCTTTTGTTATTTTAATGAGGTGACTTTTGGGCTGCATCCAAGAATGGGGGCTGGCTGCCAGGGGAACCAACCCTGTGAGGAGAGGGCTGGAATGTTCAGTCCCACCCTCTGCTCTCAGGGGTGGGGAAAGGGAGTGGTGGTTGAATCAATCACCATTGGCCAAAGAGTTAATGGATCCTTCCAATCGAATGAAGCCTCCATAAAAACCCAAAGGATGGGCTTGGAGATCTTCTGGGCAGGTGAACACGTGGAGCTGGGGAGAGTGGTGTGCTTGGTGGCAGCACCGAAGCTCCGTGCCCCTTCCCATATACCTCGCACTGTGCAGCACTTCCATCTGGCTGTTGACTCATAACCTCTAATATCCTTTGCAATGAACCAGTAATTAAGTAAAATGTTTCTGAATTTTGTGAGCTGCTCTAGCAAATCATTTGAGCCCAAGGAAGGTGTTGTCGGAACCTCCTATTGGTACCCCATCTAGGTTGGTCAGGTTAACAATCTGGGCTTGTGACTGGCGTCTGAAGTGGGGAAGGGGAGGGTGTCACACAGGACTGAGCCCTTCACCCATGGAATCTGATGCTGTGTCCCAGCAGACACTGTCAGAATTGAGCTGAATTATAGGACACCCACCAAACTGGAGTCCTGAAGGATTGCTTAGGGGTGTGTTGGGGGAACCCCCCAACAATGACACTGGAAATTGGTCTCAGAACATCCAGATAACTGGGGATACAAATACATGGCTCCTGGTGTCTTGTGACCTGCTTCTATCAAGTGACTCAAAAGAATAATTCAAATAAAGGGAAACTTTTTGTGTTTAAACAAACGGAGATTTATTCTAGATCTACTGACAGAGTGAATAGGATAAAAATAGTATTTGATTTTAAGACTTTTGCCCCGATGTGCCTTAGTACTAGGAAGCACAGGTGTAAATCTCTGAAATGGGTGAGTTTATTTCGTCTGACGTTATGTGGCATCAGGATAGTCTTTCATTGATAGCGGTTTCTTTCTGCTTGACTGGATACTGAGGTTTGCTGATATTTCTGCATAGCTAATATGATTTCCATTTGGTATTTGGCTTATGTACAGAAATACATATTCAATTGGGCTGAGAAAGACCAGACCATGGTTGTTCAAAACCCTGGGGATGTGGCTTATGCTTGTTAGCACTTAGCGGTCTCTGGTTCCTATACACCAAGCTCACTGTCAACCTTCAACGTAGAAGTCAGCATGAAAATATTTACATGGGTATAAAGACCATTGTCTTAACATCTCTGGCTGGTGTAGGGAAATCACTCATGTAATGGATCAGAAGACCTGAGCCAATTTAAAATCCTTTATAAATGCCGTTCTAATGAGCATTCTAACCACTGCGGATGATAACAAATTAATGTAAACAAGATCTTCCTTCTTTTTATAAACTCCCTTAAATCTCAGTGGGAGATTTTAGAATTGGTCTCAGTTGCTATCGCATCAGGTACAGATTTCTTTATGTGTGAGGTGGAGGTGGGGATCTGATGCTGGGGCATTTCAACTCATCTCGGCTAATGCAGGTTTGCAAATGCGTGTTTACCAAAACTAAGACAAGCTGCACTCCAGGACGAGAGTTTCCAAGCAAGTGGTTTCTGAACTAACCGTTGGCTGCATTAGTACCACAGGATGTTTCCATGATCAAGCAAGTCTTGGGTCTTATCCAGTTCTTGAAGCTCCCAAAATATTGAAAAATAACAGAACCTTGAGTCAAGATTATAAAAATTGGGATATACTTTAAAGATTTGCATCGAACCATGCTTTTTTTTTTCCCCTCCACAGCAAAGTGCAATGACTACACATACGATTTCCTTGATCATGCATCCAGCAATTACTGACTGGACATTTGTGAATGTGGGGCTGACACCATGAGAGGCAGAGGCACAGAGAGAGGGAAGTGGGGTGCTTGAATCGCTCACTGAGCCACGGAATCACACTTCCCTGGAAATCTGGTAGTTGCCCTGTTGCTGACTCTTTACAGTTGAGCCAATAGATTCTTTTATTTCCTAAGTCAGGGGAAGTTGGCTGTTGGCTTCTTGAGGCTGAAATTATCCTAACTTGATACAGACTCGTTCTGCTCACTGACCCCACCCTTTAACCACTTTGCTCACACACAATGCTAACACTGTCTTTATTTAATTGAAAAGTTAATTATAGGCGGAGGTCTGTTATATAGTATGTGGTTATTTCATTCTCTGTAGCAGTAAACACATTTGACAAGTCCTCTTACTGACTTAATGGATGGATTGCTGATATGACATAATTCTAGCTATTAGCCGTCAGTCCTTTCATCTTAAAGAGGCTGTTTTCTCTTTTCTTTACATTGATTTGACAATTTATACATTTTGAAATGTTTTCACATGCATTATCTCATCTGATCATAAAGGTATGCTTGGGGCTTATAGAATAGGCATTTTCTGATTTCTCAGAGAAGGAAGTGGAGACAGGAGCCTGCCCAAGGCCAGTGTGAGGACAGGGTCCCGGGCTCCTCAGGAAGCCTGTGTGCTCTCCATGGCTCCTCATGGGTTGGCCAAACCAATTACTATCCGTGCATTAGGCAGCAAGTGACTGAACACAGTGACTCAGGCCAATCTAAATAAGGACAAATATGATGCCGGGCAGAAGAAATCAAAGGCAAAGTGGGATCCAGGCATGGACATCAGGAGCCTTTATCTGCATTTATCCGGGCTCCCTTTCCCTCTGGGTGTGGACTTCATCCTTAAGTGGACAGTGATGTGGCTATAGCTACTCAGGCATCATCATACCCAGACACAACAATGTCTGAAAGAAGACGGGACTTTCTCTTCTCCTTTCCCTTGGGAGCATGAAAAGCTTCCCTACAGATACCCCCAGCAAACATTTGTTTTGTCCAGCACTGGGTCCATGTCTGTCCCTCAACCAGCCATGGGAAGAGGAAGGGGTGTCCAAGATCTGCCTAGAACATCGGAAGATCACAAGGGAATGTTAGATAGTGAGCCACAGTAACTCTCACTGCGTTGATTTAAAATAAAACAATTTATGGGGCGCCTGGGTGGCACAGTCGGTTAAATGTCCGACTTCAGCTCAGGTCACGATCTCGCGGTCCGTGAGTTCGAGCCCTGCGTCGGGCTCTGGGCTGATGGCTCAGAGCCTGGAGCCTGCTTCCGATTCTGTGTCTCCCTCTCTCTCTGACCCTCCCCCGTTCATGCTCTGCCTCTCTCTGTCTCAAAAATAAATAAACGTTAAAAAAAAAATTAAAAAAATAAAATAAAATAAAATAAAATAAAATAAAATAAAATAAAATAAAACAAAACAATTTAGGGGTGCCTGGGTGGCTCAGTTGGTTGAGTGACTGACTTCGCCTCAGGTCATGATCTCATAGCTTGAGAGTTCGAGCCCTGCGTCGGGCTCTGCGCTGACAGCTCAGAGCCTGAAACCTGCTTCGGATTCTGTGTCTCCCTCTCTCTCTGCCCCTAACCACTCGTCTTCTGTCTCTGTCTCTCTCAAAAACAAATAAACATTAAAAATTTTTTTTAAATAAAACAATTTATTTAAAGTATAAGGTTGTTCAAGAGAATTGGCCTGGGCTCTGGTGGGTTGTTGCTATCATGGCTCTCCATTTGCTCATGCTTCCCTGTACCCATGCATGTGGGTAGTTCCCTCCCACACTGACTCAGAGCTTGGCTACAGAACTTGTTTTGATCAATGAGAAAACAGTGAATGCTACACAGGGGCTTGGCTTCTGGTTGCTCTCAGGAACTGTTCTGGGCTAAACTTTGTCCTCCCCAAATTCATAGTTTGAAGCCCTAACCCCCAGTGTGAATATACTTGGGGGTGGGGCCCTTAAAAAACTACTTAAGGTAAATGAGGTCGTAAGAGCGGGGTCCAGATCCAATTGGGCTGGTGTCTTTAGAAGAAGAGGAAATGCCACAGAGAGCACCTTGTGTGTGTGCAAACAGACAAGTCCATGAGAGAACACAGTAAGAAGGCGGCTGTCTGAAAGCCAGGACTCAAGGTCTCACCAGAAAGCAACCTTCCCAGAACCTTGCTCTTGGACTTCCAGCCTTTGAACATGAGAGAATGTTTCTGTTGTTGAAGTCAACCAGTCTGTGGTATTCTGCTATGGCAAACTAGGGAAACTAATACAGGACCCCACAAGAGCCATGACAGGAATAAGCCAGGGCTACTCTTCTAGATGATGAAAGACACAAAAGCTAGTGACTTTTATTGCCTCAACCTACATCCAGCCGACCTGCAGGCACTCGAGGCGGGTGGCTGACCCCCAGGTGATCAGATGCGTGACTGAGCCCAGGTGAGACCAGTACAACAGCTGCCTAGCTGAGTCCAATCCAACCTGCTGACCCACAGAATCACAAGCCAACAGATGGCTGTTTTAAGCCACTGAGTTTGAGAAGGTTTTGTTGCACAGCAAGAGATAACTTGTCCATGTGGGAAACATGGAGCTTTTAGTCACATGCTTTTATGCTCCACGGAGGACCTGCTGACACATGCTCCCACTGGTCTGTTGTGGAATACCATTTATCTCCCTCACAAGTCAGAACCCATGTGGGGGGATCAGGCAAAGTGAATGAGCAAGGCAGGCTAGATACAAAAAGTAATCACGAAGATTATTTCACGAAGATTGAGTTTTAGTTTTCACCTTTGGATAAAGACACAGGTACAGGAATACTCTCATACCAGGAGAAAAGAGTACTGGCGGGATGCACGATGCCCACTGCCTGCATGCTCTCGGTGACGGGGAAACCCTGAGAGGGTGGCAGGGACAGAGGAATGGAAGTAGCCGACTCTCCCAAAAAGGATGGCTACTATTCAGCTCTGGCCCTTGTCGCCATGTGGGCTCAGTGCTGTGTTACTAGAGCTTCCGATTTTTCAAAAGGAACCAGAACTCTGCGTTTTTACAGAAAATCTCCTAATTTTAAACCACTGATTCAATTAGAATTAAGAACTGTACAAGTGAAATAAAGTTGATTCTAGCCTGCACTGCCTCTTTAGACCCGGCTACATAGACACTAACACAAGTCAGAAATCAGTAAAATGCACCAATGTCACAGAACTGGTTTGACAAAACTTTTACTTCCCCATCGTTTGGGGCTTGTGTGTGTGCAGCAGACAGGTGCAAATGGAACAGTTTGCAGAAAGGGTGGTTCTCAATTCAAAATATAATAGAAAACGAGACAATGAAAAAGTTACAGTCTGTGATTGCAGGCCTATCTGCCTCCAAGCTCAGAGAAAACAAACAAAACCCCAAGCCCTACTACAGGAAACCAGTACAAAAAGGCATTTCAAATTCAAAAAACAAGTAAATGAGGGTTTGATCCTTTGCATTTCAAAATAATTCTCAGGCAGATGGAGAATTTCTTAAAATCAGGGGCCTGACTTTACTTATCTCTGTTACACCTGGAAGCTGGAAGCCGCTAACCCAGGTTAACAAATGAGTAGTCCAAATGGACTCACAGGTGATCACCACAAGCCATGTGTATCGGGAAGGGGCACAGTGTGGGTGACAAGCATCCCGCTGGTGGACCCAGCTTTCTTCCTGCCTGCTCTTCCATTCTGGAAAGGGAGTTCCCCAACTTCTCTGCTTCTCCCTTCCTCAAGTATAAAATGAGGATAATAAAAAACACCTACCTGGTGGTGTTGTGAAAATAAAACGGAAAGCTGCTTGTAAATGGCACGGCACGGCACAGCCCCAAGTACAACCTGGGTTCCGTAGACGTTGTTACTGAGCTTGATGGCTAGCTAGTTTTAAACAGTGGGTTACCAGGTGAGTTGACAGGAGGAGATGGGGCATATTAAACTCTTCAGGGACACACCTTTTGAATAAGCAGTAGGAATTTGGACTAGATTAGGTAAAAACGTCCTTTATACGGACTCTGAAAGAAACAGCTCAGGTCACATCTTGGGCAGAAGCCTAAGGAATCTGGGAGGAGACCCAATGCTGTTTCCAAAGCATTTTCTACAGCAACGAGGCCCAGATGTTTCCCTGGGGAATGATTCTTTGCTATAGAATTGGCCATTTTCGGCAGCACACACTGATGTTGTAATGACGGGGATAAAGCCTGTGAGTCCACAGCGGCTGTTTATGGAGTAGTCGGTATATTCCAGTTGCTCTTGAATGAGCAAAGAGAAATTGCATTCTCTACGCCGGTAGAAGCTTGTGGCTTTTCATTTTCTGCCTCTTTTGGGGTATTGTTGCTTTCCTTTTCACTTTGCCCTAATAAGGAATGTTCTCTCTAGAGCAAAATAGATGCCAATCTCAAGCATTTCTGAAGGAAGAGCTAGTGTAGTTCGAAATTACTAAATAATTCTCAGGGTATTATTTTTTGTCATTATTGCTAGGCTTTTACTATTATGTTCCTGATGTTGGCTGGGACCTCCCAGTCCTCGGAGATGTAAGCAAGGTCAGTGCTGGCCGCCATCACATGCTCTGCGGGGCGGGGGAACCTTCTTGTGTCTCCAGCAGGTGGAGAGAGTGGTGAGTGGGGCGGGGAAGAGCAGTGCGGACCCTATCCTGGCGCCTTCGCCGCCTCCTGGCTAGCAGTTTCGCTGAATGCGGGCTGTTTTGCTCCACGTGGATCCAGAAAAAAAAGAACCAAACTTCTTTACCAGTTCCATACGCTGACCCTATTCACATACAACATATACGAATATAGCAAACTTGGGTTTTTTTGTACTAGACTTGAGAGTGGGGAGAAGGGGGAAAACCTCTGCCTTGAAATCAGGTGAAGAATTAAAAATAACTTCCGGTGGAACAGAAGGTCATCCTGCTCTCAGTATAACCACTGTCGCCCCACCCTTCTCCAGCGGGGGTGCCTCTGACACTCGCCTGATTTCTCGCCCCTTCCTCATTTGTCCTGGAACTCCAAACCCTTTTCTGCAAAACCCGCGCGGAGACCCCGCAGCCGGTCCATCTGGATCCAGACGGCAAAAAGGCGCCCCCTTTCCCTGGTACGCATCCCCAAGGAGCAGCTTGAGCGATCCTTTGTTTCGGGTATATCTTCAGAGAGCGTGGCGGGCGCGGGGTTTACACCCGCCGCGCGCCCACGCGGTCTGGGCTAGACAAAAGTACCGCCCGGCCACCGTACGCGTTCGCTTCACCCACCTTGTACTCCCGCTTTGTCTACAGAAGTGCCACCCGCGCAACGTTCGAGATTCCAGCAGCCCCGTCACACCCAAAAACCAAACAGCTGAGCTTAATATTGATGATGTCCAAACTATTACCACCTGCACATGTAATCAATAGGAACAAAATCTAATGAGACATTTTACCTTAGTTTTGTCTTCAGCATCCGGCAGCACGTATCCACTGGCTGCACGCCTCGCTCTGGGTCCGCGGGTCCCAGGAAGGCACCGGGAGGCCCTGGGGCGGCGGCCGGCCGCAGCGGGGGCGAGTCCTGAGGCATCCAGCCGGTCGACAGCCAGTCCGGGTCTCGGGTGCCCCCGCGCTTGCCTCGGGAAGGCGAAGGCCGCCACTTCTCTCTTCGTAGCGGTAGCCATCCCGCCAGCCCAGGTGACGGCGCCAAGCGCGAGCGCGGAGAGTGGCTCAGGCTGCGCTGGGGCTGGGCCACGTGTCCAGAAACCGGCCCAACTGATTGGCTCATCTGCGCTCCATCCCTCCCAAGCTGGGGCGGAGCTTGTGGGGCCTGCGCCTTCGGGACTTCTCGCGGGGAAATTGCAGACAGGTGCTCCGCGAGGACAAGGAGAGCCGAAGCTGCAGGCCGCTGTGGTTAGGTAGGTGGCAGGGTTCATAAGCAAGGGGACCTCCCTGTGAGGCTGCTGGGGAGGCCGGGAGTTGAGGAGATCCTGCCCCTGCCTGTGGAACCTCGCGTTGACAGAGAGGCCGCGACTGGTCTCCATCACTGCTCGGCCCCCATGGCCTCTGGGCCTCGCGCCCTCTTGAGGTTGACTCCTTGGAAGGGCTCCCCGTGGGGGAAGGGTGGGCAGATCCACCTCCCAGGGACAAGGGAGGGGTCAGGAGCCGCCGATTCCTCCCCTTGGCCGGCAGGCTAGTCCTCTCGGTGACCTCCTCCAAGACTGCGCGTGGGGCAGGCCACAGGTGAACCTCGGGATCCCCCACCGCAAGGGGTGACGGGGTTGCAGGGCAGCTCCACACCCCGGCCACAGAGGCTCCAGCGAGCATTTGTACCTTATGTCCGCCTCAACATCAGAATTACTTTTGAGCTTTGTTTTGGTGACCTGTCCTCCTCTTACAGACATGTGGGTGTTTTAATCGCCCCTCATGAAGTTGCCATGACCACTCCGCCAAGAACATGTCTCAATTCAAATAATTTTTTCTTTCAAAATGTCTGCGTTGTCATTGTTGTACATATGCTTTTCAGTTCTTGACTCCGCCATGTCTTCATATGTGAGGGCTTCCAGATGAGATTCTGTGTTTTCTGAAATCACCGTTATCTACTTCATAAAATCCGGCATCATTTGCAAGATTTTCACATTTCCTTTGAAACCGATTTGCCTTATCCTCTTAGATGCTGCCAACATCTGCCTCTGAAGGAAGGAACTGGCTGATAAAGCCTTGGTGCAGTGGGCAGGGGCAGGAGCTGGAAGTGGGCTGGGATGTTTGAAAGGGGCTAATATTCGCACAGTCACCTGTAGGTGACTGTCTTTATGTTACGCTCACCCTCTGCTCCACAACCTTGTAACTGGGGATTGGGTTAATGTATACTCAGTTAACAAGATCCTCTTGTATTCAGTTTGAAGTCTACTGCTGTAGAGAATCCCTAAATTTGCCACCGGAGGATCATCTCCCTACCCTTTAGACTCATGCTGTGTCTTTGATTAGTGGTGTACATATGTGTGAAGGGGACAGTTGTCACTGAAATTACAGACAGCTGAATGGCGATTTGAATTGCATGAGCATTAAGGTCTTCCTTGAGAGCGATATGCAAAACCCATGGTTAGAATGATTTTATTCAAGCATCAGGAAGTATAGATAAATCCCCCTGACATCAACACAGCAGGGGACACTCTAAGAACCTAATTCTAATGAATATACATTTTGACTTTTCAACTACAAGGGAAGTAGGGCAGAGGATTTATTTAGATCTTCCTAATTAATAGCCTAGTATATTAGTCAGGGTCATTACAGGGCTATTCTGTTTCTCTAGAGAAAAAGAACCAATAGGAGATACAGATGTATATATATGTGTGTGTGTATATACATATACACACACACATATATATGTGTACTTGTATATATATATACATATATATGCATGTGCATATATATATACACATATATACATATATGCGTATATACGTACATGCATGCATATGCATATATACTTATATGTATCTTTGTATATATCTGTGTCTCTGTGTGCATAAAGATTTACTGTAGGCATTGACTCATGTGACTAAAATGTCCCACAATCTGCCATCAACAAGGTGGAGAACCAGGAAAGCGGTATAGTTCAGTCCAGGTCTGAAGGCCTGAGCACCGGAGCACCAGTGTCCGTGGGCCTGAGAAGATGGATGCCTCACTACAAGCAGACAGACTGAATTTACTCTCCTTCTGCGTTTTTTCTTCTATTCGGGCTCTCAGTGGATCGGATGGTGTCTGCCTGCATTGGTGAGGGCATCTTCTTTACTCTGCCTACTGATTCCCGTTCTAATCTATACACACACACACACACACACACACACACACACACACACACACAATGTTATAATCGTTAAGAGGGAGGTGGAAATGCTTGCATTTTCTAACCCGTGACAGAAATGCCTTCTCCTGGGAAGCCAGGCATGAAAATATACCATGGTGTGGGCGCTGGGATTGTGTGTTCTGGGTGAGGCTGCACCGAGATGCCTTTCAGATAGGATCAGAGCCATGTCTGCAATGAAATGGGACATTTCTCGCTACGTAGTTCATTTGCTTTCGCAGCCTTTGATTATTGGAAGGTCACTCCGCTGGTCTATGGAGAGGTGGCTATGGGGAATACAGGGAAGGAGACGGGGCCTGCCTCAATCCCGTTGGCCCCCGGAGCCGAGTTTGTGCAGGTAGTTGAGGTGTTTCCAACAGGAAGTCTCCTCAGGATCGATGTGGCAAAGGTGGTTGGCTAAGGAGACCCACTGAGCTTTCCGCTGACCAATGAGAGAATGTGCTTAGTGAATGTTAGGTAGAACCCCGTGTAGCCACCATTTTTGTAGGTCAGAAAAAGGGTTGGACCAGCACTTCCGTAAGATTCAGCTGATACTTTGTGGAACATGTGACATGCCCACATTTATTCCCAGTTTCCCTCACTGTGTCTCGGGTGTCAGCTGACAGGGCGGTGGCACCCCCCTGTGTGTTCGCTCTCTGTTACGGGCGTTGTCACGCTGGAGTGTAGACGGGATTTGTGTACACACGTGTAGGCACCTGAGAAATGTCATACTCAAAAATTTTCTTTAAGTGGAATTAAATGTGAGCCTGGGGCAGTGTTCTGGTGGGCTGGAAGGAAATTCAATCACAGACACTTTGGAGACCCCTTTACTCCCCTTTGGGGGCACAAAGCTGCTGGAGGTTTAGGTGAAATCTGAGGCAGCCTTTTCTCCCTGGTCTGTGTGCTCAGTGCCAATAGTCTCGTGCTCAGCTGCGTATTATCCTTGGAAGACAAAACCAGAAAGGCAGCTTTCCAGCAGCTCCTCTTTGTCCTTTCTCAACAAGCTGTCACCACAAAGGAATGTGCTTTCGCAAACGATTCTGAAGGAACATATCCCACCGTGCCCCCAAAGGCCTCCCTGGCGGCCAGTGAAGGATAGTTTGTGGGTATGATCCCTGTCTGGGCTGTGAGCTGTTCCAGAGCAAGGGCCATGCCTGTCTTCTTCACTGCTTCGTCCCAGAGCCCTGAACAGCCTGGTGCCTAGTGGGCATGTAGTGGACATCTGCCGGAGGCACGAGCAGGTCGGAAAAGCGCCAGGGTTGACTCAGTCGGGAAGTCGGGGGGTTTAGGAATAACCTGGATACAGGTCTTTCTGGACTGTGGTAGCTAACTTTTATGTAGAAAACCTGCCTGAGACCCAGTGACCCTTTTCAGTGGGAAGTGGCCTGAGGGGTAGCAAAATACTAGAAAGAAACCCTTGTAAAGAATTATCAGTAGGGGCTCCTGGGTGGCTCAGTCGGTTGAGCATCTGACTTTGGCTCAGGTCATGATCTCACAGTTCGTGGGTTTGAGCCCCGCATTGGGCTCTGTGCTGACAGTGTGGAGCCTGGAGCCTGCTGCAGATTCTGTGTGTCTCTCTCTCTCTGCCCCTCCCCCCACTCATGCTCTGTCTCTCTCTCTCTCAAAAATAAACATTAAAAAATTAAAAAAAAAAGGGTTATCAGTAAACTTGCTGCAGGTGGTACATTGGTAGAAGCTATTACTGAATACAGAATAAGACCTCTTTTAAAAAATGCATTTTATTACAATATGACACATATACACAGGTGTATATAAATGATACTCATAGAGTTAATGAACATTTACGTACCCTAAGCACTCAGGAACATCCCCCCCCCCCCGCCCCCCACAATACTACCTCAGATGGCAAGCACTCTTGAAGTTATATCATTAGGGTTCATTCTGATTGTTTGGGGCTTTATGTAAATGTAATCAGGGAGTATGCTTTCTTTTGTGCCTGATGCCTTTTACTCATCATTATGTCTGGGGGGAGGCATGCATGTTGTGTGTGGTTGTAGTGTGTTTGCACTGTGAGAAGAGATGGTGATTTATCCATTATGCTATTGTTGGACAGCCAGTACGCCTATTATGATGAGCAGTGCCGTGAACATCCTTGTTTGTGTTTTGGGTGCACATGCACACACGCTTGTGTTGAGTGGATTCCACTTAGGAGAGGAGTTGCTGATTGTTTTAGGTCACAGTGTCCAGAAGCGGAACCTGAGAGGGTATTGCTGTTGCAGGTGGTTTATGGAAACATTGTTCTCTGGAGGAACCCGTAAAGGAAGAGAGAGAGGAGGAAAGCCAGGGCAAGAAGCCAAGCCAGCCTGTCTATCTGGTTGGCGTCCACCTGAGCCTGACTCCAGGTGAACGACACCGCAGTCAGCCCTGGAGGACTTTCGTAACCTGTAATCAGCCAGGCATTGGCCATGGGCCCGCCCCGAGGGGTGCGCATCACGCTGTGGGCATTTCCGGATGAGATGGCTCCCGTCGAAGAAGTCATTCTCTGGAAAAGGTGCGAGCCTTCATCAGTCGGCAAACAGGGAAGCTGGGCGATTGGTACTGGCCTCTACAGGGATCTGGGCGGTCACCAGCCGCAGCTACTCTCCCAGCCCGTGGAGGGTGCTGCCAATACACACATCGGCCAGCATCTCAGGAGTGTTTCAGTTCCACACCCGCAGTACCGCTAGACATCATCTGACTTTTCCGCTCTAGCCTTCAGATAGAATCACAGTAGTATCTCATCCTAACCGTAATTTGCATTTCCCTGATGACTAACGAGGCTGAGCCCCTTTCTTGTGTTTCTTGCCACATGGATATTGTCTTTCAAGAAGTGTCTCAAGTCTTCGGCCAGTTTTTCTGTTGGGTTGTGTGCCTTTTCTTACTGTGTGTGTTCTTTATTCTGGTTAGCAGTTCCTGTCAGATATTTATGTTAGAAATATCTTCTCCAGCATAGTGGTTTGGCTTTTCCCTCCATAATGTGTCATTTGCTAAACAGAAATTCTAACTTTTAATAAAGTATGTCATCTTTCCGCTCTGTGGTTGGTGCTACTGTGTGTCCTATTTAAGAAATCTTTGGCCTGAGGCCACGAAGGTGTTCTCGTATATTGTCGCCCAGAGACTTTGTTTTAATTGTCACCTCTAACATTCGGATCTCTGAGTCATTTGGAATGGAGTTTTGTCTATAGTGTGAGACGTTGTTGCTTTTGTCATGAATCAAGGAATGTGTGGTCTGTTCCTCATTTTCCATGTAGTTTTTTGGGATCTATTGATCTATTCCAGTGGTTGCTACCTGGGGGTAATTTTGCCCCCTCTGGGGAACATTTTACAATTTTTGGAGACTTTTTTTAGTTGTCATGAGAGAGAGAGAGAAAGAATGTGTGTGTGTGTGTGTGTGTGTGTGTGTGTGTGTGTGTGTGTGTGTACTGTAGGCATCTAACAGGTAGACACCAGGGATGGTGCTGACCATCCTGCAGCACACGGGACAGCCCCAGGGGAGAGTCGTCCGTCTCCAGTGTCAGCAGTGCCCAGGTGGGGGGACCTGCTACCCTGCACCGGTGCCACTGTGTTAACCTCTTAGCTTCACAGGGTCACTACTTTTGGTCTTGTGATCCTACAGTTTTCTGCATCTTTCCAAGCCTACCATGGCCCTTCTTTTGCTTTTGTTTTTCCACATACATTTTGGAACTGGCTTGCCAGTCTACACAACCCCTCTACCCCGGAAAAAAAATCTGCTGGGATTTTGGTGAGATTGAATAGAATCTCTAACATGCCCATAAGTTGAGGAAGTTATGTCTTTTCAAAAACAAGTCTTAAAATCCATGAACATGATACATCCTTCCGTTTACCTAGCGCTTATAAATTTCTTGTAATTTTTTATATTTTTTTCTATAGGTGTCTTGCAAAGCTGTTGTTAGATTTATTCCTAGACATTGGATAGTCCTACTGATACTGTAAATATCATCAGTTCTTTCCATTTTAATTTCTAGTTACATGTCACTGGTGTGGAAAATGTGTGTGTATCGGCATGCATGTAATGGTGAGGCTGGATTCTCCTACTGATTCTATTAGCTTGTGTATTTTTTCTTAATTTTCTACATATTTGTATCAAACATGAGAGCTTTACTTTTTCCTTTCCAATTGTTTTGCTGTATTTATTTACTTACCACTTACTGTGTGGGTTAGGACCTCCAGCACACTTTTGGATAGTGATTGACCACCTTCAGCTTGCTTCCAATCATGGCAGAAAGTTTTCAGGGTTCTACCATTAACTTCTCCCTGGTGACTTTTCTTACTTTAGAGTCTGCTGTGTCTGAAATTAGCACAGCTTCTCTTGCTCTCTTTTGATGAGTAGTAGCATGGTGTATTTGTCTCCATCCCTTTTAATTTTCATCTCTGTGTGTCTTCATTTTTAAAGTGATTCCTTCAGACAACATAGAGGTTAAGTCTTACGTTCTGATCCACTTTAACAGTCTGCCTCTTACCTGGTGTATTCAGGCCATTGGGGTTCGAATTGGTTGTTGGTATTGGGTTAATAGCTACCATGTTTCTTACTGCACTCTGTTTATTACCCGTGTTCTTTGTTCCCATTTTTGTCTTTCACTATTTTTCTGCATTTTCTGGTTTTAACTGAGCATCTTATGTGATTCCATTTTTTTCTCCTTAAAATATTAGTTATACTTTTTTTCTTAAGTGTTTTTTTATTTATTTTTGAGACAGAGAGAGACAGAGCATGAGTGGGGAAGGAGCAGAGAGAGAGGGAGACACAGAATCTGAAGCAGGCTCTAGGGTCTGAGTTGTCAGCACACAGCCCGATGTGGGACTCGAACCCACGAACCGTGAGATCATGACCTGAGCTGAAGTTGGACCCTTAACTGACGGAGCCACTCGGGCGCCCCAGTTATACTTTCTTTTTTTACTTTTGTTAGTGGTTGCACAGGAATTTGCAGTATATACTTAGGACGATTCAGGTCCCCTTTCCAGTAACAGTACATGTACTTCACAGAGAGTGCAGATGCCTGTATAAGTAGAATGCAGGAAGTACGCATAGCACACGTAATCAAGTACATTGTTATTTTGCACAAACTGTTACCAGATCAATTGAGAATAAGATAAAAGTTTTCATTTTACTTTCACTTATTCCTTCTTCAGCGCTCTTCCTTACTTGATGCAGGTCTGAGTCTCTGACCTGGATTACTTTCTTTCTCTCTAATAGAGCTTTTCACGTCTCTTGAAGGCATGTCTGCTGGCAACAAGTCCCCTCAATTTTGTTTGCCTCAGAGGGTCTTTGTTTCTCCTTCCCTTTTGAAGGAAAATTGCACAGAATGCAAAACTCTAGGTTGGTGGTTTTTTTCTCTCTCAACACTTGAAATATTTGACTCTACTCTCCTTGTTTGCACAGTTTTGGAAAAGTTGGATGTAATTCTTATCTTTGCTTCTCTGTAGGTAAAGTGTTTTGTTTTTTTCCTCTATGGCTTTTTTTTAAGGATTTTTTCTGTATCTTTTATTTTTTTTTAAATTTTTTTTAAAGTTTATTTATTATTGAGAGACAGAGAGAGACAGAGCGTGAGCAGAGGAGGGGCAGAGAGAGAGGGAGACACAGAATCTGAAGCAGGTTCCAGGCTCTGAGCTGGCAGCACGGAGCCCGACATGGGGGCTCGAACTCACAAACTGTGAGATCATGACCTGAGCCGAAGTCAGACACTTAACTGACTGAGCCAGCCGGGTGCCCCTGTATCTTTTATTTTCTGTAGTTTGAAAAGGACATGCTGAGGTCTAGGGTTTTGTTTTTGTTTTTGTTTTTGTTTTTGTTTTTGTTTTTGCATTTATACTGCTCAGTGGTTTCGGAGCTTCCTGGATGTGTGGTTTTGCGTCTGACACTGATTTGGGGGAAACTCTCAGTCATTGCTGTTTCAAATATTTCTTCTGTTCCTTTCTTTCTTCTTCTAGAATTCCCATTACGAATATGTTACACCTTTTGTAGTTGTCACTCAGTCCTTGGATGTTCTGTTTTTGTTTTGTTTTGTTTTGTTTCTTTCAGTCTTTATTTTCTTTGCTTTTGAGACTGGGAGGCTTCCATTGCAATGTCCTCAAGCTCAGAGGTTCTTTCCTTAGCTGTGTCCACTCTACTCAACAGCTTGCCAAAGGTGTTCTTTGTTTCTGTCACAGTATTTGTTGTCTCTAGCCTTTCTCTTTGCTGCTTCTTGGGATTTCCAGCCCTGTGCACATTGTCCTTCTGTTCTTACACGCTGTCTACCTGGTTCATTAGCATCCTTAACATATTTTTAAAAAATTTTTTATGTTTATTTAAATGTTTTTAAATGTTTATTTTTGAGAGAGAGAGAAAGAGAGAGAGAGAGCACGTGCACAAGCGAGCAGGGGAGGAGTAGAGAGAGGGAGACACAGAATCCAAAACTCCAGG
Organism: Acinonyx jubatus; assembly: GCF_027475565.1. NCBI lineage: Eukaryota > Metazoa > Chordata > Mammalia > Carnivora > Felidae > Acinonyx > Acinonyx jubatus. Next base: position 3,396,760 of record NC_069388.1, on the reverse strand, counting down.
CTCTGAGCTGTTGGCACAGAGCCTGACGTGGGGCTTCAACTCATGAACCACGAGATCATGACCTGAGCCAAAGTCACTCAACCGACTGAGCCACCCAGGCACCCCTAGCGTCCTTAACATTAATCAGAGTTGTTTCAATTTCTGGTCTGATAGTTCCAACATTCCTGCCGTGTCTCACTCTATGCTTGTCTGTCTCGTCACAGTGTGATTTTTGCCTTTGAGTGTGCCTTGTAATTCTTTTTCTTGATAGCTGGACATAAAAGGAAAAGGGTGAAAGGGCCTGCCGTAAACAGCCTTTAGTGGCATGGTGGTGAGGGGTAGGGAGAAGGGAAGCAGTCCACATTCAGCTCGTCAGGCCCCAGTCTCTCAGGGAGCCTGTACATCTGAACTGGGAACTTGCCAAGAGTTTCTCGGATTTTCTTCTCCCCTCTTCGGTGGGCCAGGAGGCTAGAGTGAGCTGGAGCTGAGTATCTTCCTTCGCCTGGTCGGGTAGGCTGTGGTAAAACCTGAGCAGGGCAGGCCCTGGTTAACTAGTGTCCTCTGAGGGCAGGCCTTGTTGAAGAAGGGCAGAGAGCTCCGAGGTGTTTCAGAATGCGTCCTTTCTACTCCTCCTTCTGGAGGCAGGAATGCATTTTGTCTCCAGCATTTACTGTGAGGACCTGGCTGAGCTCCTGGAAGTAAAAAATTTGAGCCGGCCATGGTTGGGTCTCCCTGCCACTGGGTCTCCCTGGGGTTTTTGTCCACTCCACACCACCAGCAATTCCTTCCATACAGTTTAGGTTTTCCTGCTCCAGAGCTCACCGGTCTCTGCTCTGGAAGCCGTGACTCCCTGTGGTCACCTGTCTGTCTCCATTCCAGTCGTGGGGGCAACGGTGTGCCCTGTGTCTTCCCTTCTCTTTCAGAGCCAAGGAGAGGCGTTCACGTTTCCATCTAGTCAGCTCTTTACTACTTGTTAGAGTGGAGTGGTGACTCCAAGCTCTTTAAATATGGAATCAGAAATCATAGGTTTCTCAGATCTTTTCTAGGTCATGAACGTTGTTGAATTACAGCAAATATACCTTGAGATGATCATATGATGTTTCCCCCCATCATTCTGTTGATGGGGTTGAGTAGTGAAGAATTAATCTGACCCAGAGAGAGGTTTGCCCTTGGTTTTGGGGAGGTGCTGTGGCCCCAGGAACGTCCTGCCTGGCAGGAGTGTCCTTGTTTGATGGGGCCTTGGCCACTGGATAGTCCAGCAGTGTGATGTATGATGGGGTCTTTAGGACCCATCTGGGTCATCGGGACATGGTCAAGCCCCGGTTAGGACTCTGAACACGAAGGCTTGGGTGAGCTTCCAGGGTGGGCTACACTCTGGAGTGCTGTCGCACGTGAGAGCCTCAAGTGCATAATGCTGTCTAGGACTCTGTGGGAAGATCGGAAGCTTTGCATTTTGACCCTCCAAATCTCCACTTGATGTGTCCTTCCTTTTGGCTGCTTCTGATTTGTGTGCTTTTGCTATAATAAGACTGTAATTGTAAGTGCAGCACTCCCCTGAGTTCTGAGAGTCATCCCAGTGAATTATCGATTTAAGCTGGTTGTGGGAACTCCTGACTTTGTATTCCTGCTGGTCAGAAGTAAAGAAAGTCCAGGACATGAAGCTGTGGTCTTAGTAAGAGCAGTCTGACGGAAGACTTGTGAGGTTTGGCCCCCTCTGAGTAGTTGGTACCAGAAGTCATTGCAGAATGAATTATATGGATTTTCCCCCCCAGTTTTAAACCAACGTTGTGTTTCTAAAATAAATCCAGCTTGGCCACAATGCATTATTTTTGTTATCCTTTATATATGTCACTGAAAAGATTTATTAATATGTGATAAGGATTGTACATCTATGTTCGTGAGAGGGATTGGCCTGAATTTTCCTTTCCAATAATGTCCGTGTTAGGTTTTGGTGTTGAGGTTTTTCTGGCCTTATGCACAAGTGTTAGGAAGTGATCTTTTCCTATTCTCTAAAAGACCTTGTGTAATATTGACACTTTCTTCCTTAACCTTTTGGAACATTTTTACCGATAAAACTTTCTGGACCTAAAGTGCTCTATAAGAGATGTGGCCTCTATAGGAGTGTTTCTATAAGAAATGTGTTTCTGTTTCTTATTTTATCAGTTTTGGGAAGTTTGGGCTTTAAGAAAATTACCAATTTCATGTAAATTTCCATACTTATAGGGTAAAGTTATTCATAATGTTCTCTGATTAATTTTTTAGTGTCTGCAGGTTCTCTAAAGACGTCATCTCTTACATTATTCATATTGGTAATTTGTTTCTTCTTTATCTTGTTTTAAATCAATCTTTGTGGGAATTTCCCAATTTTATTAGTCTTCTTGAGAAGCTAACCTTTGGTTTGTTGGTTTCCCCTATTATACATGCATTTCCTATTTGATTATGTTCAGCTTTTTCCTTTGTAGCTGCTTGGGATTTTCTGGTTTTTCAAATATAATTTCTTGAGATTGATGATCAGACCATTGATGTTTCAGTGTTTTTCTTTTTCACATGTACATTTAAACCATAAGTTTTCTCTTAAACATGGCTTAGCTGCATGGCACACATTTTCATTTTGACATGTGTATATGTTACGTGTCTCATATATATTTGAAAAATATGCAAATTCTGCAGTTGTGGAGTGCAGTGTTCATGTAAATTAGGTCTAGGTCAGGTTTGTTAATCATGGTGCAGAGAGCGTCTGTATCCTCTTTGGCATTTTGTCCGCTGTTCTGTTATTTCCTGAGAGAGGCATGTTAAAACCTATCAAAGCAATTGTAGACTTTTTGTTTCCTCTTTTATTTCTATAAATTATGCTGTGCATATTTTGAATAGATGTTAATTAGGTGCACATACATTTCACATGGTCCCATCTTCCCAGTAGATTCTTTCACTATCCAAGATATCCCTGCGTATTTCTAGTAACAAGTCTCTCTTTAAAACGACTTTGACCAGTGTCCATATAGTATCCTGACATTCTGTTGATTGACTTGTGTGTCTTTTTCCATGCTTTGATGTTCAGCTTGCCTGTGTCTGTATGCAGAAAGCGGGTTTCTTTTACAGCATAGACTTACAAAACCCAATCAGACATTGTTTTCTTTAACTGGAGTATTTAGTCCATGTATATTTTCTATAAGTACTGATATATTTGAGTTTATATCTGTAGTTTTACTACTTGTTTTCTCTTCCATGTTTTACCTTTCTGTGTTCCATTTTCTTTCCTCTCTTACTTGTTTTTATGTTAATCAATGTAATTTTGTGATTTTATGTTCTCCCTTTTTAGCTTATTAAGCATTATGTTGCTATATTCTAATGGTCCAACTAGATATTACAACACGTATCCTGGAGGCATTGCCGTGTGTCTGCCTGACATAATTAGCACTTTTACCACTTCCTGAGTGACTTAATGACCGTAGAACACAGTCCATTTAACCTTTATCACCTTCTGTGTTATTTCTGTTTCGTATCTAAACATATTTTCAATGCCACAAAACAGGGTGGTGATGATGCTGATGGCATAGAGGTAATCTAAAGAGCTCTTGAGATTGACCCATGTACTTACACACTTATGTTTTGTTTTTCACTTCTCCTGAATCTGCACTGCTGTACGGGCTCGGTTTTATTCTGCCTGTAGACACCTCTTGCAAATTTTAGTTAGTTCACTGATTTTTGTTTGTTTGGAAAAGTATCTAGTCCTCACCTTCAAATGACAGTTTTCCTGGGCGTAGAATTCTCGGTTGGATGTTAGCTTTTTTATCCACTTTGAAGGTGTCCTTCCTTGTTGTCTGGATTCTGCTGTTTCTGTTGCCAAGTCAGCCATCACTCTTACTGTTGACTGCAGTAAAGGTAACGCCTCTTAATTCTTGGCAGCCTTTCTCTTTGTTTTGAGAACTGAGGTGTGGCTTTCTTTTTCTTGATCTCGCTTGTCAGTCTTACTGTTACTTCTGTGAGATAAGGTGGTTTATTTTGTCTGGTTGCTTTTAAGTTTTCCTCTTTGTCCTAGATTTTTAATGCTTTCGTTAAGATGTCCCTAGCTGTGGCTGTTTAGAAATTCACATTCTTAAGGTTCATAAAGTTTTTGGCATAAGATTTTATATTTTGTATCAGTTCTTGCCGTGATTTCATCAAATTGGGGTTTGTCTCCAATTCTCCACCTCATCCCTTCGAGCCTCTAGTTATACGTGTGCTGAGTCTTACCATCCCGTGTGCAATTCCTGCCTGTTTCCTATTCTTCGGTTTGGGCACATTCTACTCTGCCCCAGCTGCCTACTCTCTTCTCGCTTGTGTTGAATCTGCAGTCAGACTCATCTATTGAAAATGTACTTTCAGGGCGCCTGGGTGGCTCAGTCATTTAAGCACCCCACTCTTGGCTTCATCTCAGGTCATGATCTCACAGTTTTGTGAGCTTGAGCCCCACAGCGGGCTCTGCTCTGACAGTGCAAAGCCTGCTTGGGATTCTCTCGCTCGCTCGCTGCCCCTCCCCGACTGACGCTGTCTCTGTCTCTCTCAAAAGTAAGTAAATACACTTAAAAAAATGTACTTTCAGTTATTGCCTTTTTGAGCTCTAGAATGCCCATTTTCCAACATTTTATAGATTGTAATTCTCCACTAAAATTCTTTATTTTGTGATTTATTTTCATGAATGTGTTATAGTTATTTTTAAATCCATGCATTATGATTACAGTATATATATATATAGATCACAGTATGTATATACATATATTACAGTATATACATATATATTATATATATTGCAGTATATATTACAGTACATATATATATATATACATATATATATATATATAGATCATCTGTGGCTCTGTTTCCATTGTCTGTGTTTTCTTTGTGTCTTGCACACAGCGGGTTTGCTGTTTTAAAAACAATTGTGATTAATTAGTGGAGTAGAGCCTCTGTAAGTTACCGTATTCTTCTGGAAAAGAATATTAATTTTGTTATAGCTTGTCGCGGGCAGTTGTGTTAGGGGAATCAGAATTCCTTTTACCATTTCCAGACAGGGCCTTGCCCTCCCATTCGCCCTTTTCCAGGAGTGGCCCGTGCTCCGGATTCATCACAGCACCTCACGGGCTGGAAGCATTACCGTTTCCCTGACACGGGGCCAATTTTCTGCTGGTCTTGGATGTTTGCGATCCCTACTTACCAATGAGCAGGTGTCTCCAGGGAAGAATCAGAACAGAGTCTTGAACTGTGTCCGTGCTTCCCTTCTGTCCCTGTCCCTGGAGTCCTGGCATCCTCCAGCACTGGCTGGTCCCCAGCCCTGCACCTCTGCCCAGAGCCCGCCCAGCTCCTGGTTTCTCCAGGCTTTCTGCCCATGATCCCGGCCTCTTGTCCACACTCCTTGTGCACTAGCAACAACCTCGGGGCGAAAGCATCGTAAAATACTAGCCTCCTTGAAATGTGGTTTCCTTTCCTCTGGGACCCAGGGCCATCCATCCGTGGTAGTTCTCTCTCTAATCCTGAAAAACAAAGCTTATTTATGGAAAATTCAGCTTTTCTCTGTATGTATTTTATATGGTTTTTCTGCATCTACAGGGAAAGAATTTTCTTGCTGCAGACTAGTCATTTATACCTTGAACCAGATGACAACATCTACTGTCTCAGTCACTGGATTTCCTGTTATAAAATAATAGCCTATGCATCCATCAAAAGGTTTTGTTTTTTGTTTGTTTGTTTTTTGTTTTTTTGAGTAATAAATGGAAACTGACCCTGGTTAACTTAAGGAGATCAAGACAAAAACTACCCTCTGGGATAGGCACTACCCTCACCTTCATTGTGCACCTGAAGGTCTGAGGTTCTGGAACGTTAAGTAACAAATTGCACAGATCCTACATCGCAGAGTGGGCATTTAGACCAAAGCTCTCCGGCCCGGAAATAACTCTGAAACACTACTGTGTACTGCCATTCCCTAGTCCTTATATGGATTCCCATGCAGGTGTAGAAATAACGTGCAGAAACCCTCACCCTTCGTTCAGTTTCCCCCAGTGATAACATCTTGAAAAGCCATATATTGCTGCATCAAGTCAAAGATGCTGACATTGATGCAGTCAACCAGCTTTGTTTCTACTTAACCCATTTGTGTGTGTGTATACACACGTCGTCCTCTGTGATTTCATGCCACGTGTAGATTCCTGTGGACCCCAGCAAGGTCGAGACAGAGAACTTCCATCACAAGGACCTCTCATGCTCCATGCTTCTCTTATAACCACAGACACCTCTCACCTTCCACCCGCCCCTGGCAACCACTACCCAGTTTTGTGTCTATAATCTTGTCATTTCAAGAATGTTCTATGAATGGAGCCATACCCTGTGCAGTCTTTTGAGGCTGATTTGTATCACTCGGCATAATTCCCTTGAATCCTCTGCCACATAGCAGGACACCCCATCATGGGAGCTGGTGCTGTTTCTCTATGCAGAAACACGATGTAGTTGTTTAAACTTGAGTTCAATTACGCATGCAGCTTTAGAGGTTGAAGTGACCCCAGGCACACTTAATGTGTCCCAAGTGTTTAGGTATGAACAGTGTTTGGAGGCTGAATTGAGGTACCTTTCTCATCTCCCAGAATTTAAAAATACTGACATAAGTTGGCCTCAGGAATAGAATAGCATGGAACACCCTAGAACGAAGAGGTAAAGCCAGGTGAGGAGGCAGATGAGAGACGGGCCTGATTGAATCTATTAACATATGTAAAGGGAGTTTGTGCCATTGGGAGAAAGTTTGCTCCATCAGGGAAGCAGAGCCAGGTAGGAATCGCACTGGCAAACACTAGAAGTTTCATTCAGAGCCTCTCTGACGGGTAGAGAGAGCTTAGGCTTTGGAGACACTTCTGCCCTGAGTGTCAAAGCCTGTCGTGTGAGGCCCACGCATCTTCTCAGCCTGTTGACATTGACTCTTCGGTACCCCAACTCTTGCTGCTTCTATTCCAGGATCCCCAGGCGACTGCTGATGGTTTGTGATGGCTCGCATTGGTGTGTCCACCGGGAGTAACGCAGAAGTCAGAGGGGCTGTATGCCTTCCCTTCTCTGTCAGAGTTACTTTTCATTGTTAACAAGTGATGTTCCGAATATGATTTGGTGTCTGTGTCTGTGGTGAAAGAAGGCTTGGTCCTGCAGAGGCAACATTTTCTAATTCCGTGATAATTACAGGACATTTTGCTGCCACTTATTGAACACTTACTAGATGCCGGGCTCCCGGTGAAACCTTCTGTTTGCATTGCCTTGTGCTGATCCTTACGTTACGCGGATGTGAGAATCCAGGGCACATTTAGAGAGGTGGCGTCACCCCCTCCGTCCACAGCTAGCAAGTGACAGAACTGGGATTCGAACCTGGGTGGTTTGACTTCACGTTTGGTTGTTAACCACAGAGCCACAGAGCTGAGGTGCCACAGCCAAAACGTTGGCATCCGGGTCTTGCACTTCAGCTGGAGAAGCTTGGCTTCTGTGAGTCTGTCCATGTGAGAGGGATCAGCTCACAAGGAGCTGGTGGAATCAGTCTTCGATCTGTAAACCAAGGGCCACAGCCTGAACGAGAGTGACTTTGCAGGCTAAAGGGGGCCGCGGGAATAATGATGGCAGTAACAGCAGTGATAAGAGTAAGGGTAACCCTGCTAATACTTACGGAGTGAGAACTGGGCCAGCACTATGCTGTGCTTTATGTCTCTTAAGTCATTAATCCTTAAAACATGCCTTTGAGATCATGCATTTTATAGAGGACGGAACTGAGGCACAGAGGGGTTAGGTAGCCCACCCCTGGTCACACAGCGGTAACAGAGCTGGGGTTCAAACTGGCCTGCCTCGTGCAGGGCACACACGCTTCCCACTTGAGCTGTGCCGTCCTCTTCACAGCCGGGTGGCTCTGGAGCATCTCTGAGTTGGGGGCTCTTCTGGGCAGCCTCTTCTGCTAGTGGCGGGGGGGGGGGGGGAGATGAGATGCCTTGAGGTATTGCGTGATGTAGTTTTGGAGTGGTGGTGGGGGTCCGGAGCTGATGACCAAGAAAGAATTCTGGAGACATCTTTGGTGCAAAAAGGTGATTTCATTAAAGTACAAGGATGGGACCCGGCAGCAGAAAGAGCTGGACTGGGGTTGTGATCAGTGACTTGTTATATCCCTTTGGGTTCAGAGGGGGTTAGGGATAGTGTACGTCTCTAAGGAATTTTGGAAGTGAGGTTTCCAGGACCTTGAGGGGCTAAAAGGGGTTAGGAAAAGGTCATTATTATTATTTAGTAAAAACTCAGTCATGAGGCCCTTCAGATGCATATCAGGGGCCATAAGCTTGGAGGATGATTGCCAGCACATATCTTGGGGGGTGGACATAAAGGAAGTTTCCGAAGGAATTTTTATGTGTTAAAGTAGACTTACAGGATCCTGGGGGGTCAGGCTGAGATTCCTTTTTGCCCCTAGCAAAGTGTCATTGTCAGGACATTGGAGCTCCTGGAGGAGGGTCACCCTGCGGGTCCCAAGGACTTGTCCATGGGCTGCAGAGAGTAAGGAGATTTTCCATTTGCCCTTGTTTCCCACATCACACGAGGACTTCCAGCTGCCTCTTCCCAGGTGGGAAGGAATCATTTAATCTGGCCACAGGCTCTGGTCCTGCAGGAGAAGGATCCAGTGGGAGCCGTGTTCTACGGGCTTCCGTACTCTGTGGGGAGGCTAGAGATCAGGCTGGGGAAGGGGCACCATCAGGGCAGAGCCAGAGTCTGGGGTGCAGGGGACCCCCCCCATCCTGCCCCTCAGCTCAGTGCACCTGGTGCGAATCAGGTCAGCCTTTGTCCCATCTTGTTTCATTCTGGTTAATAGTCAACATATGTGGAGAGAGCTTATGGAGACTGTGCCAATTTGACTTCCAGTCCCCCCACTGCACCCTGCTAAGCAGTGGCCTGGCACCTTGACCTCCTGCCTGCCCATGACTGCACGCAGTGGGAGAGGTGGCTCCCCCAGTGCTCAGGGGAGGGCAGTGGAGGGTGGGGAGCCTCAGTCTCCTGGTTGTGCGGGACCCGCAGCCACCACGGTCGATGAGACCGGAGAGGCGAGTAGCTTGGGCAGAGGCTGCAGGAAGGCAGAAGTAGCCCACGATGCTGCAAGCTCCTCTGGTAAAAGTTCTCGCCTCTTTAAAGAAGGCTCACAGCCTCCAGGAGAGCTCAGTTTTCCATAGATAATGGGGAAACAGTGAAAGCATTTTACCAAACTCTGGGTATGTTAACTTGACTTTATTATTTTTTTAATGTTTATTTATTTTGAGAGAGCGAGAGCGAGAGAGCAAGAATGCATGAGCAGGGGAGGGGCAGAGAGAGCTCGCTCAGGTTATGATCTCAGGGTTCATGAGATCAAGCCCCACGTCAGGCTCTGCACTGACAGGGAGGAGCCTGCTTGGGATTCTCTTTCTCTGCCCCACCCCTGCTCATGATCTGTCTGTCTCTCTCAAAAAAAAAAAAGATAAACATTAAAAAACTTTTTTTTAAAGTGAAAAAAAAATAAGAATCATTTATTTCTTCTTCTTTACTTTCAATTTCCATGCCACCATTTGTTTTCAAAGCAAGTAAAATCTATTAAAGAAGCCCAGTGAAAATGAGTAGATCCTTACTGGGTGTGTCAGATTAGACGAAGTCCCTTCAAATTGCCTTAGAAATTGCCCAAGAGTTTACTCTAAAAACTGCGATGTCTCTGGAAGTTTAAGAAGGTGCAGGTTTGTCAAAAAGAAAGGCAAAAGGAGATGAAACTGTTCAGAGATACTTCAAAAGGATAGAACTTCAAATGAGAAGTATCCAAATGATTCCTTTGAGTCCTAAGAAAAGGTTGTTTGTGGGGAACAGCCTGCAGGAGGCACTTGTCCCCAGACTCCACTGTGTGGAGGTGAAATGTTCCTATTTAAGGAGAGATGAAGTCATTTTGCGTGTTTATACCCACTGGAGGCAAGACCAGATACTTCATCGGGAGCAGCTGCTTTTAATTTTTATAAAGGCTTTGAAATCACCAGAAACGGGATGTTTTTCCTCAACATGGAATGTCTGGAATTTGCAGGGGAGGTGTTCTCAAAGTAAAGTTCCCAAAGAGGATGAGCTGGGGACTTCCCTGTCCCCCACACTCCCCCTACTCCCACAGGGAGTTCCAGCAGGATCTGTTGGAGGTGAGAACCTCCAGCAACTGAGTTGGAATTGTGATGTGGAGACTTCAAGGAAGTCTTGTAAAAAGAACTTTTAGTACATTGGTTTCCAGGAAAAACAAAAACAGTCCCACGTAATACTTTATTAAAACAGAAAAAATTGTTCTGAGTTCGATAAGAGAGCCGACCTCCGCCTACTGGAGAGTTGTCTGTGTTGGTACACGCAGGGCTCTCAGAAACCATGCACAAAACACAGTCAACTTTCTGAAACCCAGTGCTTTTTGAACGTGTTGGAGACACATTCCCTTTGTTCCAAGGATGGTATGTTTTGGAGGTGCTCCTTTCCTGGGTTTTGAAGGACCGGTTTGGTCCCCCCATCTAAAGAAAAGAGCTAAGTGCTGATGCCTGTGGCATTAGACTTTCTGAATCAGATTTGTCTCCTTTAAGTCACCATCTTCTTAAAGCCAGGAAAGTGGGGAGACCTCACCACGTTGTGGGAAGGAAATAGTCCCACAGGCACCGAGCTTCCTGAAGACAGAGGGTCGGCCAGCTCATCGGGTTTCAAACAAGGTGGTGTGACATGTGGTGTAACACACGTCACTGTACCTCCCTTGCTTCGGTTTTGACAATACATCAAAGTGAGTGCATTTGGCAGGACTTTTTAGGCAAAACACACAAAATCCAGCTTAAACAGGATTAGGCAAAGACAAGGGGAAGTAATTGTCCACAGGCCTGGCCAACCCAGGTGCTATCCTGCTTTTCTGTCTCTGCCACGATGCTGGTTTCATTTCTAGGAGGCCTCATACTCAGGGGGGTCTCTCGAGGTCCCAGCAGAGGTGTCACTAGCAGCCCGGGGCGCACATCCGACCAGCCCAGCACCGGACTAGAAACAGCACATAAGTCCAGCGAACTCTTAGAGGGTGAGGTTATTTAACTGGATTTGGTTATGTGTCTACCTCTGGTCTAAATTCTGTGATTGAATGTGGGACAGGGGACCCATCTCTAGAAATGGGGTGTGGGTCAGGCCTGACAGTGGGGAATAGGTGGGCTCTGAAAACAAAATGAGGGCACAGCTAGAAGAAGGGGAGTGCTTGCTTATCAGTGGGCAGACATATCTGTCTGCTCCCCGAACACTGAGGAGTGGAGGACAGACATGGGTCCGGGTTGTAAGAGAAGCGGTGACCAAAATTGGGTTCTCCCTACTGCTGTCCAGGTGGGGTGTCCTTGGGCCACACTCCTGAGTCCCTGTGGAATGTGTTAGATGCCAGAATGATTCTAGGAACAGCTGAGGGCGAACCGTGGGCTCTCAGGCAAGGTGCACAGATGTGGACCGCCTCCCACCTCACTGCATGCTTTGACACTTGAGCTCCTGGGAGAGACCAGGTGCCAGGTTCCGGACAGAGTAGGGACAATTCCCACGAGATCTGCCACAGTCCAGCGCGGGAACCCCAGACGGATCCCACCTTTGCCTTCCGAGTGCCAGGGGAGGATGGGTCTCTGTGTAGACGTGGCTCCTGGAGCACGTGGAGAGCCCTGAGCACGGAGGAGATGACTCCGTTGGCAGGAGGGTCCCTCCAAGACTCACAGTTGTTCTGGGCAGACGGTTGCCGTCCTGACGAGCCTGTGAGCCTGCCCTGCCCTAGAGCCTTTCCCAAGCCAGGGCCTTGGCTGCTGCAGTGACGTCACTTGCTCTGCACACATAAGGCATTTTTCCTAAGTGACCTCCAGGCAGACAGGTTCTGGGTCTCCCACACTCTGCTTTTCACCTGCGGGGTGCTGTTTCCATAGGTCCCCTCTCCATCACTGTGCTGCCATGTATGTGATTCTGCAGACCTGAGTCCTCCTCACTGGGGGGGCTCACTGTCCAGCTTCTCGTCTCCCAGGTCTGCACTTGTCTCAAATAACGACACTAGGCACGGCCCAGAAAGGGTGGAGGCTGGGCCCCCACATCACTCACACATGGGGCCAAACCAGCTCTGTTTGGTGCCAGCTGTGTGTCTCGGGAAGAGATAGGCTTAATTTTTTTTCTATTTTTTTTTTGGCAAAACTTTTATTTTAGAATAGTTTTTGATTTGCAGACAGACTGCTGTTACTACAAAGCGTTCTCCCGTACTCCAAATCCAGTGTCTCCTATTAGTAACGTCCTGCATCGGTGTGATACATTTGTCACAGTTAACAACTCAGTACTGATGCATTATTATTAATTAGAGTCCATGCTTTGCTCAGACTCTACTAGATTTTCCCTCAGATCCTTTTTCTGGTCTGGGATCCCACCCAGGACACCACGTGACATTCATCATGTTTCCTTAGGCGCCTTGCGCAGTGACGGTTTCTCAGATTCTCTTTGTTTTTGATGACTGTGGCAATTGCAGAGAACCAGCCAGGACTTTTGTAGACCATGCCACAGCTAGGATTTATCTGTCTTTCCTTCTCATGATTGCAATTTCAGTTTTGAACCCCAATTCCTTTCCTAATTGGCTGGCGTTTAGGGGGCACTTGCTGTGAGCCAGCATAGTGCTCTGCCTTTCACCTAGATGATCTCGTGTAACCCCCTCAAAACCTAACACCAGGTAGACACCACTGTTAAACCCATTTTACAGATGTGGGAAGCGAAGCACCCGAGGACCAGTAAGTTAGCCAACGTTGACAGCTGGATGGATGTGCAGCTGGGTGCCAAGTTCTCTGAGAACCCTTGCTATGATGGGGAATTGATCCTGATGCCGTAAAACTGTTGTCTATATCCCGCAAGGTGGATGGGCTCTAGTTTGCATTATGCCAGCTTGTAAGCTTCCTGCAAGATGGTTTCCTCCAGGTCTGCAGCTTTGCTTGGTGGCCTGGCCGACTAGAGCGAGCGGAAGGCCATCCTAGGCAAGGGAGCCAAGACTTCTGTTGGCAAGTTAGTGCCCATCCTGCGGACCTGGAACAGTGCCGAGCTGGTGGTTCCCAGCTCCAGGTATAAGAGGAATCTGTAGAAGAGCTGGAATGATGAGATATTCCATTAAGGAGTAAGGGATTTGCATTGGTGCGGATGTGTATGGTTGGGCGTGCGGAAGGACAGGAGGACAGCCTGAGGCCATTTCACTCCAAGGGCAGGGAGTGTAAGCCAGCCCCTCTGGGCTCCTTGCCCACCATCTGCACTTGGCTTTGTCCTGCCGTGGGGTGCTGTGAGCTCCGTTTCTCCTCTGTCAGCTGGCTTCCTTGGGGTCCCAACAGCAGGACGTTGCAGAACTGGAGGAGAAGGGGACATTCTCCTTGCCACCTGTGTTCCAGCCCACAGCACTGAGGCACCAAGTCTCCTCTCTGCCATGACCCAGAACCAGCCCCCTGGTGCCCCTGAGAGGTCCCTGCGCCAGCTGGGCTGGGCAGCACCCCTTCTCTACCTTCCCAGCTTCTAGGTTTGATGGCGAACAAGGAACATTGACTAGTTTAGCATGGCCCCCGATCCAGTCATGTGTGGACCACCCTGTGGATTTTCTCCAAATCCTATACCTTAGGGCAATGATGTATTGATTTCCTTAAATATAACCATTCTAAGTTTTGATGTATTTATTTTTAAAGAACATTTTACATCATCATGTTCAGTGGAAAATCTTGCCATAATTCATTTAAAAAAATGTATGACAATTAAATAAGCGTTTGTTCTTCTGGTGCCTAGAATCCCTCTCTTTCCTGAGGTGGTGGGTAGCAGGCTTGAGGAAACCCTGGGTATCCAGTCAAATAATATTTATTGTGTGCCTACGGATGCAAATGCTTTTGTAATTGCTCTGGGGTTTTACAAAGGTGACCTGGTCCCACAGTAGCATTAAATCAGGCTTTCAAACCTCCCTTCCCCATCTCCTTTCCACCCAGGATGGATGACCACACACAGGTCTGGAGTCCTTTGAAATACCCCGTCGGGACCTGCTTCTGTCCCTAATGAGTGTGGCTGGTGTGAAGAACCGGGGACCCCCCAGTGAGAATAAAGAGCTTAACTTGAATTACTCACATCACACATTAGTTGAAAACCCCCAGAAGTTTAAAAGGACATTATTTATTGTAATTTATGGAAATATATTAGAGAATTTCCTGATGTAACTGAAAAGGTCTAAATTGTATTCAAAGGAGAATACTTAATGACATGTTAGAAGGTGCTCTATTGAAAGGTATTTGTTAAAGTGCTCCCAATTTTGACAAACATTTGTAGAAGCGATTTTTATTTTTTATCTTGAGGGAACAGAGGTAATATATGGATAAAAATTTTGAGTAATATTCACAAATGACATTGGGAAGAGTGATTCAGCATCTGACGTATTTTCTCTTGCTTGAATAATAAATCAGGCATCAGTGGCTTATGTACATAATTATCAGAACTCATTTTTGTAAAACCAATAACTGATGTTAAATCAGGATTTTTTTTTTTAAGATTTTAAGCAGATGGTAAGAGACTCTTTCTTGTGCTGATTCGTCTAATGAGAATCGGAGGACAAACGAATGTAATTTCACAAGATCAAGGTAAATAGAATAACCACTATGTGCGTGTACATTTATAAACGTATTTCTGTTCACACGTCCGTGGAGCACATCACATGAGGCACATTCACCACAGCATGCAACCGTCACTGCTCCCATTCTCAGCATTTTTCATCTTCTCAAACGGAAGTTTTGTGCCCATCCCCCTTGCCCCCAGGACCCTCGTGCTGCCTTTTGTCCGCATGGATTTCCCTGCTCTCCATACCTCGTATGAGGGGAACCATACAGTGCCTTTTCGTGTCTCACTCCACTTAGCATGTCTTCGAGGTCTGTCCCTGTTGTAGCAGGGTAAGAACTTCATGCTTTTTGGGGGGCTCGGTATTATTCCAGTATATGTGTATACCATATTTTCCTTATCCATTCATCTGTTGATGGATATTTGAGCTGTTTCTGCCTTTTGGCCATCGTCACTGAGGCAGCCGTGAACGTCGCGGGCAGGTAGGTATTTGAGCCCCAGCCTTGAGCTCCTTGGGTACATACTAGGAGTAGACTTGGCTGGGTCATATGGTAATTCTACGTTTAACTTCCCGGGGAGTGCTTTTGCCATGTTTTTGTGCCAAAGGATTTACTGGGGAATTGAATCTGCCTATCCGTTGTGAGAGGGACTCCCTAATTTAGTTCATTAGATAACTAGCAGTGTTTTTTCCTTCCTTCGCACACTCATTTTCATGGGGCGTGTCCTCATTGCCAGCAGGGCGGTAGAAATGGCTAGACAGCCAAATGTTGTCCTTGTTCTCATGGAACACCCATTCTCCTGTGGAAACTGGAAGCGAGGGAAGCAGTAGTTGGGGTCAGAGTCAGAATGCCCTGTGAGGAAAACAGGAGGGAGCTGGTGGGCGGGGGGACACAGAGTCCCTGTGGCCCCTGACAGGTGGTTGCAGGGTCCCTGTGGGTGTGACGTTGGAACATCAAATCCCCCTCGGGGGAAGCTTCAGGAATAGGGGAAGGAACAGCGAGCGTGGATGCTTGGAAGCCATCCTGGGAGGACGTCTGAGGAGCATCAGGCAGGCCAGGGTGGCTGCAGCCACGTGAAGATGACACGGGGTGGGTGCTGGAGGGGACCAGGGGCTGGGTCCCAGAGGGCCTCGTCAGCCATGTTGAGAACTTTGAGTATCATTTGAAGGATGGAAAGCCATCAACAGGTTTGGGGCTGGGTGTGGCGAGACCTGGCTCAGGTTTTGAGAGGGTCTTTCTGCTTGTTGGGTGGGGAATGGCCACAAGAGGACCAAGAGGGGAAGCCAGGAGACTGATCTACAGTCTCAGTACCCACGACAAGGCAGTTCTTCCGGGCTCACGTGGCAAGTGCATGAAGAGCATGTTGGGAATGGCACTTTGAGTTGACATTGAGGTTGCTTTCAAAGAAATGACCCTCTTTCAGCGTCTGCATTAGAAGGGCTGTTTGGAGCGTTCACCTTGCACTTTCAATTGCTTGTCAAGATCATTGCCTGGTGCATCCCCGTGATTATGCACAAATGGCCAGATGAAGAGAAAATGGCATCAACGTTGTCTTCGTCGTCTCAACAGCTGGTGTCTGCTCCTTGCCCGAAGACACCGAAGATGGAAGGCTGGGTCAGGATGCTCCTTTCTAAGCTGTGACCCGGGAAAAGTAGCCTGTGAGATGTTACCGGGCTTTCTTTCTGTGAGCTTCTCTTACGCTGTCTGGAGAGAACTGGATGTGAACGAGGAACTCAGTGAGAAATCTGAAAGGCTCGCCCTGCAGACCTCCACAGCCTGGCGGCCAAGCCCAACTTTTAGGTTGAAGAGAAAGACCACCTTGGGTCCTAATAGGAAAGAAAAAAAACCTTAGGCTTTTAAATAACTTTGTTTATTTCACAAGGTTTTATAAACTTAGGGCCCAGATGGTCTTTGCTACAATTTATTGCTGAAAGAGGGGAGGAGAGAAAAGGAGCAAAAAGATTAATTGGCTCATTTCGAGTATATGTTTCTTTTGACAACTGAAGAGTTATTGCCGAATTTGATATAAAATAAGATGTTATGACCTGACATTTATCATTTGGATTTATTTAGAGTAACTTCTCCAAATTCAATAATGCCAGGAAGCAGAATTAAGCCGGGTAACTCTACGGGATGCCCTGTAACCCCACTGGGGGCTGCCAAGCACAGATCCCCACCCTGTAAATTCTGTAATGATGACCTCGTGCATTTTCTTACCTCCTTCACGTTGAGGAGGCTGTATAACCACAGGGATGTTATTTATTTATTTAGTTTTTACATGTTAAATCCCATCCTATCTCCTGTGGAAAGCCCAAAAAGATATTTTAAAAACCCAAACAAGATAAAGAAACATCAAAGGGCCAGAAAGTCTTGAAATATAGAAAGTAAAGAGAATCAGACTTCCAGGGAAATAAAACTAGAGCCAGTACTTGGGGGGCGGGAGCTGAGAAGGTAAGAAATGAGCCAAAGGTCCTGGAGATGCAAAGTGGGGGGGGGGGTTCCCGGGATTCACTGAAGGTCTTAATTAATAAATCAGGTGGGGCAGCTCTCCCCCTTTCCCGTTGTGTTAGGTAGGAATGGCATTCCCTGAGGCCAGGGCGGTTGGGGAGGGCTCAGGCCAGGGAGTTCAGGCCTGGGGAGGGACAGGGAGCCCCGCCCGAGGCAGCGTCTCCAGCCTGCCCAGCAGGAGCTAGGAGTCAATAAATGGAACAGGCAGCAAACCAGGGATTGACAGAAAGATAGGTAAATATTCACGTATCAGCAAAGACTTGAGGAGAGTCGACACGAGGCACGTGTGTCTCTGAAGGCAAAGGGTAGAAAAACTGTTAACGAGATGGGTCACTGTGCAGAGTAAAACCCAGAATGAACCTAACTGGACTCACGGAGGGGTTCGGGGAGATGCAGCGTCTGATGTGAGCACCAGCCAGAGGTCTGGGAAGTCAGAAGTGGGGATCTGGACTAGAAAGCTCAGGATGTGGGCAGAAGACCCTGAGGGGTTCCAGTGTGTAGCAGAGGGGGAGGGGGGCGGGGCGGAGGGGGAGGGGAGGGTCCACAATGTTGGCATCCGGACAGAAAATTCTGGAAGGATGGAAAAGAGGCAAAGTAGAGGATGAAATGGAAAAAGACAAGAAAAGAAATCCATGGAAATGCCCAGGGCTCTCAAGAGAGCCTGCTGCACAGGTGGCGGGGGAAGGCCCGGATGGCCCCCAAGACACCCGCGGAACTTCTGCAAACCAGGGGGAGCAGGACAACCAAAAGCTCAGAAGCAAAAATGATGTTTCCTGCTAAGTGGCAAAATTCAGACTGGCACACGGCCTCTCATCGCCTGAGTGCGGTGCCGGGCGCCGGTGGAAGAGTGGCCTTCCAGTCCCCAGGGAAAAGGGCGTTTGCATGTAGCATCTTAAGTCCTCCAATGCAGGAGCGTCGGGGTGAGGGCACAATGGAGGCATTTCACATATGCTGGGACCAGAGATGCTCGGAGAGTTGCTTGGCTATGTCCTCAAGCAACGCATATAAGCAGTCCAAAATTAGCATAGGTTTGCAACACAATTCAGATAATGATAGAAATGTGCCAAGTGGAGAAGAGAAACTCCTTCATTGTCCTCTCCTAAGAGAGACAGAGCTTGAGTGGGGCAGGGGCAGAGAGAGAGGGAGACAGAATCCAAAGCAGCTCCAGACTCCGAGCTGTCAGCACAGAGCCCGACACGGGGCTCGAACTCATGAACTGGGAGATCATGGCCTGAGCTGAAGTCGGACGCTTCACCCACTGAGCCACCCAGGCGCTCAAAGACCCAGTCACTTACGGGTGTTAACGTTTGTGAACCTGCGTCTTTATAGAAAGGCTGCATTCTGTAAAACAGTGGCAAGATTGCATAACGACCTTTTGCTGTGGAGACGCGCCCTACTCCCTGACTACCAAGTTCCTTGTCCTTTGTAAAGGCTGCCTAGGCTCCTGTGCATTGGAGAGCCCTAATTTATTTAAACAGTCCCTATTTGTTTAGTGTTCAGATTTTATATTTCACCAGGAAATGAGTACCGTGGTGAACATTTCTTGGACTTTGAGTATCCCTACAGGATAAACTCAGAGTGCGGGTACTTGCTGGGCAGGGGCGGGCAGCTAACTCTGCTGGACCTCGATGGCTATCCCCCCATGACCCCCCCACCAATCCTGGTACTATTTTCACCACTTATCCTGTAGATGACTGAGCGCTGAGCCCTGCATCTGCCCCCTGGGCCAAGAGGGGAGGGGTGCAGGTGCTGGAATCCCCTCAAGCCCCCCCGCCCCGGGCTGCCCTGACCCGGGCTGTGAGGTTTGGCCTGCAGATGGCGCTCCTGCTGCTCCCGCCCAGAGAAGCATCTTAATTCTAAAACAAAAGGAAAGTAAATTGCTCTGGTTCCCGAGGCAACCCAGATCCACTATGCCTTACCTTCCCGGCTGTAAACCTCAGATAACTTTGTGATCCACTATTCTTCAGAAGAAAAAAGAAAAGATTATATTTGACCATCTTTTTTGAAATCTTTAGAATTGCATCCTTTGAAAATAAGGCTTTGAGAATTTCCAACAGTGTGCATCCAGTCAGTGTATTTCAGGAGAGAAGAAATAATTTAGGTTTCAGCTTAGTTGTTTTTTTTTTTTTCTATCTCTAACTTCTAAAAAAAAAAAAAAACTTTTAAAAAGGAAAAAGAAAAAAAAACCCTCTTGATCCAAAGAGAACAAATGGAAAGCTCTATGATAATTTTGCAGAATTAAGCCTTCCAGGGGGCAATGGCCTCTGTGGTCCTGTGCAGATTGGTGCTTAATTTCCAGGGTTAATGCCAAGCGATGATGGGAGTGCGGGGTGTTCCCTGAGTCTGGGAAGGGAGGGAGTGTCACTCCCTTGCTTTGGGGTGTGTCTCCTCCAGGGTGCAGGGAGACAGATCCAAGTTGGCAATGAGCCAGAGAACCTCTCTGCCCGGGCAGAAACTGGGGTTCGTTGGGGGGGTGAAGTGGAGAGGAGCCGTGCACAGTCAGGTGTCCCGACCTGGGCCCTGCTCCTCCGTGCTTGGTGGCAGCGGCCAGCAGAAAGCGAAGGCAATGCGTACCATGCGCTGCGGACCCGCTGTGCCTCGGGTTGCCCCCCCTCCCAGCTCGCAGCAAAGCACCGGGCTCTGTGGCACATTCGGGCTTCAGAGCACCATGAGCCCTGACTTGCTCTGGAAGGAGAGAGAGGCCCAGCAGGGCACGATCAGCAGAGGAGGCTTTTCCCTTAGAGGTTTTTATTCCGCGAATCCTTTCAGAGGTGAAGTGCATCCACACCCTCCACTCAGCACAGAAGGTTCTGGGATGCAGCTACCTTGGGGAGTCCCAGTGAAGATTCTGAGTTGTTCAGGGGTAAGGAAACCCCGCCACAAAGCGAGCCCCTGTCATGTTGCCGTCGTTCCCTGTGTCTCTAAATAGGCGATGGCAACTTCTCCCGATCTTTGCAGCCTCTCTGGTCTGCAAGTTCAGGAGTACTGTCTACTGGTGGGTGGAGTGTGCACCGGCGGAGAGCTCTGCTTTGTCGGCGTTGTTAAAAGTCAGCTTGTTTCTTTGTGCAAGTCTCTTATTCCACTGAAATGGGGTCCTCGGTGGTTGGTGTAGCCTGAGTGTGCACACGTGCAAAGTCAGCTGCTCAGTGCCATGCAGGCATGATGCTCGATACCTGTGCCTTCCCTGAACAGAAACCCGAAGAAAATCGGATGGATCTTAAAGGGTGGTCGTGAGTGACTGGTGCTCCTAGGACCGACAACGGCTGCGAGGTGCTGAGCAGGACCCTATGTATGTGTCCAGGGTGGGACTGTGTCTCATTTCAGACCCCATTTCAGCCCAAGGCAATAGACGGCAAAGGTGGACGCATCTCAGAGCATCACCTAGAATGTGAGGCGAGGTGGGGAGCAGGGCTGGCCCCAGGCGAGGACCCTGGGCTGGTGTCCGGGAGTGGACAGCTGGAGGTCATGGCTGAGTGTGGCCGGAGGTCAGCAGTAGAGTAGTGTTTTTAGGGGCCTGGAGTTCAAGGCGAAGGATGATCTTCAGTGTTGAGTCTCCATCGGAAGCAGACTCCAGGATTGGGAGGTAGGGCGTCAGCAAAGCAGGAAAGTAGGGGGTGGAGTCAGGCGGTAAGACACTGGGGGCAGCCATTGGCCAGGTCAGAGGAGGGAAAGGGTAGGGGGATCCACACCACTGCTCACTGCTCCCGGGCCACATGGTCTCTGTGCCTCACATGTTTTCCCCATGTGCTGAGCTCAGTGCTGGGGAGTCAGGCAGCCTCGACCGGGTCTCACAGCCAGGTCACAGTGGGAACCCAAGCACCTCGACTCCAGAGCCTGTGCCCTTGAATGATACTGATTCTGCCCGAGTTTGTGCTGCTAGGAGTTAGTGGGACAGGACTGGCATCCAGGCTGCCAGACTCCGTGGGGGCCAGACCCCCAGCCGTGGCCGTGCGGTTCTGCCCCTAAGACTGGTACCCGGTGGGGGCTCCCATCTCCTCCTCCCAGTCCCAGTCCCAGTCCCAGTTCCAGTTAAGGGCTTTCCGGGCTTCTGAGTCTCTAGCTCCAGTCACACCAGATCCTCCCTCTTCTTCCTCCAGTGTCCCCTGACCTCAGCCTGTGTCCCTGCAGTGTCTCACCGCTCTTGGGATGATCTGGCTCATAGGAGCTGCTGTCTGCCTGCCCTCCCTGTCCACCCTGCCCCCTGTCTGACCCTCGCCTTCTTGCTCTAACGCATCCTCTCCTTTGGCATCAGAGCTTCCAGAGCACTGACAAAGCAAAATGCTCCTCTGCTGAGAAGTAGCAGTGACTTCCCCTTTGCCCTACAGTGTGACCTTGCTTCCTGTCCTCGTTCCAGCTCTTGTGGGGGAGGCTACCCAGAGCCCCATGTGGAGGAATCCTGGATCAGAGCTCTCGGAGCCAAGGTTGATTGGCAGTGCCTGCCAGGGACACGGGCATGGCAGGTAGAGGTCGGCTGGTCCATCCTGGTCTCTCTGACCGCTTGGGGTCGCTTGAACGTGCTGCGTGCTATTGTAAGTCTGAGTTTGGCAAATGTTCCTTCCATTTCATGCGATACTTTTCCCCTAGGATCACCTGGTGAACTCTTAATTGCCCTTCGAGACTCTGTTCTGCCAAGTCACTCCTTGGAGCCTTCACCTGACCCCACTGAATGTTTTATCGCGGCTGCTGCCGTAACTCTTTGTCTATCTCTTGGCCCTCCCTTCACTATCTTATGACTGTCCACCACCCCTCCCCATGGTTTCTGTGAGTCTCTGAGAGCAGAGCATGTTTTATAAATTGCATATCCCCAGTACCCAGCACATAATTAATATTCAAAAATGAGTATTGAGTTTTAGAAATCTTCATCCCTTATACCTGCTTTAAAATCAGCACAAGATGGCATGATTACATGGGGTTCATATTTCACTGTATAACGCGAGTCCTTTACCTGGCCTAGCCTCTAGGAGAGAGCACGGGGAAAGAAATCGAACTGAAAAGAGAGGAGGAATTCAACTGAGGAGAAGCGAACTTCCAGGCAGATTCCGCACTTCTGTGCTTCAGCTCGTCCGTGGTTAGCAAGCATGTACCCAGCGCCCTCTCTGTGATGGCTTCCCCTGTTCTTCGGTGATGAGACTCTGTGTGTTGGGGGACGAGAACCAGTACCTCGCCTGGTCTCAGGGTTCCAGGGAGATGTGGTGCCAGGGCAGCATGGCGCCATGGAAACAGGCGTGGGCTAGACCCCAGGTGATGCGGTGTGAGAGCCAGGTCCCCCCGAAACAGGTCGGACTTGCTCGTACACAGAGTGAAGGAGGCAGTGCAGTCATGGCCGACACAGATCGAGCATTCGCTGTTTTCACCCCTTTGGTGACACACCTTCCACGATTAGCTGTTGAATCCCAAGGAAGGCATATTACTGTGCCCGTTTTACGGACACAGACTGAGGCTCAGGTTGATGGAGCTATGCTGTCTTCTTCCTGAAATGTAGCACGGAGAATGGTTTGGGCAGCCACCCAGTGGTCACTATCATTCATTCACTTGGCAGCTTCCTTGGATTGGGGGGGGGGGGGTCAGATGCGCACCGGTCTCGGAGTCCAAGGGGAGGCAGGCTCTCAGGAAGAAGTCACAGCAGTGGGCAGTTACTCGGTTCTGTGCTCTCACACCCCTCTGTATGTTTGCTCCAGAATTTACCACATTCTGCCTTACCCCATACTTAACGCTGTGCACATCTGTTCTTATCATAGGAGAGAAAGTTCTTTGAAAACAAGGACCATATGCTTTTCATCTGTCTCCGGGCCTGCCATGGTGCAGACCAGACCACATGCAATTTCTGAATCGATGACAAACTTAACTCTGTCATTGCAGCCATGATTTTGAGGTGCATTTGGGGGAATCCTGTTTTCTTGGGGAATTAAATCAATATCACATACATTTATTGAACACCTACTGAGGGCTGGACCCTGGGGTGCACCAGGTGAATGTAACATCATCCCTACCCTCGGAAGGTCATAGCCTAGAAAGGAAAGCGAGTGCTTCTGTCTAGTCCGTGCTCAAGGGTCATCGTTCCCGAGGCATTGGATGAATTTGCATGCCAGGCATCTGTGCAAAAGCTTCCACTGATTTTTCACGAAGTGAACTGATGGCTGGATCCTGGTGAGTGAATTCTGTAGCTGCTGAGGAGAGATAGCCTGGGGGGAGATTGGAGGGGGTGCGCAGTTGACACAGGGAAAGGAGGGCAGAGCTCAGGAGATGATGGTGGGGGGGAATCCTGGGTGAACAGACCTTGATCTTGCTTCAAGTGTGCAGGAAAAGTTGCCATTCTGTGGGGCTGCTGGGTGGGGCTTCACATCATGCTGACCAAGGGGAAGGTGTGACTTTGAGTCCAGACCGCAGGGCGAATCCTGTCTGTGCGGTGTTGGGTCTGTGCCACAACATCCTCATCTGTAAGATGGACTTGGACTGTGATCCTCCCTTCTGGGCTCACGGAAAGGGTCGTGTGAGTAAATGTCCAGACAGGCGTCCTTGCTGCTGGGTAAGGGGCGACTAGTGCCCGGCACCCCGACAGCCCCACCGCGGGCTGATTCTCAGTTACTCGCGGAGCTCGGACAAGGCACAGACTCTCCGCCACGTAGCCACGAAGAGGGTGGAGGTGCATCTCTGTGGGCTCACGCGGAACGATTTCCATGTGTGCGCCTAGGTGAGGAAGCAGAGGGCTGGTCAGTGTGTAGGTGGTTTCTGCTTGTGGAGAATAGTGGGGAGATACAGGTGTGTGCTCATATGTGCTCAGACTCTTTCTGGAAGGATCCACATGGTACTGCCACAGAGGGGTCCGTGGAAAGGGAATAGGGGGCTGGGATTGGGATTGGAGGGGCGACTTTAACAGCTCGAAATTTATAACAAAGAGTTCATCTTTGAACCCAGATTCCTGGCCCTGTTTCCAGAATTCTTACCCTATAGTTTTCAAGTGGAATCTGGGAATATGTTTTTTATAAAGTTCCCTGAGTGAAGTATATGGCCTGCTGGATTCTGGAACCCCTGCTTTAGTGATAAGGATTACACGGGGTGCCTGGGGGGCTCAGTCGGTTAAGTGTCCGACTTTGGCTCAGGTCATGATCTCACAGCTCATGAACTCGAGCCCCGTGTCAGGCTCTGTGCTGACAGTTCGGAGCCTGGAGCCTGCTTCAGATTCTGTGTCTCCCTCTCTCTCTGCCGCTTCCCCACTCGCACTCTGTCTCTTTCTCTCTTTCTCTCTCAAAAATAAATTAACATTAAAAAATTTACGTAGAGAGAGGGTTACCTGACGGGTTTGGAATCACAGCCGCTCTTGCAGTGGCAGTTTGCAGTCTTGTGTTTGTAGAAGGAAAACTGAGCCTGAAGCGTTGAATTGACAAACCTGAAATCACTCCTAAGCCCCTTCTCCCTTTTGTGTCTCTGCTTCAGAAGCTGGAAAGGGAATGTGTACTTCCTCAGAATCCTAAGCATTTAGGAGTGGTCATGTATAAACACAAATGTTTTGGGCAGTTGTGGGAAAACCTTGGCTTTTGGGAGAGGAAGGACTGATTTAAATACTTGCCTTTCATTTTCTCTTTGGCCTCGAACATCTCTGAGATATCTGGAGCTGTGGAAACCATTTGGCACTTACGAAGGAAGACCGAGGGAAATTGTGGAGACCCCAGCCCTGATATCCTTAGACTTCTGGAATGATATCAGCAGCCACCTTCTCCGACTTCTTGACACGTGGGAAAAATTAACCTCGTCTTATTAACGTTGAATAGGTTTTCTGCTATTTCCAACTGAAAGGGACCTACGATGTGGGCACTGAACTAGAAAGCAATAGGTTTGGGGCCTTGCCCTGGTAACTTTAGATTCGCTGAGTGGCCTTGGACAGCTTTCCTTCCCTCTCAACCTAGAAAATGTGGGGTGGGGACCTGAAGACACCGCCAAATCCTACATGATTTCTGCCATTTGTAAGATAACTCACAAGTAATGCTGCTCTCCTTCCTTTGAGAAGTGCCTTCTAGATCCAGTAGGTTCACTTGGCTACAAACAAGAGAAATCTGCTTTTCCAGGTTAGGCGGGAAAGTATTTGATTTGAAGAGTAGCAGGGACCCCACTAAATTAGCAGGGGCTACAGTGGGGGGACAGAGCCAGCACAGACTTGGTGACAAGGGCAGGGGTGCACAAACTGTGGCCTGCAGGCCAGATGCAGGCTGCCGTCTGTCACTAAATAAGGTATCGCTGGAAGGGAGATGCGGGCCTCTGGGAGCTTCCACGAGGGCAGAGTCAGGACAGAGGCGCACGCCCCCCAGAGCTGACAATGTTTATCATCTGGCCCTGCACTGACACAGGTTCACTGCCCCTTACCTGGGGGGCGGAAGCCACCCGGAGCCTCAACAAGAAATTATAAGGAGGAAGGAAGACCAGGCCCGAGCTCAGTGCCCCCTCCTGTCGAGGCCCTAAGTGCTCCTGACTGGCGCCCACCGCTTTGTGTCACCTCTTCTGTCTGCTGCTGCTGCTTCCTTGTGTTGCTGTGTCTACTGTTGCTTGAGGGCACATGTGTGTCATTGCATTTGTTTCCTGCCTGCTGTGTGGAGATATCCGGCCCCTGGGGACAGGTGTCCACCTGTCTCCTTCCCCGTGCACCCAGAATACGCCTGACACACAGCAGGTGGCCAGTGAATAGTTGTTGAACAAATAACTAAGTTCTAGCTGTTCTTTAGGTACGCTGCTCCATTTCGTATGGCCAGGGGAGAGTCTGCCTGGTCTAACTTGGATCGTGTGTCTCCCCTGTCACCTGGGGACTGACGGGCACTTTGGTTGGCAAAGATGAGCACATCAGGACAGAGGCAAGGCCCCTGAGGATGCTCCGTTGCAGTTACAGAGGAGGGAGTGGTCTGTGATGGATGTGGAGTGTCTGCAAAGCGACACAGATACATTCACGAGACACTGGGTCTTTGAGAGTTGCTGGGACCCTGCTACTCTGACACATTTCTTACTGTGTTCTTATGTCCTCTTCCGCTAGGTGGTACCTTCCTTTTTCTTCTCTGTCTTCCAGGTTCTCTGGGGCAGGGAGCCTCAGTTCCTGCCTGTGTCTTCTCTGTCTCTCTCTGTCCTCCCTCCGGCCCTCCACGCCCAGCACCCTGCCCGGCAGAGCCAGTAGTCTGGGCTTGATGCATTTTAATAATGACGGGATTCTGCATGCGTTTATATGCCAGCCTTTAAGCTGAGAAGGCAGAGGTCTGGGGGAAACAACAGGTTGGAACTTCATTGCGATCCAGGACATGTCTAGCTGGTGTATGAATTCATCTGCGGTGACTGTTTGGATAAGAATATTCCATACTGGCGGCTCTATTCTATTTGAATGTGTAGATTACTCAATGCTCTGACTACTATTTCCAGAAAGCTTCTTGCTGAAATTTTGTTAACGGCGTGTGTAGGCTTCAGAGCTACAAAACATGATCTTCTGGGTGAAAGAAGATTAATGGCTTCAGAGAGACGTGTCGCTCCCTTCCTGCCGCTGGAAAGCATCACCGGATGATGAAGAAAAACGACTCAGGATCTGTCTATACCTCCCGTGAAGTGTTCCCCTCCTCGAGCATTTTATTCAACCCATGTCAACCTGGCACAGTACGTTAATGCCACGAGTTTCTCGAGAGGCTTTGTGGCTGATCATATTTTTCTCCCAAGTTCTCACTAAACACGAAAGCAGTAACAAGGCAGATAGGGCTTTTCTTCGCTCCTGAAGATGTTCTCACAGCTGATCTCTTGAATCGGGTAGAATTTCCTTAGTTGAACATGATCTGCAGGGGAGCAGTGGGTGGGCTGTGTTGAAGCTCATCTTTAGACAGCTTGACTCTGAAAACTCGGTTGAGGCTACAGGCCAGGCCGGGAGTCAGGACCGCTGGCCCCCATGTGGCGTCTGCTGCTCGTCAGCCTCAGGGCCTTGGGCACCAGTGTCCTGCCCGTTCTCTGCTGGTGAAACAAGAGTAGCGTGGCTCTTTGTTGTATGTTGGGGAGCGGCATCCCTGGCCTCTGCCCCCCTAGTGCCAGTAGCCACCCCCAGTGTGACAGCCAGAAATGTCCCCAGACACCTGCAGATGTCCCTGGAGTGAGGGCAGAGTGGCCCCTGGCTGATGGCCTTGCTGTACTTGAGATGCTTTAGTGGCAAGTAGAGAGGAGATAGTTCAGTGTATGTCACACCCTTGCATCTGGTTCTTGTAGCTGCTGATTGTTCCCAGTGGGCCCTCACTCTCCACCCCGGAAGCCAATGTGTGGATTCCTTCTGAAAGAGGCCACACAGACAGCCCGGAGCAAACACGTCGTCGTCACCAAGGCTTGTGGTTTTTACATTTTCATCCAAGTGTAGTGCACTGATGAGAAGTTCGTGGCTCAGTGGATTTTCACAGGGCGACGACCCCTGTGAATGTGACCAGCGCCCCAGTCAAGCAGCAGGTTCGAAACAGGAGCGGCACCCCTCCGCACCCCAAATTCACCACTGTCCCGACTCCAAACATCATAGGTTCGTGTTGCCTGGCTTGTTGAACTTCACGTAGCAGAGTGTTAAGGGACGCGCTGCTTCTGCGACGGGCTTCTTTCCCCGTCTGTCGTGTTTGTGGAGCACGCTCATGTTGTGTGTGCACTTGTAGCCTTTCCCTCTCGTTGGATGGCCCGATGTTACCTGAACACACAGCAGCTTGCTTACCCGTTTCACTGGCTGTGGGCCTTTGGGGAGCCTCCGGGTTGGGGATCAAAATTACACTGTGAACATTTTGCACATGTCTTTTGGTGAATATGGGTAATGATTTCTGCTGGGTATGTACCCAAGACTGGAGTTAATGCAGTGTAAAAGCAAGTGACTAAGCAATAATTTTATCGTCTAGTGCAGTGAGTGACACAGAAAGGGTGTCTGAGGCAGGATGCTTTGCAGGTGGTGGTTATGGACAAAGCGTCTCTGAGAAAGCCAAAGGGGCGAGGAGGAAACAACCATTCCAAGATGGTGGACACACGGGAGCAATGCCAAGTAGAGGGAACAACCTGTGCAAAGGCCCTGAGGCAGGCCCGGGCCTCCTATTTTCTAGGAAGTGAAAGAAATGGGCTGAACGTGGTTGAAGCGTAGCGGTCTGGGAGAAGTCTGGACAGGAGCCAGATCGTGCAGGGCTGCGAACTCAACGGGAGGGGTTTTGGAAGGACAGTGGGAGATCATTGCAGGGCTTTAAGCAAGGGAGGGAGTAATGTATGGGCTCATTCCTCTTACAGCCCTGTCACGACTATACTGGAAGTGCAGCACATGTGAGAGGCTGGTAGTAGGGGTGGCCTGGACAAAGGTGACGGCAGAGGACAGGAAGTGCGTGGATTTAAGATCTATTCTAAAAGTTCAGATGCGGTAATCGTAACAAATGCCGTTGTTATTGTTACTGCAGCAACCAGTTCTTGCTGGTTACCTGCTATGTGCTGGGCAGTGTGCTCACAGTCTCATATGTAGCATTTGAAACAGCCCCGTAAGGCGGGTGCTCATCACCTACATCAGAAAGCAGAGGCTCATGGGAACTACCTGATTAGCCGAACCGCTGCACCTGTCGCCGGAGGGAAGCGTGGTTGGAATTTGCGTGTTGGACTTGGCAGCCTGTGCTCCGTGCCACTGACGCAGTTGGATCCGGGGTCACGGGGTCGGGGAGAAGCCCCAGGCTGTCCCTCACCAGCTGCAAGGCCCACCCGGTCCTTATCCCCCAGCTGGTTTCCACCCAGTAGGGCTGGAGTTTAAGGTGAGGTTGCTTTCAGGGTCACGTATAGCTCTTGTAAACGCTAAAGCGGTGCTCAAATTTGCATCGTTATTAGAGAGGGTAAACCACCAGTCACAAAAGATTTAGGACAGTTTTCTTCTGGAGAAACGGGCTTCGGAACAGGAGTGGCTGTTTCATCCAGAGACTCTCACGCTCAGTCCCAGAGGGAGCCCAACCAGGAGCTCCTTTGTGCTGAAACGAGATGGAAAAATCGTAGCTTGGGCTTGAGGGCTGCGCTGCCCCTAGAAACACCTCCCTGTTCTTCAGCCTATGTTTTCTCCAGTAGATGAAACTTCCTTTGTCACAGGGTACCGGCGGTGCCCAGACGCTGTGCCTTCCCCCCTTCCCAAGGGTCTGCCCGCTGGAATGCCCACTCCTCGCTCCTGCCTTTTCTGCAGACCTCGCCTTGACCAAGCCATCCCCATGGCTCCCCCTTCCCCGCCTCCAGATTTCCTTGCCTTGCCTCGCCTCGCCTCATCTCCCTTTGTGCTTTGCCCATGCATAATCACCAGCATTTACTAAGTGCTCACTCTCTGCCAAACACTGTTTAAAGAGCTTTGAAAGCACTGTTGCTTCGCTGGGCCCGCCCTAACAAAGGGAGGGGTTGTCATCACACTGCACCGCAGGGCTCGGAGGCTGAGGTCTGGAGAGGTTTCAGGAGCGTGGCCAAGGCGGCCATGCTGCCGAAAGGCGCCCCTGGGACTTGAGCCTCTGTCTCTCTGTCCACCGCGCTGCCGCTGCCCATCTGTGAATTAATCTGTCTCCTCCTCGAGGTTGGGGCCGCTTCGTTGCTGGTACTTGCTAGCGTGGTGCTGGGCATGCAGTGGGCCCCGGGAATACACCTGCCGAATTGAATTGAGACTTAGAGAACGTACGGTTGCCATGGGATGTTTGAGCTGGAGCAGAAACGACCCCATGGAATCCCATGACCACGACCTGACACGGTGGCTGCCCCCAGGTCTTAGAAAATTCTGCTTCCGACAATGATGACAGAAAACAATGGCTGAGCGTTTATTTTGTGCCAGACACTGTGCAAAGCACTTACGGTCATGTCCCTGATGGCCCACCCAGGCTCGTGCGCAGCATTCCTGCTGTACCGCGCGTGAGGAGGCCTAAGGGAAGTGGGTTGCCTGGCCTGTCGACTCTGTCATCGTGGGTCTGTGGACTGTGACCCCTGGGCGAAGGTCACCCACCAGGGCAGAGTGTGCTGCTGAGCGGAGGCAGCCACGGATGGACCATGAATGATCCACAATCACATTTGGTCATTACCTTTCACCTGTCACCTTCCTTATACTGCCATGAAAAAGGTAAGTGGCACCCTGGCCATTTGGTGTCAGAAGTTCTGGTGCCTTTCGTTCTGTGTTTTAGTGGTAAATAAGGGCGAGTGAAGGAGCTGGAGGAAGTGGTGAAATGGGCTCAGTGGTCCCAGGTCTCCAGATGACCTCCCGGTTACGTGGCTCACGGGGCTGCCTGTGAGGACGTGGGCTGCAGTGGTTGAGGACGTGGGGTCTACATACCAGGGTCTGCAGGCCTGCTGTTGTGTCAGAGTGGGGGGCGGTTCTCGGTGGGTCCCGTGTGTATGACACGCCTGGGACTTTGTAAAGGCAGCATTGTGTGGGCCTGTTTGTGGGAAACACGTGTGTGGTCATAATGTGGTTGGGAGTCTCCACTCTGTGGGCCTGGAACATTGGTCTGGACCCAGATGAGATTCGAGGGAGTAGCCCAGAAGCCCCCTTTCTCACTGTCACAGGAGACTGGGAGCCGCAGGCCTATACGAGCACGGGGGATCCACAGGTCCCATCTGGAGATGAATTGTCAGAGCTCTCTCCATGCCCCTCCCCAGGCTAGTGACTGCGTGATGAGGAGACAGTATGCAGGCGTTGGGGTCAGCCAGACCTGGCAACTCATCCTGCAAGTTCCGGGACGCTCCTTGGTCTTAGGCTGTACGGGTGAAGCACTGAACACAGAGCCCGAAATAGGAAAAACAGAAGTATTTAATAATGCATATTCACATATACGTGTGCCTATATAAACACCTGGGTATTTAGAACTTAAATATGTGATATGTATAACAAATACGCAAAGCAGTAGATTGTTGGAAACATGGACTTCAAAACCATTTCTTTAAAATATATTTTAAATGTGTATTTATTTTTGAGAGAGAGAGAGGGAGAGAGAGACAGAGTGCGAGTGGGAGAGGGGCAGAGAGAGAGGGAGACAGAATCCGAAGCAGGCTCCAGGCTCTGAGCTGTCAGCACAGAGCCCAACGTGGGGCTCAAACTCACAGACTGCGAGATCATGACCTGAGCCAAAGTCAGATGCTTAATTGTCTGAGCCACCCAGGAGCTTGTTGAAAACCATTTTTAATCACGGAAATTATATTGTTAGAAATGAAGATTTAAATTTTTGAAATAGGGCCTACCACTAGGAAAAGAGTACATATAAAGCTAGTTAGAAGTAAACATGGTGAATATTTATTATATAGTTTTTGCATATTGTCTCTTTCCTGTATTATTTTTTTACTTAGAATTTGGATATTATTGTACATAATGTTTTGAACCCTTCTTTAACAATATACTGGGAATGTTTTCCCCTGTGGTTAAACATTTGTCTTCGAAGTCGTGTTTAATGGCTCATTATGTTCTGCGTGGGAGTTTCCGTGGAGTGCCGATGGACCGAGTGATGCCTGCAGACGCAGGGAGAGATAGAAGGCTTTTTGACGGCAAAGTGTGCAGAGATGGGGAGAGGAGGCGGGGTGCCCGTGAGCTCCCGGCGGCTCCCCGCAAGACACACAGCTGCTGGGGTGTGTCTGTCCTGCTCACACCCCCCAACACGGTGTGAAACTGCCCTTTGCTCACAGCTTTTCCAGCAAGGTGTTGTCAAAAGACGCACTTTACTGATCTGAATGTGTGAATGTGTGGAAGGCAGGTCTCGATGCTTCTGCTTCGTTTGCATTCCCGAGTGGCTCAGAAACACAAGCAGAGCTCTGCCCTTTGCCCTTCTGTCCCCGCCCGTGTTCCTGTTGGCCTGGGTGCGTTTTCCTCTTTAATTTTTAGTTCTTTATGTAGATGCTATATCTTTGTCAGCTGTGTTGCAATCCAAAGACTTTTTTTTCAAACTAGATCTTGTCTTTTATGTGGCTTATGGTGTCTTATGTCAAAGATTTTGAAGTTTATTTTTTTTTATTTTTTTAATTTCTTTATTAAAATTTTTTTTTTAACATTTATTTTTGAGAGAGAGAGAGACAGAGAGAGAGACAGCATGAGAAGGGGAGGGGCAGAGAGAGAGGGAGACACAGAATCGAAGCAGGCTCCAGGCCCTGAGCTGTCAGCACGGAGCCCGACGTGGGGGTCGAACCCACGAACTGTGAGATCGTGACCTGAGCCAAAGTTGGATGCTCAACAGACTGAGCCATCCAGGTGCCCTGAGATTTTGAGGTTTAACCTAGTCTCACTTACCTGTCTTTTCTCTTACGGTTTGTGCTTCAGGCGTCTCATTTACGAAGTATGTACGCACTCCCTTTCTGTAGAGATTCCCCCGTATTGTAGCCCAGGGCTGTGCTGGCAGGCCACCATACTTAGTAGCTCTGTGACACGGGAGAGACCTCCCTTGGGACCCCGCTTTCTCATTTATAAAATGGGGGTAATAGCATCGGCTTCATGGAATTGTTTTCAGACTTAGTGTAATTAACTCATGTAATGTCCTTGAAAAATTGCCCAGTGCCTGAAAATCACTCAGGAAATGTTAG
The DNA here is from genome assembly GCF_027475565.1 of Acinonyx jubatus. Classification (NCBI taxonomy): domain Eukaryota; kingdom Metazoa; phylum Chordata; class Mammalia; order Carnivora; family Felidae; genus Acinonyx; species Acinonyx jubatus. The sequence continues at coordinate 3,364,136 of NC_069388.1, read as the reverse complement.
GTGATTATTGTTGTCCAAGAAGTTTTACTTTTTCTTTTAACATCCATGTCTTAAGTCCATGTGGAGTTTGTTTCTGAGTGCAGGAGGATCTATAGAGATAACATCTGTATGGCTAGCTTGCCATCTCAGCATCAGTCATTAACGGATCCGTCTTTTCACCGTGAGATCTTAATGCTACTTGCCTTACATAATAGCTTCTTAGGTAGTCATTTCTGTGTTTTCCTGTTCCAAGGTTCTAGTTTTCTACCTGTAGGACAATAATGTGTATTTGATTTAGTGTGGTCTTAACCAATGAGAAGAAAGAGGTCAGCACCTCTTCTACATTCTTCAAAATTGTCCTGGCCACTTTTGCCTTTATTTACCCATGTGGATTTCAGGAGCAGCGGATTAAGTTCCATGAGGAGCCCAAGACTGACATGTGACCACAGTACCTTTTCTCCGTGACACACCACAACTCCCGTGAGAATATTTTCCTGGCTTTTTTTCCTGTTTGTTTAGTGAGGTTTTGATTTTGAAGACATTCAGTTTAGTAAACCTTTTCATGCATCTACACTGGCACTTGGGTATTCCTGGTGTAGGTACTGAGGCTGTGTTTTGAGGCCAGCCTGGTTGATCCTTTCCAACAGTTCCTGAAGTTCACTTTAGACAAGGAATTTTAAAACTTTGGCTTCTCAACAACCATCTTCAGTTTTGGACCATGCTGGGTCCGTGTTGGGGACTTCCTCACAGGCCAGGCTGTATGTGGCTTTGCCGACAATGCCCGGTTGTCAACTGGGTTCTTTTTTGGCCCGGCCCCCGTCTGACCACTGGGTTTTTGTCTTGTTCAGCCACGTTTCTGACATCCTTCTTCTTCCAGTCTTTTCCCATCTTTTTTGATGTTATTTTAGCTCTTCTAAGCGGCGTCTAGGTAGAAATCCTATCTCAAAATCTGCCTTTTAACTGTAGTATTTTATCCATTTACATTTACTGTGACCACTGATGAATTTAGACCTAGTTCCAACAATGGTATTTTGTATTCTCTCTTTATTGTAGTTTTCTTTGACAATTTTTGTCCTTCTTTTCAGAAGAGTCTTCTAGGACTGACTGAATAACTGATCAAAATTCCTTTATTCCCTTTACTTCTGGTACTTGTTTGGACCTTCCACATGCAGGTGAAGTCCTTTTAACAGCTACCTTATGCTTTAACACGCACTCTTGCTTCAGGGAACTCTGAACTTCAGGCCTGTCTCTGCCCTCCCTGCAGGTTGTGTGAAGATATTTAAACCTCTTAGTTTGATCGCTCACTCTTGTTTTCCAACGTATTGTTTTCAGTATTTTACTTTTGCCTTATTTTTTAACCTCCCTAAATTGGTAATCCTGATTATTTTTATCACTAACGGCCAGTTTTCCATATGTTTATCAGTATTTTGATCACGGCCTCTTGATTCTCATTTTCTGTCATTCACTTCTTACTGGTCAGCAGCTTCTTTTAAGAATTATTTCATGCTGAGTCTGTGACTGGCAATTTGTTTCCATCTTTATGTGTCTGAAAATGTCTTAATTTTGTCTTCACTCTTGAACAATAGTTTATGGTAATGTAGAATTTTTGCTTTTTTTTTTTCATGGCCATAAAGGTCTCGTTCCATTCCCATATGACTTTTATTACTGCTGAGGAGAAGTTGTTTGCTGTTCTGATTATTGTTTCTTTGCAGAGAATCCCTTGCCCCTGTGGCTGCTTTTACAGTTTTCTCTTTTTCTCAGGGCAATCTTCATGTTACCGTGTTGCATCTGGGAATGGGTACATTTCACATGTTTTCTGTATAGAATTTCTGTGTATCTTAGTTTTGGGAAAAAAACATTGCCTCCCTCCATCTCTGTCACCTTCTCCTGTAACTTGTTTTAAATATGCATGGCACCTTCTTAATCTGCTGTCCGTGCCCCGTAATCTCTTGTCGTTACTTCCACTTTCTCAGTTGCGCGGTCGCATGGTCAGCGATTCACTGGGCTCTGTTCTGCAGTTATGTCTACTCACTGATGTACCCTCTTCTGAGTTCCAGGTGTTACCGGCTGTGTTTTTCATGTCCAGCAATTCTGTTAGGTTCTTCTTACTGAGTCCACCATTCTTTTCGTTAATAATATTTTGTTCTTTCGTAATGGCTTATCTTAAATTTTTATCCCTTTGAGATTCTGTGGTGTTTCCAAGTTCTAGGAAAGACCAGTTCTCCTTGTTGTGTGTGCCGGCCCTCTGTTAACAGTCCAGTTTTTCCCTGTGTGTTTATAGCTTTAATTCTGATTTTATTTCCAGCTGGCGTGGCTGTGGACTGCAATAGTTTCGTGTGGCCTTGGTTGTAAAAGCGTCCCTACAGAGGGGTTTTATCAGCCTGGATTCACATGTGATGCTTATTTTGGTGTGGGACTCCTGCACCTTAGATGAAGTGTAAGCTTGAACTCTACATCCTGGGTGGTGTAGACTCAGGTTAGAATTTCTAGCAAGGCTTGCTTTCTGCATTTGGAGCCAAGCTCTGCTAAAGCTCTCCTGCTGTTTCCCTGGCTACTGGAAGTGAAGGTACTGGAGCAAGGTGTCTGAGGAAGTTCAAGACACATTGTCACATCGCCCTCAATTAAAATACTCCTCCCACCAACAGCTCATGAATGCAGTTTCCCAGTTTTCTTAGCTCTAGACCAGTGGTTTTCAACTGGGGTCAGTGTTGCTGCCCAGGAGACATTTTGCAATGTCTGGAGACAGTTTTGGTCATCCCAACTGGGGGTAGGGCGCTACTGGAATCTGGTGTGTGGAGGCCATGCTGACGCTGAGCATCTGTCCCCCCAACAGAGGGCGACCCAGTCTATACTGCCAGTTGTGCAGAGGCTGAGGAGCTCTGCTCTAGACGAAAGCCTCTTGAGGGCAAGGACTGGACTGGACTGGTTCAGGTCTGTATATCCTTCCTGTCTCTCATACTGCTCGGTGCGGGTTCAGCTTATCACGTCAGGGTCACCAATTATGGGCTCGGCTTTTGGCTTCGTCCAGCAGAGCCGGGGATGGCAGAAAGGGTTACTCAAGACTCCACAAGTCAAGAGAGGTGGGAGGGAGGCTAAGGGAAGTCCCCCCGAGCTGCTCGCAAGCTCCCATATTTATTAGGCACAAGTGATAGGAAAAACATTGCACAATATGTCCCTGGCTACTTGCCACTAAGAACACATAGAAAGCATAGAAAACGTGCAAAAAACCAAAGTGTTCCCAAGACCACAAAAGAGCAGATGCTGAAAGCAGGGTGGAGAACAAGGTTAGATGTTCCATAGATAACATGGTCTAAGGAATTCAGGAGCACAGGCAGGACCCAACCCCCAAGTGTGCGTTAACTAGATACTGGTCAGCTGTTTTCAGCAGGGCCAGAAGGCACTGTAATGCATTCCCTATAATCTCCTTAACCAGGATATAGCTGTTTGATTTCCCTTAGCTGGTGCGTGGTAGTCACTCAGTAAGTTTTACAAAATGTCAAGCAATAGCTTTTAAAAATAATTCTTTCCAATATGACAGATGAAAAATAGTATCTTGTTTTAATTTGAATTTATTAGTTACCTGTATTTCTTCTTTTGCAAAGCAACCACTCATTTTCTTTGCTTAGATGAACATATTATACTTTCTAATGATCTATAATTGGGACTATGAAGATTAATTAGATTAATTGAGCAAAATACCCGTGGATACACTTTGAATAGTATAGAACATTAGACAAAGACGTTATTATCACTGCCTGCTGTCCAAGCAGCCCCCACCCTTAGCAAGGGGACTGGGGCTCTGTGACTGGGTGCTCACTGCACAGGGGGTGGGGGACACTCAAATCCAGCCAGCACTCCATTCTCAGAGTCACCCGTGCATGCACCTGTGGGGAGGCCTCCGCCTGTGTTCACATTCACTACCTGGTATTTTCCCCAGTGCTTTCACATTTCTACTGCCTGACTATACCCCGCAACAGGTGCCGGGGGGCTGTGGTTGGCAGGTGAGGATCTGAGGCCGGGAGTGCTGACACCGGTGATGGCAGAGGGTGAATGAGTTCTCACACCTGGCTGCAGCTTCTGTACACCTGCCCCCAGCTCTTCCCAAGGGCTCAGCATTGGAGGAGCCATGGTTAGGGCTTCATCTTGGTAAGCTTCCTTTTACCACCTGGAACTGAATGCTGAGGTGGGAGAGCGGAAGGGCGTTTGTGAAAGAAGATGACGTATGGCCTTCCACAAAGGCCCCAACTCCACCAAAGCATAGGCAGATATTGGGGAAATACTGTGGCTCTCTCTTCCTCATGTGCTGTCATAAGGCACAACCCAGCAAAGCAAGAGCTAGATGTGTCACCTAAGACAAGGGACACAAAGCAAAAATAAACTATTCAGACCCAGCAAAATAGAAAACTTCTGCAGAACAAAGGAAAACATCAACAAAGCAAAAAGAAAACCTACTGAAGGGGAGAAGATGTTTGCAAATGACATATCTGATAAGGGCATAGTATCCAGTATATATAAAGAATATACAACTCAATATCCAAAAAAACCCCCAAATAATCCAAGTAAAAATGGGCAGAAGACATGAATGGATATTTCTCCAAAGAAGACATCCATATGGCCAATGGACACATGAAAAGGTGCTCAACATCATTCATCACCAGAGAAATGCAAATCAAAACCACAATGAGATATCACTTCACCCCTATCAGAATGCATAAAATCAAAAACACAAAAAAAAAGTGTTGGTGAGCATATGGAGAAAAAAGAACCCTCGTACACTGTTGCTGGGAATGCAAACTGGTGTAGCCACTGTGGAAAGCAATATGGAAGTTCCTCAAAAAATTAAAAATAGAATTACCATGTGATCCAGGAATTCCACTATTGGTTACCCAAAGAAAACACTAATTTGGAAAGGTATATGCCTCCCTATGTTTATGGTGGCATTATTTACAATAGCCAAGATATGGAAACAACCCGAATGTCTGTTAACTGATGAATGGATAAAGAAGACGTGGTGTACATATACAATAGAATATTAGCCATCAAAAAGAACGAAACCTTGCCATTTGCAACACTAGGGCTGGATCTAGAGGATATAATGCTAAGTGAAATAGAGAAAGATAAATACCATATGATTTCACTTATATGTGGGATTTAAGATACAAATGAACCAAGAAAAAAAGAGACAAACCAAAAAACAGACTTCCTAACTACAGCGAACAAACCAATGGTTACTGGAGGGGGTGATGGGGTGTGGGTAAAATAGGTGAAGGAGAATAAGAGCAGACTTATTGTGATGAGTACAGAGTAATGTGTACAGTTGTTGAATTCCTGTACTCTGTACCTGTATGTTAATTATATTGGAATTAAAAATACAAAGATAAATAAAGGATTTAACCACACCTCTGTGATCCCGGAGCCTTTGAGAGTGATGACCCCCTAAGAATCTGATGAAATCTGCAGTCTAGGAAAACATACCTGGTTTTATAGCTGATTTCAGGGGCTTCAGGGTCCCCTGAGCCTTTATGAGAACCCCTGGGCCCCAGGAATCCTTGGTTAAAAACAGCAGCCTGTGCTAAACTGGACGTTAGTGGTCATGTCAAAGGATGCTGGAAATCATGTAAACTCACCCAGGTGGTCAGAGGACGGGCACGTCCCAGGTTCCTTGCTTCCTCCCAGGTTCGCCTTTTTTACATGTTGTGTCTCTCAAGGGAATTGCATCTGCCTCTTTTGAAAACTCTTATTAACAGTTGAGATGTCACTTCCCTGCGGCATATTTTCTCGCCTCCCTGGGGGCAGGGAGAGCACCCACTCCCCCATCTTTGACTGTACTCACAGAGCCCTGCTTACTTACTTATTTATTTGTTTTTCCAAGGAGGCTGTGGGATGCTTAAGAGCAGGGATTGTGTCTTGGTTTTCTTGACTTGTCTCTCTTGGCCTCTCCTTGTCCAGTGCCCGGAATGTAGAAAATAGATGTTGCAAAATGGCAAATGGAATAAAGCATGGGCTTTTCAAGAATTAAAAGAGCAGAGGAGATTTGTATGAGTGACTCCCTGTCTGTTTTGGGCCAAGATAACATGCACATCCTGGGCTGGTACACAATGTCTAGTGTGCCCAAATGATTTGTGTCTCTTCTTTAAAAAGTATTTCTCCTAAAGGGAGAAATCCAAAATCTATAAAGAACTCACCAAACTCCACACCTGAAAAACAAATAATCCAGTGAAGAAATGGGCAGAAGACATGAATAGACACTTCTCTAAAGAAGACATCCACATGGCCAACAGGCACATGAAAAGATGGTCAATGTCACTCCTTATCAGGGAAATACAAATCAAAACCACACCGAGGTACCACCTCACGCCGGTCAGAGTGGCCAAAATGAACAAATCAGGAGACTGTAGATGCTGGCGAGGATGTGGAGAAAAGGGAACCCTCTTGCACTGTTGGTGGAAATGCAAACTGGTGCAGCCACTCTGGAAAACAGTGTGGAGGTTCCTCAAAAAATTAAAAATAGATCTACCCTATGACCCAGCAATAGCACTGCTAGGAATTTACCCAAGAGATACAGGAGTGCTTATCCATAGGGGCCCTTGTATCCCAATGTTTATAGCAGCACTTTCAACAATAGCCAAATTATGGAAAGAGCCTAAATGTCCATCCACTGATGAATGGATAAAGAAATTGTGGTTTATGTATACAATGGAATACTATGTGGCAATGAGAAAGAATGAAATCTGGCCTTTTGTAGCAACGTGGATGGAACTGGAGAGTGTTCTGCTAAGTGAAATAAGTCCTACAGAGAAAGACAGATACCATATATTTTCACTCTTATGTGGATCCTGAGAAACTTAACAGAAGACCATGGGGGAGGGGAAGGGAAAAAAAAAAGAGAGGGAGAGAACCAAACCATAAGAGATGCTTAAAAACAGAATAAACTGAGGGTTGATGGGGGGTGGGAGGGAGGAGAGGGTGGGTGCTGGGCATTGAGGAGGGCACCTGTTGGGATGAGCACTGGGAGTTGCATGGAAACCAATTTGACAATAAATTTCATATTAAAAAAACAAACAAAAATAAATAAAATATATTGTTAAAAAAGTATTTCCCCTAAATACCATTGACTTCTCTCAAGTCAAAACTTGAGTTCAAGAAGCAGGCAGCCCATTTCCCTGCCATGGATGTGGCTTGACCCTGGAGGACTTCAGCTCCTGTGGACCCCCACAGAGGGACAGATTGCCCACATTAGGGAGAGTACTCAGCCTCTGGAGTCCTGTCATTGCTCTGAAAATTTATCTCCACATCCCTGAACTGGGGAGGAAATGGCAGCGGGGTGTGAGTTAGTGCCGTTGACGGATCTGAACAGATAAGCAACCTCAGTGAAGTGAGTTGCCTCAGATACACACGCTGGCATGCTGGATAGCCTTGGTCTTTAAGCTGGGAAAAAAAGCACACCTTTCTGAGAAGAACCCCTCGTTTGAGCTTTCTGTCCAGACACTGTAACTCTGTGGTTCTACTCAGGCTTCCCACCCTGGGGACCAGGTCCCAGTGGAAGAGAAGGGAATTCTGGTGAGTGCCCCCGGGGGAGGGGCGCGGTCCTGCCTGCCCTCCACCTACTGAGACTCCAAGCTGGGCTAGCACCTGCTGCCTAGGTACTCACAGTGGTGGGAGAGGCCATTGTTTATTTCTGTCTTGATGTCTCTGACACAACTCATGTTGTGTGTGCAACACGAAGCTTGGGGAGCAAATGAAGAAAGGAGTGGATCCTTGAATACAGACATGCATCTGTGGACACGTAGCGACCATCCATTCGAGCAATGTGGTGATTACGCATGCAGTGAACTTTGTATGCCCATCTCTTCCCCTAAGCCATTCGGTATTCTTCGAACATTTTCATGGCCGCACAGCATGTCATAATTTAGATGATCATTTTTGTGTTCTTGGGCCTTTACGTTTTTTTCTCAACATTCACCAATGTAACGATCACATCTCTGACATCTTCGTTCTTAATTTCTTTTTCTTTGTCTGCGATTATTTCTTAGAATATTTTCCTACAAGTTTGAGAGCATCAAATAGTCTCCAGAGTGATACCTACTAGTTTCTACTCCCCAGCCCTATACATTTTCCATTTCACCTTTACTTGACCACCAAGAAGTATTATAGCTTTAAAATATTTCCCAGTCTTGTAGGTGAGACATGTTTTATTGTTTTTGGATTCATTTCATGTCTCATGAGATTGAACATTTGCCTTTTCTTTTGTGATTACCTATTTATATCTTTTGACCAGTTTTTATCAGTGTTTTTTAATTTTCTTATTCAGGAGATCTCTTTCTGTGTTAATATAGTACATATATGATACAAATATTTTCTACAAGTTATTACTTCCCTGGTAACTCTGTGGTCATTAATCCACAAGGAATTTACTTTTGTATAAGTCGTGAAGCAGGAATACAACTTTGCTTCATTCCGAAATAATCAGCTTGTTGTCACATCTATTGAATTATTCATTTTTATACTGTTGATTTAAAATGGTTTTTAACATTTGTTTATTTTTGAGAGACAGAGTGTGAGTGGGGGAGGGGCAGAGAGAGAGAGGGAGACACAGAATCTGAGGCAGGCTCCAGGCTCTGAGCTGTCAGCCCAGAGCCCGACGCGGGGCTCGAACCCACAGACCGTGAGATCATGACCTGAGCCGACGTCGGACGCTTGACTGACCGAGCCCCCCAGGTGCCCCTACTGTTGGTTTTAAATATCACTCCTACCATGCAAGTATATCTGGGTTTGTTTCTAAATTTTGGCTCTGTCCTGGTGATCTCTATGATTGTTTCTGGATGGTAACAGTCTGTTTTAATTTAGTGTTGGTGTTTTGTTGAGATAATCCAAACATGGGACATTACCCTCCTTTCTGCTTCTCTCCTTCTCTCCTTCCTTTCTTCTCCCCCCATATTCCTCCCTCCCCTACATCTCTTTCCATCCAACCTTTATCCCCTCATCCCCTCCACCCCCCTCCATTTCCTTCCATCCCCCTCTGTCTCTCTCCAGCTCCCTCTGCTCCCCTTCCTCCCGCCCTCTCCTCCTCCCTCCCCTAACATCTCCCTCTCATTCCCTTTTGTATCTTTTAGGCCGATCTTATACATTTATTCTTCTTGATAACTTCAGAATCATGTTGTCAAGCTTCGGAAAACCTCATGTTAGCACTTCAATTGGAATTTCATTAAATTTATAGTTTAATCTTAAAATGTTTGATATTTTACTACATCATACCTTCTCATTTAAGAATGTGATGTATCTTTCAATTCCTTTATCATCTTTTATATTTCTCAGCAACATTTTATAATATTTTTCATGAAGTCCTATACATTTCCTGTTAAGATTATCCTGAGGTATGTTATATTTTCGTGGCTGTTATACATGGAATCTTTATTATATTTTTCTAGCTGGTTATTTTGCATAAAGGAACTCACTGATTTATTAGAAGTTCATTTACTGGACTGTCTTCAGTACCTAAGTAACTTTTTCTCTTTTGTTTTCCAGTTAGACTGTTTTTTGTTTTTTTTTGTTTTTTTTTTTGCATGGAAACAATAATCTTAGTTCTTATTTTTTCAGTAGATCATTTTAAGATGTTTAATTATTTTTAATAGAACAATGATAAAAATGGTAGGGATTCTTACCTTTTTGCAGACATGAATGAATTACTTTAAGCGTTTTACTCCTCTTTGTAGCATTTTATGAAGGTCGTTATTTTTTACCATGACAACAGACTTCCTTCTGATTTGATTTTACTAAGAAATTTTGTGAGAAATGAGTGTTGAACTTCGTCAGATGCCTTTCCATCCTTACACGCATGTATCGTGATGGTAAGATTTTCTCGTTTAACCTCTCATGAGATACTTTCTTCTAAATACGTAAGTACTTGTGTCCTGCCCGTAACTTTCCTGTGTCACTTAATGTCGGTGTCTCTGTGTACACCTACTGGGATACGTTTGCGCCAATGGGAGATGGGGTGTCATTTAAGAGAAGGTTTAACCCATCTACTTTTTTGTCATAATGGGTCTGATACACTTGGCCTTCATTTTGTCATCCTATTTCTGTATTTACACTTCCTTGTTTTCTTTGCTATATGGATTATATTGCCTTTGATCATTTTTCCTAGAACCTGTGTGTCCTATTTTTTATGGACGGTAATAGTTACTTTTAAACCCGTAAACTTCTATTTCTGTAGTTATCAGTATCAAGAACAGTAAGTAGCCATTGTATCCCCTTTACACAATGCAGGGAATATACCAGAGAAGAAAATTTTCAGCTAAGAGAAACAGAAGCTTGTTCACTATGGCTTGAATAACTAAACTCATTGTTCTTTTTCTTTTTAAATTTTATTTATTTATTTTTGAGAAAGAGAAAGAGAGAGAAAGAGAGAGAGAGAGAGAGAGAGAGAGAGAGAGGGAGGGGCAGAGGGAGAATCCCAAACAGGCTCCACACTATCAGTGCAGAGCCCAATGTAGGGGCTCGAACCCACGAACCATGGGGTCATGACCTGAGCTGAAATCAAGAGTTGGACGCTTAACCGACGGAGCCACCCAGGTGCCTGAAGCTTATTGTTCTTAAATGACAAGAAGTCTGGAGACAGATAGCTGTCAGCATTGGTTCAGTAGCTCAACAATATCAGAGGTAACTTCTCTGCCATTTTCTTCCTCATAGTAATAAAATGGCTGCCACAGCTCCAGTCATCATATTGACGTTCAAGGTAGTAGGAATAAGGGAAGGTCTGTGCCAGCTGATTCTGTCTCAGGAGTTCCAACTCTTAGGAGACTTTGCTTAACATCTCATTGGCCAGTCTCTGGCTCATGTCCCTTCCTACAGACACAGAGGATGCTCAGAGGTGAGCGTCTTTCCTGCTCAGGTAGTGTGGGTGGCAAGGAAGAAGGGGTACAGCCTCAGAGGAATTAACACACTTGTCTTTTCTCCCATCATAGTGCCACCTCTGGGGACTTTCCCCCAGAATGAATATTTTCTTCCACAGATTGTAACATATCATTTAAACCATCAGTTAAAATAGAGTACAATTTAAAATTTTCCTAGGACATAATAGGTGATTAAAAAAACATCATTTGGACACTCTTTCTCAGCCAATTCACGAATCACCTACCTTTGTGTGGCTCTACTTAAATAGCCAGATTTTATATCATTTATTCCATGACCTTATTTTTAATCTGCATTTGATTCCAACATTATTGCCTTTTTTAAATTCCAAGTAATAACAAAGTACGTTTTCTTTCAAATAATGTTTTGAATTATCTATGAGAAAAGTTCCTTTAATAGAAAAACACATACGACACTGTCAGGAATAAACAAACAGATACCTGTCCCTGCTGGTTTGCTCTCTGATATTATAATGCTTTTGTGCTTAGATCTATTGGTCTGTCTCCTTGTTAACCCGTTTATGGCTGTGAAGCATTTCTGGTTTAACAGAGAGACTCGAAGGACCAGGTAATGGCAGGGCGCGGACGGAGCCCGCGTCCTACGTTCCTCAGGGCACATGCCCGATGAACAGGCTTTGTTGAAGGCTTGGTGCTTCTCTGCCAAGTCTGGCATGTTTACACTTGTTTATGCTGCAAAGTTGATGTAATTGCATACCTAGTCACCACGTAAGTTGTCACTAGTCAATTGAGACTCATAAAAACATATGGGATTAATGCATCCATGTGGCACTCTCGAAGGAACTCGGAGGTCAGACCAGCTGGGTTCAAGTCCTGGGTCTCCCAGCCGAGCTGCGGGGTGTGACTTGGGATACATAGTGTTCTTTTTTTTCCTTAAAATTTTTTTAGTGTTTTTATTTTATTTTTGAGAGAGAGAGAGAATGCAAGCAGGGAAGGGGCAGAGAGAGAGGCAGACACAGCGTCCGAAGCAGGCTCCGGGCCCCGAGCTGTCAGCACAGAGCCTTCTTCGGAGCTTGAACTCACGACTGTGGGATAATAATGACCTGAGCTGAAGTTGGATGCTTCACCGACTGAGCCCCCCGGGTGCCCCGGGGTCCCTGAGTATTCTGGTTGAGCCTCGGTCAGCAGTTAGCACATTGTTGTGAGTTCACGTATTCCATCGGGTCGGTAGGTCGTAGGACTTCTGCGAAGGTTAGGTGTTATGTGGAAAGGCTTCAAACACTGAATGCAAACGGTCGCTTTCACCTTGGTGAGGGTCTTCCTCTTGCTGAGTCTTCAGCTCCGTGTTGGTTTGACAGAATGGAAATGTGAGCTCTGCACGGATCCCATCCTGCCCGTCTCTGCTTGCTCGAGCGCCGGGGCAGGGGATCGGGTTCTTCTCGGTGCGCTTTGTTCAGGCGCGTGTACGCCAGGCAGGATGCCCTGTTGTGTGCCGTGCTCACGGTCTCCCGGCCGACGGAGCCCGACCTCGATGTCCACACCTGGGTGTCTTGGATGCACAGGGGGTCACCTAGCAGATCCGCTTGGACAGCTGGTTAAGGACAGTCTGACTTGGGTGAGCTGGTCTGGTGGATTGTGCCCAGTAGGGGATGGGAAGCCTGATTGGCAGAGGCGGTCACCCTGCCTCTTCAGTGCTTGATAAAGCTGTCTCAGGAAGAGACGGGCCATCTAATGTGCTCCCCTGTACATCTACCAACTCCCCAGGGCGCTGCCTGGCGGCCTCCAGCTCCTGCCTCAAACCTCACACTGGTGGTGCCTTCACTGACGTTTAACAGATGCTGCCTCACCGCCAGCGTGCTCTCTCCCCTACCCGGGTTATCTGTGGCCCCAGCACTTACTTACTACCATGTCGTGTGCTCCTGCATCGTAGTCCGTAGACAACTTTAGTTGTGTTGTCTGTCTCCTGTTCACAGCTGTGTTCACCGTTGGAACGGTGCCTGGCCCATAGTAGGTGCTCACTGAAAAGCTGAGCGATTTTTAAACAAATGAGTAAAAGTGTGGTGGGAGTGTCCAGGAAGCGTTGGGGTGACCCTCTGTCCCGCCTTCCTGAGACCAGGGGTTTCCCAGGTATGCTCTCTCAGTGCTGAGACCGAGAGTCTTGGGCAAGTGGGGACAAGTTGGCACCTTAATGACAACCTCGTGGAATGTCCTCTGCGAAATCAGGCTGCCGAGGGAGACCCCTGGGCCTGGCGAGGAAGCTGGAGGGTGGCTCCCCCCAGTCCTACATCCTCAGTTTGTAGCGTGGGGTCTCCCGGTCGGATGGGGCGGTCACCAAGTGTGGGGCGACCCAATCAGATGGGGGTCGGCGGTGCGGGTGGTGACAGATTCACCAGAGGCAGAAAAAAGGAGACAGAAGTTTATTGGTGTCTTGGGTCAGGACAGCGGGGGAGGGAGAGGCCGTCTGCCATGCAGTGGAGGTGCAGGACTGTCTTCCAGGGGGAAGGCGAGCAGGCAGGGCTCACGGCTGTTTTGAGGCGGGTCGCCCGATGGGCCTGTTTGTGTTCAGCCAGGCAGTGGGGAGTGGCCACTGTGGGCCCTTCTCCCTTTTCTCGGGTTTCCACTGCTCCGGTTGGTGGCCTGAACACGACCTCTGCCCACAGCGTCTGCCCCGTGGACACAGCACGCCGTTCCTGGAGGATGGTCACTCGGCCCGGAGTCAGAGCCTGACAGCCAGGGACGCGCAGGCTGCTGTCTTGATGGAGGAGGAGCAAGAACACGGCTTCTACTTGATCTAAGCCGTGTGGGGCCCACGCTGCTCCACGCCAGTGTTCAGAGCTGCTGGCAGGGAGCCCGCGGGTTCTCTTTCCCCCGCTTCCCTCTCTTCCTGAGCGCTCCACGGGGCTGTCTCTAAGCCCGGCTTTGCAGGGCATCGCACGGAACTCAGGCTCCTGAGATGCAAAACACAAAGGCGGTGGAGAGGGCGAGAAGCAGCCTGCGATTACCTGCCGTGCGTGGCTGGGGCCCCGGCACCGTCCCTGGCCTTTGAAACCGCTGGCCCACGCGGTGCAGCGAGAACACATGCCTTCCTGTTCTGCCGTCTCTGATCCGGGGCTGGAGGGCTCCTAGCTGCCCTCCTGTCTGTTGAGCACGACGATGTGGGGAACAAGCATAAGTGAACTTGAACGGAAAGCAGGAGACTCTACAGGGAGGACGTGCGCAAGGCAGGCCCCTTGCAGACCTCTGAGCGGGAGGACACCAGGCGCCTCTTTGAAGGTTTGGCTTAGAGGGAGTTGTCTTGGTGCCTCTTCTGCCAGAGCAGACTCCTGTGTCCCCTGCTGGACACGTGCAGCGTGGGCTGGGCCCTGCAGGTTTTCAGACCATGCGGTCAAACAAAGCCGCTTCCTCTGTGACCACCCAGGGTCTCCTTGAGCAGGGGCAGTGTCTCTGCCCTCCCAAGGCTTCCAAGTCTTGGGAGCTACGCCTCCCGAGGCTGCAGCGTTCTGCTGTGTGGCACTCGCAGCCACTGTCACCAGCCGGCTCTGGGTGACAGCCAGTCACACTCCAGTGACTTCCTTCCATGTTGCCCAGAACATCTTGAGAGTGAAAGGGAGTCTCCAATTATGTACTCTCTTTTTTTTTCTTTTCTTTCCAAGCCCAGACAATGTTCAGTAATTAATGGCATATTTTAAGTACACCAGGGAGATTTGTATTTTTCAACAAGGGAGGAAGTGACAGCACATGTACAAATATGAGTTCACACTCAGGCTGCTTCCGGGCTGGCGATCCAAGGACTTGCTGGAAGGAAGGGAGATTGCTTTGCCCTGTGGAGAAAAATCCTTCTTGTGCAAGGAGCAGGGGGACGTTTTTGACAGCGTCTGCTGCTGCAGAGGCATCTCGGCAAGACCTTTGTTAAAACTTAGTTCTCATCTTTTATTAATGAGATTTGGTTCAGGGAGATCGTGTGGGGGAATTAAAACTCTGCCTTGGAAGGCAGTTTGAAGAGCTGGCTGGGGCTTGGTGATGGGACTCGGCAGCTGGTGTTGGGTATTTGGGCTACACTGGATGGTGGGTGTCGGGGGACAGAGCCACTGGGTGGGTGATCCCGCAGAGGGTGGCTAGCTAGAGACGAGCACTGAGGGGTCCACACCACCCCACCCCCCCCCACCCCCCCCGCCCCCACGAGCCACCCTGGGATCTCCATAGCATCCTAGCTGAAAACCTAGTCTTTGTGGCTGGAACAGCTTGGATTTGAGTCCTAGCATGTGACCTTGGGCAAAGCCTCAACTTCTCCATCTGTGAAATAGGAAATCGTCACAAGTTGTGGAGGGGAGTGAGTGGGGTCGTCCGTGCAGAGAGCTCAGTGCACAGTGGTCTCGCTCAGGCCAGGCCGGGCTCCTTCAGCCCTGGGGTTCTGCTGAAGGCCGTGGTGCGTCCATGCTGCCCTTCTGTCCTGGGAGGTTTGTTTTCCACAGCCCCCGCCCTTCTCCAAGGCTGATGAAACTTAACCCGTAGAATGTTCAGAGCAGCGTTGCGTAGAAGTGGACATACCTCCAATGTCCACCAACTTATGAATGGGAATTGTAAGTAATATGATGTGATAATACATGGTGAAATCTATCTTGGGTTTGAGGGCATTGTTTCAACAGAACAGAAGTGCTGTTCCTATACGCCACCTGAGGAGCCCTCTCCCCCTGCTCCTGCCCCCCACCCTCCCTCCTTCTACCTCCTTTCTGTCTCTGGAACGTTCCCTGAGGTGCCTGGATGCACTTGGCGGTCGCTCTGCTGGTGAGGCCCACACTCGCTGGCTGAAAACCACGTCAGTGGTTTCAGCTGGGAAAACCACATTCAGCATTCGCTTCCAAGGGTGAGCTGCCTTAAGTAATCACATCTGAGGCCCCCTTTGCTGGAAGAGGTTGACTGACAACTCATTCTGTCTCAGACGCTGAGATTGATTGCCTGAGAAAGACCAGGAAATCGCACAGGAAGGCCTGTTATGGGGCGACTGCACGGGCACACCGAGCAGGTGTCGACTGGGCTCACTGGGAAGCGTCCGATATGAAACGGCTGCACAGTGCAGCACGCACGTGCAAAGTGCAAAGCTCAGGACTACATGATTCAGTGAGAAAACATAAATGGGAAATTACTGGAGCTGAAATTTTATTGCAAAGTTATTTATCTTTGTTATTACTTTCTGAATCCTTTTGTGTTTTTTGTTCACGGCGGTGCATAGAGGCACTCTTACTTACACTTTAAGCGGAGATTAGGAGGGAAAAATATTCCTCACGGCACCACAAAATACCAGATTAAGTCTCAGCCAGGCCTGTGATTTCTCTCATTACAATGAAATATCTAGAAATTGAAATAACAATAATAAAAAATTTTCTGTAGTCCTTTTGCACAGACAGTTCACGTGATTTCCTTTTGACGCCAGTTAGCATTTCTTATTACAATAATAATGGCGAGAACAGGGCTCCCAGAAAGATGTGGCCTGGGATTCCATCACTTTGGTCTCCAGCTTGTTGTGCAGGGATCCTGGCCCACTTCAAGAGAAGACAGCCGGTGGCCAGACCGCTAAGGTGATGTGATGTTAATAACAGGGATGATTCATCTTTTACTTTTTCATAAAGCTGATTACTTTTCAGAATCATAGTCTACATCCTTGGATTATTTAAAATCGCATGCAATTTTTATTAAAAGAAGGGAAACTAATTTTGTGAACTGAAAAATATATGCACTTAAAACATAGGCATACAAAAACATCCGTATTTTTAAGTTTTAACAAAGTGTGGGTTTCTTATACTCATTCTTCCTGCAGTTATTTCCTGCTGCATTCAGAGTAAAAAGAAACACATTTTCTTTTTTAATTCTCTTATTTGATCTTTGGGGCAGCGTTGCTGTTCCGGTATAAGAGTTCAGGACTGTTGTCAGCGAGGCCTGTGGACCAGCTTACCTAGGCAGGCACTTGGAAGCTCACTGGAAATGAAGATTCATGGGGTGCCTGGCTGGGGCTCAGTAGGTAGAGCACGTGACTCTTGATCTCAACAACATGTTGGATGTAGACATTACTGAAAAATAGAATCTTTTTTTAAATGTTTGTTTATTTTTGAGAGAGAGAGAGAGAGACAGAGTACGAGTGAGCAGGGGAGGCGCAGAGAGAGAGGAAGACACAGAACCCAAAACAGGCTCCAGGCCCTGAGCTGTCAGCACAGAGCCCAACGTGGGGCTTGAACTCATAAATGGTGAGATCATGACCCGAGCTGAAGTCAGAGACTGAACCGACTGAGCCACCGGCACCCCCAAAATGAAATCTTTTTAAAAACATAAGAAATGCACATTCTTATCCCCTCCCTGGACCTGAGTGTCTGGGACCAGCAACCTGTGTTAACATGCTCGTCATCCTGGTGATTGATGAGGGCTTTAAAGATGCAGAGGCCACTTCCTTGGTAGGGTCACAGTTGGATGGGGGTTAAAACATTGTTTGGGCTCAGATTGCCTGGGTTCAAACCCCAGATTCACCGCCTCTATCTCTTAGCTCTATGACCACAGAGTAAACCTTAAAATGGGAGCATGTTTATAGTGAGGGTCGAGTGTGTGTGTGGGGGGAGCATTTTCAATTGCTCTTGGACACGCAACCCATTCTTCATTTAACCCAGAGGGCTCCCCTTCCCACCACCCCACCCAGCCAGACAGATCTGACGTACATTCCAGGGAAAGAAAACCACTGTTTTCACATGTGGGCAAATAATGTTCAGAAGCTGTTGGCCTAAGTGTAAATGAGAGATGTGGATGATTGTTCGCAGAGTGAGTTTACTGCCAGAAACCGGATCAAATCTTGAGCGGGAATGGAGGAATGGATGGATCTCAAAGTCAGGCAAGAGAGAGGGGAAGTGATGTGAGGCTTCTTGGGAATGAGGTTCAGGAGGCAGCCTGGGAGCCAGATTATGGCAGATTGCGTATTCCACAGATGGCCACACTGATACTCCCTGTCCCATGTGTTTTTACGGAACTCTGCCCCTGCCTCACTGAAAGTAAGTCTTGGGGCTCCTGGGGGGCTCGGTCGGTTAAGCGTCCAACTCTTGATTTCAGCTCAGGTCATGATCTCATGGTTCGTGGGTTTGAGCCCCATGTCAGGCTCTGTGCTGATAACACAGAGCCTGCTTGGGATTCTCTCTCTCTCTCTCTCTCTCTCTCTCTCTCTTTCCCTTCCCTTCCCTTCCCTTCCCTTCCCTTCCCTTCCCTTCCCTTCCCTCACTCAAGCTCTCTCTCAAAAATAAACCTGAGAGAGATGAGTGGGGGATGGGCAGGGAGAGAGAGAGACACAGAATCCAAAGCAGGCTCCAGGCTCCCAGCTGTCAACACAGAGCCCAACGCAGGGCTCGAACTCACAAACTGTGAGCTCATGACCTGAGCCAAAGTCAGATGCTCAACTGACTGAGCCACCCAGGTTACCCCTAAAATAAGTAGACTTTAAAAGAAAAAAAAGAAAGTCCGTCTCATGTCCCTTCCTTTTGAAATTGGGTCGGCCTCTGTGACAGCCGGGTGGGGAATATGGCAGAAGTGATGATGCGTGGCTTCTGGGACTCGTTTGGAAAAGGTGTCCAAGAGGCAGTGTCTCCTTGGTTCTGTCTCTCGCTGAACATACCCCTTTTGGGGCTCAGAGCTGCCACGCCAGGGAGCATGAAGTCACTATGCTGGGGGAGGTGCATAGGAAAGGAGATGTTGCCGAAGCCCCAGCTGTCTCTGAGTCTCCCCAGTGCAGACTCCAGGCGTGTGAGGGAAGGCGACTCTCATGGCAGCCGCCATCTGACTACAGTCTTGCGAGAGACCCTGAGCGAGAACTGCCAGACACAGCTGCTCCCGAGTCCCCTTCCCATAACTCCTCCACCCCAAAGCAGGGATAATAGGTGTTACTGTCTTTGAAGAGCTAAGTCTCAGGGTTAGTTATTAGGGAGCAGTAGGAACTGTAGCACCAATAACTTGTTTCTCTGTGGTGGGAACTGCCTCTCAGCTGGGGTCAGGAGGTTGACCACTGGTCATCCAGCTGGAAGGACACTCATCCGTTTCTGGGACTCTGCCCAGACCTCCTTCCAGCCCACCTCCTGTAGATGCCGCCACGCTCCGGGATGGAGGTAGCTGCTTGGCGATGCCGAGAACAGAAAGGCTTTGCCGCTGTCTGGGATGAGACAAGGCGGCTCCAAGTCTCCTACCTGCCTGGGGAGAGAGATTAGTCTGCTTTGTGTGTGCCAGAGTCACAGGGCGGTGCTTGGTTCACGGGGAGTGCTAAAACTAGCCCCCGCAGTTACTTACTGGTTTTGTACAGAGATGTGCCGGAACACAGATCGGACAAGCGCTGATGCGGGTGCTCATGAGGCTGAGCCCAGGGAGCTTCGACGGGATCAGATGTCCCCCTGGTGCACCAGGGATGATCTTGATGATGGTGCTGGTGGTGGTGGGTGATGGGATGTGACGCGACGTGATATGGGCTCAGAGTGAGCAGTCAAGAGAGAATTGTTGAGACATTTTCAGTGCCAAAAAGTGGTTTTATTAAAGGCACAGGGACAGGACCCCTGGGCAGGAAGAGCTAGCTGCACTGGGATTGTGAGCAGCAGTTGTTCATATACTTTTAAGTTGGGGGCAGGTAGAAATAAAGGAAGTTTCCAAAATGATGATGTCCGCATGTTGAAGAGGCCTTGCGGGATCCTGGAGGTCTGGCTGCTGTCAAGCTAAGGTGGCTCTTTGCCTCTAGCAAAGCATTAACGTTAATACTTTATGCATTATGCTTCATGCGGTCGTGAGTTCCTGTGCTCTGCCTGCCTCAAGGAGGTTGCAAGTTCTAAGGAAATTTAATTTTACCTTCCTGTCTTTTGCCTTTGTTCTCCTGGTCAGTGATGACGATTCCTCGTTGTCCATCACGCATCAGGTGCTCAGCGAAGGGTCTGAACCACTCAGTTCTCACTGCAACGCTGTGACGTAGGTCCTACTCTTGTTCCCGTGTTTCAGGCAGGGGAAGAGGCACTGGGGGGGGGGGGTCACATAACTGGCCCCGTCTTACGCAGTCACCAGCTGCCCTGGGCTCCTCGTTGTTAACATCTCCAAGTAGCACGTATTTCGAGGTCTGCACCACATGTATAATGTGAAGCAGCCTTGTGAGGGAGTTGAGCAGATCTCCGTTTTTTTCTAGTTTGAAGCTACCATCCAGAAAGTTAAGTGGCGTCCTCACAGTGACACTGGAAGTGAGGCAGAATGGTGTCTGTGGGGGGAAGTGTCAGGCGTGCCATTTGGAAAATGGTCCAGGTGTGTAAAGGAGAGGTCGGGTGAGATGCGGCTGAAGTGAGGGCCAGAGCCGTGGAGCTGGGACTTCATTCGGGATGAAAGGGGGAGCCACAGAATGCACCCGATGTGCGTTGTTGAGGTTTGTCCCTGGTGTGGAGGAGAGTTTGGAGGGGGAGAGGAGAGCTGATGTGATGGGGTCCCAGCAGGGGCAAGGTGCCGGCCCGGCAGGTCACAGGGGCTGACGAAGGACGTGCTGTTCTGGACAAGGCGGTGTCTTAGCAGCGTCTCCGCTGTGGTGGAAGACACACAGAGGGGAGTAATTCTGAGCCACGCCTGAGGTGGTGAGGGTGGGTGGGCAGGAAACAAGGGGCCGCCTCCATCTCCCATCTGCTCCAGAGTCACATGTGGATGGGCCTGACCTGCAGGGAACAGCCAACGGTGAACCACGTTTCACTTTCTTGCGAAGAGTCTGGTAGATTTCCCACTGTTTTTTCAGATGGCGCGATGGGATCCGTGAAGGGGACACACTCACAGATCCCGTTACATGTGGCACCCTGTCAGGTGCGGAGAGTTGGAGGCATCTGGTGGGGTGCATGTTGGCTGTATTGGTGACGAGGCCAGAAAGCCAGGATGGGATACTAGGCAGACTAGAAGCCGGCTCTCTTCTTGCAGCGGAGAAAAGGGTAACAAAAGGTCCACGTGTGCTCCAGCGACAAATAGTAGCTGCCATATCGGTTGCAAAATTTTGACCGTCACGTACCCCAGATTCCTCGGTGGAGTGGAATGTGTGCTCTAGAGCCAGCCAGACCTGGTCCTCTCCCACCTACTCGCCACGTGATCTTGGGAGGTTGCTGAGATTGGCACCAGAGTCAGGTAGGAGATGCTGGAGAGGTGGGCATCGGAACACTCAATACGGCCGTCTTCCTGAGTCCCATCTTGGTTGTCTATAGAACGGAGGTGGGAAGAACATCCACTCCATTCGGCACCTGTGAAGATGAAGTCAGTTCTCTTAGAGGCAAACCCACTCCATTACTGCCGGAAATGTTAGTAGTAAAGCAGAGGTACAAAGGAGCAATGCCGGAAACGTTCTCGAGTAGGAGGAGGGGCCGTACTGCAAATTCTTGCACATCAGCTTCAGGGCTGATGTTAGATACAAGCAGCCGGCCGCGAAGCTCCTGCAGAACGCGCCTTCCTGGAAAAAATAGCCCAGCACCACTTAGGAAGAGACACGTTTTGGCCTTCCGCCGAGTTACTCGCATTTCGGACAGTTCGTATTTGAATGCAGAATGGGTTTCGAACAAACTCCTTTCTTTTACCCTGACTACTTGCAGTGAGCTTGGGGTTGAACTCTGCCCCTTTGAAGAAAATAAGGCACTGGACCATAAACTATTATTTTTTGACACTGATTTCCCCAGACTATTTTTCTAGGGAAGTGATCTCAGTTTAAGATACATTGATGAGTTTTAAGTGTTTTTCTTCTCAGAACACATTTATGGGGATGAGCAGGACATAGAACACAAGAATTCAGATTCTCGGAATTTTGAGTCACGGTGTTTGGGGACAGAGTAACCAATATGTGTGTGAGTGCACGCGCGCACACACACACACACACACACACACACACACACACTCCAGTCTTTACCTGCACATCTGCCTTCTCCCAGGAGGAGGAGGGGAAAGGAAGCTCCTTCTCTGTTGCTCGGGCCCTTTTGTTGATTTATCATTTATTATTTTTTAAAATGACTGAAAATGTTATTGGCCTCGTCACTGTGTTTTGGTGTGGGCTTAACCAAGGTCCTCAGCCCCTGGGGAAAAGCCCTCCAGATGCCGTGGTTTTTTTTCTGTATTTTTGTCCAGTTCTCACCTCAGGCACGAGCTTTTATTCATCGACACGCCTTTGCAAAAGACTGTTGTCCCTCCATCCCTCCCCAAAAGACATTTTCCTCATCAGAAATTTCCGGTTCCATTTAGTACTGAGAATGAGTAGCAGTGATGATAGCAGTGAAGTCATTAGTGATGGACTCATGTGCTGAAAAATGTGACACATGTCAGGTTTCTTTTCTTTACCGTAATCTCCCCAGTTCTGTTAGAAAGCCATTTGTGGGTTTGAGGTGAGGCTAACTGCCCCCTTCCCTTACCATGGGGCGGGGTGGGGTATGTGGCCACAGTGACTTGTTTCCTGCTGGGCACGTGACCCCCAACTGCCCATGTGACCAGACCAGGAGACTTTCTGTGAGGTCATTGGGGTGGGTGGTGACCAGGTCTCCTCCTTGGAGGTCAGAACCATAAGGTTCATGCCATGCCCCATCCCATGTCATGGGGAGAGACAGTCTTCCTGCAAACCTCCAACAGACAGGAACCAGTGGAGGTTCTGAAGGAGCAGACCTTGGGCATGAGCCCATCTCAGTAGTGCTGGTGTGGGGTGAGGCAGATCTGTTACCAGGAATAAAGCGGAGCTTGAAAAACATGCGAGAAAGCCAGGAAACAGTTGTTACTTCCAAAGGGGAAGTGTTTTCTGCGGACTCCTGTTGTAAAACGAGGACCGGGCAGTGTAGCAAGGGGTGGATGGATCATCTGAGAAGAGAGGAATGGATTTCAGCGTTATCCCAGCAGCTTGGATGTTTCAGAAAAGGAGTTGAAAGGGTGGTAAAGAAGAGGCCTCTGAGAAGCCTGTGGGAGGTGGAGAAATGGCCCCCAAAGATGTCCACTGTAACCCGTTGGGCCTGTGGACGCGTCCTCTGCTGTGGCCCAAGGAGCCCCGAGCATGGATTAAATAAGGGCCTGGGGATGGGAGGCCCTCCTGGACTGTCTGGACAGGCGCACCATTGCCTCATGAACCCTTCAACGTGGAAGAAGGAGGCACAAGAGAGGTGGGAGAGATGAGGCCAAAGGGAAAGAGGGGATGGGAGGGGCAAGAAGGACTCAGTGCACCTTGAAGATGCAGGAAGGGTGCGGAGTCGTGGAATGCAGGGGACCCTGCAGCCAGGATGGGCCTCAGTGGCCAGCCGGCCAGCGGTGCGCTGTGCCCACAGCGTGATGGAACAGGAGAGGCCCCACCCCCAGGGCCCCCGGGGGGCGCACCCTGCCCGCACTTGGTGTCAGCCACTTCTGACCTCCAGAATCCACTGAAGTCGTCTAAGCCACCATTTGCGATAACTTGTTGCAGTAGCAACAGAAAATTAGTGTAGAAAAAGACCCACATTGGTATCAGATCAGGACAGAGGCGGCACCCTGCAGACTGGCTCAGTGCGCGCCAGCCGCTCAGGGACCTGGCCTCCCAGAGGCTCTGCTCCCGGCCTTTCATGTAGAAGGAAAACTGCCCGCGCCTCCCGGGGCTTGTGCTCGTTGGTTAAGATTGTTCTTTTACGGCGGTTAGCAGAGCACCTACCCGACTCCGTGCTCAGTAACTGCTCGATTGATGCAGATGAACCCAGGAGAGGGAGAGACATCCCCATACATACTTTGAGATTCTCCTTCCTTTCTTAAGTAGACAAACTAGGTCACAAAGAAATACAGCCTGAATAGATGTTTCGGGCTAATTCCATTTTGAAGTGTTTTGAGAGCTTTTATGTTTTCATCTCTCTAAAATTGTAGTGTACTGAAAATACGTTGAAATTTCATTAGAAGGTAATGCATCAGGCCACACCTCCTTTTTCTGGACAGAAGAGGGATGCAAGGGGGGAAACAAGGAACATATCAGTTTAAAATTCCACTCCACATGCATCCATTCTGTGACATTTGAAATAGCAGTCAGAGGCCCGTGCCTTGGTTACAGTGTGGCAGCAAGTGGATAGCCAAGCCCGTTAGCCCTGGATTGTTTCTGAATTAAAAGGTTCACCTTATAGGAGCTCAGCTGTGTGCTTCCCCGCTGCACATGGCTGGATATGTGGTTTCTCCTCTGCACTGTTTTCCCCTCCCACACACCCAGTTCTCTC
This sequence comes from Acinonyx jubatus, assembly GCF_027475565.1. Lineage (NCBI taxonomy): Eukaryota > Metazoa > Chordata > Mammalia > Carnivora > Felidae > Acinonyx > Acinonyx jubatus. Next base: position 3,340,081 of record NC_069388.1, on the reverse strand, counting down.
CCCCACTCGTTTATTCTTGCCCTGTCTCTCTGGAAGGACAGGGAAGCTTGGAGTCTGGGGTTTGAGCCCCTGCTCCACCAGGTACAGGGCTGCTCAGGGCTGTGTCCCCGAGCCTGGCTAGCCGCTTGACTGATGGGGTTGCTGCAGGGTGAACAGAGGTTTCTGGAAATGCACTTAGCAGAGTAAATGCCCCTACTCTTCTTGTCTACACTGGCTCCACAGCAGTCCTGAGAGCCTGGTGTCTGACCCACGCTGGTGTTTTTCAATCTCGGCATCTCCTAGGTTAATGAAAGTTCAAGGACCCAGGTTCTTACCAGCCCGTCCTTTACATTCTGACACCTGGGTGCACTGCCCCTTGATTTGCTGCTGTTGTGCTAGAAGCGTGTGCATTGAAAATATCCGTCTTCCTCCACCCTGCCCCGCCCTCCTCCCCACACGCTGAACATCCAGGACAAACCCTCAACCTCCGATCATTCACCTGGGCCAGGTTCGTGTGTGCGCCCATAGAATCGGTCTCCGCTCGTTGGTTTCTTAACGTAAAATCATTTTCTAACTCACTGTTACAATAACAGTGATTATTCCGATTGAATCACAATTCGAGGCGCCTCCCAGTGTTCCAGGGATTGTCTTGTCTCACCATTACCGATGCTGATAATAACTCATGAGGGATGCTTGCCATCCACTCCGACGAGCCCTGGGCCATCCACGTACAGCAGTACAGCAGGAGCATCTGGGGGACTGACGTGGCTTCAGGGGCCCCTCCTCTGAGCCCATCCAAGGTGTGGGTGTCCTTGATGACACCCTTCTCAGTTTCAGTTTGACCCCTGAACTGCCCCCTCCCTCCTGTCCTGTGGCCTCTGATAATTCTCAGGCATCTCAGACCTGCCTGCAAGTTTTGTTTGACCTGACACCACCTCCCTTCTGAAGGGCGGGGTCAGCCCCAAGGTCAGTGAGCTGGAGGTGAGCAGGGTGGCGGGGTGGAGGTGGGGGTGCTGTGGGTGTTGTTAGAAAGAAAACCACAGGCCCCAAATAGTGTCACTTCGCTGAAGTTCCCAAACTGGGGCTCAATGCCTAATCCAACTGCATTTCAGCCCCCCTCAGAGACGTACTCTGAACCAGCCAGAAATGTTCCGTCAGTGCCAGTGACTCTGCCACAGGGGCCTCTCCACCCCCCAAAGAAAGAAGAGGCCTTCTGGATCCAGGGACCCCTTGCCTTCCCCCTGGACAGCAGCCTCCCTGCAACAGCCCTTCTCTGTTGCTAGTAACTTTCTTACCCAGCCCTCCTTCTAGATGGACCTTCCTTTTTGTCCAGCTCCTTGGAGCTCCTTCTGCTTGCTGCTTGGGGTGCTGCCCAATTCATGAGTCCTAAAGCCAATCAGATCTTTAAAATCTGCTCAGTTGCCTTTTTGTTGTCTAGCAGTCCGCACAAGAAGGCTCAGCCGGTGTCTCTCTGAGGCTTAGGCCACGTCAGGCATGGCCACCGAAGACCCTGAGGGACCTTTCTCGGGAGGGAGGGGCTCTGAGTTTGGGACTTGTCCTGAGACAAGATTTCAGTGATGTTAATGCTCGTAAGGGAGCAGGGCAGGATGGGGGCCAATAAAGGGTGTGCGGCTCCTCTGAGAGACCGTGCGGACAGTGTGGGGACAGTGTAGGAAACGCCTCAGCGTTGCCTGGTGGGGGCAGAGGACAGGGTCATGTGCGTGCACTGAGCCCACCCTCCATGGTTGATGCTGGGGCAGAGATGCCTTGCAGGCAGCAGCCTTGGCAGGAGGGGTGTGGGTGGGGCACCCTGTGGGCTGCTCCTGCTTCGCTTTCCGGCCTCCCTGCAACTTGGGGACCAGAAGTCCTGACCGTAGTGTTGATAGTGGAATGTCTGCGCCCACTAACAGGAGCCCTGGAGGAGGAGTGTGAGAGTGTCCTATAAAAGTTGACCGCCTGGGAGAGCAGGGGAGGGAAGAAGAGGGCTCTGTCTGTGAGGAGCTGGCCCCAGCCCTCAGATTAGGTAGGAGCCTCTGTGGGAGCAGCCAGTGGGATCAACCCTGGGGGAGCCTACCCTCTGTTCAGCCCAAGTGTCGGAGCTTCAGGCCCAGACACTGGCAAGGGCAAGACTTTCCCCTCACCTCCTCACCTCTGTCAGGAGCCGAGCCTCCCCAAAGAGGCTGATGGAAGAGAGCAGGGCTCTGCATCCTCTCAGGGGCCACGGCAGCCCTTTGTGGCTTCTCCAAGTGGATTCCTAGGCCACCAGCATGGTCAGGTGGGATCCAAGATGGATGGAAGACCAGCAGTGGCAGGACGTGGTAGACGGGCACACGGGAAGAAGCCCTTTTGAGACTCAGAAATGCCTGGGTGTTTTGGGGGGGTTTTGACTCTGTCACTAAGGCCACTACGCACCATCATATGAACATGAAGGAACAACAGGGAAACCCAAACTGATGCGCAGCCTGAAAGTAACAAACAGGCCTCTGTTCCTCAAAACTTCTGTGGCATGGGGGCGCCTGGGTGGCGCAGTCGGTTAAGCGTCCGACTTCAGCCAGGTCACGATCTCGCGGTCCGTGAGTTCGAGCCCCGCGTCGGGCTCTGGGCTGATGGCTCAGAGCCTGGAGCCTGTTTCCGATTCTGTGTCTCCCTCTCTCTCTGCCCCTCCCCCGTTCATGCTCTGTCTCTCTCTGTCCCAAAAATAAATAAACGTTGGAAAAAAAAAAATTAAAAAAAAAAAAAAAAACTTCTGTGGCATGAATGACCAAGGCCGAGGAACGTTCCAGAACAGAAGGTAAATAAAGAGAGGTGACCACAGAATACAGTTAGTGATCTTGGAATACATCCTGTGCAGGAACAAAGTTTAATAAGGACATTTTTGGGACAGTTGATGACATTGGAATATGACCCATGGTTTAGATTATGGTGTTGTACTGGTGTTCAATTTCCTGAGGCTGGTCACTGACTTGTGAATATGTGAGAGAATGGTTTTGTCCTCAGGGTGTAGACCCTGAGCATAACCGACAAAGGGGGCATGGTATGTGCAACCCACTTTGAGATGATTTAGAAATACAGTAAAACCTTGGATTGCGAGTGATTTGCTCTGCGAGTGTTCCATGAGACGAGCAAACATTTCTCATAAACTTTAACTTGATGAAGGAGCGATGTCTTGCAGTATGAGTCGTACGCGATGCCGAACGTCATGTGGTCACAACTGAGCCAGTGGTTCTTGAAATTTGCTTTGATACATGAGTGTTTTGGGTTACAAGCATGTTTCTGGAATGAGTTATGCTCGAAAACTAAGGTTTTACTTTACGTACGAGTGCACGCGCATACGTATGTACATACGTAAAACCTGGCCAAGTGAAGTGTTAGTGAAACGGGGTAAAAGGTATATGGGGGTTCCTTTACTATTCTCGCAGTCTTTTGTAGCTTCGACGGTGATTGCAAGATAAAAGAAAAAGGAAGTTAGTGACCAGTTAGTGAGGCCCGGGAACCCACACACACAGTGCCCCCTGCATCCCATGGGAGACCAGATCCCCCACCCCTCCTGCCCAGTCTGCTGCCCCACCCCCTCCTGGCAGAGTCCTTAGATTGTCCAAGAAGCTCAGTCTCCAACACCCGCCTTGCACTCCACCCCCTTGGGACTCATGCTTGGAACCATGCACATCTGTTTGTTTCCTCTTCATTCACACGGCCTTGTTTTCCGCTAGCTGTGCCAACGCCGACCCTTGGTGCACCCCCAGGTGCACACCCCAGACAGATCAGGAGGGTCCCGCCCTGCCCTCTTTTAAGCCATATCTTCCCAGGTGTATTGTCCGGATCTGGTCTGTCCAGCCCTTTTGCATGATGCCGTGGCACACACTTCATTTTCTGGGTCGACTGAGCGGGCCAGGCAGGGGGAGGGTGGTGTGCTCCCAGACCCTTGGGAAGATGTGCTGTGGGAGGAGAGGGCCACCTGGCTGCTGCTTTTGTTGTGGGGGGGTGGTGGGTAGGCGTGGGTCAGGTGTTCACCCAGGGATTGTGGTGCCGCCGGCAGGCCCGTGTCAGAAATGACAGGAGGTAGAACCGTACCGGGAGCAAAGCGTCCTGTCCGTTGTGACCACATCATGCTGGAAACTTCCTTTCTTAGTGTCCCTTTGAGGCTGCGGTCAGGGAGGGGCTGGGTCCCATTGGAAGCTGGGTTTGTGTGGGGTGGGGAGCCCGCAGCCCCCGGGAAGGGGGGGAAGGGGCGGAAGGGGGAAGGGGGTGCTTCCGTGTGGCCACAGGAGGTCGATAGGAGGTGAAAGGCAGCTGGAGACACAGAAAATAAAAGCAGAATGAAGACTCTTAGGGATCCGTAAACAAGCTGATGGGGTGTCCTCTCCAAGGCCCGCCAGTGGGGAGCTTCTCAGGCTGCAGGGAAGGTCTTTGTGGGGAAGGTCGGGTAGGCGCTGCACTTAAGTGGATTGATGTAAAAGTATCTCAAGAGCACTAGGGGAGGGCGAGCAGGGTATGGCCACTCTATGCTAGGGTTTTGGATTTCTACTGTTCCTTTTGATTTTGAAGTCAGGTCTTTTCTCCATGTCGGGAAAGGCTGTGCTTTGGGGAGGCCAACTCGGGGTCCTCTCCTTGCAGGGGGGTCACAGCCTCTTCCACCTCATTCACTGGCTTTGGGCAAATCGACAATGAGCCCACCCACCGTCTATAGAATCAGATCAATCCTGTGAGTGTGTCTGGGGGGCCCACACTCCCTTTTCTGGCCCCAGTGGACTCTGGCCAATCTTAGTCCTCGATCTGTTCAGCAAATGTTGTTGAGCTGCTTTTTAAGAGCCAGGCAGTCAGGCTGGAGCTATAAATAAAACGGCAGCCCACGGGGGCCCCTGTTCCAGGTCCGAGATGACATGAGACCAGTAAGCAGAATCCTGAGGTCCATCTAGCAGGATTCATGCTGTAAAAATAAACAAGCCTAGGGCTGGAGAGAGGGGCTCTAGATTAGGTCAGAAACGTCTTCCTGGAAGGGCGTGGGGTGAGCAGAGCCCAGAAGGAAGTAGGGACCAGCCCTGTGTCCTGCGAGCTCCCGGCAGACGGCAGGGCTGCAGCCATGGTTGTGAGACATCTCTGGGGAGGAGTGGAGGGCCGTGGAGGGCCGTGGGGGGACGGGGCAGGAGTGACAGGGACAGGCCTGGATGTTGGAGGCAGCAGGGGGAGCACTGCCTGGCAACACGGGCAGGGGCTCGGCGGTAGCCACACTGATGTGAGAAGCGGGTTTTGGGGCTAGGAGAGTGATACGTACCACGGTCATCCAGGGGCTCAGAGTAACTCCCACCGACTTCAGCTTCTGTGTTACCCTCCCGAGGGAGCTGTGGCCCGAGTGTCTGTGCCCCTCATCTGTGCTTCTGATTGGTCGCTGCATGAGGACCAGCAGGAAATAATGCTGAAGGAGGCCATGCTTCTCAACCAGAGGTGATTCTGCCCCCCAGCTGACACTCGACAATGTCTGGGGACATTTGTGGTTGTCACCACTGTGTGTGTGTGCACATGTGCCTGTGCGTGTGTGTATGCGTGTGTGCGTGTGCACGTGTGTGCACTCCTGGCATCTACTGGGTACAGGCCAAGGATGTTCCCAACATCCCTCAGTGCCCAGGTCAGATGCCCCAAACAGGCTCTTCTGGCCCCAGATGTCCCCATTGCCGACTCTAGACCCCAGCTAAACATGGCATGTTCTTTGCTTCGTTTAATCTTTATAGGAATCCTATTAAGAATGCGGTTCCCTTTTTATAATTGGGGAAACTGACACTGGGGATGGTGAGCCATTTCCCAGGTGACACAGCTGGTTAGTAGTGGAGCTGGGATTCGAACCTGGGTCTGACCCTGCAGTTTGTGTTTTAGCCGATGCAGGACACTGCGGGGACCAGGCAGGTAAGGGGCACTCAGCAGGTGCCTGGAGAGCGAAGAAACCTCTTTATTTTGACTTGAAAGTTCTCTGGGTGCTGCTGCCAGTTTGCTTTTGCCCCAGACATTCCCTGGTGACCCCCTTGATTTGTTCAGTCCCTCGGAAATCATCCAGAACATTCACACCACTTCCCAGCACTCATCGGACACTGGCAAGCCGGGAGTTAACGACGTCTTGATGTTGGAGTCAAGGAGACCGAGACTGGGCAGCTAAGTCTTATGATCTGTACATGGGAATGAGGGGTTATATTACCAGTGCCGCCCGCCCTGAGTCTTGGGTTTGTAAAGTGTGTTGACGAGTGCCCGTCAGCCTCAGGTCCCTTTCTTAGGAGGCCCCCACCCCTTAGGGAGGTTCCTGGACCCACTACATGGCAGGGCAGGGGGGCCTGATTACCCACCACGGCGAGAGGACGGTGGGGCGTCTGATTTGATTGCTGTTCCTATGGATCCACTGTGACGGATGTCTGTGGCGGGCCCATGTGCATGCTTGCCCTGGGGACTTCCTCAGCGCCTTGACGGCGATCCCAGGGGACGCCTCAGCAGGGGCACTGGAGGACCCAAATGTGAGATCCATGCGCATGGTTCCTAATCACACCCCCTCCCTGCCCCTCCCACCGGCTGCCCCAGGGGCTCCTGTTCGTATCATCCCCTCAGCTGTGGTTCCCTTGGGCCTACAGGTTCTGAACCAGCCTGAGCCAGAGCAGTGGGTAGGTGGGCTCTGAATGGCATCAACTTACTGGAGACCTGCTTCTTTTATTTATTTTTTTAAAGTTTACTTATTTGGAGAGAGAGAGAGAGAGAGAGAGAGGCAGAGAAAGAGACAGAATCCCAAGCAGGCTCCGAGTTGTGAGCAGAACGCCTGACGTGGGGCTCAAACTGTAAGATGATGACCTAAGCCGAAATCAAGAGTCTGTGGCTTAATGGACTGAGCCACCCAGATGTCCCAGGAGACCTGCTTCTCAGTGTCTCTCACCCACTTCCCTAATGCTCGGGGCCATTGGTGGATGGGCTGATGGGGACGGTGGGGACAAGACAGCATTCATTAGGAGTATACAGATGGCTCATGGGGACCCCTGCTAGTTTTTCAAGTTCAGCTTTCTCACTGAGCTGGGCAGGCCCTGCTCCAGGCATGGGAGCTATTCATTTAAATGAATCCTACAAGGCCTGCCCTCCGTGAGCGTGTGGTCTGTTAAAAGAGCCCCAAGTACAGTAAGTACATCAGTGCAGGGCCCCTGGCTCTTGTCACTGCCCTGCTCACCTGCCCGCCTTCCAGGGCTACTCTTGGCTGCTCCTGTCCCCTCTCTTGCCCTCAGCTGAATATTGCTGGCAGGTCTGGCCTCCAGGCGCCTGGCCTCCAGAGCCCTTTCGTACCCACCACCCACCCTTTTCCCTGTGGCCACCATGCCCTGCCCTCTGGGTAGAGGCCTCTGGACGTGCTCCTCAGCCTGGCTGTGAGCTGGCCGTGGGTGGGCCCTTCTGTGCTGCAGGCCTGGCGCTGTGTGCTGAGGGGCAGAGGAGGGCCTGGCGTGGTGTGCGGGGCAAGCGCAGGGTGTGGAGGGAAACCGTGGGTCTGTGCGCAGCAGCCTTTCCTGCAGAAGGCACTGATCCCGGGTATCTGGGCATCTGCCTCACCCACATCAGAGGCTCAGGGGCAAGACCTTGTTGCCATGAGTCTGCGGTGCACGTGGGCAAGTTACAGTGTAAAGAGCCAAGTGTGGACCCCAAGGCTCATTGTTGGGATTTTCAGCCACTCAACATACACTCCTCCTCCTGCCTTAGAGGACAAACCGAAGGAGAAACCCTCCCCACCTCAGGATCCTTCTGGAAACCACCAGGACCTTGGACAAGAGGCTAATGAAGATTTTCTGCAGCGACAAAAATGAAACCTGGAACTAATGTATTTTTACCACGTCCAGTGTGGTCTCCCCGACCCACAATCGCGATGCCCCAGCTCATCCCGCCTCCTGCCCCCACCTGCTGCTTGGACTTGGAGGATAAATGAGCTGGGGTGTCCCTGAGAGCTGGCCTGCTGGGCACGTGGAGTCGGGGGCGCTTGGGGCGGGGGGTGGTGCAGAGCCGCATTTTAATAAGAGTTTGATAGTTGCTACCTGCACGGTAACTAATTGCGTGCACCCGTCCAGAGGGCAGACCCCCCGCGTGGTGCTCCATTAACAAATTACTCTTCAGTCCTGAGGGCAGGCGTCTGTGTTCTTGCTGTGATTCTGGAAGCTCGGTGGGGCACAGCCTCACCTTTGGAGGGACAGCTTCCTTGTGCCACCAGCAGGCTGTGTGGGAGGTTTTACCTCTCACCCTTCCCATGGCTGGGTTGGAAGGGCCGCCCTGGAAGCGTTGTCGGCCTCTCTGCCCTCTTTATCCCCCTCATCTGCTTCAGCCCTTACCCTCGCCCCTGCCTGAAGAGGCCCTGCCACAGCCACCTCTTTGTCACCTGGAGGTCTCTGTAGTCAAACACCATTTCCTTAAATAGGGCAACTTGATTCCAACAGATTCTGTCCCTGGAGCGGGAAGGCCGGGGCCCACTAAGCCAGAGTGGCAGGTGCATTATGTGGTGTGGGGTCAGAGGGCACCCTCCAGTGACCCTGAAATCATCCGTTTTCCTTGCTCAGTCTCCCTGGGAGACCCACCTGCTTCCCTTCCTACGTGGCCAAGCACAGCCCAGGGGAAAAATAAAACCTCTTTCTTGCCATTGCCAAGAATTCTTATTGCCAAGAAAGTCCACGCATGCATTGTAAACTGTTGTTTTTGTAGAGGACAAAAATCAGGGTTAAGCCTGGATAGCAGCCTCCTATGAAAATATACCAGGAAAGATGTGAGGCTTTGGTGAAAGGAAACACACACACAGGATCACAGGAAAGGTTTAACAACTAGATTTTGTCTGACAAAGACTGGCAACTTTCCCTCCCTCCCTCCCTCTCCACCCCAACTAGTTCCCTGTTATCTTTAAGAAACATCTCCTTTACTTCCCCATCTTGCTCATGGTTCTTGGTTGCAAACAACAGACCCCTCTCTAGCTCGTGGCTCATTTCAATGACCATGAGCCCATTGAAGGACTCTGGTGAGCTCACAGAATCCCCTGGGACAGTCTGAGACTTGTGATCACAGGCCATGCACACAGGAGCCCACCCAGGCCTGGCGATGCCCCCTGCCCCAGCTACTGTGGGCCATGCTATTGCCACGGATGGGGCCCAGGTCACACGTCCTGCAGCTAGGACAGATGCATGGCCCCGCAAATCCAGCGTGAGGTGAGGACCTAAGACCGGGGCTGAGGAGCAGGGCAGAGCCATGGACTGAGAAGGGGCTCAGGCAGCCACTGGTCTGTCTCATGGTCATCAGTGGAGACCTGCAGTGTGCCACAGGGTGGGAGCACCGGGGGCAGGGGTAGGCGTGGGCTCGTGGGAAAGATGGGCCAAACCAGGGGAACAGAAACATCACAGTAATTTTGCTGGAAGGGAAAAAAACGGAGGTAGTGATGGGCCTTCTCCAGATGGGGTCCAGGGCGCCTCCCTGCGGTGGTGTCAGCTAAGCTCACCTGTGGCCCCTCCTGCCATCTGGCCACAGCCACATGTGCCGGCTCTGATATCCGAATTGCCAGGATCAAGGCCCGTGTGCCTGGCTCAAGCTCATGGCAGTCCTTGGATAAAGTTGGTATGTACATGGGGTGGTTTGGGGTCAAGGGGAAGCATTTGGGCCCTGGAATCCCAGAAGCAGCTTAACTTGGGTAAATTGACCTCTCTTACCCTTGGCTTTCTTGTCAGGAGGTAGCATTGATGAAGGTGCCTGTCCCATTGGGTTGGAGATAATGCTTGTCAGGTGTGGAGGACACAGTCTAGCTCACAGCAAGTGCTCAGTTAATGCTTGGCTGTTAGGGTGGCATCACCGCGCTCATTAGCAATCAACTGGTGAATCAATCGCTAAACCGTAAAGCCAGACTGTTCCTTAGTGCTTAGCCAGTGCATAGGGACAGGGGAGAATAGCGTTTGGGATTTTCTTTTAAGAATCTCTGTTCTGCCATATTTTCATACCTCAGTGTTCTTCATTAACTACATTATCTACTAGTTGTTGGGTATTTATTCTAGGCGCCTTCCCCAGAATGCCATACTTAATCCTTAGTGTGTGTGTGTGTGTGTGTGTGTGTGTAAATCATGTGTCATAGACTTTAAGTATGTTGCCGAGTGTTGTAGCTTCTGTGAGGAATAGCTGGGATTTGAACCCAAATCTGGCTGACCTCCAGTTCTGTGTCATGACCAGTGCCAGGTTGCAGAGCAGCGCTGAGGTGCCGGGGCTGGAGGCCTGGGCTCTGCATCCGTCTCGGCGTGAGCCAGGATCCTCACACACAGCAGGTGTGTCCCGAGGAGGGCCCAGCAGCATCCATTTTTGCCGTCAGACAAAGAATGTGCCTGGTGTTTCCCCCAGAACCTTCTTGGGAAATTATGCCTAAAGGAGGCAATTCCTTGTAAATTCAGCCGCCACCGAAAGCAGAGAGGACTCGGTTTTCCAGAATGGCAGAACCAGCCGCCGATCCATTTTTATTTGCTTCTTGTTCATTTTGCATTTTCTTCTATCCCCATAATCTTTTCTCCCCCATGTGATAAGATTTTCATCTGACTGTCTATTTAACATACCGATGCTTCTCGCAGAAACCGCTGTCTATTGTTCCTTGGAGTGGGGATTCATTAGTCTTTGCTGGAGAGGGGCTGTGTGCTGTGGCTTCAGTGCCTCCTTTGTAGGTTTGAGATTAATTCCTGCTGTGGTCATGTTCATTGGGATAATTTTATCAAGATTTTCTCTCTCTTGCTTTTATTACTTGCTTTCTTGGTTACTTTATTAAATTCTAAAATGTCTTATTAAAACCACTTCTTTTCTCATGACAAAAGTGTAACTTTTAAACTTGGCTTGAAAAAATTTGCAAACCAGACGCTTCCTGCCCCTCCCCCCTGCCCTGGGGGGTGGGACAGGGCCGGCCTGGGCCATGGGTCAGGGAAGGCTCTCACCTGTTTGCTCTAAACGTTTGTGCATGGTTTTCGTTATTTATACTCATCACAGACTATTTCACTGAATTGCTTTAAGCAGTGAAGGAAGACTTCTGGACGTGGTAATGTTAATTTTTAAATTTTCTTATAAATTTATCTTAAAAGCAGTCGGCAGATATAGAAATGTAACAAGTCTTTTGTGAAATAAACTTCTAGAACTCCACATTAAAAAAATTGACAGATGGCAATCCCTCCAGTGAAAATAATGTGGCTATCAAAGCTGTACAGAATTCAGGAATATGCTTTAATGGAGATTTTTGAGGCCACTTGGCCTAAGTGCAGTTTACAGCCCAATTGGGAATCTGTCTGGGTTCTGTTGGAGTATCCAAAGGTACACAGATAAGCCGTATTCACACTGTGGAGCGAGACTTAATGCCAGCAAATGACTTCCATGTTGGCCATCACCAGAAACCATCTGGAAGGACAATTTATGAAAACCTGGCCTTTTGTGACTTACATGGTGCCTGGTCTTTTGAAAAAGGACTGTCAGGGCAGGACTGATTTGGTGCCCACCATGAGTTAGTTTCTCACCTGGACAGGTGTCTGTCTCTTGCAGGTGGGCAGGTAAGTTGGCTTGCTGGCCTTGCGAGGCAGGGCACCTATGGGTGGAAGCCAATGGGTGTGGAGAGCGACCCCTGGTGGCGGAGGAGCCTTCCTGCGTTCACAGGCCTCCCCACCCCCCATTCTCCAGGGCTCTGTGCCTCTCCTGGTCCCAAATAGAAGTGCTTTCTTGAAGCTACAATAGCCAAACACCCCACGTCCTCTGCCTCGTCCCCACCCCCTGCTCCCCCACTCACATGTCAGATGTGTTTCTTAGATACGGATCTAAAATTAATGCTCTCGAGCTCAGTTCCTCAGGGGAAAAGTGGGATAATCAGCAAATGTCAAAATGTTTTCTCCAAATTTCTAAATGAATGGAAAATAAAACAATGTAATCCCCCTCCCTCAGGAATTACCTGGCCACTGTTTTCCCACAGATTTGACAAGACTATTTTCTGTTCCCCTGAGTGAATCCAGTTGGGAATATTTTATGCTGCGGATCTCGGAGCTCCGAGGAGAGACACTGCCCCTTTGGAAAGAGGGGGTCCTGAGTGCAAGGGTTCTAGGGCAGTGTCCTCAGGTTCCGGGCAGCTTTCTGAGCCATGAAGTCTGGGAGGCGCCTGGCCACACACCCAGAAACGGGCTCCTTCTCTGGGTAGTGCCGGTTAACCTCCAGAATCTAGTGTAACTGGAAATCTTTATTGGAATTACCCAAGCCATTACCCGCTCACTGTATTAGCTCTGCCCTCGAGCACTCTTGACTGCGTATCATGGGGATGGAGTGCTTTGTCAATTGGAACTCAAGCCTCCTGATCTTAATTAGAGATGTGCCAAAGTACCTGAATTTAATGGAGAAGGTTGGAAGACAGTTCTCTCTCCACCCCTCTTGCATTTAATGACTTCATTACTGATTACTGTCCACAGCCATGCAGAAATTAAATATGCTCTGCAGAGAAGCACAGAGGTTGACGTGCAACCGCTTCTGCGCGGCACGTTCCGTGTGCAGCTCTGGTCTCTTTGCAAAACGGGGAGAGCCGAGATGTCAGCATTTTGCCCTGCCGTCCCCCCGCCCATGCTCCGCCCAGCAGCCTGGCCTCGAACACCCGCGAGGGGCTGATGCCCCTGATAGCTGAGGTGCGCGGAGAATGCATTATTCATGCACTCGCTCCCATCCGCAGATAATTCAATATTCTGCTCTCAATAATCTTTTCCAGCGTTATCTGTATTCATCCTCTCGTTTTGTAAAGAAGGCTGCTAAGTGTTAAATATCTCTCCTGCTCCCTGAATAAATTGGAGATACAGAAAAATAATAGGGGTATGATTGCACCATGTTCATTGGGTCGTGTCTGCCCTGCGTCAGTGGTGCGGTCACGGCAGATGGAAGTGCGGCCTTGTAGGGACTGCAGAGAAGGACCCAAGTCACAGCTCTTTCTCCCCCTGGAAGATTTCCTCCGACATCTGTCCCTCTTAACTCAAACACGGCACCCTGCCCTGGCGACACCAGCTCTTGCCAGCGGTGGCTTCTTTTCCACCAAAAACCAGGTGGTGGTCCTGGTCCATTCACGTGGAAACTCTGCCAGCCTCATTCTCTTATTTAAGCTAAACATTTCCGTCGGAGGCAGGAACATTGTAACTATTACATCCGTCTGCTTTGCAAAACGAATTCACAGGTTCAGATTTCCCCAGTCCAAGCAACGGCTTGTGAGCACAGTAAATACAGCTGGAGGGAACTGTTTGTGTAACACTTGCTTGGAAGGAATAAATAGCACTGGGTTCCGCGAAGAAGGGTAAAGAGCTCCCAGGCTTCCACAGAAGAGAGAGGAGCCAGGAAAACGGTGACTCTTTCCTGGAAAATTCACCGGAAGAGAAGGAGTCGCTTTCTCTTTGACGCTGAAAGAAAACATTCAGGGAGAGCGGCTGATGCTGGGGTGCTGGGCTTGCCCGCTGTTCCTCAGGAAGCCAGGCGCCGGCTGAACTTGAGGGCTGGGCGGGCAGCTGAGCACGGGGCTCCCAGCGGGCAAGAAGCTGGTGCTTCCGGAGGGCAGAGCCGCTGGTCCGGGGGTGTGGGCGGGGTGGGTGGCGCAGGGCCGGGTGGCGGGTCAAGGGTGTCGGCTCGTGGGGAGTCCTGACCACCTGCTCCTCTGGGCTCCTCTCCGGTCAAGGTGAGGTGCTGAGCTCCTGCTTGCCATCAGCCCTGGGTGGCCGCAGGTAAGTTTGGGACACCACACTTCTCATCCTGAGAGCTCCGTCTGAGGCCACACGGCCACAGGTATTTATAAGCACGTGTGTCTCTTAAGTAAGTACCTGTGGAAGTCAGCTCTACCTTCGTTCTGGCTTCGCGGTCACGTTCAGTCGGCCGTTCGCACAGGTTCCTGCCCTTCCCGTTGGCGGCACAGCACCGCGCTTCTCTCCGTCTGTGGTTGGACATCAGTCTCTTCCCAACCTTTCCTTCTCTCGGTCTCTGACGTAGTGTCTTCTGACACGTCACGTCCTTCTTTCCTTTCCTCGCGGCCGGCAGACTTCACTTGCATCCCGATCTTCAGGGTCACCGCTCTCTCCCTTGACATCTTTTTGTTTTAGAGCCTGTCACATCAGCGCGGACGCAAGCCTCCCGCAGCCTCCCACAGCCTCCAGAGAGCTTTGACAGTGCTGTAGACGCCTCAAGCCACCTGAAGTGTGGAATCTGCTCCCTGCCGGATTAATTTCCTCCCCAGCCTCCGAGAGCCTTCAAGGAAGTATGGTCTCAGCTCTTCATTCACCCTGGCCCAGACTCTCTCTCCGGGGCCGACGAACACAGAGCACTGGTTGAGACCAGTGGTTCTCGACCAGGGGGCTGTCCCCTCCCCATGGGACACCTGGGGATGTGTGCAGGCATCTAGGGGGTGGGGGCCAGGGAGGCTGCTGACCCTCCCACGGTGCACAGCCCCCATCACAGAGAATCACTCAGGCTGGAAGTCAGTCGTGCCGAGGCAGAGGAACCCTAGGTCGTAACACAGCGGTGGTCAGGGTTTGCCTTCTCCTGGCAATATGACCTCGGCCAGAAAACAGACCCCTACAGCCCTTACCTTGCGTGCGTCCGCAGGGATTAAATGAAGTCATGTTTATAAAGTGCTTGGCAGAGTTATTCCTGGCACGTGGAAACACGCAAGTCCCGGGTGCTGTTGCTGATTTTCCTGGGCTTCGTAAAACCCAAGCCCCACACCCTAACCTCTCTCGAGGGCTGGTCTCCTGTTCTTCATCTGCTCAAAGCCCTTGCTTGGCTTCTTGCGCTACCCTGCTTCACACCAGGACTGTACAGTGCCCCCTGGCGGGGCTCCCCCAGCCCGGCCCGCACTGCCAGCATCTGCACCGGCGCTCTGCTGTTTGGGCCCTTCCCTGAGTGTGTGCCTCTGTCTCTCGTCCCCAGGGACGTGGCCATGTTCCTCAGGACCTCCCTCACCCAGGCCCGCCTCTCCACCGCGGTCGGTACGGGAGAGGGGGGCTGGTGTGGGAAGGGGTTCAGCGTGCAGAGCCAGAGGCCACCTGCTCATCCCTCTCCTGAGTGCCCACTAAGCCTGACCCGGGCACTGGGACGGGGCCTGCCCTTCTCACATCCGTGCTCGAGGGTCTTGGGAACAGGATGTAGGGGTGTGCGAGGAGCATGAGGGTCCCTCTTCCCTTCTTCTGAGTCTTCCCCAAGGCAGAGGCTTCTCACCTGGTGGAAAGACACGTCAGGGGGATTTAAGGGGCACCTTGTTAAATGATATTAATGACCCTCGAATGTCTAATATTGCCTCATACTTGGAAATGAACTCGGGGGCAGAAAAGCTGCCTCTGTTATCTCGTACTTAGAGTGAGAGTCAAAGGCCATATACTTGTAGAAAGTCCTTTCCTTCGTGCTGAGGGCTTCCATTTGGCCCAGTGGACGGGTCTCAGATGCCTCTGCCCCTGCCCTCTGTCCTCAGGACCCTCTTGCTCTGGTGCATTCCAGCAGCTCCTCGGTCTCTGCTCACTTGTCCCCTCCTGTCAGAGGCTTACCTGAGCATCTTATAGAAAGTCGCCTTTTTTCAATCACTCTGGTTCTGGTTATGACATTGTCGCCATCTTAAAATACCTTGTTGATCTGTCCACTCGTATTCTCTGCGAGCTCTGCCATGGAGGCAGGTCTGTGTATCCTGTTCAGTCATCGGTGTAGCCAAAGGACGTAGCTGAGCCTCTGGCACCCAGTAGGTGCTCAGGAACTACTTAGTGAGCGCCTGGCATGAGTGGATGGGAGGTTCTCCTTCTGCCCATGGAGAAGGAGGGAACGGGGAAAGGCAGCGAGATGTGGCATCGTAATGCCTTCCTGAGGGTTCCCCTTGATTCAGGCTGGGACCAGGGCAGCATGGTGACACCTTCCAGGTCAATGGTATTCTTCTTGGATTCTACAGGCCAGTGGTCTCTGTAGCCAGGACTCTGAAGACCACAAATAATAAAAATGCGGTTGGGTCCTTGGAGCCGTTCCCTGCTCAGTATGTGTGGACATTATTCCCTGGCCCTGGGTTGAGCACCTGCTGTGCAAGGGCCTGGACCACGGTCACAAGGAGCAGCAGTGCCTGTTGCCAGACCTGGTGGGCTGGCAGGAGGAGAACGAAGTTGGAAAAATGGCGGCCACGCCTGACAGTCTGTGGGAAGTGGTAAGGGACACAGAACGTGGCCGCAGGCGTGGGGCTCTGTTTGCATCCGGCCCAAGCTCCTCCGTGGGGCCATTTATTATGTGGGTTGCTAGAAAGAGCCCTGTCATCCCTAGTGCAAGATGAGTCCCAGCAACCTACCTGTAGGGATCTCAGCTTTGAAAAGGATGTCCACATTTGTTGTTCATTTCCTGCCTCCTGACGCCTCAGCCTCTGAGCTGCCCCAGGAACCTGCCCCACCGATTTCCCTGCCCTGCACTTCCTTGCTCTTTATCTGACCTTTAGTGCTATTCGGATCCCTGCACCTGCGCTGTGTGCCCACCTGCCCTGTCGTGGTTGTATGAGCCACATCCTGCTCTCCTGCTCTCCGTTGGCCGGGACGGGGCATTTTTAGAAGATAGTTTGTCCATGTGGGATTGTAAACAGGCTCATAACGTGCCTTCCCTGGGTGACCCCTCGGTATCTGCACCCAGTTCTTGAGGGTCGTGTGTTAATGGCATTAGCAGGGTTTGAAGTCCAGAGCTAAGAGGTGAAGTGTGGAGCAGGCTACAGAAAACGCTGCAGACTTTGGGCTTTCACAGCTCTGGTTGGAATCCTGGACCACCATTCACCAGCTCTGTGGCCGGGCCAAGCATTTCCCTTCACTGGGCCAGTGTTTCCACCTGTAAGATGCAGCTAATACCAGTATTGCACACGGCTCTTAGAATGCAAGCCACGTGGCTGAGGCTGGGTCTTGCCTGCCCAGTATTGCTTCCATCTCTGCTAGTAGGACCCCCCCTTTCCTGTGCAGAGTGCATTTCATTTGGATCAATCTCTCCACCTCCCTTTGGGGATGGGCACCTTGCCCAAGCCAAGCTCAGGATGCTCACATGACCTAGACTAACCAATCAGCTTGGAAACACACACACACGCACACGCACACATGCACACACATATGTACACACACACACACACACACGCAGCCAGGACTAATCAGTCAGCTCAGGGAGGCAAGCATACGTGACCAGGTCTGACCAGATCAGCACAGGGTAACTCAGATGACCCAGACTAGACAATCAGCGCAGGGAAACACATACGTGACCAGGGCCACTCACTTCAGCTCCAGGATGCACACCTGACCGGGTGGTCTCCCCGTGAGTGATCAGTCACTCTCCATCCCAGGAGGGAGGCTGCACCCTTGGGCAATTCTTAGAGCACACAGCCTTCCATGAGCTGGAATCTGAGAGATTTCTGGGTGTATGTGAAGTTTATTTCCATTTCACCCATGCTAGTGGGAGAGTTCCTGTAACTGACCGCTGACAACAGGTGCCCAGTGCCTGGCACGGAGCGGACGTTGGGTGTTTCAAGACGGGAGTCGCCCCCCAGGCTCTGGGGAGACAAACCAGTAGTTTCCTGCTCCCCTGCCGGACGAGCGGCAGCTGGCTGTGGATGGGCGCAAGGGTCCTTCACGTCTGTCGTGAAGACCACCACCTTCTGAGACATCCGGGGGAAACAAAAGGTGCCTGTTGCTAGCCCTCAGTGCTCAGCCTGTTAACTGAAGGAAAATGCATTTCTTTAGTGCTGCTCTGAGAGAGCTTTCCTTCTGATTGGTAATTCCCTAGCACCCAATAGATGCTAATGAAAACGCACTCTCATTGCCAATTCCTCGTGTAATTCGTTCCTTTTCAGCAACAGACAGGAGGGTGTTTTATCCGTGGATTGCAGGCAAAGAGAGGCTTTGCCTCTGTAGCAAAGAGACTTCACTACTCATATGTGTGTGACTGTGACTACATCTTGATGCAACTTGAGTCAGTGTTTTAGGGTCAGAGTGTATCGAGTCCCCCCACAAACGTTGGTCTTGGGGGCAGGAGCCGTCTTTCTGACGAACTAAACAAAAGTCAGGCTAGTTAAGCCCCTTGTTGAGTAGGTGACCATCCGTAATCTCTCAGAATTTCAGGAACCTCAGTAGGGGGAGTGAGGCACACACAGGCTTCCGTGGTCTTGTTTCCTGGAGCTTGCCAGTCGAGCATCCCATAGCGGACGGTCCCAAGCCACGAGCCCTTCCTACATAATGACGCCCTTCCAGACTAAGGCACCATCTGTCATTACCTCATTACTCAGTGGTGTCTTATTTATTCCAGCACGGCTCTGCAGAGCCCATGAGAAAACATGTTCTTCTGCCCGCATGGAGCGCTGCCTCCGCCTGGTGAAAATGGGGTGTTTCCAATGAAAGAGCTCACAAATCACTTATCCCTGGAGCGATGGAAACGCCTGGAGGTCACTGTAGACGGAGCCGAAGGAAGCAAATCCGATGCGCCTCTGCCCGGCTCATTAGCTCTGCGTGTTTGCATCCTCACAGACTCCTTGCTGGACGACAGCCTCCAGGCTTTTCCAGGCAGCCACTGCTCGTGATTTGCCTGAAGTCTCATGACTGCTGATGAGAGACGTCAGAGACCGGCCAGCCAAGGGCGCCTCTCCTAGGTCATGGTGGGGAGCACATTGGAGCTCCACTCGTAGGTACAGGCAAGAGCCGGGGGGCCTGGCCACGACTGCGCTGGCCTGACCCACGGGTCTTGTCTTTAGTCTAGTCCTTCTGGGGCCCCTCAATGCTGGGTGTGTCTCCTGTTACTCCCAGTTGTCTCGGTGTGTGAATGGAAGTCTCAGGCATGTAGCCAGGCTGAGTGTTGTGTCAGGCGCAGATTAAGCACGTACTGGGCGGGGGGGGGGGGGGGGGGGCGGGGGGGGCGTGTCTTAGGAAGAGCAGTGGAGGTGCTCGGGTGTCCTAGTAGGTGGACCGCGTGCTGAGGAACACAGGGGCCCCGCGCAGACCGCCTGGGGTCTTGTCTGCCTCTGTTTCTCACTAGGAGTGACTTGCGTGTCTCCGTACATCCAGTCTGCTCTAACCAAATGCCACAGGATGAGTTACAGATAAGAAGCAGACACTCTGAACGGTTGTGGAACTTGTGAGGTCCGAGATCGTGGCACCAGCGGGTTTGGTGTTTGATGAGGACCTGCTTCCTGGTTCCTAGATGGCTGTCTTCTTGCTGTGTCTCACATGGTGGAGGGTGTCAGAGACCTCTCTGGGGTCTCTTTTATAATGGCACTGGGCCCATTCATGAGGGCCCACCCCCCTGACCTAACCACCTCCCGGAGTCCCCACCTCCTAACACTGTCACCTTACGCATTAGCATTTCTGTTGCATTTGTGGGGGTCATTTGGGGGGACACAAACATTCGGCCCACAGCACCTGGGAAAGTTGCTGACTCCCTGTCTCTGTTTCTCGTCTGTGAATGAAGTGACGATACTGTCTAACTCTTGGACTTGCTGTGAGAGCCGGGAATGTAACGCATGTAAGCTGTGCAGCGTGTGCATGGCACACAGTCAGAAATGCCAGCCTTTTTTTTTCATAGCTCATGGACTGAAATATGGAATTGCAATCTTGACAGAAGAGGAAAAAAAAACATTAATATTTCAAGAACTTTACCATGTTGGGGGCCTGGGGGGCTCAGGTGTTTAAGCATCCGATTTCAGCACAGGTCATGATCTCGCAGTCTGTGGGTTCAAGCCCCGCGTCGGGCTCTGTGCTGACAGCTGAGCCTGGAGCCTGCTTGGATTCTGTGTCTCCCTCTCTCTCTCTGCCCCTCCCCTGCTCTCACTCTGTCTCTGTCTCTCTCAAAAAATGAATAAATGTTAAAAAAAAAAGAACCTTACCATTGATGATAGACACTAAAAATGAATGTTCATTATACCTCCAATGATGAGGCACACTTGTGGATCTCAGATCTCGCAAGGTCCCCAGCTCTTCGGGAATAGTCCATTTGTGTAAAGTGGGGTCCTCTTCACGTGTGGGTGCTTGCCCTAGGGAGACAGTACGGCTTAGAAATTCTTAATCTACCCCGATCCAACTTCTTTCATGGGCAGAGTCCAGAGGGTGAAGAGTGAGTGAATGTTGTAGACGTTTGCAGTCTTGGTGATCTGCTCATAAACATGGTGGTTTATTAGAATCTAGGATGCTGGATTTGATAACAGCCGCGGTAGGGAACCTCCTCTCAGAGAGGTTCCAGAATGCCCCTTGAGGCTGGTAATGATGTGCAGAACCAGTCTGTCTCCCCTGGAAGGGAAAAGGCTGGTGCACAGTGAAGTTTGGAAACAAAAACAAACTCAAACACCCCTTCCTCAAGACCCGAGATCCTAGCCGCGTGTGATGCGAGGCATCGCAGAGGCCCAGCCGGTCTTGGGGGAAACTCATCCAATGCTCAGTCCTGCTTGGTGGCAGGGACTCTGCAGAGATTCACTGACGCCCTACTCCAATTGCAAAGCCGTGGCTCGTGGCCCACGATCACAGGGCTGCTGGGTTCACATAACTGCAAGGCAGTCCCAAAGGGTGGAGAATTCCAGAACGTGGGAGAATTGGCGATGGAGGTGGGTGAAAATGTGAGTGACTGAGATTTATCGTCGAAGAGATCTGACGTATGCTAGAAGTTGGCTTTGGAAGGGGCCGGAGATCAAGGTATCACTTGCCCGTTTCCTGGCGATTTTATTTGTCACAGAAGAAATGAAATACAGTTATCACTTGGGAATTGTGAATGAGGTTGGGGCCCTCTGTTTAGGAATGGGAGCACACTGAGGGACAGGATTTTGGGAAGGAAAGTGGCTCTATTTCTCCCAACACAGTGTCTTTCCTCAAGCCAAGGAGTCTCCCCTGGTTTTCTGAATAGATAAGAATGGTTTGTAATTAACATATTGTCAGGGGCTTCTGGAATGCTTGAGGATGCTTGAAAAAGGATTTCAGTTGACTTAGCATTGCTTTGCCCAAATTGCACATGCCATATTCCTTAGCCAGTTCCTTTTTTTATACAGAGGTTAACTTCCCAACTGGCAGGTAGGGATTATCACAGTCCGAATGTGGCGGTTTCTGTATAATATTTGCCTCTGGGTGCCCCTGTGAAAACAGCTAAAAATAGGGACTTTTAGAGAGAGAGAAGTCATCAACTGGGAAAGCTAAGGGCTGGAGGTGACCTCAAAACCTAGGGAGATAAGCTTTGCTGTGGGCTGAGGCAGCTGGGAACCTGCGAGGAATTTCCAAGAAGTTAATTCTACAGAGGTCTTCAGTTATCTACACTGCTATTTCTCTAACTTCCACCGGAAGAAATGTTTTCTTGCTAAAGAGTCACCAGCATTTGCAAATAATGACTGTTTCTCCCAGCCCTTCCTGCACGTGTGGCCCCCACGCACCCTGGGAGGTAAAGAGGACAGGTTTTATTGCCCTGCGAAGATCAAGAAGGAAGGCATGATGTGGCTGTCTGGTTGAGCCAGAACTCAAACCCGCCTCTCCTAACTGTCGAATGCCAGAAAACTTGTTCCTCTCGTGTATAATCGCTTTGTTTTCCACGTGCTACGGAAACACTACACTGTGTCTTCCATGGTCCTTGTTGGCGAAACCTCCAACGTCCGAATTTAGAAAAAAAAAGGTAAATTGAGAGAGATGTTCCACTTAACAGAAAGATTTTCTCCCCTTCTCGAAAGAATTTGTCCTTTCTTTACATTAAAAAAAATGTTGCGAATTGTCCTTCGATTTGCAAAAAACGTGGCATAGCTTTTCAGAGCACGTCCGTTTGGTAGAGTGAGGCACAAGAGAACAGAACTCACGCCTCTCGGGGAATTCCTGAATGTGCCCTCAGCCTTTTAACTACTCGAGGGCGCCTGTGTGGGTTCACAGGTCGGTCTGTGTGGTTTGTGGCCCGCGCCCCCCGCAGCAGGTGCAGGCACACGCCGTCCCACACGACACGCCCGCATGCATCCCGCGTTGCCTCACTGGTGAACTCTAATGTGGTCTCTCAGCTCTCGTCCTGGATTTCAGCAGCTCTCTGAGAAAACCAGACAGACAGGGATGTTCCTGGCAGGCTGGGCATAAATGAGCTCTCCACGTTTAGCTGAAGGGATCTCTTGCTGCCCAACACCCGTTACTTCCTGCCAGTCTCTCTACAAACATGCGCTGGTGTACCTCCGTACACACACATGCACACACAGGCTTGCTTCAGGTAAACAAACAAACACGAAGCCTTCCTCCTAATTGCCTGAGCAAATCCGAGAGCCTTATGGTGAATCGTTGTGTCAATAATCGTCCCTGCCACATCAGTATTCATCCTCTCGCTTCTCTCTAGATGGTTTCCTTAACTGAGAGTCCACCTTTGTTAAATCTGGAGTAGTCGTTTCCGGCTGCCTGGCGGTGATTTTGCCCCTCCCCCGAAGACACCTGGCGATGTTTGGAGACATTTTTGCTTGTCTCAACGTTGGGGGCTCGCTACTGGCAATGTAGTAGGGAGACGCGAAGGATGCTGCTTAACATGCTACGGTGCACAGAACGGCCCCACAGCAGAGAGCTGTCCACCCCAAATGTCAGGAGGGCCAGGGAAGAGAACTCCTGGGTCATAGGGGGGAACACAGCATAAACGTGAGATAACAGTTCGTCCTAATGAGGGACCCTGGCCCAGAATTTGCGGCTAGCTAGCACTGGGAACTTTCCTTGGAAAACCGGAAGAGGGGAAACCCGTCACACGCACAGTGATACACGGGCATTTTAGAAACAGCAATGGCAGCGGCAGCCACAGAACCTTCCCGTTTTAATTAAAGAGTACAGCCGGTGAGCATGGCACCACGACTTCTGAGTTACAGTCCACTCCAAGTGGCTCATTCCCTGCGCAGCCAGGCCGGCAGAGGGCACCCCTCTGATGGCGTCCTGACCGTGGTTGAGTCACAGGCAAGCAGTGCGTTGGTCTTTCTGAAACACTTTCCCTTCTGTTATAAAGATATTGTGTTGTTGAAAAGAGACCCTTGCTGTTTGTGGTGCTATTAATAATTCTCCCCTGGTGACATCACCCATGTGGCCAGAGAAACGAGGTTTCCGTGACTGCATCACCACAGAGCTCCTGCTGGATCGGGAGGAGGGATGGAGATGGTGAGGTGGGGAGGCTGGAAGTGTCTGCCTGGGCAGCGAAGAGGGGACTGGTTTCATTGCCCATCAGGAAGGCACTGGGACAGGAGAGAGACTGAGCATCTCCGGAAGCAGAAGCTGCCTTTGGCTTGCAAAAGTGTGACATACAATTCTCCATGGAACAGGCAAGCTATATTTAGCTTGGTTTTGGAAAGGGTAGGAAAAGGATATGTTTAAATAAAAGTTTGGACAGCTTGTATACCAAAACCCATCACCCTCCATGTACACATATCTCTACGAGCTGAGGGAAGGAAGCCTTCATCCAGTGGCTCCCTTAAATGGTGGCGTCTGTTTCTGTTTCCATCTCGGAAACCCCGAACACAGCCGTTCTCATTAACACAGATTTTAATGGGAGATATTTGTCTCCAGCACTCAGTCGTTTCCACTTGCCTGAGACCGCCATTTAAAACAACAAGTATAATAGCATCTTTGAGCTTTTTAATTAAAAATTAATTAGGAGGTTTAAGAACAAACTCATTGGGGGTTACTGTACAATAGCATGTTTACAGAATTAGGTCCGGGCTTTTTGTTCTGGCTAAGTGTTTCCATCAATTCTCTGTCTATTAAATGTAATTACGTATGATGCTTCCTCAAAATTATAATGTCGCATTTAAAAAGCAGCTGGGAAAAAGTCTATAATTTTAAGTTTGGGATGAGGGTAACTATGGAAATTCAAATACAGGCACCTGTGACCGGGTGGTGGGGGAGTCATGGCCAAAAATCTAACAGCAGAGTTTCAATCACGGAGGGCATTCGGAACACCTTTGTCCCTGTTGGTCTCACCTTCCTGCTTCTGCTAGGATGCTTCCTTGGGGAACACCAGCACAGGCTAGATGTATGCTGCAGAAGGACAAGAATGAATGGAAAGAAGGAATGTTCTCGCACACGTCCTTGGCATGTATTTTCGCACTTACTGCTTTTTAATGAGAGGTATTCGTCGATTAAACGCTCGCTTTTGACATTGGCCCTTTAAATGCATGTGCTTCCAGAATAACCTTCATTTTCTCAGTCTGGAAACAGCACTTTTAGACACTTTGGAAGCAGGCTCTGTAGTCCGTTCTTTTTCAGAGCGTAGCTCTTGAACAGGTAGCATTTGCTGGGAGGGTTTTAATGTGTTGGTGTGCAGGTACTCAGGCTTCAGGATGAGGAAGTCCAAACAGTTCCTCTCCCTCCCGTTCATTAACGGACTCTGTGGCGGTGGCCCGGCACGTTGGGTCCCACCTGCTTAATCACCTCTGTTAAAAATGGACGGAACGGTGTCATATCTCGAGATTGTATGCAATAACTAAAAAATAGTGCTTCTTGGAGAGGAATGCCAGGGTCTGGTCCTGTGGCCGACCCCCTTCTCCAAGCCCGGGTGTGCATGGGAGCAGTTAGTTCACATCTAACTAGAACAGAGATTTAAGAAGCTTGCAGTGGTGGGGCTCCCCAGTGGTTGGCAAAATAAAACCTAGATCAGAGTGACCTCTGAACACTCCCATGCTCCTGGCAGATGTACGAGGCACAGGACGGCACTTGCTGGGAGAGCCCGCCAAGATGGCCCTCTTCTCCTTGTGTAAAGGCACCTGTGGCCTGAAAATGCCCTCCATTTTCAGACGGAGGGGGAATGCCCTGCAGGTAGTCCCTGGACTTGGGGACACCGGACATGCTTCTGTTGGCCGCACCCTGACTCGGCTGTGCTGACAGAGCTCATCTTGGAAATATAGCCCTTCCGCAGGCCTTCTCTGAAGAATGCAACTCTTCCCTGTGATTTCTCTTCAGCGGTTGTATTTTTGGAGTGTGTTTCTTGATGGGAGACGTGCCGGGATCCGTAAGGAAGGATGTTGATGCTCTGGTGTTGCTCCTGGTCATTGGAGTGGCTGGCGGGGACGCACATCAGTGGGAACGGTTGGGCTTACCGTGATGTCCCCCGCCTCCGTGTTGCCTGGTCTCCCTCTTGCCGAGAGGAGGGGCGGTCTCTCTTCCTTCTCCAGACTTCTCAAGCTCTCCCTGGTGACTGCTGAGGCAGCAGATCCCTTTGGGGGGGGACTCTAATAGGGGAAAATAGACTATTTCTCTTGCCGCGTTCATATAGTATTGGGAGCATTAGAAAAAAGGTCTAAATTATTTTCAAGGCCTGGGGGGGTGCTACTGCAGTGTGGCGGTGTTACCTTCTTTTTGTTTCTTTCCTCCAGAGCATAGTTAAAAATCTGAATTCGAATTTTTGTGGCATGTTCTCACTGTGTATCCTGATGATCAGATTTCAACTACAAGATGATATTTATCACATACGCCTCACTTTAAGAACTGTCTTTTTTAAATCATTCCTCAGAAGATGGGAGTGACTTTGTGTTTCAGGTTTTCAAATGCCTTTCATCTCATGCAGCTCTCTCCCTATTTTGAATAACACAGTTTTGACTCAGGAAGACACTTGAGGCTGAAAGAGCCTCATTCAGTCCCAGCTTGGGTGCTTATCGAGGGAGCACATGTCAGGATTGGTAGCGGAGGGTTTTTTTTTTCAAAGCAATAAAGACGACTTAGCACAGATTTGGCAATCATCCCATGAGGTGGGACCTCGCGTCTCCAAGCCTTGTGTGTTATTGGACACAGGTCTGTCAAGAACCACTTTAAAAAGCAGCACAGGAGTAGTTACTCTGGAGCTCATGTGATTTACACGTATCAGAAAAAGAAAAAAGAAAAGCAAACCGTCCTTGTGTCACACAAATACGCACTTGGACTAGGAAGCAATTTCCAGAAACACATTCATGTGTGGAATCAAAAAGTGCTTAATTGCAAACATCTGAGATGAAAGGAAAAATGAGGTACTTGGAAAAGTATGCTAGATGATTCAGATGGGCGCCCTGGAGATGGCAGAGACGCTGATGGGAGAGACGTGCGCGGGGTCTGAATGAAGTCATCTCAGCAGACGCGAGATGGAGAAATTAATGTTTCCACGTTGATACTTTCTATGGGATAAAAATGTGTATGCTTAAGTTAATAACCTAAATATTATTAATAGACATTGGACTTCTTCATCTTATTCAAGGATTTTTTTTCATTCAGTTTGGTCAGAATCTACTTTGGGATTACCTCTTACTGGAAAAACAGCACCATGTATCTGGGTGCATGTATTGTTGATTTTGCTTTTGGACCTTGGAATGAGGCTCGCGGTTGGGAAGTATTGGGGGAGGGGGAGAGAACTGCCCGTCGTTAACACCTGTGCGTGGTACATCCACAGGTCACGTACATAGTTCTGATTAAGTCGGCAAACCTTGGAGTGTGCTTATAACAGTAATTTTCAGTGTTTCGTAAACATCGGAATGGTCGGTGGAGTTTATTAAAAATATAGATTTTGGGGGCCGCCTGGGTGGCTCAGTCAGTTAAGTGTCCCACTCTTGATTTCAGCTTAGGTCATGATGCTGGAGTTGTGGGATCGAGCCCCGTGTTGGGTTCCGCACTGAGAGCAGAGCCTGCTTGGGATTCTCTCTCTCCCTCTCTCTGCCCCTCCCCAGCTTGTGTTCTTTCTGTCTCTCAAAAGAAAAAAACATTAAAAAAAAAAAAGAACGGAAAGAAACACAGATTTTTGGTCATCATCTCCCAGAGGGCTGGAGTAGGGCCAGGAATCTGAACTGGGGACATTTGGATGTCGCTATCACGCTGAGGCCTGGAGAGGTGTTCCAGGGGCGTGATTCGATCCAGCATCAAGAGGAGGCGTGGGTGATGGAGCTCCACGTGGAAGGTAGAGCGAAGGGGCTGGGTCTCTACGTGCGTGTGAGGAATCAGCTGTACCCAGGCAGGTCCAGTCTCCACCCTCAGCCTCAGGGATGTCATCTCGAGGCCCCTGGAAGGTTCTACCCGGCAGGAGCATCCTCGTTTGATGGGAGCTTTGGCCACTCGACAGTCCAGCAGTGTGATTTATGACGGGATCTTTAGGACACATCATATCAGTTCTGATCAGTTCTGATCTCAGCCAAGTGGGCAGGACGTGGTCAAGCCCCAGTTAAGATTCTGGAAAACAAAGGCTTGGGTGAGCTTCCCGGATGAGCCACGCTCTGCAGTGCAGTCGCACACGGAAGCCGGGAGGAAGTAATACCGTCCAGGACTCCACGGGGGGTGGCTGGAAGTTCGTACGTGGACCCTCCCAGACTTTGCCTCTGTCCTGTGGTCGGCTCTTACTTGTATCCTTGTACTTATGATAGATCTGTAATTGTAAATACAGTGTTTCCTGCATTCTGAGAGGTGTTCTAGTGAATTATCAAACCTGAGGGAATCTTGGGGACCCCAGGATTTGCAGCCAGGTGGTCAGACGTGATGGTGGCCCTGGGGACCCCGAGTGTGTGGCTGGCATCTGAAGTCTTGGGCCTACTTGGCAGTCTGGAGGGCTGTGCCCTCTCCTGGAGCATGGCCAATCCCTCTGCAATGTGCTTCAGCCTGGACAAGCCTTAGAAACACAAGGTCGAGAGAAAGAAACAAGTTCCATACAATGATATACAGCGTGACACCATTGATGCCAATTTTAGAAAGAATAAAACGATGCCATATGTTGTTTATTAACATATATGCACACACACATATAACGCATATTTTCATGCGTGTGAAGTGCATAGGTAAATGTATATGGTTTATGTATAAATATGTATACTTACTCATTTCTATTTATATGCAAAGCATTATAGTTTGGAACTGGATAGATACACACCAGTTTCTTAACCAACCTGCTTCCAGGGTCAGGATGAGAAAGCCAAAATGACAAACTGAGAACATTTGTTAATTACCGATGATGATTTTTGGACGTTCATATTATTATTCTGTATGTTTCCCTGTATTTGAAATTAATGCAAACAAATCTGGATTGGAGGCAAGGGAGGCAGTGGGGCTTCGAGGGTGCTGGGAAGAGACCTAGGGGGCTGAGTGGTCGCAGCTCCGGCGGCAGGATGACCCGGAGAGCAGCATGGACTGTCGATCAAGGACACACAGATGCTTTGCGTGGCTTCTCCCATGACGGCTGTTCCACGGACGACCACACCGGGAGGGATTCTGCAGCCCGAGTGGCTGGAGGTTCAGGAGCTGCCCATCGCTGGACT
Organism: Acinonyx jubatus; assembly: GCF_027475565.1. Classification (NCBI taxonomy): domain Eukaryota; kingdom Metazoa; phylum Chordata; class Mammalia; order Carnivora; family Felidae; genus Acinonyx; species Acinonyx jubatus. The sequence continues at coordinate 3,311,895 of NC_069388.1, read as the reverse complement.
CCCCTCCCCACACCCCGCCCCCCCCCCCCCCCCCCCGCCCGCCCGGATGCCTGGGTGACGGTCACCAAGGAGGGAATAGCTGGGGGCTCTTGGTTCAGCTTCAGCGCAGTGTCTGGGAGCGGCCCTAACGGAGCGGCCGTTGGACTTTCCTGCCTTTGCTCGCTGCCCCCCTGCTGAGGGCACATGTGGGTGTGCAGACTTGCCCGGCCTCAGCTCAGGGCACCCACGAGGCCCTCTCTCTGGGGCGGGCCAGCCCCGGCCGCCACAACGCCAGCCCGGCCTCCTCGGTGGCTGTTGTTTCTTGCCTGTGCCTAACTATGCTCAACGGTGGCACAAGTCCATAAAAACCCCATCTGGCCCTCACAGCACAGAAGACTGCGTCTGCCTTGAAAATTCGTTTGTGCTGAGCCGAGCACACGCTTCTAAATCACAAGTGCCAGAAGAGTCAAGGTGACATGGCAGGAACAAAAAATCAGCCACAGGAAGCACAGGCGCCGTGGGGCCATATTTCACCCTTCGTGGGGAGGACAGCGAAGGCACGTTTCCTGGTTTGTTCAGGTGATGAGAGGACATGAGGAGGCACGTGTGAGGACGTTAAATGGGGTGTGCATTTTACCCAGAATATGTTATCGTGGGCACATTGCATTTAGCGTCTGTTTGACCTAACTGCCGACCCAGTCAGACTACCAGCTTCACTGTGTCAGAACCACAGGCATTAAAAAAAAAAAAATTTTTTTTTAACGTTTATTTATTTTTGAGAGAGAGAGAGAGGAGGGGCAGAGAGAGAGGGAGACACAGAAACAAAGGCAGGCTCCAAGCTCTGAGCTGTCAGCACAGAGCCCGACGCGGGGCTCGAACCCATAAACTGTGAGATCATGACCTGAGCCAAAGTCCGGTGCTTAACCGATTGAGCCACCCAAGCACCCCAGAACCACAGGCATTTTGAGCTCCAGCCACCCTGGTAAGCTGCCTGGGACAGTGTCAGCTCAGCTGTGCCCAACTCAGGGTCCTGGGCACCTTCCTGTGAGAGAGAATTCCAAGCAGGATACCAGGCGGAAGAAGCCTGGATTTTCAAAATGGACATGAACTTGATATATAGGTGTCTTGTTCTGTTCCGGTGTGGGGCAGGGGTAGGACACACTCCTTGTCTTTCTTACCTTCTTTTTCTGAGCGTCTGCGATACTGAGCTCGGCGTTGGGGAAGCAGGGCTGCTCAAGACACGGGGCCTGCTCTCCAGGGTCCACATGTGGCGGTGGGGAGACAGAGGCAGGTCAGCGAACAGACAGGCACTTTCAGGTGCTGAGGGAATGGGGGACGTCACAGGGCGGGGGCGTGGGGTGAGGCATGGGGGCCCACGAGGGGCCTCCTTGAGAAGGAGGGAGGGGTAGGAGGACAGACAGAGGAAGAGGAGGAGGGGAGGGAGGGGGAGGGAGAGGAGGAGGGGAGGGAGGGGGAGGGAGAGGAGGAGGGGAGGGAGGGGGAGGGAGAGGAGGAGGGGAGGGAGGGGGAGGGAGAGGAGGAGGGGAGGGAGGGGGAGGGAGAGGAGGAGGGGAGGGAGGGGGAGGGAGAGGAGGAGCGGAGGGAGGGGGAGGGAGAGGAGGAGGGGAGGGAGGGGGAGGGAGAGGAGGAGGGGAGGGAGGGGGAGGAAGAGGAGGAGGGGAGGGAGGGGGAGGGAGAGGAGGAGGGGAGGGAGGGGGAGGGAGAGGAGGAGCGGAGGGAGGGGGAGGGAGAGGAGGAGGGGAGGGAGGGGGAGGGAGAGGAGGAGGGGAGGGAGGGGGAGGGAGAGGAGGAGGGGAGGGAGGGGGAGGGAAGAGGAGGAGGGGAGGGAGGGGGAGGAAGAGGAGGAGGGGAGGGAGGGGGAGGGAGAGGAGGAGCGGAGGGAGGGGGAGGGAAGAGGAGGAGGGGAGGGAGGGGGAGGGAGAGGAGGAGGGGAGGGAGGGGGAGGGAGAGGAGGAGCGGAGGGAGGGGGAGGGAAGAGGAGGAGCGGAGGGAGGGGGAGGAAGAGGAGGAGGGGAGGGAGGGGGAGGGAAGAGGAGGAGGGGAGGGAGGGGGAGGGAGAGGAGGAGCGGAGGGAGGGGGAGGGAGAGGAGGAGGGGAGGGAGGGGGAGGGAGAGGAGGAGGGGAGGGAGGGGGAGGAAGAGGAGGAGGGGAGGGAGGGGGAGGGAAGAGGAGGAGGGGAGGGAGGGGGAGGAAGAGGAGGAGGGGAGGGAGGGGGAGGGAGAGGAGGAGCGGAGGGAGGGGGAGGGAAGAGGAGGAGGGGAGGGAGGGGGAGGGAGAGGAGGAGGGGAGGGAGGGGGAGGGAGAGGAGGAGCGGAGGGAGGGGGAGGGAAGAGGAGGAGCGGAGGGAGGGGGAGGAAGAGGAGGAGGGGAGGGAGGGGGAGGGAAGAGGAGGAGGGGAGGGAGGGGGAGGAAGAGGAGGAGGGGAGGGAGGGGGAGGGAGAGGAGGAGCGGAGGGAGGGGGAGGGAAGAGGAGGAGGGGAGGGAGGGGGAGGGAGAGGAGGAGGGGAGGGAGGGGGAGGGAGAGGAGGAGCGGAGGGAGGGGGAGGGAAGAGGAGGAGCGGAGGGAGGGGGAGGAAGAGGAGGAGCGGAGGGAGGGGGAGGGAAGAGGAGGAGCGGAGGGAGGGGGAGGAAGAGGAGGAGGGGAGGGAGGGGGAGGGAGAGGAGGAGGGGAGGGAGGGGGAGGGAAGAGGAGGAGGGGAGGGAGGGGGAGGGAGAGGAGGAGCGGAGGGAGGGGGAGGAAGAGGAGGAGGGGAGGGAGGGGGAGGGAAGAGGAGGAGGGGAGGGAGGGGGAGGAAGAGGAGGAGCGGAGGGAGGGGGAGGGAAGAGGAGGAGGGGAGGGAGGGGGAGGAAGAGGAGGAGGGGAGGGAGGGGGAGGGAGAGGAGGAGGGGAGGGAGGGGGAGGAAGAGGAGGAGCGGAGGGAGGGGGAGGAAGAGGAGGAGGGGAGGGTGGGGGAGGGAAGAGGAGGAGGGGAGGGAGGGGGAGGAAGAGGAGGAGGGGAGGGAGGGGGAGGAAGAGGAGGAGGGGAGGGAGAGAGGAAAGGAAGCATGCATGGCTGCCACTGTGTGACGGGCTGTGGTGGCCGCTCGCCCACCTTCCTGGGCGCTGGCTGCTTGGCTGAGCTCGGTCTTCCTCAAGCCTGCCGTGTCCTCACCTCTCACCACCTCTGTCTCCCCTGTGCTGCCTCTGACTTCCTGCATCTGTGGCCCCCAGCCTGGCCCCTGCTTCTGGCCCGGATATGACAGTTCTACTTTGTATCCAGTCCTTGAACCTTAATATGTTTCGGCAGCTTGGGGCCTGGGTTCCCCTGCTGGTCTCGTCCTGACCTCGCTGCTGGCAGCACCTGGGGCTCCTGTCCCGGCGGCTTGCGGTCACCTGCGCCGTCCTCCAGGGGCCGGCTTCTCTGCCACAGCCCTGGCCTCCGGGTCCCTAGAAATGAGACATTTTGGTGAGGCCGTAACATTTCTTAGCACCTGGAGTCAGCAGGCAGCCTCCTGTCCATGCGTCACCCGCAGTCATCCGCCGCCCGCGATTACGGTAAACCGCGTGCGTGTGGGGACGAAAGGCTCGTCTGGTGACAGATGTGGCCCCTGGTTCCACACCCCACGCAGGATTAAACAGGTGTTTCACATTCTGCTCATGAATTCTGTCAATAATTCTAATAGGAACTTGTAATAATTAAATTAGAATCAGCCTATAGGTTTTTAACACGAAAGGAGACAAAATTTGCTGAGATAAGTCAATTTAAAAAAAAAAAAAAGAAACTGCTCACATTATGTATTTATGAAGTAGAAACTCATTTTCCCATCCAATTTGAGCTTGCTGTTTCACGATGGGTAATAGGTGCTTCTGATAACAACAGCAGCCTCTGATGGAAACGCCAACGCAGTCTCACCAGTAAGTTCTCTCCAGGCTCAGGTCAGTGATGAAAATCTCATTGGCCGGACCCCGGCTAGTTAAAGGCGGAGTGCAGTGTGCCAGCCAGTTCCCTGGCTCCCTGCCTTGCTGCGTTTATTTATTATTCGTACCTAAATGCTGCCCACCCTGTGCATGTGAACTCCAGGCTCCCTCCTCTGGGAAGCGTCCAGGGCTGGCCCTGGGCTGGAGTGATTGCGCCTCTGGCCACTCGTCCTTCAGGCCCCTCGTCCGCTGCTCCCAGCTCTGTGCTCAGGACAGGAAGAAAGGGAAGGCGGGTGCTGAGTTTGACACCCATTTTCTGCTGGACCCCTTGCTAGAAATCTGTTTGTGGACCTGACAGGGCCATGCTCAGGCTTCAGGGGGTGACTTCTGCCTGCTTGGGCCCCAGCCTGGGTGTGGGAACCAGGATGGTGGGCGGAAAGGCCTAGAAGGACCCAGAAAGGTCTGCATAAGCCACGTGGTTGAAAAGCAGGCTTGGGGAAGGTTTGCTCTTGGAGAACTAGAGTCAGAGAGATCAAGGGGGGAGCTGGGCACCAGGCCTAGGGAGGATTATGGCGTTATTTGGGGTTGCTGGTTGACAGAGAAATGATGAAGGACTTTGAGGGCAGCCGCAAGGCAAGGGCTAGACGGACCGTGAGTGGGGAGAGGACGGGTGTGCGGTATTGTCGCTCGGGGTCACTCACCCCATCTTCTCTGGTGCTTGCTGAGATACTCTGCCAGACCCAGAGGGACTGCGTCTCTCTGCACTGCCCTGCGTGGCCGTGTGACCCCTTGGCTGCATGGCGTGTTGTGGGCCGTATGTGGCCCCTTTGCTCAGGCCCGGGTCTGAATTCGGCTGTGCCCCGTGGAAGCCGGATGGCAGATCTGGAGCAGGTTGCTTAGCTCTCTAAGCCTCGTGTCCTCTGCTGTGAAAGGGGCACAACTAATCACCTCCTAAAGGGGCTGTTCTGAGATCAAAGTGAGATAAAGGGAGGTGACATGGGGTGTGGGGCTCATCACGCAGCAAACAATTGGAGGCTAACAGGTCTTTGTGTCATTGATCTCCTAGCCCCGCATGGCTCAGCCCCACCCCGTGTCTGTGTCTTATCCCTCAGCGGCTGTGTGTGCCCTCTGCGGAAGGGGCCGTGACTCAGGAGCTGTTTATGCCCCCAGAGGCCTCCCAGGGAGGGGTGCGCAGGGGGAGCTCAGTGAGCCCATGAGCATGTTCCTCCTGTTACCCCAGCGGGCTCCTTCCTGAGCTGTGGGAGGGCCGTGCCGGGCTCGGGCACAGAGGAGAGCCCTGGGGCCAGCATGCTGGGCTGATGGGATTCCTCTCTGGCTGCGCTGTCCTGTGTCTGAGTTTCTGGACTTTGATCACAAGAATCTCGTAGGAGAGAAGCACGCGGGTTTGGCATGCTGCGCTCACCCTCTAGAAATAGCACGCACACACACGGCTCTCTACACATGTTCCTGCGAGGAGTCATAAATTCGTAAGCGCATTTAATTGCTCAACAACAAGGCGTACACTTGTCTAAGGGCAAAATACTGAAAAATGCATTGAGCAGGGGAAAATCACCAACAAAAATTGAACTTAAAGCCCCATGACTAAGTATTTATGTAGGGTGTTCTGTTCGATCACAGTTGACCATGTCTGAAAAACAGCCAGATTGTGCGGAAGGCATGGGAGAGTTGGCCATGGGTCAGCCCAAGCTGGGCCCGTGGACCGAGGCCATGTCTAGGAGCAGGCGGCTCGGACAGATACAGCCACTGCCTGGACTGTGGTTTCACAAGAGGAGCTGAGGGGCTGTGTGCACAGCGTCCGGCACCAACCGAGGACTCAGTGTACCCCAGGTGTTGTTACTGTTACTACTGTAGTTTTTATTTTATTTTTATTTTATTATCTTATTTTACTTAATTATTTTGTTTTATTTTACTATTTTTATTCATCTATCTATCTCTCTCTCTCTCTCTCTCTCTCTCTCTCCCTCTCTATCTGAGAGAGGGAGAGAGAGCACACAGGCATGTGAGCAGGGGAGGGGCAGAGACAGAGAGGGAATCCCAGGCAGGATTCACGCTCAGTGCAAAGTCCCACACGGACTCCGTGTCACAACCACGAGACCACGACCTGAGCCGAAATCAAGAGTCAGACGCTTAGCCTATTGAGCCACCCAGTGCCACCCTTGTCATTGTATTTAGGAGCACTAATGCCATTTGTTCCTCCTGAAAAAACTGCCGTTCTTAATTCTTTTGTGTACTCTCAAGTGAGATAACCATGTTAACTGATTGCTGTCTCACGTTCTGCGTCTGACACCCTAGTGAACGGCAAACACATCTCCATTCAGTAACGGCCTTAAAAGAACCAGAGACCTGGTTTTGCAAAAAGATGCATCTTTGCAATCAACAGACCTGCCGTTGATTCCTGCAGCCATCAGGAGGCTTTCAGCTGTTGGCACACATCCACCAAAAATGCAGAGGGGGGTGCGTGACCTTGAATATTCACGTGGGAACAACAGGTGGCTGTGAACACGAGCTGAGAGCAAAGAGCACACTTAGGGACATTTCGCTCGGAGTGGGACCCCTGGCGCTCACACCTACTCCCCTGGAAGCAAATTTACTGAGAAAGAAATGGAGGCAGCATGACAGCGGCTCAGACTGGAGCCCTCCGCCATCTGTGCAAAGACCTAAGCGTGCGGTGCAGACCCCGTGCCTTTTCTCTCTGGCTGTTTTAAGATAAATATCCCGAAAAAGCATAACTGTTGACTGAGCTTGATTCAGTCATTATGGAAAGAAAAGTCCGAAAACTAATAAGCAAAGAGAAAGCACTCAGAGGTTTGGTGATTGGTGGGCGTTTGGCTCACCACCTGTCCCCAACTCCAGTGCTGGGCATTATCCCACTATTCCTGCTGCGTCTTTGGTCCCCAATGAGCAAGGGCCAGGCCTCAGAAGCAGCTGAGGTCCCTGATGGGAGACAAGTGATGGTAAGACCATAGCTGTGAGCCCTTCCTGCACAAGGTGCTCTGCAGAGTGATTCTGTTTGCCTCTGCGATGGTCTGGATGTACTATCGCTAAAATTCATGTGTTGAAACCAAATTCCCAATGTGATGGTCTTAGAAGGTGAGCCTTTGGGGGGCACCTGGGTGGCTCAGTTAAGTGTCCGACTTCAGCTCAGGTCATGTTCTTGAGGTTTGTGAGTTCGAGCCCCGCATCGGGCTGTGTGCTGACAGCTCAGAGCCTGGAGCCTGTTTCAGATTCTGTCTCCCTCTCTGTCTGCCCCTCCCCTGCTTGTGCTCTGTCTCTTTCTGTCTCTCCCCAAAATAAATAAATATTTAAAAAAAATTTAAAAAGAAGGTGACGGGCACCTGGGTGGCTCAGTCGGTTAAGCATCCAACTTCGGCTCAGGTCATGATCTCATGGTTTGTGGGTTCGAGCCCCTCATCGGGATCTGTGCTGACAGCTCATAGCCTGGGGCCTGCTTTGGATTCTGTGTCTCCCTCTCTCTCTGCCCCTCCCCTGCTCATTCTCTGTGTGTGTGTGTGTGTGTCTCTCTCTCTCTCAAAAATAAACATAAAAAAATAATAATTAAAAAAAAAAGAAGGTGAGCCTCTGGGAGGTGATTAGTCATGAGAGTAGGGCTGTCATGAATGGGTTCAGTGCGCTTCCTTATAAAAGAGACCTCAGAGAGTTCCTTCACCCCCTCTGCCATGTGAAGACACAGTAGAAGATTCTTGGAACCAGGAAGACTTCCCCAAACAGTACACTGATACTATGATCTGAGCTTCCCAGTGTCCAGAACTGTGAGGGATACACTTTCTGTTGTTTGTAAGCTGTCTAGTCTATGGTATTTTTTGTTACAGCAGCCCGAATGGACTAAGACAACATCACTTCTTTTTTTTTTCATGTTTATTTATTTTAGAGAGAGAGAGAGAGGGCAGGGGACGGGCAGAGAGAGAGAGAGGGAGACCCAGAATCCGAAGCAGGCTCCAGGCTCCGAGCTGTCAGCACAGAGCCTGACACGGGCTCGAACTCATGAACCGCGAGATCATGACCTGAGCCGAAGTCGGACGCTCAACCGACTGAGCCACCCACGTGCCCAAGACAGCATCACTTCTAATTTTATCTTCCTAATAATTTATAAGATTGAAAACACCATCACCCCATTTCACAGATGTGGAAATGAGGCCCAGGGGGGCTCCGGTGCTCCACACAGCACAGGTGATGTGGGTTAGCCTTCTAGCCTCTGGAATTTTCTGTCCCTCCTTCTGTTTGGTTGAGATCTTCTTTTGCAAACTTTCACCACGATCCAGGCCCCTCACTTGGAGGCACTGTGCAAATGCCGGCCCTACCCCAGAGGACAGACCGTTAGGCGGCCAGACGTGGCGCCCCGAACCCGCAGTATTCCCTGTAGTACCTGCCACGTCCCTCACGTGTTCTTCCCCCAGCCTGGCTGTGAGTCTCCTCAACATTTCAGTTGTTTTCAAAGCACCTCCAGTTGAGAGAACGTCCCTCTGCAAAGTTCAGTGCCTGGCACCCAATGCCACACTGCTACCTGGTTTTAAAACACCTCAGTTATGCTTACAATGATTGCTTCTATTAACTTTGTCGCTAGAGTTCTCGAATGCAGCCTCAGTTTGGACCAGCTGTGTCAGTAGCCAACAAGTGAGTAGTGAGTACACTCACTAGTGTGTGGACTCCACACAGGTCACAAGGAGATCTTGTTTGTTGGTGGGTTCGCAAGGAGCTGGGAGGGTCTCCTGTGTACCAGGCACTTTGCTGGGTGCCGTGATGTAACGCTGAGCAGTCTCCAGGGCAGAAGCAAGTGAAACAGGCCAGTCTATGTGAAATTGTCACCGTGTGTGGGCTGCAGACGAGAGGGTACCGTGCATAATGGGAGCGTGAAGAGGTAAGCCTGGCCTGGCCTAGATGGGTGTGGCGGCTGGTAAGGGAACATTTCCCCTAAGGGGATGACATTTTACATGAGAGAAGACAAATGAAAAGGAAGTGATATGGGGGGGGGGGGTGGGGAGTGGTAGTGGAGAGTATTCCGGGAAGAGGGTCTGGCATGTGCCGAGGCCTTGAGGCAGCAAGGGGCTTCTTGGGTAGGGCAGGTGGACAAGGAGAATGTCCACATTTGGAGAGTGAGTCCGTGCAGAGACAGGGCTGGAAGAGCTGGGGAGGGCAGCCATGAAGGCAGGGGCTGGTAGGCTGTGGCGAGGGTGCTGGGTTTTACCTTGACCGAAGCAAGAAGTCCCTGAAGGATTGTAGGCCGAGGGGTAAGCTGATGAGCTGGCTTTTGTACAGTGGCCGCGTCCGCAGACTGACTCTGGAGTGTAGACTTGTAGCCACTTAGCCTCTCTTGCACAGGAAGGAGAGCCTCCTCCAGCTCACCTCCGTCTTATACTTGGAAATCACACACACACACACACACACACACACACACACACACACACACAGGCTGCCTCCAGCTAAGGCTAAAAGGGGAAGGTGATATTTGGGCCTGAGTTTGCATTCTTTAAAACTGGGCGTTTGAGAGGAAGCGTGGTGCCAAATGGAACGATGCTTATGGCGAACAGCGAGTGCTCCAGATACGGCAAAGGGTATTTGATATCGGCTATTTCTTTGAAGTTTGAAGAGCCTCACGCTACAGCCGCGCACCCCTTCCCCACCAGCACCCCACCCCAGGGAAAGGCCAGGGTGCAGGTGAGTGGACGGTGGGCAGCAAGCATGACCTCACAGTCTGACCAGAGAGAGACGGAGTGCGTGGGCCTGGGGGAGGCTTGCGGGGGGTGCCCGCTGCCTGCTTGGGGGGAACCAGCCTTTCACAGGAGAGAATTTGGGGCTCAGAGCCTTCCTGTTTGGGGTGGAATCAATATAGGGAGTCCCAGGCCAACCTTCCAAGGGCATCGCATGGCCCATTTCTTATGCTTATTCGTCATACTCGTAGCGGTGCTGTGATTAATTATTTAATTATGATGTGTAAAACCAGAAATTAATGAGGCTACAAATGGTGAAATGTAACACACTTCCATCCCGACTGCACCTGCTGGGGCCGGAAAGCAGGTTCCTGTGGAACAGCTCTCGGTGGGCAGAATCCAGGATGCGGGGGGGCATCACCTGGTTTGTGTGTCCGCTGTGCGGGGCTTGCGGCAGACACAGCGAGCCTGGCGACATGATGGTAACCATGACCCCACACTCAGGCCTGTAGACTGCTCCGTCCCGGACAAGGGATGGGGGGCTGGGGTGCAAAGGAGCTTGTCCAGATGGGGATGGAAGGCAGTGGAGGCGGGTCTCGAATCCAGGTCTGGATCTCAGCCTGTGGGGTTACGGTCCACATTCCTGCCTTGAATATGCTCTTCCCAGGCCACGTGGAGAAGAGAGGTGACGCCAGTAGCGGGTATCAGGAAGCTAGAAGCGAAACCACCCAGATGCTCTGTCCACTTAGCGCACGGGGCAGAGCACCTGCTGAGTCAGCAGCTCCTGACTGGTCACATGTGGCGTTTATTCCACTGTAAACACAATTTAAAATGTCCATTCTTTTAAGATACTGCCATAGACTGTGTCCCCCAAATTTAAATGTTGAAACCTGATCCCCAGGGGGATGGTATTGGGAGGTGGGGCCTTTGGGAGGAGATCAGGTCATGGGGGTGAAGCCTCATGGACGGGATCCGTGCCCCAAAGAAGAGAGCCAGAGAGCTCCCCTCCACCATGTGGGGACCCGGTGAAGAGACAGCCACCGTGAACCGGGAAGCGGGTCCCACCAAACCCCGGAGCTGCGGGCGCCGCGAGAGCTGTAAGAAACTGTGGTTCCTCAGCCCCTAGTCTGTGGTCTTCTGTTACAGTCGCCCAGTCTCAGACGGATACTTGGTTCTGCTGCTTGAAGACACTCGAGTTTGCCTGGTGATCAGACTTGGAGAAAGCAGCGTGTAGGTGTTTGGGACTAACGTGAGGAGAGCGCATTTGTAAGAGGGATGGAAGATGCTGTTTCTTATTCACTTCCATAGAAAGAGCCAGATGAAATTGTAGTCGTTTCCTGCAGCCAAAGTAACAGATACCATGTTTGATGGCTTCAGAAGCAGGATCTCTCTCTCTCTCTCTCTCTCTCTCTCTCTCAGTTCTGGAGCCCAGGCATCCCAAATCAGGCTGTGGGCATGGCTGGGCTCCCTCCAGAGGCTCTAGTGGAGCATCCTTTTGCCTCTTCCACTTCCAGTGGCTCCAGCCATCCGTGGCTTGTGGCGTCACTCTGACCTCTGCCTCCTCTTCACTCTTCACATCACCTCTGCTGTACGTCGTCTCCTCTTTGGTCTTTTATAAGGACACCACTGTGTCACATCTGGCATGAGCTCATCTCGAGACCCTTCACATAACTCCCATCTGCAAAGACACTTTTCCAGAGGAGGTGACATTCACAGCTTCCAGGATGCAGATGTAATTGAGGGCGAGGGGGCACCGTTCACCCTCTGCAGAGAGCCTTCTGTCAGAGCTCTCAGCACAATGCCTGGCACCACTGAGTGCTTGAGGAATATTATCTGTTCCTATATCGGCAACTGTTGTTTCCTGGGAGAGGGTTTGGGAAGCCCTCTGGCCCTTTGGTTAAAACAAAACAGATGAAAAGGAGAGTCTTCATGACGGGGCAGGCGAGAAGGGGCCGGGGGCACTGCCGCCGGGCCTGCCAAGCGAACGCGGGGCTCCCTGCCTCGGCCCCCTCAGCCTGGCTTGAACTTTTCTCTTGGCATCTGCATTGTGGGTGTCTCTGGAGCAGAAGTTTTCCGGGTGGAGTATGCTTTCCCTCTGGAGAGGCTCGGCTGGCCTGCCCCTGGCCAGCGTGCTCCTGCAGCCCCGAGTCTCAGAGCTAACCGTCACCTGCTGTCACCAGAGAGGTGGGCGGAGCCCAGGAGGATTGTACCAGGGGACGAACGCACCACTGGCCTCCTCTATCATCTGCGGCCTCAGTGGAGCTGCTCGGATGCCAGACTGGAGGAAGCAGCAGAATCTTCCTCTCTTCCCAGGGGATGAACCCGTGCACCTGACCTGGGACGTTCGGCCGCCAGAGCACCAGGACTGAGGGGCTCGGAGCTCCTTGCTTGCGGCTGGGGCTCTCAGACAGGTCTCTGCCCCGAGTCCTGCGCAGCGGCCCCCTCACCCCCGCCTGACCTCACCGATCCCATGGGTGGCCCGCGGGCACTCATGCCCTTCCGTGTTCTCTTGCCTTCTGGGGATCACGGGCCCACTTTACGCCAGGTGCTGCGCTGGGTGGACGCCGCAGCCTTGCAGGGAGCACTGGCCGGGGAAAAGCCATCTGTCTGTGTCTGCCCCCATTTACCGATTTGTGGGATGAACAGATTCTGTCCACGCGGTGACCGTTGACCACCTGCAGGCTGCAGGCCACCTCCCCCTGCGGTCCTCAGGTGCGTCTCCGGCTCTGGCCTCGTGTGTGCGCTAAGAGCCAATTACGTCTGTTCCCACATCTGTTTATGTCGATTGCACCAGTTCACGTCATTACATCACGTAACTAAATATTACACAAAACAATGACATTTCAGTGCGAACAGGAAGAAGGCGTTTGTTTCTATAAAAACAGTTGAATTTTTGGAAAGACTCAAAACGGGCAAGGTAGTAAAATATTTCTTTCAAATTAAGTTTCTGTGAATCTGCAATAAAGGATTGAAGGAAGGAGTCACAATTCTGACTGATGGCGATACCCGAGGACGCTTCAAATTGCCTGCGTCCTCACAGCACGTTTGGTGGGTGGGAAGTGCGCTGCGGGCATGGTAGCTGCGAGCCGGAAACCAGAGGGCAGAGGGGGTGTGTTTTCCCAGAGGTGAGCAGACAGTAAGTGAGCATATGTCTAAGCGTTTTGTGTTGAGATGTTTAAGGCATCGTCGGTGGTAATGACTGTCCACTTCACAAGACTGAGCCTGTGTGGCTCAGTCGGTTTAGCATCTGACTCTTCTTGACTTTGGTTCAGGTCATGATCCCAGGACGGTGAAATCGAGTCCTGCGTCGGGCTCTGCACTTAGTGTGGAGCCTGCTTGGGATTCTCTCTCTCTCTCTCTCTCTCTCTCTCTCTCTCTCTCCCCTCTCTCCTCTCTCTCTCCCTCTCTCTCCCTCTCTCTCCCTCTCTCCCTCTCTCCCTTTCTTTCTCTCCCCCTCTCTCTTTCTCTCTCTCTCTCCCTCTCTCTCTCTTTCTCTCTCTCTCTCCCTCTCCCCCCTCCCTCTCTTTGTCTCACTCTTTCTCTCCCTCCTTCTCTCTCTCTCCCTCCCCCCCCGCCCCTCTTCTGCTCATGCTCCCTCTTTCTCAAATTAAAAAAAAAATGGTCCACTTCATAGGACATTTTTGGTCCCATTTGAGAGGGAGTCTTCTGGGAGGCACTGTGATGGTGGGAGCTCACAGGGACCCGGGTCTCTCCAACATCCAGGATGTCATCCCCAGACCAGAGATCCCAGAGCAGTGTTACCCGTGGGGTGGCGTGTCAGGGTCTCCATAGCACCTGACACATCCTCAGGCGGAAACACTCCAGTTCTGTTGTTACTGTTCAGTGGAGGATGTGTCCAAAAGAGGGCTTACTTTTGTCACACGTACGCACATGCGTGTGTATTTCTGTCTCTGTTCCAAAGACGGTAACTCTAAACGTGACTTTCTGTTCGGTCAGCTTACACAGAATAATCCTGAAAACATGGGAACTCACTTCCAAGAGAGAAAAAGAAGTGTAGACAGAAACTGAGGCGTAAGCAGCAGTTACCTGCCGGTCAGGTCTCCTTAGGGTCCCGGAGAGCTGTCAGCTGGCCCCTCGACACGAAGACGCCGTGTCTCACACAGCGGCCACCTGGATGCTCACACACCAAGTGTGGGGACGCTTTGCTTGCAAAGCTCGTTGCACTCCATCTAGTTAGAAGGCAATATCTTTTAAAAGGTAAAATATTGCTCATGTAGATTATTTAACTTTTTTTAGCTCCTTCTATAATAAAAAAAGAAACAGCATCGAAATGAGCGATTTATGGAAACACATAAAGGAGCACATTTTCCTGGTGAGTCCTTGAAATTTAATTTAGAGATGCGGCAGCAGAGGAAGGGACGCATTTTCAAGTTGCTTGTTTCCTCTCCTTTGGGTGACTTTGCGGCGCCTTTGTGAGAGCGGCTGAGTTCAGGGAAGGAGCCACAGGGCCTTTCAGATGGTCAGGCGTCCTCGTCCCTGAGCATCGGGTGCGGAGGGCCTTGTGCTAAGCCTGAGGACCTCCTCTCTCTGCACTCACTCCCTCGCTCGAGAGTTGAGTGCCACCGGCGTGTCTCTACTTGGACGTCAGGAGCCCATCTCACACTTGATGCGTGGGGAGCTCAGCTCCCGCCTCTGAAGCTTTCTCTGCGAAGTCTTTCCCATCCTCGCGGATTTCAACAGTGTCCGTCCAGGTGCTGCAGCCGGATCACCGTGTCATCCCGGTTCCTCTTTCCTACACCTCACACGTAATCCATCGCCGTGCCTTTCAGCAACACCTTCCAAATACATCCAGAATCCAGCCGACGTAGATAGGTAGCTTCTAGCCGACACTGCATGGGCGCCTGCGGAACTGCCCTGGCTGCTGAGCTTCCGCCCCTGCCTATCCTTACCCCATTTCGGTGTCTACACGGCGGCCAGTGGGAGCCTGCTAACAGCCGGTAGGGTGATGTCACCCTGCTTCCAATCCTCTGATGGCTCTTTTCTCCCTCGGCCGGTCATGTGACTGTGTGCGCGAGGGGCCGGTCCGCCGTGGGGTGCCACGGGCTCCTGCAGCTGGAGACACTGAGAGCTGGGGGCGGTGAATGCGAGCAGGCACCCTCACAGAGGGAGCGAGCCCCACGGCCAAAGCAGGTTCTTAGTGTTCTGGCCCCATCCCTCTGATGCCAGAGCAGGCACTTCCTTGTATCACGTCATGGTCACTGGGGAAGGCCTCCTAGGCTAGGACCTTGGTGGATGTGAAGGAGGGTTGCCAGGAGGGAGAGAATAGCAGACGGATGAAATGTCTACGAGTCCATTCTGGTTTAGGGAAGTAACTAACGCCTCAAAGATAGCGAGTGGGGCACCCGCGTGTCTCAGTCAGTTGACCGTCTTGACTCTTGAATTCAGCTTAGGTCGTGATCTCACAGTTCATGGATCGAGCCCTGTGTCAGTCTCTGCATTGATGAGGAGGCTGCTTGGGATTCTCTCTCTCCCTCTCTCTGTCCCTTTCCTGCTTGCTCTCACTGTCTCAAAAAAGGAGGAGGGGGAGGAGAAGGGAGAGGAGGAGGAGGAGGGGAAGGGGAAGGAGGTGCCTGGGTGGCTCCGTCACTTAAGCAAACAAGTTCGGCTCAGGTCATGATCTCACAGTTCATGAGTTCAGGCCCCACGTCGGGCTCTGTGCTGATAGCTCGGAGCCTGGAATCTGCTTTGGATTCTGTGTCTCCCCCTCTCTCTGCCCCTCCCCTGCACATGTTCTCCCTATCTCTCAAAACTGAATAAATGTTAAAAATTTTTATAAAAAGAAGAAGGAGGAGGAGAGAAGGAGAAAGAGGGAGAGGAAGGAGGAGGAGGAAGAGGGGAAGGAGGAGGAGGAGGAGGCGGAGGGGTGGGGGAGGGGGAGGAGGAGAAGGAGAAGGAGGCAGAGATGATAATACAGAGTGGCTGGAATAACCAAAGCCCGGGTATGACCCCGTGTGATCGTTCTTTGTGCCACAACCGTAGTGCTTCCCCGGGAGAGTGCTCCAGGAGAGGGACGTCCCTGCTCTCACAGAGTATACAGTCTGGAAAACCTGTCTAAAGTCCCCAAGAGGGTCTGAACTGGCCGACATCAGCCAAGAGAGCTAACTGTCATCACATGATGCTCTGCAGACCAAGTCTGGTTTCTCTGTGGTCATCCAGTCAGACTTACGTGTGGCATTTAAGGCCCTCGTCTGGAATGAAACCAGGGGCCCAGGTGATGGATTGTTGACTGCTTCATTCATTCACACACATTCATGGAGCACCTGTTGTATGCCAGGCACTGGGTCAGCCACTGGGGGTGGTGAGCCCCGCGAGACCGTGAAGCGAACCAAGAGTCTCCCAGCACCAGGGCTCCTGGAGGACCCTGTCGTGGAGCCATCTTGCACAAGGATGTCTGGAAGGCTCCCCTGTGCAGCTGCCCTCACGCACACCACATCTCTGTTGTATGTTTACACAGGGCATCGGGGATTTATGTGGGGAGGCATTAAAGCATCAGGGATATCCAGTCAGAGCAACAAAAAATATAGGGACCGTCTTTCAGTCCTGGTATCTGCACAGTTCCATTTTTATGTGACAAATATGGAGAACAATTAAGTCCCTTTTGACGGGATAATTGCTTGCTACCTGAAGAAGCTGCCTTAAAATGACAACTTGAGCAACGCGGACTTCCCAGCACTATTTAAACCTGTCACATTATCCAGAAGAAGTGGAAGAAAGGCTGAGCCAATCCGTGACCGCCTCCTTCCTAGATTGCCCAGCCTTTTGTATCTGTTATTAAGCCCTTCAAAAGTATGCTGCTTCTCCGGAGAGAAAATGTATTTACATAGCTCCCAGTGGCTCCACCAGACAGTGGTCGGCTCGAGATAAACCTCCCAGAGCTGGGGAGGAGGGTATTACGCACATACCGTAACCGGGTCCAATTATGTTGAAAACTAATAGCTGTGTTTCTCTGCCCCTGTGGTTCCCAGAGTGTGAAGAGAAGGAACAAATAGACTGATAAAATAGAATGGAATGGAATGGAATGGAATGGAATGGAATGGAATGGAATGGAATGGAACGGAATAGAAAGAATAGAATAGAATAGAATAGAATAGAATAGAATAGAATAGAATAGAATAGAGTAGAGTAGAGTAGAGTAGACTAGAATAGAATAATAAAATTGCTCCAGGGTCTTAACGGTGGGAGTCTGAGGAGGAGCCATTCAGGTTCTTGCCGCTTGTCCCGTCCTGTGTGGGTCTCCGAGGAACACAGGGTACGCAGGTTCTGGCAGCCCCAGCGGGCTGCCCCCTGGTTGGAGGCACTGCTGGGGCCCGCCAGCCCTCCACGTGGCACCAGGAGCCTGGAAGTGCGTTCTCGAAGAAATGGCCTGGAGAGGCACGAGGCTCCTCATTTTCTTTCTTTCCGGTAATTGACTCTGTATTGAGTTCCCCACCAAAGTGGACAGTCAGGCGCTCGTTCCCGATGAAAATTGCAGCAAGAGACAAATGGCAGTTGAAATAAGTAACATCGAGTTGCTTGACAAATGCATCTGCAGCAGCAGCAGAGGCCCCGGCTCAGGAGACACAATTATGCACCTGACCTGTGAAGCCAGTGCCTCAGTGGCCGCAGGAAAATGGATCAGCTACGCGGGGCCTGGGGTGGGCTCTTTCCATGTATTTGTCCCAGAGAAGTTAATCAGAGTGAAGTGGAGATGGGGAGAGCTAGGGTTATCCTGATAGCGTTAAAAAAATTAAATTCCGGTTGGCCCTTTGCAATCCAGGCTCATTTCTCTCTCCCTCTGTCTCTCCTATGGAAACCGTGTCTATCCGTGTCTTTTCGGTGTGAAAACAGCTTCACCCTTGAATTGGTGAGAGGGGTCTTACAGTTTCTTAGGGAAGTGCAGAGGGCAGGACAGGGATTGTGAGGGGAGGTCCAGTGGCTCCCTTGGTCTCCTCCACTCCACCCACAGGGCTGGCGGGAGAACCCAGATGGTGCCATTTTACCTGGACAAGCGTGTGGTTGAGGACAAGGCCCCTGGGGGTTTTATGGGCATGGGTTTGCCTGGAGGACAGACAGATCTGGGAAGGCTAAGAGAACGTACGCAGGGAGCTCCGGAGGGGCAGAGGAAGGACAGGTCAGGTGTCATCAGTCACCCAGCGCTCCTTGCCCTGAACAGATGCATCGTGCAAGAGTGCCGTCTTTGCGTCTGCCCATCATGCCCAAGGCTGGGGGGTAGGCTGTGCCCCTGAGGATTCAAGGACCAGACTGAGCCCCTCTGCTGGTTGAGGCGGGAGGAGTGTCAAGGCTGGGATCCTAGATGCTCACACTGGGGGACATCTCCCCGAGCACCGCACAGCTGCCTACCCGGCCAGCGCCAACCTCCGTGGCCTGGAAGGCTCAAGAGCTCAGGCTGAGAAGCCACCCCTGGACGTTGTACCCATAGGAAGCCCCTCCCTTAGCTGTCATCCAGCAGGAGATAGTCCCTGGCGTTGCTTCTGAGGCCACCACCCCACTGCCTCTTAACACCCCAGACAGGTTCCTGGAGGTTGGATGGTTGCCGAGTAGAAACCAGCACCTCCTTGACCTGCTGCCCTTGGGAAAATGGACATGGCCCAGCAGCCAGGGGTGACTGTGCTGCCATCCCCACCCAGCCTCCAGCCATGCTGCACCCAGAACCTTCTAGGGGTCCACTAGGGGGGCTTTGTGCATGCGTACAGTGTTGGGAGGCCCTGCAGGAGGCTGCCTCCACCCAGTGCAGTGCCCTGGTTGTGGTTCAAGGTCCTTCTCTCCTCCCTCCCACCCTTCACGCGCACATGGGCAGCACTGGGTCCCACGAGCCAGGTGCCAATGGCAGTGTTTTCCCAACCTCAGTCATTTGCTTCCTTACTCTGTGGTTCGGCCACGTCTCCTGCCACCACAGCCCATCTTCACGGTTTTCCACTTTGAAATATTTCCTTTTTTATTATTTACTCATTGTCTCCTCTTAGTTGCCTTTTTAAAAAATAGACTTTATTTTTTAGAGCAGTTTTAGGTCCACAGCAAAATCGAGAGCAAGAGGAAGGTACAAAGATGTTTCCGTATGCCGCCCGCCCCCCACTGACGCGGCCTCCCTCGTCGTCAGCGTGCCCACAGGATTTGTTACAGTCCATGAACCGCGTGGATGAGTCATTATCACCCAAAGTCCATCGTTCACCTGAGGGTTCACTTTTGGCGCCGTGTGCATTCTGTGGGTCTGGACTGATGTGCGGTGGCACGGCCCGCCAACATAGCGCCACACACTGTGGTTTCTCGGTCCTGAAAGTCCTCGGTGCTCCCCCTGGTCATCCGCCTCGCAAATCCCTAGAAACCACCGATCTGTTTACTGTCTCTCTAGTGTCGCCTTTTCCAGAACATCGTAGATTGGAGTCAGATTGGCTTCTTTCACGTGGTAATACACACTTACGTTTCCTTAGGTAACTTGTTAAACTGAAATGAATTTATTTTAAAGGGAATCAGTGCCACGCATGGAAAACTAGTATCATTTATATTAACAGGGGATAATGGGATGAATACAATAAAAAGCAAATACGTTTTGGCTAGAGATCATTAATTAACAAAGGGTCAGAGCCCCAGATCTGTTTTCTTTATTGAAAAGATACGTGAGTGTATGTGAGGTGTCAAGGCTAGAACACCATGGAACTGAGGCTTTCCTCTTTATCGGAAGAGCTGAAGAGCCTCTGCTGCGTGTGTCCGCTCGGTCGATATCAGTATGACAGTGGTGGGTTCACACTCTTCCTTATTCTCTGATTTAGTTTTATTCTGGAGCAGATGTTACTATTCCCAGTTTAGAGAGGGGAAATTGAGGCTCGGCGAGGCAGTGGAGCCAGGACCTGAACCCGGCGTCCTGGCCCTCAGGTCTCATGCTCACGAACATCACATTCCTCGCGTCGGGGAGAGGGGGCGGTTCCGTCTCAAGGCTCCCGGCCCCCGGCGGCAGACTCGCAGGGAGGGCTGCCCCCAAGGAGTGCGTCGGTCCTGGAGGGCTCAAGGCAGCCCCCCTCTGGGGGCAGGCTGGTCGTCTTCCTCGCCTTTGGGTTGACTCTCTGACCCAGAGTGCAGACGGGCTTCTGTGTGAGTGGACCCTCCGCAGCTGGGATGGGTGGGATCCTCTGGGAAGGGCTCTAACCTTCCTAAGCGTTCTTCTTCGTCATGTGTCTCGGGGGCAATCAGGAAGTGACGCGGGGTGACCTTTCCCCACAGCGCAGAGCTCCCCAGCCTGGGGGCTCTGCCCCATTAATGCTCGACACCTGGAAAGATTGGGCCCCACACCGGGAGTTGGTTTCTCAGAGAGGCTCTCCGCAGCCCCGGGGTTCCTTTTAAATTTCTCAGCAGCAAAGGATATACGAGAGTGAGCGGCACGCGTGCCCAGGCGGTGGGAGGACTTTCTTACCAGTGACCTGGGGAAGTGACCTGCTGTCTCCAGGAAGGTGGGTGCTGGAAGTCCCTCACCTGTGAGCATCTGGCAGGGGTTATTATGCACGCAAATTTTATACATGAGATTCAGACATGGAAGGAGCGGCCCCCCAACTTTTATGACCCGAGGATAAGTTATGTCTGAGTTATGCATCTGACTAACGCATTGGCAGACCCGCGAGCGTCTGTCCTGGTTTTCTGGGTCGGCTGTTGTCAGCAGGAAGATTGACACTCCTCCAGCTCCTTGTTCTGCGTCCTCCCTCCTTCCGCTCGACACCTGTTGATAGCATGCCAGGCGTTCTGCCACTCGGGAGGGCTACACGGCCCTGGTTTCTGTTTCTATTAGGCCACCGGGCACCTTGGCTAACAGCAGAGCGTAGACCTGGAGTGCGGGCTGTCTGCACCCACACTTCCCACCCGTGCACACTGGGGGGCAGGCTCTCTCCCTCCCCTGCGTCCCCTCTGGAAGCTTACCTTCCAGGCTGTGGCTGTGACGACTGGGTATTTCTATATTTGAGGAAAGTATGCATGGTTACAGGGAGGTCAGGACTGGGGCACTTGAGGCCTCTTTCCTCCCCTTTTTGGGGTTGTGTGTGTGGGAAGATAGAAATGGGACCCACTGCATCTAAGCCCCGTGTGCAGAACTGAGCCATGGGGAGTAAAGTGTCTACGTGGACATGGCCCAGGGGGCCTGGCTCTCTTGTCTGAGAAGGTTCTGGAAGCAATAGAGACCGGAGTCAAATGGTCTGTGCCACGATCCCTCGTGGTGGGTCTGTCCTCTGTGGAACACAGAGTGGCAGGGTCGGTCACCCGGAGGAAGGAGTTGGCAAGCACCTGGCAGGTTGACAGGTCCCAGGCACTGTCTGAGCTTCAGGCCAGGCAATAGTTCCCATGGAAACTGGAGGGCTGCACAGAGATGCCCCGGTCATCAAGACAGCATGACATGGGAGGAGAGGGGGTGATTACACTTGTGTGGACCAAAGCCCAGGTGCCACCAGCACACCAGGTACAACATCTCTGAACCTGAGGGAGCAAGAAGAGAGCTCAGGCCTGTCACCAGCGGGGTGGGGCCTCCCCTCTGCCCTCTTCCTTTCCCCTTACAGGTCTGGGCACCTGGTCTACCATTGCATATGCCCACCCCACCCCCTTCCCTGCTGACTCCTTCTTCTGGCTGCCGCCACCATCCAATCGTACGTTGTACTTCATTCTTTCGTCCGTCGTGTGGTTCTGCCCATTGGGTCTGGGCGGGAGAGCTCATTGTCTGGTTCCCAGTGCCGGGCACCTTGTGAGTCCCGGACACATGTTTCTTGCATGGCTGACAGGTGGCCACGTGCCGCATGGACGTCTTGTGCCGGCTAGATCACACGGCCAGCTTACGGTGTCTGGAGGGGGAGGGTCCAGTCGGGCTGCAGGGTCCTCGCCATCCACTCGGTCTTTCTGGCTTCTCCTGGAGCAGCTTTTCTTCCAGTAAATGGTAGCCAGAGCAAATGTGCTCAAACCTAGTTGTGAAATCTGCAGTGGTGTGTAACAGGAACACATTTACGTTCTGTAAAGCTGAGCTCACAGTTCTCTCCTTTCTCCCCTTTTGGGGGAGCCATGGGAAGAATTGTAAAGATTTTTTTTAACGTCAATTGTAAAAAAGAGAGACTCCACATGTTCCCCTCTGTTCTGCCTTAAATCAAGGAAATACAGCTAGGGCCTTATTGGGGGACTTCCCGACTCCTTCCCATCCACATACTTACTGCTCTGTTCAGTTGTTCATCTGGCCCCCAGACACGGGTCTGGCACCCACCGAGCTCCAGGTGTGATGTGTGACAAAGAACCCTCCCTATTAGATCAGATGCTTCGAAGGTCAAAGAAACCAACCAGGGATAGCATTGGCCGTGGCCCACAGGGACGTGCTGGCAGTCGTCCAGGGAGCCTCGCTGAGTTTACTGAGAGAGGAAGCCGGGGCACGAAGAGTGGTGGACGCGTGAATAGAAAGAACTCACACAGTAAGCTGGTGCTGTGTCTTTGAGAAATTTGAAGGTGAGGAGAAGCCGAAGGTCGTGAGGACAAAGCAGGGTTAGAAGCTCGGGGATTGAAATCACTGTATTCCAAGTGGGTGAGGAACAGCCAGTGGAGAGAAAGAGAGCCTGCTACACGTCATTTTTAAAAATTTTTTAATTTCATTTTGTATTTTTAGAGAGCTTGAGTGGGGAAGCGGGCAGACAGAAGGGGAGAATCTTAAGCAGGCTCATGGAGCCCGATAACGGGGCTGGATCGCAGGACCCTGGGATCATGACCGGAGCCGAAGCCAAGAGTCAGACACTCAACCAACTGAGACCTCCAGGTGCCTTGACCACGACACATCTTTCATCTCCTTGTGTCCTGCTGGCAGAGTTGGCGAGGAGGTAAGTGTTCCTGGGAGGACCTTGGGGGCCCGTCTTTGGCTAGACTCCCAGGTTCCTTAAGTCAGGGGGAGGCCCTGAGCAACCATCCAGTGCTCCTGCGCGGCTCCTTACAAGATGGGGAACGTGGTGGCATCAGCGGCGAGTAGGGATGACTTTCTTCCGGAACCTTCCTCGGTGTCACTGAGCAGCTTGTAGCCTCTGACATGCCATGTGTGTCGTTCGACAGGTTTGCGCGAGTGCCCAAAATATGCCGAAGAAGGCTCTCCCGAATGAGAGGTTAAGAGATGAGCAGTCCGTGTTGCTGGCGGGGCGGTGGGAAGGGCGGCTTCCACTGTCATGTTCGTCTTGTGGAGCCAGTAGCCGCAGGGGTCTTGCAGGGACCGGGGCGCACCTTCCCCCAGCCCCGCGGAGCCCTTGGCGATCTTTCCGTCTGGATCTTCATCGGCTCTGGGTGCGGCTACTCCGCTAAATCATTGCCGGTGTGATGAGGGTACAGTGACGACTCCTGTGGCTTTAATGAGCGTTGCCTGAAGACGAGTGAGTTTGAGAATTGTTTTCACGTTTGTCAATCGGTTGGCGATGCTCTTGAGATTTACTGACTGGGCACATCCTTTTGTTCATTGACAAATGGCTGGGTTGTTTTTTCTTGTCCTTTCTGTCAGAGGTCTGTGTGTGTTGGAGCTGCTAACCCATTGCTTCTTATCTGCTGCAAATGCGGACGGCTCCTGACTGCCAGTGGTTTGACCTCACCATCTTTCATCTTTTCCGTGGCGTGAAGGCAACATACACTCAGTGGAAAGCGTCTTTGGGATTGCGAGTTTGGATCTCTTCCTGGGTTAGTGATTTGTGGTCCGATCCTCTCCTGTGATGTGGGGCAGCGCGGGCTCCCGTTAGCCACATGACCATGAGTGTCACCAACCCATACGCTGGTGGCCGCTCTGCACCCAGGCGTCCCTCTGGCTCCCACTTCAGGACAGTATTTGGTACATTCCATGAGGCAGTCAGCACTCCGTGATC
This sequence comes from Acinonyx jubatus, assembly GCF_027475565.1. Taxonomy (NCBI): domain Eukaryota; kingdom Metazoa; phylum Chordata; class Mammalia; order Carnivora; family Felidae; genus Acinonyx; species Acinonyx jubatus. The sequence goes on along the minus strand of NC_069388.1, from coordinate 3,288,451 downwards.
CAATAGGCTTTGGGGGTGAACAGTCCTGCCCAGCCGTGGGCTCACACGACTGTTCTTGCACGTGGAAGGCAGGCTAGGCTGAGCTCTGAGGTGTGGGAGGTCAGGCGTATGCATGCATTTTAGACTTACTGATGTTTTCAACTAAGGATGGGTTGATAGGGATACAACCCCATCGTGAGTCCAGGAAGGTCTGTATTTATTTTTTTACAAAGACTTCATTTAGGGGCACCTGGGGGGCTCAGGCCATGCATGATCTCACGGCTGGTGGGTTTGAGCCCCGCGTCGTGCTCTGTGCTGACAGCTCAGAGCCTGGAGCCTGCTTCACATTCTGTGTCTCCCCCTCTCTCTGCCCCTCCCCTGCTCGCACTCTGTCTCTCTCAAAAAAAAAAAAATATTAAAAAAAATTAAAACAAAAAAACCCCACAAGGCTTTCATTTACCTGTTGATGTGTTTGCAAAGGCATTTGCCATGTCAAATTTCTCAGTTTTTATGCTGCCAAGTGTGACTGCTGTCTGTGCAGCATCTGAGTCTCCCGTCTTGACCAGGGATGTGTCCCTGCGCCTAGAGCCTGGTGGAGTTTCCTCTGTTTCTCCTGGGAAAGCGCCTGCCTGACACCACCCCTTAAAAGAGCCTTGTCTTTTCTGAAACGTCAATTAGATCTGAAATAGGAGAAATACGGAAGGTGTAAAATTGTTGCCTCAATATTTTATAGCCCTGTGTCAAGATCCTATTGAGAATTGCTGGGAAACCCGTGTTGTGAGAGAACTTTGACTTGATTTTCATGGTGGATATTTGCTTCTTACCCTTTCAGCACTGAACCCTCTTCTCTGGACAGTCTGGACAGTGGCACCCCCAGTTTCTTCGGGGGAATGAATGCGTCTCGGCCATCGAGGGCATTCTGGATTAGACCCATTGGTGTCCACCCTTGCCCCGCGAGCTCCCTGTGCAGCCAAGCCTGGTGGAGGCCCTCCTGAGCTGAGTGGAGGGCGGGAGGGCGGAGACTGGGCCAGGGGGCTGGGCCGTGTCTCTAAGCCCCTGTGCCTCCCCTTTTTGCCCTCTGGGGGCAGGAGTCTCAGAAGTGGCCGGGCAGTCCCTGGCTGGAGCATCCTGCATTCAACTGTTCCTCGTTCTGGGTATTTCCACGGCTCTTCCTGTCACCGGCACATCGCGATGCCCAGACGCGCACCAGGCAGGTTCGCACACCGGGCCGGGCTCCGGGACAAACGCTTGGCAGGCCTTGGCAGTGCAGCGGAACTCCTTTGGCTTGAACTTTGGAGACACGGGTGACTCCAGGCTTACAGCAGACCGGGACCAGGTAGTCTGGTTCCTGATGTTCAGTCCAAATCCTGGAAGTTCCCTTTGGAGCAGGGGTGGACACTGGCTGAAGAGCCCTTTCTCGGGGCTGCCCCCTGGGCGGTTGGGCAAGAACGGGTGGAATAAAGACGTCAGCCGTGGAGGGACAGACGTGCTCTGCGGTGGCTGTGGTTCGAGTGTCCCAGCCCCTGGCACCGGTGGAAATGTTCCCCGAATGTGACGAGGAAGCCCGTGCCCGAGGAGCTGGGGGGAGCCGGTAGTCTCTGCATTTTGATGTTGGGTTTTCACACTGAAAGCTGTTTACAAGACATGTTCAGTCCAAATTTTTCATCTCCTGTTGGTTTATGGAGAAAATGCCAAACCGTGTGACTTAGTTTTCCCAAATTCAGCGAAATGGTCCTAGTCCAGGGGATGGGAAGAGATCAGCGGAGGCCTGGATGCCAGAGAAGGGGGTTGTGGCGACTTTTTCTGGTGACTGAAGGCAGTTTTGCCTCTCCCCGCCACCCACCAGGGTCCAGAGGAAACACGCCCACTGCAGGGTGGGTACCTCACTCTCCCCCGTGGGCTGGTTTGTCAGAGCATCACTGGTCGACACATTTGCCTACTAAATAGTGCTGATTTCACTCCTGTTCTGTAGATTGCACGTTGAGCAAAACTAGATGTGACCCTTGTCTCTCTTCAGAGAGATGAAATTTAATAGAGAAGACAGGTAACGGGTTTTAAGAATATAATTTCACGTAAAGTTCGAAGGCTGCAAGAGTGAATGATAGGAGGATTTGAGTTAGTCTTGAGAGGGAGAGGGCAGGGAAGCCTTCCTGGGGGTGGTGATGACTGCTCAGAGGGAGAGAAAGAACCATTGTTTTGGGCAGAGGGAAAGACATGAGCAAAGGTCCTGGGGCAGGCGGGAGTTTAGCATTCAACTAACCAGAAGCCAGTCCTCATGGCTGGGAGTCACAGAGGAAGCAGAAATAGCAATTAAAAGAAGCTGAAGTGGGGGGCTGGGCCATAGCATTCTGAGCCTTGTGTTTGGTACAGGACTTCAGACTCATCTGTCCAGCTGCTCACCTGCCCACCTGTCCAAGGTGTACGGAGGAGGCAGGTGTGGACATTGATCTCGTGACTGGTGCTCCCCGGGTCTCCCCTCCGTACCCCAGCTTTGTCCACCCGACCGGGCCTTCATGTCTCTGAGATCCCACCGCTGGCTTGCTGCCCTCCTCCCCACATCTGCCCCAGGCACTTGCCCACGGATGCTGCATCACTCTGGGCCCCGGGCTTTCCGACCTCAGACTTCGTACCAGCGTCCACTCCACCTCCCTGCCTCCCCTTCCTTGTTGCTGTTCACTCACACTGGGCTTTGAGCCACTTTCAGCCCAGCTCTTTCGCGGCTTCCCTGAGTGAGGCTGGGACAGGAGCCCCTCACCAGGGGGACTGTGAGCGACCCTCCCTAACGTGTTCCCGTCAGACTGAGCTTCCAGAGCACAGGGCCTGGCCAGGCCCCTTCCCTGCTGTCAACCTGGTGCCCAGGGTGGTGCTTAGCACACGGGCATGCAGTGTGCACGTGACCCAGTGAGAGCGCCCCGCGCACCTGCCCCCTGCGTCCCAAACCACCCCAAGGGCCCCGCCCCACAAGCTGCTGCAGAAGGAGCCCGCTGTTCATGCAGATGCAGACAGACAGACTGATGGAGCGGCTGGCAGACCAGGAGAGGATGAGACACCGGTTCCGGAAGCTTTCTGGCTGCCACCATTTAACACCCAGAGCTATTTTCAAATGCTAGTCACAGACATTTTGAACCACATTAGAATAAACAGAATTCCGAATTACCTTCTCAGCAGCACATGAGAGAACTGTCTGTCACCCGAAAGGGGAAGAAGGGAATGATGAATTTCTAAGGTACAAAACCTGGAAAGGGGAAACTAATCCACAGGCAGTTCTGGAACTTTCTTCCACACCAGGTGGTTCTCTCTCCCGTCCTCCGTTTCCAGCCCCAGCTCCGGTGACTTGGGGAAAGTGGGAACAGATCAGGTGGAGCAAGCCGGAGTGGGGAGTTCATGCTGATGGGCAGCAGCTCAGGAAAAACAGAGCCCTGCCTGAGGACCGCTGGGGAGGCCGTGCCCAACACAGCACACAGCCAGCCAGGCTCGGATGCACATACCGCAGGACCTTCGCAAACGTGATTTTTGTGGACAGCGTGAAAAGCATCTCACCTGCCTTCCCCTTTTACTCCCCAGGACTCCTGTCAAAGCTGGGCCCTCGCCGAATGGTATCTCCGTGTCCCACCCATAGGCCCTCGGTCACAATGACACCCCACTGTGGTGTCCCCCCTTAGATCATCCCCCACCCCATGCTGCGGCCACACTGGCTGCCCTCCAGGTCCCTTGCAGACCAGGGTGTATCCCCGCAACACACACACAACAGGGCCTTTGGTCATGCTGCGCCTGCTTATAGAAGGTCCTATTCTATTCGCCCGGCTGCACCTTCTCTCTGGTCTCAGCTTGGTTTTATCTCCCCTGAGAGGCCCTCCTGCCCCCCACCCCACCCCTAATTTGGCCTTCCCTTTGATTCTGTTGCTCTGTCCTGTGTGGCATCCCATGTGGCGTCCTATGTGGCGTCCCGTGTGGCACTGATCACGAGTGCAGCCACTTCACACGCCTGCTCTGGCTGGCCACTCTGGTTGGTCGTCCTCACCGGAACTGACTACCACGCTGAAAGAGGCCTGCAGGCCCCCCATTGCCAAGCACAGTGCTGGGCCCAGGGTTGGGAACCCGGTAAAAGATGCACTGACTGGAAGAAGGCCCATCTGGCAGGCGTGGGGCTGGCACTGGGGGTCTCGCCTGTGCCTGTGCCTCCTCTGTAGAAAACACGCTGATCCTCACGTACGATCTTCCGGTTTTCTATCCGCAAAGCCTGTCCCAACCCACAGACCAGGCAGCAGCTTTGCTAACGGGAATATCCACGCTTTGTTCCTGGTCAGTTGTGATGTAGTGGCCACCCTGACGAACGGCAGGACACCACACAGAGAGGTGGAGGGCACTCAGGCTGCACGTGGACACTTGCGGGTGGCAGCCAACCCCAGTGCCGTGGGACGGTGTCTCGTAGGGCCGCGCCTGCCCACGCCTGCCCATGGTGCCTTCTCTGTCCGGTGGGCTTCCCACTTGGATGATCGCAGTTTCTCTCCCCAAATGTTGGATTTCTCATGGACGTCTGCCCAGATATGACCGGCGGTCGGCGTGGTCATTTGACATCTGTGTTGATGCCTTAGTGTGTGCTCAGAGATACAGGGCAGCAGCGGTGGCCCAGAGGTGCGTTTATGTGCTCATGGAGACAGCTGTCAGGTGAGCTCAGGCCAGCAGATGCTCCAGGTTTTATAGGCGCTGCGGCTTCACCTTTGACCCACGGCATCTCTGTGTCTTCGAGCCAGGTCCCGACTCACTGCATTCCCTCAGCTGTTCCGGGCTCCTGCCACGTGCTGGGGCTGCTTGAAACCACGCAGAACCAAACAGCACATGGCTCCCACCTTCTGGGGGTTCGAGGCCTGCGGGAGACAAGGCTGTGAAGACCAGGGACCCTGGAGCCGTATCTGCAGATGTGCCTACGGCGTCCCACGGAGGGCAGAGGTGGCCACTCACTGCAGCTGGGATGGGTGGTCCTCCCCATGTTTTCTTTTGTGGCAGCCACTGTAATCACAACCACCTCGTAGGGAAGGACCCAGCTGCTCCAAAGGGCTCCTCCCCAGCTTGTGTCCCGGTCGCGGGGAGCGTCTCTCCTGGCGCCTGGAGTGGAATCTACAGGTGCCGTGTGTCAGGCTCCCTGGACGGCCACGTCGGTGTTCCTGCTTCCACTGCAGGCTGCTGGGAAACAGGGATCTTGCGCACATCACCTTCTCTTGGTCCCTCCGGACCGCCTCCCTTCCAGTAAGAACAGCCCTCCGAGAGCAGCACAGGGCTGGAGTCACCATTTCCAAAGAGCAACCAGAATGCAGACACCTGAGCGTGCACCCAGGGACTGGTTCTGCATTAAGTCTCTGGAGGAGGGAAATCGGGCTTTTAATTGGCTGGTGGTGTTCGGGGAAGGGTCGTGGTCTCCAGGTTGTGAAAGAATCCATTCAGCTTTGGTGTCTGGAGAAGGTGTCCAGATGGTGCCGTGTCTCTGCCTGGCTGCCCTTAGGCCGACCCAGCGGGCTGACGCGTCACATGAAAGATCCTGAATTGAAAGGCTCTCCGCCCACGTTGGCAAGGCTTGTCACTCAGAGCCATGCTTGCACATGAATTCTGGGATGCCTGGTCAAGAAGGCTTTTGCATGTAACCAGAGCGGGCTGAGGGCTCTGGAAGTTCGGAAACTTGCCGGAGGGAGAACACGGGGGTCTGTATCAGTCCTACTCAAGGTCACGTGTGTATGTGACAGTGGCTGTGCACACGGAGTGCTAACACATGGCAGACATAGCCCGTCTCTCCCCAGCACCCATCCCTCCCTGCCATCCTTGCAACCCTGCTGGCCTTCTTCCTCTTCCCAGAACACGATAACTCCCTCCCGCCCTGTAACCTCAGGACACTTGCACGTGCGACTCCACTGCCTGGACTGCTTTTCCCCAGCTTTGCCTGTTGGTCCCTCCCCATTCTTGTCTCTGCTTAAACATCACACCCTCACGGGGCTCTGTGATGGTCACCCTGGCCAGTTCCATTTGTTCCCCCCCCCCCACAGTCCTATATTTATCTGTCTCCACATTGACTATCTGAGCCCTCCGTGGGAACACATTCTCCTAGAGAGGAGGGCCTGCTGCTCTTTTTGGCTGCTGTGCCTTGTGGCACCTGCAGTGGAACCAGTGCTCCCTACTGAGCAAACGCATGGACAAGTCAGTCCTTTCAGATACAGGTGCTCTGGGCTCAAAATTAAAATTAAAAAACAATATATGGGCATCTGGGTGGCTCGGTCAGTTAAGAGTCTGACTCTTGGCTTCGGCTCAGGTCACGATCTCACCGTTTATGGGATCGAGCCCACACCAGGCTCTGCACTGAGAGCATGGAGCCTGCTTGGGATTCTCTCTCTTTCCCTGTCTCTTGCCCCCCCCCCCCAAATAAACATTAAAAAACAATACAAAATGACCTTCAAAATGGGTTAGGAAAGGGGTTTATTTAAATTCTAAAAAGCTGATGTGTTTAAAAAAATCACAAATTCTAGAAAACTATTGAATTTTTAAGTTACTTGGTTGCCTGATTATGTAATGGATTTTCCTCCTACGTTTCTCTCTTGCACACTTGTTGCCTCCTCATGTGACAAAGATTGTGTGGTATTGTTTCAACAGAGAGAATAGAAAGCCAATTCCATGTGCCTTGTAGTGTGGTTGGGTGAAAGCGTTTTGTTTTGTTTTTTAGTTTATTTATTTATTTTGAGAGAGGGAGTAAGCATGAAGGGGGGGAGGGGCAGAGAGAGAGGAGACAGACAATTCCAAGCAGGGGGCCCGATCCCATGAACCGTGACATCATGACCTGAGCTGAAACCAAGAGTCAGATGCTTAACCGACTGAGCCACCCAGGCAGCCCAAAAGTGTTGTTAGTAGTGTTAGTATGGATAGTGGACTGCACACAACATGCAGATCGACTCACGGACACGCTCACTGTCACATCAGACAAGTTTTTGCCCTACGGACACAAGAATTCTGTTGAATTCCATTTCAGCCCATCAAAAAAATAAATGGTGTGCCGATGCTCGTATCTATGCGTCATGCATTACCCCTTGCGGGAGACAACGCTCATTTTGACTAGTTGCTGCTGACAGCTGATGAGAACTGGGTCCTGTCCTCACAGTGACTTTCCTGTGGTCAGGATTTCCTGCCCCCTGGCTCCTGGCTCCACACGTCCCAAGCCTTGTTTCTCTTCTGCGGTGTACTCGTGGTTCTAGGTGCCTGTGTCGTGAAGCGGCATCTGGCCCTGGGCCCCACGAGCGAGGACGTGGGAGGCTTGGCCTTGCCGCTCCGGGCTGGCTGGCATCATGGAGCTCTTCGTGGAGGTGAATTCGTACGAAGCTGCCACTAAACCCTAATAAGCGTGTCCCAGGCGTGCCAAGCCCCGTTAACACCATCTGGTGTGAGGGAGACGTGACGGAGGGGAGTCGGAGAACGAGACCGTGGTCTGAACCGACTGAAGTTGAAGTGTCTCCCCCTTGCAGGTTTTGCAGAGCGTGTGAGCATAAACGCATTACTGGGGCTCTCCCCGAGGTCCCGGAAGTGAGGGGCTCCAGGGCCAACCTGCCTCTGTCCTGTTCATCTGCGGTCCCCCCCCAGCCCCTCACCCAGGAAGCTCCTACATCCTTGGGCTGTCCTGCCCCCGACAAACTGACCTGAATCGGACCCCCTTCCTCTTGTGACTCTTCAAGTCTAGACTCTGACAGCATCTCCACTCAAAACACTGCATGTAAGGAATTACTTCTCAACACGTGGACCCAGCTGGACTTGCAACCGAAACAGGCCATCGCCTCACTTGCTGTTGCTGCTGACTCTGTGACATCCATGGCGGAGTGGCCACAGGGGCCATCCCAGAGCCTGTGTTTGGGGGACTCTGTGTCATTATGAATAGAACGCGGCTCTCACAGCCCCGGTGAAGACAAACATGTATGGTGAGCAGAATTCTCTGCAGGAAACGAGCAGGGGCTCAGGATGCTTTCATGGGCCAGAGAGAGGAGTCCTCTAAGGGGGTCATGGTGGCCAGGTGATTATGCAGCACTTGGCAGGCACTGGGGGAGAAAGAGCTCTGTGCCAAGCATGGAGAAATGACACAGGACACACGTGTGACTGCCACAGTACGTTTGTAATTACGGCAACCGCAATATTCTAGACAGAAGGCCGGTCAAGGAAAATGTGCTGCCAGGGGTCAGGAAGGAGACCTCCACCTGCTCGGTGATTTCAGGACGTGCTGAAGGAAATTGCCAAGAAATCTCAATTTACAGAAAATAATCTAATGGAGACCTTGCTTTCCATTACAGTCACTGGCTTGCATCTTGATTGACAGATTGTCTGGGGCAAATGGTGATTTCTGTGCTGGTTTCAGATGGCCAGAAGGGGCTTGGGCCTGAGCTGCACAACTCAGACTTCGTCCACATGACACAGAGAGTGTGTGGAGATGCACACTGTGGGGCCCCCATGTCCAGAGACTCCCACTCAGCGGGTCTGGAGTGGGCCAGGGATTCTGCATTCCCAGCAGGCTCCCAGGTGACGCTGGAGTGGCCCGTTCTCACACGGCGGTCTGCAGGTGCAGTAACCTAGAAGGCTGTGGCTGGCACATCACTGGTCCTCTGCCTTGGCTTACCGTGCACCATGGTTTTAGATGCTCGGGAGCCCAAATGTGACACTTGTGGGTTTGAGGGATGGTTTCTATGATGGAGTGTGAGATTCAGCCCCAGAATCCATCATGGCTTGGAGGACTGGGGGCCGCCAGGGGACAGGACCCATGCGAGGGATGAATCTTTACCTGGCCTGCTCAGGGGAACACCATCCTGCAAGCCCCTGCCCCGCCCTGCCGGGTGGAGTTCACAACCGAACCGGCCGAGCATCGTGCTTCCTGGACCTTGCCCCTCCAACTGCATCCAGCTTTGAGGAGCTATTAGTGAATCGGTTGACATCTTCCCTGAGAGTTCTCAGGTCACAAAAGCTAATTAACCTCCTCTTGCCTTCCAAATAGAGTAACAACCACCAGGGCCAAACCTCCTGGAATAAATGGGGGAGGAAGAGAGAAAAGGAAGAGCCATATCTGTGTTTTGTTGTTGTTTTTTTTTCTAAATAGATTCGCAGAGAATTTTTAAAATGAAGTCCAAGGAGGGGAGGTGGTGGGAGGCACAACTCCTGGGAGCAGTTCCTGCCGGAGCGGACACAGTTTCAGTGGTGGCTCTGCTCAGCTTCGGGTCTGCTGTTGTCCAGCAGCTGAGACGTGGAAGTTCTGGATGGAAGCTCGATGTGGGAAATCCCGAGGTTCCCCTGAACTTGGAGGTGAGGTCCGTGGGCACTGCCGCGATGGGCTCATCTGTGCCATTGGACTTGCCCCGATGTCCCGGACTGACCGAGAGAGGACTCACGAGCCTTCATGTGTGGTGTGCCTGCAAGGCTGGATTAATAGCATCACCCTTTGCATTCCCCTCTGAGAAGCCACATAGTCAAAGAGCTAAGGATGTGGGCTCTCGTAAGGGGCACGTCTGAGCTCAAATGCCCATCGTGACACTGACTGCCCGTGTGACCTGGCACTGTGTTTCCCAGACTCCGCCATATCCGCACACCCGAGTCCTGCCGCGTGAATATGCAGTTACCGCTTACTGGGCAGACAACGCTCACCGTCCTCGCATCTTCCTTCTGTGTGCCTTGGTGTCCAAACTTTACCCTTCTCAGAAGGACACCAGGCTTTGGATTAGTCCCCACCTCAAATCACTATGACCTCACCGTCACCTGGTTACATCTGCAAAGACCCTGTTTCCAAGTGAGGTCAATTCTGAGGCTCCAGGTGGACGAGATGTGCTGGACATACCCCACCCAGTAGATGCACCTTCAAGGTTTTTGCACTGCTCGAGAGAGCTGATTGTGCACGTCCCTTCCCGATGCTGCCACGATGGTGCATTTATATCCGCCTGACTGGGCCTCAGGGGCCCGGATAACTGGCTCATACTTCCAGGTGTGTCTGGGAGAGTGTTTCCAGAAGAGATTAGCATGTGGATCCTTAGGCTGAATGTAGCAGGTGGCCACCTCCGTTTGGATGGGCATTGCGCAGTTTTTGGAGGGTCTGGGTAGGCCAAAAAGGTGGAGGGTGGACTTCTCTCTCTGCCTGACTGAGCTGGGGAGTCTTTGGCTCTTCTTCCCTTGGACTGGAAGTTACACCTTTGGATCTCCTGGATCTCGGACCTTCAGACTCAGATTGGAACTACCCCACGGGCTTGCCTGGGTCACCGGCTTGCAGGTGGTAGGTTGTGGGGATTCTCAGCCTCCATAACCACATGAGCCAATTTCTCCTAAATCTCTTAAGTAGGATAAATAATAGGATAAGTGTAAAGGTATAATGGGATAAATAAATTTCATGTATCAATACCGGTGTGCTTGTCTGGAGAGCCCTAATAGATTAGTGTTCAGTGATATATGTGAATAGCTGGAAATTGGCCATGGTGGGAACATTTATCCCCAGGGAATCTGTAGTTGCTACAAGTGGGGCTTTTTAAACGTCTGGACCGCCAGTTGTTAAACATTTACCAGCACACCACTGGACAGCAGAGTATTCCTGGGATACTGTTTGCTTCACATTTTCTTCTAAGAAATACACATTAAAAAAACAAAAAACAAAAATAAGTTGATTTTGCAGAGACAACTTCAGACCAGAGGTCAGCAAACTAGAGCCTGCAGAACAAAGCTGGCCCATTGTCTGTTCTTAGAAATAAACTTTTGTGGGAGCTCAGCCATGCACGTACTGTCCGTGGCTGTTTTCGGACCACAGGGACAGAGCTGAGCAGCTGGGACAGAAGCCAGATGGCCCGCAGAGGCTGAGTGTTGACTCCCAGGCCCTTGGCGGAAAATGTGCCGGCGCCTCCTTTAGACAGGTGCTTCTCAAACGTTAATGAGCAGGTGAATCACTGCACCTGGTCCTGGGCCACAGCCTTACAGCACAACTGCCTGGAAGATCAGCAGCACCTGCCCTGAAGGGAAGGCGCTCTGAAGAGAACAGGGCAAAGTGGACCATATTGCAGAATGCTACCCGGAGTCGGTGGCCTGCCAGGGGCTCCGGGCCGGTTGTCCCTTTTTGTGGTGAAGGACATCGGCGAACATCTGAGACGTGTTGGCAGTGAAACGAGACTTTGTCCTGCGTGTAGGAAGAGGGGATAAGAGACCACCAAAAAAGGTGAAGCTCCCACCCCGTGTGGTTCAGTGGCCTTCTGTGTCGTGTTCCTGTCGCCCCTCACCTCTTGCTGCCGCCGGGGAGATGTGGCCACACGTGGGGACCGCGGCACCGAGACATCATTACTTATTAAGGTGATAAAGCCATCGGGGCTGGCAAATGGCTTTATTTTTGGTTTTGTTTTACATTTTCCTCCTCCCCAAGTGCCACCTTCTTTCCCGCACGGTTTGAGTATCGCCGGGGACCTAGCGTGTCTGCACGGGGACGGCGGAAAAACGGCCAGAGAGATTCTTTATCGCCCTCTCCTCAGGCTCTGCCACGTTAAACTTTAACTCCTCAGCTCTTGCATTATTTTAAAGCCTTCTGGCATATCTCTAAAACTAATGGCACAAACCGCTGTGTGATAAATTAAGATACTTTCCACTCTGTCATACTGCAAACAAGAAGCTACTCCCAAGTCTTTGAAAAAGTACTTCTGAGATAAAATATGTACTTGTGGGTTCCGCAGGTTTAAAAAAAAAGTCTTGAATCTTCATAGATTTACCGGGGCGGGGGGGGGGGGGGGCGGGGTGTTGCATGTAAAATGTGCTTTTCCTTGACATTTAGAGGTCTTGCAAAGTGGTTTATTATAGATCTTGTGGACATCTTGATATTTAATTAAATTTCAGAAATATATTCTCTCATAAGAAGGAATATGAAGAATGTATTTATTCACTGTCTATTTGTTATTCTTTTTCTGTTTCTCACACAAAATTATCAGTTGGAAGTAAGTCATCAGAGGCACTTAAAATTTTTCAGGGTCGGAAATCTAATTAACCCCAGCAACTGTGCTTAAAATGTTAAATAATATAAGACAAGTCCTTACAGGAATCTTTGGTAATATTCAGTCTGGGTGATATATTTACAGTTTTTTTTTTTTGAAACTGACCTTTAATGTCTATTTTCAAAAGGCATGAGGAAATGGAAAGAAGATTGGGAAACAAGTCACTTGTGAGGCCTCATCCTGTACATTTCTATAAATTATTGCTGAGTGTAAGCAGCTGAATTTGTAAATTATTTCATCCCTTTACATTTTTATAGACTGAATTAAGAGCAAGTTTGCAGCAAATGGACCATTCGTCTGAAATAGCTTTTTCTCCCCCATTTAAACTTGAAATCAGAGAATGGAGCCCATATGTGTCCAACCTACACATTTTGGGGTAAATGATTTTCGCAGGTGTCTTACTGGTGGGCGTGCCTGGTACAGTTTGGGTCTCTGATGTCTCTTGACCAACTAAGCTGTTCTGGCACGTTCTTGGGTGCCCTGCTTTATTTTTCTGTGAGTGGGCTCTAGTTTGCAACAGGACAGATGTCTAAGCCACATTCAAAATACCATCAGGATTCAGACAATTTCTCTTCATGAGATGGAACTTTTTGCCCTTAACTTGTCAGAGGAAGAGCTGAGGGAAGTGGTCGGGACAGGGGCTCTCGGAACTTGGGGAGAAAATACAGAAGACTCATGTGGTTGGCGTGGAAGGTACTGGGAAGGGTGGAGGAGCAGGAGCGAGCCGTGGGAGGAGCCAGGCAGGTAGCCTGCAAGTGTCGGTGACAGGTGAGTGGCACTGGCGTGACAAGCAGGTGGTCGACCCCTTGCCCACTAAGGCGGGAAGCTTTGGGGAGGCAGAACTGAGAGTGAGTGTGGGGGCAGGCCTCGATGTCTGGCGGACAGACTGGGCCAGAAAGGTCTACAGGCTGGGGGTGGGGTGGATCCTGGCTGGTGGGGAGGAGGCGAGCCCAGGCCTCAGGGAAGGAGGGGTGGGAAGGGCCCATCTCCTGCGGGCATCTTTATAGTTAGAAGTTTCATTGTTCATCAGAAATTCTAAGGCATCGAACCTTTATTCATTTCCCATGGCTGCTATAACGGAGTTGCACAAACTCAGTGGCTTCGAATACAAATTTAGTATCTCACTGTTCTAGAGAGAAGTCTGGCATGGGCCCCGATGGGCTAACGTCAAGGTGTGGGGAGGGCGCTGGTTCCTTCTGGAGGCTCTGGGGGCAGTCCGTTTCCTGGCCCTTTCCAACTTCAAGAGACACCTGCCCTCATCAGCTCGTGGCCTCTTCCTCCTTCGTCAAGGCCACGGCACCGGTCAGAGTCCCTCCTGTGCTGCCATCTCTAGAGTTCTTACTTTTCTGCTTCGGCTCCTTATCCTTGCGATTTCGTGAGGCTACCCAGATAATCTCCCCATCTCACAATCAGCTTAATGACCTTTTTAAAAAGTTTTATTTTAATTCCAGTTGGTTAACATACGGTGTTAGTTTCAGCTGTGCGATACAGTGCTTCAGCACCTCCGTGCATCACCTGGTGCTCGTCAGGACAAGTGCCCTCCTTCACCCCCATCCTCTCACTGCCCCCTCTCTGGTGACCGTCAGAGTGTTCTCTGTAGTTAAGAGTCTGGTATTCTTGTCTGTCTCTTTTTTTCTTAGCTCCTTGTTTGTTTTGTTTCTTAAATTCCACCTATGAGTGAAATCATATGGTATTACTAGTTTTTCTCAGATCGACTTACTTCACTTAGCATAATACTCTGTAGCTCCATTCATGTTGTTGCAAAGGGCAAGATTTCATTCTTTTTTTGTGGCTGAATAGTATTCCAGTGTGTATATATCCCACGTCTTCCTTTTCCATTCATCAATCAGGCGACACTGGGGCCGTTTCTATAATTTGGCTCTTGTAGATGCTGTCGCTATATAAACACAGATGTGCATTGTAGCCCTTTAAATTAGTGCTTTTGTCTCCTCCAGATAAATACTTAGTAGTGCGATTGCTGGAGCCTAGGGTAGTTCTGTTTTTAACTTTATGAAGAACTTCCATACGGTTTTCCAGGGTAGCTGCACCCGTTTGCACTCCCACCAGTAATGCACACGGGGTCCTTTTTCTCCACATCCTCGCCAGCACCTGTTGTTTCTTTTGTTGTTGATTTTAGCCAACCTGACAGGTGTGATGTGATAGCTCATTGTGGTTTTGATTTGCATTTCCCTGATGATGAGTCATGATGAACGTCTTTTCATGTGTCTGTTGGCCATCTGGATGTCTTCTTTGGAGAAATATGTGTTCATGACTTCTGCCCATTTTTAATTGTATTATTTGTTTTTTGGGTGTTGGAGTGTAGAAATACAGAAACACATTTTGGATACTAACCCTTTATCGGATGTGTCATTTGCAAATACCTTTTTGTTCTGTTGGTTTCCTTTTTGTTGATAACTGTTTCCTTCACTGTGCAGAAGCTTCTTATTTTGATGAGGTCCCAGTAGTTCATTTTTGCTTTTGTTTCCCTTGCCTCTGGTGACGTGTCTAGGAAGGGGTGGCTGCGGTCCGTGTCAAGGAGGTTTACTGCTTGTGTTGTCTCCTGGGATGTTTATGGTTTCAGGTCTCACATTTAGGTCTTTCATCCATTTTGAGCTGATTTTTGTGTATGGTGGGAGAGAGTGGTCCAGTTCATTCTTTTGCATGTCGCTGTCCGTGTTCCCAGCACCATTTGTTGAAGAGACTGTCCTTTCCCATTGGATGTTCTTTCCTGCTGTGCCCAGCACTAACTAGCCGCACAATTCTGGGTTTGTTTCTGGGTTTTCTGTTCTGTTCCTTTGATCTCTGTGCCTATTTTTGTGCTGGTGTCATACTGTTTTGATGACTGCAGCTTCGTATTATATCTTGAAGTCCAGAATTGTAATGCCTCTAACTTTGGTTTACTTTTTCAAGGTTACTTTGGCTATCCAGGGTGTTTTGTGGTTCTGCACAAGTTTTACAATTGTTTGTTCCAGTTCTGTGAAAAATTCTGGTGGTATTTGACAGGGATTGCCCTAAATGTGCAGATTGCTTTGGGTAGTATAGACATTTTGCCCATGAGCATGGGCTATTTTCCCATTTCTTTGTGTCGTCCTCAGTTTCTTTCCTCAGTGTTTTCAGAGTATAGGTCTTTCACCTCTTTGGATGGTTTATTCCTAGGGGTTTTATTATTTTTGGTGCAGTTGTAAATGGAATTGTTTTCTTGATTTCTCCTTCTGCTGTTTCATTATTAGTGTATAGAAATGCAACAGGTTTCTGTACATTGATTTTTGTGTCGTGTGGCCTCACTGAATTTATGTATCAGCTGAACAGTCCTCAGTCCTTCTGTAATCTTCCTTCCACACAAGCTGACAAAGGCACTGGTTCTGGGTTTCAGGGCATCTCTGGGCGCCCGTGGCTCTGCCCACCATGGCCTCGTCCAGAACTAAGTGGGGATGGGAGAAAAGTAACTAGAGCTGGAGCAAAGCGGGACGTGACTGAAGGCCTGGTTGACTGCTGGTTCCGCTGTGCAGCAGACACCCCCCACGCCAGAGCTCGGGGGTATGCAAGAGCCGTTCCATGACGCTCCCAGACATCCTTCCAGGCCACGTCAGGGACAGCATGTCTCTGCCCCATGCTATCTCATTAGGAAGACTAAAAAACTGGGGTTGGCTCAGTGGCAGGGGGCTGGTGTCATCCGAAGGCCTCTTTCCTCGTGTGGATGACCGTTGGTGCTGGAAATTCCCTGGATCTCGGCTGGATCACCTGTAGGTGGCCTGTCTGTGGACCCAGGCTTCCTGACAGTATGGCTGCCTCAGGATATTTGAATTTCATACATGGTGGCTCAGGGCTTCAGAAGCCAGTGTCCCAGCCACGACACGGCATCTGCGTTGCCCCCGATGTCACACTGTGACATTTCTGCCGCTGGTTATAAGCAGGTCACAAGCCCCCCAACCCTCGCCTCACGGGGACAGGTGTCAGAGCCCATCTCTAATGAGGGAGTGACGCATGCAGGGTAGAAGAGGTGAGGCACCAGCCTCGGCAAAGCAACCTGCCACGCTCTGTTAGGATCCCAGCATGGCCGGCCCTCAGCCAGGAGGTACCGGTTGTTTCCAGACGACCTCCATCCCAGGGTTGCCAGGTTTAGCAAATAAAAACACAGAATGTCTAGTTAAATTAGGATTTCAGATAAACAATGACTCTTCAGGTAACTTACGTCCATGCAACATTTAGGATATACTTAGGCTAAAAAATAGTTGTTTTTCTGAAATTCAGATTTAACTGTGTGCCTTGATTTTATCTGGCAGGACTTAGGCATTCTGAGTGTTCATCCTCACATACTTTGAGCCCGACCCCTGTAGACGAGGAAGGTAGGAACAGTTAACCAGGGGAGGCTTCTGAGAGAGGCCCTCCGGGTGGGGAGCTAACTTCTGCATGAAGAGGCCCGGACCTAAGTGTCACTGTTCCTGCCTCGCCCATTTCTGAGGAGGAAACCCGTCCCCTCTCCACTCGCCATTGGCCGTGGGACACCTTCCAGCCCCCTTGTAACAGGAAGTGTGGAACCCGTTCTTCCGATGAACTTTCGATTAGTCGGTGTCTAATTCCCAAATGCTCATGAATAAATGACTAAGTCAGGTCACAAATAGAATCGAAGACCTCACTGCTTATGAACAGCATGGTTTAGAGATGACCCCGTTGTCCTTTCTGTCAACCTCACCGTCGTCAGGGAAGCAGCGGCAGTCACTGAACACATGAGCTGCCAGACGCCTCCCTGGATTCTCCGATCTCTTGGCAAACCAATTGGCTGGTGTCTGTTCTTACCTGAACCATGCAAACCAAGCCACTGGTCGTCAGGCAGAGGTCACACTATGAGAAAGCAGTGAGGCTGGGAGGACTCAGCAGCACCCCGGTCCTGGCTCAGTTCTTTGCTTTTCTGTCCTGCTCACTGTCCCTTTTCTGAGGACAGAAAGTGAGCTTGTGGACAGGCATTGGGGCTAACATATCCCTTTGGCTATGGTCTTGAGTTGGATGTTGTTTCCCAAAATGATAGATCCAGGTGGTAATCCTTGTACCTGTGAATGTGACTTCATTTGGAAATGGGGTCTTACGGATGTAATGAAGGTAAGGACCTCGGGGTGAGAACATCCTAGATTTAGGGTGGGCCCTGAGTCCAATGATTGGGGTTCTCGTAAAAGAAGGGAGGGGGAAGTTTGAAACACAGACACAGAGGCAAGACGGCCGTGTGAAGACGGAGGCGGAGACTGGAGTCACGCTTCTACAGGCTGGGGACTGTAAGGAATGTGGTAGCCACCAGCAGCTGGGAGAAAGGCAAGGGATTGGTTCCCTGTCGGAGCCTCCAGAGGGAACCAGCCACACTAAGCCCTTGATCCTGGACTTCTGGACCTCAGGGCGGTGAGACAGTAACTGTCTGTTGTTCTCAGCCGTCTCGTTGGCAGTAATTTGGGAGCAGCCAAAGCTGAAGAGAGGGTGCTACCACCTGAATGCTGAGTTGTCTGTCCGTAGGCCTGGAGTGGCTCAGCTGGCCTGTCCCATGCCGCCGACCCCAACCAAGCCATCACGTTGCCTTTCGTCACACAAGGCACAGGGCTTTGGCCTCCCCTGTGTGTACGAGAGACAAGCGGTGATTTGTGATTCTGGGCCTGCCTGCGTGGCACTGGAGAAAGACAAATCATGTCAGCAAAGCCTCTGCCGGGGTCTCCAGAGGGAAATTTAGAGTAACCTGGAGTCTGTGTGCTTCTCTTAGAGAATCAAAATTACGGTTTTTATAACTGGCACGACGAAAGCGCTTGAATCCACTCCAAGCGCGAGCCGGCCGGCCACTTACCTGTGTGGCTCCCGGACAAGGAGGTGCACGCGTGTTTGGGGGGATGAGAAATCACTGGCTAAGTAAGAGGCTCATGGAGTTTAAATCAAACCCAGCACCTCTGGTTTCAGGCAAACTTTTAAAAGTATTACCACTCCTGCCTGCCTTTGTGCAAACACCCCCAGGCAGGGGTTAGAGGCAAGACTGAATTTCGCTGTTTGCTCACCTCTTAGGGCAGATTCCCCAGTGTCCACTCCAGCCCTCGTCATAGCTCAAGTGCCAGGAAATGAGCATTGCCATCTATCAGCTGGCCGATTCCCAGTTCCTCCCTCTGTTGGCTGGTGAGGAAGCAGGTCTCTGGCTGCAGGGCTGTGCCGACTGCTTGTAAAATGGCTTTTTGCAGGGCCAGCTGAACTGTCATCCCCCCCACCCCACCCCCGAACTTTACAAAGTGCTGGATTCACCCCAGAGCCGGGAGCAGTTGCCCTGTGAACACATCAAGGCTCTGGAAGAGGATTTAAAGAATTTGCTTAAGAGGAGCTTTGAAAACCTCAAAGAGACGAGAGCCAGCTCAGCACGAAGCCGGGGAGAGGAGCCCTTTCCTGGTGGGGTTTAATTTTAATTTGCAAATGTGACCAGAGGAAGGAAGGCTCAGGAGAGCAGGGCACTGATGAAATAGAAACACGTTGTTTTCTTTCATCTCCTCCACATCGAGGCAGCCAGGGGTTCTGCAAGGTGGGCGCTCTGTCAGCAACATCCGTGAACTTGGGAAATGAGGTGAAGCCACTCTCGGGTGCACAGCATGTTCTTGAGATGCCCAAACTGGCACATGCCACTCCCAGAGCCGGGCAGGGCTGGGACACATCGGAGTTGGATCTTTGGGTTTGATGCTCTTTCTCTCTGCTTCCTGCCCCTGCACACGGTGACCGGTGGGTGTAGGCGGTGGGAGAATGAGCCCAAGGCCCTTGCTGTGGCTGTGGCTGTGGCTGTGGCTGTCACTGGTTCGTGACCTGAGCAAGTTCCGATCCGTTTCAAGCCCTCATTCCCCATCAGTACAATGGAGACAAAGATATCTCCTTTCTGGGCTCCCAGGGTAATTTGGAACATCAAATAAGGGCACAGATGTCAAGATAATAGTATTGACCACCATTGATTGCCTGCCTAATGCCGGGCTCTGTGCTAAGTGCTTTCCATGCAGAGCACAGAGCATAGATTGGCTGCCTGGTTTGTGTAGGAGCACAGTGGGGCACAGAGTGCGAAGGAGGCACCCAAAGTCATACAGCAAAGCGACAAGTGAGGATGCCAACCCACATCAAAGCTAGTGCTCTAAGTCACTGCTCGGAGTTGTCACACGTTTCCTGTAAAGGACCAGACAGTAATATTTTCGGCTTGGTGGGCCATTAGGTCTCTACTGTTATCTTCTCATCTCTGCTATTGTAGCACAAGAATGGTCGTAGATGCCAAGTAAGCCAGTAAGTGTGGCTGTGTTCCAATAAAACTTTATTGACAAAGACCAGCAGGGGAATGGAGAGACGCTGCTTAAACGGTACAGGTTTTACTCTGGAGTTGACAGAAATATTTGGAACTAGATAGAGTGCTGATTGCACAACATTATGAGTGTACTAAATGCCACTGAATTGCTCATTTTTACAATGATTAATTGTACATTTTGTGACTTTCACTTCAATGAATGAATGAAAAAAAAATTCGGGTGTTGAACCCAGTTTGCAAACTGTTCCCGGTCCCAAATCTAGTTAAATGAAGGTGTTCAAGAGGCATTGGGAATGAACTCTTTCAGCCACCTGCCAGCATCTTAGACCAGCTGGTTCCTTGTAGGAAAACAGGGATGTCCACACCGGCAGGGGAGACCACCAGCATGCTGGTGAGCGCCAGGCTCAGCGCATCCTGCCTCTGTTCAGCACCCGCTGAGTCCGCATGCGCAGTGGTTCAGTCTCTCTGCTCGTCGGTAGGATGGGGGTGAAGGGGATGAGCTGAGTCAGTGCGTGTGCATGACAAGAGTCTGCACGTGTTTGCCATTGTTTCAGCTTTGAGGGATGAAGCAGCTTTCCTACCCATCAGCTACTATTTGCTAATAAATGAGAGCTCAGCAGGCAGGTCTGGTTTTATTTTTCTTTTTTTCCTCATGTTTGTTGAGATATAACTGGCCTATAAGATTGTGCAGACTTAAGGTGTACACTGTGATAAGTTGATATGCCTACGTATTGTGGAATGATAACCACAATAAAGTTAGTTAACACATCCATCACTTCACAGACTTCCCTTGTTTGTTATGGTGAGAACATCTAAGATTTGTTCCCTTGGCAACTTTTCAGTGTACAACATAGTGTTGTTAACCATAGTCACCATGCTGTATGTTAGATCCCCAGAACTTACTCATCGAACACCTGGAAATTTATACTCTTTGACCAGCATCTTCCCATGTAACCAGCCCCTAGCTCCTGGCAACTGCCAGCCTACTTTGTTTCTAGGAGTTTGGATTTTTCAGATTCCACATATAAGTGAGATCACACAGTATCTGCTTTTCTCCATGCAACTTATTTTACTTAGGATGATGCCCTCAAGGTTCATCCATGTTGTTGCAACTGGCAAGGTTTTCTTCCTTTTTGTGGCTGAATAATATTCCACTTTGAGTGTGTGTGTGTGTGTGTGTGTGTGTGTGTGTGTAATGAGAGAGAGAGAGAGAGAGAGAGAGAATGTGTGTCTGCCTGTGGAGCATATTTCCTTCATCTACTCATGCATTTATAGGCACTTAGATTGCTTCCATGTCTTGACTATTGTGAATAATGCTGCAGCGAATATGGGGTGCAAATATCTCTTCCAGATAGTGATTCTGTTTCCTTTGGGTATATACCCAGAAATTGAATTTCTGGATCATGTGGGAATACTATTTTTAACTTTTTGAGGAAACTCCGTGTTGTACGTTTTCCATAATGGCTGTACCAATCTATATTTCCACCAGTAGTGCACGAGGGTTATTCCCACTTCTCTACACCTTCGCCAACACTCGTTATCTCTTGTAATTTTGATGATGGTCAGTCTACTCAGTGTGAGGTGATATCTCATTGTGGTTTTCCACGATGTGCATTTCCCTGATGTTTAGTGGTATTGACCACTGTTTTATGCATCTGTTGGTTATTTGCAGGTCTTTGTAAAAATATCCATTCAGGTCCTTTGCACATTTTTAAAGTGGACGTTGATGATGAGGATGATGATGATTTTGCTATTGGGTTGTATGAGTTTCTTAAATATTTTGGATATTCACCCCTTATTTGGGACATGGTTTGCAACTATTTTCTCCCATTCTGTATGTTGCCTTCATTTTGTTGATGATTTCTATTGCTGTGCAGAAATGTTTTAGTTTGATATGGTGCCACTTTTTAAATTTTTGCTTTTGTTGCTTATGCTTTTGGTGTCACATGCAAAATAGCCTTGCCAAGACCAATGTCAAGGAGCTTTTCTCTTATGTTTTCTTCTAGGAGTTTATGGTTTCAGATCTTACACTGAAATCTTTGTAATCTACTTCCAGCTACTTTTTGTGAATGGGATAAGATAGGAATCCTAACTTCATTCTTTTGCATGAAAATATCCGGTTTTCTCAACACCATTTATTGAAGACGCTATCTTTCTCCATTGAGTATTCTTTGCTCCCTTGTCACATATTATTAGTTGACAGTATATGCATGGGTCTATTCACAGACTCTCAATTCTTTTTTTTTCTTTTAAGGTTATTTATTTATTTTGAGACAGAGGAAGCACGAATTGGGGAGGGGCAGAGAGAGAGGGAGAGTGAGGGAGAATCCCAAGGAGCCCCCACAACACTGTCAGTGCAGAGCCCAGTGCGTGGCTCAAACTTACAAAACCCGAGCCAACTGTGACCCAAGCCGAAACCAAGAGTCAGGCGCTTAACCGACTGAGCCACTCAGGCACCCCATGGGCTCTCAGTTCTGTTCTGTTGGTCTATGTGTCTGATTTTGTTTTGCTTTCGTTTTGCCAGTATGATACCGTTTTGATTACTATAGCTTTGTAACAGTTTGAAATAAGGAAGTGTGATGTTTCCATTTTTTTTTCTTTCTCAAGATTGCTTTGGCTTTCTGGGTGTTTGTGATTCTATGTGAATTTAGGATTGTTTTCTCTATTTCTGTGAAAAATGTCATTGGAATTTTGATAGGAATATCACTGAATCTGCACATTGTTTTAAGTACTATGGACACTAACAATATTCTTCCCATCCATGAACATGGGCTATCTTTCCATTTCTTCATGTTTTCTTCAGTTTCTTTCATCAACATCTTATAGTTTTCAGTACACAGATCTTTCACCTCTTTGGTTAAATTTATTGCTAAGTACTTTATTGTGTTTGATCCTGTTATAAATGGGATTATTTTCTTTTTCAGACAGATTGTTGTTAGTGTATAAAAATGTAATTCATATTTGTGTGTCAATTTTGTATCCTTCAACTTTACTGAATTTAGTTTGAAGAGATTTTTGATGGAGTCTTCAGGGTTTCCTATAGGTAAGATGATGTTATCTGCAGAGACAAACTAACTTCTGATTTATATACATTTTATTTCTTTTTCTTGACTAATTGCTCTGGCTAGGATTTCAGTACTATGTTTAATGTAAGCATCTTTGTCTTGTTCCTGATCTTAGGGAAAAGCTTTCAGCTTTTCACCATTGTATGATGTTAGATGTGGGTTTATCATATATGGCTTTTATTTTGTTGAAGTTCATTCCCTCCAAATCTAATTTGTTGAGAGTTTTTATCAGGAAGGGATGTTGAATCCTGTCAAATGCTTCA
Organism: Acinonyx jubatus; assembly: GCF_027475565.1. Lineage (NCBI taxonomy): Eukaryota > Metazoa > Chordata > Mammalia > Carnivora > Felidae > Acinonyx > Acinonyx jubatus. The sequence continues at coordinate 3,265,836 of NC_069388.1, read as the reverse complement.
TCTGTGTCTGTTGAGATGAGCATATGGCTTTTATCCTTTATTCTGTTAATATAGTGTAACACCTTTGTCGATTTGTACATATTGAACCATCCTTGTCTCCCAGGGATAATCCCCACTTGATCTTGGTGTATGGCTGAGAAGGGCTGGCCATTTCAAGGTACACAGCTGGGACTGAGGTCTATGGGCCTCTTAGCCAGTGCAGATATGGGTATAACTTCTCCCAGAGCCCTTGACATATGGGGCTGGTGACAGGAGAGATGGCAGAGGGCGCTAGAGCTGAGCCTGCAGGGGCACGGACCTGTTTCTGGGTGTATAGTTGACACTGTAGTCAGTGAGTCAGCCACCTGGCTATGGGCCTGCATTCTCAAAATAGCGCTTGGACTGCATAGGGTTTCAGAATTTCCTACCTGGATCCCAAAGCTCCCAGAAAAGCACTCTTGTCTGTGGATAGATGCCAGGTTATTATTGCTGAGCGGGGGGGGGGGGGGGGGGGGGGTTGGATATGAACAGGGGACCTCCTGTGCTACCATCTTGCTGATGTCATTCTCTCAGCCTGGTTTTTAAGAGTCAGCACTGGCAAGCCCTAGATGAGCATGCTAAGGGAAGTTTAGAGGCAACTTCAGATAGATGTGGTTACTTCCCAGAATTCAGGAGGTTCTGTGAGCGAAGACCAGGCTTCATAACTTGTGTTTATGATGAATTTAACACAAGTGGCTCCTAACTGCTCCATTCTTTAGGGCTTACTAACTCCCATTATTGTCCAGCTGACAATAGAAGGGCCTGTTTCTTGTTTGGCCACAGAGGCCCAATCTTTACTAGATCAGGGTTCAGGAGGGAAATACACCACAAACTGGCAAAGCAGAAGAATCAGCAGAGATATCATCCAGAGAGCAGCACATTGAGGAACCCCTGGGCTAGTGATAATGGGAGAACCATTTCCATCCCAGGACCTGAAGGAGTGGGGGAGGGGGCAGTTACAGGGCTCCAGGGAGGAGAGCTGTAGGGAGCCACGGCAGAAGTGAGAGCTTCAGAAGGAGGACGAAGCCAGCTTGCAACAGTGGAGCAGAGAGGAAACCAGAGGAATAAATAACTCAACCATTCTTCCTCTTCAGCTGGGCTCTCCCTTACATGGACCAAAGCCAGCTACCAGCCCCTCTATACTTACAGCACCTCCCCAGCAACTTTCTCAGCCAGCATCTGACGGTTCCAGTGAAAGTCCCAGGGAAGCTTTGCATTGGCCAGGATTGAGCCAGTAGGAGACAACATTCTGAGTGGCTAAGTCTGGTGTGCAAAGGGCTTCAGGCTAGAAAGAGAAGTTGTAATGCCAGGAGAATGAAGACAGGGAAGGGAACCGAGGAGGATTATATCCATTGACATCCACTGTACTTGTTCTTCTCAGACAGATCAATGGTCTGCCCTCCACACATCACCAGCATTTTGCAGTTACATTCTCCGGAAGGGTTAAGGTCCTCCTCTGTTTCCTTAAAGTGGGATTAAATCAGGCTCCTTTCATGTTTATCAAAACCTCACGGAAAGCTTGGAGGGACCAAAGTTGAAAGAAGGCTGTGATCTGAAGCCAGGTCCACCATAGCCACGGGTCCCTGCTAGATGTGCTTCTCTTTAACCCTCAACCTGATACCATGTTTCTGCATCCAGTGCACCAGTCCCAGGACCCACCTCTTGCCTGCCATCAACAGCAGCGTTTTGGAACCAGCAGAAAGAATGCTGCCTGCTTCCCCCTAGCCCCCCCCACAAAGTCCTAGACTCATCTCCCACTTTACACTCCCAGCTCAGAGGTGAGTTCCATGCACAGCAGTGACACACTTCACATTATCATGCAAGGCTATTTCACATCTCCTTATTTAGAACCTCTCCATTCCCAAATAGGGGTTTGGCTTCTCCTTTGTAAAATCAAAGGGCTCATTGAAATGCTTTGTTTTGTTTTGTTTTTTGGAAATAAGAGAGCAGTCTTCCCTCCCAAAGATGGTTCAGAAAATTGCTGAGAGATTTAAAATAGCAGCATGTTCCCACTCCCACCCATCAAGTATTAAAAAATATGAGGGTCTAGACTCAGAGTATCCAATTTACACAAGGATAAATTAAAATCAAAATGCTTTATTGCAAAAATCTGCTTTCTGCTGGGAAAAGTTGACCTGCCATGTGTCAAGGGGGAAAATTCTAGAGAGACACCACAATTTTCCCTATCCATAGGGAATCATAGCTGGACCTCAGGGAGCTACAGGTCAGGAGCTCTGTCAGTTTGGCAAAATGCATTCTCTTTTCCTCTACCCACATCTGGAGCTACATTGTAATCGGTCCCTCCTGAGTCCCGTTCTCATGTTTCCTTTTCTTTTCTTTTGCTTTTAAGGTTTCTAAAGATGAGTTCTCTGCCACCCCCAGCCAAGTCCTTGCAGCTCCCATAATCACAGAGGTAGGGGATCAAAACAACAGAGGAGATTTTGTTCTGAGGTTGGGCGTGCATCTCTGGCAGTAGGGGACATTTTGCCCAACAGAGATTTAATTGCTACCTTTGCATTCTGAAGATAATGCTACTCCATTATCTGTTATCGTTACAAACATTTTATGATTTTAGAGAAAATCTTTCCTCTTCTTTTTTTTTAATGTGCCTCTGCTCAGATTTCCTTATTGTCTCTTTTATTTGGGGAATGTTTACCACTTCCTCTGGAACTGCTGATTGTCCGTGAGGAAACCAATTGAGATCAATATGGGCATTAAGTATTGATCTACAAGTGGGGGCAATCCGTGGTAGAGACCTCCAGCTGCTACCATGTCAATACAGTGCCCCCCCTGCCCCGACTCCCGATTCCTCCCCAAGACGCCAGGACCTCCAGCCTGCCTCCTGTAGAGGCCGCACAGTGGCAGTGTCTGATCCTCCCCAGCTCGGGGTTCTGCCGAGCGCACTGGGAGGCTGTGATGCTTTCAGCAAGGGCACGAGCCTGCCTCGAACCATTTCACAAGTTTCTCCTGGGTCCCTGCTTTTTGTGCACAGCCATAGGTGCCAGTAGACAGCCAAAGAACTCTCTGGTGAGCACTCTTTGTTGGAGAGTTGCTGACTTTCTATTCGTGATACTGAGCCCAGGTCCAGTGAGCAGCTAAGCGTAAGGCAGCGACCGATTCTAAGGTGATCATAGTCCAGGGAAAGCTCTCTCCTCCCATGATTTTCAATACAGGATGCTGTTTTTGGATCACAGTTGGAAGGGTCTGAGAAAGAAAATCTACAGATACGTAAGATTTTCCATGATTTCAGAAGGGCTCTAGCCTTCTTAAAGCCTCACCTTGGCCTCCAGGTTCAGATCCCCTAGTCTCTCAGCTGCTCTGAGGACATGTTCATCCATCCATCCATCCATCCATCCATCCATCCATCCATCCATCCAATAAATGTTGTTTTGGGTGTCTATTAGGTAACAGGCTATAGTGATACCTAGCAGAATAAAATAGACATAGTTCCTATCCTTTGAGGGCTTATAATTTTGAGGGAGTTTCCAGACTATAGGCCAAATAAATAAGCAAATAAAGAGTTATAACTGGTGAAGGTGCTATAAACAAACCCAAATCAACAGTAATAGAGTGAATTGGCATTGGATGTGTGTGGCCATCCAGTAGAAACCTGGTCCAGGAAGTACCTTGTGAAGATGTAGCATTTAAGCCATGCAGGCAAAGTGCTGGTCAGCACGTTCTAGACAGAGATAGGACATGTGCAAAGGCCCTGAGATAAGGGGGTAGTCAGTATGGTCCAGCACAGAATGGAGGCCAGTGTGGTGCAAGCCTAGGGACCACAGGGGGTGGGGGAGAGAGAAACAGGATTGGATCCCTCAGGTCTTGTGGCACAGGTAGGAGCTTAGACTTTTCTTATAAGTTTAGTAAGAAGTTAAGCAAGGATTGGATATGACAGCCCAATCTAGGTTTAAAATTCCTTTTTAGCTGCAGTAAAGAGAGTGTGCTAGAAGGAGCAGGAATGGGAGAAGGCCGTTTTTGAAGTGAGAGGTGATAACTTGAAGTCAGGTGGTCATGGTGGGGATGGGGAGAGGCAAACTAATTTGGGATGTAGAAGTGGTGCGTTGGTAAGCCAGCAGTCTTAAAAACAAACACGATGAGTGTTACAATTTCATGATGTAAACAACTTCACCGCTGGCTGATTGCAAGCTGCCTGGGTGATGTCACTGAACGTGGAGTCAGGAAGCCGTGTGCACAGTCCGGCTGCAGTCTGGCACTGGTTAGCAGAAGGGACCTCAGGCAGGGAGGTGGATTGAAGAGGCCAGCAAGGAGGCATTGGAGACCCCCACACGTTTTGGTTTGAGTGGCTAAGAGGATAGCAGCGTCCTAGATCTAGACAGAGGGGATAGAGAGGGCATGGATTTGCAGGTGGGTCAGGGGCTTACTTGAAGCTCCTCCTCTAAGACACGCCCCCATCCTCCAGCACTCCTATTGGAAGTTCCTCCTCTAAGACACGCCCCTATCCTCCAGCACTCCTATCGAAAGCTCCTCCCCTAAGACACGCCCCCCATCCTCCAGCATTCCTATTGGAAGCTCCCTTTCTAGGACACGCCCCCCCATCCTCCAGCACTCTTACTGGTTCTGCTGGCTGAGCCTGGGCTGTATTGTTACTCAGGGGTCTTCATGCTAAGTGATGTGCACGGGAGGGCTGGGCTGCAGATCCAGATGTAGGAAACCAAACCGAGGGGTAAGGATGTTCAACTTGGGATTTCTTGCCTAGAGAATGGCTCAAACCCAGGCTTTCTGACTCGAAAGGGTGAGCCCTCTTCACTCTCAGTTGCTGGGTTTCTGGATTGTTAAAAAATCTATTAAAAACCAAACAGGTTTTTCCCCCACTCATTTACCCCTCTGCCCTTATTTTCCCCATTAAATTATTACGGGCAGGGGCAAGTAGCCCGAAAACTGGATAAATATTCCTTCTGTAGTTAGGGGAAGAAGTAATGATCCCCAGCACAACCTGTGGTCTACGACAAAGACAAGCATCAAATGTGTTCGTTGGAAATTACGCAGGTGGTGTGCCGGGAGCTTCTGTTCTGCATTAATCCTGCAGGCGCCCTTCCACCAAAGCATGCATAGTGGGACCTGAGATCAGGGCCTGCTGAGAGCAAAGGCTGGCTCAGAAAGCTTTCTGCTGATTTTCTTGGGCATCTCCCACCATGTCCAGGCACCCTGAGAACAATTTTGAACACCTGTCAAAGCTGGCAGGTGATATTTATATCAGGATGCTGTTTGTACTTTTTATCTGACCCCCAGTGGTGACGGTGGCCTGCGTTAATCAAATGCACAATGTTAACAAGTTACTCAGGACACTCTTCTCACATCTTCATCCGTTAATCTGGAAAGAACTTCCAATCTGCATCCAGATCAAGCGCGGAGGTGAAGACAGAGCAAACACCCTGGAGTCCCATGGATGCGGGTTCGGATCCTCGCCCAGGCTCTATCTGCTGCGTGGCTCAGGCCATTTCTGAATTCTCTGAGCCTCAATATTCCTGTTGGTGAAGTGGGAGCCCTCCTAGTTTTGCCTCAAGAGCTGTGCCCTGAAAGGACACATCCATGTTTAGTCCCACTGACGATGCTTATTACCCTCGTGGCTTTTACCTTCATACACTGAGTCCAGCAGATATGAGCCAAGATCCTGGTTCTGCCCCCTTTCACTTGCTGGCCGCTGTTGCAGCTCTTCCCCAGGGGCAGAAGATGGCTTCCCCGCTCAGCAGTGTTCCCAGGATGACCTGGGTGTCAGCTGGCACCCAGTGGTGGTGGGCCCTTGGTTTCTGCACACCCAGGAACCGTCCACACACCCCTTTGCTGGTCTGAGCGCACCTTCCCTGACCTCTCTTGTGTTTTTTGTCTCCTCTGACCTAACCCTGGCTCTGGGCCCTTCCCTTTGATGCACACCCACAAACACACTCGCCCCACTCATGAGGGGTCTGTGCTGTTGGGGCCCAGAGAGCCAGGGAGCTGGGCTCCATGCCTGCACTCTCTCTCTCCCCTGGCCTTGGGACTCTGTGCCCACACCCTCTCTCTCTCCCTCCCCAACCCGCAAGCCTTGTGCCCACACTCTCCTCAAGCCCCTGAGTCTCCGTGCCCACACTCTCTCTCCCCCAGCCCCCTCCTCTCTTTCCTGTCTGGCCCTGGGCCTGTGTCTACAGTGGAGTTTCTGCTCCTCCAGGAACACGATGGGCTCCAAGACGAGAGCAGCAAGAACCTTCTCCTGACTCCTTCCTCCTCTCGTCTGAGGGTCTTTGACACAGTATCTCCAAAAAATACACCCTGAGAAATTCTCTTATACACTTCTCTTCTCCTGTCCCAGGTGGCACCTGTTGGTCCCACAGATAATTTGAAATCTTTAAAGGATAAAAACCCGAGGTGTTGGAGTCCATTTGAAAGTGCTGCATTAAAAGTGGCAATTTTCCACGTAGCATTATTATGTCCCAGCTAAGAAGGGCTCCTGTCCTGTATGCGGAACCCATGAAACCACAATAAAATCCTTTTGTAAAAGGCCCTCACTGAGCTGCTGAAATCAAGAACTGGTTACTGCATTAAGAGTTAAAAGGAAAAGGTACTATTAATTTTCCATTTTTAGCCATGAAATTTGCAGCTCTACGCTTATGAGGAGTATTATTTTAACCTTTATATTTCTCTTTATGTTACTTTCTGGAGACGAAATTAAAAGTTAAAAATTGATACCTGACATCAAAAGCTCAGCGTGCTGAAGGGTACGAGTCATGAAAAAAATAAGAAGAAACCATGGCTTTGAAGACTTGGGGAATAGAAACATATCAAGAGCTTGAATTGTCTATAAAGATATATGTGAGAGAAATAGTCTACAAAGATATATGGCAGGGAATGAGAAAATAATATTTGAAGACTTTGGAATGAGTCTCTATAATTAAAATAACATAAAACATCTGAAGATTTTTCCAGAAACTAATCAAGACAACGTATAATAAAGTATACCTGTCAGCTAGCCTATATTTCTTTTCTGTTTGTAAAGCATGGGGTTTGTTTTGTATCTGCAAGACTAAAGAACATTTCTTGTTAGCTTCTCTTCCTGCTTCAGCGGGGACCTGCCCGGGGCTGTGACCAGCCCACGCTGGGCCTGGGGGGTTATCACCCACCTGTTACTGAGGGTGGAAAATCGTGCTGGCTCCGTGCCCTAAGACACGGAGAGAGACACAACCTGAGGATCCTATACATCTCTTTTCTGATCACCAGAAAAGTTTCTGTAAATGAGCCACGAGATAAAAGTATAAACCGGATAATTACCGCGTTGGGGGAAAATCTATCCATCCCGTCAAAAGGGCCAACGATGGAAACTAACGTGCCGGTGCCAATGGTGAAATCTTGAGCTGTGTCAGGCACTAGGGCTTTGTCTTCTGTTTTGTACAACAACCACTTTAAGAAGGTGGTACCATTATTTTCATTGTACACATGAGAAAACAGACCTTGAGAGGCGAGTGGGGTCCCACAGATGGGCGTCTGGGAGCCCTGAGTCAGGCGGTTGACTCCCTGGTGTGGTTGGGTGCCTGGCGGTCGGGGAGTCGGTAAAGGATGGAGCCCGCCCTCCTCCCTCACTCGCCCCCGATTCAACTGAGCGTAACATTTAAGAATATTCCCTTGTTTGCTTTCACCAAGTGCTTTCCAAAAGGGACTTAGAGGTTTTTGAAGAGCATCCATGGGCCTGGCCGAGGTCTCCGTGCTTTAGTCAAGTCCAAAGGTGAGAAGCTTCAGCTTCTTGTTTTCTCTGGATCCACCTGCATAGTGAATACTCGCATCTCTTTATTTCGATAATCCCCCCCTTTACTGTAGTGTCTCCGTGCCTCTTGAATGATGGATTCTTCAACGTCCCTCGAAACTTTGCCCCTTGTTGCTGCGGGTTCAGCCTCCTTCGCCTGTTCGCACCCGTTTTACTTAAACACAGGAGACACAGACGGCCCCGTCAGCCACCAGCACGTGTGGCCGTGTGGCTGGCTGCTGCCTCTGAGAGGTGCCCCATCGGTCCCCGGGCCCAGGGGACCTGAGCCTCCCCAGACCCAGCCCCCACCCGAGGACCTGGACCCTGCTCAGCCAGCTGCGACTTCAGTTTCACTGACCATCTGTGGAATTTTCCAGATGCCTGGCCGCTTCTTTCCTCGTTTCACCCTGTTCCTTCTTTGTCAGGCAGGCCAGCGTTTGTGCTCATAAGAGCCTCTCTTACCTGGTTCCTGAGACTCTCAACTCTAAGAGCAGGGTTGGTTCAGTCAGAAAATCTGGCTCAAGATCCAGGAGCTTTCTACATGAGAAGAAAAAGCAGGCAAGCAAGAAGGTGCCTTGGCTTTGACAAAAAACCTGATGGATCCTTTAAAGGGCCCATGTCTACAAACAAAAATGGCTCCTAAATAGAAATGAGAGTTGACTTACAGCAGAAAAACTCTTCCCACTCCCTGCTATTGTTAATACATGGGCATGAAGGTTCAGCTCCAGATACCTTTTTGAAAACACACACACACACACACACACACACACACACACACACACACGAGCGCCAAGCACACACCTCTCTGTGCTTTATTTTCTGGCTAAGAACATGAGAGAAAGGGTTTCTGAAGCTCTACAGTTCTTCTTTGGAATGTTTGACAAGGTCTGTTGTAGCGAGTTTGTGAGAAGCTTTTCAGTTCCTTCTCCTCGTGGACCATCTAGCGTCTGTCTCCCACTTTTCCCGGGGGAAAGGGACCAAGGGCTGCCTAGTCCAGAAAGCGCTGACTGACTTCCACCTGTACTGTGCGTCCTGGAGGCGTGGGAAGTCCACCGGCAGCTTTGACCAACGTGTGTAAATACACTCACACGTGCACGCACACAGGCGTATAAGCATATTAGGATGGCCGACTCAAGCCAGGGTTGGCACTGGAAGTCCTGTGTCCTGGGACATCCCACGGTCTGGGCAAACCAGGAGGACTGGACACCTGAGGTGCACGCATGTAGAATGGACAGGCTTCTTTCCTGCACCCTCTGGAAGCTGGCACTTACTCAAGCTATGTTGCTGGAAGGTGATGGAAGGGAGGGAAACAGACAGTCTTCGGGAAGAGGGTGAGCATGAGACCCACAGACTTTGAGATGTTCTGCCTGAACCCTCATCACCCTGGGGCTTTGGGATTCTGAAGCCACTCACTTCCCTGGCCTCCTATCCAGTAACAGACGCAGAGACCGAAACAGAAGACGGGGATCACGTGGAGGGTGGCCCCAGGGGGTGCTGGCCGTGGCCCTGTTTCCTAGCTTGATGAGCTCTGGCCTCCCAGACCCCAGGCCTCGGAGCCACAGCTGGAACCTGCCTTTGCTGACACTCACGGTGCTTCCATATGTTTGATTAGACACGCTAGGTGGACCCTGACTTAAATGACAGGATGTCAGGGCGCTACTTTTGTTCGCAGCATACCTTCAAAGAAGAAAAGTTGCAAGTAGGAAATAGGTCAAATACTGAGGCCGGGAGCAAATCTCTGAGCAGCCTGGCAGGACTTACAGACCCTGCCTTGGGCCAAGGTCAGAGAATGCGGCTCACTTCCAAGGGCGCAGTGAGGAGCGAGGGGCAGGAGGGCCAGAGAAAGGGGCTTTGGAGGGAGGAAGGTGATCAGGCTTCGTGCTGCCCAGGCACCAAGTGTGTGGTTGCCATCTCTGTGGGGACCCAGGGAGGGGCAGTGGGTGTGCTCGAATGTGGGCGAGCCGTGGGTGCAGGGTGGACGTGAGAAGGAACGTTGGATGCACGCGGCCACCTTGAGGGGGTGGGAGAAGGGGCCAAGTCTTCAATCCAGGCAAGTCTTTCTTTTAATCATTTATTGAGCACCTAGATACACCGGGTACCATTCTAGTATCAAGGCTACAAATGCAGCAGGGATTCATCAGGTTCCCAGCTGTGAAGTGCACGGAATACCTAATATCCTTACTTTCTGGACATCAAAAGAATGACCAAGCTGAGCCTTCATCCTTCCTGGTGAGAGGAAAATTCAGCCACGCTTGTTCTTGGGGGTCAGCTTCTGTCAGGGTTTTGCAGAACTTCCCTTGTTGGAGGCCGTAGCCAAGTGTGGAGGAAACTGCTCTGGCCACTGGTCACCAGGCCAGAGTGCCTGTGTCCCAGCATGAAGGTCCATGCTGTTTTATGCCTGTCCTGGACCGCAAGAGTCTTTGGCCAAGAGGTCTGGGGTGTGAAGCAGGTGTACTGCACAGGCGTGCCCCTAAGATACAGCCAAGGCTGGGGCTGCTTCCAGAGCCCCCCTAGTCCCTTCCTCCCTGTCTTTCTGCTCCCGGAAGACACTTCTTTTCCTTTTTCCTGCAAATTCAACTCCATTTAAGCTTCTCGACCTCATCTTGTATTCTTTCTGCTCTCTGCCACTTCTAACACCTGCTGAGGTCTTCCCTGCCCCGGAGCCTTTGAACCTGCTATTTCTTTCTGTCATCAGTGCTGTTTTCCTTGGTTTAGCTCTGTCCTCCTAATTCTGATCTCATCTCAATATAATTTTCCAAAGGGCTTCCGTGGTCACTTGATTTTCATAGCCTTCAGTCATTGTCACTTCCTATCAGGCATGCTGTTGGCTTGTCTTTATAAAGGACACTGTCATCTTACTGTTTTAAACTTACTTCTTTGTTACAAGTCAGTCCCAGCAGAATGTAAGCATTTGAGGATGGTCTCATCCTGTCCTGTTCACCACTGTGTCCTTCTCAGTGGCCAGCATTTAGTAGTTGCTCAATACATACCTGTTGAGTGTGGGGTGGACAAACCCAGAATGTCTGGCTTCTTCCACGCTAAGTAGAGCTCACTGAAGATTCCTACCTCCCTCCTCCAGGGTCCCTCTGATTGGGGTGGATTGACTAGAGAAGAGGGCTGTTTTTATTTCTTTCCTGGATCTCATAGAATACATCTATTTCCATCTTAATTAAAAAATAAGAGACAATAAAAACGCATTGTTACAGATTGGATGGGTAAAACAATTGGCTTGACAGGAATCTAGGAATTTAATTATAGCAAAACATGCCCATGTAATACCCAGGCTCGGGAAAGAAGAGTTGAAGGGGTCCAATAAATCATTGTTTTTAAAAACAGAAGAAGCCTTTGTAATCGTCCGGTTACTGCTGATGAGGCCATAAAGAAGGCCTAAGCAGGCTGGGCGCCATGCATCGAAAGCTTTAATGTGCAGGCGGCTCTTCGGAACGGGGAGCTGCCTGGGAAAGAGCTGAACTGTGTGGTTATTTGTCTCAAATGAAAAGCGATCACTCAGGGTGGTGGGAGCTGTTTAGTGAAGATCCTTCGTGGCCAACTGCACGGTCCCGCACATGTTTGGGCAGGAGTCTAAAGGAGCGAGGGTGGGGGGGGAGACGAAGATGGCCAGGAAGCGCTCGCAGCCCCACTTGGGCAGAATTACCTGGTAGACGGCTTCTGGCAGCTCGCCCGCCCCCAGCCGGGCCTGCGAGCACATCCTCCGGGATCCACTGCCCGGCGAGCGATGCAGGTCCCCAAGCGCCCCTTCACGCCTCTTTGCGATGGCACCTCCTTCGTGCACCAGCTCCTCAGAGAGCCCTCTTGCCTGTCCACATAAAGAACCTGCCGCCACCACCCCCCCTCACTGCTTCCCCCTCCCCCAGTACCTGGTTGATTTTCTTCAGAGCATTTATCACCATTGGAGAGTGTCTTACCTGACGGTTTGTTCACACATTATCGGTCCTCCCAGTGCGACGTAAACTTCGAAAAGGCGGGGCTAGCTCACATTGCCACAGCCCCACGTCTGGTACCTGGCACGGCACCAGGCCCGCTGCTGTGTGCGTAGCCCGTGGAGCGGTTCTTCAGCTGACCCAGGGACAGGATGTCCCGCCACCCACCCCCTCTTCAAGGAAGTGAGTGTGGAGGGGGCAGTGGGGGGGGTTAGACACTGCCCAAGGTCTGCAGAGGGACCCATGGCTTGGGATCATAATTCATTTTTAGTTTTTTAAAGTGCTTATTGTGGGCTAAGCCATGTGAATTGACTCCTACTCCCACGTACATGTGCACACACACCACACATATGCATAGAGGGGAGTATGTGTGTGCACTACACCTGTGCACGTAAGTATATGTACATGTAACATTATCTGTATACACAGGCAATGTGATATGCATACATATACTACATATTATTATTGTTTATGAGTGTACTAGTTGTTAGTACGAAGCAATACTCATTTCTCTGTAGATGGTAGAAATACATCTATGAATATGGTCCCTGTCTATGTATCTGGTAGAGTTACGTTTCCTGGCATGTCCCCTGTTGTGGGGGGGAGGGGTCAGGTGATCGCCTGTGGCCCGGGGGGTTGTGAGCGGAGTCGGCACATGTCACTTCCACTGCTGGTGTGACATCCACGAGGCCCTCCCTCCCGCCACTGCCTTGAGCAGCAGGTGCCGGAACGGGGTCCCACTGGGGAGCAGAGCAGAGTTCCCACCCACCCGCAGACAGCGTGTTGCTTCCTCAGACACAAACCATTGCTGTTTTAAGCCCCTGTGATCAGGAGACTGTTTGTTACTATGACATGTCGTTAACGGCCTGGTCCGTCCTGACTTGCAGTTTTATTGTGTTTTTTATTTATATAAAAATAAAGCACAACATTAAAATTCTCATATCACAGCAATTAGTGGAACTCTTCTAGGGTGCGTGCGTGTGTGTATGTGTGTGTGTGTGTGTGTGTGCGTGTCTGTACACACACCATACGAGGCAGGGAAACACGCCTGTGTGTCTATATGCCAGACTCTATCGTCACGCTCAGTGCTTCTACTTCCCGGTCTTCTAACCCTAACAAGAAGGCACGTCTGAGCCCAAGGCAAGGTCTTCACGCACTGAAGGTCTCTGCGCTGAGGAACAGAGCTGCCTGGGCCCCAAAGTAGATCTTCTGACTCCACAGAGAGGACTGAACCGCCCACCTAACCATTTCCATCATTTCTCAGTTTCTCCCAGTGATGGGGGTTTTCCATTGTTTTATCTCGGCGCGTGGCATAGGAGGTATTTCAGACGTCTTCATTTCTCCTCAGTAACAGAGCCCTCCTTCATCTTGCGTCGCGCCCTTCTTTTCCTCTGATTCTGTGCATTACATGTATATCCTCGGGCTGTTTTGTTCTTCTAAAGATATGAAACAATTTCCCAGGCCCTGGTCACTTCTCCATGGATTCAGGCTGGCTTTTTCAAAGCGTCGTTCGAGGACCACGTGCATGAGCGTTATGTGGGACGTTGGCCGCACACTCAGATTCCTGCCTTGTCCTGCGGACCTCCTGCAGAGTTGGGGCCCCGGTTCTGGGCATGTTGAGGGGTCCCCTCCAGGAGGAGGTCTGCTCCCGCCCTGAATTGGATACCATCGAAGTGATTGGTAAGCATGCATAGTCCTGGGCCCATCTTTCTTCTCTGTAAGGTAATCATTAGGTGACTGGGGGAAGCAGGGCGAGATGGGACTTGGTATTGAGGAAGAAGCCAAGGTCTGCGAGCGACAGTAAAGATCTGATTTGTCCTCCAGTGTCTTTGACATGGTTGGCTCCGCAGGCAGCTGTGTCCTTCCCCTACAGTGGACAGCCACTCCTGGGTGTTGGGGTGAGGGTACTCACAATTTCCTTTGGGGGACCACTCTGTGCCCACTCTTTGTCTGCGTGGTTTGGGTGGGGCTGACTCTACCCCGGCCACAGAGAGCCCACGTGGCCCAGGCCTAGCCAGTGAGCTTCTTCCACTCATTGGCCTGTTGAGTGGGCCCTGGGACTTGTGCTCAGCACCCAGGAAAGGCTTCTCTCTTCACCTGGACAGGAGCCAGTGCGCTGTGTCACCACCAGGGGAGCTTCCCCAGAGTGCGGTCCATGGAGGTGAACATAAACCTGACGGCAGAGGTTGGCCCCCTGCAGCCGGCCTGGTGCTGAGTCACTGGGTCACGGGAACCAATAATGTTCTTATTTTTAATAAACCCGCCTGTATCTAGTTTCTGTCACTTACAACCAGAAGGGTCCTGGTAATGCTGGGGCAGCCCCCTCCCCATCCTGGTTCCGCAAATGCCTGGGATGCTTGGCCAGGGGCTCTGAGCTGGCAGTGGTATCAGCAGGAAGTGATGGGCATTCCTGCAGGGCCTGAGTCCAGTGACAGGCCAAGCGACTCTCGATGCCAAACGCATCACTGGGGACCGTCACACACAGGTGGTTGGTTTGTCTCAGTGGGTGATGGTACCGGCCCCCTCTGAGCCAAAACCCTGAGCCTAGGATAGACCAATCTGTCTGCCCCGTCTCCTGTCGCTTCCTGAGGACACAGGGACCCCTGATCATGCAAACCCTGGCTCCAGCACACAACTTCCTGTCTCCTCCCCTAAGGTGGGGAGGGGGCAGGGAAAGTGCCTGCCCAGGTTTTACTTTGTCTCCAGTTTTAAGGATAGGGCAAAGCAAGAATGCTTCAAGGCATTCTAGTTGCAAGAGATAAAACAGGAAAACTCCTCTTCCAAAAAAAGACTGAGTTGTGTGGTTCCAATAGGTTGGGGAGACACTGGTTTAAAAGAAGTCAAATAGGGGTGCCTGCGTGGCTCAGTTGGTTAAGCGTCCGACTTTGGGTCAGGTCATGATCTCACGGTTTGTTAGTTCAAGCCCCGCGTCGGGCTCTGTGCTGAAAGCTCAGAGCCTGGAACCTGCTTTGGATTCCGTGTCTCCTCATCTTTCTGCCCCTCCCCTGCTCATGCTCTGTCTCTCAGTAACAAATAAACGTTAAAATTTTTTCTTAAAAGAAGTCAAATAGATGCTGCACAACAGGAAGATGCTGAATTTCTAACACACTGCGTGCTGTGACTCCAGAAGTGAATGTGATGGCCTTTGCTAATCTCACGTGCTCCTAGGACCTCTGTTTGGGGAGCATCTCTTGGGATCTTGTGTTCTGCAGAAGACTCCTGGGGAACGTTTTAAGGAGAAAGGTGCAAGAGTCTTCTCCCTGCCCTCGGCTCGGAAGTTCTGCGGGGTGACTTTGTGGGACTGGACCCCGCGGTATGAGGAACAGACGCTCATTGTCTACACTCTGGTTCATAAGCTTCAGGTTGTCTGTCTGGTTCGCCACTCTGTCTCCAGCACCGACCGCGGCGCCTGATGCGTGGTGGGCACTTGAAGCGTTTGCTGGATGAGGGAATGAACAGTGTGTGGTCGAGGCCACATACACCCAGCATGGGGACAAGGTGGAGCCGGAGAGCTAGCTTTCTGCCACCTCTGAAAGCCTCGCGTGTAAAAGGAGGGATTATTTGTTCCCCTTGTGGCTTTAGAAACCAGAGCTGTAGTTGGGGCATCTAGCTGGCTCAGTCGGTTGAGTGTCTGACTGTGGCTCAGGTCATGATCTCACGGTTCGTGGGTTCAAGCCCCGTGTCAGGCTCTGTGCTGACAGCTCGGAGCCTGGAGCCTGCTTCGGATTCTGTGTCTCCCCCTCTCTCTGCCCCTCTCCCCCGCTCTCAAAAATAAAAAACAAACATTAAAAAGAAAAAAAAAAGGAAGCCAGAGCTGGGGTCCCTGGGTGGAGTTGGCACCGAAGAGTTCAGCCGGGAGGGAGAAAAGCATCTCCAGCAGTCGGCAGGAGCTCAGCAAACGGTAGGCTGTCTCCAGAGGCAGGGGCCCCCGTGGGTTACTGCAGACGTACTCACGCCTCAGATGGGGGCTTGCCCTGTGGGGTCTCCAGGGGAAAGTCTCTGCGCTGCGAGCATGAAATAGCGACACGTTCTCCCTGTGTGACTTCCTCAGCGACAAGCCTAGCTGCCTCCAGAAGCTGTTGGCGCTGAACTCCGTGTTTCCTGAGCTGCCTTCAAACATTTGAGGGCACTGGTAATGTTTCTTATTTGCCCTGAGAAGCCCTGGGTGTGCTTTCCTTTCATAAATTCAACCTAGATAACAACACAAGAAGGAAATAGAAGACCCGAAAGAAAAGCATGTCTTGCATTTGCAAGGGCTCATTTGTGGAGTGACCTCTCTCTTGGTGACGCTGCATCTTGGGTCAGGGTGTCCGGAAGCACACTCTGAGCAGAGGCTCCGTGAGCAGGTGCTTCAGTAGGAAAGTGATCCTGGGGAGACTGGCAGGAGCAGGGCGGGGGGGGGGGAGGGGGAGGGGGCTGGGGTGGGAAGGGAGGGAAGAGGAACCCTGGGGAGCGCAGTGCCCTCCTGACCCCACAGGTGGGCCCCCAGTGCAAGGGACCAGACCTGTCAACACCAAGGCCAGGGATGTCACTGGAGAATGCCCTGGGTCTCGGAAGGTGCTCAATGCTTAAGTAACGGGTAGAGGACGTGGTGTCTGAAAGGAGCTTTCTAACACTTCAGCCAAAAAGAAGAAAAGTACATTTATGTATATACACACGTGATTCTTCTGTTAAAATTCCCTACGTAATTATTTTATGAATACATATTACATTTATATAATTTATATATATTCATATATAATATTTGTGTGTTTCTATATACATACTTATAAATGTCCCATATCTGTATATCCACGTAGATACATAAAACACACGCGAATGATGCAAGTGAGTGTTGTACTTTTCACTCTTCTGTAGGCTTGAAATTAAAAAAAATTTTTTTTAATGTTTTTATTAATTTTTGAGAGAGAGAAAGACAGAGCATGAGCAGGGGAGGGGCAGAGAGAGAGGGAGACACAGAATCCGAAGCAGGCTCCAGGCTCTGAGCTGTCCGCACAGAGCCCGACGTGGGGCTCGAACTCCCAGACCGTGAGATCATGACCTGAGCCGAAGTCGGACGCTCAACCGACTGAGCCACGCAGGCGCCCCTAGGCTTGAAATTTTTAAAACAAAATGTTGGGGAGAAAGTGAACCACCATTCCACCTTCCCAAACTAAACACTGCGTGAGTCCCGTTAATGTTTCAGTCTGTGGTTCTTTCCTCGCAGCTGCGGGCACATGTGTCCAGGCACGTGCTTGCAAGATGTGCCGGGAGTCTCTGTTAGCCTGGGGAGGTGGTTCAGGCATTAAGATGTGGTTTGCACACAGGACCCTGGGCTGCCCAGACCCTCCCGAGCCCAGGCACTCTTGGCCAGAAGCCCGGGCGCAGAGCCCCGGTGAGCTGGCGCGGGAGGGCGACGGAGTCTCCCCTTCGTGCAGGTCCCCTGGAATGCCCAGCTCCTCCGGGAATAACCCGGGCCCCCACGGTCTGAGGAGGCCGATGGCGGCCTGGCCCCTGGCCAGGCAGTATGCATGTGGCAGAGCCCCGCGTCCTCCTGGCGGGGCGGGAGGCCCAGCGCCACCCATCCCCAGAGGTTGAGCGCTCAGAGGGAGAGAGAGATGTACGTTTCTCACCTTGGCGGTGGAAGACACAGAGGCGAGCCAGTGCTGTGAGTTCCCCATCTGAAGAGGCACCTGGCCGTCATCCCTGCACTTAGGTGATTGCTCCCAAATTTCCGGCGGCGTGTCTGTCCTCAGTCCTCAGTCATCCTCCTGGAAGGTGGGGTGGTGGGGGGTTGAGTGAGGAGTCTTGATGTCATCAAGGCGACAGTGGAACGGACAGCGTGATATCCGTAGCCTCCTTTATCATTATTTTAAGTAATGGACTCATCGAGCAGTTTTAGTTTCACAGAGAAACACGTGGGCAGTGCCAAGGCTCCCCCTGTATGTTCTACCTCCTGCTCCCCCATTCCTCCCCTTGGCAGCTTGCCTGGGAGGGTGGAGGAGGTATGGGCGCTGGGTCAGTGGGGATCCTCTGTCATTAACCGTAAAGCTTGCACTTGGCCTTAGGGTTCATTCTCGGTGTGGTACACTCTGCGGACTTCCACAGACGTGCAATGACGTCCATCCGCCATTACAGTGTCACTTAGAGTATTTCCCTTGAGGCCCGCCTGTCAATCTTTCCTCCAGAATCCTTGGGAAGCACTGACCGGTTTACTCGGCAATATACCAGGAACGTTTTCTCATGCCATTAAGTTTTCCTAAAAAGTGAACTTTTTAAAAGGTATTTTAATTTGATATTCTCCAGTTATTAAATGCATTTTAACCAAGTCTCTATGTTGGAAAAGTTAGGCTGTTTCCTTTTTTTTTTTTTTTTTTTTGTCTGTCTCTACTATGAAATCATTGCAATGAACACAATTTTGCATCAGGGTTTCTCGCAACAGCACCGTTGATACTTTGGGCAGGATTACTTTTTGCCACGGGAGCTGTTCCGGCCGCTGAAGGGTATCTGCCAGCATCCCTGGCCTCCACCCAGCAGATGCCAGCAGCGTCCCGCCCCCAGCAGTGCCAACGCAAAATGTGTCATCGCGCCACCAAGTGCACTGATTTACCTCTGTCTTTCTGCACACATCCGGCTGTTTCCGGGGCTAGGGCCTCATCGGTGGGATTAGAAGTTGGGATTGTTCCAAGACTATTAATGATTTCGGGAGCATGTGCCATACTGCCCTTCCCGGGTTGCTGGGTGGCTCGTGGCTACAGAGTGTATCCTCTTCTGTTCCCCAGGTCCCGGCTTAGAGGTGGACATGGGGAGAGTCTAACGTCACGGGGGATGTAGACTGTGCCGAGGGGCCCTCCCTCCAGGTGCGGGAGGGAGGCTCACAGGGGAAGATCAAGTTCACCCGGGAGTACCTTTGGCAGCACTGGCCTGAAACCGCAGACAGTTGAAGATGTGCCACGCAGAGTCATCATGACTGCCGGCGGGCCTCCCTTCCCCTGTGACCATCACATCCCGCTGCTGATGGGACCCTCGGGGAGGTCAGAGAAGTAGGGGGGGGGGGCTTGCTAGTGCGATCCCACAACATGAAGCGGGCACCAGGTGAGCGGGTCCTGCCGGTCTCCAGTGCCGGGTCCAGTAAACACGAAGATGAGAGTGTGCGGACAGCCTAAGCAGGAAGTTGTTATAGTTAAGCAGAAGAGCAGGTCTGCCTGTGGGTGGCCCCCGACTTAACCCAGTCCGGGCCGCCAGGCTGCCCTGCCTGGTGAACAGCCCTCTCTAAATGCCTCCCTCAAGGGCCTCTAGGGTGGTCCTGCCTAGCTGGTATTTTCACCCATGAACGTGTGGGTTTCCATCCTGAGGGGGTTGGTCACCAGGTAACTGAGAGTGAAGGAAGTCTGGCCCCAGCTGAGTGTCCTTTGCCCTCTTCCCCGCTTTGGTCTTCAAGACATTTCTGCAAGTCTGTGCCAGCCCCTCCTTGTCTGGCTGGTTTCTCTTTAAGTTTCCAATGGCCCATCCTGTTCCTCTGAATCTATGACTTAGTCCACTTTCTTTCTACCAACTGTGAAGCTTTTCCTCCGCGAATGAATAACTTCCCCTTTAAGGAACATATTCCTCTCTGCTAGAGTCTTGTGTTTCCATGTTGTGTGCAAGGCTCCGTGAATATGCACAAATGTGGATTTTCCAGGCCCACCGTCGCCTCCTGGATAATTTGCTGCCCAGCACTGACGGCACATCTGTCTCCTTCCTTTCCTCCTACAGAGGGACGTCCCCCGGGCCCCATGCCCACCACCTCCATCATAATTCACCGGCTGACGGGAGGTGGAGGCCACTGAGCCGTCTTTGGTTGGGGGTCTGGGAGAGTCAACATGGGCCGGACACATAGGGCAGAGCGATGTGGACAAACGGCCTCCCTACCTGGCCCACGCCTTCACGTCACCAAATGCCGGGGCCACCAAGCTTCCTCCTTGTGCCGCGAGGGGGCAGATGCAGCCTGTCTCGTGACTCCAGCTGCAGTTCCCCGCCTGGGCCCCCGCCCAACCCTGCTCATGTCCCCCTTCCTCTCCTGGACCTCCTCCTTTGAGCCCTCCCCACCTGGAGAAGTGTCTTCCCCTGCACGTGAGTGGCCTTCCCTGTCTGGACGGGTCACCTAGTGCTACGCGAAGCCAGGTCCTTGCCTGCCGTCTCTCGGAGCTCAGCGGTACTGTCCACAGCTACTTGTCAGCTGTGAGGACAAGGGTCCCACCTCTGGCTTCTCAGTGAACCCCATTTGGCCGTTTACATAGTGAATGCTCAATGAGCGTGTTCGTGAATTCATGGAAGAACTGTTTTATCTCCCGGAGGACAGGACGAGCCCCGTTGCTACACTATGTCCATGTAACGGGCCCATCCGATGTCTAACAGGATGAAATACTTACTGTGCCTTGCTGGAACAGAGTGTTAGGGATGGACGAGCCTGAACAAGAGTCTTCGTTTTACGCAGTAGGAAAACGAACCCCTCTGCTGGGCAGGAAAACCGGTTCCTAATTCACATTCTTGTCGACAGACAGGCCTGGGGGCCAGAACAGGGCGCCGGGGTCCCCTGCCTCACCACGATTTCAATGCAATGACTGAGGAGTGGAGGAGAGCTCACTTTGCCAGCAGGGAATTGGAGAACAGTCCAGTTCCTGTGTTCTGGGGCCTCATGAAGCAAAGTGCAAGGAGGAAGCCAGGGTGTGGGATGCAGTTGTCTCCACAGCTGCAGCGGTGGGCCCCGGAGCTGGGTGAATTAAGATGGAAACTGTTTGGGAGGGCCTGGGTGGCTTAGTCGGTTAAGCATCCGACTTCGGCTCAAGTCATAATCTCGCAGTCCTTGAGTTCGAGCCCCGTGTCCGGCTCTGTGCTGACAGCTCGGAGCCTGGAGCCTGTTTCAGATTCTGTCTCCCTCTCTCTCTCTGACCCTCCCCCATTCATGCTCTGTCTCTCTCTGTCTCAAAAATAAATAACCGTTAAAAAAAAAAAAAGATGGAAACCATTTGGCCTGTGGCCTCAGAGCTGGTTTTATGGCCCTGTGGGGACCGAGCCATGTCCTGGACCCGGCCTGAGCCAGGAGGCAAAACTCTGAGCAAGTTTTATAAGTTCCAAAACCATGTAAATCCCCATGGTCCCTCCGTCAACTTAGTCCCTGCCATACTGCCTGCCCCCGCAGGGTGTGGGATGGGTGGGGAGAAGCATGGAGAAGCATCAGTAGAGAGATACCACAAGTCTTCACAGCTTATCCTGAGTGGTTGGAGCTCATTCTTTAGTGTTGCAAATAAGCCGCGTCCAGACTCCCTGGGGCTCCGTGCTGTACCCCCAAATCCTTAATTCTAGTTGGAAAACCCGGTGGTTCTGAAGATGTGGTGCCCTGGGGGTCTGAGGACCACACTTTGAAAACGAAAGACTTGGGCCCATCAGGACTTGTCCTCTGACACTGGGGATCGTGTGGCTTGAGGAAGGTCAGGGTGCATTAGAAAGAAGCACCTCTCTTCTCACTCCCCCTCCCCGAGACTTCATGGCACAGGCTTGTGGGTAACAGCGATGGCCCAAAGCTGGCCTGGGACATGGCACCAAGGATGATCATTTGGGGAGGAATATCTCGTACTGTGTAGGGAGTGAAGGTTCCATCTGTTCAGTCTGAAAGCAGGAACTATATGGAAACAAGGCACTGCTGTCATAATCCACAGAAGCGTCTCCCACCTCTGGCCACCCTCCCTCTGTCACCGTGACACTGCACTGGCTTCTCTTGAACATCTGGGACTCTAAAGAGTGTTAATTTCTAAGCTACCACGAGGAGTGACAGAAGAAGCTGGTTATTCACTTAGAGGATGGTTATCAAGTTGCAGCCTGCCGGGAGTCAGTTTTTATGGCTCGCTCCTGATCCCCGAAACGCAGACTTGACGATGACAGGTTTTTGGGCAGCGCTTGGAGTTCTGTGGCGTAGCAATAAAGAAATCTGAGCGGAAAGCACTCTCCTTCCCAAGTAAGCCCCTCTCTCAGCAAAATTTCGCAAGTGCTTTTTCATAAATAAAATAATTCTGCATTCCAGCTGAGAGCACTGCGCACACCCTCCCTAGTTATGTGTCCATAGCCTGTGTTTTCACTGCTGGGCAGGATCTGCTGATGGGCACTTTATCGCTAAGTGTGTTGTCCCTTTGGGAGAAAAATAATTTTATCCCAGCGCGTGCCTCATCTCCAAGTCTACTGATCAGTGGTGTTATTATACTTGCAAGAGTCATTTGTAAGCTTTTCAAATCATATGCCAATATGTCTTTTTTTTCCAGGTAAAGGAGAGGAAACGCTAAAAGCAAAAAGCTATATATCTACGGGGGTGGGGGGGAGGTGGAGGGCGTCATTCCAACCAAATCGATGTTTATCTTACAAGCACCGTCTATCATGAAAGGCCTGCTGGCTACTTTCTTGTGCATGTTCCAGAAGCAATCCTCACTATTAAATAAGATTGGGGAAGTGGAATTGGAGAACTCAGCGCCCATCACGCTCCTTCTTAGCTGTCAGACCAAGGAAACATGGCTGGAAGATTTCAAGCCTTTGTTTTCTCATCTCTGAGAAGGGGGCAGTGCTGATGCTTAGTTCCTGAAATGGTTGTGGAGATTCAGGGCCATGATGAAGGATGAGGGGCACAGAGTGCCGTTCCGGGTTCTCGGTACATCAGGAATGTCTCTGTGTTAGTCTCTGCTCTTGTGTTTCTCGTTCACTATGAGTTTGGCAAATCTCTCAGTATTCCAGGGGTGGTTGGTGTTTGAGACCACTCCTTCTTACCTTTACTGGTGATCTTAAACCAGTTTGAGGCAGAGATAGCATCAGTACCCTTTTTCCCCCCCTCAAAATCCTGCAGTTTGTTAAACACATTTGCGTAGAGTTCATGCATCGCGTGCTCAGAGCTGACAGCGTTGTAGTATCCCCGAGAGGTGTGTGTGAGTGTGTGTGCACACACACGCCGGGATGTTCTCACGAGCCTCCCGTAGACGGATGAACTCCTACTCAGGGGACAGAGAAGCCTGCCTTGGGCTGACTCTCACATACCATTCAAATCTGGGCCCCGGAAGACTAAGTGGTCCTGCCATCGTCCCCACCAGTCTCCAGATCTTGATCCTGAATGAAGGTCGTCCAGTTTCAGGACACGCAGGCCGGATGGAGGACGGTCTTGATGATGGCTGGTGGCATGTTTGTGGAGCCCCAAAGAGGCGGGTGTGACCATCACACAAGTGTTCTGAACACAGAGTGTCACCTTCGGCCAGCGTGGCTCCCGCCCCCACAGTGAGCTGCCACCTTCCTGCTGGTGGCTGGGGATGGGGGCGGGGGTGGGGGCGGGGAGAGCACATGGCAGTGAGCTCCTCTCTTGGTTGTCGTCTCCCCGGGGCTGCCACGAGGATGCTCTTCCCACAGGTGAGGTCGTGTGGGCCCCTGCTTCACTCGTTTGTCTCGGCTGTCACCAGACTAGCTGGGCGGTGGCGGGGGGGGGGGGGGCAGCTAAGAGAAAACAATTCTCTTTCCACCAGTGAAACACAACATACAAGCCTATTTTTCTGTTGCAAAGCCTTGTATCCAGTACTTTTAAAGAACTGAATCTAGTACCGGGAACGTGGCCCATAGTTGCCAGTTACCTTGCAAACCACCACTGTGCTCTGTGGTTTGCGGGGAGTGTGCGGTTCAAGCTTAGTCCCTATCAAATGACTATGAAACTGAGGGGCTGGGGGCTTCGTTGCCCCACTAGAAAAGACCGGCAATCTCTTCCTGTTTCTGATGCAGTGCCTCTCATCTTCCAAATCTGTGATTCTCCACAGGAGGTGAGGCCTCCTCTTCAACCAGGAGACGGTTGGTATCATCTGGAGACATTTTTGGTGGTCACCACCGAGGGGAGGGGGTCCTCCTGTCCTCACGTGGGCGGAGCCCAGGGAGGCCGCCGAACACCCTCCCATGCACGGGACGCCCCGCAGCAAAGTGTTGCCCGGCCCCACATGTCAACACTTCAAGGGTTGGAAAGTCCTGGCCTGAGTTTAAAATCGAAGGGGCGAGTGGGGCACCTGCGGGGCTCAGTCGGCTAAGTGTCCATCTCTTGGTTTCGGCTCAGGTTATGATCTCACAGTTCATGGGATTGAGCCCCACGTCAGGCTCTGTGCTGACAGATGGGATCCTGCTTGGGATTCTCTGTCTCCTTTTCTCTCTGTTTCTCCCCAACATTCTCTCCCTCCCTCCCTCTCTCTCTCTTTCTCTCTCTCAAGAATAAATAAATAAGCATTAAAAAATAGAATACATAAGATGATCAGGAAATCAACTCCCAACTGGATGTTTTGTGGCATTAAGAGATTATTACTTTCAGTGCAGTATAGTATTGAGATTGCATGCAAAGGAGCCTCTATCTTTTAGAGATACATTTTGACATATCTATTGATGAAATGATGTTTGAGTTCTGTTTTGAAATAATTTGAAGGAGGAGTATTTGTGGGTGTGGAACGAATCAAATTGGCATGAGTTAGTAATTGTCGATCCCCGTTGATGGATGCATGGGGCTCATTATTCTGTTCTCTCTATTTCTGTCTACGGTTGGAATTTTTCATAAAACAAAGTTTTCAAAAACAGTGCCAAAACCCGCAGAGTTCCACCTGCCAAATTCTAATAGCATAAGTAATGGTATCTAATGCCACGGGACTTCACACACATTCCCCTTGCAACACCCCACAAAATGGTGGTGGGCCCTCAACGGTTTGCCGGGGGAGCCTGAGACTCAGAGTTGAAGCAATTGCCTGGGGACATGAGTAAGTTAGCAGGGGCGGGGGGGGCAGGAATTCAAGCTCAGGCCCTTCCGACCCCGAGTGGTGGGTGTCTTCTGCCCTGCCCCACTGGTGTCCAGCCCCGTGCAGAATGCTGGTGCTGGAGCACAAGGTTGCAGGGAGTGTATGTGCTCGGCAGGTGCACACGCTAATAGCCCCCTTCCAAATGTGCACACAGTTCTCCATGTCAGCTGCTGTTTGGACAGCTGAATCTCTAAGGAACCACAACATAATGCCTGATTCCTACCCTGGGAGTTAGAAACTAATCCCAGGTTGGAAATGTAAACATTTTCCCCATGGGGAAGAACTGTTTTTAGCTGATTATAAATGGGAAAGGCTGGCAGCTGTTAATATCGATGGTTATTCCTTGAAAAATGACTTCAAGGTACTGCTAATCAATTGTCTCTCAGAATGAAGAATGGAGCGCACTGCTCTCTGGGAACCTCAACATGTATTTATAAACACATGCTTTACCGAACAGACAGGAAAAATGAGCCAGACCTTTGGCATTATGATGAGTTATTCAGAGTAAATACAACAATTATTAGCGTCTATATTGGACTTCAAATTTACAAAATTCCTTTTAAAAAAATGGCTGTTGCTGCTGTTTTGTGTTTCTGTTGTTTAATGTTCTCATCGCTACACGGAAGCATGCTGCTTGGCACTGAGCTGAAGACTTAACAAGGCCCGGGATTGTTTTTTTCTTACTCGGTACATAAGTAGCTTTGCACTTGGCTAAAAACACCTGGATGATTTAGGCGCTGGCTAACAACGTTTGCCTCGCCGTGTCTTCCTAAAACTGACGTTGGCGTGCAAGGTGCAGGGGAATGCGTGTTTTACTGTGAGGACTGTGGGTTCTTCTTCCTCAGACCTTTTGCTGGGGACTGGGGTCTAGAGGTGTGGCAGGCAGAGAAGATGACCTCCCGGAACTCATGTCCCTGGAATTCCCTTCCCTCTAGTGTGGACGTGATCCGTGGCTTGCTTTCAGCCACCGAATGTGGCAAAGATTGGAATGTCGTTTCTGGTATTGCCCTACAAAAGATTGTGACATCTGTCTGGTGAGGAGGCTGTCCCTTGTGGGCTGTGTTGAAGAACACCCCGCTGCCCCAGGGAGCCCAGGTGGCAGGGCGCTGAGGGCAGGGCCCCTGTCTCAGCAGGAAGCTGAGACCCAGTCTGCCGGCAGCGAGGGGCTCCCCAGCTCACCTGTGGTCGCTTTTGGAGATTGCTGACTGACCCTTTGTTGCAGTAAGCCCTGGAACAATGATTTCAGAATCACAGCTTCCACTCCCTACAGCGGTTGGATACCCTCCACTACTCTCCCATTCCGCGCCGGGATTGGCTGTATTCATCCTGAACCGTGGAAGGTGAGGGTGGAAGAATCACAAGACCTCACGCAGGAGCCTACTCCTGATCCCAGGACTCATTTCTTAATTTATAACCCGGGAATTTTTAAAAAGAAGAATAAACGAGTACTGTTTCACTGTTGCATAAAAAGACCCGGAACAAACTGTGTGTCATGAGGGCAGCGTCCCGCCTCCCGCCCCGGGAGCAGACTCACAGCGAAGCCTCCCAAGTATCATGAGCTTACGGTGAAGCCTATAGCACAGTCCTCCACATCAAGGCACCGCAAGACCTGTGAGCGTGAGGCCAACCAAGAGGCAAACGGGCCGTTCACAGAGAGCTGCAGACACATCACACACTCTCTGAATTGACTCACACAATGTACGTAGACGTGGGATGCTCTCCGTGGTGTCATCCTTGCCCACAGAGGGCGCGGAGGTAAGGGTCCTGCTGGGCAGCTGGCGCCCTCTCTGGGATGGTGCCCGTCACACCTGACATTCAGTCTTTCATTTGATGCACTTATTGGGCACCAGCTGCATGCCATATGTGACGTAGGTGCTGAGAGGAAATCAGTGAACAGATCATTTCCTCCCTTCCTAGGAGGGGACGGCTGCTGAACTTGTTCTGCTCCAGGATGCAGAGGGCTTCCATCCTGTGAATTCACTCCACACATTCTAGTACTCACCGCACTAGATGCCTTTACCACAATTAATGATGTTGGCCATTCCTCCTTTTCCAAACACCTGTCCCCTTGGAACTGCGAGAATGAAATGACCCATGTGGGAATCCAGTGGCCAATATGGAGACGTTTTTGCAAGTTAGTGGGAATTTAGATCAGGAACAGGCTATGGTCTGATTTGTTCTTGGTTAAGACACTCTGGCTTCAGTGTGGGGCTTCATGAGAGAGAGAGGAGGTTTTCTGACTGACTTCCAGATGAGAGATGGGAGGTTCTCCTCACTGTCTTCTGGACCAGAGAGTGGTGGTTCTCTGGACCGACTTCTGGATGAGAGAGGGGGGAGGTTCTCCTGACTGTCTTCTGGACCAGAGAGGGTAGGTCCTGGAATAAGAGAGAGAGGAGGTTCTCCTGAATGACTTCCGGATGAGAGAGATGGGAGGTTCTCTTGACTGACTTCTGGACGAGAGTGAGGGGAGTTTTTCCTGACTGACTTCTGGACCAGAGAGTTGAGGTTCTTGAATAAGAGAGATGGGAGTTTCTCCTGACTTACTTCTGGACCGACTTCCAGATGAGAGAGAGTTCTCTTGACTGACTTCTGGACCAGAGAGTGGAGGTTCTGCTGACCGACTTCCGGACGACAGAGAGAGGAGGTTCTCCTGACTGACTTCTGGAACAGAGAGGGGAGGTTTTCCTGTCTTACTTTGGGAGGAGACAGAGGGGAGGTTCTCCTGACTGACTTCTGGACGAGAGAGTGGAAGTACTCATGAATGAGAGAGAAGGGAGTTTCTGCTTACTGACTTCTGGATGAGAGAGAGGGGAGGTGCTCTTGACTGACTTCTGGACGAGGGAGGGGAGGTTCTCCTGACTGAATTCTTGACCAGAGAGTGGAGATTCTCTTGAAAGAGACAGAGGGGAGATTTTCCAGACTGACTTCCAGGTGGGAGAGAGGGGAGGTTCTGCTGACTGACTTCTGGACCAGAGAGTGGAGGTTCTGATGACCAACATCCAGAAGAGAGGGACGGGAGGTTCTCCTGACTGATTTCTAGTCCAGACAGGGGAGGTTTTCCTGTCTTACATCTGAGTGAGAGAGGGGGGAGGTTCTTGAACAAGAGAGAGGGGAGGTAGTCCTGAATGACTTCCGGATGAGAGACAGGTGAGGTTCTCCTGACTGACTTCGGGACCAGAGAGTGGAAGTTCTGCTGACCGACTTCCGGATGAGAGAGGGGAGGTTCTGTTGACTGATTTCTGGACGAGAGAGGGTATGTTTTCCTGACTGACTCCGGATGAGAGAGCGGAGTTTTCCTGCGTGACTTCTGGATGAGAGAGGGGAGGTTCCCCTGACTGACTGCTGGACGAGAGAAGGGAGGTTCTCCTGAGTGACTTTTGGACCAGAGACTGCAGGTTCTGCTGACCGACTTCTGGATGAGAGAGAGGGGAGGTACTCCTGACTGACTTCCGGACTTGAAACCAGGCAGGTGCTCAGCATGGCGATGTGAGCGCAAGGAAGCATCTTTACATTTGAAGGTGCTCATGGAGTGATGGCAACCGGGAAGTGCCAACTACCTCTTCTCAGGTGTAACAACAGTGGTTGTAGTATTTGCTCATTTCAAGCTACAGGCTGACTTCACTGATAGCAGATTCAGACGAATGGTGCCCAGCCAGCTCCAGGGAGCTGGTGTGAGCAGGACTGTGTCAGGATGGCCAGCAGGTGTGAGCAGGTCCCCTGCCAGGATGGTCAGCAGGCAGCATGTCGCAAGGGCCCGGCGAGGACAGTGCAGGTGAGCAGCGTTCCGGGGATTATTGCTGGGGTCCTGTCTTCCAAATGGGATGGATGTTGGAACTGCTCACAGACACACTCCAAGGGGAACAGGTATAGGGAAAAGGCCTGTGAGGCCACCAGGTACAGGGGATTTGGAAAAAGTTGTAGGGACTAGCAGTCCCAGAGGGTCTCAGGGCCTGAGTGGACGGTCTGTCAGCCCAGGTCATGTGTCAGTGCTTTCAGGAGGTCAGGACTTACTGGGGACCCCCTGGTCCTGTGTTTAGAGGACGGGTCAAGGGCACAGTGGGAGACGCCAGCTGCAGATCAGAGGAGGGGGCTGGGCTGGAGATAAATGTGTGAGAATCACACATTCCTATGCGGCTGAGGCCAGGGCCTGGGTGAGGTTCCAGGGCGACAGTGAGGACGTCACCTGTGAGGGAGTGAGGCCCACCATCTCTCTGTCTCTCCCTCCACTCTTCTCTCTGTCTCTGTCTCCCCCCGTCTCTCCACGTCTCTGTCTTCTGTCTCTCTGTCTCTCTCTTTTGTCTCCCTCTGTCTCTCCTCTCTCTCCCCTCCTCTGGCTCTGATGAATGCCACGGCTGCCAGCTGGGTAGAAGAGACGATGCCTTACCAGGAGGCCGAGGAGCAGCGGGCAGGACACTGGAGACTGTAGCCAGGGGAGGAGTGTTTCTGGAAGGAAGTCGGCGCTGGGAGGTCCAGCAAGGGTCTGGAGGATGGCGGTCGGGTGTGGGCGGGTGGAGGCCTCTGGAGACCCTGGCGAGGGTCGTGGGCCAGCCGAGGGGCAGGAGCGGCGTGGAGTGGACGCAGCAGTGGATGCGCCTGAGAAGCTGGTCTGGCGCCGTCAGATGCCTCCAGAGGCTGTAGCTGGGGGAGCACTCGAGAGAAGTGGGAGGACTTTTCAAAGGGAAGTACTGAAGCTGCCTACAGGTTGATGCAGCCAAGAGGGGAGTTTAAATGCGAGAGAGCGAGAGAGAGAGAGAGAGAGAGAGAGAGAGAGAGAGAAGGGAAACAACAGAGTAACGACCTCTGAATGTCACTCTCCCACTAAGAAAAGATGACAGAAATGGTCAGAAGAAGCTTTTCCACAACTCTAGAAATTAATCAAAGTCTTCCAGGAACACAAGTTTCTCTGTGTTCTGGTTTTTCGTTGTTGCTTCGAGGAAAAGCAGTTGAATGTTGTTAAGAACGGTGAGAATTCTGGCTTTCCCCGTGTCGCCCCTGCTCTGCAACTCTGGGTGACCTTGAG
This sequence comes from Acinonyx jubatus, assembly GCF_027475565.1. Lineage (NCBI taxonomy): Eukaryota > Metazoa > Chordata > Mammalia > Carnivora > Felidae > Acinonyx > Acinonyx jubatus. The sequence continues at coordinate 3,236,319 of NC_069388.1, read as the reverse complement.
CACCAGCAGTGCCGCCCAAGGGGTGAACAGAGCCGGGGCTCGCCGAAACCTCCTCCTCAGAGCACTGCCCTCACCACACGTGTCCAGCGGTTGCTTGGACGCCTCTGTCTGCGAGGCTGTCTGTTTGCCTCGACGGGAGCTCACCCGGCGTGAAGTCAAGCAGGGGCAGGTGACGGACGGAGAGCCGGCCACTCAGTGACGGAGCACAAGAGCATTTCAGGTGGAGGGGACAGGTGCAGGCCCTGAGGCTGGAGTGAAGCTGGTTGGGAGCCCAGGAGGAAGATCGGGGGTGGGGCAGGCGGGGGAGTGCCAGAGAGGAGGGCTGGGGACCCTGGGTCTCACCCCACCAGCACTGCCGAGATCTGGCTGCGTTTTCAGTTGGGGAAACCGCTCTGAGGTGGGGTGTTACTTTGTCTTTGAGCCACGATCCCGCTGGCCTGTGAGCGACGTGGGAATAGAGGCTGCCTCTTACGTCCTCAGGACAGAATCCTGCCGTCCGTCACAGGTCCTGACGTAGGGGCATTTGGGGAAAGAAAGAAGGAAGGAAGGAAAGCTGGCGGGGTGGCCGGAGCTCACGCTGTTGCGCCTCTGCCCTTAGCATGCTGGAGGGGGTGCTCTGATTTCGGATTTGAGGCCTTTCCTGACTGTTTGGTTTAGCTTCTGTGCCTGTTGGGCCTGACATGCTTCTAAATTCAATACCCTCTTCCTCTCGTATTTTATGCCAAATTTCCTTACCTTGGAAATTCTAGATCCTTTCTTCTGGGGGAAAAAAAAACTGCATGTTTTTGATGCCATAAAATATAATTTACTGGGAGTTACAGACAGCTTTTCCATTTGATCATTATTTATTGGTTCAATTTTACATTTCTTCTATCAGTTTTATACCACAGCGTTGCTCTCGGTTGTTAATTAGAGCCAGTCTGTATTCCAGGCATTCCTGGAGTCAGAACACAGCGGTTTGTTGTTTGCAAAGGTGAATGGGAATTGCCAGCCCGCGCCTGCCCCCAGTATGCCCCAGTATGCACAGTATACTCTGCGTTTGCACATTCTCAGAAGGCCCCACAGGTCCCCATATCTGGCCGGGGAAGCCGTCGGTGGCAGTGATGGTCCTCACCTGGTGATGATCTCTTTACTGCGTCTGTTAAATAATGTAGTCACTTTTATTAATTCTCAGTCCATCTATGCAGGAGAAAATATCATCTGAACAGCCATATGGTTGACTTTAAAAAAAATTTTAATGTTTATTTATTTTTAGAGAGAGACAGAGACAGAGCATAAGTTGGGGGTGGCGCTAAGAAGGAAACACAGAATAGAAGCAGGCCCCAGGCTCTGAGCTGTCAGCACAGAGCCTGACACGGGGCTCAAACCCACAAACCGTGAGATCATGACCTGAGCCGAAGTCAGACGCTTAATCAAGCGAGCCACCCAGGCGCCCCCATGCAGTTGACTTTTTAATGATTGCAAAATTCCTTTTTTTTTCTTTTATGAAATTTATTGTCAAATTGGTTTCCGTACAATACCCAGTGCTCATCCCAACAGGTGTCCTCCTCAATGCCCATCACCCACCTTCCCCTCCCCCCAACCCCCATCAACCCTCAGTTTATTCTAAGTTTTTAAGAGTCTCTTATGGTTTGGCTCTCTCCCTCTTTTTTTTTTTTTTTTTCCCCTTCCCCTCCCCCATGGTCTTCTGTTAAGTTTCTCAGGATCCACATATGAGTGAAAACATATGATATCTGTCTTTCTCTGCCTGACTTATTTCACTTAGCATAATACCCTCCAGTTCCATCCACGTTGCTACAAATGGCCAGATTTCTCATTGCCAAGTAGTATTCCATTGTTATATAAAACACAGTTTTTTTATCCATTCATCAGTCAATGGACATTTAGGCTCTTTCCATAATTTGGCTATTGTTGAAAGTGCTGCTATAAACATTGGGATACAAGGGCCCCTATGCATCAGCACTCCTGTGTAAATTCCTAGTAGTGCTATTGCTAGGTTGTAGGATAGTTCTATTTTTAATTTTTTGAGGAACCTCCACACTGGTTTCCAGAGCGGCTGCACCAGTTTGCATTCCCACCAGCAGTGCGAGAGGGTTCCCGTTTCTCCACATCCTCCACATCCAGTATCTAGAGTCTCCTGATTTGTTCATTTTGGCCACTCTGACTGGCATGAGGTGATATCTGGGTGTGGTTTTGATTTGTATTTCCCTGATGAGGAGCGATGTTGAGCATCTTTTCATGTGTCTGTTGGCCATCTGGATGTCTTCTTTAGGAAAGTGTCTATTCATGTCTTCTTCCCATTTCTTCACTGGATTATTTGTTTTTTGGGTGTGGAGTTTGGTGAGTTCTTTATAGATTTTGGATACTAGCCCTTTGTCCGCTATGTCATTTGCAAATATCTTTTCCCATTCCGTCAGTTGCCTTTTAGTTTTGTTGATTGTTTCCTTTGCAGTGCAGAAGCTTTTTATCTTGATGAGGTCCCAATAGTTCATTTTTGCTTTTAATTCCCTTGCCTATGGGGCCGGGTCGAGTAAGAAATTGCTGCAGCTGAGGTCAGAGAGGTTTTTTTCCTGCTTTCTCCTCTAGGGTTTTGATGGTTTCCTGTCTCACATTCAGGTCCTTTATCCATTTTGAGTTTATTTTTGTGAATGGTGTAAGAAAGTGGTCTAGTTTCATTCTTCTGCATGTTGCTGTCCAGTTCTCCCAGCACCATTTGTTAAAGAGACCGTCTTTTTTCCTTTGGATATTCTTTCCTGCTTTGTCAAAGATTAGTTGGCCGTACTTTTGTGGGTCCAATTCTGGAGTCTCTATTCTATTCCATTGGTCTATGTGTCTGTTTTTGTGCCAATACTACGCTGTCTTGACGATTACAACTTTGTAGTAGAGGCCAAAGTCTGGGATTGTGATGCCTCCTGCTTTGGTCTTCTTCTTCAATATTACTTTGGCTATTCGGAGTCTTTCGTGGTTCCATACAAATTTTAGGATTGATTGTTCTAGCTTCGAGAAGAATGCTGGTGCAATTTTGATTGGGATTGCATTGAATGTGTAGATTGATTTGGGTAATATTGACATTTTAACAATACTTATTCTTCCAATCCATGAGCATGGAATGTTTTTCCATTTCTTTTTATTTTTTTCAATTTCCTTCATAAGCTTTCTATAGTTTTTAGCGTACAGATCTTTTACATCTTTGGTTAGGTTTATTCCTAAGTATTTTATGATTCTTGGTGATGATTGCAAAATTCCTGATGTCACATGAAAGATTCTGGATGCGTGCACATTATGCCTGATTTTCTGCTAACTACCAAACCTAGCTCAAATCCCCTCCTGGGGGACCTTTACTATGTGGCTGTGTATTTAAGAAAAGGGGACAGTTCACAGAGCAGGCACAAAGCTGCAATGCATGCTTAATGGCTTGTTCTAAGGAGTAAATTAAGCCTGGAACTGTCACTGTATTAAACTTAGCAGAGCAGGTCCTGAGCATTAAGGAGAGACATTTCTGAGAGAGAGGGTTCATTCTTTCACATTGACTCAATAGTAAAATAAAGTGAACTCTGACAATGTGATTTAGCAAAGACTCTAAAACATAGCATGTTGGAATGGCTGTGTATCAAAAGTTATTTTTCTGTTCTATTACCTTTAATGAATAGCTTAGATCACTAAGTATATTCACAGAGCTATGGCCCAGTGCGTTTTTGATAAGGAGAAAAAACGTACCCTGGGTTTTGGTGTAATTTTATATATGATGGCATTGCGTGCTCAGTGTCATGTGTGTGCAGAAGTGCCTGTCCCCGCGCACAGTGCCCGTGTTTGTTTACACACATGGGCACGTGAAGATTTTACCTGTGGGGCTTCGACTGAATCAGGATAGGTTTGATAATAAAGAGCTTTATTGTATTTTTCATCTTAAATAAATAGAGGTGCACAAAACCCTTTATTGGAAATTCACTGAAGGGAGATACGTCATCAAATTTGTCCCCACAAGGCCAGCTGTGAGGTGGGGTGGTGAATCTATCTCAGATGAGTCACTGCTCTTTGAAAAAACCTCAGATTATTTAGCCCATGGCCTTGAAAGGACTAAATGTCTCCCAATGCATGGTTTCAAGCAGAGTTCAAACCACCCATTCCTTATTTTCAGAGTTCAGGTGGGAAGTTTCCACTCACCTTCTGGGCTGAGTCTCTTCTCCCCTTCCAGCAGCGTCTTCAGCTGCTGGGAGGGGAAGACAGTCCATCTGCCCCCGGGGCTGGGTCGGCCAGTGACTCCCCCGCTGTAGGACCCCATCCTGTACTAGGGACCCCTCACCTGTGTGGAGAATCCTGGATAGGAATACTCTCCGTGGGGGTTGTGGTAAAGCACCCCCCTCCCCCCGCAGGCTTCTGCCTGGTGTGGGTCAGCGTGCCTCAGCTGGGACCACAGCTTTGCCGACCCCACGGTCACCGGAGGCACCCCAGCCGCCACCCCTCTGGCCTTTCTTCAAGCTGCCCACCCCTCAGGGCTTTTGCTCTGGCTGTACCTTTTAGCTGGAACACCCCAAGCCTGGTTGCCTTGTCCACATTCCTCTAAGACTTTTCTGTCTTCTGAATCTATGACCATTCATTCATTTGACACATTCATTCATTCATTCATTCATTCATTCATTTATATACTTATAACGTTTATTTATTTTTGAGAGAGAGAGAGAGAGAGAGCACTAGCAGGGAGGGGCGGAGAGAGAGGGAGACACAGAATCGGAAGCAGGCTCCAGGCTCTGAGCTGTCAGCACACAGCCCGACACGGGGCTCGAACTCACAAACCATGAGATTATGACCTAACCTGAAGTCAGACAACTGATTGAGCCACCCAGGTGCCCTGACACATTTTTTTAAAGTTTATTTATTTTGAGAGAGAGGGAGAGGGAGAGAGCGAGAGCGAGCAAGGAGAGTGCGCATGAGTGGGGATGAGGCAGAGAGGGGGAACCCCAAGCAGGCTCCACGCTGTCAGTGCAGAGCCCCACACAGAGCTCGAACTCATGAACCGTGAGATCACAACCTGAGCCAATATCAAGAGCTGGACTCCCAACCGACTGAGCCACCCAGGCACCCCACATCCAACCCATTTTTGATGACTTCCTCTGGATGGGAGGCACCAGGTATAGGTGTGGCTCTCAACGTGCCATATGGGGGGGCTCATGTTCTAAGCAGGGGAGACAGTGTACGTTTCATGGATGAGGACATGCATCACACACGATCTGTCCTGTGCTTGGCACAAGCCAGGCGTCACATGGGTTCAGGGGCCCTCATTCGTGCTGTCACAGGCATTTGTCATGGTGTGCACCACGCTGCATGAGAAAAGACCTTTTCCACTCCACTGTAAGTTCTGCAGGGCAGAGCCATGCTGTTTTGATCTTTTTATACATAGCGTGGTGCCTGCTTGGCGGCTTCTAGAAAATATATTCAGTAATCCATCCCACAAATATTTACTGAGCTCCTGCTGTGCGGCTTGCCTCGTTCTAGGTACCAGAGATGGAGATAGGTGAGGCCGCCACCCCCTGGGGAACCAGGAGAGGAAAGGAGGCTCAGTCAACCAGTGCACCTTGGACCCACCACCCCCAGAGTCTCTGATCAGGCAGGCGTGCCACGGGGCTTGAGAATGTGCATTTGTAGCAATCCCTGGAGCTGCTGCTGCCGGTGCATAGGACACTCTGAGAAGGGGACGTGGAAATTGAGGCCTGGAGGAGAGGAAGGGGGCAGAGTGGTTCAGGGAGGGGCATCGAGGGCAAAGACCCTGAGGCAGGGACAACCCGATCATAACACCAGGGGCCCTAAGCCTGGCGTCCAGTGAGAGGGGAGGAGGGACGTGACACACAGGGGATTTGGTGTCAGGTAGGTCCCCCGACCTGGGGCCACTGAGCTCAGCAAGGAGCTGAGATTTTCGGAACAGCAGTGAGAAAGTGCTGTGGCCTGGTAAGCAGGGAGTGGCATCAGCTGATGTACATGACGGCAAACACAGTGGCTTCAAGCAACACTGTTCTTCCCAGCTCCGGGACTCACCTGTGGGCTCACGGGGCTGAAGTCACGATGCCCGCACGTCTCATTCCTCTTGGAGGCTCCCGGGGAGATTTGCACCTCCTGGCCTCTTCCAGCCGCTAGCGGCCCTCGTGGGCTGGAGTCCGCCTCCTCGGTAGTTAAGGCCCATGACGGTGCACCCGCCAGTCTTTCTCTGCTCCCTTTTCCACCTTCAGGGCTGACCCACTTGGGTGACCCAGGGTACTCTCCACATCCTGCGGTCCACTGACAAGCCATCTTTGTGGGGAGCACTGTTCTGCCCGCACATCTGGTTTACCTTTAAAGTGAACACTGTGGATACAGTTCAGAGGTGGCGGCACAAGGGTCCCGAACTGGTCCAGGCATGGGATGGGCGGGCAGGGGTGCCATGAACTGAAGGACGAGGAAGATGAGGGTCAGAGTCAAGGCTGTTCAACCTAGCTCACTTACCAGTATACACACCGGGCTTTAGAAGCACATAAACTTTATTTTTTGAACCAGAAGATGAATCTTGGGCTCTAGTGTCTGAAGGAAATCCATCACTCTGTGGGCTGGCACTGACTGACCTGTGGGACAAAAGGAATCTGCATCAATTCTGGAATGTTTCATAGAGAGAGAAAAGATGTTTGAAGACTGTGCTTGAAAGGAAGTGTGGACTTCTGGGATGGGCACAGGTTGACCTGAGTTTGAATCCAAGTTGGGCACTTACTAGTTGAGATATTCCAAGAACTTGGCTGACTTCCCCGACTTCTTCATCTGGAAATATGCCCTGAGAAATCCACCTGTGGGGTTGTCTAAGACTGGGCGTGCTGTAGGTAAATGCCTCACAGCTCCTGAGAGTTCATTCTTACACTCTTCTGGTCTCTGTTGAGTTCTAATGAGTTGGAAATCATTTGTTCTGACACTAGTACTCTGAGGCAACGACTTTTTCAGGGTGCTATACAATTACTGATCCAATTGATATGCCCTATGAAGGCTCCTCAAAGCAGCCAATAACTAAAAAATTAAGCTTTGTAAAAAAGTTCAGCATCCTTAAAAATATTTGTATTATTCACTCTTCTTGATAGGCCAGCAGGTGTTAAGAAAAGTTTTACTTTAAAAACAATTTTTTAACTTTTTTTTTTTTAATTTTTTGAGAGAGAGAGAGAGACTGTGAGTGGGGAAGGGGCAGAGAAAGAGGGAGACACAGAATCTGAAGCAGGCTCTAGGCTCTGAGCTGTCAGCACAGAGCCCAACTTGGGGCTGGAACTCATGGACCATGAGATCATGACCTGAGCCAAAGTCGGACATTCAGCCGACTGAGCCACCCAGGTGCCCCAAGTTTTTCTTTTTTTTTTTTAATGTTTATTTTGAGAGAGAGAGAGAGCAAGAGAGGTACAGAGAGAGAGGAAGAGAAAATCCCAAGCAGGTTCTGCACTGTCAGCACAGAGCCCTACGTGGGGCTTGAACTCATGAACCCTGAGATCATGAACTGAGCCAAAATCAAGAGTCAGATGCTTAACTGACTGAGCCATCCAGGTGCCCCCCCGAAAAGTTTTTCTAATGAAGAATTTGGGAATCTCTGTGAAAGTCCAGCAGCCCTCTTTGAGAGGTAGGAAACGTTACGTACAAAAACAATACATTATCTGATGTTTTCCAAACTGCCTTACTCCTCTCCTCCCGTGTTCTCATCTCTGTGTACACTCCCATCTGGCGATGCGCACAAGTACTTGTCAAAAGTCAAAGCCATATTAATATGTTTGTTTTCTCAGACGGTTGGCAGTGAGTGAACAATTAGCAGGTCTGATTATGGTTTTAAATTCAGTCCCGCTTCCTAGTTGCCAAGCATGACAGGCTTCATGACCCGCAGATACTGTGAGTTTATTTTTCATTTGTATTCATGACACTCGTGATCTGAAATGGCCATTTTCATGTGTCCCCACTCCTCTTTGCAACAAATTAGTGGAGTCAATTGCTTCTGGCCCAAGGTCTCGTTTGTTGTGCCAAATGTGACCCGGATGCCAAGTTCCGTCTCAGCATTGGCCTTTATAGCACATTAGACATAAAGAGACCCTGACAGCCCTGATCTCCGGCCTGGGAAGGGGCCAGCAGTGCAGCACCACGGACAGCTGCCTGAACACGCCTCCTGACACTTTATGTCTGGGGATGCAGTGACCACAGGCTGTCCCTCCCACACAATGGGAGGTGATGAGAGGGGACAGCTCCACAGGCTCTACTCCAGCACTGGGGTATTGACGAGATGATTCTTGGTTTTGGCAGGGTTTGGGGCCAAGGAATTTCAAATACCTTTACTTTCATTGTGATTATTGATGCAGAATCTTAAGGTTGCTGAGTGTAGCATTTAAAAAAATTTTTTTTAATGTTTATTTATTTTTGAGAGAGAGAGACAGAGTGCAAGTGGGGGAGGGGCAGAGAGAGAGGGAGACACAGAATCTGAAGCAGGCTCCAGGCTCCAAGCTGTCAGCACAGAGCCAGACGTGGGGCTCCAACTCACAAACCGTGAGATCGTGACCTGAGCCGAAGTTGGACACTTAACTGACTGAGCTCCCCAGGTGCCCTAGTGTGGCATTTTTTAACCACTATTTAATAATATTATAAAGGTAATATATACAATATATGACTTTTACAAAGTCAAATGTAGAGAAGAAGGTAGAAGATAGATGCTACACACAGGTGTGGTTTCTACCGTTCTAAGTAGGATCTCAAAGACGGGGTGGATGTAGAAGTGTAAGTTGGGGTTCTCTCCACCCCTTCCACTGTGTGCTCGTTTTCTACACTTGACCTTCCACTGTGTACTCATTTTCTACACTTGATCTTAGCCAAAAGGCTGAGAAGCAATGTATTCTTATTTTCTAGAAGTAGTATTTTTAGCTTTTAGCTATTTTATTTCTCATGTACCTTTATAGAAATATGTATGCATTTACCACAATGTCATTTATATAATACATCTCTATGGTACTTATAAGGCATCTGCATATGTATACATATGCACATTTGAGAAGCCTGATTCAGATGAACGTTTCCCATTCTAAATGCACCTTTTTCCTTATCCGATCTTGAATATTTCATATGTACAGAAGAGTACATACACTGGGTGCATTCCTTAAAGAATGACAATGAGTGGATTCTCTACCCTACTCAGGTAACACAAGGAAGCCCACGAACACCCATCAACTGTACCGCTTCTCCTGTTACCCCAAATGCTATAATTATTTCTTTGCTTTTCTCATAATTCATCACATATGCATACATCCCCCCCAAAAGTCAATATTTTCTTTTACACACATGGAATCCTCTGTTGTTCTCCAGTTTTCTTTTTTGGGGGTAGAATATTTTTGTGAAATCAATCTAGATTGATGGATAAAGGCGGATACTTGGATTGGAGATAATATGGGCCAATCGGGGGCGATGGAGGATGCTGACCGGGACGCTGAGAACAAACACGCCCCTGAGGTTCCCGTGGCTGATGCTTCAACGCATCTGGTTGGACCAGAACCCCGTGCTGTCCCCACACAGCACCACCCCTCTGGCCTGGGCCGCCAACATCACTCCTGCCTGGGTTATGGCAGCCAGCCATCCTCACTGCGCCCCCGTACCCAAGTTCATGTCCCATCAGCCTGCAGAGCAGCAAGGGCCACATTGTGTCTCAGCCCAGAGCCCGTCCGTGGACTCTCATGTCACCCCAAGCAGAAGTCAGGGTCCCTACAATCCTCTCCACGTCCTGACCATGAGCCTCCGGGACCTCTGCACCATACCCCTCCCTGCCCAGCAGCCTCCAGCTGCCCCCGACACTCCTCTCCAGCCAGCTTCCTGCCAGCTCCCTAGTCTCTTCTAAAATGTAAAATGGGGCACCTGGGTGGCTCAGTGGGTTAAGTGTCCAACTTTAACTCAGGTCATTCATGATCTCACGGCTGGTGGGTTCGAGCCCCGCGTCGGGCCCTGGGCTGACAGCTCAGAGCCTGGAGCCTGCTTTGGATTCTGTGTCTCCCTCTCTCTCTGCCCCTCCCCTGCTCCCGCTCTCTCTCTCTCTCTCAAAAATAAATAAACATTAAATTAATAAAAATAAAAATAAAGCGTAACCTTCTGCCGAGGGCTCCTTGAGCCATCCTCTAAAGAACTACATCCTCCTGCCCTCTCTCCCAGCTCCCTGCCCCGTGGCCACGGTATGTTTTCAGTACTACTTGTTATCCGCTAACATATCGTGTAATCTAGTCATTTGCGCTGTTAATTGTCTTTCATAGCAGAACAGAATCCCCTGCTAGAATATTAGTGAGGAGTTGTGTTTGTTTTATTCTCTGCTACATGTCTAGCGTGCAGAAGAACGTGGGGCACGTGGTAGGTACTAAATCAGTCTGTGTTGTATAATTGAAAGGAGGAATAAAAACAGGACAGCCACGTGTGCCCCGGATGTTTGTCTGACTGCGTCCGTGATGCGGGCTGTGGGTAGAGCGTAGGACAGAGATGGACACATAGCTGGTGCCGGGAGCCTGAGCGAGCTCACCTGGGAATGAGCAGTGGTGCAAGAAGAGGACGGAACAGTGACTGTCAGGGTGGGAGGTGTCCCAGGTGAGCGTGAGCCCTGGGGGGCGGAGGAAAGAACATGCAGGGTGCCCCCCTGGTGACAGTCTGACTGTGAGATTTGGTGATGGGATCCCTCGGGTCTTGCTGGAGGAGGTGATGGGAGTAGGGGGTGTGAACGCCCTTCTGTGGGAAGGTTTCAGGGAAAATGGGAGGAACAGAGGTGATGACATTGAGTATGGTCACAGCCTCGGAGACCTTTTCCATAAAGGGGAGAAGAGAGTGAGGTACCTGCTGTGGGAGAAGGGAGCTTACGTGGTTTGTTCAAGGTGGGAGGCATTTTGGCACATCTGTGGCCAGGAGGAATTCTGTAGAGAGGAGAAAGTTGGTAACGAAGGACAGGATGACCGTGGTTGAGAGGTGGCCTTGAAGCTGTGAGAGGCCCAGGGCTCTGGTGTCCACACAGGGTCCCCAGCCTCCGCAGGGCACACGGGTGTGTGTTTGCAGGAGTGAGCAGGCGGAGGAGACATGGGGACACGGGTGCCAGGCAAGCGATGGCTGGGAGGACCTGTGTCTCTTTCTGGTTGCTTCTGTCTCCCTTGGTGATCTGGGAGGGAAGGCCGTCATGGGGAGAGGGGAGGCCAGCAGCCCCCCGGCCCTTGCAAGATGGGCGGCCTTGAGTCCCAGAGCGACCTGGACACATGCCTGTGCTGGCCTACTGCCATGGTCAGCTGGGTGGGTGCAGGCACACGTAGGCAGAGCATTTGGGTTAGTCAGGGCAGGGGTCTTCTGGGGGCATAGGCCGCATGGGCAGAGGCCAAGGGGGTTGACTGCTCGGAGGGATCAAGCTGCATGAGGAAGGAAGGCGAGGGACAGCACACAGGCCCCCGGATCTGCGTCTCAGAGACTCTCAGAAATGGCTGGGGTTTGGCTGTAAAATGACCAGAGCGGGTGAGTCGCTCTGATACGTGTCTAGGTACATGTGGTGTTTGGAGAGTGCTGTGCTCCACGTGATCGTATGGAGGTGGTGTGGCTTCACCAGCCACACGGTCAGGAGAGAGCCGTGGGGATGGGTGGCTGAAGCATGGAGGGTGAGGTTACTGGAAGAGAGAAGCCAGGAGCTGCACCCAGTGTCCGCATAAATGCTGGGATTTGAGCATGTTGAGGGCAGAGGTGGGCTGGCTGCTGGGACAGGCATCCATTTTCTGAGGTTACTTTTATGGGGAATTAGGATGTTGGCTGAAGGAGTTGGGGAGTGCTTGTGTGTCCTTGTGTCGGAGGTGAACGGAGAGGATAATGAGAGTCACAGAGCGACAGTGACAATGACGATGGTGCTACTCACTGTCCTTAGTCACTTAAATGCATTGGTTTGGTACGTTTTTCGTGACAACCTGAGGAGGAGGGCACTGTGTTACCCACACGTTGCAGACAGTGAAACTCTGGCACAGAGGGTTTACATCACCAGCTTGAGATTGAACAGCTCATCAGAAATGGAACTAAGTCCCCACCCCAGAGATCAGATTTCAGAGCCTGTGTTCTCATGACTTGGCGTCCATGCTGGACCCCACCTGCCCGCCGTGGCTGTGCACCCCTCTGAGGGAGGACGATGACCAGGGAGCACCGAGCAGGTCGCCCGGCCACAGGGCATCTCTGGTGGGCTCAGGGCTCAGGGCCACCGTCTGCAGAGCCGGCTGCATCCAGCAGAGCGGGACACAAGTGCCTGAGCCCAGTGTGCGCTCAGCCACTACTTTGTTTCCCCTCCAACGTTCCACCGTACAAACTTCACACGTACAGAAGAGCTGACGGAATTTTACAGTGAATGCCTGCACGAGATTCCTCCATGTAGCTTTTACTATTCTTGTTTCATCACAGCTTCGTCCGTCTCTCTATCCCCTCCGAGCATCAAACCATCATATGCTTTTTATGTATTTCAGAGTCACTTGTGGAAGTCAGTGCACATTTCCCTGGATTCTTCAACATACGTGTCATAAACTAGAGTTTAGTATTGATTTAGATTTTTTTCTTTTGAGGTAAAATTTGCATAAAACTAAACGCACACATTTTAAGTGAATCATCCCATTTCGCTCTGACAAATGCACGTGTGTAAGTAACCCAGACTCCTGGCGAGATGCTGAACATCCCCCTCACCACGGAAAGTTCCCTTCTGCCCATCTCCCATCACCTCCCGCTCCCTGCCCACTCCCCGGAAGCAGCCGCTTCCTGGTTATTTTCCACCGTAGATTGTTTTTGCCTGTTCTAGAACTTTGGATAAATGGTACCATACTGCGTGCTGTTTTCTGTAGACTTGTTTCACTTGGCATAATGATTTTCAGGATTCAGTCAGGTTATGTACCTGCTCTGTTCAGTTAAGTTACTGAGCCCCAGTCATTGTGTAGATAGACACATGGAGTGTTTATCCATTCTCCCATTCACTGATGTCAAGATTATATTTAGTTTTTGGCTCCGGCGAATAAAGCTATGGGGTGTGTAAGTCTTTTGTGGACACCTGTTTTTATTTTTTCTTGGGAAAATGCTTGGGCCGCAGAATTGCCAGGTCACGCTGTACATATGTAGCTTCATTAGAAACACTGACCGACAGTTGGGGCACCTGGGGGCTCAGTCGGTGAGGCATCTGACTTGGGCTCAAGTCATGATCTCTCAGTTCTTAAGTGTGAGCCCCACGTCGGGCTCTCTGCTCTTTAGTGCATAGCCCACTTTGGGTCCTCTGTCTCCATATTTCTCTGTCCCTCCCCTGCTCATGTGCTCTCTCTCTCTCAAAATAAGTAAATAAAAAAAATATATGTATATATATATATGTATATATATATATGTAATATAGGTGGATGAAACACTGACCAACAACGTGTGAGAGCCCCAGTCCTTCGACACACCCATCAACATTTAATGTTGCCATTCTTTTCAGTGGTAGTCATTTCGAGAGGGTGTGGTGGTTTCTCATTGGAGTTTCAGGTGTACCATAGAGTGAGTGAGTCACATCTCTGTACATGACTCCGTGCTCATCATAAGTATACTCTCCATCCCCATCACCTGTGTCACCAGTCCCATTACCCGCGTCCTCTCTGGTGACCGTCAGTTTGTTGTCTAAAGTTAAGAGTCTGGTTTTTTGTTTGTCTCTTTTTTTCTTTGTTCGTTTGTTTCTTAAACTCCACATGAGTGAAATCATATGGTATTTGTCTTTCTCTGACTGAGTTCACTTAGCATTATACTTTCTAGCTCCATCCACGTTGTTGCAAATGGCAAGATTTCATTCTTTTTTATGGCTGAGTAAAGTTCCATTCTATGTATACGTATATATAGCATATACACATATATACATGTATACATATATGTACATAGACCACGTCTTCTGTATCCACTCATCTATTGATGGACACTTGGGCCGCTTCCATATCTTGGCTATTGTAAATTCTGCAATAGACATGTATCTTTTTGATTTTCTTTGGGTAAATATCCAGCAGTAGAAATTACTAGATCATATGGTAGTTCTATTTTATTTTTATTTTTTTTAATGTTTATTTATTCTTGAGAGAGACAGAGAAAGAGAGAGAGAGACAGAGTGTGAGCAGGGGAGGGGCAGAGACAGAGGGAGACACAGAATCCGAAGCAGCCTTCAGGCTCTGTGCTGTCCTCACAGAGCCCGATGTGGGGCTCGAACTCACAAACCTGAGCCAGTCAGACACTCAACCGACTGAGCCACCCAGGTACCCCACGGTAGTTCTATTTTTAATTGTTCAAGGAACCTCCATGCTGTTCGCCACAGTGGCTGCACCAGTTTGCATTCCCACCAATAGTGCACGAAGCTCTCTTTTCTCCACATCTTCACCAGCACCTTATTCTTGTGTTTTTCATTATAGTAAGTCTTGAAGTCAGGTGACTTTCAATTTTGTTCTTATTTTTTGAGATTGCTTTGGTGATTCTAAATTATTCACATCTGCACAGACATTTTTAAATAAGCTGGTCAGTTTCTCAGAAAATTCTTCTAAGATATGCTTGAAATCTTGTTGAATTTATAGATCAGTTTAGAAAGAATTGATATCTTAACATTATCAAGTCTTCCAAGTACATGTGCATGCTATATGTTTTCGTTTATTTAGGACTTATTTAATTTCTGTCAGCTATATTTGAAAGCTATCAGTGTATATGTCATGTGAATTTCATCAAATTTATTTCTAACCATGTTTCTATTGTAAATGGAATATTGTGAGTTTGTTATTTAAAGTTTTAAACTTAATATTCTACTTGTTTGCTAAGTACAATTGATTTTTTTTTTTTTTTGTAGTGAGCTTGTATCCTGTGATTCTGCTAAATTGTCTTATTAGGTCTAACGGGTTTTTTTTATAGATTCCTTAGGATTGTCTCTGAAGCAGTCTTTGTCCCACTCACTGGCCCAACACTGTCGTCTCATGTAGAGCAGAGGTGGCGGAAGTGGGTATGTCTGCCTTGCTCCTGATCTCAGGTGCGCTAGCGTTTCATAGCTCACAGGTATGACGTTAGCAGTAGGGTTTCTGAGATGCTCTTCAGTAGATCAAGAAGGCTCCTTTCTGTTTCTGACAAGTTGCTGACAGTTCTGAATCATAAATAAGCATTGAATTTTGTCAAATGTTTTCTTCTTTATCGTACTGATAGGGTAAATTATGTTGACTTTGGAATGTGAAGATGTATTTGTGATCCAGGGATAAACCACATTTAGTTGTGACATGCCTCCCAGTTTGTGTATTTCTGCATTCAGGGTGTTCATGTTGGCCAAGGAGTGTTACGTTCGCGAGGGATATCGGTCTGTAATTTTCCCTTTTTATATCATCTTTGTCAATTTTTGATGTCAGGGCTGTGCTATCCTCATAACATTATTTGGAAATTATTATCCTCACATTATTATTTTCTATAAAAATTATGTACAAATTGTGCTATTTCTCCCTTAACCTTTTTTTAATGTTTATTTTTTTTTTTTGAGAGAGACAGACACACACATACACAGAGTGCGATCAGGGGAGGGGCAGAGAGAGAGGGAGACACAGAATCCAAAGCAGGCTCCAGGCTCCGAACTGTCAGCACAGAGCCCGACACGGGGCTCGAACTCACGAACCGTGAGATCATGACCTGAGCTGAAGTCAGACACTTAACTGACTGAGCCACCCGGGCACCCCTCTTCTTTAAATATTTGATAAAATTCACCAGTGAAATCATGTGGTCTTGAGGTTTTCTTTTTACACATGGTTTTGCTAACAAATTCAGTTCCTTGTAAAAGACAGAGATCTATCCAGAGTTTCTGCTGCATCTTGTCTCAGTTGTGCTAAATTTGCATTTTCAGGGACTTTGTCCAATTCGTCTAAGCTTTCAGATTTCATTCATGCGATGTTACTTCCAGTATTCCGTATTTCCCGTGTACACTTGTAGAATACAAGTGAGGATGGCACTCCCTTTATCTCTGGTATTGGGAGTGTGTGTCTCTCTCTTTCTCTGTGGACCAGTTCAGGTAAGACCAGTTTTGTTCACCTTTTCAAAGAACCAAGTTTGGGCACTATGAAATGTCTCTATTGCTCATCTGGTTCCTGCGTCCTGGATTTTTATCGTTATCCTTATAACTCCTGTATTTACTCAGCACTCTGTTTTCTGGGTATCCACAGGTGGAAAATTTAGGTCATCAATTTTAGACCTTTCTTCTTTTTTAATATAAACATTTAAGGCTATCCATTTCCCTCAAGTACCACCTTATCTGATAGGTTGTATGTTTGTTTCCATTTGATTTTGAAATACTTCCTAATTTTTCCCTTGACCCATGGATTAATTAGAGGTGTGTTGTTTAATTTCCAAATACAGAATTGTGTTTTCTAGGAATCTTGTTATTGATTTTTAATTTAATTCCGTTGGAGTCAGAGAACATACTCAGTATATCTCAGTACTTTTAAATTAACTGATACTTAATCTGTGGCCCAGTGTGGGGTCTGTCTCGTGGAGCTCACTGCATGCCCTTGTAAAGAACATACCTTCTGTGGTTGTTGAGTGTGGTGTTCTATAAGATCCATGAAGTCAAGGTGTTTGCTAATGCTGCTCGTATCTTCTAGTATTCATTTATGTATTTGGATGGTTTTGTAATTCCCAAACTGTGCACTGATGACCTCGGGTGTTGTAATGAACCCACAAGTGTACCCTGGCGTATTTAAACATGCTGACGTCTGTCGGACTCTGTGTGCGTTAGTGCTGGTGAGTCTTGGGGCAGATCTCCCAAATGTGGACGTAGACCATTATACAATATCAAAATCTCATGTTCATCAATATCACCACTGACTTATTCAGAAAAATCATTAAGTATTGGGAAGCTGTAAAGTTCATGGAGAAAAATGGAAGTTTTCCAAATTCTTCTTTTTTTCATTTTTAAATTTTTATTTATTTTTGAGAGAAAGAAACAGAATGTGAGTAGAGGAGGGGCAGAGAGAGAGGGAGACACAGAATCCGAAGCAGGCTCCAGGCTCTAAGCTGTCAGCACAGAGCCTGATGCAGGGCTTGAACTCATGAACCGCGAGATCATGACCTGAGCCGAAGATGGTCGCTTAACCAACTGAGCTACCCAGGCGCCCCGACGTGTTCCACATTCTAATTCTGATACCGGTTCCATAGACCTAGGTCTGAAACACCACAGTTTGTCTCTCAGTCATTTTTTTGTTTTTCAAGTAAGAATAGTGGTCTCCAAAAAGGCATCGGTTTAGTTAGCAACTCACACAATCACACAAATGTATTTTCTTAGACAGCTGCCATTGCTGCAGATGTGTTCCAGAAGTACTTTCTGTCACATGGGCAGCAAAAGGGTATGTAGTCAAGTTTTGAGATATCATAAAATTAATATACCCCCAAACTAATAATCTCTACTGCTTTTTCAAGAACATTTTCAAGAGACACCAGCTGTGTGTGCCATTGAACGGTGAGTGTGTGGCAGTGTGGAGTGATTGCTGGCAGTGCAATCAGGAGGGGCCCCTGCCGCATCAGATCACCTCGTGGTTAGAGTCCATGAGATGTGGGTCCAGTCTTGGCCTCACTCACCAATAGTGTGACCTTGGGCACATCTTTCTATGCCGGGACATAAATTTGCACCTTGCACAACATTTGTGAACATTAAGCATGCAAAGTATATCAAATATCCAGCAAAGAACCCGATTCATATTAAACAGTCAAGAACTGGTGGTTGTTCTTGCTGGTTTAATATTAGCAAAGGGAGGGGCACCTGGGTGACTCAGTTGGTTGAGCATCTGACTTTGGTTCAGGTCATGATCTCACTGCTTTGTGAATTTGAGCTCTGCGTCAGGCTCTGTGCTGACAGCTCAGAGCCTGGAGCCTGCTTTAGATTCTATATCTCCCTCTGTCTCTTTCTCTCTCTCTCTCTCTCTCTCAAAAATAAACATTAAAAAATAAAAAAAATATATATCAGCAAAGTGATCAAGAGCCTGGACATTAGACCCAGACCATCAGGGTTTGCACCAACTCCCCTTTATTTATTAAGTGTAACTAGAGAAGTTACCTAATTTACCTGAACCCCACTGTCCTCATTGGTAAAGTGAGAAACAGTCATACGTGTTGCATGAGATCGTTGTGAGGGTCGAAGAGGTTAACATTCTGAAATGTTTAGAACAGGGCCAGCCCATAGCCAGAGCTGTGCATGTGTTAGCAGTTGCTGTCACTAGTATTATTAAAACCATCATTGTGCCGTTCTTTGTCACCAACATCATCATCGTCATCTAGGGTGACCAGAAGTCCCCGCTGGGCCCAGACTCTTCTCTGGTTTTAGCACTGAAAGTCTGGGGTCCCAGGAAAGCTCTCTGTCCTGGGAAAACACTCCATTGGACCAGAGTGGAGCCCTGGGCCATGCGAGGCCATGCCCTCACCTTAGTGCCCACCTCCTGTCGTCACAAACCAGACAGAATCATCATGGAGTTCGTGTGGCCAGGCACCCATGGATGCACCCCCCCTCACACCCTCACACACCATGACAAGGGCTCTCCAGCCTTCCCCTGGAGATGTCCAAGATTTACTGGTCGTCTGGGAACCTAGAAGCAAACATTATTTTGCCGTAGGAACATTTTAGCGTGATAAACCCTGCAAGTGAGTCTTAGTTTCTGCTCTGTTCTGGAAGCACCATCATTCAGAGGAGGCCAACAGCTGTGAGTTTCACTCTTGCAAACCAATCATTTCTAAATAGAGCAATACCACAATCTTAATTTTCCACTCAATGGTGAAAGCAGTCACATTATTCAAAATTATTCATCAGCACTTAGTAATTCACATTCTAGAGCAATCTCAGTGTGCTTTAATGTATATATTATGGGCGAGATTTATGGTGGGAATTACAGTATGGCAAAGCATTCTTTAAAATGGTGCATAAATCACACAAGTTTAAAATACTAATTATGTAAAATATATTCTGAATTTTTAATTTCTACCTTTATTTAACAATATTCTCATTACCAGCGTTGGAAACAGGATAGGTGCACCTTCAGAAGCACTCAACTCTGAACCCATCTGTAAGGCAAACAACTTAGTGTTTTCACAATGCTGCCTGTGCCCCAATGCCCCCATTAAAAAAAAAAAGTGAATAATGATCATGTAAAAGTTACAATCATTGCAAGATAATGGGGCATGAAATTCCGTTCTGAGACAAAATCATCTCTAAAAAGTGCTTGAGAAGCCTTTGATGACCATGAAATAACTATTCAAGTTAAAAGATAAAATTTAGGAAATATTTCTACTAACGACGTAGCTCTGGAAAAAAAACCCATATTATCTTCACTTGATTTCTCTTGTGTACCCACAAAGAGAACCTCTGGGAGATCTAGAACCGCTTAATTTTCTGTAGCCATTTGTGACAGCCTGGTGGGCTTTTGGGAACCCCGGAGGGTGTTCATTGCCTCGTGGCTGGAGTCTGGCCAGAGGCCACGTTTACACACCTCCTGTCCCAGAGAACCACTCACACACACTGAAGACCAGGCTTTGTTTAAAGTAGCTCTTTCTTCCTCGTTGCCAAGTAGTAGTATTCCATTGTATATATAAACCACATCTTCTTTATCCACTCATCAGTTGATGGACATTTGGGCTCTTCCCATAATTTGGCTGTTGTTGAAAGTGCTGCTCTAAACTTTGGGGAATATGTGCCCCTGTGCATCAGCACTCCTGTATCCCTTGGGTAAATTCCTAGTACTGCTATTACTAGGTCGTAGGGTGGTTCTATTTCTAATTTTTTGAGGAACCTCCACACTGTTTTCCAGAGTGGGTGCACCAGTTTGCATTCCCACCAGCAGTGCAGGAGGGTGGCCGTTTCTTCACGTCCTCTCCAGCATCTAGAGTCTCCTGATTTGTTCATTTTGGCCACTCTGACTGGTGGGAGGTGGTATTGAAGTTTGAAGGGAGGGTGGGGGAGAGGGGAAATGGGTGATGAGCATTGAGGATGGTGCTTGTTGGGATAAGCACTGGGTGTTGTATATAAGCGATGAATCATGGGAATCTATCCCCCAAACCAAAAGCACGCTGTATACGCTGTATGTTAGCTAACTTGACGATATATTTAAAAAAAACAATAAAGTAGCTCAAGGTAGCCCCCTGCCACAGCTCTACCCCTGCTGTCCAGTCTCTTGGAAACATGGGGATTGATTGCACATTGGTGGGCAGGCCGTGTCAAAGTCATGCTTCTCCAAGCATCAGTGTCCAGAACACAATTCTGTTGGTGGAGGGGGAGTTGGGGGGAATGTAATAGGAATAATGAGACCCACCCCCATTACTCTTCACAGTGGGCTCTTCTAGAAAGGTGAGCTCTTCAGATGACAGACAGTGGACAGGGACACCACCCACACATAGAGTAAGCATTTAAATCGTTCTCCACAGAAAAGAGAAGTTTAATGCAAGGGTTTCACGAACCCTGAGGATGTGTCTGCCAAGTTAGATGGGGGGCATCTTAAGGCTGGCACTAAATCACATTCACCTTTGTACCTCCCACTGCACAGAGCCGAGGACTTAGCCCGGTGGGGCGTGTCAGTGAGCATCTGCTGGCTGAACGTGCAGATGAACTGTGCCCACACATACCAGGAAGAGTGGCTTGCTCCGGCTTCTCATCTGTAACAGGGCCCTCCTCACCAGGCCTGGCTCTAGAAGTTTCTTCTGTTTTGGAACTTTCACTGTGCAGTTGTCTTTAGTAGCATTCTGGACTCTGATGTCATGTGCTTAAAAATGAGCCAATGCCTGGGGCACCTGGGTGGCTTAGTCAGTTAAGCATCTGACTTCGGCTCACGGTTCATGGGTTGAAGCTCTGCATCCAGCTCTGATCTTCGTGCTGTTTGCACTCACAGTTGGCCGTTTCTGGCCCACTGCTTCTTTTGGATCAGGGTCTCATCCAGCCTTGGAAGGGACAGGTTCAGGAGCAGGGTCTGTGCACAGGGGCTTGCCCTGCAGCCGCTGGTCCCCGCGCCACCGCTGGGGGTGCTGACCCACTGTTTTCCTCTCGTGGAGTAGCTGATTCAGATTAGTCAGTTAGCAGCAGGCACCCTGTGCCTACTCCAGGAAGAGCTTCATGCACCCAGGCTTACATCGAAGAAGAGAGAAGAGAGGTAGGCGACAGAGGGCAAGGGCAGGGGGACACGACTTTCTTTCCCATTGCGGTTGTTTCTTCCAGGGAGGGGATGGCCCTTTCTTAACATCCATGGCCGTGCTCCGTCCTGAGAAACATTCACCACAACCCATTGTGTGAACGATCACATCCATCACCTCCCTCACATAGCATTGTCTTTATGGGGATGCTTACGGTCTTCTCTGTTAACAAGTGTCAGGTATAGGATATGGTATTGTTAACTGCAGTCGACCCCAGAACTTACTCCTCTGTGCCCTTTGTCCAGCCTCTCCCCAACGCCCTCACCCTGGTCCCTTGTATCCACCAGTCTACCTGTTTCTGTGATAATATGTATGCACAGCGGTGGGGATGCATAGGGAACCACCTGTGTCTGTTGAATGAATGGGCATCTCCAGATATATAATATTTCTCTGTATATGACATATGTAATATTCCATTATGCACAATGGAATCTCGCGGAGCCATAGCAGGGAAGGAAATCCTGCCGTGTGTGACCACATGGATGAACCTGGAGGCATTATGATCAGTGAAATAAGCCAGAAAAAGAAAGATGGATACTGCATGCTATCACTTACATGTGGATTCTTAAAAAGAAGGAAGAGGAGGAGGAGGAGGAGGAGAGGTCCTTGAGCATCAGGGACTCAAATCCCTGTAGCTTGGGAGCAGCCATCCCCACGTCTGACATCGTTTGTCGGCCTGGATGGCCTCCGAGGGTGAGTTGGGGAACACGACACTGTGAGCAAGTGTGGGGGGGGGACGGTCCGTGGGTAGCAGAAGCACCCTGAGGCTTGCAGAGTGAGAGGACACAGCTAGCGGCGCTGTCACTGTGACACACGCATTCCCTCCAGGGCAGGGAAACCCTGAGTTAGCACCAGAACGAACTGGAAAGAGCGCGGAGCCATGGCATGGCAGGTTTCTAAAATACCCGCGAGATGGCCTAATTTCCCACGTTCATTTTGTGGAATATTAACTTACCGGACAGACGAACAAAGTGTCCGTTGTTCCCGCCTAAGAGGCCCAGACCCTGGGAATCTGCCTGACGAGGGGATAACAGTCTGAGTCCCCGAGTGGGGGTGAGCCCACTTGCTCAATCTGGGGTGTAAACTCATTCCAGGTAAGTAAACACATGACCTCTCTCCAGGGTGGCCACATGCTCTCCTCGTGTTGAATCTGCCCCATTGTTCTCCTAGTCGCACCTGAGATGGGAGCAGGTTCTATGCGTCGGGCATACCCTGGTTCTGTGCAGCCTTCCTCTGGTGATTAAAAAAGAAGCTTCTTTTCTAAAGTGTGTGAAATGGGTAAAGAAGGGGTGTTGTGATTGAACCTGAATTTGGCTTAATTAAGACGAATCTCTGTGCAGCCCACAGCCCCTCGGACGCTCCAAACAGGATTCCCTTCAGATCTTAAGAGGCTGAAGCTCCTTGGGTAGGAGCGGAAGCCGAGTCTGGAAGCCAGCTGGCCCTTCATGCTGCTTCTTCATTAACTTTGATGAAATCTCTGGCACATCGTGAAATGGGTTGGGAGGGCTTCAGTGGAAGAGAGCCCCTGAGAAATCAGTGTCTGGTTTTCCCTCCCCGTTTGCCAGTTTGTTAATATTACAGTGGCCAAAATAGACCCAAAGTAAAGGCGTGTGTGTGTGTGTGTGTGTGTGTGTGTGTGTGTCCAGCAGGAGCATGTAGTGTGAAGTGCTCCCACCTCACCAGGAGTGCTCTCCACACGCATCTGGGGCATCACTGACAGCCCCCACTCCGGGTAGCCTGCTGAGGGAGAGGGGGTCTTCCTGGTCATCTGTGGCTCTCCCTCCATGTGGGGGGCTCTCCGGGAGGCCCTTTCACCAGTGGTCATGCAGGGGATGGTCTGGCTTCCCCAATGGAGCCATCACTCAAGACTCTGTTTCTTTTGTACACAGAGTCTCCTTATGACTTTAATTCCTAGCTTTGGGGTATTTCTTAAGAAGCTGGAAGGAACAAAGTAAATTCACCTTCTCTGTCATATCTAAACATAACGCCTGGGCATTCTTGTTTTTCCTCCACCATATTGTTGAATTGGGAGAATTTTTAAACCAACGTCAACCTGATCATCTTCTGCAAGATACCAAGAGTTTTCTGATTTTTCTTCGCAATAGTTTATCTACTTTTTTGTAAACACATACATTTACACACTATATACGCACAGCACCCCCCACACAAGCACATGACAACCTCTTCTAATATTTGTACTGTTTCCTATTTAGCAGTATATTCCCTTATTAGAATACTCTATGAAAATTATTCACACCAAAAACCCTGCAGCTTTTTAAAAGATGTATTTCATTTTTTTCCTTGTGTCGCACAGAATTAATCAAGGTTCTAATGATTGTTCTGCAGGTGTTATTTCAAAAACAACAAGTACCCCCCAAATCAGTAAGTTTACAGGGAGACTTCTGATTACAGGAGCTGATGACTATTATTTCTAAAATAGAAGATGTGAAGTGTGACAGAAATCAATGACACGGCCATTAGGTTGGAGCTAAATTTACCCAGGTTTTACATTTGTGAGGTTCTTACCCCCTTCTCTGTAAATACCACGTTGTGACTTGTGAGTGTGTACACTTGGATATTTATAACTTATCCTGATGATTTGGGGAAGAATTTGAAAGAATCAATGCCCAGAGATCTACTCAACAATATTACTGAGGAACTGATCAGTGCAAGGCTTGACCCTGGGCCACAAAGGATTTGACACAGGGCTCTTCCCAATGGATTTTCCATTTGAGAGAAGAGACAGACATTAAGCCCACAGGTACCTGCGTGCATACATAACCCCAGGATTGATAAGAAATACACATGGGCACCTAAATATGGGAGTCATATTATGGGAAGAGGCCCCAAGGAACAGACGGAGGGCACACCTTGAGTTATTTAGGGCGTGGAGTCTTCCCTAGGAATGTGGTTGCAGAGAGAGAAAACTAATCTGCGTTTTCAAAAACTCTCTTTACCCCAAATCCTGTTCCCTCATGTCAATTTCCAGGACGGTGTGGAGAGCTCAGGTTTCGGGGTTCTTAAAATGTGTGCTGTTGCACACCATTATAAGAAGGCAGGGCCTTCCTTTGCAGAACATTCTAGAAGTTTGTCTCTACTTTGCAAAACTCACATGTCCCCAGTGTCAAGGGCTGTCAGCGGGGTGTGACTCTGCCCCTGCCCCTGCCCCAGGGGATGTGTGACAATGTCTGGAGACACTTTCCATGGTCATAACTGGAGGGGAGGTGGTCCTGGCATCTAGTGGGTAAAGACCAGGGATGCTGATAACCACCCTGTAGTGCCCAGGATGGTGACAGTCTCCCCCCGCCCCGCCCCCAACCTCCAGGACACAGAATCATCTGGTGTGAAATGTCAGTGACCCTTCTTCTCTTGTGTCCCTCACTGGACGGCAAGATCCTCGTGGACGGCACGGCAGGTAACACGGAAGCGGCCAATCACACGTCTGCAGGTTCTGTGGGAGCCGCTGGGCAGCTCCAGCTTCTGTCCCGCTGCCTACCAGCCGTGCATGCGCCCCGAAAGCTTAAACTCTCACCCCTCCCTTTCCTCCTTGGGAAAATAGCAATGCCTGTGTGGCCACAGGAGCTGAAAGTAACTCCTGGGTGGGCTCCTAGTAAGTGCTCAGTAAATACTGCTGGTCATTGCTAACCCTGGAGGAAGTTCCCAGCTTCCAAAGCCTTATCTTAAGCCTTGCCCTTCTCCCTTTGAAAAGCCAAACAAAAGGAGCACATGCCCCCACATTGGAGTTGAAGTGAGAATGTAAAAGGTTTATTGGCCTTTGGAATGGCTCTGGGCCTCAAGGAGGCCCAGGTTAGAGATAAGGATTATCGGTGTCTCCCCCCACTGGGGTCCTGGGTGCCTCCTCCGGATGCCTGCCATGATCACTGCTGCAGGCCGCCCCTCAGATTCTTTTATGTGCACACCTCTGAGATCACGCCATTTGGTTAAGGACTGTGCTGTCACACTTTGTCCTCAGAGCTCAGGGGGCTGCCCCCCAGCCCCAGACACACAGCCTTCTCCTCTAGGTCTGCGCCGGCCTCCTGCTGGGAGAGAGAAAGAGAAGGAACCTCGTGACTGAGCCCCCCCCCCCACCCCCGCCCCGTTCCCCTGACTGTCGTGCCTTCAGCGTCCATGTAACCACAGCCTTCTGCAGGTGTGTGGGTACGTCAGGGCTCCAAAGCTCAACCCAGACCCTCTGTGACGTTCCAGACCCTTGTCCAGTCCATTTGGGGCCCAGGGATCCAGTTGCAAATTAGACCCAGCTCCCACCTTTCTGATGTGTACAGTCCAGAGCAAGGGAAAGGATTAATTTTGAGGAAATCACGCAAATACATGTAAAACATGATAATTGGACCAAGTGCTATGGAGAAGGCCAGGTGCTATAGGTACAGGCGACTATGGTCTGATGCAGCGAGCTCATGGGGGCCTGGCCTGAGTGCGTGGCCATGAAGGGGATTGGCCAGGAGACCTGGAGGAGTCAGGGGAGGAGACCGCTGTGTGGGGGGTGAGGCTGGGGAGACCAGAATGCCCCACTGGGCTGCCGGCTGCCAACGCCACTGACCAGCATCTCCATCCGGGATACGATGGACCAGGGTTTTCTCCATCAGAGGAGAGCCCCATGTAGACTTGTTGTCCTACCCCACTAATCCCTTCCTCCCACAGCTGGCACT
The DNA here is from genome assembly GCF_027475565.1 of Acinonyx jubatus. Taxonomy (NCBI): domain Eukaryota; kingdom Metazoa; phylum Chordata; class Mammalia; order Carnivora; family Felidae; genus Acinonyx; species Acinonyx jubatus. The sequence goes on along the minus strand of NC_069388.1, from coordinate 3,210,466 downwards.
CTTTGGATCCCACAAGCAAGGGCACAGTGGAGTTTCTGCAGCAGAGGGACATGACCAAACCCATGACTGAAAACTTCCTGGGTGCGTCACAGGGGCTGGATTGAAGCTAGGGACAAGTTGGGTGCCGTTGGGGAGGATGTGATGGTCCTCTGGAGTAGAAGGTGGCCGTGGTGGGGCGGGCGGTGAGAAGAGGCACATTTCCCAGACTTCTGGGAGTCAGAATCCTTGGACTCAGCGTTGGATGGGTTTAGAGGCTGCGGGAAGAGCTGGCAAGCGTGACGTCCAGGTTTTGGGCTTCAGCACTTTGGGTACAGTGGCTACACGGACTAGTGTGTGGAGGGCTCACTGAGAAAATCCCCTAGAGCAGTGCCGTGTTGGGGGAGGTGGGGCACTGCAGAGGCGTGCTGGGGACACGCGGCGCAGTCTCATCCCTATACGTCATGTCCTAGACAGAGTCCATGCCTCCCCAGATGGCCCTCCGTCCCTGCTCGAAGTGCACGTCCCTTCCCTCCCCGTCCCCACACACTGACCCTGTGTTCCTCCTTCCTCTTGCTTCCTGCGCTCTGCACGAAGCCACCCCGCACATCTCCAGCCACGTGTGGACTCACAGGTCCACGTTATCTCAATAGAATGTTGGGGCTCAAAAGAACTCCAGGTCACCAGTTGCCATGACCTTTTCCAGTGCTCCGCTCCTCAAGGTCAGCGGCCATGGATCCCGTCGTGTCCCATAAAGGACAACTATAGAGTTGTTCCCCCTTCCCCGCAAGAATGTCATCAAGTCTTCTCTGCCAGGCAGTCACCTGGCCTCTGCTTGTGTGTCTGTGGATGCTGGAAAGTTCAACCTTGGGGCTGTTCTGCCCCAAATGCTCAGGTGGGGATCTTCTCCCACCAAGTGGAGTGTCTTTTCCAATTGGGACATTAGGAGTTGGCCGCCTTCTGTGTGGCAGGACCAGCCTTTCCCCAAGCAGGAACCAGGAGACTTGTTACCTGGTAAGTGGTCCTAATGCGGAGTTGTCCCCCAGCTCCTGAGGGGAAAGTCCCCTTTGTGCCCAGTGTTTGCTTCTGGGCTGTCCTTGTGTGTTGCTCCTGGAAAAGGGGGAACAAGCAGGGGAGTTTCACCTACTAATGCAACCCCAGTAGACCCAGAGGGGTTAGCCCAGTGACAGCGTCTGTCTCATGTCTCAGTGCCCATCTCATGGGGACCTCGCCTTACATGATTCTGTGTCCCTAGAGCACGTCCCTGGAACACGGTCAGTACTCAGTGAATGTTTGCTGAGCCTGTGTCTCATGAAGGAGGAGATTCCAGATAGTCGAGCATCTCCAGTCCTCACCACACAGCCGGCTCCAGGAGGATCCACATTCTAGCACATTCTGTTCATTACAAGCAAGCCACTAAGTACACCCCATGCTTAAGGAGACAGGAATTACCCCCACCTTTTAACATGAGGGTTATCAAAGGGGCTCTTGTGGACGTCCTAATGAGAACAAAGGACCCAGACATGGAGGGACTTCCTTGTAGAGATCTGTCTCTTGGTCCTTCCGTGCTCTCCAGACTCCGTCCTCGTGCGAATCAGAAATAAATCCTCTCATCTCTCCAGGTGTGCAGTATGGAAATTGAGCCTCCCCATCCTTTAAAGTTGGCCCCAGCAGATCTGAGCTGTGAACTTTCCCTTTGCTGACCATTTACACTGCGGACCATTCAATCTGCCCGTCAGAGTGTGCACACAGTACTCACCTGCCCGCAGCTTAGCAGCTGAAATTTAGACAGCCGCGCCCGGGGACCTCCACCCTGCTGGTAAGGTGTGTGCTCTAGCCTGTCCAGTGGGGAGCGGGAGGATTTCTCCATTAAACAAAGAGGTCAGCCCTCCAAAGCAGCGATAAAGCCAAAGCCACACTTGATATTTTGCCGATCGGTTTAGCGAAGGCATATACGTTCTCCCAGCTCCCGCTGGAAAACACTGCGTTTCCGCATCTTGCACCATGGATTCTGTTGACTGCCGCGGGTTTCCGCCTTGGATGGTGTCCTGAAGGCCATGCAAGGGCTTCAGGAACTTTCTGAATTTTTATGCAAGCTCTGTGTTCGTTTTATATATATACATATATACATATATACATATATATATGTATATATATATGTATGTATATATATTAATGGAGAGTATTATATATATACACATATATATTAATGGAGAGTATTATATATATATACATATATATATATATATATATATATATATATATATATATTAATGGAGAGTCAAAAACTCTTTCAGATCCTTTCAGAATCCCTGATGAATTCCCACTGACTGTCCCTCTGTCCCCCATCCAAACACACTCATATCAAAAACAGTAGGTAAGTAAGTGACCCCCCCACAACCGTGACTCTCTAACAGAAGACATGCTCTCTGTCCTGAAGTTCGCACCACTGGTGTGTCCGGCCGGTGGACGTGGGTCGACGCTCTGAGAGAGTTGTAGCAGCTGCATTTGCCCGATCCCCCGCCATGGAGCCGTGAGCTTTGACGGAAAGGGCCATGACTGCGTCTGCTCTTAGCCGTGGTTTCTCAGCACATGGCTCTTTGTGGAACTGAGTCTCCATGAGCTTGCCAGAGCTTGGCTTCCAGGAGCTGGTTCTGGGCACAGTCGTTCCTGCTGCCATATGCTGGTCTCACCCAAAATAGAGCCGAGTATTTGCTAAATGGCTATCAGCTTGTCATGTGCAAAATAAGCAAGATAAACCAGGAGGCAGATCCAAACAGAATCTAGGAAATAAATGTGATGCTATGGACTCGGCCCCCTTCTGACTGCGGAACTGTCGCCTCCTTCCTTCCCTCCTCCCCCGCTCCCTCAGCAAAACTTACCCCGGATTCGCCCAACACTGTGCAGAGGGCCAGGAGCCTGAGACAAACGGGGCTGTCTTGGAAGTCCCTGTCTGGAAGGGGGGACGTAAGGAACCACCCAACACCATTCATAGCCTGAGAACACCCTGGAGGCAGGAACTTGGTACATCCTTGACCTGCCCTGTGATCTGATTTCAACATAGGAGCCTGAGTGTCCTTCAGAATGGGTTGGACCACGTCACTTGTGTGCTTAAAACCACCGGCTGCTGGATAACACTCAGAGCAAAAACCACATTCTTATGCCAGCCTGCAGGGCCCACGTTGTCCCCTTCCCTACCAGCTCCTCCTCCTTCCTCCCCCCCATCCTCTACCTCTCTGCTCTCTCCCCTGTCTCACTGCTGCCCAGCCCTCTCCTCCCCTCCACTCAGCTCCTTGAGCACTGTCCTGGGGCTTCCTCCTGCCCCAGGGCCTTTGCGCTGGCTTTTCTCTCTACTTAGCATGTTTTTCCCAGATGTTATTTTCTCTCTAGTTATTCTGGTCTCACCTCAGAAGCCACCCCTCATGGAAGCCCTCCCTACTTATTATTTTCCGTGGGACCCCCTCACTCCATCATTCTCCGGCTCTGTTAACCTTTGGCTGTATCTGTCCTCGCAGGTACACAGCCTTTCTTGGTTTTGCACATGTCAGCTACTGGAACACCATGCGGGGTGGGGAAGGGCAAATTGCTTGTTCACGTCCGGGTCCTCAGTGTCCAGACCGTGCCTGGCAGTGAGCGGGTGCTGCTTAGTGTCTGAGGAACGAGCAAGGGAGACACCGTTCTTTGTGATTCCCAATCCCTGGCTCCTCCCACCGCCCGCTCTGCCCCTGCCCTTCTTCCCTTCTAGAAGGTGCAGCTGGAGTAAGAATCCCTCACATTTATACACTTCTGTTTTCAATGTATGATGTCGACACCCAGAAAACAGGAGGTGCTCAGTGGGCATTGGTAGGATGAGTGAAGGAGTGAAGGAGTGAATGAGTGAACGAATGCACAAAGTTTAACCAGAGCTCGCAGGTTCCAGCCAGGGGAGTCAAGGGGCCTTCCCAGGAGAGCGGAGTTGAGCTCTTTCCTGAGGGAAGACCGCAATCGGCCTGGGAGCCGTGCCCGGGTGTGCCTGCGTGTCCCCTGCACCGGTGGGTCGGAGCCCCCTCCTCCTGTGTCCTCCCCTCTGCCTTGAATGGCTCAGCCTTCCCCTGTGCTGGAAGCCCAGCCCTGCCCTGGCTGTGCCTCTCGGCCAGCCCCCTCTCCCTCCTTTCCTGCTCTCTGAAGTGGACGCCCCGTGGGGCTTCCCTCTCCTCTCCACCTGCTCCCTCCTGAACTGCTTATAGCATTTCTCCCGCAGAGACATTGTTCTCCTTTGGAGCGTGAACCCTGTGGAGCAAAGGCAGGAGAGCTGAAGATCGGGAGTGTCTGTGAAGAATGAGGGTGACTTTTGAAGACATTGAGGCCGTGGAGAGTGAGGCGGCAGAAGGATGCTGCCTACGACCATTTAGGAAGGCGGAAATGGGTCCCCTGAGCGCAGGGAAAGAGGCCACCATCCCCGTTTCTGAGAGGCAGTGTCTATCGTTAGTGTGCTGGGGTCGGGTGCCTGCATCAGGCCCTGTGATGGGGAGGAGGAAGGAGACTGTGTGTGTAAATAGGTAGATGCGTGAGCGCATGTGCACAGTCACACACAGACACACACGGCATAATTGTATGCGTCAAGCTAGTGCTTTAAAGCCGTAGATCTGGCCTACTATTGCTTCAGATGTAAAGGTATCTGCACAGTTAGATGCAGAAATCCTACTTCTAGTTATGTGTCCTAAAGGGATACTTACGTATGTATGCGAAGATGGGTCGTCAACGATGTTTATCGTGGCACGGTTGTAATAGCCACCACCATGCCCCCCGAAGCACAGGAGACTGGGCAAGTCCAGGCCAAATGAGATGAATAAGTACAAATAAGTAAGCTCTCAGCGATGAGGCAAATGCATTAACGCCAATACAGGAATATCACCAAGCCCCATCACTTTGTGAAAGAAAACAAGGGACGTTTGCATGTTTGAAAAGCTGCTGGGGGTACGCATCCTTTTGTTTAAATTTTCACTACTTTAAAAAAAATTGTTATTATTTACTTATTTTTGTGAGAGAGACAGAGACAGAGTGCAAGTGGGAGAGGGGCAGAGAGGGAGGGAGACACGGAATCCGAGGCAGGCTCCAGGCTCTGAGCTGTCAGCACAGAGCCTGACGCGGGGCTCAAACCCACGAACCGTGAGATCACGGCCTGAGCCAAAGTCAGATGCTTAGCTGACTAAGCCAGCCAGCCCCTCCAAATTTTCACTACTTTCTTGTAATAACGTAAGAATGGCCAGTTTTCTTAGGTAATTTGAAGTCACCTCTCCGATGGCAGAGATCGTGGGGATGGTTGGGGCTGATGTGAAGCCATGTGCACGCTCAGTGAGGAGATTCCCCGGAAGCTCTTTCTGTCGGTATTTTTTGCAAGTAGGAGCTATGCAGGCTTTGGAAGCAAAATGGAGTAGATTCTTGCCTGTCTGCATATTTGAGGGAAAAGGCTCTCCTTTATGAGGCTTCCCTCTGGGACACAGCCTGTCCTTTGGGTTTGAAAATCATTCAGCCTCCACAAGTTAGAGGCTCGTTCAGACAAGACTACCACATGCCTCGTGTTCCACATCTCCTGTCTGCTGATTGTGCAGTGTACATCTTTGAGCACTTACTCTGAATCAAGAACTAGGCTAGGAATAGAACATGAGCAAAATTAAACATGCCTTTGCCTTCACAGTCCATGTTTTCAAAGGACCTCACAAATACAATGTGGTAGGCGCTGCAAATAGGTGTTCATAGCACACGCAAAAAGCGTGCTATGGGAATGAGTCACGGCAGCTCTGAAGGGGGCCACCTGCACGGTTGTGTGGTCTGTGTACTGACCAAGGGCTTTCTCAAGAGGGTATAATGAGAGGGGACTGAAATCTAGCCCACACTTTGCTGACCAAACCCTGCGCCCTAACGTAGGGCTGTATCCACCTGCTGGGGGCACCACCATCCCTCCCCAAGCCATAAGTCTCCAGGGCTATGTTTGGCCAGAGGCAGCATCCTTCCTAGTCGTCTACCCAAAAGGGGAGTTGCATATTAATGCTTCCACTATTGTCTGTAGGCTAGATGTGGCTGTGGATGTGGCCTCGTCGGGGATATCAGGGAGGGCTGCCTGGAGGAAGTGACACATGCTCTCTGGATGAGGAATGAGAAGAGCTCTCCAGCCAAGAACAAGTGGAGGCCGAGGGTGGGAAAGATCACGGTCCGTGTGGGTGATGGTGATGGGAGGGGCATACCGGCAGACGCTGCCGTGAGCATCCCCGCGTCTCTGTCTTTTGCACACTTGTGTGAGCGTTCCGCATGACAGATGACTGGACACCGAGCTGCTGACTCAGAGCCCGCACTTTCTCCAAACGCAGCAGAAGCAGACAGGACTTACGAGGATCCTCACTGGGCCCCCGTGGAACATCTCGTCCTGACCCCTGCTGGCCAGAGCCAAACCAACTTTCCCCGCTGGACTGAAACCTCATCGTCTTGTTCTTCCAGGACTTTCTAGTGAACAATTTATTTTATCTATCTTTAAAATTTTTTAATGTTTATTTATTTTTGAGAGAGAGAAAGAGAGAGAGAGAGAGAGGAAGTGGGGGAGGGGCAGAGAGAGAAGGAGACACAGAATCTGAAGCAGGCTCCAGGCTCCCAGCTGTTGGCACAGAGCCTGACGCAGGGCTCGAACCCACAAACCTGGAGATCATGACCTGAGCCAAAGTCGGATGCCTGACTGACTGTGCCACCCGGGGGCCCCTCAACAACTTTTTTTTTAAATTTTTTTTGGTAACGTTTATTTATTTTTGAGACAGGGAGAGACAGAGCATGAACGGGGGAGGGGCAGAGAGAGAGGGAGACACAGAATTGAAAGCAGACTCCAGGCCCTGAGCCATCAGCCCAGAGCCGGACGCGGGGCTCAAACTCACAGACGGCGAGATCGTGACCTGAGCTGAAGTTGGACGCTTAACCGACGGAGCTACCCAAGCGCCCCAACAACTTTTTTTTAAAAGCACCCTCTGAGGGGCGCCTGGGTGGCTCCGTCAGTTGAGTGTCCGGCTTCAGCTCAGGTCATGATCTCGTGGTCCGTGAGTTCGAGCCCCGCGTCGGGCTCTGTGCTGACAGCTCAGAGCCTGGAGCCTGTTTCGGATTCTGTGTCTCCCTCTCTCTGACCCTCCCGTTCGTGCTCTGTCTCTCCCTGTCTCAAAAATAAATAAAACGTTAAAAAAAATTAAAAAAAGCACCCTCTGAGCATGGCTTGTGGGCGCCGCTGGAAGAAAAAGAGAAGAACCCCCTTTTACCGTCAGTTAAGTAGCTACAAGGAGGCATCAGAAGGTCTCACTGTGGACAGGTGCAGACGGCAGTGTGGGGAGCGCTGGAGGCACCTGTGCATGCCACAAAGTCGACCCCATTGGTGGGTGGAGACTTACTGTCCGGCTACAGGGCACGTCAGAGGCACGAAGCCCGTGACTTGCCCAAGGCCCCAGAACTCTGCAGAAGTGCTTCCAGGGAGCACTGGGGGAGGACAGATGTTCCTGGCTGTTTCTGCTCAATCACAGACACTCTTAATTTAGCTCCCTCCACGATGGGGTCCCCTGGGCATGATGTTTTCAAGTCTCACTGCACAAACAACTTTGTAAACTGATGGAATCCACCTCCCTTGTTTTATGCAGAAGAGAAACCGGGGGAACAGGGAAATGGAGGTTGTCAGTATCACAGGTGATTAGTGGCAGAGCCGGGCCGGGACCCAGAATTGTTTAGAAGATGCAAGTTTTTGTACACTTGAGTTCTGAACCCTGGCTGCACACGAGAATTACCTTGGAAATGTTTTAAAAATTGCCATGTCTGGGCCCAGTCTGCTCAGTTGCATCAGAGTCTTTAAGGGTGAGACGCACAATCGGTATCTTCGAAAGCTTCCCAGGATATTCAAATGCACAGCTCTGAGAACACTGCTGGGTAGGAACCTTCAACGGGAGGAATCACAGGTCCTCTGGATGGAAAAGTAGCACTGCTGTCCTGCTGGACAGTGGCTTCTCCGAGTCACCTTTCATACTGCAGTAGCTGGAGAAAAAAACCAGATGCCCCAGGCGACCACACTTGCACATTTGGTGCAACATTGCCCAAAGCCACAGATCTATAGGACTTCAAAGGGACTTGTGATCTCACGCTGACCTTATGCACATATAATCACATGCAGAGCCTTCCACACGTAAGATCTGTGCATTTCACTGCATGTACATTTTCTTTGGAGTAGAGCATGAAGTCAAAATTTACTGACATCCTTCTTTGGGCTACCAGCCAATTGGGGACCTCTGTAGGACATGTGGAATTGCAGAAGAGCAGTTGTCCAGAAGGTGAAGTTGAATATGCTCAGATACCCATGATGTTAGAGAAGGGCGTCCCATAGCATTCATGCTACGTGCAGCTTGTTAAGCTGAATGAGCTCCGATGTGTCTGGTTAAGTTGCTAAGTGTCATCTGTGCATCACACGCAGCAAGGAGATAAAATGTGGAGTCTCAGACAGGTGGAGGGCCCCTTGGGGCATTTCTTCCTGGCTGTAAACTTCCAGGTAAAGGTGCCTCTTCCTCTTAATGCCCTGTTGATGCCTGCTGGGTGCACCTCCTTAGCAAAATGCTGGAAGCTAGGGAGCCCTTCATCTGTGCCAAGACTTGTGTGAACTTGGTCCTTTGCAGGGAATCCATCATCAGGAAAGTACTTCTGTGGAAGTCTCTGTATCTATTTGATAGAGCGTTCGTTCTTCACTTGTTGGATCTGTGCCCTAGAAAACTGGTTTTTAATTGAAAACTGTGCAGCTGTTGCTGTTGCAAACTGCATTTGCCCATGTCATACATATTTGCTGAAATTTACCACTGTCCCAAGGTTCTAGACAAGTCTCTGAGCTTTTCTTCTGTGCCCCATGCTTTGATAATCATAGCAAGGGCTATTTACTCACAGAGCTGTGAGAGTGTGATAGGTTCTAAGTGTTTGGGCTCTACTCCTTTATTTTTTAGTGATCAAAGCAAAGTTTACATACCATGAAATGGCATAAATCTGAAGTGTGTAATTATATGAGTTTTGACACAAGTACAGTGATCCAATCAATATAGGAACTTTTTCACCATCCCAGATAGACAACAGCAGGACTATTCAGATGTTCTGTTTCTACTTGTGTCAGTTTTGGTAGGTTGTGTTTTCTTTTTCATCTAAGTTGTCAAATGTATTGGCATAAAACCATTTAAATATTTCCTTGTCCATTTATTTATTTATTAACTTGTTTTATTTTTTTATTTTTTTTTAATTTACATCCAAATTAGTTAGCATATAGTGCAACAATGATTTCAGGAGTAGATTCCTTAGTACCCCTTACCTATTTAGCCCATCCCCCCTCCCACAGCTCCTCTAGTAACCCTCAGTTTGTTCTCCATATTTATGAATCTCTTCGGTTTTGTCCCCCTCCCTGTTTTTATATTATTTTTGTTTCCCTTCCCTTATGTTCATCTCTTTTGTCTCTTAAAGTCCTCATATGATTGAAGTCATATGACTTTTGTCTTTCTCTGACTAATTTCACTTAGCATAATATCCTCCAGTTCCATCCACGTAGTTGCAAATGACAAGATTTCATTCTTTTTGACTGAGTAATACTCCATTGTGTATATATACCACTTCTTCTTTATCCATTCATCCATCGATGGATATTTGGACTCTTTCCTTGTCCTTTCAATGTCTGTAGGGTCTGTAAGGATGTACATGTTTTTATTCCTTATGTCAATAACTTATGTTCTCTTTCTCTCTCTCTCTTTAAAATTAACACAGTATTGGGCACTTGGGTGGGTAAGTCGGTGAGCATCCGAGTCTTGATTTTGGCCTGGGTCATGATCCCAGGGTCGTGGGATCAAGACCTGTATTGAGCTCCACACTGAGCCTGGAGCCTGCTTAAGATTTTCTTTCTCTCTCCTCTCCCCCCTCCTCCACTCGTGCTCTGTTTCTCTCTCTAAAATTAAAAAATAAATAAATAAAAGTTAAATTAAATTAAATTAATACAGTATTATTAGGGGGGTCTAGCAATTTTATTACTCTTTCCAAAGAAAAAACTTTTGAATTTGTTAAAATTCTTTCTACTTTTGTCTATTTCCTATTTTACTAATTATTGCTGTCCTATTTATAATTTCCTAAGGTAAGTCAATTAATTTCCTTAATTACTCCCCATTGGTCACCTCCCACCAGCCCTTGGCAACCACTAATCAATCTACTTTCTGTTTCTGTGGATTTTCTTATTCTGGACATTTCATATGATCGTCATACAAACTGTGGCCTTTTCTTTTACATAATTTTTTCAGGGTCCATCCATGTTGTTGTAGCCCTGCATTCCTTCATTAGCCCTTCATTTCTTTTTATGTTCCACTGTATGGAAATCACACTTTATCTTCTGGTATGTTGATGGACATCTCAGATTGTTTCCACTTTTTGGCGATCATGAGTAACGCTCCTAGGAAAATTTGTGTACAAGTTTTTGTGTGGAAATATGTTTTCAGTTTTCTTAGACATGCTTTGGAGTGCAATTGCTTGTGTCATTAGGAACTCTATGTTTAACATTTTGAGAAAAATGTCAAAAGGTTTTCCAAAATGGCAGTGGTTCCATTTTACAATCACATAGCAAAGTCTGATCATTCCAATTTTGCCATATCCTTGCCCAAACTTGTTATGTTGTCTTTTTTATTTTACCATCCTAGTGGGTGTAGAGTGTTATATCATTCAAAATACTCTGTTTCACTTGTGATTTATTCCTTGATCTCTGGCTTGTTTCAAAGTGTGTTCTCCAATTTATAAGACTTTAGGGTTTTTATCAGGTTATTGATTGACATTAATTTCTTTTTTTAATATAATTAATTGTCAATTTAGCTAACATACAGTGTATATACAGTGTGCTCTTGGCTTCAGGAGTAGATTCCCATGATTCGTTGCTTACCTACAACACCCAGTGCTCATCCCAACAAGTGCCCTCCTCAATGCCCATCACCCATTTTTCCCTTTCTCCCCACTCCCCAGCAACCCTCAGTTTGTTCTCTGTATTTAAGAGTCTCTTATGGTTTGCCTCCCTCTGTTTGAAATTATTTTTCCCTTTCCCTCCCCCATGGTTTTCTGTTAAGTTTCTCAAGTTCCACGCATGAGTGAAAACATATGCTGCTTTCTGTGACTGACTTAGCATAATACCCTCCAGTTCCATCCATGTTGCTGCAAATGGCAGGATTTCATTCTTTCTCATTGCCAAGTAGTATTCCATTGTATATATAAACCACATCTTTATCCATGATTGACATTAATTTCTAACCTAATTCCAGTGTGGTTAGAGAACATACACTATATGATTTAATTCTTTTGAAATTTATATACTTAAAATTATATAAATGGAATAATTCACTATATAGCATTTTGAAATTAGATTCTTTTACTTAATGATATGCATTTGAAATTCTTCCTGTGTTGCACGTGTCAATAGTTTCCTATTGCTGAGTAGTTTTTCATTGTGTACATAAACCACAATTCATTCATCTATTTGGGTTGCTTACAGTTTTGACTATAAGGAATAAAGCATTTATGTAGAAGTCTTTATGTGGACATATAGTTTCATTTTTCTCAAAAACCTAGAAATGGAATTGTTGGGTCATTGGTTGAATGCATATTTATACTAAATTGACAAGGAATTGTCTAACATAGCTGAAATGTTTTCCATTCCACTGGCAACATATAAGAATTTTATTTATTACAACACTCTACAAAATTCAAAATTCTCAGTCTTTTTGTTTTGTGCTATTATGTTAGTTGTGCACTGGTATCTCATTGTGGTTTTAATTTTCACTATCTCTAATGATAAATTCTTGAATGTTCTTTTACCTGTGTCTTTAACAATATACATGTTCTTTGGTGAATTACCTGTTTGTGTCCTTTATTGCTTGTTTAATCTTGTTATTATTGAATTGTAAGTATTCTTTACATATTCTGGAAACAAATAATTTGTCAGGTAAATGTTTTGAAAATACTTCCTCCTACTCTGTGGCTTGGCTTACATTTTATTTTCCTAATAGTGTCTTATGAAAGCAATGTTCTTAATTTTGATAAAGTCCAATATATCTTTTTAAATTAAAATTTGTATTTGAGATACATGTACATTGAGATTGTAAGAAATAACACAGTTGTCAGAAATAATACAGAGAAGTCCCATGTACCCTTTACTGAGTTTCCACCAAAGGCAACACTTTGCAAAAATATACTTCAATATAAACACCAAGATATTGACATTGGTATAACCAAGGTACAGAACATTTACATCCACAAGGATCCCTCATGTTGCCCTGATGTAGCTACAGGCACTTTTCTTTTTCTACCTCCACCTGCTTAACTTAACCCTGGAAACCACCAATTTGTTCTCTATTTCTATAATTTTGTTATTTTGAGAATGTTATATAAATGGAATCATACAGTATGTAACTATTTTGAGATGAGCTTTATTGCACTCAGAGTAAATCCCTTGAGATTAATCCCTAGTAGTTGCTAGTATTCCTTTTTTTATTTCCCAGTAATATTCCATGGTATGGATATACCACAGTTAGTTTAACAATTAACCCACTGAAGGATATTTAGGTACTTCCCATTTTTGACTACTGCTAATAAAGCTATGAATTGTGTCTATAAGTTTCTACATGAACATAAGTTTAGAATTATTTCCCGGGAGTATTGTTGCTCAATCTTTGATAATTCCATCACTAATTTTAAGAGAAACTTTCTAATTATTTTCCAGAGTAACTCCACCATTTTAAATTCCCACCAGCAATGTAGGAACAATTCAGTTTCTCCAAATCTTTACTAGCTTTTGGTGTAATCACTATTTTTAAAATTTCTGTTGCGTTGATGGTGTGTAGTGATATTTCAGTATACTTTTAATTTCCATTTCCCTAGTGGAAAAGAGGTTGAACATTTTTTCATGGGCTGATTTGACATCTTTGTATCCTATTTAGTGAAATGTCTGTTCCTATCTTTTGCTCAGTTTTTAATTGGATTTTTTAAATGTTGACTTTCACAGATTCTGTATATAGTTTAAAATAAGGCTTTTGTTGGAAATATAATTTGCAAATATGTGTCCCAGTCTCTAATTTGTCATTTTGTTATCTTGACAGGGCCTTTTGAATAGCAAAGTGGTTAATTTGGATGAAGTCCACCAAATTATGCTGGTGTCAAGATCTTTGCTTAACCCTAAATCCCCAAGTGTTTCTCCCCTATTATAGTTTTTCAAGTTTTAGTTTTGTGCTTTATACTTTCTACCCACGATTCATTTTTATTCATTTCTGTGTAAGTGATGTGACTCAGGTGGAGTTTCAGGTTCTGTGCTATTATTGTTGTGTATTTTCCTCCACGTGTGTTACAAACACCATGCCTCAGTGTTGTTATTCTTCTCTAAGCAGCTAAAAGTCTCTTAAAGAGACTTAAATAATGAGTAAATATATATTTTCTCACTTATTCCCCACTTGTGGTCTTCATTGGTTTTCACGTAAATCCCTGTTTCCATCTATTATCATTTCCCTCGTTCCCGAAGAACTTCCTTTAATATTTCTTGTACCAGGTCTGCTCATCATGAATCCTTTCAGCCTTCCTTTTACACATAAAGTGTCTTTATTCCAGCTTCACTTTTGAAATATACTTTTGTTCTGATTAGTATCCTAAGTGGATGGGCTTGTATTTGTGTTTTCCCTCAGTGGAGATGCTCTCCACTGTCTCCTCCCCTGGGGTCTTTAGACTTACCTTTGTCCCTGTTTATGGAATGTTTCTTTCTTCCCTGGCTGCTTTTTAAAATATCTTGTGTCTTTTTCTCAACTTAGTATGTTTTTATTTATTTATTTTTTAAGTTTTTAAATGTTTATTTATTTATGAGAAAGACAGAGACAGAGCATGAGCAGGGAAGGGGCAGAGAGAGAGGGAGACACAGAATTGGAAGCACGCTCCAGGCTCTGAGCTGTCGGCACAGAGCCTGACACGGGGCTTGAATTCCCAAATGGTGAGATCATGACCTGAGCTGAAGTCGGATGCTCAACAACTGAGCCACCCAGGTGTCCCATCAACTGGGTATGTTTTTAAAGATTCTGCCACAATCTGTACATTTATCAGAAGTTTTCTCTTTTTCATTCCTAGATAACATCCCCATCTCTGAACCTGTGCTCTTTGTTAACTACAACTTAGATGATGAACCTGTGAGCTGTTTTTAGTCTGGAATCTCTGATTGCTTTTAAGATTTTTCTCTCCATCACTGGTTTTGAAGAAATTAGTTATGCTGTACCTTTGTGTGGCTTTCATGTTTCTTGTGCTTCAGGGCCATTGAGATTCTTACATCTGGGAGTTTATAGTTTTCATCCAATTTAGAAATTTTTCACCATCATTTCTTCAAATATTTTTCTCTTCGAACTGCTTCTTATTCTAGGGCTCTTAAAATTATTATGTAGCTAAATACTCCATTTTATGTTTTGAATCTTTTTATTCCCTGTGTTTCATTCTTCAGAGCTTGTATCACTGTGTCTTCTAGGTCACTGATTTTTTCTTCTGTGACGTCTACTCTGCCACCCGCATGTGTGTCACATGTTGACCCTGTTTTCATGAAATCCATAGTCTGGTCAAAGAGACCCAATTCTCTTGCCCATTTTTGATGTGAGTTTCCTTTCTTCCTTCCCCTGTAATCTTCTGAATACAGAACATTTAACTTTGAAAGCGTATGTTCCCCCTTAATAAATCAGCCAAAGGGGTTCCTCTAAGACAGAGAGAAGGTTTCTTTGTAATACTGTAATAATGAATGTGGCAAAAAGTATTATTGCTTGTTTTTTTTAATGTTTATTTAGTATTTAGAGAGAGAGAGAGAGAGAGAGAGAGAGAGAGACAGAAACCAAAGCAGGCTCCAGGCTCTGAGCTGTCAGCACAAAGCCTGTCAAACTCACAAACTTTGAGATCATGACCTGAGCTGAAGTCTGACGCTTAACCAACTGAGCCACCCAGGGGCTCCATAAAAGTGTCATTGTTTCTAGACTGAAGTTCCTTCCTCTTCACCACAGTTACCTTCCTTGTATGAACCTGCTTTGAATTCTGTGTCTCCCTCTCTCTCTGCCCCTCCTCCCACTTGCACTCTGTCTCTCTCTCTCTCTCAAAAATAAATTTAAAAAAATTAAATAAAAAGATGCATAAATTCTAGGAATCTAATGAACAACGTAGTGATTACAGTTAACGATACTATACTGTACACTTGAAATTTGCTGAGAGAGTAGGTCTTAAGTGTCCTCGCCTCACACACGTGATCCTAACCGTGAGATGTTGGGGTTTTTAACCAACTTGACTGTGGTGATCATTTCACAATATATCCTGCATTAAACCAACACAGTGTACCCCTTAAAAATAAGGTACAGTATGTATTTCAATATAACAGCCTGGTGTGGCACAAGGGAGGCAGAGGGCCTAGCGGAGACTGTCAGGGGGGCATACAGGGAGATTAGAAGCAGGCAGACGGCCCTTACTATGTTGTCCCAGAAAGCGTGGCCAGCATCGTTGCTCATAGAAAACAGAAAATGGTTAGTGCAGTTCTTTACCAAGTGAGCTTTCAGGCTGTGTGTTCACAGGAACCCTCATGTTTTCTTTCCAGCTGACTGTAGTCAGAGGAGCGAAGGAAGAGATGAGCTTTAAAAATAATTTATCAGATGGAGAGGAATCGGGACACGGTGGGTCCCAGATTCAGTACTTTCTCATCCCAGCCCTCTCAGAGAGCCCACAAATCTCAACTCAGGCTATAGCTTCCAGGGAAACCCAAACCCGGGAGTCTGTTGGTAAAAATCATGGCGTAAAGAAACAGCCATGGATCTGACTTTAAAATTTCCTTGGGGACGCAGAAAGATTGAAGAGCCTTTGCACAGACCACGGCCTCCCAGGCCCTCCCTGTTGGACCGTCGTGTCCCCAGCCACCCCCAGGTCATCGTAACCAGGCCGCCTCAGCTCAGATTTGCAGGCATGGCTTCTGTCAAATGGCATGAACTCCAATAAGTTTCACAAAAGATGTGCAGGGTATCGAAGAGCATTCTGTGCACAGAAATGCTGCCTGCGAGGACTAACGGGAACAGACACAGTGGAAAAAAAAGAAAAGAAGGCTTTGAATCCCAAACAAGTTGGCTCAGGAAGCAAACAGAGAAACCAGCTGCTGTAGATGTGAGCTATATATTCATGACAAGGGAGGGACAGTTGGGAGGGCTGAACTGGGAGCCCGCGGGCAGAGCCGGGGACCGGGGACAGCCACTGAAGGCAGCGGGACTGGGCAGCCTGCCTCCATGGCCTGCCACATCACCCTATTAACAGGAACGTCGCAGAGGGGGGGGGGGGTGGCCCTGTGCCTCCTGTGGGGGCAGATGACTTGTTGCAGATCAGGGGTCTTTGCGAAGAGAGCTGGACCAGAGGAGTGATCCAAGAGCAGCCTCATCCAAAGCTGGACCCGATTTGAGGTCAGGATCCTGACCTCCAGCTTGAGCCTAATGCATGATAACAGCTTTCGACAGGTATGGGGGACAGTGCGTGGATTTGGCGTGTGGGAGGAATATATGTAATTTGTGAACTGAGGAACAACCACAGGGGTTTTGAGACAAGGCCCCAAATTCTTCATTCTCCCATTAGTCAGTGGAGGGGTCTGACACCCCTTTCCTTTTCACGTGGGTGGTCGAGGACCTTGCTGGTCGTTAATGGAATACAGCCAAGGTTGACACTGAGGCCCGGTTAGGAAAGTGAATAGAGCATCCCTGCCGTCTATCAGGTTACTCACTCTTAGAACCAAGTGGCTTTCCTGCAAGCCTGGCTTTGCAGAACCTAAGTGTGGACCTTCCCACAAAGAGCCCTTGCTGAGATTCCAGTGGAGGATGGCTGCCCATCGTGACATGTAAGTGAGGAAGCTTCTCGCCACCGCCCGCCACTGTGGGACCATCGCCGCCTAAGGAACCCCAAGTGAGAACCACCCAGCTGGTTCCAGCTGATCCCCAGAACTGTGAGAATTAATAACAGCAGTAAATCGTTGGTGTCATGTAACGCTACCAAGTTAGGGCTAGATTATTGTGCAAACATCCAGCCTGTGCATACGGGAGACCAGGTGTGGGAAACAGAGGTGTGCAGAGACCATGAGGCTACGAGGCGTGCACCCCCTCTGATCCCTGTGCTGTTCCACGAGAACCTGGAAACCCAGATTTCTATGCAAAATCTCTTGATTTTGAGAACACTGAGGTGGCCAGGCCAAATGGCAATGGGTACGTGCAGCTCCTCGGGGAATTAGGCCCATTGGTGCTCCTTCAGCACGGAGTCCAAACAGCAGAAGACACGCGGCCTGGCCCAAACCTGCCTTTTTTCCTCGGCACTCGCTGCTTCTCCTGCCGTCTGGTGACTTCGGAGGATTTCCGTCGCGTGGCTGTTTGCAGAGCTGTGGTGTCCACTGTGTGGCTAGGGGGCAGTGTGTCTCGCTTTCCAGAATTGCTAATTGCTGTCCAGAAAGCCCCACCAAAGACCATTAATGCTAAATACTGATGATGCTGGAAGGCTTTCAGGAGCTGGCTCTCAGCCGCAAAGGCAATGCTTATTTATTCATTCTGCCTAATATAGTTCACCAGCCTTTAGAAATATTTTGAAATATCTGAGAGATGCAGTGTGTCCACTGGTGTCAGTATCTGGACATCTTTCTTTAGCCTGGGCTTGTAGCATTTATTAAATCTCAGGTAATGAAGAAACTGTGTCTCCACTCAGTCTTTCAGGGGGGCATCAGAGAGGTAAACAGTTTGGTAAAGTGATGTTTTGCTTTCAAAAATTTAATTCAAAATTCAGAAATTTTGTTGGGGCTTTCCGGACCGCAGCACTTTTGCCCATGCCGAAAAGTCTCAGGAGGCCCTTTTCTGAGAGGGTCCTGGCATCGGGAACAGGGTTTCAGAAGCCCTTGACCAACGTGGCCGTAATGTTCACCTCAACTGAACCGTGGACAGGCTTCTTCATGGCGCTAGCCATTGGACCTCTCTTAGAGAGTTTACTTCAGACAGGTCATCGTTGTAAATGCTTTCCCTACCCCACGGAGATGGATGTCTTTCCAACCCAGGAGAATAATTGCTGGAGGACCTTTGCAATGGAATCTTCTGGAGAGAGTGGGGACCTAACGCTGATGGGCTCCAGTTGGCAAACACAGATGGCCCAGTCACACAAGAAGACATGTGTGAACTCAGGAAGGACTCAGCGTGCCGGACACCTCCGTCCATCAACAAGCCCTCACCCATCCCCCAGGACTTCCCATCAGCCCCTGGCACTAACAGCCCCTCCACTTCTTGCCCTCAGCACTGCGGTGAGTTCTGACCTGTCTCCTGTTGCAGTAGGCTTGCAGAAAGTCTTTTTTCCTGTTCTACTTTGTGTGTTTTGCACCTCCAGGTACACTGTTCCTTACTTTTCAGTTACTGATACTTTTCCTTATTCCTGTTTCCCTTTATTATGCGTCTGAGCTCTGCCATAAGGGGACCCGGTCGCTGCTTGCTGGGATTATGGTGCTGGGATTGGAGGGAACGCGACACTGTGCATGGATTATCACTGGTGTAAATTCCGCAGATCAGATCGCTCTGTGAGTGAATGAAATACAGGCCACTTATCTTCCAGAACCGCCTCAAGCATTCTTTAATGTGTTTTGCAGCGTTGGGTGGTGGCAGAAGGTGTCCCGGTAGATCCATGGTTTAGAACCCAAGGGCTCTTTGAAAGTCACCTCTAATTGAGACTCTGTCTCTGCTCTGGATCCTTCATGCCTGAGAAATGACTAAGTTTGACAGGGTTTTGGTTTTTTTTTTTTGTTTGTTTTGTTTTTTGTTAAGTATTCCAGTGACAGAAGAGAGAACATGGATGGACTGTGCCCAAGTGAGCCCCATGGCTGGGCTCACCTCGTTGTACACGCTGCTCAGCCCTCATTCACCATGTCTGAGTTTGTGATCTGAGCCGTTGCCTACCTATTACCAGCTCTGCTCCTGCGAGATGATGACTTTGCAGCCAGAAGCCACAGTACTGCCCACCCCCAGAGGGATTTTTGTTGGATTGACTACAAGGATACTTATGCCTGTAACTTGGCTGCCAGTTACCATTTGTCTGAGAACCAGGGGTTTTGGAGAACGTTCCTCGAAATATGTCAGGTGTAAGACCTCTTCCTTCTTTGCCGATGCCTACACAATCACTTATGCTGGGTGCCTATTCTGAGCCAAGAACTGTGCTGGATTCTGGGATGAAAACGTTGATTTAAAAGGTGGCTAACCCACCCATGGAACTTAGAGCAGATTTTCTTCAGTAATAGGTTTTGTCCACCTAAGAATTCCTTTGCTTTGGGGCACCTGGGTGGCTCCGTCGGTTAAACGCCAACTTCGGCTCAGGTCATGATCTTGCATTTTGTGAGTTCGAGCGCCAAGTCGGGCTCTGTGCTGACAGCTCAGAGCCTGGAGCCTGCTTCAGATTCTGTGTCTCCCCCTCTCTCTGCCCCCGCCATGCTCATGCTCTCTCTTTCTCTGTCTCTCAAAAATAAATACACATTTTTAAAAAAAGAGTTCCTTTGCTTAGTGAATAGGGGATTTGATTCTTTTAATTTACATGGGCAACTCAGGCACACATCTGCTGTGTACAGGTGAGTTCCCAACTTATAAATGTAAGTGGGACCGTTTTCCCACAAATAAGAGGAGAAACTATGTATCATCTTAGGTATCATGATGGCACGTTAGGCAATTTGACAATCTTTGCATATGTGTTTTCCTCTTTTGCTACCACTATAGCTCTGTGAGTTAGGAATGGTCACTTACGCTTATCCAATGGGCAGGGATGCTGGTCCTCACAGTAATTAGGTGTCTCAAGTAAGGCCACATGGCAGAGGAGGTGACGTGTGCACCCAGGTCGGTCTGTCTGATGCTGAAGGATAACCATAATCCCGTGAGAAGAATGAGAGTTTCACAGATTCTTGAGTCAATGCTCTTTCTTTGAGACCACATTACCTCTTACTTCGCTTTTAAGAGGGACGATCTAATGGAATATTATTCAGCCATAAAAGAGACAGTATCGACATGCTACCACGTGCACGGACCTTGAAAATGTCGTACTGAGTGAAAGGAGTCAGACCCAAGGTCACATGCTCTGTGATTCCACTGATAGGAAATCGACAGAGACAGAAGAATGAGTAGTTGGCAGGGGCTGTGTGAGGAGAGAATGGCGTGGCTGTGTAATAGGTCAGGGTTCCTTTTGGGGTGAGAATGTTCTAGAACTGGATAGGAGTGGTGGTTGCACAGCACTGTGAGTGTACTAAATGCCGCTGAATTAGACACTTTAACAGGGTTGGTTTTAAGTTATGTGAATGTCACCTCAATAGAAAGGAGTAAATGGAGAGCGAAAAAGCAGGCCCCTGACCAGCCTGACACACCAGGAGCAACAGAGGACGCTTCTCGCCGAGAGCTGTGTCGTTTTCCTGCCACCCAAGGTTCCCGCCTGTGACATTGCACCACGGCCAGGTGGTGACACTGCCGAGTGTGACTTGGAGCCTGAGAGCAGACACTGGTCCACGAAAGTGGGTCCTTCCAACATGGGTGCGAGGATCAGCGTTGATGTTACCACCCCAAGGACAGCACAGCTGTGAAGAGCCCGGGCTCTGGAGGCAGACGAGTCCAGTGTGGATCCCGCTGAGGCGCTTTCCTGCTGTGTGATCCCTCAAAGTCTCACTTTCCCCATATGTTATGGGGTCAGTAGTATCTTCCTTGTAGGGATGTTGTGGAGGTTAAGGAGACAGCGTTCCAGGGCCTGACACAGTTGTGGTGAGCTGCTGGGCTCTATTACAGAATCACATCGCTCGTGGCACAGCAGTATTGTTGGTAAGGTGAGGGCTGGACGTGCTCTGGTTCCCCAGAGCCCACCGAGCCAAATGAATCAGCCTTCCCAAGTGGCTCTGCACATGACCTCCCTCACCAGGGCCCTTCGCCTCCCTGGCACCTGGCCGACTCTAGCTCAGATCATGGGCCCCTATCACAGGTTTGATTTTGTTCTATTGATTCCAGTGGACTACATCCACAGGCTGCGGAAACACAGGAGCCCGTGTTCATGCACACAAAGTCCTTGGGGACACACAGGCGGTGAGATTGTCAAGTGCCCTTGAGATAATCACACACGGCAGCTTGTAGGAACCGTGGCAATGACGATCCCTTCCCTGAAGGACAAAGGGGCTGGTGCGAGCTGCCTTGACCTGGAGAACAAAGCACCCTTCTCCAAGTGCAGAGTGTTTATTTGCAATGTGGTGTTGTTTTCAGAATTTCTGAAGCATCCCTTGGACCAAAGAATGCTGCACAATGGGGCCCCATGGCTCGTCCAGGGCTCCTTGACATTTGGAAGGCAGTACACCTGTTGTTCTCTGCCTTGAAGATATTAAGCACAAGCCCTTGAGGATGCTTTCTGCATCCTTTTGCTTGGGGGGAAAAAAAAGGAACATTTTCCTTCTCTGTTCAGTGTGAACACCAAGGGGCTAATTCACCAAGAAACAACCTACTCACAGTCATATGCAGGAGACTTGGTAGAATGTATTTGCTGGCTCAGGAAGAGCTGTAGTAAGCTGTGTCTTGAGCAATTGGAAGCCCTAAGAAAGAGTCACTCTCCAGCCCCCTGGCTTTATCCGCTGAGCAAGACCGAATGCCCCGCTGTCCTTCCCTGCACTTGAGAAGCTCGGTCTCGCATAGCTGCCTTTTGAGCCAGAGCCTCGTAATGAAAGGAGGATGCCACTCGAGGCCTGATTCAGGGCTTGGGGTTGATGCTCACCTTGATCCTCGCTGGTCGGCATCTCAGCCCCAGCGTCCCCTGGATGTTCAGCTGTGGTTCTGGGAGCAGTGCACTATGAGTATGTCTGCAGGTTCAGCTCAAAGCCTTCCCGAACTGGGGCAGTAGTCGCCCTTGTGACAGCATAAAGGGATGGCCTAAGGGGAGCGTTTGGGGGGTGCTGATCACATTCTGTTTCTTCATCTGGGTACTGGTTATATGAATGTATTCAATTTGAGAAAATTCGTCAAGTGGTACCCTGTGTGTTTTCAATTTCAGTGAATAAAAGTGTAAAAACAGAGTTGGGTCCTGGCCTGGGGGAACTGTGTTGCTTTCTTGCCTCTGTCTTCCATACTGAAGATCCGGCTACATGTGCGCCTGACCAGTCCCTGGGCTCAAGAAGTCATGAAGAAAGTAGTACCTGGGGATCAAAGAGCTTTGGGATAATGAAGAAGAAACCAGGTGGCGATGGGTGAGCCCGTGGGAGAGTTTTGCAGAGTGAAGGACTGTCACAGCTCAGAGCAAGAGACCAAGAATGCCAGGAAAGCTGGAAAGGCTTCATGGAAGTCTGCGTTGTGCTGATATGCGGTGGGGGCTCCAGGAGTCTCCCGTAAGATGCCCTGCAGCACAATTGACCCTGAGCCGTCTGATGCTGAATCTCATGCCCTCTCAGCATCCCCACCTGGCCTCCCACCTGCTCCTACTCCTCCCTGGTCAGACTCTCTAAGCTCTTCTGTGTCCTTTCTGTGACCGAGCCTTTGTTCGGTCTTCCTCACCTTGTTCCCTGGTCTTGATTTCCTAGTCCCGCTCCCCTTACCCACCTCCTGCACACTTCCCTGACCCTCAGCTCCCCTGGGCATTTCTGTTCTTACCAGGTTCCTAGTATGGGCCTGCTGGTCCCCCTGCTTGATAGCAGAGCCTGCCAGGCCCCTGCCCTGTGTCTGCCAGCACTTCCCTGCCTTCTCTTGCCCAAGTGGCAGCGCAAAACTTTGGAGAACTTTCCCTTTTTAGAAGAAAGCCAGCCTGTAGAAATTAAGCCCTTCTTTTCTTGCTCCATTTTCAGTGAAACCAGAGGACAGATGGTCATCGTCCTCCACGATGAGAAAAAAAAAATCTCACCAACAATTAAAATTGAAATGACCAGTATGTAAAAATACCATCTTACCAGAATTCCAAAATATAAAATAAATAGCGACATTTCCTGGTCGCTGCAAAGCTCAGTGTTAGAGTTCTCTTTTTTTAGAACAGGCGGACTAGTATAAAACTTTAAGTTAAGGGAAGATAAATGATTTCTTTCATATTTTTAACTAAGGGTGTTAAGGCCACTAATTTTTATGACCTTCTGTCTTTCTCCATGGCAAGGTCTTTGTACCATTGTCTTCAGAAGAGAGTCTCCCGAGAGCCCTGTGCTGTCTGAGCCTCGCTGCTGTGCCCCTGTCCACAGACAAAGGTGGGAACAAAGTTGCCCTCATTACAGATGTGCAGGAGAGCACCCTGCTGTAGGGAAACTTCAGGAAACACTGGGAAACTGAACAATGGCTCCCGGAGAACAGGAACAGATACGCGTCAATTTCAGAAACAAATGCACATGAAAGATCATCTTTTATTGGAGAACATATATATTAACTTAAACTCTTTTAAAAAACATAACCAGGAAACAGTGACCTTTCCAACGCCTTCATAAGCTGCAGTTTTAGGAGAACATAATAAATGCCACGAGACGCTCTGGAACAGAAAACATAGGGATTCAACAAATGAACCTCGGGACACACGGCAAAGATACCCAGTATAGACCTATGTGTACAGTCACTGCTATGTATTATTTTTTCCATCAAAAAGTTGACATTCAGAATATTCAAGAAATAGGAGTGCCCTTTCAGACTTCAAACTGGGATTTATTTCCTGGTGATGCTGTGTTTATTTAGCCATGTATTAATGTCATGCGACAGAAATGGGCTTTCATGAAAATAAAATCTCTTACTTCTTGCTATCAAAATTCAGCATGAATTCCATTAAGAGAATGAAATGTTAGGGTAGGTTCGATGCACTAATAGCTCTTTATATGTAGAATTTTAACAGCTGAAACCATCTCTGCTGTGCCTTCTCCTTCGACCATTTGTTTACGAGCATGTATGAGTTCATAAGCTATCCTGAGCTAAGAATTAAATTCAGGCTAAAATGTAAGGTAATAGTAGAATAAAGAGGAGAATAGGTTACCGTATATATTTGAGAACATGTTCAGATTTTGATGGTTTGGAGAAAAGCCAGCTTTCTGTGCTAGAATTTTTCCTCGTTTCCGCTCATGTGGGTCTATATGCAGAGGTCTACATTGGTTTTCCTGAGTGTTGACTTATGATGAGGCAGGGCCGGCCACCACTGGACTATTTTTAAGCCAAGTGTGACTATCTGCTCTTGAATTCTCTGTCTTCTTCATGTTCCTACACCCACGTCCTCACTTTCCAGACCCCGTGGAAAGGATGAAGAGCACTGTAGTGTGAGCCCACCTCAGTGCTGAGATGCCTCATGGGGTGACCGACTGAGGGGACAGACTGGTCTGTTTCCAAGTGACGGGGCAATGTGCGTCCCCTGGGACCTGGCCCTCACATGTGGCAGCTCAAAATGTCAAGTAAAGCAAACCGTTACTCTTCCTTGGGAACGGACTGTTGTGTTGGCCAATAATGAACATGGAAATTGTGCATCTGAATGTAGAGGATGCTAATCTTGCAAATCTATTTTCTTATCCTTAATGAGCATGAAGTGACTTTTTTTAGTCCATGATCCTGAAAAACTGAAAGATTATGGCATACAATTATCTCACTGTCAAAAATTTTTCTTCTGTTGAAAACGAAGTCAACGTCCTTGAATGTTTAGCCCTTCTTTTAATTGATCTCTTTTTAGATTTCACTGGCATGTTCGGGATACTCAGAAGTTGGGGTATTATAGACAGTTGTTTACTGGGGTCCGTCATGAAGGTGCCTGACCCCGAGAACGGCTGCAGATGGAGAGATGCCAGCCCTATGCGGCTCTCATCAGACATGTGCGCCAGGTGGTGAGGGGTGACGAGTCCCAGTGCCAGAACCCTTCAAAACCCGGTCCTCACCCCTCTATAGCTTCATCCCAACGGCCGCAGCACTCAAGCCCTGTTCAGTTTGAGGTGCTCCTCTAACTTCATCCCTGTCCATCCGTCTCTGTTTCTGTTTGTCTCTTGACTTCTCTTTCTTCTCCCAGCCCTGCACACACCATGCCTCTGCCTACAATGCTGTTCTCTCTCTCCTTGCCTGACTGTCTTCTGTGCATCCATTTGGTACTAGATTAAGTATTGCTTCTTCTGGGAAGACTTCCTTGGCCTTCTTTGAGGCCATCGGAGTATTTCTCATACTTGACTATATTTATTTAACTATTTCCTTTGTTAGACTCTATACTGAAAATCTCTAAATCGTCTACTTCAAGCCAAATGCTGCTCACTGCCTGTTTTTGTAAACAAAGTTGTATTGGCACACGGCCATGCCCATTCGTTTTGACACATGGCTGCTCTTGCAGTACGATGGCTGAAATGAATGCCTCTTCCATCAGAGGTGTATGGCTCAAAAATCCTAAAATATTTGCTATCTGGCCAGTAGCGGAATAAGTTTGCTGACCCCTGCTGTAAACAATTAGGTCAGAGACCTGGTACTATTCCGTCATCAGTACTTGGGCTAGCACCGACAGGCATTTATTTTCTGGACATTTGTTGAATGAATGAATGAATGAATGAATGAATGAATGAACGAACGAACGAATGAACAGACGTGAGTACGCTGGCCGAGAAGCTCAGCACGAAGGCACTAGAGGTAACTGGCTTACAGTTGCGGAGGATCTGATACGCAGAAAAATGCAGAACATTGATGTTCTTGATTCTGTTTGTGCTGATGCTACTTCTAACCAGTTAGCGTGTATTGACTATTCACTACTTGCCACAGATAGTGCTGACGGATTTAGCTGGTTTCTCTCACTCAATCCTCGCAACAATCCAGCGTGGTAGGAACTAGTGTCATATCCATCTTACAGAGAAATAAACGGAGTCTGGGAAAGTTTGGTTTGGCCGTGACCCCCACGTCTAGGAAGCAGACCTTTGGGAGCTCACTTCTTTAACCCATGAGCCTCCAAATGAACTAGCTCATTTGCTTATTTGGGAATTGTGTCTTCAGTTGCATTTTATTTTTATGCAAAGCATATCTTCTCTCTGAGCAACTGTCTAGGTGTCGAGGTGAATGGTTAGTTTTGTAGGAAGTCCGGCTTCTGCAATGAAACTGAATTTCCCATAAATTCCATTGTAGCCACAGGTATAAGATATATTTTCAGAATTGTTATATTTGGACTAAAAAAAAGTGTGAGCCCAACAATTTGACTAAGAAAGAATTTTCTGAAATCAGGAACTACATGGGATGGACGGGTAAAAATCACTGCAACCAAACAATTTCAATGACAAAACAATAGTAACAATAAACGTGAGCAAAACTGAAAGGCATTTTAATAGATCATCCCCATGAAGAGCGCTCTTATGGGTAAGAAATCTGGTGGGTGGCAAGGACCCCAGAGGCCAGGGACATATAATCTTCACATGGGGTTATGAACAGCACAGGCATTTAAGTGGAGCACTCATGGTATTCCATAGAATAAATACTATATTCCGTAATGAATGGATGGAGTGATGTTTACAGTGTGACTTTGGCCTTCTGATAGCTATTAACGTCTAAAAGTTGGAATTACATTTTTATTCACTTACCTTCCATACTTTGACATTATAAGCTATTCATATTTTATTTGTCTCTTTTGTACTAAATAAGTCATTAACCCTAAAACGGGTCCACAGATAGAAGAGGACTTGAATGTGCAATGAAAAGTCAGAGGAAACCTACATTTCCAAGATTTTATGAACTAATTGTCAATGGGAATATGCATAAACTTGGAAGCAATTTGTTTGGTTAAATGAAGAAGTTCTTCATTCAAATTGCAAAATCACATGGGCTTAACATCATGGCCAAAGTTAAAAGTGACTGAATGAATTGAACATTTGAAGGAAAATCTTCAATTTATGTTTTAATACGGTTCTTTTAAATGCTGAACTATTTGAATCATTAACCAAAAACCTACAAACAAACAAACACACAAAAAATGCCCAGGACCATGTGACTACTAATGAACTCTAACAGACATCTAAACAATCAGTACCAATCTTTCTCAACCTCTTCCAAAAAATGGAAGAGAAAGGAATACTTCCTAACTTATTCTATAGGGCCAGCATTACCCTGATACCAAAAGTCAGAGAAAGACATAAAAAAAAAAAGACTAATGTGCCCATGAATAAAACACAAAAATCCTCAACAATACATTAGCAAACCAAAGCCAGTAGCAATGGTAGCAATATGCACCATGAGCAAGTGGGATTCACTCCAAGAATGCAAGAGTAGTTCAACATACCAAAATCAATCAGTGTAATACCTCACATTGACAGAATGAAGAAAGAAAAGAAATCACATAATCATTTCAATAAATGCAGATTAAAAAAAAACAAGCATTTGGTGAAATCTAGTGCCCTTTCAAGGTAAAAACAAACAAAAACTAAACTAAACAAGGAATAAAGGGAACTTCCCCGGTATAATAAACAACATTTATGTAAAATCCACAGCTAATATCACACTTGAATGAAACAAGAATTCACACTTTCACTATCTTTTCAGGATTGTACTTGAAGTCCTAGCCAGAGCAATTAGGCAAGAAAAAGAAATAAAAAGACACCAACATTGGAAAGGAAAAAGGAAAGTTGTCTCTATTCATAGATGATATAATCAGTTGTATTTCTGTAATGAACTGTCTGAAACAGAAATTAAGAAATCAACTCCATTTACAACAGTATCAAAAAGAATAAAGTACTTTGGAATAATTTGAGGAGGTACAAGTCTTGTACAATGAAAACTACAAAACATTGCTGAAAAAATGAAGGCAGCTAAATATAAAGACACCCTGTGTTCATGTGATAGAAGACAATATTGTTGAGATTGTAGTACTCCCCCAAACAATCTATGGATTCCTTTTAATAGCTATCAAAATCTCAATGGCTTTTTGTAAAAGTAGTAAAGCTGGGCATACATTCATAAGAAAATTCAAGGCACATAGAATAGTCAACTCTATCTTGAAATAGAAGAACAAAGTTGGAGGACTTCTACTTTTTTATCTCAAAACTCTTTCCTGCATCAAAGGGCACTATTCAGAGTGAAAAAAAGAACTCACAGAATGAGGAAGAATTTACAAATGATATATCTGAAAAGGGTCTAGTATCCAGTATATACAAAGAACACTTACAATTCAACAACAAAAAGACTAAAAGCCCAATTAATGCATGGGATAGCAACATGAACAGTCATTTGAGGAATGCAAATAAAACCACAATGAGATAATGCCACTTCACACCCACTAGGATAGCTATAATCATAATCATAATCAATAGGAAATAAGTGTTTGTGAGAATGTGGAGAAATTAGAACACTGTGCATTGCTGATCAGAATTTCAAGTGATGGAGCCACTCTGTAGAACACTTTGGATGATCCTCAGTAGGTTAAACCTAGAATTGCCACATGACCCAGCATTTCCACTCCTAGGTATATATCC
Organism: Acinonyx jubatus; assembly: GCF_027475565.1. NCBI lineage: Eukaryota > Metazoa > Chordata > Mammalia > Carnivora > Felidae > Acinonyx > Acinonyx jubatus. The sequence continues at coordinate 3,182,025 of NC_069388.1, read as the reverse complement.
AAAATAATCGAAAACAGGTGTTCAACCAAAAACTTTTATGCAAATGTGTATTGCAGTACTAAATACAGTAGCAAAAAGGTGGAAACAACTCAAATGTCCATCAAGGGATGAACAGATAAATAAAGTGTAGTATAGCCATACAACGGAATAGCATTCTGATATAAAAGGGGATGGCGTACAGATACATGCTATAATACAGATGAATCTTGAAAACTTTGTGTTAAGTGAGCAAAGACACAGAAGCCACGTATTGTGTTATTCCACTTACATTAAACATACAGAATAGGCAAATCCATAGACAGAAAGCAGATTTGTAGATTTTAGGGGACAGGTGTATAGTGGGGTGGGAACTCAATGTGTATGGGATTTCCTCTTGGGGTGATGAAAATGTTCTGGAGCTCGATGGTGGTGGTGGCTGCACAAGAGTGTGGAAGTACTTAACTGCCACTGTGTCGTACACCCTGAAGTTGTTAAAATGATAAACTTTATGTTTTGTGTATTTTCCACAGTAAAAAGCTTAGCTATTATGGCCAGTTTCTCCGAAGCAATAAAATCATTTTTTTTATTATGCATCTTGGCAATTTTATATTTTAAATGCCTATTTTTTTTCTGATTAGAAAAACAGTATTTGTTTACTGGTAAGGTTTCAGACATACAGAAGCACTATGGGAAAAATAAAACATACCCGTGTTCCCACTACTAACAAGTAGCCACAGTGAGTTTTTAATGTCAATCCTTCCAGGCTTTTTTATCATGGGTATAGGGGTGTGTGCACACAATCATGGTTGTTATTTTCATTTTTAACAAAACTGTTATTATGCAGTACATAGTGTTTTATAATCTGCTTTCCCTCTTGCTATATCATGAGCATTTTCCTATTGTCATTTCATGTTCTCCCACATCACATTAAATGGCCAGATAGCATTCCATCTTATGGTTGTAACATAATTTATTTAGCCAATTTCTATTGTTGGATGGATCCTAACATTTTAGAGTTGGAATACACTATAGACATTATTGTGTCCAAGTTATTTCTTTCCCAAGCTTTATAGCTGCAAGCCTTAAGCAAGCACATGGCACACAAAAACCATTCAACATTTTGAAAACAGAGTTAATTTTTCACTTTCCAGCTGGATTTGGGTATTGCAGGGGCTTTGGATTTGCCATTCAGGAATCTAAAAGATGGAAATAGCGGATGGGTGGTAGGAGGGGGGAACGAGCCAGGTGTAAAATAGTGCCCAAGGCATCAAAGCTCTATCCTGAATGGTTTTGTGTCCCTGAAAAATAGATATGGCAGACCACAAAATAGGTTCTATTGAATCTGTTGATGACAGTTCCATCATGCAAAATGGATAATGCCTCGACAGAGAAGAGACTAAGTAGAGAACGGGTTGCGGTGAATGTGTCTCTCATAGTCAAGCAGCACTTTCTCTTCCCCACAGTTCACAGAACGAGAACATCCAGTCATTCGGTCTTGCTGTGCTGAGCCTCCCTTTGTGTTTCTGGAGGCACGGGGGCCAGGCAGGAGAAGTCGTTCTTGACGCTTTCATTACAACTTCCCGTCAGCGTGAGAGACTTCAGGATATTCTCTGATGATGTCTTTAAACCCAAATGAGTCACATCAAAGTAGAAATAACTGTGTTCCTTGAGGTCTACACGAAATGTGACACATACTCTGGATGTTGGAGGATTATCGAAGCAGTTGTATGTGTTTTCTGGGGTGTCCCTCATGGGACGGAGGCTTTCCAATTAGAGTGATGCACTCTCACTGTCACCGAGGCATTTTCCACAATAGGGTGGCTTCTCAATAACACCCCCCATTGGCTTCGTTGGATTTGGTAGAGGGCACAGGAGGCCACCTTGCCTGGTTTTAAGCTGAGGTTTTAAGTCCAAGTTAGATTGGTTTTATGAAGAATCATTCCTAGACTATTTTTTTCTATTGTGTTGAATGGATTTTTCTTACTGAGTTATAGAAAATTTTCTATCTCAGGCACCAATTATTTTTCTGTTGTGTATGTTTCAGGTTATTTCCACATCTTTTGCCGTCAAACTATGTGCATAGTATACAGAAATTTAAGAATCTCATGTAACCAAACACGTCTTTCTTTCCTTCCTTGTTTCTGTACTTTATGACTTAATTTAGCAAGGCTTGCCCTCCCCAGTAATTAGTTTTAGTTTTTAATATTTCTTTGTATTTTATTCCTAGGCGTATATGACATCCCCCTTCCATTTCGCTCTCTTATCCACCTGAATGTAGATTTGCATGTCATTGGAGGCAGGGGATGAGGAATACTGTTTCAAGACCACCACCTATATAATCTTATGTTCTCCACTAACAAGTGTGTCTTCAGGATGCATTTCCTTCCTTTGGAAATTAAATCTAGAAGCAAGTCTTGCTTGTGAACAGTCAGAGAAGCTTCATTTGGTACGAATTCCCAGTGGTCTTACTTCAAATCAAGGCCAGTACAAAGCCTGGACGCTTATTTCAGTGATCCTTTCTTTCCAAGGGAAGACATTGTAAGGTCATTCACAGATTTATAAAATGTGTTCTCATGGCTTGTGCTGGCTACAGAGGAATTTCTAGTATGGCCCGGTATGTCTTGAAAAATTTGATGAGCTTTCCAGAATGAGTAGGTAAGTCTGTGCTGTAAGATCAAAACCCCTAAGTCCAGATCACTCTCTTAAAAAGACCTTCTTCTGAGTGCCTGGCCAAGGGCATTTGCTTCTTATGCAGTTGTCAAAGGTAACAAGAGGAGAGCCACTGGCAGGTGAGGCCTCCCCAAGGTAGGACTTAGAAAGGACTTACAGTGCTCACCCTTTGCAGGGAGGGACATGATCTAGAACCTCAGTGATCCTGGCTCCCCCCTTTTTTTCTTTCACCAGTTTCCTTGTTCAGGGAGAGGTTTACCTTTGCCAGAAAAAGGCTCCTAGTTCAAGCATGCATCTGTCTGTGGGGACACTGTGTCCCCTCTTTCCTTACCAGACCACAGACACTCAACAAAGAGCATCTTATAAACACATCAGAGCCAGGTAAGGTTAACCAGAAGGAAGGAAATGACACTGAGCGATTGGGGTGCAATGATCCTGGGTCACTGCAAATCACCACAGCTTGAACTCACAAAGTCTTTTCTTTGCTCTTGGATTTCTCCCACCAGCACCTCTTGACTCCCAGTGGAAGCATCACCACCCACAGAAACTTTCCACTGCTGGTTTGAGAGCCTTTTTTCCCAACATAGCAGCACAGATGGATGGTGTCAGCAGAGGGCTAGGTGAGTCAGCAAGGTCAGGCCAGACCATTCAGCCCACGTCTGTGTCTAGTTGAGCAAACAGCAGAGTCTAGGGGATGCTGTCGGGAGTATTCTAACACTGATGCAGTTCGTCTTGTTGGCCTTGATCTCTGATGCAATTAACAAATTCATAGTGAATGTGCTCCTCATAGCTTTGTGCCCTGGAAACTTCTGGGAGATTCCTCTCTCTCCTGCACGTTCTAGGAAGCTGGTGAAAGACAGGGAAGGTGGGATTTTTATAAAACGCAATCCTTCCTGGAGCTAATGCTGGGTTATGCTTCCTGCCCTCTGGACACGTGCTCCTGTTCAGCTTCAGCAGGAGCATGAGGCACTTGCCTGTCACATGGGCACATGGTGGGAAGTGAGAGAGGCAGAGAGAGACAGAAAAAATACAGAGAGAGAGAGAGAGAGAGAGAGAGAGAGAGAGTGCACGCGCTTCAGATGTCTGCTCCAGAATTTTCCCCTTCATCCCTTTACTTGCTATGCGGCCAGATGGAAAATGTAAAACAGCGCTGCTGCAGGAAGCCCTGTGACTGCCCGGGGTCCTGAATGATGTCTTTTGCCAACTTAGAGACTGGACCTTCTCCAGGTCTGAGGCTCCTGGTAGAGATTGAATTCCAGGATTCCAGAAGGCTCTCCCCTTCTTACAAAAGGAAACGATTGTCCAGGCAGCAGTCCATTCACATCTGGCAAAGGTACAGACAACTTCTTGGAATCGAGCTCAGTATTTTACAGCTGTGGGCGCTCGAATGCTCTCTTGGTGACCACTAGACCCAGCCCTCGATCTTTCTTCTTTGCAAGAGAGGGTCTCCCGGAAGTCCAGATGTGTGATGAGGCATAAGGAGAGGTGCACCTGCTTACCGCACTGTGGTCACCACAGAGAAAGTTAGGGGGAAGAGGGCTTTGGGTTGGCTGGGGACGCTTGCTGCCCTTGGCTTGGCATCTCCACCCTCACGGTCGGGAACCTGGCCACGGAGTAGCAGATGGGCCCAGGGCTGGAAGCAGCCAAGAGACTGCTTCTGCATCCAGAGTGCTTGTGGACGAGCGAGTCTCTGATTCACAGCATCAGATGAGTTTGCCTCCATGGCCTCCAACCCTTGGCTGAAGGACGAGGGCTCTCTCGATCTGCTCCGGAATTTACAGAGTGGAGCCTTTGCCGAGAAGCCCACTCGGGAGGCCTTTCTGAGAGCTGAGTGAATGTTCTACAGTGTGTGTCGACAGCTGGCCTCGTAGGAGGCCCGTGTGCCAGGGACCCTGGAGAAGTGTGTGGCAGGGCTGGCAGGATGCAGCTCTGGGAGACAGTGACATGTCCCCTGACAGCCTAGGTGACAGAGGGCTGTTCGTTCATTGCCTGGGCTTCAGACCAAACACTTCCCCAGAGCAAAGAGACACCGTTTAGCAAACTTGAAGCAAAAGCTAACATAAGAGGCAAGGAAACTCCATGCAAAGGGCGTCAGTACCAAGGGCTAACATCCGATTAGCACTCCCGGCCTATGAGGCCATGTGCTATAGTGGCCATAATGGGCACTGTCCCTTTCATCTTCAAAGCAGCCCTAGGAGGCCAGTGCTGTGTCATTATCGTGCCTGTTTGACAGCTGAGACTCAGGCTCAGAGAGGCCAAGACGCTTGCCCTGAGTTGAACAGAAGCAGAGGAGACAGGACCCCGACCATGGCTGCCTGATGCAGCAGTAACATTGACTCCTTCAAACCTGTGCTGTGAAAAGTGGTGGTATCTGATACATTCTTTGCAAACTAACTAAAGATAGTGAGAAAACAGAAAGCGCCCTCTCTTTCCGTTTGAGCTCCCCGCCCGTCCCTCCCCGTCTCCCCAGCCGCCGGGCCCTGTGGCCCCCGGAGACAAACTTACTTTAGCACATGGCTGCTTCTGGCCCTGCTGGAAAGCCCTGGGAAGCTCTTTTCTCTTATTCCCCGTAACTGCTCTTGGTGTAAAGCTCTCGGAGTTGAAGCTTATCCTGATCCATTTACCCCCAGATGCCTGGGTTTCTTCTCCCTCGGGGTCTGACCCCCACTTCTCCTCCTCGCCCTCACCGGCGTTGGCCTTTGCAGGTTGGAAATCGGAAGGTGCCCGGCAGTCTCCCTGCTGGCACTGAGCTGGCGACTGGGGTGGGTGGGCACAGTGCACGTCCGGGGAAACCACAGCCCGGTGAAAACGACAGCCGCTTCCTTACAAATGTGACCGAGCAACCCCTCCTCCTCCACCTGGAGCCCTGGGGGGGGGGGGGGGCTTGTTGTTTCACAATAACAAGTTAGAAAGTGTGTGTGTGTGTGTGTGTGTGTGTGTGCGCGCGCGCGTGCACGTGCATGCGTGGGCACCCACATGCACACTCAGCTTCCTGGTTGTTCAGATACAAAAGAAGAAAATGTTGTTTTGGGGTTTTAAGGTCTTTTATTAATATATATTATATATATTATATGTAATATATATAATATATATAAATATAATATTATATATACGTATATATGTATACACATATATATACACGTATATATATATATATATATATATATATATATAAATATATATAAATATATATAAATCCAGCTTTCTTTCCATGAAAGAATAGCCTACATGTGCAGGAAGACCCTAGCCTCAGTCCCCACTCAGCCCCTCCACTCTGCAGAAGGGTGTAGACATTTCTTCCAGAAAGGTTTGGTGCTGATTGGCTGTTACGTGCATGTACGCAGCACATCGATTGCTCATTTGCAGTCAAAATGCCGAACACCCGGCCTCTGGGGCCACCATTCTGTCCTCCTATTCTGTCCCCTGCTTCTCTTCCGTCTAGAGCAGGTGGCGTTTCTGCCGCAAAACTAACAAATGTATTTGGAGGCTCCACCTTGAGGTGGGGTGCTCCTTCAGGATGATGGCGAATACCAAGCACCAAAGGAAGCTTCTAACTCATTTTAGAAAAGAGTAGAAGAAAGTGTCAGGAAAGCCCGTTGTCTCGGTTCCGAATGCCAGAACCAAATACCACAGACGGGACACTCAGACAAAGGGAATCTGTATCTCACGGTTTTGGAGGCTGGAAGTCCAAGGTCAAGGTGCCTGCAGAGTAGGTCTCCGTGAAAGTCCCTTCCCGGCTTGTGGCTACCCATCAGCTCCCGGTGTCCTCCCAGAGCCCCTGCTCTGTGCTCTGTGCGTGTTCTCCTGGCACAGTCTTGTTGGATTAGAACCCCACCCTTGTGACCTCATCTAACCTTGATTACCTCCTTGAAGGCCCTACCTTCAAACACAGTGACATTTGGGATTAGGGCTCCAATCTAGGAACTCTGGGGGGACACAAATTACTACAAGTTATTACAATTTAACTATAACCTAAAAGCCAAAATGAACATATTCCTCCTAAACATGTAGATTTCAATGAATTTCTTTCTTCCCTTTTTCTATTCCTGTTGGGAGAGTGCATTGTGCACCAAGAAAGCTCAAGTCCCCGTAGGCAGAGGGGAGAAATACCCTACAACCCCTCCAATGCCCCCTGTCTCCACTGTTACCAGGGACACGAGCATAGCCATGCATGCCGGCACAGATGCCTACCGGCCTGTGCCCTCCCGGTGAGGGGGTCCCCGCTGGTCCTGCTCCTGGTCGGTGTGTGGGCGTTGGGTCACAGACTCGCTCACACCTCACTCAGATGTGCACACACCATGTGGTTGCTCCGTTTTTGCAAGCGGCTGCTCCAGTGTCCTCGGGGGTCCCCCATTTGCCATATAGCAAGTGGGGGGGAAGCTTCAGCCCAGCCCAGTGAGCTCGGTCTGAAGAAATAATTTACATCCGGTAAAACCTTGGATTGCAAGTAACTTGTGCTGTGAGTCTTCTGCAAGACGAGCAAACACTTCTCATAAATTTTAGCTTGATAAACGAGCGATGTCTTGCCATACGAGTCGCACGTGGCAGTGAACGTCCCATGATCACAACTGAGCCAATGGTTCTTGAAATTCACCTTGATATACGAGTGCTGTGGATTCCAAGCGTGTTTCTGGAACGAATTACGCTCGCACACCAAGGATTTACTGAATTCAGTTTAGGATGTTTGGTCTCTTCATGTAAAGATTCAGACTTGGGTCACATTCCTCTGTCCCTCTGCAGGGTTGAGGCTGGGTGGGTGTAGAGGCACAGCTTGTGGCCTGCTGGTGGCAGAGGACAGAGGGAGACCGTAGGCGAGGGAGGCACGGCCCCCTCTGGCTGTGGCCTGATGCCCCTTCGACACTGGGGACATGGACGATGCCCTGCCTTCCCAGGGAGGTGCCTGTCTCCGGGGACTTCCACACCGTGGCGCCTCTGCCGGCACATGCCCCCGCTTTAGGAAGCCAGTTTTCTTCTCACAGCCTCAGCCTGAGCCCCAAGGGTATCCTCATTAGGAATCTTAGAGGGGTGGTGCTTTAGGGACAGGGGACCTTCCCCCAGTCCTCCTGTTCCCTGCTCCCCCGTGGCTAAGGGGTGCCTTGGCTGGTGGCGTGGGGAGAGGGGGGCTAATGAGGCCCGTTGGAGAAGTGTTTCAGTTCAAAGTCTGAAACGTTGCAAAGCTTCCCCCGACTCGCACACCTCCTTTGCACTCACAGCCTTTTGAAGCGGCTCAGCTGACTCGAACCAGAGAGATTCAAAGCTGAATTTCAACCACTGTTCATTTCTTATTTGAGATTGGGGAAGGCAGATCCTTAGACGGTGAGTGCACCGTGTCTGTTCAGGGGAGAGAATGCGAGCTGCTGCGGGACCTCTCGGGGATGCACAGCCAGGCTCCTCTCTGGGCTCCGGGCGTGCGGGGGGCGGGGGGCGGGGGGGGCAGGGGGGGGTGCGAGGACCAGCCCGTTCAGACACAGGCCACAAGTCTGCAGCACCTCACTACAAATTTAGCAGCAAGGCAGCGATCACACAGTGATGATAAATTAAAAAATGAAAAAATAAAGATTAAAAAGAGGGAGAGAGCAGCTCAGCTCCTGAACAGAAGCCAAGCAGGAATTTGCTCCCAGAGTGATTGGGGTTGCATCAGGGGTGAGTTAGGCTTGCACACACTTCCTCCTGCCGCCGCGGGCAGTCATCTCGTTTATTCTCTCTGGAAGGCTCACAGCGTGGGGCGTGCGTCCCCCTTCTGGGCTTGTGAGCACATCAGACGTCTCATCTGGATGTAACGTAGCCAGGAGGGCAATTTCTTAAGATGGCAATTTAAGCCATAGGTCGAGAGGTGGAGTGAGCTCCCTGCTCCCTCAGATTCTGGGAGATGTGAGGTCACCAGAATCCCGCCCCCGGCCTGGGTCCAGTGCAAACTCAGCCCTGCTGGCTGCTTGAATCCAGGTCTCCTTCATTTGCATGCTGATTATCCAATTAGTTAATGTTCCTTTCTCCAGCCGAGTGGGCTGGGGGGGGGGGGGGTGGGTGGAGAAAAATAGTAAGGTGGAATCTCAGGGCCATAGTAATGGCTTTCTACTCCTTGAGAAGCATTTGATGGGTGTTTTTCCACAGAACTTAATTCAGTTTTGAATATGACTCAGGATGAAAACAGAACAAATCTAATAGCAATCAACAGAATTTCGCCATGGCGGATCTCGGGGTAATTTAAGATGAACTGGCACAAGACAAGCTAAATCAAACCAATAAAGGCTTCACGCCTTTACCAAGCGAGGTCGGACAAGGGCGTCCTTTAGGGTAGAGGTTCTTAGCTGGGGCCTCACAGCTCAGCATTACGGGGTCCGTGTAGTCCTGGACATGGGATTCCAAGCCAGCTGGTGTGTGCATTTTCGGGGGAAAGGATCCTTAATTTTTTCATCAGCTTCTTAGAGCAGTGTCAGGTGGTCCCCACTGGCTTTGGCAACACTGTTTAAAAGAAGATTCAGGGATTGATTAGAGACCACAGGGGGAGAGATGGTACCAGACCTGGGCCTTGGAGATGCAAATTGCTGCCGTGTGTGTGTGTGTGTGTGTGTGTGTGTGTTGGGGGTGCACTCATACCCTTGTAAGGGTCTGCCAGACCTGTTAGCGGAGTGAGAAGAGCACTGGCCCAATATCTCAACCCTGTTTCTGTCTCCCACTGTGTGACCTCAGACAAGTTTCTCAACCTTCCTGTGCTTCAGCTTCTTACCTGCAGAATGGGGACAGTCGTGGTGCGCATGCCATAGAGGCTTTGAAGATTCAAAGCATCAGTCCTCACAGAGATCTGCACACGGCACACAGCAGAGACAGCGACACAGTGGCCTCCGGCTGCTTTGTGCCTCCGCTTAAGGCAGCGTCGCCGTTTCACGCTCCCGTCGTTTCTGTGTTAGGTAATGGGCAATGACGCACGCGGCAAAGTGCCTGGCACGAGGTGAGCGTAGCGGAGAGTCAAGGAATGTTTGTTCGGGTGCAGTTCTGTCCGCCAAGTGCAGCCGCGCAGGGCGAGAGCCATCCAGGGTGCCTGGAGGAGCCCAGACTTCAAAGCCGGTGATGGCCGCACTTCTGTGAAGCCCTCCTCCTCTGTGCTGATGGCGACAACTTCTATTTGTATTTTCATTGTCTTTCTCCGAAGAGATACATTTTGTGGGCTGCCATTGAGTCTGCTTCCCAAAATGCAGCTTGGAGATTTTTTTTTTTTTGAGATAAACTATCCTGTGAATAAAGATAGATACTATATTTTAATCTGGGAACATTGCATTCGGAACACCTTTTTTTTTTTTTTTTAAGGCAACATTAGTGGTGCTATCATTCAGAGGATATGGACGTTTGGGGGAAATTTACGTCCAATCGTGCCTGTGAAGCTTTGCCAGCCCTGGGCAATATTATCTTTCTCTCTGAAAACAGCAGTGGCTGTGGATGTAACACATGATCCCGGATCATAGTGCCCACACCACGAAGGTCCGTGTCCACACATCTCCAGGTCTGTTGTGGCTGAGATCCTTACATGGGAGGGCCCCTGCCCTGACAGATGGCATGTACCTATCGGAGCGAAGCCAGGGAGGTCTGTTGGTTAGCGCAAAGGCGGTATCCAACCCACAGGGAGGACACAGGGGCTGGCATTGAGCCGCTGGGGAGCACTCTGCTTAATCCTGCCCCATTTTGGAAACAATGGGGAGGAAGGTGAGCTTGGTGGTTGAAGGCACCTAAAATTGTCACCCTGGGGTGTTTCCCAGATTGAAACTAACTTGCCTTTTCTCATAGCAACAAAGATGCAAAAAAAATCAAGACCCATTAGTTTTGGTCCAGATAGAGCTGGGTGCTTCTATTTGATAAATATTAACCTGTAGAATAAGATGGTCCCCTGTGGGTTGGTTCCACCTCAGAACTCCCTGAGAACCCAAGCACGGTCCCCTCGTCAATGAATCTTCCCGGCCGGTGCCCTCGAGCCCCATGTGCAGATGTGGGGCCCATTGATTTCAACATATGTAGGAGAAAATGCACCTGTAAGCAATAGTCTTCTTACACATCTGTGGGATGTACAATACACTCATCCCCCCACAAACTAAAACGTGACCCTCTGCTGCAAACTCGGGGAGCACCCCACAATGTGCTTGACATGATGCTTCTCCAGGAAAGGAACAAAACTGCATGACATCAGTGCCCACCCTTTCCAAAGACTTTCAATTTGCCATGGTAATGGGGAGCGGGGCCAAAACATGGGCAAGACAACACCAAAGATTTTTTTTTTTAATTTTTCTCCAATCTTTATTTATTTTGAGAGAGAGACAGAGACAGAGCTTGAGCAGGGGAGGAGCAGAGAGGGAGGGAGACAATCCGAAGCAGGCTCCAGGCTCGGAACTGTCAGCACAGAGCCCAATGTGGGGCTCGAACCCACGAAAGCAAGATCATGATCTGAGCCAAAGTCAGATGCTCAACTGACTGAGCCACCCAGTCTCCCCGATGGTCTTATTTATGGAAACTGTGTGACATTCCTTCCATCCCCAGCCCCTCCCAGTGGGCACCCCGTCTGTGATTTGCTCAAACCTACAGTGGTTTTTATGAGGATGTGTCATCCCACCAAATGGTGGAAACTGACCCAGGGTTCAAATTTGCTGGAACTCAGTCTGTGAAATGGATTAATTTGCACCTTGCTAGAATGTAAACGCAAATTCAAGTTCACAAGGTGGGGGTGGGAAGGGATTTACTAAGAGCAAGAAAGACTTGAGCTGAAAATGCATTTTGAAAGCGTGGAATTGCGCTGATAGGTATGGGCGTAAGGAAGACAGGATTCTATAAACATGTATTGGTCAAAAACTTAGGGCTGATGCTGGGCCGGTTAGTGGACAAATACGGCTCAACTATGACCTCACAGGAGGACGTAGGTCTAGAGGATGCACACTGGGGCAGGAGAGGGCCTCTCTGGCCGGAAGGCAGGAAGGAGCCCGTGAAGGTGGCCACCCGGAGGAGGTGGGGAGTGGTGCCAGAGGGTGGACACGATTTGGAATGCCGCGTCGGTGCTGAGCAGGATGCGGGATTGTGAGGAGCCCCCCTGCTCTTTCAGACCCCAGCTTTGGGGACTGTGGGTCTGCAGAATGTCCTGTTAGGTGACAAGCTAACAACATCAATAAAGAGTGTTATCTCCTTCCCTTAACAACGTGGCCAGGGTCAGGGCACCTGGGTGGCTCTGCCAGTTAAGCATCTGACTTTGGCTCAGGTCATGGTCTCAGCTTTGTGGGTTGGAGACCCCCATTGGGCTCTGTGCTGACAGCACACGGATCCCGCTTGAGATTCTCTCTCTCCCTCTGTCTCTGCCCCCTCCCTGCTCACATACGTGTGCTCATGCTTTCTCTCTCTCAAAAATAAATAAAAACTTAAAGAAAGAATGGCTAGGGTCCTGACACTGTTTCTGCAAAGAGGGGACCAGCAGCGGTAGGGACTCACTTTGCTGGACATGGAATCGGGCTACAGATGTGTCACTGACACCACCTGTGTGGCACAAAGGCTCACCCTCTGCCCTCGGTGTTTTCCCTCCCTCTGAACGTTTGTCTGAGTTTCTCCTGAAAAGCCAATACTCCTCTCAAGGAAGCCGTGACCCCTATAAATAGTTCTAGGGAACTCCTAAACCCGGCCCATCTCTCTGTCTCTTGTTCCCAGACCATGGCTCTTAGGAGCTTTAATACAAGTTCAGGAAGTAAGAGGAGGGTGTGATGAGTCATAGTGGCAGGTCGGTGTGGTTTGCTGGGCGACAGGTTACGAGTGTCCCCATAGTGCTGTGCGGTCCTTCATTGTTGCTCTTCTTCAACACGTGGCTGAGAGTCACAGCCACGGGCACGGCTGGCTGTCTCTGACATGCTATGAGGACGCTGGGGCGGGTTTTGCCAGGGACCGGAAATCCTGGGTGCCTCCAGATGTTCTATTTCTCTTGGAAGAAAAGGCTCTTCTGGGGCCAGTACAAAGAGAATCCTTTATGCTTCTGTGAGGGGGTGCCAAAAAATCTACGAGAACGACAACAACAAAAAGAAATCACCATCACGTTTACGCCTTAAATTTACGGACAGCCTGTCACGATGAAGTCAAAGACTGATACTCACTTTGTGGACTTAATTTCAAATGACTTAGTGGAGGGAAAGCAGGCACTCGCTTTGAACCGCCCGCAATCCAAACACAGACGCCGACAGCCGAGTGTGAAAAGGGGCCGTTGGGCACTGCTGACCACCTGTCCCACGTTCACCTCCTCTTCTCTCTCTCCCCGCAGAGTCTCCACCCGCGTCCGCCCCTCCGCCTGGAGGTCCACGTGGCTCCAGGGGCGCCGGCCGCACTTGGGGGGCCAGGCACATGCCTGCACGTGCGCACCGGGGTTCCTGGAGACACGAGGCCTCCTGGGTTCTGCCACCAGCATTCACACCCAGCCTCGGCTTTGGGATTCTGCTGTGTGTCGGGGCAGCGACTTGCTGCAGCCACTTACTGGTGGAGGCCAGCCCGGGGGACAGGTGAAGGATGCTCCGAAGCCGGACGTGCAGGAAGAAGATGGGCCCGGTGGCTCCCTCTGTATGGCTGCCATTGGAGTGGGGGCCTCTTTATTCACAGACAAGAGGGTCCCTGGAAGCTGAGAGCTGTTCATACTACGTATCTGGGACCCAGGTGATCCCAAGGTGGCCTGCTCAGTCGCTGTTGACTTCGGAGGCCCTTGGGTGGAAGTTTCTTGTGCTTCCGGAGCAGGAGCCGCCCAGGCACGGCGTCATTCTCCCCGTCTTGCCAGGAGAAGGGCCTCGCGCCCCTGTCCACCCCAGCAAGGCAGCAGAGTGGCAGCACAGAGGCCACTGCATCCCCTGGAGGCCTCAGGGAGGCTGCGTGATGGAGGCTTTCCATGCGCCAGACGCCCTGCTCCGCCCACCACCGCTTCTGGCGCCCCTGCACGGCCCAGACCACCCTGGGCGTGGACCCCTGGGCTCCGCCTGTAGGAGTGAGGGTCCCAGGTCTTCAGTGGCAGAGCGTCCCCGGCTGCACAGCCCTCCTGCCCCTCTCCCGACAGGCTGTCCTGCGCCCCCCGCCAGCCGAGCGTGGGCAGAAGTGCTGGAGGTCGGGGAGCTCGACGCGGCAGCTCCGGCCACAGGCGCGGCCGAGTTTGGGAGGTCGTGGGATGGGAGTTGTGTCAGTGCTCAGCGGCTTCTTCGGTGTTACGGGCTATTTGTTTTTGTGTTTATTTAGTTAGGTTTGGGTGAGAGGCTGGGGGGAGCCTGCACATGCGAGTGGGAGCAGGGGAGGGGCAGCGAGAGAAGAAGAGAGAATCCCAAGCAGGCTCCACGCTGTCAGCACAGACCCCGACGTGGGGCTCGAACCCACAAACTGAGAGATCATGACCTGAGCCGAAATCAAGAGTCGGACGCATACCCGACTTCGCCACGCAGGCTTCCCGTGTTACAGGCAGTTTAAAATTCTACTGAATTGGTGTTTCTGCGGTGAGCAGAGTGCAGGGCACCCAGGAAGGACCTCGTGCTTTGGGAGGCACCTGGCCAGATGATGACAAGAATTGCACGGAGACCTTCTTTTCGGTAAGGCTTTTCTTCATGTGCCGCCAGAGTGCTACGTCCTTCCCCCACCTTCTAACTTATTCCTCCCACCGACCTCTTAGCTCCATTTTATAAGTGAAGGCAGAGATCACAGAGGTTCAGTAACTGTCCAAGATGACACAGCTTGAAGAGTGTGGGCTCAAGATTTGGACCCAGGGCGCCTGGGGGGCTCAGTCGGTTGAGCCACTGACTTCACCTCAGGTCACGATCTCACGGTTCATGCGTTCGAGCCCTGCGTCAGGCTCTGTGCGGACAGCTCGGAGCCTGGAGCCTGCTTCGGATTCTGGGTCTCCCTCTCTCTCTGCCCCCCCCACCCCGCTTATTCTCTGTTTCTCAAAAACAAACGTTAAAAAAAATTAAAAAAATATTTGGACCCAGCTGAGTCTGAATGCCAGACCTGCCTGGACTCTCACCCGTTACTGACGTGCACCTAGACCCACGTCTCTGTGACAGTGTGCTCATGTAGAGAAAGTGACGGTGAGAGGCTGAAGGGTCTGACTTACCTGGTAGGTTAGAACCAACCGTTTATCCAAGAAGCCTCGCGAATCTCCAGCTCTCTCCCGCCTCGTCCTTACCCTGCCTGCTGACGAGACAGATGCCATTCAAACACTGGCAAGTCTCCGTCATTGCCCCCAGGGGAGGGGTGACCTTAGAACACGGGGCAGCCCCATCTGCCTGAGCTGGAAGAGGGCAGAGAGGAAAAACTTCAGGGAATCCAAACACGAAGACCACGGCCACCAGTCGGCCATCCTGTGCTGTCAGTGTGCTTGTCACAACACATTAATATGATGCTTTTGAATTCCGGTCACTTCAAATGATGAAGCCTTGTACCGTAAATGGACGTCACTGCTGCCCCATGAAAGAATGCAGAGGGATTCCTCGTAAAGCCACCTCGAGCTTGCCCCTGACCTCACCTGCTTTAATTATGCACGAGGTGCTCAGATTCCCTTGCAACAAGCAGGCATTCATTACCTATAATTCCTATTTTATAACTTTTTTGTTTGATCTGTCCCAGAATTCATTCTGAAGAAATTCAACAGAATAAATGATCATTCTCCCCGACCACTTGACTGCTGCTTTGAATATGTGATGAGGCTGCACGTGTGTATTATTTATGAAAAATTGATTGCCACGGAGCCTCCACATCCCTTTCATGCTCTGCAAACGTGGACTTAACACACTTCCTCTGAAACCCGCAGCCAGCCCCGCGTACGTGACAATATGTTGAAGAAGCAAATGGATTTATTGGTTTGGGCAGCATGTCCTCGGTGAGGAAATTAGGGGATTTCTATGCAAAATCTGCTCTTGTCTGCATCTCGGCATGCTGCTCTGGGGCCCGAAGACTGCATTAGCCTACAGGGAAGCCCCCCACCCCTGGGAGATATGAGGACTCCATGAGCCAGAAGCAGGCGCCCGAAGGCGTTTCTCTAAGAACCTTTGCCAAAAAGAAGCACCTGCCAGTGGGGGACCCAGGACACAGCGTCACTGCAGCTCGGGGGCTGACAGGTGCCCCAGGGGCTCTGCGATTGGGGCCCTCAGACGCGGGCCTTCAGACAAGGAGTTGGGTCCAAGAGTTCACTTACAAGGAGATTCCAGAAGAATCATAGGGGGTTGGCAGGGGCCAACGAAGGGTGTGTTTGTTACCAGACTCGGGGATCCTTGTGAAACACCTCCCAGCTCCCCCGGGGGCGAGGGGGCAGGGGTGCACAGCCCCTGATGCCCACTCATCCCTGGTGGGGGCGTGATCCAGGTCCCCTCCTTGCTTGGCATTTCTGGCCGGCCCTGCAGGTGGCGGGGTTGGGGGGCAGGGGA
This sequence comes from Acinonyx jubatus, assembly GCF_027475565.1. Taxonomy (NCBI): domain Eukaryota; kingdom Metazoa; phylum Chordata; class Mammalia; order Carnivora; family Felidae; genus Acinonyx; species Acinonyx jubatus. The sequence continues at coordinate 3,165,976 of NC_069388.1, read as the reverse complement.
ATGGGGAGATGGGGCGGCTGGAACGGGACAGCATGCACTGGGGGGCAGTGGCTGGGTCGATGGTGGTCCCCACGTTTAGGAGACCCTAGTCCCACATTTCTCGCTGCATACCCGGGGCCCCGGGAGCCACACCAGAGTGACCCTGCGAAGCCACATCTGTGACCTTGGATCCAGATGGTGTGGTGGCATCCCAGTGAGAACAGCCACCTGGGGACGTGGGGCTCTGGGGTCAAGGTGAACGTTACCACCTGAGCCTACTGTTGTGCCATCCAGAACCTTCTGCAGAGCTTCACTGGTGCTGGCAGTGTGAGAGGCCCCCAGACCTGACTGGGACTGGGAGGTGAGGAGCGGAGGGGAAGGAAGGGAACAGAAATGGGACAGCAAGTAGGGGGAGGCGCACTGCAGGGGGTGCGGGGGAGGCAGTGTGTTTGAGGCTCACTCGGGCATGGCATCCCCGGCTCAGCTCCAGCGCAAGGACCGTGCAGCCCAGCCTGTGTCCCTGAGACGGACGAGGACCTGCTTCAACTTGTCTCCAGCCTAGCTGCTCCCAGTCTGGCCAGCGGCCGGGCAGCTCCCGCCTCGCCTGGGAGCCATGAGAAATCCCACTGTGGTCCAGCCCTGGCCTCTGATTCAAAATCTGCATTTTCATAAGATCCCCAGCTGCTTCCCCAGCCCATGGGCTGAGAGTCACGGATTGGGCTCTGGCTCTCCAGCTGGGAGTCCTGGGCCCTCCCCTGGGTGTTTGGGGTCTGAATGTCACGGAGCCCACGTGGCTTCCATGTTTTCAGGGGGCCAGACTCTGCACGGCCTCATTTCACTCTGCAAATGACGCTGCTCGGCCACAAGCACCCGGGTCCTCATCACTATACAGGGTAGGAACCCACAGTCGTCCCAGGGACATATACACCACAGTCCCTGAGTCCTGCAGCATCCGGCCTGGAGCCCACACCCCTTGGGCCCCTGTCTCCCCAGCCGGCCCGTCCCTAGGCAGCGGAACACATCCGATCTGGAAGATTGTTGGCAGATTTCCACACCCGAGAAAATATTTTGTTTTGTTTTGCGTTCCAAATGAAGGAGACAGTGAAAGACAGACAAAGTGGTGAAGTTGTAGGCAGACTGTTTTGTGCTGTATTTTCTTGCTGAATGTTTTTTATGAGGCATCCGATGCCCTTTAAAGGTCAGATATTACTATTGTTCATTTCCTCATCAGTTAGCTAATCAAGTACTGTGCACCGCTTAAGGTCACAAGTGTTAGTTACTGATGAAAGAGAAAGCCTGCTCTTCATTTTGCAAGGGGAAGACATGATTCGAATGCACGCTTGTAGAAACGGTTTTGCAACCAGGGCAAGCATGCTATGCACAGATTTAATTTGGGGGAGATAACGTTATGTCAGATACAGGATCTTGACTCCGCTGCGTGCAGGGGCCACACCTGCTGGTGCCGATCTGGCCAGGACAGTGGCCAGAGCGGGGACCACCGTTTCTGCATTGTGACCAGGAAAGACACCGAGTGCTGCAACAGCACGGGCCAGCCTGCTTCCCCTCTGGTGTGACGGGGATGACGAACCTGCCTGTCGCCTGCAGGGTGAGGGGCGGGGTGGCATACACAGCCTGTCCCAGTAAAACGGTCGGTGAGAAAAATGAGACCACGTGCACTCCTGGGACTTGAGAATCCACATCATGGTAGAACTTCTCTCGGGAAAGCTGGGCACCTGCCCTAAGCAGGAAGGTCCAGTCCCCTCAGAGCAGTGGAGAAAACCAGCCAGCAGAGAGGTCTAGTGGCCCGCATCCCATGGCACAACCAGGGGGTTCTGGCACCTGACCTGACAGAGACCCCAGGGCAGGAGGCCCTCTGTGGTCCCACAGTGTTGAAACACTTACCTTCTCCCTTCCCACAGCTACTAGCTGTCTTTTATTTCCTGTGTTTTATTTCGCATCCCGGAGGGAGGTCTCATTTGTGGGGCGAACACAGTAAGGCCTGGAGGCTCTGTCAGGGACAAGAAAGGCTGGATTAGGGGCGCCTGGGTGGCTCGGTCCGTTAAGTGGCCGACTCTTGGTTTTGGGTCAGGTCATGATCTCCGGGTTCTTGAGTTCAGGCCCTGCGTTGGGCTCAGTGCGGACAGTATGGAGCCTGCTTGGGATTCTCTCTCCCTCTTTCTCTGCCCCTCCCCTGCTCTCTCTCTCTTAAAATCAATAAAGAAAAGAAAAGAAAAGAAAAAAGAAAAGAAAAGAAAAGAAAAGAAAAGAAAAGAAAAGAAAAGGCTGGATTAAAACTCCTGGATAGGGTTTGCCCAGTGCAGGTGAGCAATGAGGACAAACCTGACGACATTCCACTTTCTTTCAGCACATCTTGGGGTAGGTTTGGATGTAAGAGACAGGACCCAGTCCTGTCGCTCAGGGATCAGGAACATCTGGCTCCAGAAAGCAGAGCAGCGGCCCCAGCAGTTACAGATGGAGCTGGGCTGAGGGGCTGTGGCTCCTGTGTGGTGCCTCCCTCCAATAAGGGTTTATATCTACCCCCTCCACTCCCCCTACCCTGTGCCTCTCCCTCTCTGCGAAAGGAGACTGGCTTTTGTCCAGACAGCAAAGAGGGAGAAAATATAATCACTTCTCTAAAAGAGATGGGAAAGGGGTTCCCAAAATTCTAATTGGTTGATTTGCACCACGTGACCAGGGACCTGGGGGGAGGGGAGGGGTTCTGGTGATTCTGATTGGCTGGTCTGGTTCAGGAGCAGGTGATTCTGATGGAAGGTCTCACCTGGACTACCTGTGTGGAGGATGGGGAAACATTTCACCTCATTCAGAAGAAAGCGCCAAGCCTGGGGACCCTCCCTTGGAGTTGCTGACTATGGGGTGGGTGGCTCTGGTCACTGGGTAGGTCCCATGTCCAGGCAAGAGTGCCCTTTGAACTTGTCGCCCGTTGCCAAACCAGCCAGGCCCGGGCACTGCTCTGCTTCATTCCCCACCCCTTGTCACCCCCTTTGAGGGGTTGCATCACTCAAGGGGACACACGAGCCCTACTGATGCTCAGTCCCTCGGTTTTTATTGTTGTTAATTCTGTCCTTTGCTGTGATCATGGAATTCTGCTTTGGAAATCATTTTAGGTAAGACTGGTCTCGTGAGTGTTAGAAGTGACTCTGTATTTTGGCCTGGGGGTGTGTTTCCAGGCTGTGTGAGCTCACTTGTGTTTTATGGGCCCGGCAGGAGGCCCTGGCCTTACACCTGCGTCACAAATGTATGTGCGCGTACAGTATTCCACACACACGCAGTATCACAGCCTCTCCAAGTGCCAGAGACATCTGTTTACACTGTGCCTTGTTCTCCATATACCCCCACACCTGTCTGATTTGGGCCAACAAAGGCCGCTGTGCAAATGAGCTGACATGCCACTCTGCCCACGGTGCACAGACACACGCTCCCCGCTTCCCCCGGGTATGGGGGCCCCGGGAGATGCTGTACGTCATTACCTATCAATACCGCGTCCGATCAATTTCCCCGGGAATATGACAGGCTCATTCTTCCCCTCCAGCTGCAGCCAGTGCTGGGGCCCATCCTGGGTTGGAGATGTTCTGCTCCCCTTGGAAATCTCGAGCTTTAATGACTGGTTAACATATCGACTGCCCCCACAAGCCCTAAGGCATCTCCTGCTAAAGGTCAGCCTGTAGCCAGTGTATAATGGCTGCTTCTCCGAGATAATTAGTTACTTTCCTTCAATTAAAATTGGAAAATGCACAGAGCGGAACATTTGTCTCAGTTAACATCCACTGAGATGCATCTTCAGACCCATAATCGCTCCCCGAAGGTGGGAGGGCTGACTTAGGGGACCGTGGACAAGTCGGGTCTGATGGGGTGGTTTCTTGAAAATCAAGAAAGCACCATCATTCTCACCACGGTGAACTAATCTTGGCACCGAGATGGCGTGGGACCTTGGAAGGCCTCGGGGAGATGTGCGCAGGCTTCCCAGACCCCAGTCAACACCCCCCACCCCCACCCACTGCCGTCCCATACTGCCTGCGGCGGCCGAGCCAGGGTCCGGGATGTCCGTATCTGATCACCAGCTGCCTCCTGCCTCCTGAACATGCCAACAACACAGCTCATTATTCAAACAGATGTTTCTGTTTGCTTCAGATTGCTATTCCGAAGGGAATCGGGCTTTCTCGTTTACAAAATGAAGACTGTACTTCAGTTTGTGCAAGATGTTAGGTCCCCCAAATACCCAGATCGTTGGTAGAGAGGCTGACGGCTCAGGGCAAGAGGTTGGATGGGAAAATGGTCATTCTGCAGTCAGCGAGCATTCTGTATTCTCGTGATGGGCCTCCGGTCCTTTATCTCTGTCTCTTGAATATTCAGAATCCCGGGGAGCTTCACTCTGGAAGAGTCCCCCACCCCCTAGCCCCCGACAGGCAGGTTATGCACCTGTGTCTACAACACAGCTCTGGGGGCCCAGCCTGAGGGGTGTAAGACCCCGTCCACGGGCTCCTCTCTGCCCTCTTGTTAGATAACATCTTGTGTTTACTCCCACACCCTCAGTGGCTGTCCTCTGTTTATAAATAATTCGTGTTCATTATTTAAAAGTCATAAGAGACCACAAAAATAACACGGAGAAAGTAAAAGTCTCCTGAGTCCCTGTTGGCCTGGTCTAACCCATGGCAAATGGTGACTCGACGTTTTTATTCAAATCCTTCGACTTACTATTTCTTTCCACTTCTCTCCACCATTTCTTTGAGGGATGGGCTGGACAGCGTATTCATTTAGGAGTCTCTCCAAGTCAAGACCCTTTACAAAAATTGTTGCACACTCGTTTCTCTGTGGCTATATAATAACTTAGCAACCTTTGCCCCAGTGACGAACATCCACTTAGTTTCTAGTTCTTTTTGTTTTTGGGGGGGTGGGGGGTTTTACTGGCCAGGCAGCAGTGCTACAATGTACTTGATGTACGTACCTATCCTCATGCACCAGCTCAGTCTTTAACTCCTAGAGAACTCTGGCTTCTAGGCACTGATAAGGAACGCAAGTGGTTGTTTGCAGAGCCTATCTCTGGGGAAAGCAAACGCTGTTTTCAGCTCCACTGCCACCTTGTCCGTACGAGAGTTTGTTCCCATTGCACAGAAGACACCTGAGGCCTGGGGTCATCTTCTCAGATGTGCGAGGCTCTCAGCTCCCATCCCATTTACTCTTGGCTCCCCAGCCCGTATCAGCCGTACCTCTCGCGGTTTGCTGAGGTCCCCAGGAATGAGTGACTAACTCTCTATGCTGGAGAACAGTCCGTAGAAGTGTGTCTAGGTCCCTCCTGGATGCCCAGCCTCTGTTTACCTCTGCAAGTAGACCTGTCCCCATTCCTATTTAGCTTCACAACATCAAGCAGATAGCCTTCCAGGGCCAGGAGGAGGCAGGGTTCCTGTGTCCAGACATTGACATAGCCGGCAGGCAGAAGGGGGTCATAATTTCATGGTGTGGCCTCCAGTGGAAGTATTAGGAGTTCCGGTGGGGATTGGAGAAAGCCGGTTTCAACCGGTTAAATTACGCACACCGTCTGTCTCCATTCTTCTAAAGAATTTTAGGTAGAGGATTCTGATTTCAGAGCACAGGCAGGAGGGCCAAGTCCTTTGGGGTTTGGGGGGAAAGTGACATTTAGATACGGCCAGGACAGGTCTTAAGTCCTGGCAGAATGGAATCCCTAGATAGAGCCTGCACATCAGAAGTCAGGAAGGTAGGAACGAGATTTTGGACTGGGATGGGGGTCCAGACTCTGGACAGCCTGGTAGGCAGGGGGTCAGGTTCTGAGCAAGGGTTGCAGGAAATTCCAAGGGCAGGTTATGTTGAAGAAAACCTGGACATTCCCAGGAGTTCTGGCTGCTCCCGTCTTTGCCTCCTTCGGGAGACGCTTTCCCTATGATCCCACACCTGCTGGAATCAGAGAGAGCCGCTCTAAGGGGTCAGGGCGAGTACTTCCTGGGCGTTGAGAAGCACATCCATTCACAGAAGGGCCACGGACAGCTTCAAGTTCGGGCAGGAAATGCGGCGCGTGACAAAGTTTTGGCAGGAATGTTGTTTTCTACTTTAAGATGCCTGAAAGGCGTTTTAACACTAACCTCCCATGTAGCTTTCCTGTGGATGATATATAACTCCATTTACCGCTGTAATCTGGGTAGCAAAATGAATACTCCATCATTGTACTATGAATAGTAAATTAACCCAGATAAAAGTGTTCTCCAGCCAATCAAAACCATTAAGTAACTAGGAGACTAAGATTAGTGAGCACGTTTCGAAGGCAATTATAACTAATGAATACATTAACTTCAAGAGGGCGGACGGCTTCAGAAGCTTTCTGGTCTCTCCAAATAAAATGAGGGTAGGTGGGAAGAAAGCTGAAGTAATTCTGTAAAAAGGACATATTTATTGATCTATGTGGGGCCATTTAGAATGGGTAATGGGTTCTTAGGGCGACTTGGGCGTCTTCGCCATCAGCAGGATCATTAAAGGAAACAAAGAACTGAGACGTTTTCCCTGCTCACCACCTTTTACAGCCAGGTCAGACCCAGAGGCTGTGCCTGAATCTCAGTGTGGCAACAGTTCTCAGTCTCTTGTGAAGAAATACCATTTTCGCGTTTTAAATGTAAGTGTAATGCATGCTAATTGCAGACAGTATGGAACACTCACCAAAAAACGCGAAACGATACCAAAACTGATCCATAATCCTGTCACCCAGAGACAGCCATGATTAACATTTTAGGGTAACTAGGTTTTTAAGTTTTTCTAGGTACATACATTATATGTTTGGATAGTCGTAAATTATTCTGTTCACTTAAGAATAATGGCTTTAATATTTTGGTAAAAACGATACAACTTATTATATAAAATTCAAGCCATACAGAAAAATGCAAGAAAGGTTTTAAAAACTTTCACCTGGGGGCACCGGGGTGGCTCGGTGGGTTGATCATTCAACTCTTGGTTTCGCCTCGGGTCATGATCTCGTGGCTTCATGAGTTCGAGCCCTGCGATGGGCTCTGTGCTGCCAGCCCGGATCCTGCTTGGGATTCTGTCTCTCCATCTCTCTGCCCCGTCCCTGATCCTGACCCCCCCCCAAAATAAATAAATAAACAAACTTAAAAAAAACAAAACTTGCCCCTGAACTCTCACCCAGGGAAGTTAACCATCCTGCATCTTCCTTCAGCTTATGGGGTAATTATGTGCTCTCTCAGAGAGAGAACAATTACCTTCTGCAAAAAATGGATGATTGTAGGCTATTTTAATGCAAAAATGGTAATTTTTTTTTTTTTTTTGTAATTTCATGTAAGGCAACAAACAAACCTGAAGGACAAAACACAAGGCTGAAGGACTGTGGGGCTACTGGAAACTTTCCAGGGACCACACTGGCTCTTTTAAGAGATTCCACCCATTCTCTCCCCTGGCTTTCTCTTCTTTGTGCTGAGACATCTCAGCTCATCGCGTCTTCCAAGGCAGCAACAGGGCTCCGTGTAAGGCCCTCGGCCGCACATCCTGCTTTTCCTGACTTCCAGCAGATTCTCTAAGTCTGGTGGCTCAAGCCCAGACACAACAATGGCCGGGTACTGAGAAGTGTTCAGCCCGTGGCCACGGTGACCCTCGGCTGTCTAGCCAGTCACTAAAGGGACATTCTTACATCCCGCATCTTCAGGTGCTAGGGAAAGATGAACAAACACAAACACCAAACAAAGCAAAGCTTCCAAGACCTAAGCAGTGATATCAGTGAATTAAGTGGCTTATGTAGGATAAGAGCAAACAAATAAACCTGAGCATCCAGAGCGGACAGTGAAAACCCCCAGCCTAGTCTTGCCGGATGGGAATTGGGGTCCATGTGGGCATATCATCAGATTTGTCAGGAGGAATCAAAAATCTAAATGTTTTTAAAATTTTTTTGTAATGTTTATTTTATTTATTTTGAGGGGGGTGGTGATTGAGTTGGGGAGGGAGAGAGAGGGAGAGAGAATCCCAAGCAGCCCCCGTACTGTCAGCACAGAGGCTGATTCCGGCTCGAACTCACAAACTGTGAGATGGTGACCTGAGCCCAAACCAAGAGTCGGACACTGAACTGACTGAGCTGCTCAGGCGCTCCCCACAAAGACCTAAATTTTTAACTGAAATCTCCTTACTTACGTATATTGAGGGTAGTTAGAAAACTGAAAACACCGCGCAAAGCAAACGAAACTCACTGATGGGTCAGCCAGATTTCTTTTGCTGTTCTGACACAATGTAGTACAATTCAGGACACCAGTTCAAGAATATCAAGTGAGCAACAGACAATTTTTAGTGAAAATATGTCCCAGACAATATCTGGTACATATTTATACAAAAAGATATTCATTGTTTTTTGTTTTTCTGTTTTTTATCTGAGATTCAAGTTTTACCTGGATGTCTTGTCTTTGCTGGCGGGCTTTGGTGGATGATTTCCACCCCCCCTCACGGGGACCCCCGTCTTAGGAAGTCTGTGAGCTTTCTCTGTCTTCCCTGCCTCTGTCCAGATTTCAAAGTATTTGGCAGCTAAGTGTCATGTTTTTGTTTTGGTCCATTTCCTTTTTCATTGATAATGTAGTTGTTTTTCTCTTACTATTATTTTTTTTATTTTCTTTTTGTTTCCAGTAGGTTTGGAGGAAATTGTGGGGTAAGAATGTATTTTTTTATGCCATTGATGGGCAGTCTCTCCAATCTGCTTTTTAATTTAACATATCATATATATCTCCCCATTATGAAATATTTCTATTTAAATTTTTTTTAATGTTTATTTATTTTTGAGAGAGAGACAGAGAGAGAGCATGAGCAGGATAGGGGCAGAGAGAGAGGGAGACACAGAATCCAAAGCAGGCTCCAGGCTCTGAGCTGTCAGCACAGAGCCCGACGCGGGGCTCGGACTCACAAACTGTGAGATCATGACCTGAGCCGAAGTCGGACGCTCAGCTGACTGAGCCACCGAGGTGCCCCAACATTTCCTCATTATGAAATATTGTTAAAACACATTCACTCGTATGACTTTCCCAAACCTGTCTCAGGTGAAGTTCAGTTACACTTAATGCTCAGAAAACCTGTGTACAGACATTGGAGCTAGAAGCAGAACTGTGTGGGAGCAACAGTCGGTTGTCCTGCTTGTTCCTAATGGGCCTGGGAGAACAGGAGAACCATCCACGGTGGGTCGGCTCCGACTGTCCTTAGCAGCCACTACAAATGATGGTTCCTCCCACAGCCCTGGTCCCAGATTTCCAGTGGCCTTCCTTCGCTTTACCTTAAACAAGTCGGGTGAAAGATTTCTTTTTCTCCCCTAAATCATCTGGGGACCTCTTCTTATTAACTGTTGGTTTCTAATGAGCAAGGCAAGCCTACCAACTGGGTTTGATGTGATTAAGAAAAGTGCTTTTTCAAGCTATTATTTTTTGTGGTGGGGATGATTCTCGGGTAATTAGGCCACACTGTGGAGACACAACTTGATACATTGGCTTATTTGGGTTTTGACAATATGATTAAAAGTCCTAGGCTTTCCCCAAACAAGCTGCCGAGGAATGTTGGCATTCCATTTGGTATCTGCTAGGATCTGAAGTTGTGTGCGGGGGACAAAGGTAAATGCACAGCTAGGGGAGGAAGGGGCCGCCGTGTCCTGTCCGCGTACTCCACCTGCGGGGAGCTTGCGCTGGCTCACGGAGATGGTAAGGACACCGTTGGGATCGCATACCGCTTCCCAGGATAACCACATTCCATGAAGAAGGTGGATGGCATCTACCCTGATGGCACAAAACACCGCGATAATTCCATTCTACTTCCTGTTTTTTCTCCAGACCCACTCCACTGTGGCACAGTGAGTCACGATCGTTCTCGGTTTTAGAGCTGGTGTTTTTAATTTTGTTGGCGGCTTCAAATGCCACTTTTATGAAGTTGAGAATCCTGTTATGTAGAAACTATGAGGCACTTTGGGTGACATGTTGGGCCTCCACAAACTAGCTTTCTTCTTCTTCAGATACAGGACTGGATTGGCCTGTGGGTCTCTGTCTTGCGTGGGAGGCGTCCACCGGCCAGCGCTCTTGCACTCTTCCACCCAGTGCTTGCCGGCCGGCTCAGAGGGTCCATCCATCCTTGTTTTGGCAATCAGTGCCTTAGTCCGGCCACTTTTGGCTAGGGTAGTAAGAAAGAACGAAAAAGAAATGGAGAGAAGAAGAAAGGCAGAAGGACGAGGAAGGGGGGGAGGAGGGAGGGAGCGGAAGAGGGAGAGCATAAGGAAAGATCGATGCTCCAGGATCACTCCACATGCAGAAGGACCACGGGTGTTAGGGTGAGCTTGAGGGCAGGTCCTCAGAACGTCATCTGAACTTTAAAGTGTCATTCCCAAAAAGAGAAATCAAATATTTAGTGGCTCCAAAATGCCAATCTATCCAATCATGAGTTGCACCTAGCACACCTCTCCATCTGGAGGCATGAACACTAAAAAGGGCTCCATTGCTAGAGCATCTCCTGGAGAGAAACCTGTGATAAGAAGAAAAGGGAAAACACCCGAGTCTCCTGTGGCCCGCACACCCGCAGCCCAGGAGCCAAGGAGAGGCTGACCCTGGCGCCTTTCTTGCCGGCCGGACAGGACTTGATTCTCAGATGTGATTGAGTTAGTGGGGCTGTTGGCAAAAGCTTGTTTTGACTGGTAAACGATGCAAGTTCGGGATAGAAGTCGGTGACTGCGGAGGACGGTGGAATGTTGAGGTGTCCTCCTCACCATCACACGTCTGAACCACGGCTACTTCTAATTCTCCTGCCAGCACGCTTCCTACTATTTTTGCCAACCTCTTATTTCCAAACCACCTGCCAGCGCACCATCTCTGTTCAAGCAGTTGCGGGATTCACTGTTGGAGATGGAAGATTGTCTCGGCTCCCACAGATGCCGATCCATGGGGTCTGAGATCTTCTCTCCCTCCCTTTGTTTCCGCTTCCTCTGTGGAGTCAGGCGACGCTGTGGGTTCAAAGATAGCACACGACAGGGTACACAAAGTATGTACGTTATATTTTGTATAAAAATCACGTTGACATCTCGTACCCCTTTCAGAGGAACCCCCTTTAGTCTCATGACCTTGTCTCTCTTACTCAAAGCACGCCCTTCACTTCGCCGCTTAGCCCTTTATGACTTACACCGGCATGGATTGCACCTGTTTGAAATCCCCAGCAGGTGCAATCGCCAGGCAGCCAACAACCTGACGTTAGGATCCGAATGTGAACTGGTTCACTCTGGGGAAACTTCTCAACTCCTTCTTACACGGAAGGGGACGTCTGGACTGTTATTTGGATCATTTCCAGGGTTGCCCACAAGCACCTGCCATTTATGCTGAGGCCTTCTGGATTGTTCTTTAGCACCCCTTCCCGCTATTAAAAACAAACAGGTGCCCCTTGGAAAGTGTTCTGTAGAGAGGAAGACTCCCAATTCCATCTCCTGGGTCTGACGACTGTGTTTCCGTGCGCGGGGTGGGAGATGTATACACTGCGGGATTCCTCACACGAAGTTACCGCCTAAAGCGTGTTCTCTATGATGTCAGTGGCAACAGCTTTCTGCAGCCTCGGTGCTACATCTCTCTCCAAGGCTCCAGTCTCAGTTTATCCTCCTGCATCAAACTACCCAAATGTCCTTGAAGTCACAGAAAATTGGGGGACGGGAAGGAGGTGCACCCACCAGGAGATTGCTCAGTGCTTCCCGCATAAGCTTCATAATGCCCATTTTATGAGAGGCTTAAACTGCGTTCACATGTAGGTCAGAACATTATTGGGACTTTGTTTACCCTCCCTCCCCACTCGGGGCGGCTGACGGGTGTACCCCTTCTGCAGATAGGTGCTGAGGAAATACACCAAGAACATAGTAGGCCGTCCATAGATAATGCCTTGGCTTAATGACAGGAAGAGAGATGGCATTTTCAAACGTGGCTGATGAAATTTGGAGGCCTAAAAATAAGTATATGGTGGAGCTGTCATTTTAAAATCCAGCTGGGGGAGGGCAGGCACAATGCTGTAAAGCCTGGAGTCACCTGAGCCCACGTCGGCAAGAGAGAGTTCGCCCTGCCTCTCCACGGGTGACCTGTGCCTCCCTGTGCTTTGCTTCCTGGCACGTGCCTCAATCTCTGCGGTGTATTCTCTTCCCCCTCTCTCACTGGGCCAGCCAATAAATATTCACTGAGCAACTACTATGTGCCCCTGCTTGTGGACAGGGCCGCCGTAGAGAAAGACGGACCCACGGGCACATAGAGCACATTTTAGCTCAAGGGTCGGCAAACTGTGGCCCACAGGTCACAGCCACTGCCCTCTGTGCGATCTTTAAGCTAAGAAGGGTTTTTACACTTTTTAATGGATGGGGAAATTCAAAACAAGAACCCTAATTGGTGACGTGTGAAAATGACATGAAATTCATATTGCACTGCCCGTCGGTAAGGGTTTTGTGGGAACAGAGCCACGCTGTTCACTTACATGTTGTCTGTGACCACTTTCTATGGCAGAGCTGAGTCATTATGACAGAGACCGTTCGGCCCACAGGACCTATCTGAGCCTTCCCGGAAAAATTCACCAGCCCCCATTTTGGTGGGTGAGGAGAACAAGACTGGGCAACCTTCATTACTGGGTGTCTGACTCCAAACCCTTTCTCTTTACGACACACCATGACATCGACTTTAGTGAACCTGTGTGTTCGCCACGTGGCTTTTACTGAAGCAAGCCAAGCAGCACATTCTTGGGGACATTTTGTCACCACACATGGCTAAACACCTTCCCAGATTGTGTGGCCCTTTGACTTGGGAACTACGGAAATTCTGCTGAAATTCCCACTGGGTGGTGCATGGGATGGGCGTGAGATGCTGGGGGCCAACGGAGGCTGCGGAAAGCAGATGTGGCTGTTATACACCCACGGAGAGGAGTCCTCCGCGGGAGAGCTGGTAGTGTGGATGGAACCCAGCCCCCCACACCAGCTAACTCTCCTTCTCAAGGGCAACTCCCGCTGGATGTGACAGATCACCAAGACGGGCATGTTTGTTTGTTTGTTTGTTTTTCCCACATTCATTTCCTGCCTGTTCCTTAAGGACTTCAAGGCAGGTTTCAACCAAGAAGATACGTTTTAAAAATAGATATAGAATGTTTAAATCCCCAAATCCCCAAATTCCTACTATTTCGTTTGTTTTTAACCATAATCAAACAATTTCTGAAACTGTTTTCACTAGTTTGAAGCAGTCTTTCTGGGATTTGTAACACAAAGATTCTCAGCTGATTTTCTGCCCTTGGACAAATGTGGAATGTTACCCTCAGGCTGGGCCCGTGTTCCCAGGCCTTCCCTGTCCTGGCCAAGCAAGCCTGTGCTGACCTGAGCCACTTTGCCCACAGTAATGGCTTCACAGCCTCCATGGATAACGCTGACCAGCATCCCCTAATAAGGACTTTGCTTAACATGTAGAAGATTTCCTGTTTTGCTCTCTTACAATGAAAATACCCTTTATTTAAGGTCCAATTAAACTCTGTCTTGGTAAAACCTGGTATTTCCCATGTGTCATTGCTAATTGTCATCTGCGGATCAGAATTGCTGAACAAGGACACTGAGCCTTGAGCGTTGTGGTTCCTGCTGCCGGGTTTTACTCCCAGCACAACCTAACTGTGTTTCCTGGTACTTGTCTACACCCCGGCCAACGGAGTTGTGTTGAGGACTACAGCTGTGTTAGGTCCTTTGCTCCCCGAGGAGCTGAGAACCCTTGGCTGTCTGGGCCCAGGACCATGGGCAGAGGGAGCCCGCGCAGCCCCTGCTGACTTTTCTCTTCTCCTTTGGAGCCCTGCGGGTGGAGGGCTGCTTTCTGGAGGTGGAATTGTAACCATTACGGAGTGGCCCTGGAGTCAACTGGCCCCAGTGAAAATCCATCCGTAGCTGGATTAGGTGTTTAAACTTTCTTCAACTTCACTTGCCTCCTCTGCTCAGCAAGATAAGTAGAGCCTTAAATGCATAATGGGTGTAGAGGTCATGGTCCTTTGCAGAAGGAAGCCCTCAGGTGCCGCTGTGGTCCTCCATGGGGGTTTTTCTTGTTCTTTTCATTTTCAAAGGAGCCTAACACGGCAACCAACAACCTCGTCTTGATGGGCCACATTTTGTCCTGTGACCCAATCACATCCCTTCTCCACTCCTTCGACCCATCACATCGCACCCTCGGTCCTCTCTCTCTCTATGGTTCTTTATTCCCAGGCTCTTCTGTGTTTTGTCTGATCTCAGACCTTGGGGGATGCAGCCTCCGATGAAAAATTCCTGGGCAGACTTTCTCTCTTTTCCTTCAGGCATCCGACACGGATGGCTGCAGGTTACCTCTCAGCACTCTGGCCTCCCTTGCCTGTTGGGAATCCTGTTCCCAGTTTGGTCTGTTTTCTCTAGTTGCTGCTAATGTGATTTTTCAAACTTACCCTGTTTGGTGCCCATCTTTATATTTCATCAGCAGTGCATTGTTGATGGATATTGTTTTGGGATATTGCTCTCCACCCCGGACCTCTCTTCTCCCCTTCTGGAATTCTTGGCGAATGTACGTTGGGCCAGTTTTTCCTATTTTGTGCATCCCCGAGTCTCAACTGCTTCCAGCTCCTCTCCCCCCTGTGCTGCTTTCTGGACAGGACACTCGTTCCACAGCCAGCCCCCCGATTCCTTCAGCATCAACCTTGGGGGTTGAGTCTTCAGTTCCCTGACTCTGCGCCATGACCCGCCCTCTTTGGAACCTACCCTCGCTGCTGTCCCACGTCTTATTCTGTTCTCACGGCTTTGCTGCCTCCTGTCACGTTGAACACACTCAATTTGTAATAGAATTCTTCCATTATTTGCAGTGCTTGGGCTCGAGTCTTGCTGTTTGTCGGGTCCGCTCATGCTCACGGAGGTGGAGGGTTTTCTTTCATGAGTCTCTTAACTTGAATTGTGAATCCATGTTTACTGGGGTTTAGCTGGAGGAGCTTATGTGTCTTGATTGGGAGTGTGTTTCCCCCAAAGCAATTTTGTGCTTGTCTCTGCTGGATGTGTAGGGTTGTTGTTGGCTTTAGACCAATTTTTTCATGATATCCTTGGCTTGGAGACTTGGGGGTAATCTGAGAGTTAAATTTTAAACACCAAACCCATTTAAGACTCAGGCTGTGATGGTCAATTCTCAGGGGAGACCTTTAATTTTTCCTTCCAAGGCGGGGTCCAGGCAGAAACAGATGAGCTCCTGTAGTGTTCAGGGCAGATGATGCCTTTCTGTACGGTCCTTTCACTAAGGGCGAGGTTTGTAGAGGGTCCACGTTTTGTGAAGGTCTCAATCCCAAAGGCATTTGTTCTTTCCAGCTCTCTGGGCTGTGTCTTGGAAATAATGCTTATTAGTTTGATCAACATTTCTAAACAACAATAGCAGAGACATTTCAGATATCCTCTCCGGTGCTGGAACCAGAACCCTGTAACTACAACTTTTACTTAGTTTGTGTATTGACATTCCCACCCACAGATGCTCTGTGAAGATAGGGGCAATGCCTTTTTTCTCTTGACCGAATACTCAGTTCCTACCCAGTGGACAAAGCATAGCAGTCACTCAGCAAATATTTGTAGGATGAATACACAAAAGTGGAGACATGAAGGTCCTACTGTTTCTGTACAAGAACACTCTCTCCTGGTTAGATGGCTCAGTGTCACATAGCTCCCTGTTTCTACACTTTCTGCAGATGCCTGCTCCCCAGTATGGATTTTTCACTCCATCCTTTTTGCCAGTTCATGAAATTTAAAGCCCCCACAGCCTCTTCCCACTTGCTCCTTTCCACAGTCTCAGGGAGTGTGCCTTCCACTTTGTAAAGTGCTGTTGTTTTCCATCATTTCTGGACCCTGGGGGGAAGCAGGCTCTGACATCAGAGTCCCTGGTTTCATTTCTTGGCTTTGTCCCTTGCCTGGTCATCCAGCGTGAGTCTCTCCACCTCTGTGCCCCCACCTGCACTGTGGGAATCCTCGGGGATACCGGGAGGACTGAGTGGTACCCCGTAAAGCACCAGGAACACTGCATGTTTACACACTCAGAAAGCCCAGCTATTAATTTCATTTCCTGTGTCTTTCTTTTCTCCCCAACAGCCTGTAAATTTTGTGTCTCAAGCTGCCATATTGCCTGATGCAAAGAATATTTGTAGAATGAATGGATGAATGAATGAATGAGTGAATGAATGAACATCATTCCAGATGCTCATAAATCACCGTGGATCACATAGCTCTAGACGCACGGTGCTCCCCGACATAATGACTGATCCATGCACCTAATGCTATCATCGTATTTAAATACTACAGTATAATTTTCAAGGTGGTCTCTTATCAATTGCTTCACTAAATAAAAAACATATATACAAGTATCGCATAAACAGGTTCTCTTTGTTAAAACTATCAGACCTCACACAAAAGAATAAAGTCCCCCTTGATCATCACAGACAGACCTGCTCCCTGCTCCCTCATTGCTGCTGACTTACTGATCCTTCCAGACCTTTCTGTATGCATTCATAAAATAAACATGGGCTTGTAGAAGTACAGAGTCTTTGTGTGTGTGTGTGTGTGTGTGTGTGTGTGTGTGTGTGTGTGTGTGTGTGTTAAATATCAATAGGTCTGCAGCTCGGTGACTGTATCTCAGAAATCTTTCCACCTCAGTGTGTAGAACTGGCTTATTTTTTTTCTTAATGTTTATTTATTTTTGAGACAGAGAGAGACAGAGCATGAGCAGGGGAGGGGCAGAGAGAGAGGGAGACACAGACTCCAAAGCAGGCTCCAGGCTCTGAACTGACAGCACAGAGCCCAATGTGGGGCGCGAACTCATGAACCGTGAGATCATGACCTGAGCTGAAGTCGGATGCGCAACTGACTGAGCCTCCCAGGCGCCCCCAGAACGGGCTTATTTTTGACAGCAGCTGCTTTGTACCCTGTAGCATGGACACAGTCACAAGTGCAGTTGTTTTCTGGGTCCATCCCCTGGTGGATTGTTGGAAAGTAGTTTTATTATAAGCCATGCTGCAAAGGATTTCCTTGAAACTAACATTCTTTGCCTGATCACATTTTCGTCAGATTTCCCTGACCCCGCTCCCCCAAAAGGCCCATCCGTGTAGAATCCAGTGTCGGCATGGATTGGTGAGTCAGTGAGGTGAAAATCCCCCACCCGCGATACCTGACAAGCTCCTCATTTCCACTCTCACCCCAGGGATATCTGCCCCTCACCCCGGCCTGCTTTCAGTGAGAATCCCGTCAGGTGGGCTTGGCCGGAATCCGTCTCACCCTTGATTTCTCCTCCTAGGAACTGTCCACCCACCGGTGCCCGCATGCCCCCTTCCCCAGCTTGCCCCTTGGCTATGAATCCCCAATTGTTCTGGTTGTGTTCAGGGTTGAACCCAGCTCTGTGTTGATGTCTCTCTTCCTTTGTTGCAATATTTTTTTTTTGAAGAAAACCTCTCTTTTCTGCTTTAACTTCTGTCCAGTTCTGAGTCTCTTTACGTATAAATACATACAAATATATGTAACATTATATAAATCCTACATTACATGCATTGTATATATATAAACACACACAGGTATATATATTATGTACATTTATGCAGTATTAACATTACACATCATATATGAATCATACACACACGAACACTTCTCTGTATCTGTGACCCGATCTCAGTTTTGATCCAGTGTTTGAAGCAGCCCTTGGGTATAGCAGAGTAGCACCATTCCTGGGCATTTCACACAGATGCAGATTCAGTGAATCTTTCCTGGGCACCTAGTACATACCGCGTTAGATGCCAGTGGCTTTTACCTGTGCTGCCCTGTGTAAAATAGATCTCAGAATATTCCAGCTCCGGCCTGTGGAGAACCACTTTCGTTTTCATTCTGTCCCCGGGTCCCTTGTCCCTCCTAGCCTGCCTGCACTCACGGGTCCTTTCCACTGCTGCCTTTCAAGTTCACGTTATGCTTCGATTTATTCCCTGTTCCTTTCCAGCTTAGTTTCGTTTTGTGAAATAGGTTAAAAACATTATAAGCTATATATGTATTGTGTTTGGCCTCTAGTTTTTCAACCTAATTATCAAACTGGCTTAAGGCAAAATTCTTCTTTGCCGACGATACTCCTCCTCAAGCAATTGAATTTATTCCCTATGGCACCAAAGAGTGGGGTCCGATTGGTAAAGGACCCTGAGGTTGCACACACACAGACGCATGAGTGTTTGCAAGCACAGCCCACACCTTCCCCTGTGAATGTGGTCATTGATCCCTGCAGGGCTGTAAGGAGCTGCCTGGATCCCAGTCTGTAAGTGACTCTGTACTCCTGAGCTCCGTTCCCAGCAGCCTCCCTCCCCGCCTCCTCCCAGGCTGCTTTTGGAGGCTTCTGTGACTACGCAGTTGCTAACAGTAAATAGCACAACATCACCATGTTTAATGCCCATGAATTAATTTAAAATGTGAGAAATGCCTTGAATTCATCAGTGCAAAAGGCACAAAGGGTATGATCATGAATTCCTCACAGTGTCCTTTCTCTGCATTAGGTTGTGTGTGTGTGTGTGTGTGTGTGTGTGTCCCTCGGGAGTGGGACTGGAAAACCATGTATGCCCATTTGAAAAGTCAAAAAGAACAAAAAATATAAAGAGATTCACCTCTCTGTGAGTTCAAACCAGAGTGCCTTGTCTCTCAGTCTGGAATGTACCATTTTTTCCAGCTTATTGTGGTTCTTCAGATATATGTAGAGCTCTCCCTCTGTCTCTTGTATTTAGCCATTATGGGAGTGCCCACTGTTTTGCACCTTGCTTCTTGCATTTAATCCATATTTGGTGATTGTTTTATACCGACCCGTATAGAACTGCATTTTGTCCACAGCCACAGAATCCTGCACTGTGTAGATGCACCTTAATTTATTTAAATGGAACCACATTAAGCTGTCTTCAGTTGTTGGCTATAATAAACAAGGCTGTAAAAAAAAAAAAAAAAAAACCCAAACAGCAGCTTATGTGTGTATCTTTACTCCATGTAAGTATATCTACAGGATAAATTCTAAGAAGTGGAATTTGGGGCCACAGGCTACGTGTGTTTTTTATAATAAGATTTTTACGGAAGTGGAACGATCCTACAGAAACTGTGTAAATCAGAAAGAAGTGTACAAATCAATGGCTTTACACAAAGAGAGCACACCCGTGTGACTATCACCCAGTGCAAGGTGAGCACACAACTAAAACAGCAGGTGTCCCCAGGTGTGGCACCAGACGTAAGCCCCCCGAGGCCCACCTCCCTAGCCTCTGTCCCCACAGCCCCCTCTCCCTTGTTTATGAACTCTGGGACGGAAGCACCCAGCAGGTGGTCTCCTGTACATTATGTTTGTGGCACCTGTCCCTCTGTGTGTGTGTGTGTGTGTGTGTGTGTGTGTGTGTGTGTGTGTGTGTGACAGACAGTGCTTGTACGTTCTCCTGAAGATATAAATAGTACTAGAGTTTATCCATTCCACTGCTGATGAATATTTGGGTTCCGTCTGTATTTTGTCTGTTGCAAATAATGCTATAAACCTTCTTGACATATTTCCAGAGCCTGGTAACTTACACTTCTGTGAGCGTGTCCCTGGGGTGGGTCCCCAGGAGTCAGTGGGTCGTAGATCATCAGCATGTTCAGCCTCAGTAGACATGCCCAAAGAGACTTCTGGAGTGCTTGTGATAGTCACTGTCCCACGAGCAGCCTGCAAGAGGTTGCTACACATCCTCACCGGTGTTTGGTGTTTTCTGTCTATTTAGTTCAACCACTCTGGCTAAGTACATAGTGACAGCACGTTTTGGGCTGAATTTGCATTTTATCATGATTAATGTCACTGATTACCTTCTCATGAGTGTAACGGCCATTTGGTGACAAAGGACTGTTCAGTCTTTTCTTTCTTTCTTTCTTTCTTTCTTTCTTTCTTTCTTTCTTTCTTTCTTTCTTTCTCTCTCTCTCTCTCTCTCTCTCTCTCTCTCTTTCTCTTTCTCTTTCTTTCTTTTTTTCCTTCCTGCCCCCCCCCCCCCGTTGGGACATCTGTCTTTGTCTTACGGATTTACGAGTGTTCTTCATATACACGGGCTCAAAGGCCTTTGCCGGGCACATGTACTGCAGATACCTTTCCCTCCTGGTGTCTTGTCTGTGCCCTCTTGTCACGTGTCTTTTGTCAATTTTAAGGGTAAGTGATTAATCACTCTCTGCTCTAGGTGCTACCATTAGTCCTGCCTCAGAAGTGAGGATGTGCCAGGCTTCCTTCTAAAACGTTTACTGCTGTGCATCTCACATTCAGATCTGCAGCCTGCCCGGTTTTGGTTTGTGATTGGTGTGTGTTAGAAGCCAGGGCACATGGCGCTTCCCACGTGCATACGAGGTGCAGCGTGTATCTATCCGTCGCCTCTTCTCCGCGCTCAGTCACTCTTGCTGTGACACCGTGACCGCATCTGTGTGGGTGGGCTTCCGCCATGGGTCTAGCTGTTTGCCTGTGCTGCTGTGTGCCCTGCCCCACGCAGGTCCCGGAGGAGAACCTCAGTGTTCACCAGCTGTCCTCCTCCTTCACAGATGCTGAATTCATATAACTTTTTCTCTTCTTAGCCCTAGAGCTCACTGAAAAGCGTGCCCTGCTTTTTCTGCCCTCCTGTGCCTTCTTAGCCCGTTATCCTGCACGCTTCAAGGACGGACCCACAGGAAGTCGGGTTTGCCTCTCAGTGTCCCCCTTAGCCAGAGGCTCTCAGCCCCTCGTTTCCGGGCAGCCCCACACTACAATCTTCATCTCCTCAGTTGGATGAGGTGGCAGGAAGGTGTGCTGGCCGATGTCACTGCCTCCCGGCAGATCCTGTTCCCTCCCCCCATGCCCTCCCCACCCTGTCCACACAGCAGGGGACTGGGAATACTAATACCAGCTTGGTGGGGGTGGCCCCACTCGATGCCATGGCAGCACTTAATGCTTCCAAACAGGATTCTTGGGTGGTTTTCTCCATGTTTCTTTCTTGTTCTCAGCGGTGCTATTGTCTGCTACAAGTTACTCCACTGTGGCCCGGAGCAGAAACCTAGGCATGTGTACTATAAATTTTGATAAACATAAAAATATTGCTAATTGCCCTTCAAATAGGTTGCCCGATTTATAGAGTATCTGTGCCTTAGCTAAAACTGTAAGCAGCTGATATTTAATTGGAGACAGAGTTTGATCCCAAGATGAAGAATTGGTACGTTTCCAGCTGTGCCTTTTGGGTCCATTCATAACATTTAATCTACCATCATTTGTAGGATTTTGCTTGCAACCCACATCAAAGAAACACAAATAAGCCTTTGATGGTTTAATAGGAGCTGGCAGGTTGAAGACAGGTGGCCTGGCCATCTTTGTGATTTCAAATACGCTACAAACTTGTTAATGATGTTTACCTTCTGATTTCCTTTGAAGCACCATTCCTGGCCTTAGCTGGGAAATGTGACCTAAGAGCTTACCTGCAGGGCAGCTTGGCAAAGCCTTCCCTTCCTTGAGCAAGTTCAGTCTGAGAAAGGGAGCCCTCTGCTCCATTCTGTGTGTGTGTGTGTGTGTGTGTGTGTGTGTGTGTGTGTGTGTGTGTGTCGGGGGCTCAGTTGGTTGAAACGAAAGGCATCCGTTCAAGCATAAGCAAGCAACCTATCAGTAGGGTTCAGTGAGAGGACAGAAGTTTGTTTTACAGGTGGGCACTTGATGGGTGCATGGTCCCAACCCTACTCTTGTGCGTCTTGATAAAGGATGGATGTGTCCGCTGTCACTCCTGCTGGCTCGGTGGGGCAGACCAGGGCAGTCTCCACATGTCTGCACCTGCTCTTAGCACAGAAGTTCACAAGGGGGTGAATGTGACCAGAAAGAAGCCTCTGGAGTTGGAGTTGGAGAAAGATCATCTGTGATGAAACAGAAAAGACAAATTCTCTAAGGCAACACATTTGCGCCCAGCTGGAGCCTTCCCTCCTAGCCCTTCTGGAAGGATTTATGCTCCTGGCTTTCATTTCTGTGACATATTCCTCCCAACCTTTGGGGAATTGTTTGGGATTGATGCAGAGCAACGGTTCGAAGTACATTTCTGAATCTTTATTCAGATCCGCGTGTGGAGACGTTGACTCAAGGCGTGAACTGGCTCAGGTGTTTCTGTCTGCGTATCCTCCGTCCTTCAACTACGGATCTACTACCATAATTAGATGTTCTCAGCCCTGGTTGCTAATTAGAGGCGATCGAAAAGGATTTCTTTTCTTTCCTTTTTTCTTGCCTTTTATTTTAAATAAGGAGATTCTGATTCTTTAGTTGAAATGGGGCCCAGGCTTAAATATTGTTTGAAAAGCTGCTTGTGTGATTGTTGCATGCAGCAGAAATTGAGAACTACAGGTCTATCCTAATTTCTCACCATCTGCCCCATTGCTCTCTCAGCTCCAGGCACCCCAGACTCTTGGGATTCTCGAGAACCTTGTGGTCATTCCTGTCTCAGGGACTTTGCACCTGCTGTTCCCTTTGCTTTGGATAATTTCCCTCCTTTTTTTCACCTGAGTCTTCAAGCGTTGTCATAAACGATCCACATCCCCGAAAGCCCTTACAACGTGATTCCCTTTTCCAGTACAATTGACACAGTTGGAATTCTAAAAATTATTTGGAGGATTATCCATAGATAGTTGGTTTCCTGCACCAGACTCCTCTTCGGGGCATGTGTCTTGATCTCTGCCGTCCCCTCAAAGCTTTGTGGAGGGGAGCCCAGAGCAAACACTGACAATCGTGAGCGCTAAGTGCGTCCTCTTGTCCCTTCCTTCCTTCCTCGCTTTCTTCCATCATCCATAGCATTTACTGAGCGGGCAGGGTGCAGGACATCGACTCTTATCTCTTCCATGATCATTAAGGCCATTTTCAACCATCCTTCAGCTCGCAGAGAGCACGGACTAATGGGCTGGCTTCGCTCAAGTGCTGGAAACATAATGAAGCTTCTGTGCTCCTGATCAGAGTTTGCCTCTCTGACAACGAAGGCAGCCATGACTTCAGTCTCCTTCTGTCATTACCTTTCCTCCATTGCCTTCCTCCCTGCCACATTTACCGTAGTCAGCTTTATAGAGCTATTATTTACATACAGGGAAATGCACCAAGTGTAAGCTACAATTCAATGAGTTTAACACGAGTACAGCCGAGTAACCATTGCCATGGTCATGCCACAGGTCATGTCACCTCCGGAGGCTCCCTGACAATCCTTTCCTCGGCCCCCTGGTCCCTGGCAGCCACAGATCCGTTTTTATCACCGTAGCGTTGCCTGTTCCAAGGATTTCATATGAAAAGAATCAAATAGTGTATAACCCTTTATGCCCGGCTACTTTCACTCAGCGTTTTCAGATTCATCCACGACGCTCTGATCTCAGTAGTGAAGGTTCTGTTTTGTCCCTGAGAAGTAGCCAGTTGTACGGTGGGACCTCAGTTTGTTAATCCGTTCACCGCCCACTTGGGGCTCTTACCGGCAGTCTCTATGAACATTTGCACACAAGCCTTTGCGTGTGGGCATGGCTCCATTTCTCCAATAAGTCACCGTAAGTAGAAGTGTTGGATCGCAGGGTACGTGCTTGTTTGTAAGAAGCGGTCAGAATGCTCTCCACACCGGTTGTCCATTTTACTTCCCCCCGGCAGTTCCTGTTCTCCTCCTTCCAGTGCTTTCCATTTCCACCGTTCTGGGGTGATGGTATGTAGCGGTTTTAGGCTGCCGTTCCCTGATGACTAATGATGTCACGTTGTCTCCATGCGCTCATTCGCCACTGTCTTTGTTGAACTGTGTGGTCAAGCTTTTGCTCATTAAAAAAAAGTGGGCTGTCATCTTATTATTCCATTTTAAGTATTCTTTATATATTCCGGACACAAATCATTTCAATTTCTTTTTTCTGGTCTCCAGCTTGCATTTTGATTTTTTTTCACAGTGGCTTGTAGGGAGCAAAAGTTTTAAATTTTGTTGAGGTCCAAATTATCAAGTATTTATTTTATATTGTGTGCTTTTTGTGTGTCCAGTTGAAGAAAATCTTTGCGTCAGCCAAGGTAAGTACACTTTTCTTCTATGTATTCTTTTTCATCTCTAAGTCTTATAGTTTTAGCTCATCTATTTCAATCTATGCTTTATTCTGCGTTAAATTTTATGTGTGGCGTGAGGTCAAGTTTGGGATTCTTTTTCTGTTTTCTTTTCTTCCAGGGCTGTTTGTTGAAAAAATCCATCAACTTTATCTTCTGTTTTCCTTCTTTTCCTGCCTTATTTGTGTTAACTGATTGGTTTTATGATTCAGCTTTATCTTCTTAATTAGCTTATGCTCTATGTGTGTTTTCTAAACAATGATTTCTCTAGGGCTCATAGTACACAGTTGTGAAGTGACCATCATCTGTGTTTACACAGCAGTTGGACCGTCCCAGGTGTGAAACAGTGACATGATTCTGCTGTGTGTCCCAGTCCACCCGCCAGCCTTCCTGCCGCTCTTGAAACTCTTTCGTTTTACGTGTGTTTAAATCCTAGATGGCGCTGTTATTACGTTCAGTTAAACATATATCTTTTAAAGAGATTAAATGATAATATAAAGTCGATGACATTTGCTCACACAAGGCGCTTTTCATTCCTTTGTCTACACCAACATTGCCACCTGGTCTCATTTTACTCCCACGTGAGGATTTCTTTAACATGTCTTGTGACTCTGGTGTCTTTGCTTTGCATCCCCCTAGCTTTTGTTATATCCTTGTCTACCAACCTGTCACCTCTGTCCCTCCTCAGTCTGTTTCTGTTGATTACTTTGTCTCCTTCCTTCCTCCCTCCCCTCCTTTCTTTCCTTCCTTCCTTCCTTCCTTCCTTCCTTCCTTCCTTCCTTCCCCCCTTCCCCCTTCCTTCCTTCCCCCTTCCCCCTTCCCCCCTTCCTTCCTGACTTCCTTCCTCCCTTCCTTCCCCCCTTCCCCCTTCCTTCCTTTCCCCCTTCCCCCTTCCTTCCCCCCTTCTCCCTTCCTTCCTTCCTCCCTTCCCCCCTTCCTCCCTTCCCCCCCTTCCCCCCTTCCTTCCTCCTCCCTTCCCCCTTCCCTCCTTCCCCCTTCCTTCCTCCTCCCTTCCCCCTTCCCTCCTTCCCCCTTCCTTCCTTCCTTTCTTTTTCTCCTTCCTTCCTTCCCTCTTCCTTCCTTCCCCCCTTCCCCCCTCCTTCCTTCCTTTCTTTTTCTCCTTCCTTCCTTCCTCCCTTCCTTCCTTCTTCTCCCTCATTCTTTCTTTCTGATGGGCATATTTTCCTGTTTCTTTATATGCTTGATAATTTTTGATTGAATGCCAGACATTGTGGACTGTATATTTTTTTGGCTGTAAAGTATTTTCTGTATTTCTTTAAATATTATCTGGCTTTCCTGTGGCACAAAGTTAACTCACTTGGAATCAACATCAAACCCCTTGTTTTAGGTGTTGCTCTGGCGAGGGCAGAGCAAACTGAAGCCCAGGGATAATCTCTGCCACTGCTTGGGCATGATCAGGAGATTCCTCCACACTGTGTGAGGGGAGACAAACTATTTCTGGCCGTGAGTGAGCTCCAGCGACTGTCACACCTTTCTGGGGGTCCTTCCTGGGGCACCAGCAACCTCCTCACATACCACACCACAGGACTGAGTCTTGAGGGCATTCTCCAAGAGTCCCCAGAGTGTGTGAGCTCATGTACGTGCTGTCTCTCTTTTCCCCTCTCTTTCAGAACTTTGCCTCACAAATTTCGACCCCATTACATCTGTAAACCCTGAGGTCAGTAGTCTCAATCCAGTGAGACCACTAGGTTCTGTTTAACTGCCCTCCTTTTGCTGTGGTGGAAAATCTTCCCAGGCAGTGAGATGGGAACCTGCTGGTTTCTGGAGGTCACTGTCCTGCACCTCCCAGTGGCCAGAGGCAGACCAGTGTTGTGTCCTGTGTCTTATCTTGTTGCTAGCTGTTCAGGAAGGGAAGGGAAGTCCAGTGCCTATGATTCTATCTGGACCATAGTGGAAGTCCTTCTTCCCTTTTTGATTGTTAAAATTAGGAGACATTTTCTTGTGTCTCCAAATGTAGCCTATCATGTACTTTTGTCTTGATTTTCCAGAAATGGAAGGTGGTTTTGGCTACTAGCAAAGGGAGATAATGTTCATTGGGAAAACAGTGATTGGAAAATTAGTGAATCGAAGTTCTAGTTACAATAATCTTTTTGCTTCTATTTGTCCTTGTTAAAAAAAAATATTTAATTCAAGAAGAATTTTATGTCTTAAAAAATGTGTTGTCTTTCCATGAGTATGTTGCCTGAGCATGAATCTTAGTCCTGAAATTCGAGTTAAGTTGAATAAATGGGCATAGATCTCCAAATCCGTATGCCTACACACACACACACACACACACACACACACACACACCCACACCCACACACATGTATTTCTAAATTTTTTTTAATGTTTATTTATTTTTGAGAGAGACAGAGACAGAAGGCGAGTGGGTTAGGGGCAGAGAGAGAGGGAGACACAGAATCTAAAGCAGGCTCCAGACTCTGAGCTGTCAGCCCAGAGCCCAACGCAGGGCTCAAACTCACAAACTTCGAGATTGTGACCTGAGCCGATGTCAGACGCTCAACCAACTGAGCCACCCAGGTGCCCCATACACACATGTATTTCCAATTTACAGGTAGCCCTTACAAAATAACTTATTGACATGTGTACAGTAATTCAATATATACAGATTAAATCACCCCTAAAACACGCAATAATTTATCACAATATTAGAATTAAATTGCCTAAGGAAAAAGGTACTTTTTAATTTCTAAGTAAAAAGAAAAAAAATTTGTTTAAAAAGCATTCTATTTTCTGAGACTCCCAAACAGGTATTTATGTGTATTATACAAACTCTCTTTCACTTCAGTATTCTTTTTTGTTTGTTTGTTTGTTTCTGGGACTAAAGTCATGGAGATGGGTGGAGAGTTTCCTCGGCCACTGTCCACAGGTACATGTACCTCACTTTACCCATCTAAATAGCTGCCTTCCAGCCTCCTAACATTTTCTTTCCCTACCAATCACCGAGCCATTAACCCAGAAAATAAATTGATCAACAGCACTAAAGCAAACACATCATTCATTATTCATTTCTATTAGACGTGCCATCATATTTAAAAGCCTGATGTACAACCACATAAGTAAAGTATTATTTTGGCTGTTAAGCTGATAGAGCATGATAATCTCTAGCTTCTCCATGTCTCTCAGCTATCCAGAAATGAGGCAGAGGAGGGGAAAAAAAACCTGTCTTTAATTTGGAAATATAATTCTTGGGACAACAGCCATTCCCTAGAAAAGTCCTTCAAACAGGAACCATTCTTCAAAATCAGCTTTCTGTAAACAGTCCAGATGGAGGGATGAGCCAGTTGTATTAACGTTTCTTATTTGAAGCAGGGAGCCCTTGTCTGGCATTTTAAATCCACTGAATAAATGGGGTTGGGGCTGCCAACTTATTTCCTGTCCTGGGAGCAAAATCACGCCCCAGTGGCTCCTGGTTCTGGCTGGCACTGCATGTTAAAAGTAGTGATTAACGTATTTTCAAATAGGTGTGCCCAGCCTCTTTTCATAGAGAATTTACCTAAAAGGCCTGGCTTCGCATTGAGGGATGCAAAATCTTTGCTTGAAATAACCAAGACTACTCTTAGCCAGAAATGTTGTCATCAGCTTTGAACATTACTAGATTTCTGACCTGCCCCGGTGTGCTTCAGATCTGTGTGGTCGCAGGAACCTGATGCTCCTGCCTGACTCCCAGCCCCTCCTTCCCCGCTTCCTGCTCAGTAAGGCTCTGGCTGGACCAGAGAAACTGCACATTTAACAGATCTTCCCAGATTTCCCTGTGCGTATTTCGAGTACCATTGTTTTAGGAACTCACTCTTAAGTGGGCAGGAACTTCAGCAAGATTCCGCCTGCACCCAAAATGCACAAATGAGTAATCCAGAGGAAGTCTCTGCCATTTGGTGAGCAGTCAGCAAAATCCTAACTCTTGGCTCAGGAATTTTCTGGGCTAGAAGATAGGTCTCACTTGGCCAAAGACTGCATTTATTAAGCAAAGCATTTTTTATTTCTCCCTCTTGTCCTGGATGAATGCACTGGTCTGAGATGCTCAGCTTGCAGACACTTCGATTTCCTGAAAGTAGGACTCTTTCTCCCTGGCCAACCCAGTGCTGGTGGAAGTCCGCATCTCTAGGGCCATCAGTCCCTCTTCCTGGTGGGATAAGCAGATCTGGAAAGAGGGTGTTGGTTGCTAAGGGCTTGTAAGAGGTCCCTAGACGTTCCCTAGAAATGTCTTCATTGAGAGGAAAGAGACAGAGAGAGAGAGAGACAAGGAGACAGTCTTCATTGAGAGGAAAGAGACAGAGAGAGAGAGACAAGGAGGAAAGAGACAGAGAGAGAGAGAGACAAGGAGACAGACGGAGGGAGGGACTGCCATGTTACTACATTATTACTGTGGGAATAATGCATTTTCTCTCCCAACCCTTAGTTTGTGTGGTGGACTGTTTTGCCCTCTTTGGAGTTCAGTCCGTTTCTGTGGAGGGACACACCATGCAGAACTGATTAAGAAACATGTTCGTGCATTCGTTGCAAGTGTCACAAGAAGCGGACGATCAAAACCCAATCCGCATTCAGAAGAAGGAGTAAAACCTTGCAAAGATTAATTGGTGGAGACAAGATATGCTGTTAATAAAAGTGCTGTAAATGAAAATTATCAGAGTATCAGTTTCCTGCTCTGTCTTGGAACCCAGCCCAAGGACACACGCAGGCTCCTGGAAATGAGTTTTAATAATTTTCTTCTCTGCCTGTGTTCGTCTGTAGGCAAAATTTTGTAGTTTTAATAATCATCTCCGACAGTAATGCGTTCCTCCAGTGTTTATACCTCTCTAACAATACATGGCTATAATTACTGTAGCAGGGGATTTAATAAGTCACAGAAAGTGGAATAAATATGACATCGTGTTTTCAGAAAAATATTAATCCCTTCTCTATGTGTTTCTGTAATTTGAGGTTTTTGATCAGGAATGTTTTTCTCTGGTGCCTCTTTGCCCCCCGAGGACAGAGGCGCATGAGCAGAGAACCGTGCGGGCACGTCCTCACCACTGGAGACATTTCTGCTCCGTTTTATTCCTCTTTTATCAAAGAGTCGTTCACTGACCTTGCAGCCCAGTGTCCTCCAAGGGATTATCAGATTCATCGCCCGATGCCCGGCATCCTTGCATACTGGGTTAAATAAAATGCATCATTCAAGTTAATTTTGCCTGTTTCATAGTCACATCTGGAAGCTAAACTGCCCCCCTCCCCACGGGATCCATCATGTACACCGCCTTCCCTACACACATGGTCCCCTCTCTGCGCCAGCCCTCCTACCCACCCTTCCCACCTCACTGGCTTCTCCTCCTCTGTCCACGTGTAAGTTGCTAAACCAGGGGCAGATTTCCCCCAGGGGCACTTAGCAAGGTCCGGGACATACTTGATTTGGTTGTCACATCTTGGAGTGGAAGTCATGGAGAGGCCTGTTGTTGGGGACAGAGAAGCCAGGGATGGTGGCAAACATCCTGCAGGGCACAGGACTGCCCCTCCCCCCCCACACACACAAATACATATTCAGCCCAAATAACAACGGCGCCGAGGAAGGGGGTGAAAACCCTGCTTTTAATGTCGAACTTTCCCAGAGCTCAATCCTACGTGTCCTCCTCTGGGTACGTTCTTGTACCTTCTGTCCAGTCTCATGGCTTTATGTATCATCCACACTCGGACAACTGTTGGCTGGGTCTCCCCAGCGCGACCGTTGGGTTCGCGCACCCCACTCTGTGCTAACCCTTTGTGTTTCTGAGGGGTTTCACAGCTCACCCCCACCCTGGTCTTTATCATCTTGGCAATCGGCACCTGCATTCACTCACTCGCTCAAGCCCTGAGCCATCCCATAGAGCAGCCACTGGCCATGTGTGGCCTCAGCCCTTGCAAGGTAGCTAATCTGACCCACAATTCACTGTAAACTTAAAATGCTCACTGAATTTCAAAGACTTCATTTCAAAAAGATAAGGATGTAAAATATTTCATTAATAGTTTTTATATTGGTTGCATATTTATATTAGACTGTTAATATTTTGGCTATGGTGGACTAAATAAATTATTACAAGGTATTAGATATTTACATTTACAAATCTACATACAGCGCTCACATCATATTTCTGCAGACGGCCTTACGCTAACCTAATAGTGCCCACATTTCATCAATGATCCATACTGGCATCACTCCCCAGACTCATCTCAACCCCCACCTTGTCTGTCTTCATCACCCAGAGGACTGGGACCCCAGGCTACCATAATCTTTTGCTCAGTTCTTGAAATAGTCTTATCAACTTTCTGTTTTCTCCACGTGCCAGCTAGAATGATCTTTTTTTTGTACTTTTTTTTTTTTTATTTTGAGAGAGAGAGCGCATGAGCAGGGGAAGGGCAGAGAGAGAGAGGGAGAGAGAGGATCCCAAGCAGGTTCCATACCACCAGCTCAGAGCCCCATGTGGGGCTCTGACTCATGAAATGTGAGATCGTGACCTGAGCTGAGATCAAGGGTTGGATTCTCAACTGAGTGAGCCACCCACGCACCCATAGAATGATCTTTTAAAAACTTGTGTCAAATCATGACACTCTGCTGCCTGAAGCCCTCCCCTGGTTACTCAGAGCAGGGAGGACCCAGGTCCCTTGTCTGGTGTCCAGAGTCCTACCTAATCTGTTCCTACTCACCTTTCCCATCCCATAACTTAATGTTCTGCCTGATGTCCACACAGTGGTGAATGCACTGATATTTTTCTTGCTCCCAGATGTCCCGAGATTATTTACTTACAGGAGCCTTTGTATTAGCTGTTCTCTCTTCCTTGAATGCTGTGTTGTGTGATCATTGAGTGCTGGTTTCCAGATACCGGTTTTAATAGCCTACAAATAAAGCCAAACTGGGCTTTGTGTAATGGAGCTCTCTGTCCCCAGCTGTTTTCTCCGGTGGCCTCTGCCATCTGTCATCATACTTGTTGGTTTAGGGCATTAATTTGTGGCTGACACCCACTGTGGGAACGCACGCCTCTTTATCACTGCCATATCCCCAAAGTAACTGGCACATAGTGGGCACTTAAAAATATTAGTTTCTAAAGTGACTTCCTTATCAAATTGTGGCTGACTCCCTGGGATCTCAGTAAATCTAGAATATTCTAGAATATTCTGTGTATTTCTTCACATGGGCATTTACCTTAAAGTATTTTCTCCATCAATCCCTTTATGATCATGTGTCTGTGTTTTCCTTGGTCTGCTCCTACCCCATCTCTTACGTGATCTCTCTTCCACCCTGCTAGTCAGGTGCTGACTCCCATGGGCTGTAGCAAGCGGGCTTCCTTGCTTCCTGGTGGGTATAGCCAGTGGGGGATGAGTAGGTCAGAGTGGATATTATCCCTCTGGTTCCCTTCAGTCCAGGCCACAGTAGTGTCTTTCATGATCAAAGACAAAGTCTCTTGCTGGGCAGAGTCTTCTCCATCCCTACCTCTGCCTTGTCCCAGGACATGTCCCCCACTGTTTGCCAACTTCCCTGGTGGTGATTCCCCATCTCTTGAGGCTTCCCCTTCACTTGCCCACATCTTTGTAAATTGTCCCTTCGCCAACTCTCTTCAACTGTCCCATTGAGTGTGCCATCTTGTTTCAGTGGGACAGTCTACTTGGCTTATTCCACTTTCGTCAGTGGACCCTCAGAGGCAGATCTTTTCTAGTGTTTCATCTTCTGTCTTTCACACTGCACAGGATACTCTTTGTGACTCTTTTTTCTCTTAAAGTTAGAATTTTTGTGGATAATCTGATGACTTTCAAATGTTTACCCTCATTTGAGAACTCTGTCATTCAGTCTCTTACATATAATTGCCAGTTAGATAGGCATACTTGTTCCACGCACCCTTTTACAGGCAGAAATTAGAGAAAAACAGACATTTTCTCAAAGTAAGAAAGGAATTTCTAATATAGATCACTAACAATCAAATGGTCTGTCTCAGGAGACAATGGACTCCCTATTAAAGAAATTATTCAGGACCAGATGAAAGAGATAAGATGACCCAAAAGATTCACTCTGGATCATGCCTGGAAATATTTCACTGGCAACGTCTGCGGTAGAATAGATATCACTGAGAGAGGAGTTGGTTGGAATGGAGAAAATACGTGTATGTGTACGTGTGTGTCTGTGGGAATGTATTTAGATGTATCTGGGGGTGTGCATATGTATAAATAGAGAGAAATATGATGTATACATACCTGACATCTTTTTTTAATGCCTGCAGCCCGGATAGAAATGGGCTCCATGAAGAATGAATGAGTTGACAACATGCTGTCCAATTCTGCATCTGGAGCAAGCACAGGAATTTATTACGAGCAGTAGCCAGATCTTTTTTTGGACGTGCGATAATCTTTTATTCTGTTTTATGTGAAAGTTAAAAGCTAAAGAATGCCATTTGCAGACCTTCAGCAACTTCTAGCTCGGCGTTAGAAATTCATTGCAGAAGAAGGAGAACTTTGATATAGGGCCAGCACAATGACATCCAGCGCCCAGATCTTAATTTCTGAATTGATTCTTCAGCTCGGTACCTGCTCTGTTTGCAGGAATGACAGACCAAACATCCAGAAGTAGATTTCAATGCATGGAAGTAGCTGAGAGATTCCAGCTGGGAAAAAAAATTAAGTGAACCCCACACCCACACACATCACATATAAAGCCACTCCCATCATTTTTTATCGTGGATCTTCTGCTCTGACAAAAGATTGGCATCAAAGAAGAGGACTGCTTACATTTCAAATTAACATGACTGTTGAGAAATCCTATGGTGGCTTGAATGGACTCTGGCAAGGTGAATTCACGAAAGTCCCAGGGGACCAGTCTGACATTTGCCCACTTGTCAGGCAGGAGGTTCCAAGCAAGAGAAGTCCTCCTGAACAAGGTCAGTGGGAACATCCCTTAGTCTGGCAGCAAACAGTGATGATGAGACAGGAAACAGGGCCCAGGATGAAACCGTAACCTTGACTAGAGAGACAAGACTTGTGCTCCTGCCCTGGAGTCTCCGCTGAATACTTTTTGGGACGGCCAAAGAGGCACTTGGGTGGAGGGTCAGGGAGGCTACACTCCTGTCGTATGTGCAGCTGCAGGGCTCTAGGATGGGCACCCCTCAACCTCCCAGCCCCCTGGTGAGCAGCGGGCACGTCTTTGGTTGGCTGGAGCTTTGGAGAAGGGGCCCAAGCAACCCCAAAGTGGTTTGCTACTGGGACAAGGGGAGAGAGAAGGAGACTGGTGGGTTTTATTTTACATTTCCACACAAATCTGCCCATTCCTATGTTTCAACTATTGTCCATGACCTTCAGAATCAAGGCCCACCTGTTCAGGGTGCCCAACGGGGCCCCAGATGGTGTAGATGCCCCTGAACTCCCTGAGCTGTCTGTCATCCACTCTCCCCTTCTCCAGAGTCCATCCCACCTGGTTATCTTCCCTGGTCACCTGCTGCTGGGCCCTTCCTTCCACTGTGTGTGCACCCTGTCTTCCCCCATCCCTTCCCCTCACCTGAATCTTGATTCTCAAGTCTTGGTTTCTATGTCACCTCCTTTCCCTGGGCTTTCTCCACCCACCCCTCCACCCACCTGCCTGGGTCAGGCGGCCATTTTCAAGGTCCCGGGATCCCCTGAATCTTCCCTGTCATGTATTCTGCCCAATCACATCTTGGCCCCTTGTTTCTCTTCCTCTCCGTCATGGGGAGCCGGTCTTCCTGAGGGCAGGGGCTGCGCATCCTTCACCTTCCAGTCTTCCGCACCCACTCCTTGCTCAGCAAAGGGGAGAGTATCAGCCCCTTTAGGCCCAAGGGTCACGTGTTCTGCTTTTTAAATTGATCTTTTCGAGTTCAGCTGTGTAGAAGGAAGAGTTTTGAGAGCATATGGTTGGAGAAGTCCTAAATCATCTTAGAAAATGCTTACGTCATTGTGTGTGCATTGCTGGTGGGAGTACGGGGGTGACAGTGCTGGGGGCTCAGAATGAAGCGAGGGGCGTGTCCCTGGAAGGTGGGGGAGATCTGTGTCACAAGGACTCCCCAGGCCCTCACCATGCAGGGGTGTGAGCAGAGCTGGGTTCCGGCTGCTATCTGACTGCACCTGGGCCTCCAGGTGAGAGCCCAGCCCATGCCTTGGTTTCCACCTTGTGAGACCCGAGCAGAGACCAGCTGAGACAAGCTGTGCCTGGACCCCAGACCCACGGAGAGTGTGATGTAATCGGTGGGTGCTGTCTTAAGCATGATCAGCCTGTGGAGATCTGCTAACACAACCATAGGGCACTCACACAGGTGAGCACTGCTGTCTCCCCAAAATGGTCAGGTCCCTGGTGCTGCCACCCTGTGCCCACCACATCCCAGGCTTCTTCCCTCCTCCACCAAAGGAGACACTGCGTGCCATGCGGCATGATGAGGATTGCCAACGTTAGTGGTCTTGCAACTCGGTTAGTGCATGTCTTTAGTTTTCCCTTCCCCGTGGAAGATGAACCATGAGAGAGTCTAACATGGATGCTAGCTCAGTAAAACCATGTGACAAAAAGCAAAAGCCAGCTGGTCCACACTTGTTCCAAAGGGGGCTGTCTTGGCTCCTTTGGTCCCTGTTAGCTATCTTACCAAGCGATTTGTTGTCATGATCATGGTGATTTAGGGTCACGGGATGGATTCCCACAGGAGGAATGTTTTGTATAAATTCATTCTCTTTTTTACTAGACTCCATTTCATGAGGTTTCTGTAACTTTCAGTCACAATACTCTAGGGCACCACTGAAATACAGATGCAGTTAATTCACATGAACCATTCTGGACTGTGTAAACCGAGTTTGCCCTAATAACCATCCTTGTAGTGTTGACGTCTCTGGGCATAATGAGCCCCATTGCATTACAGGAGCTCCAGCCGCATCTTGGGCGGAAGGCAGACTTCATCTGGGTTCATCTTCTGTGCTTCATAATTTCATTAGGAGGACTGCTTCTAAGTCAAGTCGTCTCCAATGCCATTGTCCAGGCTGTTAGCAAATTCGCATCATAACCCTCTTCTTCATCCACCTGCCAGAGGCTTAGTGCAAGCCCTCCTGTCCACAGGAAAACGTGCGTGGTGACAGGAGACACGTGTTCTCCGTCGAACTCCTGAGCACTTAGCAGGTGACCCTTTGTTGTGATTCCCTGTCCACCCCCCCTCAGGTCTAATTACTCCATATGTCTTTCCATATTTTGGCTGATCTACAATTGTAGTTCTCATTATCATTTTGTGGGTTGTGATGCTATTTCCTCCAGTTTCATTCTCTCTTTTATGTTTCTCTTGTACAAAATTAATTACATTGTACCTTCAAGCATAATTTTAACACTGTCTCCATTGCAATGTGTCTGCCTTTAATTAATGCTCTTCTAATGTAGATTTTAGAGCCAAATGGTGCCATATTCTGAGCATCAAAGAAACAAAGGATCTAACAAAACTACAATGAATGAGCAAGACAAAACAGCTGACAATGTATTCTCACTGAAAATGTCACTTGTGCTGTATGTTGGGTAGCAGGACGGATTACTCAGGGCTTTGTCTTCTTAAAGACGAGACAAGAGAAGTTGACTGCAGAAGTTGGACGCTGTTGGCCTGGGCTCCGTTTCAACTTATACTGGTCAAACATCTCAAGGGGAATGAACGGAACACAACGTTCTCATGGCTCAGGCTCAGGCTCAGGGGGTGGAGCCCACAAATACATTGCTTGGACATTTTCTATAGAATAGACAGGATAAATCCCCCATCCTGAACTTCAGTCTATGCTTTTCATGTCTCAAAGGCTCCTCTCATGCTCGGCCCCTTTGGTGTTCCCACTCCAAAGGCAAAGCCATCTCTTTGGGTTACTGTACAGAAGTTTCACAAAAAGAAAACCAAACAGTCGACACGAACTGCTATCCACCAGGAGGGAGTGCTTTGAAAATGTGTGCGTGTGTGTGTGTGTGTGTGTGTGTGTGTGTGTGAATTTGCAGCAATAAATATGTACCCTCTCTAAAATACACCATTTATATTGGTTTGGACATATTTTGTGCATTTCTATTTATAAACTTCAGTTAGTCAACGCATCATTTCTTAATGAATGATTAAAAGACACTTGAGGCTGAATGTGTGATCATTTTGAGGAATAGAAACTGAGACCTGATCTCAGGCCATGTGGGGAATCTGGTTCATCTGAGACCATGTGATGTGGACCAAAGTGTGAAGGTTTCCTTGTCAGGGTGACCACGGTTCTTGTCCCGTGTGACCCTGAGGCATCCTGACCTCTGCCTGGGCCTCCCAATTTTCTGGGAAGTTTAATTTTCTCCTTCCACTGCCTCCTCTACGATGGCAGAGACGGAACATCCACGGTGAGAAGATTATTACCCTCCCATGACCAGAGAGGTCACCGTCGTGAGCGGAGTGAAAACTCTCCGAAAGATCCATCCACATCCTGACCCCTGGAAACTGTAAAGGTGACCTTATTTGGAAAGGGATCTTTGCAGATGTGATTGAGTTAAGGATCTTGAGAAGAGAACATTATAGATTATCCGGGCGTGCTGTGAAATCCAGTGACAATGTCCTTACAGGAGAAAGGCAGAGGGAAGTTTGACATGCATGGGGGAGAAGACCATGTGACAACAGAGGCAGAGACTGGAGGGACGTGGCCGCAAGCCGAAGGACACCTGGAGCCACCAGAAGCTGGAAGAGGCAGGAGGGTTCTCCCATTGAGCCTCCGCAGGGACCCTCTGGGTGGATCGCCACAAGCTCAGGGCGGAAAGGGAAGGCAACTAGGTAAACGCTGGGGTTTTTAAGGCAGTGAAACCGTTCTGTGTGATACCGTCATGGGGGATACGCGATGGCATATATTTGTCACAACCCATAAACATTTATACCACAAGTAGTAAAACTTAATTTATGCAATTTTAGAAACAAAATTTAGGAGTTTGGGGAATCCGAAGAAGGAAGGCAGACCTTGAAGAGAGAATCTGACTGTATTAACGGGCATGAGACAACCCCAGTCAAGTGCACGTGGAAGGTGCCCACTGGAGTAGTTTGGAAATCACGGACCACAGGAAATGCACGTCTGCCCCGTGCTCTGGTTGGTCAGCTTGCTTCCCGGGGGAGGAGGGCTTCACAGTGTGAGGGGGGGTCTGGTGTTGTTGCACACGTATTCCACAACCACTGAGCAGGTGGACGGTGCGGGAGGGGAGCTGGGCTTCCCGCTTCAGCGTGGGTCTTTCCTGAGATGCAACAGGGCGAGGCTAGAATGACCCATGTGGGGATGAGTTAGGGGTGGGGCTTCTGGGAGAGCTCGAGTTTACGTAGTGCAGATGCAGGCAGTGTGTGCAGAAATACTCAGAGACGTGCATGTCTGCAGGGGTCAGCACGCACACGGGTGTCTCTGTGCTCTGTCTGCTGAGCACTGAAGGAAAGGATGCCCAGTGCAGTGAGCACGCCTGGTGCACAGAGCTTGGTGGCTTAAGGCAGCAGATGTTCATTGTCTCACGTTTTGGGGGGCCCAAGTCTGAACATAGGCTGTTGCGGGTTGGTTTCCTCTGGAAGCTGTTGGGGAGAATCCCCCAGGTCTCTCCCGGCTTGTGGTGGCTGTCCACAGTCTTTCTGGTCCCTTGGCTTGTGAACTAAAGACTCCGGTCTCTGCCTCAATTTTTCTGTCACTTTCTTCTGTGTCTCTGTGGGCCTTCTACCTTTCCGTGTCTTATAAGGACACTTACCATTGGATTTCGGGCCCACTCTAGCCCAGGATGATCTCGTCTCGAGACCTGAGATTCTGGGAAGACATATATTTTGGGGAGTCACAATTCAATCCACTGTAGGTATGTTTTGGAAAAGGAGTGGGGCGAGTAACTTTGTTGTGGAGAAATCTGATAAACATGGCTTACCTCTGAGGATCAAGACCAGTATCAACAGTCAGACAGATTTCGGCAGAAGGGCTTCCTGAGTGTGCGCCTGGCCAGCTCCTCAGGACTGTAGAAGGAAAATCTGAGAAATGGTCACAGCCACAAGGAGCCTAAGAAGACATGACAACTAGGGGCACCTGGGTGGCTCAGTCTGTCAGACGCTGGACTTTGGTTCAGGACATGATCTCCCGGTTCGTGGGTTCGAGCCTGAAAGCTCAGAGCCTAGAGCCTGCTTTGGATTCTGTGTCTCCCTCTCTCTCAAAACTAAATAAACATTTAAAAATTAAAAAAAAAAAAAAGAAGACATGACAACTAAGTGTAATTTGATATTATAGACAGGACCTTGCACCTAAAAAGGACATTAGATATAAAGTAAGGAAATGAGAATAAACCGTGGATTGTATTTAGTAATGGTATATCAGTGTTGGTTCATAGACCATAACAAATGTTCCATACTAATGTAATGTGTTATAATTGGGCATGAGGTCTATAGGAACTTCAATTTTTCCGTAATCTGTACATCTAGAACTGTTCTAAAAATAAAGACAAGGTGCGAACAAAAGTTTCTACAAAGAAGATATTCAAATAAAAATATATTCGCCATTACTCGCAGGGAAATGCAGGTCAAAACCACAATGAGATATCAGTTTATACCTGCTAGAAGACTAAACTCAACAAGGTGCACCGGGCGAGGGTGTGGAGAAATCTGAACCCTGATGCTGATGGGATGATGCGGTCACTTTGCAAAACAGCTTGGTGTTTCTTCAAAATGCAAAGCATAGAGTTATCATCTGATGCAACGATTCCACCCTGAGCTGGATTCCGGGGAGAAATGAAAACATACATCTGCGCAAAACCACTATAGCACCACTATTTGTAGTAGCCAAAAGTAGAAACGATGCAAATGGCCATCAACTGAGGAATAAAAAGACGTCCTAGATCCCTATGGTGAAATGTCATTTAGCCCTAAAAAGGGATGAAACCCTGATATGTGCTATAATCGAGAGAAACCAGTCGTCATGGCCTTATACTGTGTGATTGCATCTATACCTTACAGGAAATGTCCAGAACAGGAAAATCCGTGGAGACAGAAAGTCGAGTCATGGTTTCCAAGGCTATTTAGGGAAGCAGGGGAGGGGAGAGACTTCTGATGGGCATGTCTTTGGTGATTTCATGGAAGTTTTGGTGATCTATAATTTTCTGGAATTAGGTAATGGTGACAGGTCTGTAACTCTGTTAACTGTGCTTTGATAAGCCTGTTGTAAATACCTATGGTCGGTAGGGTGGGCATATGGCTTCATGTACTAGAAAAAGGGGCCACTGTGCAGCAGCAGCTGTGGGCAGGGGTGGATCTCAAAACCAGGCAGTGAAGCCCAAAGTCATGGGAAGATAATCTCATCAATAGACAGGCATATTCACACCGTTCAGAGACACCTACCTGGGGGGATGTAATTAGAAGAAAAACAGTACGGTCGACATAAAATTTAGGATAGTGATTCTCTTGGGTAGAAGGAGAGGGAAGCAGAGCAGACGGGGAGGTGTACCCGGGTTGTGGGCATACGGGAGTCTGTTCTAGTGACATTCTGTATTTATTCATTCATTTGCTTTTATTTATTTATTTATTTATTTATTTATTTATTTATTTATATTTGAGAGAGAGAGAGAAGATGCTTGGGCAGTGGGGAGGGGTTGAGAGAGAGAGAGAGAGACAGAGAGAGAGAGAGAGAGAGAGAGAGAGAGAGAGAGAGAGAGAGAATGCCATGCAGGTTCCGCACTGGGCGCAGAGCCCCACACCGGGCTTGATCCCATGACCCTGGGGTCATGACCTGAGCCAAAAGCAGGAGTCGGACGCTCAGCCAGCTGAGCCACACAGGCACCCCTGTTTTAGTGACATCCCTTAACCCGTCCATAAGTAGTTTCATAAACTGTATAGTCCACTTGAAAGGGAAGCTCTCTGTTTTCTTCTGAGACCACCTCAGTGCATCAGGTCAGACTCGGGTCCCCTCAGGTGAGTCCATTTTGTACAGCGAAGGATGGCAACCATGTGCATGCTGGAGCTTCCTGACGGTCTCTGCTGTCACGCCTTCCTCCCCGTCGCATTCCTTTAATTCTTTATGAGGAGGCGGCTCCGAGGGTGCTGTTGCCCGTCTGGCACCAGACAGGGCCAGGCGCTTGCCGCGGTGTAGAGCTCTCGTGTGGCACCGACAGAAAGCGGTGGAAACCCTCTGCAAAGAGACCCTGGGGGAGCACGGTGCCCCCTCTCCCCACTCCATTCTGGTTTTGAAAAGGAAGGTTGCCCCAACCTGGGAGCTCCCATCCCTCGTGTAAGTGGCGGGAGCATCTGAGGACAAAGGGCAGCATTTGTGTGCTCGCCTGTCGGGGGAGTTTCGTTTCAAACGCCCAGGGCTCGGCAGGCCGGGCCTTCTGAGAACACAGCAAACTTTGATTCCAGCCAGGAATAAAATGGAACGTGTGAAGTAAAAGAGTTGTCGACAGTCATATTTCTATTTCCGCACTTCCCAATGAAAAGGTCACCTGTGTGCACCATTTCACATGGAGCAAACCAACGCGTTTCCGTGTCATCCCGCACAGGGTGGTGTAGACAGGCGGGGTCTGCCTCTGGGGCCCACGGGACCCTGCAAGTCACTCCGGAAACACACTGGGGGGTCTGCAGAGTGGAACCGTGTGGAGATGAATGTGAAGTTCCATATTTGCATCTATCACTTGAAAGTGAACAGACCCAGAGAAAATCTAGCTCGGGTGATATACTTAGCACCTAATCTCAGCTTTGCATTCGAATTGGGCTTTATTTTCTGCTAATATTTGTTCTTTTGACAAGGAGTATTTCCTTATAATATGCAGTGTTATATCAATCAAGTTCCAACATACGTTTCCTTTATTTTAATGTCTCCATAATGAGCACGTTCACAGAAATGAATTTCATGGGTGACTAGGTTTTATTGTTTATAGAACAGCCGTTAATAGAGTCTGCAGTCCACGGAAGAATAATGTTATTTGAATAATATCATATCCTAGTATAGTCACTGAGTTTGTTTCCAGATAGATGTCGGGTGGAATGTTTTCCACCCCGTTTCTTCTTCCTGAGTCACAGGGGAAGTAAGCTGGATTCTTCTGTCGATGCCACGAAAATACCTGTTTTTAAATTTGGAAAAGTAAGTGAATTAACAAGCAAAGCCAAGAAGAAATAAATGCACACAGCGTTGATTATCTTGTGGTTTCCTTTCTATTATTTGTCATAAGCTTTAAGATTTCTCGATTATTTGTCATTGCTAAAATCCGAAGCAGAATGTCTGTAGTATGTAAAATGTTCATGCAAAAAAAAAAAAAAAAAAGATAAAGACAAACTCGAAGGAAAGGCACTCACTCGCATAAAATGTGGCATATTGGTGCCGATTCTGTTCCATTTCCCAGAAGTGCCACAGCGTCTGATCGATGGGTGAGTTTGTCTGGTGCTCCCCCTGTTGGCCGCGACCTGTTTTGAGAAAAGGGAAAATATGAGGCTAAGAGTGTATATTTTGCATAAAATTTCAGATCTCTAGGTTCTCCTAAAGAATTAGCACATTTGGCAAATTGCGTTTGAATCTCCAGGAAGCGTCAGTTAGCTAGAGGCCGGTCTCCTCAGAGAGTCTCCCCGCCTGGATTTGCCACAGTCCCCACCTCTCCCTATTACGCCCCAAGGGAGCCCTCGTGCTAGCCACGCCTGCTCATTCCTCTTGCACTGACTTTTCTTTCTCCTGAGGGTAGACGATGTTCTTTTTTCCTCTGTTGGTTCAAATAAGCTCGACGTGGCCCAGCTTTCCTCCATCTGTTGGACAAAAACGAGGGCAGGCCCTGGGATATTTCTTACATTCTCAGATAAGGAGAAATCTTTTCAAGTAAGAGAAGAGCCCCCCTCGTCACTAGAACATATCGTGCAGATAATACTCAGAACCCTGCACTTCCCTAAGAGGTAAAGCTTGCCCCTCCCCGCCCAGGGGCACGGGAGGCAGGTGGTGGGAAAGTGGCTGGGCCAGCGCCTCCCACCGGTCTCCCTGCGTCTTTCAAGTGTGGCCTCTGACCCCTGGGCTCAGGGCAGTGAGGAAGATAATGGAGAGCAGGAGGGAGGGGGCAGAAAACTTACCCCAGCGATGCCCATAAGCTGCTCTCACCTGCTGCGAGGCGGCTGCGGGTGGTTCAGAGACCACCTGAGCCCATCGCTGAGCTTGCTTCCTGGTTCACCTTCATGAAACGAAGGCATATGCGTCTGGCAGGCGGATTCAACTCTTCCTGCAACCCCGGCTTCCAGCAGGGCACTGCCAGCTGTCCTCGGTTCATGTGCCCTCCTTCCCAGGTGGCACTGAGAGAACAGCCGGGGTGCGCTGTCCCTCTCTGCCTGCATCTGGTCCGTGGCACACGTGCCGTGGGAGCCGGCCCCCTCTGCACTGTTGCTGTGTCCCCTAAAACCCCATCTAGCCTCCCTCCCTTTAGCTTTCAAGCCTGAGGACACCGAGCCCCTCAGGCTCCAGGGGACACGGGTCTGTCTGCCCCCGTTCTGCCAGAATCGGTCCTCAGTCCACGAAATCTTCTTCCCAGGTGTCGGGACTCAGCATCCTCTCCACTCCCCAGCCTCTGTTACAGATCTGATAGCTAAAGGTGCCAAATCAAGTGTTGACTCCTTCCTTGGCAAGTCCTGGCCTGATGCTCTAGATGAGGCTCCAGTAAACATTTTCTGGAAAGCCTCAGATAGCAAATATTTTAGCCTTTGTTTGCCAGATGGTCTCTGTTGCAGCAACTCAACCCTCTTGGAGCAGCGGGAACGTGGCCAAAGGTAATAGGTACACAAATGGATGTGACTCTGTTGCAATAAAACTTTATTTACAAAAGCACGTGCCAGCTCCTCCAGAGACCATCCTTTGCCAAGCCCCGGTCAGGGTTCTAGAACATCTCTGCGGAATGTGAGTAGAGTTGGCACCTGCTATTACTGGCCTCAGTCCACATGAGTGTCCTGCTCCGTGTGGAAACAGGTACCACGGTAGCAGAGAGGTCATGGAAGACATCGTCCAAGTCCCTGCAAGTGGGTGTGTGCAGAGCCTTAATTCTTGCAGCAGGACATTGTGACGTGGCTGCGTGTGACTCAAACTAATTTCAAAACAACTCAGTCTCTTGTCTAGTGCATTTTAAACCCTTCAAAACCACTTTTTAACTTCTTCTTCCCTCCCGATTCCATACCCTCATAAACTATAGGTACTACCACACCTCCCCCAAAGAAAAAATATATATTCCTCCAGCCCCTGATTCTGCCCCCAACAAGCCGGTAGGTGTGTCCCGTTTTCCTGTGGGCAGTGCTTTCCCCGCACTGTCTGCAGAGCCCGCCGTTGGTTTCTCGGCTCAGTTTAGGGCAGACGGAGGGACGCGAACAGATCTACCCTGGTCGGTTTCAGGTATCGAGATTGGATGCAGTATTTAGTTTCAAAATCTGTGTCTCCCTCTCTCTCTACCCCTCCCTTGCTCACTCTCTGTCTCTCTTGCTCTCTCTCAAAAATAGATAAACATTAAAAAAATCTGTTGCTAAAGATGTGAACCCTACACCATAGGGAATGGGAGATTCCTGGAGGACCTTCCTGGGGTATCGCATGAGAAATGACTCTGGGGCTCTCTTGGCACAGGTGTGCCTAGGTGTCATGACAGTTTGCAAACTGGTTCAGCTAGAGCCCTTGGAGCACCAAGGGTTTGATGGGAAAGAGGCTCCAAGATGTCTTTATGAGGGGCAACAAGAGGTTGTAGTGGCTGAGGAGGAGTTGAGAGTTCACCTAACGCAGCAGGACCGTAACAGAGCCCCTCTGGGGTTTGCTTCCGCCACGTGCACAGGAACGAGCGGCTGCCTGGCCACATGGACCAAGGGTGGTTAAGAAAGGGGTCTGTAACTACAGAGGGCCATAAAGAAGACACAAGTCCTGGGCGGGGTTTGGTGGGAAAAGTGTCCCTGAGTATGCGCCCCTCCCCAGACCTGCGGTACACGATGTGACATCGCACTGAAGCTCTGTTGGGCATCACTTGGTATGTGTTTGCATGTGCGTACATATGTGTATGCAGTTTTGCAGGCATTACATGTTCATTAAAAAAATCTGGATCCCCCCCCAAAAGCACAAATAAAAGTTACCCTTACTGTCCACGTAGAGGACAGTGTGATCGATGTTTGTATGGTTTTTCTTCTTCTTCTACTTCTACATCTTTTTATTTTTTTGGTACTTTTCAGAAGACTAAACAGTTATTGTTTTACTTGAAAATATATAATTCAAAAGCTCTATAACTGTAAGTCTGCTGTCACATTGTGTGATTTTCCGTTCTCTAGCTCGGTAGTGATTTTTCTCTTTTCTTTTCCATTGTAAACAGTGAAGCAGTGGACATGTCTGTGCACTTGTCATGTGCATGGCAGGAGGGCGGAGATGAGCCACTCATGTACCCGGGCTTCTGGAGGGTCTGAGTGTTTGGAGGCCAGCTCT
Source organism: Acinonyx jubatus (assembly GCF_027475565.1). Taxonomy (NCBI): domain Eukaryota; kingdom Metazoa; phylum Chordata; class Mammalia; order Carnivora; family Felidae; genus Acinonyx; species Acinonyx jubatus. The sequence continues at coordinate 3,121,529 of NC_069388.1, read as the reverse complement.
ACCAGGACTGGCTGATCCCCTAAGACCCCACTGTCCACATCTGCAAGATGGCAATGAGCCCTACTTCCCAGGGCTTTGTGAAGGTTAAGTGAAATAATCCCAGTAAAGAATTTAAAATAGGGCAACTTTTGGGGTGCCTGGGTGGCTCAGTCAGTTAAGCGTCTAACTCTTGATCTCAGCTCAAGTCACAATCTCATGGTTTGTGGGACTGAGCCCTGCATCAGGGCTCTGTGCTGACAACACAGAGCCTGCTTGGGATTCTCTCTCTCCCTCTCTCTCTCTGCTCCTTCCCTGTTCACTTCCTTGCTTTCTAAATAAATAAATAAATAAATAAAATAGGCAAATGTAATAAATGTTTGCCTAAACAGTCAAATGAGCAGACAGGTGAACCTGTGCATGGCTGCTGGATCAAGAAAGGCAGTATTTTAAGAGTTTGGTAGACCTGTTATCAAATTGTCGTCCAGGAACATTTTGCCAATTCAAGAATTCACTAGTAATGCGTTCAAGTACTTTTCTTGCTGTCGTTTCACTAAGACTTGAAAATATATATTTTTTAATGCACATATTTCCATCGTGGCAACTTAAATGATATTCGTGGCTGTTTAAACTTAGATTCCTTTGATCGTTACTGAGTTTGAACATCGCGTCATATATTTATTAGCTAGTTGTGATTCTTGTCTGTGCTTATTTTTGTGAATTGCTCATTATCTTGTTTTTGTGAAGATTAGTAAATTAACTATATATAAAGAGATTAACATTTTCTATCTTGTAAGGCATTTCTTTTGCCAGTTATATGGTAGACCTCTCAATTTTCATAGTGTGTTTTATATCGAAAGCATTTTGTTTTTTCTACAACTAAATATGAAGTTTATGATATTGTGACTGTTGGTTGTTGCTTTACTACTTAGGATTTCCTTAAAATGCAGAATATCTGGGGACACATGCAATTCTTTTCAGTTTAATGCATTACCTGCAATCAAGTTAGATGTTGACATGTTCTCTTGTCTTAGTTTTGGTGTTGTTTGCTTTCCCTTTTCGTGCAGGTAAGCTGAGAGGTCGGGACATCTCTCAGGATTCCACATGGTGATCTGTTGCCTTGTTAAAAAGTGCTGGGCAGTCTCCACCTTCTCCTCTCACCCAATTCGTTGCCCTCATCATTGCCAACTCGCTGCATGGCTTGACATCCCTAATTTTATAATTTTACAAACAATATTTTCTCGTGTCTTAACTTAAAAAATTTTAATAGCCATTAGCATCTACTCCTTCTTTAACATAAAGTATGAGATGCTTTGTCTAGCAAAAGAAAAAGATCTTATTTGCCTGTTACTATAATTGATAGATCGTCAGGGTAAAATTGGGATCCTTCCCAGCCATAGAGGATGTAGCATTATTTATCTATGTAGCCTCAAAATTAATTTCATGATAACCTTCAATTTGATCCTATAAATTTCTGCTTAAACTGATTTCTCCCATGTTACAGTCCCCCGTCTGCTGTGAATGTGACCTTTCATTAGTTCTGTTTTCCTGGCTTGTTTGGCTAATATAATTATTGATCTTTATCTTTTTTTGTAACTCAGCACATTAGGGGATATTCATTATTTCTGTACTTGGGTTGATTTTTATCGGCCGTTCAAGATGGACAATGTCACTGGCAAAAAATTTCAATCCTCTATTTGCTAATAATTTTACCATATTGATTTTTTTCTTATTTTATTGCATGGGCTGGGTTCTCTGAATGAGGCCATGCCATATGGTGATAATGGGAATTCCTATGTTGTCTTTTCATCTCTGAAATTCTTATTCTCATTCTTCCAACTCCAGTGCCGATCAGCCGAGGTCTGGAGCTTAGGGTCAAGAACGGCCCTGACTGGCTGTGCATCAGGACTTAAGTGTGGACCTATTATTTCAATTTCATTTACAATAATTACATACAGAAAATAACCTGAATATAAAAGGATGACTTTGGTTAAATGACATCATTGTGTAGCCAGGAGATCAAACCTTCGGTAGTCACTAAAAGTCCTGTTTTCAGAGAATGTGTCTTGGTCCAGGAAAGACTTCAAGTGTCTGAGATAAACTGTTGGAGCTCAGGAGTGTGAGCTCTGAGGTGAGACCCCCTGGTTTCTAACCCTGGTCCCTTCTGTACCCACCAGCTTTGGGAACAGAGCAGTCCGCTTCAACCTCTGTGACTCAGTTTCTCATGTGTTGGTTCCTCCCTCTGTAAGCTGGAGACCTCGGAAAGCTGGTGGTATAATTCAGTCCAAGTTTGGGGGCCAGAGACCATGGGGTCCAAAGGTTTAAATCCCAACTGGGGAGCCAGGGCTGGAGGTGAGCTGACACGTCCCAACTCAAGCAGGCAGGCAGGAAGAAAAAGGGGCAAATTCCTTCTTTGGTTCTACAACCTATTGGGTCTGCCTTCCACCCTGGGGAGGGCCATCCACTTTAGAGTCCGTGGATTCAAATGCAAATCTGTTCCATTAACATCCTCACAAATGCTGGCAGAAAGAACAAGGATCTGGGCACCCCTTGGCCTGTCATAGGACTCATAAAATGAACCACCACAGGCTGCAGCCATTGGCGTGTGCACTGGGGCCCCCTTTATCCTGCAGACAGTTGGCATGCCCAGAAGTGGGGCTCTGGCAGTCTGCAGGACCTCAGGAGGTGGGTGGGGCTGCATCCTGCGTGGTCAAAGCCCAGACCCTGAACGCAGTGCCCCCCGTTGGGCAGGGAGCCCAAGTGGTCCAACTCACCCTAACCCCAGATGCTCAGTTACTGGATGACACAAGGCCAGTTTTATTTGTTATGGAATGCTCTAGGCTCTTTTGAGAAGTTTTGGGTTTCTTTGCACCCTCTATTTGGGATTTCTTCTCTATTTTTCTTCCAGTAGAGAGTTTCAAGAAGTTTTAACCCTTCTAAGAGCCATTCTGCCTTATTTTTGTGTTACCAATAACCACTCCCCAACCACACAGGACCTGATGGACAGCTTTTTTCTCTCTGTTTGGGTAGCCTGGCTTCCACACTGCACCTACCTTTCAGTGTTGCAGAACTATATTATGTAGATACACTAAGTAAATCGACACATATCAGTATTTATTCGTGCTTCTTCTTGGAAACAAAAAGAAATGTAGTTGGCAATCCTTGCACCTCATGGATCAGGTGTTGTGAGAAATGAGTCGTCACAAACTGCAAACCCAGTCAACGCGTGCAGTGTTGTGTTGCTAAAACATCAAGACTTTTCGTGGTAAGGATTTATAGTGCAAAAAATAAATGGGAAAAAAGTCACCGATTGCGCCAGCATTCAAAGGTAACTACTTTTAATATATTATACATTTGGTTTTCTAAATGTGTTATCCCCATTCGAAAATATTGTTTGTGTGTATGTCTGTGATTTTTACAGAATCAAAAACTATCCCCAGTCCCAAACAAAGTGTGGGCATGTCACACCGAATGGATGTTTCCTGTAGAGTTCAGGTCTTAGAGATTTTAGAGCCTTCGGCAGGTGAGAAGCTGGTTCAGGGGCCACTGTCCCGTCCTCTAGTCCTGAAGAGAGTGGTGTCTGGCTAAAGGTAGGCATTCAATGAATATTTGACAGAGGAATGAATGAACGGACCATGAGACGTAAACCAGTAACAGCGGCGCGTGCCAGGTAGGATGAAGAATTTGTCAGCGCTGCCTTAAAACAGAGACGGCCCTCCAGAGAAGGCTGGCCTTCACCAGCCCTGGGGTTTATAAACAATGCTTGGGTGTTCATAATCGGCAGAGACAGGATGTGGGGATAACTTTGCTTCTGGCCTGAAATCATGAGATTCCCATGGGTGAAGTACAATGATCTGGCTACCATCTTGGAATGAGGAGAGGGAAAGATGTAGAAACCAAACACAAATTAATATCTCAATAAATTACCCTGCCACAAGCAGCTCTCTGAGCAGATCAGGAATCTGTCAGTTCGAGGCCATGGGGAAACTCACGGCCTCTACACGTAGGAGGCAGGGCTGCTTCTGGAGCCGGGCAGTTTCATCGGGGAAAATCCGGGGCTGGCTGGGATTCCGATGGGTAATTATTGACTAAGTCGACAAATGACTGGGCAGTCTCCAGAAGAGCTGGTTCCCGGGCAGGGGAGATGTGGGGGCTGCTGGGGGAAGGCTGTGGGGTCTGTAGATCCTGGTCACGTTCAGCCGAAGGAGACCAGGGACAGGTTCCTCGGCGTAGTCAAACTTGCTGCTCTGGTCTGTGATGTGAGGCTGGTGCACTGGCCCCACAGTGAGGACTTGGGGTGATGTGTGGCCCGTGCACATACTTACGCTTCACAAAGCCCAATTCTCTTCCTTCCCTAGACCTCAACTGCATCACTGCCCAGGTGCTGGCCTGACAAGGGGCATTTCCTGGAGGGCTCGTGCTTTGTGAGTTAAGTCCTAAACTCTGGCACACCTTCCAAATGGTGTTGCCTTGCAGGTACCACAGGGTAGGCATCGCCTTGGGCAGTCTCCCAGAATTGGGCTTAATTTTACTTAAAACAAATAATCTGGCATTTTTTACACTGATAAGTTTGTCAGAGATCCAAACCCACTTTAGACTGCCTGTGGATGGTGGATCCCATTTAAAGAGATGTTGAAAACATTTTTTTAAACAGCTTTCTTGAGGTGTAATTGCTATGCAGGAACCCCCACATGTTTAACGTGCACAATTTGGTGAGTGCGGACACATGTATGCATGCATGATGCCATTCTCTCAGTCAAGGTAGTAGCCATATCCGTAACCTCCAAAAGTCTTGTTTATCTATTTATTTATTCAGTAGTAACAACACTCAACACGAGATTACTTTCTAACACGTTTCTAAGTGCACAACACCATGTTGTCAAGACGCAACTTTGTAAAACAGATGTCTAGAACTTACTGACCTTGCCTTCCTGGAACTTCGTACTCATGGGACAACTCCCCATTCCTTGCAAAGGGATCCACCCCAACAGGTGCGTGGATCTGGCACTCAGCAGGCCATGTCAGACCCATAGCAGCTAAGCCCTCTCCTCCTGATGTCTCGTGGCTGGGAAGCACACAGACACCCAGGCCCATCTAAAGATAATGTGCACGGCTTCTTCCACGAAACGGCCCTCATTCCTCACTGTTGCCACTGTCTTCAACTACCGAGTTCATCCCAATGCAAACTAGCCTGGCTGTCCCCAGGGGAGCCCCTCTGCAGTGGAGGGACGTGTGTGACCCCTCTTCCTCTTTCTGGGGTCAAAGCTGCCTGGAGTCTGGGAGAGTCCCATGATCTGTGCAGAGTGATGCTGGCTCCTCCCCAGAAATCAGGCTGGCAGTGTGGCTCTCGACCGAGACAGAGAGCTGAAGCCAGAGCAGGATAGAGATGGGCTGCAGGCCAGGGCTGAGCCACTTGTCACCATTAGAGTTATCTTCACTGTCCCCTTGTCGTCATCGTCCTTGGAGCTGCCACTTGCATGACGCGGCCTCTGCATCAGATGCTGTAGTGCGAAACAGTCGAGCTCAGAAGTTCAAATCCTGGTGGGCGGTGGGGTCCCTTGGCCCGGGGCCGTGGCTCTGACTTCAGAGCTCAGTGGTGAGATGATGGACCTTGGAGTGTCCCAAGAGGAGGGTGACATCGGTCTGACCGCTGAGTGGCGAACGGGCCATAATACAGAACATGGGCCCAGCTCAGGGGAAAGCCCGTCCAGGGCAGATCATGTGGCTCAGACTAAGGTGGGGAGAAAGCGTTGGACACGGTTGGCTTTCGGGAATAAATCTGACTTCAAGGGGGAGGAAAGACCATGTCTTTGTTTCCGTAGAGTCTGAGCTTTGCGACAAAAAGGAAAGCAGTGCATCTGTAACCTGAAAGGTAAACATGTAGATACCGCAGAGCGTGGCCCAAACCCTCTGGTCAGGATGGAGGCCTTGTTCCCCCCACGCCTGCCCTCCGTCTGCAGGTGGACACTGCCTCTGCCCGAAGAGCAACTCCCCAGGGCCTCACCCCTTCCCAGGCAGCCTGCAGCCAGTGGCCGTCTACTCAGGGTACAAAGGGACAGCCTTCTGGATGACTCAGAAGGGCCCTTCCAGCTCCAGCATCCCCTGCCGGCTTGGTGAGGCCTCCTGTGTGCAGCTGCATGAAACCCCTGCCCCTCCTCCTTCCCTCACAGTCAGGTTTGCTCCCTGGGGACCTGCTGGGGCCACCCTCCACCTCACAGTCTGCTTTGCGGAGGCCCCGCGCTCAGGCAGGAACCACCCTTGCAGTGGCTACAATGCATGCGGAGGCTCCCTGAATTCTGTCTCCTGGTGGGAGTTTCTGAACAGGGAGATTCATGTTTCAAGCTGCAAAATCTAAAGAGGGAAACCACCTCATGACTCTGAATGAGTAAGAAACTCCGAAGATGTGTTTCATGTTGTGATTACAGAGGTAGGGAAGAGCAAGCTATAGAACTTTCTAGTACATGAAAAACGGGGGCAGATAAATAGGATGCCTGGTAACAGAGCCGTCCCGCAGTCCAAGTACTTGGCCATCGTTTCTGAATCATGAAAGTCCCAAGTATGGCCCGACGTGCCTCTCCTGTATCATTTCTCCGGGGAACCTCTTCCTTAGTTCATTTTGTGTGGCTACCAAACAGCAGTGTGATCTCACCGGAGATGGGGCCTGGGAGTAAGTGACTGGGGAGCTCTGTCCCCTGGGAGGCTGAACACACGGAGGGGGATGAGGGCCCGGCCCCACGGGTGTCTGCTCACAGTGGAGCAAGCGTCTCCGGGACCCCTGGGAGGGCAGAAAGAAGGTGTGTGCACAGCTGTGTCACTTTCAATGACAAAACGAGAAGGGGGCCAGGGTGGCAGGCAGACTGAGCCCAAGCCAGGACGAGCGGTGGGTGAGCTCCGAGAGGGGACGTACCAGGCAGCACTGGAGACAGATCCGGATGCTCAGAGAGCTGTCGTGGCCTTGCCAGGTCGTGGCTCCCGCTGGTTCCTCCAACACTACCTTGTTCCTGGAGTAGCAATGGGCACAGGTGCCAGAACCTTCTGACTGCCACTGGCCTTTTGTGGAGACCCCCGCGTGTCATCTGGAAGGCTGGGGCCAGGGCTCCTGAACAGCGGGAAGGGCCCCCTTCAATTACGGCCATTAGTATGATGCTGGAGGGGCTGGAGAGCGAGAGGGGGACCCAGCAGCCTGCCTGATGGAGCGAACTACCTGTCAAGGTATTGTGCACAAAGGGAGCGGAGTTAAAGAATGCTGTGTCGGCAGGAGAGGGCCCGGACTCTCCCAGGTCCATCCAGGAAGGCACATTTTAATGAGCTCCCCAGATGATTCTGGTTCCAGATGAAAGGCCCTTTCCCAGGAAAACGGAGCTGATTCTGTCCCCCTCTCTCTGCTCCTCCCATTACATTTTCCTCCCGTGATGGGTTTCTGCCATAACCACACACAGGGTACACACGCCCGTTGAGAATTCAGCCATCTAACGAAACCCCCGTATTCCACTCCAGATCTTTCGTCTGTATTTGCTTTAGGGAAGTGGGCCCTAATTGGCCATTAAGAAAGTGTGCTGTTGCCTACTTTATCGGTCCCCTGGATTGATCTAGCCGGTGCTAGATTTAAATGGAACCTGAGGCTTCCTTCATTCAACGTCACAGTACATTTAACTAAGCGTTTCGTTTCTTCCCAGACCTAAAGGAACTAACATATTTATTAAAGCGTTTTGATCCTTTGGAGACAGATTAATAAGAAGCCTGTGTCAGTTTTGTATGATAAAATGAGCCAATAAACAGAAATGCACGCTGACGTGAGAAATCCTCAGCCACAGGTGGTGCAGCCCACACATTGCTGCTGTCACAGAAAAAGATTAAACTGAGGGGAAATAATCTGCAGTATTGTATTTCTGTTATTAAATGGACACTGTAAGTCTGGTGTGTGTGTGTGTGTGTGTGTGTGTGTGTGTGTGTGTGTGTCTGTGATGGGCCAGATCTGTTTATTCTTAAGACAGAGACTAACAAATGAGTTTGAATGTTAGCTTTGGAAGCTTTAGAATGTAATGATGTCATGAGTGTCTATTTCGCTCTGCCATGATTTTGTGGGCTATGTGGTCTCCGTTGAAACCGCTCATCCGTCGTGGTTATTGTGCCAAAGTGAACACAGGCAACACGTAATCACGTGGTGTGGCTACATTCCAGCAACACTTTCTTTAAAATAGCAGGAGGCTGCGCGCTGGCCCCGGGAAAGCCCCACATCCGCCCGTCCCCAAAGAGGCCGTCCCCCAGAGGGTTGTTTCTTCCTTGGAGGTGCCTCCCGACCTTGCACTTGTGCGTTGGTCTGGCCCCAGGACCCAGGAGGCAGCTCTTGTAGCAAGACAACTCTTCTCTGCAGAGGCTGCATTCTTATTTAAATGAGCTCTTCTTTTGGGATGACAGGTTAGCAGGGAAATAATGTAGATGGTATTTTACCACCAAACCTTCACATCTAGGAACAGTCATGTGTGTTAGAGACAATTCAGTCCCTGACAGTGGTTTTTTTTTTTTTCACTTAAAAATTTTTAAACAATTTGAGTCAGATTTATTTGCGTCTAAATTGAGATTAACACGATGGCTTAATAATAACCAGTGAGAGGTATTTCATTGTTAGTTGGATAACAAGGACACAGATGTCGGCTGTGTCCATCCCGGAACCAGAATGGGACCTGATGCACACACTGGCCGACTGGTGCTTTTGAATTTCTGAAGAACATGCCACTTTGTTCCTAACTTGGGCGAAAAGAAACTCAAAATGTTACTGCAGAAAACAGTCTATAGGATATCTATTGCCGTAGAAATATTCTGTATTACTACAGAAGATCACTGTAGGACATTACTGTAGTATTGTTGTGCTGGTAATGGATTATTCTTCATGCCCGAAAGCCACCATTATTAACCTCTTAAATTATCTGCACAAAAAGGAACAACTCTGTCTCAAACCAGGAGCAAAAATAGAAAGGGTGACAGTATCTCCGGCTGCCTCATGGTAACCTGTCCCCCTCCTCATTGGTTCGCTGGCTCCCAGAACCAGGAATCACCAGGCCTGGGATGCAGTAGATGAAGGACAGGGGCGCCAGTCCTGGGGTTCCTCCCAGGGAAGCGAGGATGTTCACTGCCTGGTGTTTGTTTTCAGAGGGAGGGAGGAAAGGAGGAGGAGACACAGGAAGGGGGAGAGGGTTCAGGTGACCCCTTCCCTTCCTAGTTGGAAAAACCACATTTAAGTTGAGTCTGTGCAGGGAGCCACGCGGTGACGGCAAATGCTGGGCAGTCACGGACGCTTTTATATGGGTCACTCCCACCCCTCAACCCCGAACCCTTCGTCAAGCAGGTACTAAAACACCCGTGTTGCAGAAAAAGAAAGGGAAGCTTAGAGTGTTGGGGAGTTCTCCTGGGTCGTAAAGGAAATCCTTGGAAAATCTAGCTTTTCTGGGTCCATAGTCGCCGGATGTGTTCTAATCTCTTTTGGTTTTGGCCAAAGGCTCTCTGGACTCAAGTGCAAGTAACAGAGACCGATCGTAATGGTTTAAACAAATGGCGTCTGTCTGCTTGTTTGCTTTCCAGTCAATTGCTTTTACTGTGTCCGCAGTTCAGCCCCATCAGGGCAGCACATCTGTGACTTTCTTTTTCTTCCTGGTCGTGGGGGCTTGATACAATTCTGTCCCCGACCGTATGGGAGTTTCTCAGGGAGCAGGACAGCGAGGAGGTGCCGTAGGGAGTCGGCAGCCATGAGTGCTTGGCCTGTAACCTGGGGAGGTGTCCTTCGTCCAAGGCCTGGACTGAAGCCATTTAGGACAGCTGTCAGCCTCCCGATCACAGAACACCGGTGGGATGAGGTCTGTGTCCTCGTGGGCACAAAGTCACGTGCCTAGACATAAGGATGTCCGTGCTTTTGTACAGTTATAGATTTTGCACAGAATAAAGCAACAGCCGCAGGAACAGGTTTATTTGCAAATAAACTCATTGAAGAACAAGTTCCTGAAAGAAACCTCAAAGTTTAGTGTCAGGCAAACATGCAGAATTTGTCTTTTTATGAAAATTCAGTGTCCCAGCTGAGGCGGCATGGGGGCCTACAGGGTTGAGGTACGCCCTGGTTGCTCCCGGGGGTGGGGGTTGGTTGGCGAACTGAGAAGAAGGGGAGAAAGTGTGATTGGCACCTGCCTTCCGTGTACTCCCCCAGCACAGAAGGTTCCGGGCCTGATTTGGGTCAGAACCCAGCCCAGGGAGACACTCTGCTTGCTACGTGCCTCCCCCCACAATGGCGAGGCCACCAAGGATAGGGACCTCTGTCTCCGTGAAGACTGAAAGCCCCATGCAGTGGAATCTGAAAGGTGTGCCTGCGTGTCTAGGTGAAGTCGACTGGCAGAGGCCCTTCATCCGTCAATAGCCAGCAAATGAGTGTGAGTGTGTGCACAGGTGTGTCTCAGCAGGAGGATAGTTTACCTAATGACCTTGATCAGCAGGATGCTTAGTAGATCCAGCAGTGTTCTGGAAGCTCTCTCTCTTGGGCTGGGCGCACCGGTGAGAAAGACCCTAAGGTCTTTCTTAGGAGATGATGGGGAGATTTTGGGGCTCCCTGGTCCTCTGAGTCCATACGTTTGAGTTCATAACTGGTCTCTTAATAACACAGGGTGTCCTGCTTTTCACCTGAATTACCTAGTTCAAGATGCATCCTGCCGAGAGCTGTCAGGGCCTCCTGGTTCCCAGCTAGAGCGGAGCTCCCCACAGTGACCATGCAAACACAGGGGCTGCTTACCGGGTTCTGTGGCTTCAAAATTATGTGACTCTTGATTAATTTTTCATTAGAAGCAACTGCCAACTTTTAAAAGTCTGTGCCTAAGTCAAGACCTTACTAATTATTTAACACTGCATTATTTTAACAGTGCTTAATTCAAATGCCGATAAACACAACCCTTCTATAGCCGGCCTGAGAACACCGACTTGGAGAGAGGTTCCAGACTTTTAAAGGTGTTCTTATCTGCTCATGTCAACACAGATCTGCATTGATTTTCTCTAGATAATTAGTTTATTGCCATGACTGTTGCTCAGGACAAAATAAACAATAGGAAAACAGCTGATGAACATGCTTCTTCTCGCTTCTTCCCAAGAGAATCATAGCAAGCCAGAACTCTTGATGAATTCCTTGAGTAACTGGGAATAATCCTTACGCATCCCTGAGAAACTGTCAGGAGACTCCAAGCGTTCCTGGGAAGAGTTTGTTTGGGCAAGTCTGCAGGAGGTCATACGTGGCTCTAGAATGTCCGCTATTGTGGGCTAGCCCACGTGTGAGTGATTCCACAGAGCATCACTGATGTGGCCACTTCTGTTGATAGGTTCCAGATAAAAGGTGCAAAGGTGCTTGCCTTTCTGAGTTGAGTTCCTGATCCTGAAGTGTAAGGACGTATTAATTTGGAAACAGAATGTGTGATGGTCTGTTTTTATGTGTCAACTTGGATCAGCGCCCTGATATTTGCTTAAACATCATTCTGGGTATTTCTATAAGGGTGTTTTTGAATGAGATTGACATGTCAATTGGTGGATTTTGAATAAAGCAGATTATAGTCCATAATGTGGGTGGGCCTCATCCAATCAGTGGAGGGCCTTGACAGAGCAGGTGTGTGCTCTCCTGAGCAGGAAGGAATCCTGCCAGCTGACCCCCTCTGGGCCTGAACGGCCTCTTCCCCGCTCCCCAGCCTGCTGGTTTGCACTGCAGATTTTGGACTCACCGAGGCTCCATAATCATGGGTCAGTTCCTTAAAATGTGCCTCTGTTTCTCTCCCTCTCCCCTGCACCCTCTCTACGCACACATCCTATTGGTTCTGTTTCCCTGGAGAATCCTAACACAGACGGGGATCCTGACCTCACAGGCCCGTGACTAAGGCTGCAGGTGATTGTGTGTGAGTGCAGTGCGGAGTCAGAATTCGCCACGCAGCCCCACCGCTGCCATCTGGGACACCATCCACTTCCCGAGCCCAGCTGGGCCCCCCGGGCCCGCAGTAGGCACGGCGGAGATGGCAGTGGATGGGCAGGACACGGCCCGCGCTCTCCTGGAGCACACGGTATATAAGGGGACACCAGGTTACAGGCGCACACTCTGTGCCTGGGGCCGTGCCGCACAGACGCTGGGGCCAAAGGAGGAGTAAAGCGCGAAGGGAAGAGTGAGGCACATTACGGTCGCCCATGTTACGTCGGAAGTGAGCACTGCCACTGAAGAGGTGACCCCGGCCTGAGTGTTGAAGGACAGGTAGCAGTTTTTCTGTTAGAGGGGAAGGCATTCGGAGCTGGGACACAGAGGCAAGGCCGGGAGCTATTGGAGGTCTGGTGGCTGATACAACAGGGGAAGGGAAGAAACAGTGCAAGATCAGGAGTGAAAATCAGCAGAAGCGAGATCTTGGAGATCCTTGTATGTGGGCGGGTCAAAGCCCAGCGCTCTCCTGCTTTCAACACAGCAAATTTTGTGCTCAGGAAATGTGCTTTGGTTTTCCTGGAAGTGTCCTGGCTTTGAGACTGAGAATATCATGTCCTGGGAACCCCTTCCCTCCAAACCCGGGAGCACCCCACTTATCCGTCATGTGTATTCAGTCAACGGCAATTATTAAGCACCTGCTGTGTACTAGAAACTGTACATATAGGCATATTCCTATTCTTCCGTAGCTGGCCTCTCAGCGGTGAACAGGGGCCTACAGACTTACAAAGGAATTTGTTCACAAAGGCGACGTGTGCATGAGAAACTGAAAGAAATCCAGCGAGGGGGTAGATGTTGTAGGGACAGGTAAGGGCTTGAGCTTTTGTCCTCAAGGAGGTGGGGACGCGGGAGGATCTAGTAGAGCCTTGAGCAGGTCCTTCGTGAGCTGCCAGCTGCCCCTTGCCCCTCAGTCATCATTAGTAGAAAGGGTCTGTCCACAGAGGGGTGGGCCACCCTCGCGTCCCCAGCGTGTGGCGGGCTGGGGTGGCAGGGGTGGGTACAGCAGTGCTGCGTGGCAGGAATGAGCCCACGGGGTGAGGGAGCCGATAGCCGAGGACTCACTGGAACAGGGCTGTCCTCCTGAGCCAGCCGAGCGGGGAACCCCGTGGGGTTGAGGGTCATGCAACACGAAGGTAACGCAGGTTCGGAGCCTGGGTTTGGATCCCAGCTCGGCCACCCTGGGCCGTTCCAGCTTTGCATTCCTGACACGCAGTCCATTCCTCTGCAAGGGGACAGAAGCTCCCGCACCACTGGGAAGCCCGGACTCGGACATTTGGGAAGCACTGGGCACAGCGGCTCTTTACTCGGCAAGCCGGCTTCCATCACAGCTGCGTAACCCAGCCGGACGTGATGTATGTGGTTCCGCGTCCTTGTCTGACACAGGGTCCTGACACCTTGCTGGGTCTTCATCTCGATGCCTTTGCTCACGTCGCTGGGGTGCAACTGAAGTCCTTGGGGGGCGGGCAGCCTGCCAGGCCTCAGAAGCAGCAAGGCGTGAAGCCCCCTTCCCCTAATCCGAAGTCCAAGCCCCTTTACGCAGACTAACCCTTTCTCATGACCGAATCAGGAAATAACCAAGACAGGAAACAAGTCTCACACATTTGCCACATTAGGCTTTTCCGTGTCTGTTTGGGAAGCTGGGAAGATAAGGAGAACAAACCATCTGTGCTCTGCTGAGGCTGGAAAAGTCTCCGGGGAGATTTGGGGCAGGTGACATGGAGCTTCCCTCCAAAGGCCACTTTTCTTCCACGTCACAGGCAAAGGTTGGGGAGGCTGGAACGTTCTGCACTCCCCGGTCTCCGTGAAGACTTTCCCTGAAGAGTGTCAGGATTGACCGTGGTGTTCAGACAAAACCTTGTGCATACAGGTTCACAGCAGCCGAAAGGTGGAAACAACCCAAATGTCCATCAACTGATGGAAAAGTTAACACACTGGTATATGCACACAATGGAATGCTATTCAGCCATAAAAAGGGATGACACGCTGCTTCCTGCAACAGGGAGGACAAATCTCAGAGACAGCGTGCTGAGTGAAATAAGCCAGGTGCAAAAGCCCACCTGTTGTATGATTCCTTTTATAGGAAACGTCCAGAGAAGCCAAATGCTTAAAGGCAGAAAGTAGACGAGTAGTTGCCTGGAGCTGATGTGGAGGGGGTTTAAGGGCTGACTGCTTAACGGAAGCAGGGTTCCTTTTTAGGGTGATGAAAATGTCCTGGAACTGGATACAGGGAGGGTTGTACAACAAAGGGACTAAGTACTAAGTGTCACCCATGTAAGTTTTATGTTCTGTGTATTTTGCCACAGTGGAAAGAAGAAGAGTATCGGCTTAAGGTCCAGGGCAACCTGAGTATACACATACAAGGCTATTTCATAGGTCCCTCCAAACTGAGTGGCTTACTCAGTTTAATTTTTATTTTATTGGTTTACATTAAAACCCATCTGTGAACCTCTGGCTTCTTTTTCTTTGGACATGACTAATTTCAGATTTTGTAAGTGCACAATGAATGCTGATGAGCCTCCATTTGTCGCTGGGTGCCTGCGAGCGTAACAATCGTTCCCTGAATATATCTTGCGGAAGAGCCAGTGGGATCCCTGGTGATGGTTGCAGATAAAAAAGGTTGTCTCGTGTTGTGTCCATCTGCTTAGTGACCTCCCTTGTTCCACAGGTGTGTGTCAGCGTGATTCATGCTCACGCTTCGTGTGGTGCTTTGCCAATCTAATCGCCAGGCCATTAAAGGGGAGGAGAAAATTATGTAGACATCCATCCCCGTCCATTTCAGGATATATGGTGTATCAGCTGCTGCCGCCTATGCAGATGCCTGATACCATTTTGAATATTAATATCCACCCCCAACTTTGAACAACATTATAATTTGGCAGTGCTCAGTGGTGCTTCTGCCTTTCCAGCCAAATGACATTTGTCACACTCAAGCAGGAACAATTATTAATAATTTTCATTTCATTAGAAGCACTACAATAAAATGTCAACAGCCTTAAAAGTGCATCAGAAGTGTACAAATTAATTTTGATTTTCTGAAGTGTAATTACTTTTGTAAGTACTAGACTGTGTAATCACTTTGGGCGTTATTACTTGTGCAATCAATTATACTTAAATGCACTTATCTGTTTCCAAACATGATTTTCAGAGGTCACCTGTTGGCGTTTTTTTGCTCTCATAATAGGAAGATGCCATAATTCATATTGGACATTCAGGAACCAAGGCACAGATAAGGTAGCGGTGAGATAAATTGTACCATAAAAGCAAAAGTTACTTTAGCAAGAGATCGCCCCTTCCCACATATGAATTTGGGGCTGAATTAGTTTTAATTTAATTCTGACTGGGGTGCTCCATAGTGAATAAAAATAGTCTTCGCCATGGAAAAGTAAAAGAGGTTCTTCTTCATATCTGTTCTACAGTGTGGATGTTAAAACCTTGGGTTCTAACATCTGACTTTCCGACTTGCTAGGTGTGTGCCATTGAACCTGAAGGCTACAGTTTATTCTCCTCTGTCGGGAAGGTGGTAGGCGCCTGCTCCCATGAGGCCCGTGGGCCTGTTTAATCGCTGACCATTTCATGTTCATAGCACAGCATGGCGCAGAGTAGGTGCTTAATAAATGCTTAGTGGATGCACAAATGAAGAAGTATAGTCATGAAAATTCAGGGATAACAAGTACACGCACTCATTAACTGTTAGCGAGTTATTGTGTCGATAATAATCATAATCAATATAGTATTAATAATGATCATTTGAATCTTAGGAAAATCTGTTGATCCATTTATTTGGGCCAGGAAACAGAGCCAAACTCAATAAAACCATGGAAAGATCCAACACATCACCAGTAATTAAATGCAAAATACAACGTCAGTGGAACACCTTTGTTGCTTATGGAAGAGCAAACCAGAAGATTGATAACGTGTAGAGACACAGGGGTGGTGGAGACTTAGGTGCTCGCATACACTGTTGGCAGGCACGTAAATTGGCTCAATCTTTCTGAAGAGTGATCTGGATACATATATCAAAATTTAAAATGCATGCAACCCTTTGACTAAGGAATCCTTTCTTACTCTTTCGTTCTTTCTTTCTCTTTCTTTCTTTCGTTTATTTATATATTTTTTTATTTTTTTTAATATACTTTATTGTCACCTTGGCTTCCATACAACATCCGATGCTCATCCCAACAGATACTCTCCTGATGAGCATTG
This sequence comes from Acinonyx jubatus, assembly GCF_027475565.1. Lineage (NCBI taxonomy): Eukaryota > Metazoa > Chordata > Mammalia > Carnivora > Felidae > Acinonyx > Acinonyx jubatus. The sequence goes on along the minus strand of NC_069388.1, from coordinate 3,105,370 downwards.
AGGAATCCTACTTTTGATGTCTAAGTTACAGAAATAAAAATTTAGCAGAGAAAGGTTTATACCCAGGGGATTTTTTGCAGTATTAGGTGCCTAAACCAAATGGATCATAGATGTTCATCAATAGGGTATATGTAAATAAGTTATGGTATGTGCATAGAACAAAATCCTGGGATCCGTTAAGAAGAATCATTATGGATTGATGTGTCAATTTGCTAAGTTGCAGCGTTAAGTGATATAAACAAGTTATGATCCAGCATGCACAGTATACTTACATTTTTTGAAAGAATAGACTAGAGCACATAAAGCCTAAGGATTGTGGAAAATAAGTTGTGGGTCAAACTTAGAGTTACCACCTGCAGAAGGGGATTTACTAGGTGTGGTTGTGACTGATTCATTGTTTCACATCCTCTAACTGATAGCATTACCTATGGTTTTACTTTCTTTTGCATCTGTAAGAAAATTAAAACAAATGTGTAGAATTTATTTAGCAATAGTTTTAAATGTGTGTGAGCCCTCCTGGTAAGTAACCAACCAAACCAGTGAATGAAGGGCAGTCAGGCCCATCTGACTCACACCCTCGTCCTTCCGGGATGTGCTCCCAGGCTCGCAACTTAATTGGCTACCAGCTGGCGCTGATTAGCAAGTGTACCAGTAGAAATGGAAGCTTCCTGAAAGAGGACTGGTTGAATCCATAGAATTGGTAGGAAGAATTGTTTAAACTTCCGCATTCTCAGGACCTTCCGGCAACACGACTCAGAAAGCAAGACTACGCGAAGTACTTTCCAAAAATGTGCACGAACTCACAAAACTATGTCCTTGGCCTCAGAATGATTTCCGGAGACGGTAGCTAAATGCCCGCCAAAACGCTGTTCTACTAAAATGTTGAAGTCCTGCCTCAATGATAGGGTGGGAAGGTGGGGCTGATGACTGTGGCTCTTTGGGGACGGGAACTGAAGTGGAAGTTTCTTGCACTTGTTAGAATCAACTCCATTTGAGGTCCGTGAATGAAATGTCCGTCTTATTTTTACCATATTGACTTTCGAGAAAGAATCACATTTTAAAACATTATATGAGCAAGTAAAATCATAATTACAAGAAAAATGACGAAACCATAAAATAAGTAAGCCCTGTTTTTTAAAAAATTGATCTCCTGCTTTAAACAAAATAAAACCTTGTATTGACCTGAGAACTTGGTTAATGAGGCATTTGCCAAATTGTTGAGTTTTTATGGCTTGCCAAGTGTGTAATTACTTTGCTTGGCACTTTTAGAAAATGTTATTATAAACTCTTCTTCCAAAGAAAATTATGCAACATAATTATTAACTCTAAAATTACACACACATTTATCTGCTAGTAGTCGCTTTCATGCTTCAGCTGCCACTTAAACATCGGCTGCTTGAATCACGCACCTGTTCACAATGATGTTTTCAATGTGTTTCTACTAATTTCCCATTATATGGTAGAAAGCCAAACACCAGGAAAGAGAAAGTAACAAAAACTGGGCTTTAATAGAAACTCATTTCTCATAACATCGGAGACCCTCATCACATTTGCACAGAAGGGGACTGCCGGGATCCTGGTCCATCTTGATAGTGTTATTCACGGTCTTTGTTACACATTTTCATCCATTTTGAATATTTCAACCAGAAACAACAGCACTTCAAACTCAAACACACAAAGGCAAGGTGGCTGGTGTCAGGGTTAGATTTTGTTCTTGCTTTCTCCTGCGTGTTGCCTCTAAAAGGGAAGAAAATAATGCCTTTTTCTAATGGACAGAAGGGAAGATGCTCCAGGAGAAAACTTCCATGAAAATCAGACCCTTTATTTCAGGGGGATCTTCATCCAGACTTCATCTCTCAATTTCCCCTCTTTGAGACGCCTGCCGTCTGCCAACCGGTAAGCTCTCTGAGGGCTGGACCCATACACTCCACACCCTAACACCTTCTCCAGCTCACTTCTTCCCTGGTGCTCAGTGATTATTTGTTAATCGACTGAATGTCCCTGTTCAACTTTCGCTTCCATTCATCAGCGAGCCAGAACACAGAAACCGTCATGGGCTGAACTGTGTTCTCCCCAAAATTCAAACCTTAAAGCCCCCGCCTCCAGGATGTCAGAACGTCACTGTATTTGGACATGGGGCTTTAAAGAGACCGTTGAGGGTGGATCTTAATCCAGTGTGAACGGTGTCCTTATATGAAGAGGAGATTAGGACACGGACCCACACAGAGGGATGACATGAGGAGAAGGCAGCCACCTGCAAGCCCCAGAGAGAGGCCTCACAAGGAACCAAGCCTACTGACCTCTGGACCTTGGACTTCCAGCCTATAGTACCAGGAGAAAATAAATTTCTGTGGCCAAAGCCACTCAACCTGTGGTCCTTTGTTATGGCGGCCCTAGCAGAGTAATGCTTTGCTGTGCTTAGGAGAGAACTCTTTATGTGTAGCTATGGAATAATTCAAGCTACCTGCATTGAAACTTCATTTTGAATTCCAAGACAGAAGAGAAATTCAACTGTGGCAGCATGGTGGGATCTGGCCATAGAGAAGTGCCACCCCCAGAAGCCCCAGAGACTCAGGATTCCAGGGTTTCTTGGGTGACCTGGTCCAAGGAGGCTGGAAAAGACAGAGGTGACATATCCGCATGTTACCAGCTTCCATTGTGCCAGCATTCGCCCGGATAGTAGTAGACAGCTCTGCTGTCCTACTTGGACCCATCTCCCTCCTACGAACCTCCCCAAATGTCATGTGCAAGATCCGCTGGCAATTGCTGGAAGTTCATAATGGCCATGCAAGGGGGAATTCTAAAAACGCACAACCACACACACAGACCCTGGCCTCCCAAGACGTGAGGGGCAGCTGGTATCTTCGTGTGAAGTATCACGCCCCAGATGGCTGGGCTAATGACCCCCTTCTTGTGGAAATGTGAGAGTGGATCGCACTCCAGCTAATCCTCACGAGCGCTCCGTATCCAATGAAGGTCTGATGCTGACCATGTTGCTCTTTGCAGAGAACTAGGTTTCGTTGAATCCTTACATGCTAAACTAGGATGCACATCGCTCGAATGGATGAAAGCAAACAAACCGTGTTTGGACTTCTCCAGGCAGTGCTGGGCCACCTCCACTTTTACTGACCCCACACTGCTTAAATTGATTGCTTTTTTTTGCCTCTGATTCGGCAATAGAGATTCATATTTATTTTTCTTGGGGCGAAGAACGCGAATAAAGAAGCTCTGAAAACATGACCCGTTTTTCCCTACGGCCACTAAGACTTGATCAATATACACCCACCATGACCATACCCTCTGGTGTTTTTTCAGATACTATTTTGCTTTCTGCTCTATGCCTCCTGAGATAATCCAAAGAAATCACATGCAAATCTTCATGATGCATTCTTAGAAAACGTTTTTAGGTCCCATTTTAAGGAAAGAGTGGGACATATTTTCACTTTTACACCTTCTGTTCCCACATGAAAACATTGACTTGAAAGCCAGGCTCGCAAACAGCTCTCCACTTAAACAATAAAAATTCACTGAAATCCTTCCAGTGATACCAGAAGTCATGTAGAAGATATAGGTGTTTATATGCACATAGAATATATGGAAATACACCACGTAAAACCAAAGACGCATGTTGCTTTTCAGTCCAAAATCACAAAGAATAATATCAGTATAATTTCCTCTAGAATGTTCACTTAGCCCTCAACAGAAATACCAAATTCAGCAACAAAGAAAAAGATGGGCCTGCTTGTTATCCTTTGGGTAGTGAAGGCAGGTTGGTGTAAGAAAAGAGATTTATTCGCAAGGGGGGCCCACGCCTTTTTCCAGGAAGAAGCCACCCTCCTAAATGAAGGCGGAGCTTAATATCAGCAGTGTTAGTTTCACACAAACAGTGCGACCTTCCGATAGAGAATCCTACAGACTCTGTAGACTCGTCGCGGGAGACTGGGCTACCAACTCTACACTGCGAGTGTATAGTTCACTTTGCCAAATGCATTTTTTTTTCTAGTGATTAACTGGAGAAAAAAGGTAAAGTCAGACACAGATGAATTTCCAAATTCAAAGAAAGCGGTATGAAGCCATACCTGGACAGCCTCATTTTATTTCCACACGGTAAGAGAACATTCCCTTAGACTCATACCTTACGGTTCTTTTCTATTATGTCTCAAAAGCTGGCCATGTGGGAGAAAGAACACGCTGCTTATCAGAGAGGGCTGCTCTAAGATAGTCCAGACCTGGAAATGTCTTGCGTTAACGCTTCCTAACACTCATCAGTTCTTACTGTCTAACTCAATTGTGAATAAACAAATGTGCCATTTCCCGTAGTCCATATTTAGCAAATTTACCTTAAAGCCCCCTGTCTACAGTAAACAGTGCATTCATTATATGATGTGCTTATAATTCGGGGAACCTCTTCTTTAAAATCGGCGTAATATGCTTCAAATTATATCTGAAAAGATAAAGGGGGTTTCGGCTGCGCGAAAAGCATTTGCAGCTGCTCTCTCAAAAAAGCCACATTCCCCGAAGTTTTCCCGATTTCCTGAATCGTGTTGAGATCACACAATTTTCAGATAAGACAGCAAAACTTGCTTTTTTCCTAAGAACTTTTTCTTTAGGAGGAACAATTCCGGGCATCAAAAGTTGCATGGTAGATAGAAGCCTAACCATTACCACAGTGACTTTCCATGGCATCGCCGATTGCGGGCACATGAGAAAACTCTCATCAAGGCGTCTCCGTGCCCGGCATCAAAAGGAGTGTTTTAACCCAGAGATGGAGCAAAAGGGGTGCTGGAGTGCGAAGGGGAGAGGGCGCCCAGATGGCGGGTGTGTCGGGGCTGAAACAGGCATCAGAAGGATTCTCATTTCACTGTCCTGGAGAAAACCTCCATAACATCATCCCTCTTCCCGAACCCCCTGAGCAAGGACGTGTGGATTGGGCAGCACCAGCCTCGTTGCTTTCTGCCCATTTAGCTCCTCACGCCTCGTCACTTTTTTAACATCTGCCGTGGACACCGAGGCGGGACCTTCTGAGTGGCGGGGTCAGCCATGTGCTCACACCACTCCAAGAAGCGTGAAGAACAGGTAGCCTTTTAAACTGGTGCACACATTATTTCACCTTGCTCACGAGTATCCTACCCCTGGCTCAGCCCAGCAGGAAACGGGCTTTGCACTTACCATTCTCTGCTCTCTCCAATTTCGCCAGCTGCCCTTCCTCTTCGATCGTTCCCTTCCATGCAGATGCTCAGGTTTTGAGAGTTCGGCTTCCTTCCTCTTCCCCTCTCCAAGATGGCATCAGGGTGGATGGGGAACTTCTGCGTGGCTCGTGGACCCTGGGTCTTGGCTGGCCTTCGTGGAGGTGCTGTTTCCTGTTCTGGCCAGGCCACTGTCCAGTCGTCACTGGCTTCTGTGGCTGCTGAAGACACAGCTAAGTCACTCATAGTCTGTCTTCTCTTAGCTCCCCCGAGCCTAGAAATCCTTCTCTCTGTCCTTCTTGGTTCCCTCACTGGCTCCTTTGGGTCTGGATGTTGCTCATGTCCAATCCTTGACTTAGAGATCCACTTTGCATCTCTCAAGTGATGCAAAGTCACTTCTGAATATCCCCTGGGACTAAGACCCCAGGGGGAAACTTAGTCCTCTCTCTGCCTCTCCAATGACTTACATTGGATGTGGTCACCTCCATTGGGGCAAGGGACATCTGTAAAGATTTTCTCCTAGGACGCCGAGGGGGAATCATATTCCCTACACTGAGGCAACCTGGTTTAGTAGAAAAGATCTTGGAATCAGATTCCTAATTGCCTGTATTGGAATCTGGGCCACATATGACCTATGAGAACTTGGCCCAATGACTTATGTTAGTAAGGCTTCAGTTTCCTCACCTGCAAATTGCAGGTAATGAAAATAGTAGCTTCTACCTCTTGTGCTAATACTCTTGTACCATCTGAACAGTAAACACTATGTAGTTAAGCCTCAAACATTACTGACCATTATTGTTCCTATAACCCTGAGCCTGTGGTAGTCGATGAGATAGAGGGAGGAAGTAGGTGCCTGACTGCTGAGCCAAGATGCTGCTCCAGATACTTCAAAATGCACCACTAACAGGCGACACATGACTATTTATGTGTCAGGCATAGTGATTAGCAGATTATAATGCCTTGAGACTGGCTGTAGTTTAATGTTTATTTATTTTTGAGAGAGAGACAGAGCAGGAGTTGGGGGGGTTGGGCAGAAAGAGAGGGAGACACAGAATCTAAAACAGGCTCCAGGCTCCCAACTGTTAACACAGAGCATGGCGTGGGGCTCGAACTCACGAGCCTTGAGATCATGACCTGAGTGGAAGTCAGACACTTGACCTACTGAGCCACACAGGCGCCCCTAAACTTTTGTTTTAAGTTTATTTATTTATTTTGAGAGAGGCAGGCAAGAGAGGGGCAGAGGGAGAGGGAGAGAGAGAATCCCAAGAAGGCTTCGTGCTGTCAGCACAGATCCCAACTCAGGGCCTGAACCCATAAATGGTGAGATCATGAGCTGAGCCGAAGTGGGATGCTTAACTGACCAAGCCATCCAGGTGACCCAAGGTTGGCTCTAGTTTAGCCCAATTTTAGCTCAGGGCAAGTCAGAGAAATTATGTCACCTGCCCTATGTAAAGAAGTCTATCTTAATTTTAATGTATAGTTTGACTTATTATCTTCAAATTAAGTTGTAACTAATTCAATGCGCACGTATGTGTTTATTGAATGTATACATGTAAAGATGGATATTCAGATTGTCTTTCTATATTGATTATACTGGTGCATTAAATATGATGGGATTTTTTAAATGTTTATTTATTTTTTAAGAGAGGGAGAGAGAGAGAGCCAGGGAGGAGCAAAGACAGGGGGACAGAGGATCTGAAGCAGGTTCTGTGCTGATAGCAGAGAGCCCGATGTGAGTCTCAAGCTCATGAATGGTGAGATACATCATTACCTGGCTGAAGTCAGCCACCAGGTGCCCAAAAATATAGACGAAGTTTTTAAAAACAGTCGTAGTTTCAAGAAATAATAAAGCTCAAACTGCCATCTTAGAAAGGAGACTATTACGTTGGCATCTGTATTAGCTCTGTCTCATTGTGAACCAAGTTACCCCTAAACCTAGAAGGTTAAAACAGTAAGCATTTATCATCCGGCATTCTCTGGAGGTCAGGAATCCAGAAGTAGTTCAGCTAGTGGATTCTGGCTGAGGGTTCTCTCAAAAGGCTGCACTCCAGCTGTCAGGGGGCCTGCATCATCTGAAGGCTTGACTGGGGCTGGAGAACCCACTTCCAAGATGGAACCCACACCTGGATGTGCGCTGGAGGCCCCACTTCCTCACTGCATGGGCTTCTTCCAAGGGCTGCCTGAGTGCCTCGTGGGATGGCATCTGCCATCGCCTAGAGAGTGATCTGAGAGAGACCAGGGAGGCAAGAGCTTATCATCTGGTCCCCAAAGTCAAACACCATCACGTCTACCTCATTGTACTTATAGAATGAGTCAGTAAGCTAGCTGTTAGTTACCAAGGGGAGGAGAGTCAGGCTCCACCTTTCAAGGAATGATTATCAAAGAATTTATGGATGTTTTCAAACCACCACTGCATCCATCTCACACTTCTTTAAACCCTGGTATCCCATGGTGCTCCAAAAGGGCACTGTGGCTTGCAGACTTCGTTTGGGTGCTTTGGCTATGGCTTCGGCAGGGTGCATCATACGTGCACATGACTGCCCACAGCCGCCCCAGGAAGGGCATACGATCCAGGCCCCTGGTTTTCTTCCCTCTCCCCAGTGACCCAAAGAATTCTTATTTCAACATGGCTGAAAACAGGAATGCACACATTTTATCACAGGGGGCCAGGCAATTGGGAAAGACAATTCTATGGCCCTCAGCAAATCCAAATAGACTAAGTTCATACTTACAGAATGCTTCCTTGAAGGGTTTTTCTAAATACCTAACATCTCTTAGGCATTCAAGTCTTTCCAGCATCATGGCTAACCTCTTGTGGATTCGTCCATTTGGGACAGTGCCCTGTCTCCCCATGGGGCTGACCCCTCATCCTAATCTTGGTTTAAATGCTGCCTCTTTAGAGATCCCCTTCCCAGACCAACCTGTCCAAGAAGAACCTATAATCCGTAACATTACAGGTTACACTTGGTTTTCATTTTCCTTGATAGAATTTAGCATACTTTGTAATTATATGATTATTTATAGCTTTATTTGTGTGTTATCTATCACCTGTAGATTGTAAGTGCTATGAAAATGGTTTTGTTCCAGATGTATATTTAGCCCCTACACAGTTTTTAGCACTTAGTAATTGCTCAATCAATAATAGTCTACTGAAAGAATAAGTGAATGAATCAATGACCATGCCTATGAATGTCTATTGAAGTGCAAAAAACTGCATGTCAGTCTTTTTTTAAGTTTTATTTATTTTTGAGAGAGAGGGGAGAGACAGAGTGTGAGTGGGGGAGGGGCAGAGAGAGAGGGAGACACAGAATCCGAAGCAGGCTCCAGGCTCCGAGCTGTCAGCACAGAGCCCGACGCAGGGCTCAAACCCATGGACAGCAGGGCTTGAACCCATGGACATTGAGATCATGACCTGAGCTGAAGTCAGACACTTAACAGACTGAGCCACCCAGGCACCCCCTGCATGTCAGTCTTGAAGAAGGCAGAGCATCTGAAGGACAGTGTAAGCATCCGTGGGACTAAACACATCCCTAAAAACAGTGTGTGTGTGTGTATGTGTGTGTGTGTGTGTGTGTGTGTGTGTATGTGTGTGTGTATTAGAGCGTTTATACAGATTATAGATAAGAAAATAGGGAGTAGGGAGGAGTCTGTGCAGAACTTGCCAACTTCAATTACATTTTCCAGCACCTGTAGCTCAAAGATAATAAAATTCGGCATCTCTTTTAGTATTCAGAAATGTTAATTCATAAGCAAGCAGTTTAGATGAAAATCTGAATTTGCCACAGCAACAGTAGGAAAATCCTCATTACTGTAGTTGAGAATAGTCATCCAGGAGATGAGTGCTCCTGAATTTCACGGGGTGGTCTTTGTACTACCTGCAGAGTGGGTGAAGTAGCCAGCTTTCTACACAGGACCTTCAATGCGACGACACTGCCCACGTGTAAGAGTGAGGCTAGTAATGGTCCTAAGGGCAGAACCAGGATGCAACAGCAGAGGAATGTGCTGCTTGCCAGGGCTTGGCACCTGGTCAGGGTGCTCCAGTCGGGAAAGTAAATGGTCATGGGAAGAAGACCGTGGACATATGGCACATTTTATACACAGGCTGAGCCACATGTCTGTGAGCAGGTGGACATTTAGATCATTTTTCTAACCCAGTATTCCCTGCGTGCAGTCAAGATGTGCCACTGAAAAGTGAGAATTTTAGCCTACCGTCATGAAAATAGGCGTCCATGTATTGGCGCTATGCCTAATTGGCATTTTGTTGAAGAATTGACTAGCAGGCTGGGGTTGTCTGTTTGCTTCAACAAGCACGCCTGTGAGCCTGCCTCACACCAGGTGTGTGTGGTCCTAGAAGCTCCGCAGGTGAACTGTGGTCTCTGCCATCGGGCATCTCTCTTCAAATACACTGGTTGGCACAGGTATTCCATCCACAACCTAAGCAACATGAGTTACTCCAACTCATGGGTACCTGGAGTGTACGTGCACGGGCATGTGAACCTGTACACGGAATGTACACAGAATACCAGCCTTTCTGAGCTTATATTAATCCGTCCGTAGGATTTAGGGACTCTAGGCAATACATTGAACCTTTCCTCGGAGCAACGACTGTGGTAAATGATTCCTCGGAGAAGACACGATGGGGTCCTTGGGGGTGGATTATTAAAAGGGAATGTAGGCATCAGTGACTCATTGGCAATTCAGCATATGAGTTGTAGCTAAGCTTTGCTCATCGCTGGCTGGAGGCATCTGGATCTTCTACTAGAAAACAAACCCGCGAGGCTTCTTAGAATGTTTCATAATCGCCCATAAATGGTTTTAAAATTGTTCAGTTTCATAAGTACAGTGAACTTGGTTGCCTCTAAAAATACATATACCACAGACAAGTCTTTGGACAATTGGCGATCTCTCTCAAGCTTTTTCAGCACTGATATTTACTGTGGTACGCAACCAGGTTGTACGTAATTATATTTCCCATAAATTTATTTGCCTCAGCAAAAGACAAAACTTAGTTCAAATATCTCAAATCTATGATTGCTTTTAGAATATAAATATTCTGTGTGCTATGAAAGAGGTGTGAATCATTGGGTGTTAGTGAAAAATATCAGAGTCATACCGCGGCCTCCACAGGTGACTGATGACTGCTTATCACAATTTCCACTGCGAGGTATTAGGCGCTCAGCGATTCATCACCTGTGTTTTAGGAATCTGACTAATGGGGGATAGAAGCATTTAAACCTTACAGCAAAGGCTTTACATCAAAGGTAACTCACACGCTTATTCTACCTTAACACAAATCTGGAAACCAAATGTGGAACCGAACCAAGGAGCTCACATAATTATGTGCGCGCACCCTCCCGTGCGCCTCGCTGCTGCTATCAACGGCTCCCGTCTCTTCCGCCCGCACTGAATTCAGTCCGCCATCTTGCCGGCCTACAATATCTGACACGCTCACACGAAAGCAAATGACGAAAATGCTAAATGACACTTCCATCTCCATATTTAAAAGATTTATTATTCAACACTGCCTGTGCGTGGCATTTCTTCACTCTCTTATAAATATTTTACACATCTTGAGAGCGCCAAATCTAAACCACCAATTAGCTCAATTAACACCCAAATCGTTGGGTGTTTAGTTTTTCTTTTTGATAGTCCTCACGTTTGAGCGTTCTAGAACCAAAGCTCTGCATAGAAATCTGTATCTGCGGGGAAGATTTAGCAACTCGGGTGCCCTCTTCAGAGTGGCTGAAACTGGGTTGCTCTACAACCGTCCGCAAAAATTAATTATTGAGAACTCCCCACTCAACATGAAGAGGAATTTTTTCCTTTCTTTTTTTCTCTCCCTGCATTTCTGCCGACACCGATGTTCCCTCTGCTGGGGACATTTTTCTGGCACAAACCACATAACGCACTTCCTCATCTTTGCCAACTGCTTGACAGATCTCCACCTTTTCCATGGGCTCTGTGGACACCATGTTATTTAAAATGGTAGCACCCTCCGCCTAACCTGTTCCCTGCCCACCTGGTCCTCCTTGCCCTGCTCTACATAATTTTAATGGGCCTTATCACTTCCTGACGTATTACTGCGCAATGTGCTGCTTTTCCTCATGTGTTACTGATTGGCTGTCTTCTCCGGCAGGGAAGCTCCGTGTGGGTATTGGTTGGTCCCCATCACACACCACCCACTAAGACCGTGCTCCTCTCCTTCTGGGCGCCCAGGTCACGCCAGCAACTCAGAGTGGCCTTTATCCTTCAGTTCATCCGCGCATGTGAACAGTTGGCTAGGATATCCAAGTTGATTGATGTCTCTTTCTCTGGACACCTGGAACATCTCACAAACATTTCAGAATTGAGAACAAACATCTGAAAGCTTAGGGTATGGCGAGGAGAAATACACTTCTGCGTGCTCCACTCCCCAGAGAGCGTTACAGCCGTCTTGAAAATCCTGCTCCTAACCTTTCCGTAAACAAATTCCTACCCGGCACTAAAAGCTACTTAGTTATGCTTAAATGTTAGACGCGAATCAAATCCATCTTATATTTCAGGTTACAGCACTGCACTCAGACCTTTCACAAAAGGGAATACTTCCCCCTTGTTACAGTGGGCAGATCTGGGACTAGAAGTAATCATTTTCAGATTGTTCTCGTGGTGCTGGAAGTGTGTGTTTCCTTTCCCGGTTCACTCCCCTTGTGTGTCCCAGGAGAAAACTTCCCTCAGCTCCATTCCTCCTTCTGCACTGTGATCTATAGGCTAACCTCTTAAAATGCATGAACTAACCTTGGGATATATATGCTTAACAGAAAGTCAAGATAAACTCCGTATAAAATGGCTACCTTCAGAAATATTTTAAATATGTCATTATAGAATATTCCATTTTGAGGGATTTTTCCATTTATAAATAAATTGGTCTATTTGAGGAACCTAAAATTACGATTTTTGCTTTCCCCCGAAACCTTCTCTAATCCTGTGGCTACAAGGCCAGCCTATAAAGATAATATCCTAAATCTACCTTGTACTTCTTCCATTTCTCTTCAATTCTGATTCCTTTTCCTGCAACACAGGATTTTGTAGTCTCTAGGGGGGAAAACAAAGTCGTTCAGGTTTAAAACTGCTGAGGCAGCCCTGGGGTGACCACTCTGTTCTTCCCCACCAGCTCCTCTTTCCAGGGGCATCTCAGGGGTCGCTCGGGATTGGGGCTGGTGGCTCCCAGTGTGCTTGCTCTGACTACCTCATGGTTGCTTCCGAGAGGTTCCTGATCTTGTTGGCTTGGTTTTGGCCACATTTCCTATCTTATTGCGCCCAAGACATCAGTGGCAGTGGCCATTATTGCCAAAAAGCAAATGGTGCTAATTCTGTGCCAGGCACAGCTCTATGCCCTTTTTCAGAGATGGCTGTGTCGGAGGCCTCGTGAGTCAACCCTGTGGGGTGGGCACCGTTGTGATGGGTAAAGGGGGCAAAGCCTGGCATGGTGGTTTGAACAGCACCCCCAGCTGGCCGTAGAGCCAGAGTCTGAAGAGATGGCTGTTGTCTGTTGTTTCCAGCTTCTCCACGGTTCCTCTCGGTTCCCGAGGGGAGGAGGGGCCTGCTGTGAGCTGACTTGACCCTCTTGGGGAATACCATAGAACACAACGAAGAAAGACCCTGAGACTTGTTTTCTGGACACTCACCCCGGTCTAGGTGTGACCTGAGAAGGTCTTAATCATGGAGGCTTACAATCCAGTCTAAGCCACTAGTGATCTGAGCACCATTTATGAGGGTGGCTGTTTGAACGGGGAATGGAAAAAGGGAGAGTCATCAAACATCCCAGCCTTCCCGTTTGTCACGTCAGATAGTCCTGCCAGCCCCTGGGTAATGAGGGGTATCACTGTCATTCCTTTTCACATACAAGGAAGCTGAGGCCCGAATAAATATCTAAGTCCATTAGGTCAGCTGGCTACCAAAAGCTGTATCCGTCCTTCTGGGCTTCCTTAAGAAAAAAACCACAGAAATTTCTCACCGTCCTAGAAGCTGGGAAGTTCAAGATAGGGTGATGGTCAGTTAGTTTCCTGGTCATGACCCTTTTCTTGCTTATAGATGGCGGCCTCTTGGTGTGTCCTCACATTGTGGGGAGAGATGGAGTGCAAAGTCTCTGGTCAGGGTACTGATCTTGCGAGGGCACTGGTCCCCTCATAGGGGCCCACCCTTGTGACCTCATCTAACCCTAATTTCCTCCCCAAAGCCCTACCACCAAATACCATGACGCTTTTGGTTCAGCATGTGGATTTGGGAGGGACACAATATCCTGTCCTAACATAGGCTTTTCTAGTCTTGGCACTGTGTTGCCATTTGGGGCCAGAGAAGTGTCTGTGGTGGGGCCGTCGTGTGAATTGGATGTTTAGCAGTACCCGTGACCTCTGCCCTCACGATCCAGTAACAACACCTCCCCAGTGACGACCACCAGAATATCTCCAGGCACTGACACATTTCTTCCAGGAGGCAGTGTGGCCTGCACTGGAGAGTCACCGGGCTAATGTGTGCCCAAAGCCTGGGCTTTTACTGGCAATACGTCCCATGGAACCCTGGAGATGATCCCAAGATTCTGGGTTTAGTGACAAGGGGCTGAACTAAGTACCTTAAGCCACCTTCTAGCCCGTCATGCCTTCTAGTCCATATGCCTTTCTTCAGGAAGCATATAACCTTATAGAAAGGGCAGGGCAAATGCAAAATTAGCTATAAGCACCTTTGTGCTTTGTTTTGATTATTTCCATCTGGGAAACATTGACCCGAGAAAGTCAAAGGCAAAGCTTTCATGGAACTTCTCTGTCCTTGAGAAGCAAGTTCACGTGTTTAAGGGGTCCTTCACCTGTGCCTTTCATGGAGACAGGCCATAGAACGCAGAAGTAGTCAGCCCCATTTGCAAACGCTCAGTCCCTTGAAGGGCTTAAGGGACTCCCCCCTACCCCCCCGTCCTGAAGAGGGCTTGGTGACCGCCCAGCGGTGGCTTTCTGGGCTGGGAGGCCTGTGAACGGTGGGTCCGTCTGGCCGCCACCCCGTAGAGACAGACACACCCGCATCTTCAATGCAGGGGCCGCCCGCTGGCTCTCTGACTGATGGGAGGTATTCTGAAACCGACTACATATTCAAAAGATGAAACCGAATACGTAAGGATTAAGTACTTCAGTGAAACAGAAATTACAATTATAATATATTTTTTAACAGAAGTGAACAGGTGGTGTTTTAAATCTATCCAAGATTAACCCGTATTCAACACTCTGAGCACCAGGGCCGCTGCAATAAACATTGTCTAATTATGTATTCTTGGGAGTGCATTTTACGCTAGGTTTTCAAATTGGAATTTGGATCCGACTGAAGTTATCTACATCGTGCAGTTTCCGTGTATAATAAAGTAGGGATTCAAAATATTAAGTATTCTCGAAGCAACTTCACTCTGGGGTCTCCGTGCTACTGCTCCCTGCAAGGGGATGTAGCTGAGAACAGTGCCTTCAAGAGCGGAGGGTCTTTCCTGCCTTTCAAGTTCCGACCGCCTCCAAGTACACTTTTGTTGGTTCCGGTAGCGGTGGGATTTGCAATCCTGGATTTTCCTAAAATTTAGCCTATTTTCCATGTTCAGTGACATTCCTGGAGCTTCCTGGAGTCATCGCGAGGTGACTGGACGGGCCTGGTTGTGGTTTTAAACACCGGAGTACCGTGTTGGCATTGCCGAGGTCAAGGACACAGTAAGGCCTTGTGGGCTGGGACTGGGGCCCCAAAATGATGACAACGGAAGCGAGTTACATTTCGGTGGAGCCAGTAGGAGAACCTGGTGTCCTGCCGGCTTCCCACTCTCCTAGATTTTTCCCCACCTCAACCTGGGCAGCGCCGCATTTTGAGCCCAGCTCGAAACGGAATACTTTGAGAAAGTTTTCTTTTAAAGCCCGTCCATTCCAGCATTTCCACAAATGCCCTCCCATCTCCTGAAGGGAACATCACCTCTCCTACAGTGGGTGTCAGGAAGGGGCAGCAGAGGGAGGTCCCCTCCAAGCCGAGTCCAGCAGGCAACCCCCCACCCCTGGGGATTGACCTCCACACACATGTCCCTGTCACTCAAGCCCTGTGCCCGCTGGGGGTTCAGATGCTTCCCAGACCCCCGTGGCCTGACAGGCTCACAGGTCTGCCTGGGGGCGTCCGTACCTCGGGGAGTGAGCTGGTCCACCACCCTGCATGGAGCCCTACTTCCCACCCCCCCTCCCCCAGAACAAAGTCACCTGAGGCCCTTTGTGCACACAGTGTGCTGTCTGTCATCCGTGTTTGGTGGAACTGAGAAATCAAGTTGCAGGAATGCGCACCGGGGTTCCCATGCAGAAGAACCCAGCTTCTCCCCCAGATTCTGCTCTAGGTGTCACTGGGCACAGCCACACCCAGCCCAGAGCCCACTGCACAAGAGCCAGGCTTTCATATGTGAAGGTGCTACTTGGAAGGCTGGGGGGGGGGGGGCGGTGGGGGGAGGCAACCGTCCCGCAATGGGCAGCAGTCTTTTATTACTTTTTATTTATCCATCCTTGGGGTTCTCCGCTTGTCAGACCCACTGTGCCCTTGCAGGAGTATGGACACCATTTCAAATGTCACAGAAGCTGTTCCGAAAATGACCTTCCCCAAATCTCAGAGGCGCGGAAAGTTCTCAAACCCTTGTCACCACGGAGGCTCGCGCCATCTTCCCAGGGTTCAGCATCAGAAACAAGAAATGTTTCCACCTTATGTACAATTTGCATATTAAAGAGGGAGATATCAAAAGGAAATCTGCTCTAAGCCCAAAGGCAATGCTGTTTGCATCCATATAAAAGAAGGTGGGACATTAGGGGATTCGTGGGGTCTCGAGTTGCAGGAGCGAAAGCAGAGAAATACAGGCCAGGGTAAGTTTTGACTTCCAGCCAACCTTGGGCCAGGCTCTGGAATGTTCTCTGCCACCCCACTGGAACATCTCCATGCCCCTGACCCAGGGGTGCACAAAGTTCCCAAGGGTAGCAAAGCCTTCCCCGGTGTGGAACCCTAGGGTGGTGTCTGTGGTTCTTAAAAAAAAAAATCAGGACCAAGTATATTGAGTAAATTGTGCATTATGTGAAGTTAAATAATTTTTGTGCAGGACGACTGCCTAGATCCGTTAGCATAACAATGGCAATTGGATTGTTCAAGGGGGTAGAATACACAGCATTTCTCAAGTGTTTTTAACAGAAAATCTTTGTGGGGGAGGATGTATCACTCGAGACTAGCGTTGTAAGTAAGGTTGCACTTGTGGGGTCTCTGGGCTCGGAAGGAAGCAGGTGTCCTTGGAGGCAACGCTCTGTCTCCTCTAAAAGGGAGAAGAGGCCTTGGTTCAGCCCCGCTGCCGGATGCCACCCGTATCCGCTGGCACACCGCATACCCCGTGTCTGCGTGACGGCTCCTGGGCACCTGTCCTTGTTTCTGCTTCCAGCAGGGCTTTGCCCCTGGGCCCCTGGGCCCCTGACCATCACCTGTCTGCTTTTTTGGACTCAGCCTTGGCCTCCCCCCTCTCTGACCCCTGGCCTTCTGCTCCTTCTCAAGGCCACAGGCTTGGACTCCCCAGACCTCGTCCCTCTGCTGTAGCCCAGCTCACCCTAGTCTGGGACATGGGGTAGAGAAGTCCTTGCAAAGAGGACATAAGTTCTCAGCAAGCGGAGGGACCGCCACGGTGCCACTTCCTGAGCTGAGGGTCGGCACGAGGAAACATCCTGCGGAGGAAGTCTACCAGGCACCTGCGGCGACCCGTCTCCGGCAGCCTAGAACGCCCGCTCCTTCTTAGTGCCGCTAGCAGCTTAGAGGGGGTGCCTGACAGTTCTGAGCTCATTTGAGTTCTAGCCCTGCCACTTACTGAGGATCTTGGGGTAAATCCCTTCACCTCTCTGAGCCTCAGCACCTCTCTGGAAAATAATGATGAGTCTAAAACACGATCAGAATGTCTCGTGAGATAATGCCTGTAACGTTCTTAGTTGGAGCTTCTGGCACATAGGAATGCATGTTATTCGTGTCGCTGTTGCCCCTGGTTGATTCCAGCGCCACGACCCGGAGAACCAGGCAGAGACTCGGAGACTCCACGGGCGGGGCCTCCCCTCCCCGGCTCAGGAGGCAGGCAGGGGTGTGCTGTTTCCCTTGAAATCAGAACCTGCCTTCTCCCCGGGTGGTTCCTGCACGGAGCCGTGCCTCTCCAGATTAAATGCTGCTGTTGGCATTGAAGCACACAGATTTATTTGGTCATCATATTTGTTGGGTTGCTCTGCGGAAAAATGATCGCTCCTAATTAACATAGCAACACATGAATCATCTCTGGAGTCCTTGCCGCACCGACCGCGCAGCTGCGGTCATTTCTTCCAGGAGACAATGAGGGAGAAGATAACAAGCCTGTTGTTCTCCCCCCCCCCCCCCCCCCCGGGCTGGATCCTCCTCCGCCCCCGCCCCCATCTGCCCTGCTGTTCCCTGAGCATGACAGGCGCCGTGGGGTAGGGAAGGTGTCGGCGGAGACAGGCTGGGGCTGGAGGGAATGACTTGGTCTTTTTGATGACAGATGTTCTCAACTGGGTTATAGGACTCCAGTGGGGGTAGGAGACGGTTTTACAGGACCATTCCGTCTTGAGGACAGAACAGGGTCTTTTATCACTGGGCAACAGCTTCAAGGTGTCTAAAATCAGAGAGCTGGCCTATGTCCCCGTCCTCCTGCACGCATAAGCCAAGTCTTCCCCGTGGCCCAGGAAGGGCACCTCAGCAGGCATCACACACAACCAGCCTGGCGGGGCTCCCCATGACAGAAGCTGCCCGTCAGGGCTGGGGCGACTCACAGTGTATATCCCTGCACCTGACAGTTTGGGTGCAGTCCTTACCTGCAGAGCCCTCCAGCCCCTCAGCTTCCCCTCACGGCCCAGACACATGCTCCTCCTTCAAGTTCAAAAGGAGTTTGTGAAGAAAATTGCAAGCCACACAGCACCACTGTCTGCTCCCGCTTCCGACCTATCCCGGTTTAGCCATTTGCTAAACTATGGGTTCACAGATTTCCATTCCCAGGTTCAGCAGCCACAGGCCCTTCTCTGAGTTTTCAACACCCTGGGTCCATCTCTGTACCGCTTGTGGGCATCAGTGACCATGCAAAGCACCGGTGAACTTGGCACCTGTAACTCACAAATCGAAAATCCCATGGAGCTTTTAAATGATAGTGGCCTGTGTATTTTGATTCCCTGTGCATATGGTGGGTTCTATCAGAGGATAATGATAGGTGGCTTCATGATTCCTTTTCTTGCAGACGTCAAGGGGTCCTGAACCTACTCCATTCCTGCTTCTTCCCTGAACCTCTGGCACCTATTGCAATGGTTGGTACATAGCGGGTGATCAGTATCTATTGGTTACATATCATTTGAATGAATGAATGGATGGATGTAGTGACATAGGCACTTGGAAATAGACCTTGTAATTTACATATAACCTTCCATCAGTCCTTTTCAGGCTGCCACGGCTTCAGATACATTCAGATCTGGTTCAGAACTGGATCCATTGGACCTTAACTGTTGACCACCATGCTTGCAGCATATGGTTGGTTTAAGCACATCTCAGTGAATGATTTCTTTACTGCAGGTCTCAAGTCTGGTCATGCGCTAGAATTAGCTAGGAGACTTCTTGAGATGTTGAAAATGTAATTATGTAAATACACTAAAACCACTAAATTGTATACTCAAAGCAGATGAGCTATGTGGTATGTAAATTATGTCCCAGTAAAGCTGTTGAAAACTAGTGAATCCCACACCTAGACACTCAAATTCCACTGGTCAAATTCAGCTCAGTGGAGATTCAGCTGCTGAAACCCTCCCTCCCCCACAGTGAGTCTAGTGTGCAGCGAAGGCTGAGTCCCAGCAGCTAACAATCAGCCCAGGACTCTGTGACAAATCAATGTCTGTAGACACCTGGGAATCCTGGGCCTGTGATGGAGACCGTCAATTATTCTATTTGTATAGACCGGGCTGCCCAGGAACCCACATCAAACACCACCTATCCTCAATAATGTCTTAACTCCGTTGTTCCCAAACCTGACCAAACACCTTACAAAACACGGCGATTGTATAGAAGTCGGCTTCCCTTGGCACACCTGTTTACCTCTTGCATCACCAGTCCCCCGCCACCCCCCAAATTTGGGGCCTGGAAATCCAAATCTTTAAGAGCGTCTCCATGGAGACCCCAACCAACGTTCGTGGGGCTACTACCTGAATGTGTTGTATTAAAATGGGTCAGGTACCCAAGACCCCAGCTAACCAGCAGATATTCCCACAAAGGTCACCTGCATTATGTTGTTGAGAACTGTTTGCACTCAAAGTCATGGAGCTGTTGAAACAAGTGATAATCAGGGTGATTAAGAGAGCGTGATGTGGTAAGACACCAACCAGAGAGTGAGGCTAGCCTCTGCACCTGTTGGCCGGCCGGTCATGCAGGCTTGTCCTTGAACCCACCAACACTGCCCTTCTCCTGTCTCCTACTGGTCTGGCGAGGGAGCTCATCCTCCTTGGATGGAGGTCTACTCTTTCATTTGGGTTCTGAATCCCATGTTGTCATGTGACACTTAGGTTCTAAATTACACTCTCTTCCCTCCCATAACCTCAGTGTTTCTGTGGCCACCCTCCCTTCCAGCTTGTAAACATGCTGCTCTCCTATCTTTATCAACTGACCCCCGAACTCCCTTTCACCACAGCCCTGCCCACGCCAGCCACACCCTCATTCCCGCCACCATTGTGCATTCAAGCTTGAGTTGCCTTAACTCGCTGCTGACCGGGACTTGACTGGCATGCCACTTTCTGCCTGTGTCCCCACGTCTCCCACCCCACCCAGCATCGACACCCCCTCTCGGATCTGCCTTCCTTGTTCTTGCCTACCTGGCTTTCCAACGTGGGCATTCTCAAGGCTCTGTCCTTACTCTTTATTCTTTATTTGTCTTTATTTTTATTTGTCCGACTCTTACTCTTTATTCTTCCCTAGAGGGTCTCATCCACTTCAGTGCTTCAAATCGCTGTCTATAAACCAAAGACTCCCAGATGATCGCCCAGCCCAATCTAACACTCAACAGTGCTACATTTCAAATGCTTCTCAAATTCAGTGTAACCTGAACTGAACCCCTGGTCTTTGCTGCTGGGTCTCTCTCTGTGGTCCTGTCTTGGTTCCTAGTACCATGCTCCCCCTGTGCGTTAATTCAAGCGCCAGCCATCATCCCCGGCAACCCTCTTCTTCATCCTCCTTAATCCATGCCTCCCACATCATTGAGTTTTACCTCCAAGTATTTCCCAACTCTGTCTGTTGCTTCTAATGTCTGTAACCCCACATTATTCCAAATGGTTCTTTTAAAATGCAAGACTCATCACCTCTTCCTCCTGAAGAAAATCCATAGATGGTCCTCCGTGGCCCATGAGACAGAGAATGAAGTTCCTAACAGCCTCATTCAGGACCCTGGATAGGCTTTCCCTTGCCTATCTCCCCAGCAGCAGCCAGAAGCCCCGACCTGGCCACACTGGCCCCCACCCTCCACGGAGGAAGGAGAACACTGTGTTTTCTGACACTGCTTCCTCAGTGCTTTAGCACAGGCACAGCCATATTATAGGCACAGAAACAATGTCTGTTGACCAAGTGAGTATATAATTACTGCCCATATATAAACCAGGCTGATGACAGCAGCTAACGTTTAAGATGACTTCACAAAGAAGCCACATGGCAACACTGGTGAGACGGGCGGCACCCTGTCCAGCATGCCGTGAGGGCATGGCTGTTGATGACAATGGTGAGAGTGACGATGACAAATTGATCAGGCGCATAGTATGTTTGGGACAAAACCCGATTTATACCAGATGATCAAGTCAAGTTATTGCCCCGAAACCGGATCTTACGGGATCGTGGAGAGGACCCGCTGTTACCTTCCATTTCCTCTAATACGAAACGGGCGTGTGGGTCTGGGCAGGTTTCCAGAGTCTCCCTGGAAGAACTTGGGGTGTGGTCTTTGCACCCCATTAGGGCTGGCGAGGTTCGCGGCCCGGGACCATCAGAGGCCATCACTACTGATGGATTCAGAGCTGCTCCCATTCTATGGTTTCTAGGTTAAGCTCTGGAACAAAGGGTCCGTGTCTGGAGACCTGACGGTAATACATAAACTGTGGGATTTAGGGGGTGGGGGTGTTTGCTTCACTCAGAATTCTTCGTGCTGCAACAGAAAACCCGACTCAAAGCAGCTTCAACGTGAAGGAAATATTGACGGCTGTGATTGCACCTGGACCTGGGTCCCTGTGCGCTGTCTTTTCCTGAGAGAGGCCGCAGCCCAGCCTGCCTCCCCGCTGCACGGAGCCCGCAGACTGACGTCCCCGGATGAAGACTGCCCGTGTCCTGGGGGCTTTCCTGCAGGAGGGGTCCATCACAGCCGTCTCCAAGCTGGGTCAAGGTCCACTCTGACTGGGCCGTCTCGAGAGGCGTGTGCCCCTTGACCCGAGCTCTGTGCCCTTGGGGGTCAGCAGGTGAGCCGATCGGGCTGGGGTTCTGCACCCCACGTTTAAGGGTGAGTATGAAAACCTCCCGGGGGTGTGCGCTGAGGGTGGAGAGGGCACACATCCTTAGAGAGAGAAGTTGCAAAGCGGTTGCCAGGAGGGCAGAGAAATGCTGGGGGCAAAAACCCAAGCTCCAACATTCTAAGGCTCAGACCATTTTAAATCCTCAGAAGAATCTCAATTCACTCTAGCAACTTCAGTGAAAATTGCTGCTTCAGCTCCAGCTGCCAAATAAAACTTCTTCCTGACCTGTGCGTACCTCTGGACTATCTCTCGGACTAAAGAATTTAAAGTTAAGGCTCGAGGCCCTCGGAAAAAGCCAACTGGCCTTCTCTTAACTCCACCATCGCTAACAGAACAGTCAGGAAATGAACAAAGCCTGCCAGAGCGCTGCTATCTGCAGAATTCCGGTTGTCACGTCTTCCCTTCCCTGAGCTGTTTGCACCGACTCTTATCCTCTCTATCTCGAACATCTTGACAAGTTCCTTACCCATTCAGGCAGCTCCCTCGCCATTGCATACTTGCTGACCTAGAATATTAGTCTTTTGTGAGCCACTATATCAAACGCTTTCTTGAAGTCCAAGTAAATTATAGCCAGGCTTTCTCCTGTTGACTCTTTGTGCTGTTTCCTTGAAAAATTCTATCAGATCGACCAAGCGTGGTTTTCCTTTGCTGAGTCCATGCTGACTACCTGTAATTAAGCCCAGGCGAGCACTGCCCTGCGCGGTGTGTGGGACTGCATTCTGTTCTGCCTCCCTCTGAAGCCAAGCGACATCCTGAGTAGCACACAGACGTGCGTGGCTCTCTCTCAAACAGCTGCCCAGGGCTCCCGGCCCTCTTTCCCTTCTGGACGTTCTCATCACGCCACAGTGAGGGCAGCCTCGGGGGAGCCAGGCTCGGTGGAGGAGGTGGGCGGCACGTGGATTACGGAGGCTAAAGTCCTGGGTTCAAATCCAGCTCCGTCTGCTCGGCAGCTCTGTCATCCTGAGCCAAGTCACCCATATCTCGGAGCCTCAGTTTCCTTATCTGTCAGCGGCAGTGACGGGGACCCCAGCTGGCGGGGTTGTTCACGGCATTAAATGAATGCACGAAGTCATGTGAGGCTGTTCTCCAATGGAATGCCACGGGGTAAGTGAGCGATCCGTGGTGGCATCTGTGTGTTTGGGCACGTGGGATGCCTCCCGCCTGGTCCTAATCTCCTTGCCCGCCGTAGCTGTTCACTGTGTGTGACTGTAAATACGCCGTTCCCTTCTGAAAGATCATGCCTGGTAGACCACATAGTCTACGATCTGGATGCTTACCGAGGACAGAACTCTCTAGACCCCTGGGTCTCTCTCCACCACGTGTCCTCAGGGGAGCGGGGCTTTCTGGCTAACGAGCCGGGGGAAGGATCTGAGCAGGTTCGGCCAGCCTCCTCCCTTTGGAGCTGGGCTCCCTGTCTGCAGCAAGAAGGTTCTGGCCTACTCCGTTTGCCCAGAGCAGTCTTGATTTTCGATTGCTGTTCCGCAGTGATCATTAATAGCACCTTTCTTCGCTCTCACTGTCCGCCTTGCGACCCGGCGGTCACCCTGGATCTTTGCCACGCGCTAAAATCGTCTCTCCCTCTGAAGGGGGCTGCGGGGGTCCAGCCGTGCCTGTGACCAGAAGGCATGTCTGCTTAATTCAGGGCTGGGCAGTAACAGGCTTGCCAGGCTTCTGGGAGAAAGGCGGCCTTTCTTCTCTGTAGCTGTCAGGCCTCTGTCTAGCTCTTTGTTAGCGTATGACTCAGGTGAGAAGAGTGCTCTTCCCCCACCTGGAATTCACGCCCTCGGACCCTTCTCTTAGCTTAGCTGTCAGCCAGACAACGTTAAATCTTACCCATGACATCTTCCCCGAGTCTGGAGTAATACCAGCTACCTGCTACCTCTGAGCTCCCGGGGGGCCTCCTCTGTACCTCCGCTGTGACACCTGTCCACTTCTCCTGGGGCACGGTTGTGCTCCTTCGTGTCTTATCGTTAGCTCCTTCAGGGTCAGTCCTGCCCTGGTCTCTCTCTGTCGTCTCTATAGTCATGACAGGAGCTTTGCTGGTAGAAAACACTGAATAAGAATTTTTTAAATGAAAGCGTGGATGAGTGGGTGAATGAGCCAGCTTGATCTCTGAGAGTTGAGATTACAGAGGTACGAACAGCTGCTTTGTCCCTGGACTGCAGACTGATGCTTCAGTCCGTTCCAGTCAGACTTGCAATTATGTCTACGTATAGAAATGCAATTCATGGGGGCGCCTGGGTGACTCAGCGGGTTAAGCGTCCAACTTCGGCTCCGGTCGTGAGCTCACGGTCCGTGGGTTCGAGCCCCGCGTCGGTGCTGACAGCTCGGAGCCTGGAGCCTGCTTCGGATTCTGTGTCTCCCTCTCTCTCTGCCCCCCTCTCAAATTAATAAACATTAAAAAAATTTTAAAAAGAAAGAAAGGCGATTTGTAAATGTGGGGCTCACAAACAGATAGCGTAGACAGGGAACAGACATCTAGAAGATGGGTAGCTATGGAAAATGCTCTGTGTTGGCTAAGACTTTTCAGTTGCAAGTAACAGTAACTCGGCTCCAACCAGCTAACCGAAAAGGACCACGTGCTGGTTCACAGTCCACGCAGGCAGAGATGGGGACAGGGGAAGGAGGGGAATAGTTGGATTTCAGCAGCAGGTGGAAGCGAAGATTCAGAGGCAGGATGCACGCCCCTTCATGGTTTCTCTCTGCCTTTGGCTTCATTCTTTTTCAGCCCAAATGGGAGGGAACATGGCCACCAGCCGATCTCAGGTGTTAATGTGCCTGACACTCCATCACAGAAGGGAGATGGCCTCTTCTCCGGTTCAAGAGCCATGGGAAGGACCCTGGTTATCTCAGCTGGTGTCCGACACCCACTTCTAGACCGATCGCCCATGGCCGTGGGTAGGAGCTGGGAGGAAGAAAAAGTTGGAAGGACAGGGAAGTTCAGGAGGGGACCAAGGGGCTGGGGGAGGGTGGGTGTGGAGGAGCAGCTCAGGGGAGGGAGGCACCGGGGGGCTGGACAATGGCTGCCCGCCAGTGAGAGTGTCCCGTTGCCCTCCTCCCCTCACTGCTTGCACTCCAGGCCTTTGTTCCTGATGTCGGGGTGACGGAGGGCAAGGAAGACTGGAATAGAGAAGCAAGGCGCCAATGAATTACAAACCACAGCCCGCTGGGGGCCGTTAGACCCGAGAACAGAGCATTTTAGAAATGGCAGGGTAAAGGACCGTCACGGCAGCCACCTGCTGCTGCACACAGCATGGTCCTTATCGGGCCGAGCCGTGAGCGGTGAGGGAGGAAGCGTTGCAAGGCACCAGGCCTGGGAAGCAGTTTGTGAGTGTTACTGTCGCTACCAAACGTTGCTCAAACTCTCCTGTCACCCTCTGCACAACTTGGGCTACCACAAAGTCACCCAGTAGCAGTAACCCTTGGCAAGCTTCTGGTTTCCCTCCTCTCAAGCCTCAGTCTCCTTAGTGCTAAAGGGTGGTGATAGCATCTCATGAGCAGGATGGTTGTGAGGGTGACAGAGGGTGGGTGTCCCTGAGACTCAGTAGGAGGAGGCTGCTCTCACGAGGGATGGAGTCTGGTCTGCAGGCAGGTCTTCTACCCGCCAGACACCTGCTGCTCCCATTTCCCTCCTCCTGCAAGCGATGACAGAACGGTTCCATGGTGAGGGTTTTGTTCTGGAACGTTCTGCCTGACTCTGCACCCCGAGAACATCTGACCGTCCTCTCCCGTCATCTGCTCAGGTGCAGCGTGCAATGAGACAGACTCCGAGGTTGTGGGTGTGGCTCCCCTCGTTCTCCGCGGACTGCATCTGCCTGTTGGAGAGTCAACTAGCCCTTTATGAAAGACCCCGGGGGTGGGGAAAACAAGAGCAAATCCTGATACAGGCATTGGAGTCTCTGGATCCAGCTTGGGCTGAAGCCAGACCCTTGCTCTTTTTGGGGAGGGGGCCACGCGAGGGGGCAGGGTTTTCCACAGGCCCAGGGAGGTTGGGATTTAGGTGCAGTGTCTCTCTGCTCCGGCCCAGATGTGACACGAAAAACTCCAACTCTGGACTAGAGACACATGCCTCTGTGTACGTTTGAGCCTCGACAACGTGGCGGTACGTTTCCTATGCAGCCCTTGATTTAATCGTGACAACAGTTTTTACAGGAATTTACTATTGTTTAATCTCCACTTTATAGATCGCACAACTAGTAATTGGTTGAGGGAGGGTTTGAAGCCTGACATTCAACTCAAGCAATGGTGTCTTGTCTGCACTGTTGTTCTTCATCCAAGGACTTTGTGTCCTTGAACAATGAGTGCTTGGATGGTGAGCGTGGTGGACCCTTCTGTGCTGCAGTGTGGGCGGTGTGGGGCAGGCAGTGGACACCCCACACTCCAGAGTGATGACTGAGCCGCGTGACGACCGCCAGGAGGGAGAAGGCAGCACAGAGTGGCTGAAAACAAAGTAAATACTAAACAAAGTGTTTGTCTTTCTTGTGCACCTGAACTCTGGGGCTAAGAATCTTGCTTGCTACACGTTGTTTCTCTCATCCGTTGAGTTCTGATTTCTGCATGTGGCTCCCCAGGGGTGACTCAGCCCTGCCACCACAGTGCCCATCTGGGATGCACCTTTTTACCCAAACGCTCTATCTCTGCAACCCTGAAAACATGTGTACGTGGAATCTGTAGCTAAAAAGCGTTTAAAATGGGCTATGCTGGAACAAGGAATCACTTGTAAATAATCTCCACGGTGATGATTTTGGAAAGTGATAAATGCAATTGTTATAAAAACACACACCTTGTAATATATAAAATGCAGGTTCCTAAACACACATGGAAAGTGCATAATAACTGTATGTGCTGAATGAACAAGGCAAGAAATGGATGCTTTGAATTTTCTTATCAAGCTCCTTCATCTTGTTTGGTCAACATTTCACCAGGATTTTCACGCGTGTGTATTTTGCAAATGTAATGAAAGTTTTTCATTATGTTTTACGTAACCGTGTCTTCGCAGAAGTGGGATATGCTGGTGTCTCATCTGGAAACGTACATGCTTCCTTGACACAGAATGAATCCCTCTACTCAGTGTCAATGACAAGCGTTCATTCGTTACAGCCTGGGAGGGGAAAAAAAGGCAAAGAAGGAACTCAGTGCTAAGAATACTTCAGTAAATATGGATCCCACTGCATGTGGCACCATCATCGCCTTATGGATTGGCAGCTAGGCCCTCAGCGTGGAACAGAAGCACCGATTATTTATAGATTGCTGACATTGTTTATTGTCACAGAAGGAATTTTCCTACGTGGTGGGATTATGGCACCTCTTGTTGATTAAAGGTCCGAGAAGTCACCTCAGTATTATAATGACATCAGTCGGGCTGAGCTGAATTCATATAGCAATTCAGTTACCATCAGATTTGCGATCGTAAGTATTTTGAGAAAAGGCTGGATGAAGTGAATGGCACCATTTTTCGTGATCTGTCTGAACTAATGTGCCCTGAGTTGTAGAACAAAGTCTGTGGTAAGAGGATTCTAGATGAAGCACCCAGAAAGCACCTGTTTCGTCCTCCCCAAGTGTGGCTTGTGCGCTATCCTAGCACGGAATTCCTCAACGGAGATGATGTAAGCTGGGGCCATGTAAGCTGACAGCTGACATCTGAGCCCAGAGCATGACAGATTCTCTCGGCCTAGGCCAGGGACTCTCAACCTTGACGCGGCTGGCATTTCGGTCAGTAAGTCTGTTGCAGAGGGCTGTCCTCAGCGCTGTGGGATGTTCAGCAGCATCCCTGGCCACAGCCTACAGGTTGCCAGTAACACCTGCCTGGCAGTTGTGACCATGAAAAATGTCCCCAGATATGGCCAGATGGCCCCGGGGCGCAGAACTATCCCCAGTGAAGAACCAGGCCGACCCATGTCCTTTAATAGCCTGTCACGGCGTCAGGACTCACGTTGGCTGTCCCCAAGTCCACACAGAGCACACGTGTGAAAGTAGCCAGAGCAAATGAGCCTCTGCTCAGCATTTGGGCTTTTCCGTGTTCCGAGAGCCCCGTGTGCCACTCGGAGAGAAAAGGAGAACAGAGTCTTCTCCAGGTCACGGAGGCGCCCGCCTTTCTTCGCTCCCTGCCCGTCTCTGGGCGTTTTCTTGTCACACGGGTAGCCAAAGGTCTCCTGCAATGTTGTGGTTAATATATCTTGAAGCCCCCAGTGCTTAGTAGGAACACTGGATGGGGCTCCTCGCGGTACCCCAGCGCCCAGCGCAGGATTGGGCACGTAGTGGATGTTTGAGAATATCCATAGTGAGCGTGGTTCGTGCGGGCGGCCAGGGCTCTCGAGGCTCTTCCTCCAGCTCTCCCTCACCCCTGGCCGCTGGGCAAGACAAGTGTTCCATTCCATCCAAAGAAACAGACATCATATACGTACATACATACACATACTTACACACATTAGAGGTGCGATATTATATGATCTGTGCATCTGTTTCTCATTTAAATTCTTGTAATGGAAGAAATTAAATTCAATATATGTATGTATGTTCTAGGCACCTGGGTGGCTCAGTCAGTTAAGCATCTGACTCTTGATTTCGGCTCAGATCACGATCTCACAGTTCATGAGTTTGAGCCCCGTGTTGGGCTCTGTGCTGCAGCACAGAGCCTGCTTGGGATTCTCTCTCTCCCTGTTGCTCTGCCCCTCCCCCACTCACATTCTCCCTCCCCACCCCCCAAAGTAAATAAGTAAATACACGTTTAAATATATGTATATTTATTACATTCTTTATGATCCACTAACTTATATATAAGGGGCACCTGGGTGGCTCAGTCCATTAAGCACCTGACTCTTGGCTTCAACTTGGGTCATGATCTCACAGTTTATGAGTTCAAACCCCACATCAGGTTCTGTGCTGACAGCTCTGAGTCTGCTTGGGATCCTCTCCCTTTCACTGTCCGTCCCCTGCTTGCCTGCCCTCTCACTCTCTCAAAATAAATAAATAAACTTAGAAAATATATAAGATGATTTGTTATTACGTGTTAAATAATTTAATATTTTATATTGAATTACGCATATGTGAGTGGGAAGTAGGGATGGAATGTGGGCAACACACACTCACACACGCACTACCCCCTTCTAGTATTCATTTCCATCTGACTTTTTTCATTAAAATAACTGTCCACCTGCTTGCCTTCTCCCCCACGGTTTCTGCTTACGCCTCACGTGGGTATAGGATCTGGAAAGGACATTCAGAGAAGAAATTGAATGTTCCGTGAATGTGGAGACATGGTTGACGCCCTGTAGAATTAATCGGGGACTCACAGATCTAAACAGTAAGTTGGGATTGTCGTGTTGCAAATGCAAAATAAAGATTGAAGCCATCTGGTGCCGGTCAGAGTCTGAAGGAAAGGCAGTGTCCAGCACCTTCGTGACAAGTTAAACTGGTGCACGTTTGAGGGACAATTTACTAACACGTCTCAGAGCATTCCCTGCACTTGCCCGAACCCAGCCACCCGGTCACTGGAAACCCCCCCGCAGAAGACCACGAACTTGTCTTCTAATAGCATTTCCTTGCTGGGAGTGAAAAGTAGGTGAGAGCAGAAGGTGCAAAAACAATGCATCTTATTCTGTAAGTTTCCTGTTGTTTAGATTTTCCATGCTAAGCATTAAGGTATTATTGTATAAATTGAAAAATAAATATACTCATGGAGAGCTGGCCGATGGGCTGTTACTAATAACTCAGAAAAAAAGTGTCAGTGTGTTTCTCAAACATACAAAAGTAATCTGCAACCCCGCTATTTAAAAATATATAAAATATTATAAACTAATACGTTTAGAAACATTATTGTCCTGGGGCGCCTGGGTGGCTCAGTCGGTTGAGCATCCGACTTCAGCTCAGGTCATGATCTATCCGTTCTTGAGTTCAAGCCCTGCATCAGGCTCACAGTACAGAGCCGGCTTCAGAACCTCCGTTCCCCTCTCTCTGTGCCCCTCCCCTGCTCATGCTTTCTCTTTCAAAAATAATAAACTGTCAAAAACAGAATTTAAAAACGTTTTTAAAAATATTGTCCTAAGATTAAAAAGTAACGTGTAAGCTTAAGAAGTTGGCCTCAGAAGAGGCACACTTAACAATTTTTTGTAAAAATTAAATTGGTACAACATTCCTGCCGAGGTGCTTAGAAACGCAAATTAAAATCTTTGAAAATATCCATACCTTTCAACCCAGAAACTTGACTTGTAAGATTAGAGACTAAGAAATAATTATAAAAATATAACATAGGTACAAATATTTGCATTAAAAGATGTTCAGTGCATTGTTATTTATAATGTAAACACGTGGAAAGAGCGTGAACGCCTTTTACGCAGAAGTTAGTGAACTACATTATGGCGTCATATTATCTACTCTACTGCAACTCGTGAGAAAGAGTAGTATAAGGACTATCACACTGAAAATGCACATGGTGTTTTGTTTTGTTTTTTAAAGATTTTGGAACTATACTTACAGGCTGATCCATACCAGCCTAAAGGTTCATAGTAATCTACAAGAGAAGAGATTATGTGTGGCTTTTATTTTACTTTTCAGTGTCTGTGCGTACCTAAATATTTGTATCCCTGAGGGAAGAAAATTAAAACAAATGTGGAGGTGTTCATGTCAGGCACGAATCAACCTTCTCCCTCATCAAACTTCTCCCTGGGGAGGTGATACCTCTGGCTTCTCTTGCCTGTTTGCCCCAGGAACTGAGCCAGGGGGTGGGGTGGGGGAGGCACTGAGACAAGGTGACTAAACTTCTGAGTCAGCCGGAGCTGGCTTTGTCCTCTTTCGAAGCGTGAATGTGGGTGTTATTTGGGAGTGGGAACCACAGGCACATTCTGTGGTTTTTAATCCTGACGTGTCTAAAAGTTTGATGTGCTAAAAGCAGGTCAGTGAATTAGTTGCGGGCTGGAGGGGAAGAGAGTCAAGATTCACAGCCTCTGGGGTTTCACGGATGCACGGAGTCAGGAGCAACCAGGATAAAGCATCTATCGAGGGTTTCGGGGTCCACCGTCCCCAAGGTGGCATCTGGCACTTGGGACTTCCCGCCTGGGGACCCTTGGCAATTTCTCTGCAGCCTGGAATCTTCTCCCTTCTCTCGGTCCACAGGTGGTGCTGTTCCTTCACCATGAGGAGCGGGAGCCCCGGGCTGAGTATGGGGTGGATCAAGGCAAGCGGGAGCCCCAGGGGTGCCCCGGATCTCACCCCCCCTCCGCCCCCCACCGTGACGGACTCTCTTCTTGGACGCACCTTCGGTCCTTCCCAAACGAGCACCCTCTCTGTCCGTATTTTTTCTCCGTGTGCCTCATGCCTTGTTGTTTACAGTCTTCTAAATCCCCAAGGGTGCTGGGCAGAGGGGAGGTATCAGGTTAGGGCAGGATGGTCTGGGCTTCCTCCGGGCTCCCGGCCCAGCACCCCCAAGGGGTGAAAGCAAGTCATTTATTGCCCTTGCTGCACGTTTCCTCACTCAGAAGATGGAGATGTGATGGCTGCTTTGCAGGACCGGGTTAGGAATTAGAAGGCAACACCCCAACCCACTGGCATAGTGGTTGGACCGAAAGTGTTCAACAAATGGTACTTGCTATTATCATTATCTCCAGAGACGTGTCCAGTGGACGGCTTAACACGTGCCTGAGGATAAGAAAAAAGTCTCACTATAGCAGCTGCTTCAAGACAGTAGTTCCCCAGATATGATCCAGGATACATACCCATAACTGTTGCTTTGGAGCAGTGGGAGGGGGGTCCTGCTTCCTTTTCTTAAGCTTTTATTTAAATTCCAGTTAGCTAACACCCAGCGTGATATCAGTTTCAGGTGTACAACGTAGGAATTCGGCACTCCCACACGTCCCCCGGTGCTCATCACGACAGGTGCGCTCCTTCGTCCCCGTCACTTATTTCCCCCGTCCTCCGACCCCCCTCCCCTCTGGCGACCGTCGGTGTGATGTGATCTCTGTAGCTGAGAGTCTGGTTCTTGGTTAGTCTCTTTTTTTTCTTTTGTTCCTTTGTTTCGTTTCTTAAATTCCACATATGACTGAAATCATGTGGTATGTGACTTTCTCTGACTGACTTACTTTGCTTAGCATTATGCCCTCTGGTTCCGTGCGTGCTGTTGCAGGTAGCAAGACTTCATTCTTTTTCACGGCTGAGTAATATTTCATTGTGTATCTGTGTAAGTCTACATACACACACACATACATATACACCACATCTTCTTTATCCGCACATCAATCAATGGACGCTTGGGCTGTTTCCATATTTGGCGATTATAGATAATGATGTTATAAATATCAGGGTACAGGGGCACCTGGGTGGCTAAGTCAGTTGAATGTCCGACTTCGGCTCAGCTCATGATCTCGTGGTTCGTGAGTTCGAACCCCTGTCAGGCTCACTGCTGTCAACAGAGAGCCCACTTTGGATCCCTCTTTCTGCCCCTCCCCCACTCTCTCTCAAAAATAAAAATTAAAAAAAATTAAACATCAGGTGCATGTGTCCCTCTGAATCAGTGGTTTTGTACACTTTGGGTACATTCCCAGTAGTGCGATTGCTGGATTGCAGGGTAGTTCTATTTTTAACTTTTTGAGGAAGGGAGGGTCGTACTTGAACTTTCTTTTTTTTTTTTAAATGCATTTGGTAGACATTTGTATGAAGACACCAAACATCATTGTTCCTATCACTCCCCGAGAATCTATCTTAGAAAGATAATCTAATGCTCACGAACGTGTGAGTCCTCTAATGCTTCAGACATTTGATCTTTAAGCCTTCAGGACTACTGTGCCCATTTTGCAGATAAAATAGCTGAGGTACAGAGATGTACCCTGGGAGGCAGCCGCCAAGTCCCAGAACCAGGATGTGGCCCCGGGCCTCCTGGCTCAGAGCCGCCACACCCCACCCCTCCCATCAGCCCAAGGCGCCACCTCGAGGAGCCCAGCAGCACTTGCCAGTGTCCCTTCAGCGGATGGGCCACTGCTCTGTGTTGTGCATTTCGCCTGAATATTTCAACGTGTATTTGTGGCATTATTCAACATTTATGGAGTCTGAAATATTTATACCGCACAAATTGGTTCCCCACAGACCCGTGGCTGGAGGGAGGCAGTTTTATCAAAACAACCGCAATGGTAACGAACACAAAAACTCGTGAGGTTCTTGAACTCTCCGAAACTTTTCAAGTGAGAGCTCCTAAGTGCGGCACACCCAGATTCAGTTTGGAAAATTCCACGAGCGGATCGATGCAGAGACAAAATCCAAGGGGAATGAGTCTTGGAGCAACCTGGTTCACTTGGTCCCCATACCTCCAGGAGAAGAGCTCCCATTTTTGTAGTCTGTGCACATCATGCCCAGAGAAGCAGAATGCTCGTATCTCACTCTGATTAGACAAAATGTGGAACTAGACCTGACCTTGGACTTCATACGGGAAGACACGCAGCTGCATCATCCCTAATTTTAAGCAGCTGTGTGATTTAGAATCGACCCCCCAAATCACCAGTCAAGACCACGTCTTCCTTCATAACAAAAGCGCAGTGTAAAAAATTGCTTTATGTTCATATATTTTATTCTCATTGACTTACACATAAGCAGTTTCCCCCAATTTGTGTTCTGTGCTGTGTTAAAGCAAAGTGAATATGAATCAAATTTTTATCATTTCTTTAAGCTATTAATTCACCTTTGAGAACTTTTTTGATGCTGTCTGCTTTAATCTAAGCCTACATTTATATTTCATAAACCCCTCTTGGTGTCCCATCAATATATTATAATTTAAAAATGTTTCATGGTCCAGTAAGTTTAGAAAATGCTGATCTAGAACTATCTAAAAATGTTTTCTTGTCATGTAGAACAGAGAGAACAGTTTTTGTAGCTGGGAACAGTTCCACCATCTGTTTTGATAATCTCTGATCAACAGTGGCACGGGATGGGCTATAGATCCAAATTTGGTTTAAAAATGTCCCTAAAGAAGAAGTGGCACCCTTGGGTTTTACCCTTGGCGGCATCAGAAGCCAGGGGAGCGTTTCCGTACAGGACAGATAAGCACTGACTTACTTTTGAAAGGATTGTTCTGGCCATGTTGGAAGAGAAGGTGGAAGGGAGATTGGAAGCATGAGGGAACTTGCTGGAAGCATCCAGCAGGAGAGAGTGACAGCTTGGCCCACAGTGGCAGCAGTGTGGATGGTGGGGGGTGGTTAGACGGTGGTGGTGGCTGAGGTGTAGGACTTACTACACTTGGGTGTGGGTGTGGGACAGGGAGAGGGGGAGTTGACATCTCTGGCCTGAGAACCTGGAGAGATGGACTTTCTACCTGCTAAGACAGAAGAAGTCCATGGTTGAATTTTGGGTGCTGGACCAAAAGTTCAGTTGGAACATTTTAAGTGTGAGTCGTATCTTAGGCACCTCATTGCAGGTGCTGAGTGGGAGTCTGGATCATACGGGAAAGGGGTTTGGGGACTCCAGAATCGGGCCACTAGCATATAGATGATTTGGCCGTAAACAGGATGAGATCCCTCAGGAAGGTGGTTTTCAAACTTGACTGCACATGGCAATCACCTGTGAAGCTTGGAAAACATACTGATGCTTCTGTTCCACCCAAGAGATTCTGATGGGATTGATCTAGGATGCATTGAGAGTTTTCAACTCCCCAGGTGGTTCCCATGAGCGGCCCAGGTTGAGAAGAACTACCCAAGGGACCTGGTAGAAATATCTGAAGAAGTGAACAGAACTGAGCCCTGGGCTCCAGGAGGTCCAACATTTCGAGGTTAAAGAAATGAGGAGTAACCAGTACAGGAGATGAGAAATGTCAGTGAGGAGAGCGTGGGACCAAGAAAGTCCGTTGTCGCAGAGGCCAAGTGGAGAGAAGAGAATATGAGCAGCGGTGCTAGAGGTCGCAGACAGACAAGATGAGAAGGGACCCGGAGGCCCAGCTGTGGAGGGTGGTGGGAGTCCTTCACAGAGCTGTATGGTGAGGACGGGATACACAGGCTTGATGACATGGGATCAGCAGAGAAGCGGAAGAGAGGAACTTGCTACAGGAGTAGCCAACTCTTTAGAGAAAACCAGTATGCGGGGAACAACGTAAAGTGGGCTGAAGGGGCTACGGGATCCAGAGAATCTGCATGTTGGTCTGTTTCTTGGGTTTTGACGGGAATCATACCACTCATAGATTTAACACTGTAAATATGATCCAAAGGGCCGAGAAAAATGGGTGAATGGCTGCAGCCATGTCCTGGAGCATCTCAGAGGAGAGAGACCTGGTGCCAGATCAGAGGGGACGGCCTTGGAAGAGAGCATGGGCAGCCCAGGTAAGCACAGGGAGCGTGGGAGGGAGGGTGTTGTCCTTTGGGAGGGGAAGAAGGGGAGAAGTCCGAACCGAGGCTGCCGAGTCTCCACCCCAGTGTCTGATTCGGTGGGTAATGCCGATGCTGCTGGCCGGGGACCCCGCTCTGAGAACCGCTGGACGGGGGTGGGGAGCTGTGGAAACCCGCCAGGCTACGCGGAGTGCTGGCTTGAGGTGCTTCCCCCCAGCTGCTTTCGGTGTGGGGGTGCAGGAGCAAGTAAAGACTTAGAGGTGACCACAGGGGACTTGCCCAGGTGAGCCCAGGAGGAAGCAAACCTCGTGCATCCCAGAAAGCCGTGAGCGTTAGTAAGAACTCCGTTCCCCGGGGCCGGGTAAGAAGTGTGGGTGTGGAGATGTGTGTCCACACACGGTACAGTTTCCCACAGTGTGAGTAGCTATGCAAGGATCACATACGCCCCCAAATGTACGTCTCCCAGCTTCATTATCTCGTCGATAGAGTGCAAACAATGTCTGCTTCAAAGGACTGTAATGGTTTAAGAGTTAAGTCGTTATCTTTTGTGTGCGCAAGTTCACGGCTATGTGCTCGGAAGGAAGTTAGTACATCCTCGTGCCTTTAAGTTGTACAGATTTGATTATTCCCCCTCTTCTGGGTCTTACACTCCCTGGGGTCTTGATGGTCTTGCCCCCTGTATCGGGTGTGGTG
The DNA here is from genome assembly GCF_027475565.1 of Acinonyx jubatus. Lineage (NCBI taxonomy): Eukaryota > Metazoa > Chordata > Mammalia > Carnivora > Felidae > Acinonyx > Acinonyx jubatus. Next base: position 3,069,625 of record NC_069388.1, on the reverse strand, counting down.
AAATGTCTCTAAGCCTGGCCCCCATCCGTCTTGTCTTGCTCAAGGAGCAGGTGCAGGGTCCTGAGAAAATGGCAGGTGGAGGTGCCACAAGGGTGTGGATGTGTGTACTTTTCACTGTACACGTGTGGGTGCGTATTTATGTATATACACATGTATGGAGCCAATAAATTGTGTCTAAGTGGCTAACGGTCACTGCGTCTTCCCAACTGTTAGATGAACAAGCAGAAATGAGGTCCTACCCCAAACACGCAGTCTCAAGGCGTAAGTTGGTGAGCCTTCAGCAGCTCCCGAGTAACACAATTTTCAGACAGGATGAGCGCAAGTTGCCGCTCGACTCTAATGGGTCTCCCGTAAGTCTGGGCTATTCAGTAGGGGTCAGGTTGCTAGCCACTATGAATGGGTCTCAATGCCTTTGGGAGGCCTACACAGAATTCAGTTAAGCCTACGGAATGGCTGCTTCCTTATCAGCTTTCAGAAACACTGGTGCTCCAAACCCTCATCAGGGCCAACCTGAGAACCAGGAATTATTATTATGTCATTGTCAGTGAATCAGGACGTAAAATCCTTGATGACACCCTTGAGACATTGGAGAACCAATTCTTGATTACCTGTTGCTTTGAATTTACACTTTCAGGAGAAATGATTTCTCCCCAAGTTCACCTCTCTGGTGGCTTTTAGTCTTGGATCTACGATGCTCAATCATCACATACTCACGTACTCCTCTCCAGTTCCCTTAAGCTTCTTCCACTGCGGGACTGAGGCCCAGGGAGCTTACCTTTGTGGCCTCTGTGCAGATCAAGGGTCTGGCTCAGTAGGGGTGTGGCTGGGAGTCAGGAGGGGAGAGAGCTGGGAGTTCTCTCTGTGCACAAGTGATCGGAATCCCCCCGATATTTCAGACCTGCTCTGCTTGGCTTTTCTTCAGTTGGACAAAATGGGTCAAAGAAACATTTGTTGGGTCAAGACTCACAGTGGGCTCCCTGCCGCCGCCTCCCTGTTGCAGTGAGCGCCAGGACACCTTGTCACGAGACCATGTCACAAGGATCTTTTCTAACATTTTGTCTCCGCGATGCGGATTCTTTGCAAAATCGGTTCAGATATGTGTGTTTTCTCTAGCAGCTGGATGGATAAGTCCACGCAGAAGAGAAATGTTGTTTTATGCAAACTGTAAGTCTCACTAATAAGACTTAAGGGAAGGAGGGCTGTCTTCAAAGTAGAGAGAATTATTGAGATCTTTGCGCACAGCCTCAGCTGTGGAGACTTGCACCGCTGGGTGTGATAACGTAATTGTAGTAGTTGTGGAGGGTTGATGGACTGCTCCCGATTTTCCACTGCCCCACCATAACATGAGTCTACTTCCCTGCCCCCCTTAACACCAGGCTTGGTCACTGGACCTTCTTTGGTCAATAAAGTGCACATAATCCTCATAATCATGGAGGAGAGTCCACAATTATGCCCAAGTCCCACAGGAGGCTCTGGGACCCCCACGCCCACCCCACCATCAAAGGCAGAGAAGGTGTGGGGCAGAGTTGCGGCCACCCCGGGAACCTGGGCAAGATCAAAGCCTTATCGTTGCCAGCCCCTCAGATGCTGGAGTAATCTGTTACCACAGCATCGCTGAAAGAAAACTAATATAATAATAAAACGAATTTTAATTGCTTCAGGTGCTGTTCCAAGTGTGTTTCTTGTACTGGCTCATTTGCTTCTCACTGCAACTCTCTTATTCTCCTGGTTGGAGAGGAGAAATGGCTGGGCCCAAGAGTCCCTCACCCCTAGTGGCCAGGTCATAAGGAATGGCACCATTACCCTAATGCAGGCAGGCTGGGCGACCAGTGTCCAGCTCTCAGCCACCGGCCTACCCGCTGAAGCAGGACAGGACAGCTTCCATTGGGTCCGTGCAGACAAAACGGGTGGTTTCATTTGCGGGGTGAACTCACCCCAATAAGGGAATAAATTGGAATCCCAAGGATCCAAAGCTGACATCAGATTTAGGAATCATTCTGGAGTCTGTACCATGATTTGCACAGTGCGTCACAAAGGAAAAGTTAAAACTGGGAAACTTTGTGGGTCCCTTCCAACCCCCCAAACTCACATATTATGGATGCTGAATTTCAGGGGCGCCTGGGTGGCTCAGTCGGTTAAGCATCTGACTTCGGCTGAGGTCATGATCTTAAAGTTTGTGAGTTCGAGCCCCGCATGGGGCTCTGTGCGGACAGCTCAGAGCCTGGAGCCTTCTTTGGATTCTGTGTCTCCCTCTCTCTGCCCCTCCCCCTCTTGCGGTCTGTTTCTCTCTCTTAAAAATAAATAAACATTAAAAATAAAAGAATGCTGAATTTCAAAATAAAGGCCAATTGATATAGGGGGCCAAGAGAGTTACCACATTATATCCAGGTATTTGTATCTCTTACTAATTGACTAGTTTACAATAACATTTTTCTTCCCAATAAAACGAGGACTATTCTTTTTTTTCCCATAACATCTTTATTCTGAAATAATTTTACCTTCACAGAAAAATTGCAAAGGTAGAACACAGGGTTCTTGCATGCCGTTCACGCAGCTTTCCCCAACGTCCACGCCGTCCACAGCCACGGGACCGACGTCCACATTGTTCACAGCCATGGTACCGATGACCACGCCATGCACAGCCATGGTACGTCTGTCAAGACCAAGAGCTTTCCCGGTATCACTGCCGACTGAAGTCCACGCTCCACGTCTTGGGTGCAGCCCGGGATTCCCGCCGCATCTCAGCTGCCACGCCCCCTTCATCCCTCCATTCTCCCAGCTGCTCTGTGCACAGGTGGTGGGTTCCTAGAGGAAAAGCCAGCGGGACGGTGGGACTCCCCCCAGCCTGCAGACCAGGGCCTCCCCCCCCTCAGCTGACCCACTCCTGTCCTTCAGCAACTTGTTTAAAACGTTCTCATTCAATGTCCCTACCAATTTGCGTGGCATCTGCCCAGGTAAGCAAACGCTCAGGCCTCTCTCCCCCGGCATGCGCCCGGCTCTCGCCAGGCCTGGGATTGGTTATTTGCTTTGCAACCTCACTGCTCTGATGCTGGACTCAAGAAAGTCATGCACTTGCGGGTTTTCCGGCTCTTTTCTTGTCAGGTTGGAAGCTACTCTCACTCCAGCCCTCCCCAGCCCCACACCCGGGTCGAGATGGCTCCGTCATTATACAAAAGAGCACATCCGTGTTCTGGAAATGTCAGTACGTGGGAACATGTTTTAAGAGACAAGAAGACAAATGCTGAAAATACTTGTAGAAGGTTCTTGATCAGATCGGATAACAGCTAGGAACATCGTGTGTGTCCGTGGGCGAGGGCTGCCCTACGGTGGGACGGCACACGTGAATGCTGTGTCCATGCGACGTGGACAAAGCCCTCTGGCACATCACTAAGTGAAAGCCCAGACTCCCAATCGCATGCCGGGCCTGCAGTCCCGACCACGCCGACGCGGAGGAGATCACGCGAGAATGCGCGTGCATGTCTGCGTGTGGCGGCGGTGTGGCCGCTGAACGTGTCGCCGAACCACCGAGAGCAGTTGCGGCTTAATGCCGGGGTTCCAGAGGGCATCTTACCTTGTGCTTTTCGTCATCATTCGAATTTTCTCGAATATGCGTGTAGCAGTGAGTGTGTGTTTAGGACGAACGTGTGCAGGCAACAGCAATTTCCAGTTTTAAAAAGAGAGGAAGGCCAAGCCAGCTATTATTTTCGTTTTGGTAACAGTGTCCGGGAGTCAGAACACACGCCACAGAGCAGCGCGGGTCGGCACGTCCCGACTGTGGCAAGACTACCTGTGAGGAATTCAACAGCCTCTGGACGGGAAGATTCCAAAGCCAAGTCTGCAGACGGGGAGGCCACACAGCGTCTTCGCTGCGAATACGGGCTCTGGAGCCCGCCCACCTCGGTTCCCACTGTGGCCTTACTGCTCGGGGCCCGAGGCTTTAGACGAGTGATTTCCTGCTCAGGGCTCCAGGTTTCCCATCCTTGACGAGTGAGAGCCGTAAACCCTTCATGAGGTTATTGCGAGGGCTTAATGCCATCACATGTGCCAGCCGGGCATGCAGTAAGTGCTCAATAAACGTGTGTCACGATTCCTACGAAGCCCAGGTCAAGCCGGAGTGTGGCAAATACAGTTCTCGAGATGATACTAGGCTGATCCAGTAAGGGAAGGGTTTCCTGGTGGGGCCCCCAGGTGTTCACTTCTGAAGATTTCTGGAAACCCTCCATCAAGGTCCCTGGCCTGTGCTCCGTGAAGGTGGCTTTGACTCATCCACGAGGCTGCTGGGATGGCAGTGCGTCCTCACTCCGCTGGCTCAGCGTGGGGAGTTGGGGTACGGCCTCCCCCACCACCGGCCCACCTGGACAGCGCCACTGAGAGCACAGAGCAAAGGCTACCGTCACAGTTGTTGTGTTGGCAACACACCCCCAGTCCCACCCTCCACCCCCGTAACCACTGTGGGTTTGCTGCTATGAGTCTGAGCATATTAGATTTCACTCGTGAGTGAGATCACACAGTATTCATCTTGTGCAATTGGTTTATTTCACTTCGCGTAATGTCCTCGAGGTCCATCCGTGTGTTGGGGCAAATGGTAGGCTCTCCTTCTCTTTAGAGGCTGAATAACATTGCAGTGTGTGGATATATTCTCATCTTTGTCCGTTCACCCATCAGTGGACAGTTAGGCTGGTCCCGTGTCTTGACTGTTGTGAATGATGCAGCAGTGGACGTGGAGAGCAGGTGTCGCTCTGAGATCCCGATTTCAATTCTTGTGGATAAGTACCCAGAAGTGGGATGGCTGGATTACATGGTAGCTCCATACTTAACTGGACCAGTCTTCATACTGGTTTTCATGACAGCTGCACCAGTTTGCATTCCCACCAGCGGTGCAGCAAGGATCCCTTTGTGCACATCCCCACCAACACTCGTCACCTTTTGTTTTTCTTAAAACCAGCCGCCCTGACAGATGTGAGGTGAGATCTCACTTCAGTTTGGATTTGCATTTCCCTGAGAGTCAGGGATGTTGAGCACCTTCTAATAGACCTACTAGCCGCTTGCGTGTCTCTCTGGAGAAACGTCATTCGGGTCATTTGTCCGTGTTCTAACAGGGTGAGCCTAGCCTGCACCCGCGGCCAAGACGGATGTTCACTTCACGCTGTTCCCGGGGCTGAACCCAGGCGGAGGTCACCCAGGGCCCTGCCTCTTCAACGCATGTTTTCTCATTTGCATTCTCCGCCCCCCACCCACCCTGGTGCTGTGGCCTCTGCCCTGGGACCAGAGCTCTCATGGAGGTGTTCTCCTGTGTGGACGGCTGTTTATATGGCTCTTTCTGGGAGGGGAACACAGGCTGCAAGCCCATTTTCCACATGCTGCTTTCCTCTTGATTTTTTTCCGTAGCCAGTAAATCACTCATTCACCATCTGGAAAGCCCTCATTACGGCAAAGGCACTCCCTTACCTTCTGGAATGCTCGGTCCAAACGCGTAGTCAGCCCACCGTTTAGGCGGAAGTGTTACATGACCGGTCAACGCAGAACATGTGCAATGTCATCATGCTACCTGGATGCACTCGGCAGGTGAGCACATCAGGGAGGTGACTCCGGCCCTTGGTCACCAGCACTAGGAAACCTTCACCGGTGGCTTTGACTTTGGGCGAGTTGATCCACTGGGCCTGAGTGGAAGGTCCTCCCTTGAGAAGTACTCAGCTCTTAGCGTGCAGGCCACAGCACAGATCGCGGGGGACGATGCCCAGCCAGTGCAGCCCCCAGCACCGGGGGCCTCAGAGCGGGAAGATCATTATTCCGTTCCCAGCTGCTTCCAGGCAGAAGCAGGGAGCCCGCTGGGGCTGCAGGTCTGCGGGGCGTTCGACACGCCACACAGGACACTGCGAGGTGGTGGGAAGGGGACGTGAGGCTGGGCTCCAGAGAGGGACGGGCAAAGTCGGGGACACTGAGGCAGCGTCTGAGCAGACGAGATGGGGGAGGCTGGACAGTAGAAGGAGGCGGTTTAACAAGGCCTCTGCCTGCAGGGTAAAGAGCTTGGCCTTCGTCTTTCGGGCCAGGGCAGGGGGCCAGGCAAGAGTCAGAGAGACAGGTTAGGAGGCTGTTCAATAAACATGGCCGGAGGTGCGAAGCTGGTCCAGGACAACGAGACAGGAGCAGGAGAAACGTCGAGGAGGCAGGATGGTCTACAACTAGAAGGACCCTCAACTCTGGGAAATGTGCGGTGATCGAGAATGTATTTTTACGTATTTGTTTTGTCCTAAAAGTGGACACATACAAGAGCCCTTGCTTCTCACAAAACAGTCTGTCAATAAAGAGCATACGCGTCCTCTGCAGAATGATGGGAGGAAAACCCTCAAGATGGCTGTGTAGTTTGCTTTGAACCTCACAGCACTGAGCTGGGGTCAATCATAAAAATCATAGTCAAAATGAGATTAGGGAAGATTTAATTTTCCATTTGTTTTTTTTTATTAAATGCATTTGATCTTAGAAGTCAGTAAAACCTCAAATATTTTAAAATACAAAGTAATTTTTTTCTTCCATTAATCCTTTCCCAAGACTCTAATTTGTATAAGGATTTCAAAGTCTCATAAAAATAGAAGGTATGATTTTTTTTTAAATGTAGAAAGGGAAGGATTGCCTCAGAAGCGTCTGCAGCTGAACAGCAATATTATCGTATCTGGAAAAAAAATTGATGTATTGGAGGCCGTTCCAAGCATCTAGCAATTTTGAGGCAAAATCCCTCTCTGTACTGATGAGTTCTCTTGACTGACCATACAGAAACGGTTTCTTTTTCTTTTTTCTTTCTTTTTCTCTTTTCTTTTTAAGTGAACGCCACGCACCAGCATCTCAAAATCGTTCGGAGAAATGGGATAAAAATGTTCACTAAAGGTGATGAGGAAATTCAGATGAGACCTCAAACAGCCCCAATGAGAAAGCAGGAAATCAAAGAGATCAGGGGTAGGTCAGGCTGCTCTCTGCAATGATGCGTCTGGAAGAAGCCTGTTCAGGTGAGGGCTTAATTAGGGCTGTCAGTCACACTAATTGCCTGTGATTAAATGGCATGAGTCAGCAGGGCGGTGACTGTGCCCAGTGACAGGGCTGGCCCCATCGACTGGGAACTCAGAATTGGGGATCGAGAGCCTCGCCCGTGGGGGACAAGTGGTCCCGATGTCCATTCACACATATCTCCCATCAGCACCGATGTGAACCCCCTGCTGTCCCAAACGACGAGCGCTTGGCTCTGTCGCCATCATCACATCCTGTGCCAGAGGAAGCACCCAACATCCTTCCTTTGCGTTCCATGCCTCCAAGGTGTGGCTAGGGACTTCAGTTATTGGTATTAGTAAGGACAGCCCCAGGGGCAGACCAGGTACGGCCAGAGTCAGACACCTTCTGATGCTGAAAGCTCCCGTTTCTCTCTTGAATGTCCTCCCTCTCAGCACCCCAGGCGCACCCAGGTTCCCGGTTGCCGGCTGTGGGAGGTGTGTCTGTCGGAGCCCCTGCTGTGTCTCGTTTCCGTTCCGAGCCTACGGTTGGCACCTTTCCAAGAAATCCGTTCTCAATGCCGCTTCTCTCCTGTCCACTGACCACCTCTTTTCCAAATCCAGCCGAGGCTTGGGGGGGGGGCTCTCCCCACTCCCAGTCCTACCCCGGGGGAGACCACCCACCCACCCAGCCACCCAACGCCTCTTGGTGTTCTCTCTGTGCGCGTTTCCTTCCGTTCCAACACTAACTCGCTCTGCCCGGGGACATCGGGAACTGGGTGCTGTGCTCCTGGAAGGCCGAGATCTGTGCTCGCTTCCTGTCTGTGGTTGCCACACTGTTTTCTAAAGCGCTCTGTGTTTTCAAAGATATTTTAAACGCAGAGTGGATGCTCTAGAAGTGTTAATTGGGTCATATATGGCGGGACAGAGCCAGAAGCCCTGGGTGGGGGGGGGCTGCAGAAGATCCCAGAATGTCGGTTTTCATCTGGTTGGCTTTGATCGGATACCAAATAAAGCAATAAAAATGTTCACCTTCTGAGCCCCGCCTTCTGCCTCACGGAGTCTTCGAGGCTGTGGCAGCAATAAAGTAGGTGGGGGTGTTAGAGGGGAAAACATAAATTAGGTCATGAGAGGATAAAGAGACGGATTTTCAATAGGCTTCAACCTTCGGAGTTGGGAGGGCCTAAATTAAATGGATCATACGAAATTCAATAAACAGGGATTGTAGACGGCAGATGATTTATCCCATTATAATTTGAATTAAACTCAAGCATCAATAACACCCCTGACCCAAAGGTTATTAAGAGACAGCTAATAACACAGACTGAACCAGCACATGTTGTATATTATTGCTGGGAATTTAGGACTCAGGCATTTAGGGCAGGGGGATTGATTGCTTGAGAGATAAATTTCATCCTTGGTGCCACAGAACAGCCCACAGGAGGAGAGGCGGCCAGCAGTGTCCCCAGGCCACCAGCCTGCAGCCCACAACCCACGCCCACATAAGCAAGACCGCCTGAACAATGCCCTCAGCTTGGCGAGAGCATAGACACAGACACATTCTTCTCGACTGTGGGTTTCCAGCTTTCATGTCCCTCCAGCATTTACTTTAGGAAACTTGCAATTCATTCTCTGCCCCTTTGAAATGTACGAGAATTTCTCCCCAGCCTCTTGCTGTTTTACAGCCCAGGAAATAACCTTTCTCACGGGTCTGGAAGTTGCCTCTTTGAAAGGAAATAATGAAAGAGACGGCACCCTTGTGTCCCAGTCCCGGCGGGAAGAGGAGCCTAACCTTCACGGGTGCCGATTAGCAAACAGACAGCGGATCGCAGAGAAACACATCCGAAGGCTCAGGAGTAACTCAGCCTGCTCTATGCATCTCACCAGTCTTCTCCCACTGACGCCCCCTGGACTTCACGAGGTCGCCCCAGTGCTCACACACTCTCCCACCTTGGGCTTCGGGACTCCGCTCCCACTGCGATGGTCCAGGTATGGTCTCGCTTGCCTGCCCCCTTTGCTGCAGCCCTTCCTCTGACACATGTCTGCAGGTGTCACAGGAGCCACCGACTCCCGCCCGGATCGCTGCTCTCACGAGCCCTGGGCGGCGCTGCTGTGCGCCTGGGGGTGCCGGCCTGTTGCTTCTGTTTGTATCAGATTGTTCCGACTGTGTTCAAGCATGAAAAACGAACCAAATCAATCATACGACTGGGCCTAGCAAATCTCGAAAGAACGGGCTCGCGGGGCGTTTGGTTCCCAGATCACTTTCTTCTCACGCATCTAATTCCGGCTCCGAAGCTTCTGGTTGGCATTTGTCACCTTAGTCATTTGGTTTGATAGGATTTTTGCTTTTCGACACCATTTAGGCAATAATATGGGCCGAGTCTAATTGCATCATAAAAACAGGAGCACTTTGGAGCGTTCTTCTCCATTTCCACACACTTGCTCCTTTAATCTTGCGGGCCCCCCGGGGAAAACACCCTCATCTCCATTTCACTGATGAGGAAGCCAGGCTCAGAAAGACGGAGCGTCTCGCCCAAGGTCACCTGCATGGGCAGTGCCGGAGCTGGCACTGGGAGCCACACCCTCTGCACCCAAGTCTACTGATTTCATAGTGAAATGTAGCAAGCGTTTGCTTTGATGCAGTAGGGATCCCAGCGTGGGCTTAACGTGGGAGCAAACATGAGAGCTGGCAGGGCACCTGGACCAGAGACCAATTTCTTGATGGACCACCGTGGGGGAGGGGCCGCCCTCCTGGCAGAAGCAAGGATGGAGGGGCTGGGTGCTGCGTGTGTTCAGGACACGGGGAGTCCTGGCACGGGACTGGGGAGTCGGCACGGGATTTGTTACAGCAGGGCCAATGAGCCCGGCTTTCCCACTTAATTCTGCAAGACTTCAGGCCCCCTGTGCTGTGCAACGCCAAGGAGACAGGGCCATCTTCCTTCTCAAGACAGGACACCCGTTAACCAGGGGTTGGGAGAGAACCCGCGCTGCCCACATACCCAGTGTCCAGGGGAGAGGTGCCACGGAGGCAAACACACACCAGCAACAGAATCTGGTGGCAGGAGTCTTGCTCGTGTGCATGAATGAGTGTCCACCTACCTGGGGACATGCAGGTTCTCTTGAAGAGGGGCTTCCCAGGGAGCTGAGAGGGTAGGGCAGCCATTGGCACCCAGTGTTTATCATCACTGTCTTTCCTTCTGTGTTCACCGGCTAGCCAGGGCTGGGGAAGCAGCCCTGCTATCTCCTTATCGGCAAGTTCTGTCACCCACCACGAGTGCGATACACCCACACGAATCCTAAATGGGAACCACTGCCCTGCTCGCCACCTTCCCAGGCGCTCCCTGGGCGGTATGGCACCTACTCATGGAAGTTGAAATCTGCCAGGAGAAGTATATGTCAGTCAGTGACACTATTACCTGTTCATTTGCTAGGAGAAAATTAAATTATTCAGCTCCCAATAACACAAGCGCCCATCACAGCCATAATAGTGGAGTAATTGTTTTACAATTAAGGCGTGCCCAGAATGTACATTACGGAGTCATTTCAATAATGTGTGCACTGGGTCGCTTTTTTTTTTTTTCCAAAGAGAGGCAATTCAAATAAGTAATTTAGTGGTAGAAATAAACTATGAATTTAATTTATATGTTCATTAATTGTACAATTAAACAGAATACTAATTGACTGTAGAATTATAGCTAAATGGAACACTGCACTGGGGTAATTAGTTCTCGTTCTGTTTTTCATTGTGAACATAATTTTTGGTGGTCTCATCCTACCCAATTAGGTTTTGTTTGGCTTTATTGGAGCATAAATCATTCTTCTAGCACAAAGATTTAATCCCCCCAGTACAGCTGGTGTGTTACTCCCTTGTCACAAAAGGTCATCTCTTTAAAGGAAAGGACATCTGGTTATATAGCGGGTCAGTGGCGAGAGCATCTCGGTTCTGCCACGGCGTCACGGAGAGTCTGAGAGTCTGGACAGTGCACCCATCCTTTCTACAGTTTTCACGCAAAAGTAATGCCCGGAAGCGCCGTTTTTTTTTTTTTTTTTAACAGTGGGGTCTCACAGCGGCCACAGTCCCGGCTCTAGAACCGAGGAGACCGTCAGGCAGGAAACGCTGTATCTTTCATGTAAATACCACGGCTCTGTGTTGCAGAAGCGGCTTCCAGAGGAACCCTCACCTTCATTAGCCCCCTTGCTCTCCACTAATTCCCGGTTCAGCTGCTCAGAAGGAAAAAGGTGGGACTGTGGAGCAGTGGCTCCCTTCTAATGCGTGGGACTTACGTCTCTCGTGGAAGACAGGTGGAGACCAGTCACAGAGGCCTGTGTGTGCACTTAGGAGCCCAATCTCCCAGGGCTCCAGGCCACTTGTCAAAATGCATATTTCCAGGCAGTGGTGGGTCCCCCTTGGGCTAAAGAAGCTTAGACTCCAGGCTTTATCTCTGAACAGGCCATAAAGTCAGGTGTGAAAGCAGCCTGTTCCAACCCCTTTCTTTAACACAGAGCTTCTGTAGGACTATGCTTGTTCGAATATTGGGGTGTGTCCCTGACACCATTACGGGTACTGGGGTTACAGCAGCAAACAAGACAGACCCAAATACCTGCCCCATGGAGCCCACAGCCCTCAGCTGAGACCACAAGCCAGAGTGACGGTGGCTTGGGGCTCCACGTATCTGCTCCGCTGGCCCGGCTTGGCTGGGGGAGAAGCCCAAACAAATTCCCTCCGTGGCTGTCCTGTGGCTGCAGCAACAAATGCCAGCCAGTGGACAGCTAGACAGCACAACTCCCAGTTCTGGGGGTTAGAAGTCAGGTGTGGCTCTCGTGGGGCAAGATCAGGCTGTCGGCAGCGCTGGGTCCTTCTGGAGGCTCCAGGGGGGGATCTGTTTCCTCCTGGCTGTTTCCTGGCTGGTTCCAGCTTCTAGAGGCTTCTGCAGTCATCAGCTCGTGGCCCTTCTTCCCACATCACAGCCAGCGATGGTGTCACTGCCACGCCAGCCTCTGTCCTCACATCCCCTGCTTCAACTATGCCCATCCAGATAATCCAGGATCCTAAGACTCTTCACGAAATCATGTCTGCAGGGTCTCTTGCCTTGTTAGCTAAACTGGTTGCAGGGATTAGGATGCGGACATTTTCGGGGGGAGGGGATTCTTCCCCCCACTTCCCATGGGGACAAGGTGCATGATATCGCTGCGTCTCAGACTCTGGGGGAAACAGCTGTTGCTTCTGGGAGGCTTGAAACCTACTTGGTGCTCACTGTCCACTTCGGCCCCCAGCCCACTCTTGGTCAACCCTGAAGGGGGACTGTGGCCCTCAGCAGCCGCAGGGCCGCTCCCATCCCTCTTGCTGCCCGTGGAGGGGATCGAGCGGAAGGTGGATTCTATTTCTGTCGCATCAGTCAGTCTGCAGAGGTGAATTACCATGTGGCGGGAGTCAGGAATCTGGCTTCCGGGCGAGTCCGTCAGCCGGGGAAGGAGCAATGTCTCTCAGCTCCGTTCCTTTGTCCTAAAGGTGTTGATGGGGCAGGGGCTTGAACTAGAAAGTTCCCGCAGTGGCTAGTGTGCACGAAATGTGTCATTTGTGCACGGAACTTGGGCAAACAGGTATTCGTGTTGGCTCCTGAGTGTCAGGGACCAGAGATGTAACACAGAGAACACAAGCATATACTCAGAAACGTCTTGTACGCACCCGCCCCCAAGTGCCTTAGTTACTTTTCCATCCTTATTTTGTTCCTAAGTACTTAGCACCTTTTAATGCATTCGATAATTTGCTTAGTTGTTTTGTTGATCAGATGTCTCCCTCAGGACATCAGGGATTTGGGTTTTGTTCTCTATCCCAAGAACTAGAAAAGTGTCCTATGATTATTACACTTTAAGGGAAAGGATCTCTCTATTATAATGTTAAGCCTGGGTTTTAATTGCCATTTGGTGGCTAAGATTTTTTTTTTAATGTATGTCAAGTTAGGATGGTTTAGGACTCTCCCAAGGTTTTTAACCAGGCCACACACACAGTAGGGGTTTAAAATGGTGGCAGGTCAGCATTCTTTCTTTAAAACAGGTTTTCTCAGGGCCCCTGGGTGGCTCAATTGGTTAAGCGTCCGACTTCAGCTCAGGTCATAATCTCACGGTTTGTGAGTTCAAGCCCCGCATCGGGCTCTGTGCGGACAGCTCAGAGTCTGGAGCCTGCTTCTGATTCTGGGGCTCCCTCTTTCTCTGCCCCTTCCCCTGCTCGTGTTCTGTCTCTCTCTCTCTCAAAAATAAATAAACATTAAAAAAAAAAAAACAACAGGTTCTCTCAAGTTCCCATTAAGATTTTCACACAGACACAGGGAAAATTTGAGAATTTGAGATGCCCTTTTACAACGCTGGTGGAAAAATTGAGAAGATAGGACAAAATGGATAATTATAGATAAGAAACCAGGACTAAGAATTATAGACATTGCTATGGGAGATACCAGAGCTACCAAAGCAAAACTAATCATCAATGACATAACTACAGAAAAATCGCTGGAAACATAATAAAGATCTCTGAATACAGGCGGCAAATGTGCCCATATTCCAAGGAAAATCAGTTAAATGTGGCCAAATTGAGACACATTTTAACAAGCATTTAAAACGATAAACTAAAGATAAATGCGGAGACCATTTTTGGAAGGAGAAAATATGGTTGCATAAAAACAAACACAAATTTGTGTGGTCTCAGATTGGTCTCCTGCCACGCTCCTGCCAGAAGGAAATATCGCAGCAGCTGCATTTATGAAAAAAAGGGGGAAATCCCCTTAACGAGGGGCTTCCCTGCGTTGGTGGGGGTTCTCAGTCTGTAACATCCATGTGCTCATGAAATATACCACCCAGATAGGTTTTCTGGCAAGTGTTACAAAAACGTCTACTTCAGCCTCAATAAGAGATAAATTTAACAATTCATCGTCAGACTTGAAGATTTTCATTATATAAACACCCCATGCCCAGTTGGGCACACGGCTGAGTGTGGCGGGACGGTTCTCAACGCTGAGGTCGCCTGGGAGCTTGCCCACCTCCAGAGTCCCTGACTCTCCCAGCCAGGCCAAGAGAACAATGCTAATGGCCAATGAACAGTTCTCGAAATCAGATAATTTGATCATCAATTGCTATCTCTCATCCAAAGGAGGCAAGATGCACCAGAATGTGAAGTCAACTGCAGCTGCCTTACAGGATACGGGGCGAGCTTTCCAGCCTCTCTTCTGCTTTGCATGTTCCGGGTTTTTAAAAGAAAAAGCCCTTTCAGCGAAAACAACAAGAAAAGGCTTCCCACAGAGAGAAGAGCCAAGTTTTATGGGTCACAGTGACCTGATAGCAATTCATTCTAACATTCAGTTCTAATTGGAACAGAAAACCCTGTATTTTTATCTTGCTCTTACAAGCCTCTTCACATGGGAACTTCCAAATCTTCTCAAACTTTTCTTCTGTGTCTCGCTTGGTCAAAATCCTTAATAAAAGACTGAAAGTGACTTTTTATCTAAGAGACTCCTACAAACTTTGGAAGTTAATTTGTCGCTGCAAAACCAAGCAAACAGACAAAACGGGCTTGCGCCTGCCTAGCTCTGGACCTCTCTGACTCAGCTGCCTAGTACTTTGAGGTTCAGGGCAGGCTTCGAACGCCTCTTAGCCCCAGTTCCCTCGTATCTGAAATGCAGGTGGTAATATCTACCTCCAAACATCAAAGACAAACATAAAACAATTTGAGGAAAGTCAGAGACTCTCCGTTTTGCAGTGTAGACAACAGACAGGTGGTGTTTGGTCATAGGACTGTGATGACCAAGGGAGCATGGTCTTCACCTTGACATCAGTGGGAGAGATGATGCTGGAATCGTTCTGCCACTAAGCAGGACGGTTCTTAATTCTGTTAACCTCACATTTCAACAAACCATCAAACCGATAACCTTCTGTAGGTCAGATGATCCCTGCAACAAAACAGATGAACACCACTGGCAAAGTGGTAGAAAGGACTCTAGTGCTCTGGGAGACAGCTGGCTTTGGAAACGACTGCTAACATTCTGGAGGGGAGTTCCATGCCTTAATTCAGTCAAGATATAAAGTCTCCTACAATCAAATCCTTTCACTAAGTGCTGAGACCCAACACCTCGGACTTTCCAGAAATGATGGTCTAGACCAGAGGTCAGCAAACTGGTCCTGCTGGGGATATTTTTGGCTTTGCAGATCACATGGTCTCTATTGTAACGACTCAAGTCTGCTGTGACAGGAGAGAAGCCACTGACCACATGTAAACCAACAGTGTGGCTGGGTCCCAATAAAACTTTAGGTACACTGTGATTTGAATTTCACCTACTTTTCACATGTCATGAAGTGTGATGTTCCTTTGGGTTTCTTGAGCAAGTGAGGCACGAGGAGAGTCGGGGGGCTGTGAACCACTTCCGTTTAAAGCTCTAATGGTGGATCCATGCCATGTATTGGGTCCAAACTTCCACGACTATACAACACAGAGAGTGGACCCCCACGTAAGCACCGGACTTTGGTTAATAATATGGGGTCATGGTCATGGAAAACATACCACACTAACAAAAGACGTTAGTAGGGCAAAGTGTGTACCGGGGCCAAGGGGGTGGGGAAGCCAGTGTATAGAACTCGACACACTCTCTGCTCAATTATTCTATAAATCCAGAAGTATATGAAAAATTAAGGTCTAAAAAAGTGTTAAAAACAATCTTAGCTTATAGGTCGTACGAAATCAGGCGGGGGGATGGGCTTGGCCCACGATACGTCGGCAACAGCAGCCCATAGACAAGCCTGAAGAAAAGCTTACAGCTGTGTGCATACAGCCAGGGAACGGGGCAGACACGATGTGGGAGGCCACGTGGGCAGTGGGGGCAGGTGGCGTGCTGGGGACCCAAAGGGAGGCTCTGGGCACAGAACACCCAGGCGGAAGCTTTAGGACGTGCAGGATTCTGATTCTTCAGGCTGTTTATTCAAGACCTAATTTACTTACTTATTTATTTTTAAAGTTTATTCATTTATTTTGTGAGAGAGCGAGTGGAGAAGGGGCAGAGAGAGAGAGAGAGAGAGAGAGAGAATCCTAGGCAGGCTTTTCACTGTCAGCGCAGAGCCCGACGCGGGGCTCGATCCCACGAACTGTGAGATCATGACCTGAGCCGAACCAGGAGTCAGAGGCTCAACCAGCTGAGCCCCCCAGGTGCCCCTAGACCTAGTTTGGAAATACAACAACACCGCAGACTTCTAAACAAGCTGAGAGTCTGCATGCGCGAGAGCTTTTGGCTTCCACCACGCTGGGAGAAGCCACTGTTCCATCTTGCTGTTGGTTTAAATAGCTGTATTATTTGCAGTGAAAACTTTGAAAACCAGGCCTAAGGGGAGACAGAAATTTCTTCAGATACTGTGCTACCGTTAGGAAGCTGCTCACCCGCCCTGCTTCCTGAAGACAGAGCGATCGATAAAAGCCTCCCTTTGAACAGTCTAATAAGCACAATTCATTTGGCAAACACGTATTGAGCGCCCACTGTGTGCTCGCTGCCCTCCCCGGCTTCGAGAGCTCGTGCTAATGATGAACTGGTGTCCGAAATGGCTGGACGGGACCTTCGAGTGGGAGAAAGCGCAAGAGGTATCATATTGATTCCATGCAGGGTTTGCTAATAGATTGTAATGCCGCCCAGCCTTCTTCCCACGTGGCCGCCTGGTCGACGGTGATCCGTGGCGGCTTCGTCATCGGGCTGCGCGTCAAGTGACGAGAAGGCATTAACCAGCACCCACTTGCCAAGATCTTCACTTACTGCTTGCAGGATTCTCATTCGGTCTGCCCAGGGCTCGACCTGCTTCCGTAAGGACAGCCGAAAAGCCCACGGGAAAGGTGAGAGAGTGGAGGTCCCTCTGATGCCCCCGTGCAGATGGTCAGCAGAAACCAAGTCCCAGCCTAAAGCCTCGCTCTTGGCATCACATCACTGTTCTCTGTGGGACTCGCAGGGATCAGAGACCTAATTACAATTTCTAGTCCCGTGGTGAGCATTTTCTCCAATTATATGGTCAATAACTCATTGTATATGGATTTATATACTGCTTGGGGATTGTCCATTTTTCTCCATCTTCAAGGCAGTGGGAATCATGGTTTGTCCCGTGGAGGCCCCTCCCCTGGGACCAGGCTTTCAGCTGCTGGCTCAGCGCTCCTGCTGTGCAAGCCCTTCCTTCAAAGGAACAGCACACGGCCGCTGCCGATGGCGGAGGGCCTGGAGTCCGGGTGACACCGTGGGATGCCGCCATGCGGCCCCAGCTCTGTGATCTCGGTTGTGAAATCACTCACTCCCCTGTGCCTCAGTATCCCCCTCTTCAAAGTGGGAGCACTGTTGACATCTATTTGTAAGGTGCTGAGGATGATGCCAGGCACCTGCTGTGCAGTAAAGGAATAATCCGTATGGAGACCAGAGCCGTGAAGGCTATTCAGCTCCAGAGCTCCTTTGGGAGAGGGAAGGGGAGGAAACAGGGAGGCGGCCTGCTTCAGAGTCAGGTTCAGGATCTCGCCGCTGCAAACCCAAGCCAGGTCACTCAGTCTTACTTGAGATCACTGCAGGTGCCAGAAAATGTGCTGCCTCCTACTTACGGACCCGCCCACTTCACGGCATCTTTCAAGGAAGAAGCTCACACCATTCGGCACATGGACAAAATCCCCAACAGGGGCTGAGTCTGCCTGTCTTTGCTCTCAGGTGTGCATGCTTATTAAGAGCCAAGGCGGCTGGGCACCCCAGCAGGTTGGAGCCCACGGGCAACTGGAAGATTTCTGTAGCTGGAGGGGTTTTCCTCTCTGGATAACCTGGAGGTCCAGGTCTGCGGCCCCGTTCCCACCCTGCTGACTAGACATTGTCCCAGGGCCGCTGAGCACCCACAGCCTCTCCGAGCCCTCGTTCTGGCCCCAGAAGCACTGGGCAGCCTCAGGTTCCCCTGCCCTCTGCCCCTTCCTCACCTTCCCTGCGTCCCACCCCCCCCCCCCCCCATCTACTTCAGCGCTTGGCTCTCCCACCACCCTTCCGAGATTCCAGAGTGTTCCCCACGCTGACATCAAAGGCTCCTTCCCGCAGTGCCCGGTGGGGCAGACGGGGGTTCTCATCTGGCGTGGGGAGGAGGAAATCGCGAAAGGTCACCCAGCCGGCTAATGAAGTGAACTGTCTGTGAGCTCAGTGGAGCTCATCTCCGAGGGTCAGTGTGAGAGCCCCCATTTGATGCTTCTAACCTACCCAGCCGACATGTTGCTACACAAGCTTGCGTCCTAAATGAGGATGGGCTCAGGGCTGCACTTCTGCGTTGCGGAGCGTCTCATGCGGTCTCTGGGAAAGCAAGTGTACACGAAGGTCAGGGGACCTCTGCTTCTCATCTCTGCTCCCACCAGCGATCACAGCTTGACCTGCCGCTGTGCGGAGGGCTAAAAAATAGAAGAAAAAGCATGGGGTTTGTTCCTAACTTTGAAAACATCACAGAGAGTCAAAGAAAATGTTTCCAGGCTGAACTAGACACCACTGAGTGGCACAAGCGATAGGAAAACACATCAAGACCATCAGCTGCGCGTTTGAAAAGCAAATTTGATACGTGTAGCAAAAGAGTGTCAGCAAGTCCCCATCATTGAAAACGGATCTCCCTTTTAACTGGAGGTCTAGCGGAGGTCAGGCGTGGGGAGATCTTGGAGAAGGGAGATCTTCAGCAGAAAAAAAAAAAAAAGGCAGAAGAATAATGATTTGAATCCCGAGGCTGGATTCAGTGCAGGGCAGAGCAGTTAGCAGCCGCAGTGGAGCAAGGGATTCATCCTTCTTCTCCATCACTGGCAGCAAAAATTCTGGCCCAAACATCGGGTTGACCCTCTGCGATGGTGGGCTGAGGTTTCAGAGGGTCGCTAGGACAGGGAACCAAGAAAGAATGGTGGCAATAGACGACACTCCGTGGGGATGGCATGGAATCTAGTCCCATCCCGCAAGTAACAACTCCCAGTGGGCAGGATGCAACAGAACCATGCCCAGGAGTGCTCAGCTAACCCCTGCTATTCTTTCCTCGTACTATTTGCATTTTGAGTGTTCGTGTCGCTAAGTCAGTCTCAAGGGAAGAAGAGAGAAATACAGTGCAATAATAATAATAATAATAATAATGAAAGGGAGGGCAAGGAGATGGCCATAACATCAACATAAGGGCAGAGGGTGATTCTCGTTCCTCTTACCACCCAGATCTGTTGTGTGTAGGCAGAGGCCTCCCTTGGATGGGATCGGGTCTTGACAAAGCCCCAGATACTTCTGCAAGGACATGAGTATTTCGTATTTTGCCTTACCACAGTGATTAATTGACCATCCGTAACAGCAAGTCCCAGACAGAGCTACAGAATCGTGAGCACATCTGGCTCATAGTAGGTGCTTTGTAAGAAAGTCTGAATGCACAATCGAATGATGAACTGTCTGCGAGGCCCTTTCTTGGGACTATTATCCCCCGTGGCTATAAATCCACCTTCTCGTTTTGCAATCGATAAATCAAACATAGGTAGGAGGTGATGGTGTCGATTTACCTCTAACTTATATCCTTCCCGGTGTCATTTGCAATTTTTCTACTTTATTGGTGGTGCCAACTTTTCGCTAGAAGCCTCACGAAATGTGTGACGAACCCACAGATGAAAACCTGTGATCTAAGATAAGTCGTTTCTCTACAGGCGTCCATGTTTCTAGACCCAGAAGCATTTCCCCCCATGGGGCTTCGCTCCTGCAGGCGTGGCTCTGGGATGGGGGATGGGGCAGCAGCACAGAGTCTCCAGAGAGCTTGTAAGGAATTGCAGGACCCTGGCCCCACCCACACCCACAAAGCTTCACCTGCATTTTGTCACGATCCCTGGGTGATGCGCGGGCTCCTTAAATTTTGCAAGGTGCTGCCGTGGTGCTGCTTGACAGAAGCGAAGAGGAGCCCGCCACTTGTGGCTTCCGGTCCCCACCACGTCATTCCCCGTCAGCTAGCCCCTCCTCACCAGCTGGACCCCCGAGCTCCACGCCCCTCGAGCCAGTGAGTTAGAAGCGCCCACAGGCCCGTGGCTGGTGAGCCAGGGCCGAGAACGCTGCCTCCAGGCAGTCGCGTGGGGGGCTCACATCAACTTCCTTATTCTCCATCCGCGCACTGGCATTCTCCCCAAAGAGCTCCTCTAAGAAAGTTTAAGGTCAGCAGAGGGGCCATCGGGAGGCTTTGGGAGAACCTGCTCTCATTCTGCTTTGCTGGGCTACGTCTCCACCCCACTGCCTCCTCGCCCCTGCCTTGCAGTAAGTAGCGTTTTATTTAACATTTCGTGACTGCAAAATGCACTCGCACTTTTATTTACTGGATGCTTCTCCCTCCTTCCTGTCTTTCTGCTGAAGGATGATGGAGGTGCCGTGGTCGCGGGAAGCAGAGGAAACGAATGTGGGGGAGATGTGTGTACGTTGTGGTTCTTTACGGTCCTGACATGCACCTGGTTAGCTGGTCACTGAGAACTGCCCATAATTTTGACACTTTCTATTTGACGGTTCAGGGTGTGGGGCAACTTAGGGAGGGGAGTGCATTAGCATTTTGGAATCAAAGGCTGTCCAAGGGCCCATTCAGCTGTTTGCTTTGTGCTTCTGTTTATGTTACCTGCAGGCAGAGAGAGAGAGAGAAGGAGAAAGAGAGATCGTTTTAAAAAAGGAAATCCCAGGGCGCCTGGGGGGGTTCAGTCGGTGAAGCGTCTGACTTCGGCTCGGGTCACGATCTCGCGGCTCGTGGGTTCAAGCCCCACGTCGGGCTCTGTGCCGACAGCTCGGAGCCTGGTGCCTGCTTCCGATTCTGTGTCTCCTTCTCCGTCTGCCCCTCCGCTGCTCTCTCTCTCTCTCAAAACTAAAATAAACATTAAAAATTTTTTAAAAAAAGGAAAAGGAAGACCTATACTATTCTCTATTGAAAGATGTGGTGGAGTTCAAGTATCAGAGAGGCCTATTGCTTTGTACCGAACGGTCGTTGAGATGTCCTGTCTGCTCACAACTCACACGCTCTCCGCATGGATGCAGAAGGTCCTCCGGCAACACCCAGGAAAACATGATGCTGTTTGGAAACCATCGTTTCAACCGATGGCAAAGTTGCTGAGTATTTGGACCTACTCGTTTCTGACAAGATGGTTGACCAGAAGTCAGAAGGACTGTGGCCACTTCGGGCTGATTTTACCTGGCGGTTCGGATGGCAACGAAGGAGGATCCGACGTCGTCGGTCATCTGTGATGAGAGGCAGACCCAGGCATGTCTCGAGGTGGAAAGGCGTAGTCCGTGCAAATTAACTTTAACATTCAAAGATGATGGTTCATGATTTATTTTCAAAATAGTGTATCTGTGAAAAATCAAGAGCCACAAGGATCCAATTATCTCAATGGCAGTGCAACTTATGTGGCATGAAGCAGTTTAAAAAAAAAAAATTGGAAGGGATGTTTAGTAAATTGGTATTGCCTTGCTGGGCCACAGCTTGAAGTCTGTCTGAATGATGTGGATCTCGTTAAATATCATCCACTAAAATCGCTTAGGTGATAAGAGAGGAAGATGAGGACCAGCCCCATGGAAGTTCCTTCGGTGGGTAAATCGCGACTCCTCCGGGGGTGTCTCTGATTTCCCGAAGCAAACAGCGTTCTTGCAAGACCAGCGGCCGAGGCGGGGGCAGGGCGGGCACGTCTTTCCGCCCAGGTGCCCAGATCTCCGGCTGCTGGGGGAAGTTCAGACCATCAGCTCCCTGCGTCCCAAAGCCTGAAGGCCTGACTACATGCTCATATTGATTTTGGGGAGAAGCTCCGAGATCGATCAATATCCGTTGGCAGCTGAAACCTTCAGATATTTGTTAAAGAACCAGATAGTCATGTTTCTGTGGGCAGAGAGGGTGGCCGGTGTTCAGAGTTACATGATTAAATAACACCTAGTTTAGCCGTTGTTGGTCTGTGACAGGTCGACGCAGGAGCGGTGTTTACTGTGATTAATCTAAACAGCAGCACACGTTGACCCGCTCCTCCGGCACCCGCGTAAGTGAAGGAAATTTGTCATTTGCTGGTTTGGAAGCGGTTTCTCCCCTTCTGCTGAGCTCTGCCGGCAGAGGGCTCCCAGGGAAGCCTGCCACAGCCACAGTATCAAGCGGCAGGAGGAAGCCGAAGACCCCCGCTTGAGCACCTCTACTCCCCCCCAGTGTTCTTTCCACCATCCTAAGGAGCGCAAGCAAAAAACCCTCCAAGTTATTAGGCAACCACGTGGGGCCGTCATTTCACAGCATCCTGGAGATCCATAAAGACCGTTCTCTCCCCATAAGCCTGACGTCTGGGGCTGCGTATGCCCACACATTTATCCAACTAGCTCCATTACCTACCATCACGAGGGACGCTGCGTTCAGAGTAGGCATTCAACTGTATTTCCCTAGTAATAAAGAATTCCAAAACAAGCCACTTGTAACAGTCTCATGATCTACGGAACATATTTTGAGAGGCACTGAATAAATACTCTGTACAGGGCCATCACCCAGCTTCTAGGATTGTCAGCCCATTCTGGAGTGGCTTGCGGCGGGGGGGGGGGGGGGGGGTCGGTATGCCCGTGGCCATGCATCATGGCGGGGGGAGACAATGTAAGATACCCAGGGCATAAAGAAGTCAGGTTAGAAGGTGGCCAAGCCAAGGCAAGAAAAAGGTAAGATTCAAAGAGAATCAAGAGAAGACCCCCAGAAATCCTTGTTGTTACCAGAATACTTGGATTTTATGTATAAGTTTTCCATTATTTGTTAAGTCTTCTGGGTTTTCTGAAATAGACTAAGAGAGGAGTGTTTGAATTTTCTCCTTGATTTAAATCACTGCTCTGCCACTTACTGGGCAGCAAAAATCACTGTGCACTGAGCCTTAAATTCCTTACCTGCAAAAGAGAAATGATAGGGGCCCCCAGGTGGTTCAGTTGGTGAAGCGTCTGACGTCGGCTCAGGTCGTGATCTCACGGTTCATGGGTTTGAGCCCCACATCAGGCTCTCTGCTGACAGCTCAGAGCCTGGAGCCTGCTTCGGATTCTGTGTGTGTGTGTGTGTGTGTCTCTCTCTCTCTCTGCCCCTCCCCTGCTTGAACTCTGTCTCTCTCTCTCAAAAGTAAATAAACAATAAAAATTTTTTTAACAATTAAAAAAGAACTGGTATCCGAGAGCCCAGCGAACACATCCAGCTCATCGGTTTTGGTGTGGTCTACCCTTTGACGATGTGGGGTCTCGCTGGCAATGGCATTCTCCAGCAAGTTCAGAGCTGACCACGAAACCCGGGCTCAACGATTCTACGAAGGACCTCCACCTGGATTACTCAGTTCAGTTGCATTTTGCCCAGAGGTCAACAACGAGCTGTCAGGCATCTCAAAGCTCGCCTTCACCACCAGCAAAATGCCTTCCCTCTTATTTATGCCCAGGATCCAAAGTCACATGGGTCAGATGTTAGTTTCTCACCAGGCTGCTGGAATGAACCAACATCCTCTGTGCAGGACAGAGAAAGACAAGACACGTTACAGGGTGATAAGAGAAGAACGGACTCCCGGGCGAGCTCCTTTTCCTGAGACCTCTGCAGACATCAGGGCTCCCCTCTGACATCTTAAAGGAGCTGTAAAGTCTCTTTTTTCCTCACATGGTGGAGAAGAGCCTATTACCATCAGGTGTCGGGACAAATTATAGGTCTGTCGGCACCAGAAAAAAAAAAAAATATCCACTCACAGCATACTCTGCTCTCACCCTTAAAAATACCTTTTGAAAATGTGTGTGTTTCGTTGGGGTAAAGAATTCAGCTTTCTGTGCGCGGCTTCTCAGCCCTGGTGCTGCTGACAGCGTGAGGCACGCCATTCTGTGCCGAGCACGGTAGGATGTTGGGCAGCGTCTCTGGCCTCTCTCGCTGGGTGATGGTGCCCCCCCCCCCCCGAGCTGTGATGACCGGAAATGTCCCCGGATATCGCCCAACAAAATTCACTTCAAATTGCATCCAACCAGATTCCCCAGCATAGCTCACCGGGGGTTCATGCAATGAGCCTGAATAATGCAGCCAAGTGTGGCCTCAGGTCCCGGAATCTCAGGTCCTAGGATCGCATCTCCCATGAGCTGATTCCCGGGGCGCGGGGGCGGAGTGTTAAACCGAAAATACAATTTCTTCTCCCTCTCAGAGATTCCGGCATTTTAACATATCCTGGATTGGTAAATAACAGGAACCTTCTGGACCGCATAGTCCTAGGAGGCTCCCATTGGCATAACCTCGTGCAGACACAGCAGGTCAGGCCCAGGTTCAGTGTTGATGGGGAAAAGCAATACTTCCAGAGAGGACCCGTGTGGGAAGAGGGACAAGAGACACGGGGCATCAAGTCTCACCCGTTCCTCTGGAGGGACGAGACAGTTGAACAGTTCATTGCTGAGATGGTCTCCGTGTGCCTGTCAGGGGTGGTGCACAGCTCTGTGAATTTACTTAATACTATGTAACCACATGCTTTAAATGGGTAAGCGTCCATGTGTAAGTTCTATATCAATAGCTATGTTTTTTAAAATTATTTTAAGGTTACTTTTTCGTTTCGAGAAAGACAAAGAGAGTGAGCAGGGGAGGGGCAGAGAGAGAGGGAGAGGAAGAATCCTAAGCACTGTCAGCACAGAGGCTGATGCGGGGCTTGAACTCACAAACCCTGAGATCGTGACCTGAGCCGAAATCTAGAGTCAGACACTTAACCGACTGAGCCACCGGGATGCCCCTGAATGACTATGTTTTAAAAAGATGAATTACTGAAAAGTCTGCTTCCTACTCCACGTATAATGGTTGTGAGTTCGTAAAACTTGGATGTTGAATGTGTCTCAGAAAAATAAAAAAAGAGCAAAACTCATTTTTATGAGAAGGGTTTTTATCACTTAGACCTTGGAGCGTCAGGCCCAGGGAACCCGGGGGCTCTGTGACGTTGTTAGGGCCTCGCTCCCCAACATGCGGCTTCTGTCCACATTGCTCTCATCCTGTCCTACCACGGGTGGCCAGGGAGGTGGATCACTGTCTCAGACTGTGGCCTCCCTGCTTGGTAGCCACCATAGCAAGAGCCAGCGTGGTCACTGACCTCGAGAGGAAGTCAGTTTGTCTAGCTCCAATACGTACCCTCCCCTGGACTCACCCTGATGGTCAGGGGAAAGGGTCTCCTGACTGCCCGTGCACAGTCAGAAGACCCCCTCCATGGCCAGGCCGAGGCAGGGCACCTGGCTGACCAAGCCGACCGGGATCGTGCACCGTGGGCAGGGGTATTTCCCCAGATGGGAATCAAGGAGTTGCCACTCCCATAAGACAGACAGCAAAGCCAACAGAACATGAAGAGTTGGAGAAGGTATCACAGGTGGTCTATACCATCGCTCCCAGCCCACACTCTCTGTGTTCCCACAACGTCCACACCTGCATCAGACTCGGACTGAACTCCCAGCCTGGACCACAGCCCAGTCTAGATGAGCCAGCCTGTGGGTGACCCACAGACCCACGAGTGAGGAATGGAGGCTGGCTGTCATAAGCCCTAAGGTTATGGGGTAGCTTGTTATGCAGCATCATTGTGGCAACAGCTGACAAATACACTCCCTTTGTGTCCTCCTGTGTGGAGCAAGGGATCGGCATCTTCTTGGAGGCGGGGATCTCCCCACAGTGAGAACCTTCACGTAACAGTGCGCCCCGCAGAGCACGAACCCCAGCCCTGTTATGGAGCCGTGTCCCAACTTTTCAGACCCAGCCCCATGGGGCAAGTGGCAGGACATCAGCGTTTATGCCTTTTTCAGATTGCCTTTCATATCTGCACAACAGGATTCTGAGCTCACTTCTTTGCAAGCAGCCCAGAGCTGTCAACCCTGGAATGGTGAGCATCTGTCTGTCCCCACATCTATCTCTAGGGACAACCACAGTGACCTGCATGGGCCTTCAGTCTTCCACAGCCATTCAGACACTACCTGCACCAAGGACATGGTTCAGCCTTTACATCAAAGGAGACACAATGCTCCCTAAACTGCAGGGAGGTGAAACCGTCCTCCCCCAGCATCTATTTGGTAATTTATTTATGAGATTTCAGCAGTGCCCTCTGTCATGTGTCCTGAGGCACACCAATGACTTCATCATGCATGATTCAAGTGTGAATAAGGAATCAAAGAGAAAGGTCAGGAGTCTGTGGATGAGGGATATTAAACACTCTTGGATATGATGTAGGGAGGACCTCTGAGAAGTGTTTCTTTTTCCAAAGGGTCATTTTTATTATTTTTATTTGGAGGGAATTTTAGACCAATGGAAAAGTCACAAACATAATACAAAGGGTACCCATACTCCCTTCACCCAGACCCCCTTATGTTAATAATCACACACAATTTTTACCAAAACTGAGAAATTACATTTTTGCCGCAACACTACTAAACAGGGTACGAGACTTATTTGAATCTCTCCGTGTTCCCACTGATGCTTTTGTTCTGTCCCGGGACCCGTTCTGGAATCCCGAACTGTGTCTGGGCATCGTGCCGTCCTCGTCTCTTGCAATGTGGGGCCGTCCTGTCTCTCCTTATCTTTGGTGACCTCGACAGGTGGGAAGACATTGGTCAGTTATTTTGTAGAAAAGCCCTGAGTTTGGTTTCTCTGACGTCCGCTCGTGATCAGACTGAGGCTCCGTGTCCCTGGGAGGTGTGCCCCTGCCCGAGGGTCACCCTGGGCTGTGTGATGCCAGTTGCATCACTGGGGATTTTCGACTTGCCTGAAGGCCGGTGTGTATGTGCCAGATTGTCCCCTGGGAACTTACTTTGTAAATATTAAGTATTTGGGGAGCAATGCAAATCCATTTCTGCTTCCGTTTGGAATGGAGTACATGGAACGGGAAAATTCTCCCATCTGTAAACTCGAGTGACTCTCTGCCTCAGTCCTGGAAACTGCACATCTGTCCAGTCCCCCCCACCCCTTCCTCGCTGTTTTGCCCTCCCAGCCCCCGCTCCGCCCGACCCCAGGTTAACCTTTCCTTCCCATTCCCAAAAGCATTACTTGGTCCCGACACCCCGTGAAGATCAAGGGCCATGCCCCAGCAGGCACACAGCATGGGTCCTTCAGCAGAGAAGTCAGAATCACAGATGAGGGGGGACAACCACCAGAACAGCCAGGGCGGACACAGTGACCCCCAGGCTCTTGGGTGCCCTCTCCTGACCCCCCAGGCATGCATAGCCATTCACACCAGCAGGGGGGGGGGGGGCTCCCTAGGCCTGGGGCCCTTGGCCTTGCAGCTTCCTGCCCAGGGCACCTCACCTTCCTTAAGCTGGCCTGCATCACCCCTTCCCTGCAGGTGGGGGCCTCAGAGTTACGAAGAGTAACCCTGGGTTCCCAGTGTTTCCTTATGAATGTCACCATCGGGTGTGTTGATTTCCTTGGCCAATCTGCTGTAACAATCCCAGATCTTTTGCTCTTTCCCTCCCTCCCTCCCTCCCTCACTCCCTCCCTCCCTCCCTTCCCTTCTTTCCTTCTCTCCCTCTCTCTCTGCAACTGAACATAAGTTAATGTTTCCAAACAGAGACATTGACCCAGGATTTCATTTTCCTCCTCTGCAGTTTCTGCTTTATGAGGACCCCAGTGGTTACTGTGGAAACTTTTGACAGGCCCCGCAGTCAGGCAAATTAAATCTTCCGGCCTGAGCAAACCCTGACCTAGAACCTCAGCACCGTCTGCCTGCTCTTTGGCGGGTTTAGCCGGTGTCGGCCATGGTAGGGCATCGGTTTCCCTCCCCGTGGGCGCAGGTTAAATCATAAACAGCCTGGAAACAAAACAAGCTTAGATTACAGGCAGCCCACTGTTGCTTTTCTGTTACAGAGGAGAGAAGAGGGCCCGGAACACGGAGAGGCTGTGCCAGGGAGGGGGAGGGGCATGGGGTCTCTGGCCGGCAGGTCCCAGGCCAGGGCAGGTGGGCAGACGCAAACCCGCCAGGGCCGGGACTCGCCGAGCTGATGTCCCCTCAGCTAGCAGGGCACATCCCTTCTGCCTTCACATCTGCTCGCCTGCACTCAGTACAGAGACAAAGTAGCGACCTAAAAATAGGCAGCTCCCACTGGCCTTCTGGAGTAGGTCAGAGTCAGAAGGCCTCTTTCCTGCATTGCGTTTCCACCACCTTTGGCCCTGGGTGGTGAGGGAGTGCGGCCCCTTGCCAGGGGCTTGACGTGAGAAGGTGGAAGAAAGTGTCACCAAGGGGCCGTCTCGGCCAAAGTAAGCCCATCGATCTGATTTCTCTGGCCCAGGTGATGCCAGACTGAGTTTCAAATTTATTTGTAATGTTTTGTGTGTGTGTGTGTGTGTGTGTGTGTGTTTAAATGAGATATTTTACATGAAATCTGGATTTCTAGTTTATCTGGAAAACAGGAAGATGTGGGATCCCTGGGGTCCCACCTCTGCTTGGAAGACAGGTCCGTGTGTCTCCTTTCCCAGCCGGCCTCCCTCCTCACGCTGCCCGGCGCGTCCCATACTCAAAGGTCCCGTGTCCGTGGCTCTTCATCACCTTACAGGTTTCTGCTCTGCCCCTGAACTTCCCTGCGGGGCCCCCATAGGCATTCACCTTGTGACACTCCGGTGGAGAGGGCCAGACCAGGCATGGAGGGGCATAGAGGGCCATCCACGAGGTGAAGACACGTCCTCGCCACGGAAGCAGCAGGCTGCCCAGGCGGGCTCTGCTCTGGCTGGGGTTGTAATCCTAACCACGATTCGGTGAAGATTTGCTCAGGAGCGAGCGGTGCGGTGTGAGAGCCGGGGGCTCAGAGCCACACGACCCCTGCTCCGTGTGATTGGGTCTGTAAACGAGGGGAGGGGTGACTCTGCCCCAAACTGTGCAGGCATCAGCTGTGTTACTTTCTGACCTGTGGCCCTGAGATGCTTTAACGAACAGGAGAGAGAGGGACTGAATCAGTGAGCACGCAGGGCGTTTGTCCTCGACCGAGCTTGGGGGAGAGCGAGGGACGGCCATCCTTGGGTGTGAGTGTCTCCTAAGAAATGGGGTGAGGGCAGCTGGGGACAGCTCAGCGGGGGCCTGACTTCAGGATGGACAGCCCAGCCCTGCCCCCAACAGCTGCCACTGGAGAGGGCCAGGTGGGTGGGAACCACGGCAGGACCTGTTTGTCCTGGCTCAGGACTGTGCCTTCACTGACCCGTCAGGGTCTGGCAGTCCCATCCCTGCTCCGATGTGGTGGCCTGCGGGGCCTCCCCGCGAGTCTGGTTCAGCCGGCCCCGGGCACCCCTGCCCTCAGCCTCCTTATCACACTGTTCCCCAGCAGGACAGTCAACACACATTACCCTCCGTCACCGAACATCTTCCCTGCTGGCCTGTGAGTCCCAAGACACCGAGACCACTTCTGTGTCCACACTGCAGCCAGGGTTGAGCCCTGGGCCGGGCACAGGTCGGATACTCCAGGACTACTCATTGAAGGAGTGACTTGGAAACTGTGCCAGAGTCGGGCAAGTGCCCCCTGCCAGCGCCTCAACCCGGGGCATCCGGTGGGGGCGCCTTTGTCAAATCTGAACAGGGCCCACGTGGGGACCTAAGCTCTGCTGGACTCCTGACAGTGTTAATGTGACGGAAAAGGATCGCAGGGCTCCCGGCCCCCGAGGCAGCTTCGTGAACACTGGGTGAGCGGGGTGGGTCCTGGATGGCAGGGGGCACGGCGGCTGCAGTCTGCCCCCGTCTGCTCCCTCCTGCTGCCACGCATCAGGGCCACGCAGCACATTCTGTCTACGTCTAGAAACTGACAGAAGAAATACCCATGCCCTTTTCTGCAAAATGAGGACTTGGTCTCTTTTAGAGGGAGGGTGTGGTCCCGCCCCTCCCCCCCAAGAGGAGAAACAGGAAACGTCCTTTCTGAAAGGATCTTTCGAAAGGGATTGGCGTTATTTTTACTTATACGCAGAAAACAATGTGACTTCAAGTTCTTGAACTTTAGAGGATGCCAGAAAAATTGTTTTAAATACGGGAAAATGTCAGATATTTGTATTTGACCAAATGGCGATGAACTTAGTGATGGAGAGACGAGGCTCTCAGTTGGAAGTTGGATGATGCTAAGTCTGCACAGAAAATAAAAAATTTATGAACTTCAGGGATCCCAACATTCTGGTCTGTCCTCATTCATCACCTACATTGGTCTCTGTGCCCTGGGATCCCCATGGACGCCAGTCAGATGTGGCATCTCAGCCATTTGCTTGGAAAAGCTTAACAACATTTGCCAAGTCTCAGTATGTTCCGTGAAAGACGTGTTCTGTAGTCAAATGTATCCATGGAAAGCAGATACAGAATACTCCTCCCTTCTCCAAGGTTCACGGGGCACAGCGATATATTAAAGGTCCTGACAAGTCCTGCAGGAGACACCCTGGTTGTGCTTCATTTAACCCACTTTTCCTGGACCTTTCAGACAAGGCACGTCTTTGGTGAAAAAACAAACACAACACCTAAGACACCACTTGGGACTATGTGGCAGCAAACAGAGTCTGGGGAGGCCTTGTCCTACAGAAGAGACGCTCCATCGTGTGCAGAGACCATCAACGAGAAAGTCAGAGCAAATGAAAACTTTGTTCAGCTTTAAGACAATTGAAAAGAGAGAGGGTGCGTCTGAGCTGAGATTTCGAGACAGAAAAAAAGCCTCAGGTATCGACCGCCAGACGGCATCAGTCCATCCTTCCCTTAGGACGCAGGGCAGGAAATCTGTCAGCCGTGGAGCCTCCTCTGTCGGCTTTAGACTCCCCCTTGCTTTTCGATGCTCCCTGTTTCCTGTAACAAGCCCCTCAGTTGTACACGGTGCCCGTCTGACTCCGCTCCTGCCAATCTGGGAACCAGGCCCACCCAGTCTGGGCATCATCCCACTTATTCTGAGGAGCCGTCAGAAGAGCACTGCTCAGCCGTCGGGCGTTTTGACAGTAGGGCCTCAGTAGGCCTGTCTGCGTGTTGCAGGGAGCCCTGCCCGCCGGGAGCTCATACCCTTTGGTACCTGGGAGGAGACCTCTACTCTTTCTGACTCCAGTCTTTTCTCAAAGAAGCTTCCCCGACGCGACACATAAAAGGCGGAGCTCGGACGCATCTGCCAAGCTCCCCACCATGCTGTCTTCTGGTCTTGCTTCCCACCGACAAGACCCGTCCTTTGTTAAGCTGCGACCGTGGTGTCCTTAGGAAGGAGAGCCTTCCCTGGGACCCAGCTGAGACCCCGAGCTGCTCAGCGAGAGCAAAGGCAGGCAGTGATATTTCCTCATTGATCCAGGCGCTCTGGATCCGAGGCCCAGAGGCCCGCCACGCTGCCATTTGCTCAGTTTTCCCATTGGCTAGAAGGAGCAGGTATCTCCGGGATGTATGAGGCCCGGTTTTGGTGTTCCCAAAGCACAAAGGTAGAATCCAGTGTTTCCCCCACCAGGCCGAGCTTTCTGAAGCAGGGATCACAGAGAGAGAGAGTCGGGTTCTCGCAGCTCCGCGAGGGGGCCGCGTTTCGCATGCACATGTGACCCATAAGAGGCCATCCGTGGAAACGGCGTCATCCCATCCCTGATGCGGATTAGCCTCACCAGTCAGGGGAGCCGTCAAGCTTTCCCACCAGGCAGCGTAAGAGTCTACTTCCTCAGCAGCCCCAGTGCGGAATCAAGTCATAGTAGGAAGGTTCCGCGGGCGCCTGGAGGCACGAGGCCCTGTGTTCAGCGCTGTGGGGGCATAAGGCACCGCTCTCATCCTCACGGATTCCGAGTTTGACTGAAGGGCTGAGATCTGTAAGCACGAAGCGGTACCAGGTAATAAAAGCTAGGGTGCACTTAGGTGCTCGCGGGTTCGGGTGGAACCCCAGAGACCACGTGTTACATTTGCCCGTCCAGCTTGTGCTTTGGGGGCTGACCTTCCGGTACTTGTGGTTCCCAAGGGACCGTGAATCAGAAGACCCGGCTCCCGGGGGCCCAGGGGTCCTGTCTGGTCAGCGGTACTCCAAGTGGGATCGTGTGCCCAGGCAGGGCCAGTCAAACTTGTTACCAGAGTTTTCTTATCATCTACGGAAACTGCTTGAACCAAGAGCTCTTTCTGCCCAACTGCTGAAGTGTGCACAGGGCTGGCTCTAGGGCGAGGGAGGGGGGTCGCCGGGACACAAAGTGTAAGGGGGGACGTAGCTCTCAGGCATGACCCTGAGAGTGAGCGTCTCCTTGAATCTGTGCAAATTTGCCCTGCCCTGGTCCTGGTGCCTCAGGGCCATCGTCCCTCACAGCCATCTTTCCTTTCCACGGAGAGACAGCCTATCTGGAGAAGGAGAGGGAAACGGCGCAAAGACACAGAGAGAGCTAGAACCCCAGTGATATCATGAGAGATCCTGGATCCAGCCATGCCTGCAGCTTGTATTTCTGGTCACAGACCTAATGCATTGAATTGGCTTTCTGTCCCTAAAACAGTCTTGGCACCTTCAAGTGGAGGGCAGCAAGTGACGGGGTACAAAGCGAAGCCTTGGCTGAAACGAGGTGACAAGGGGGGGTGATGTGAATCACGGTCCCCCGCTGAGGAGTGTGTGAACTTAGTCTGTGCGTGAGGATGTCACAATCTGTCAGGGGAGTTTGTAGATGCTGGGTGGTGTTCGCTAAGAGCCCACAGCCGAGGAGGCTCAGCCTACCCACCAGAAGAGCAGAACGGGACAGAAAATAACTTTATTGATTGCGTATTTTTCACGACTGAGCGCCCTGGAGCCAGCTGTGCCTGAAGACAGGCCATCCCTCAACTTCCGAGCTATGACAACCAATAGACTCCTCTTTTCTGTGAGCCAGGCCAGGCGACATGGGTAATGCCAACAGAAACTAAGACAGGCTTGGTCCCCCCTCGCCACCACACGCACTGAACTATAAGCAACTTGGGGGCCAGTGTGGCGTTCCGGGCCAGGGTGGGGATGGAGACACTGTAGGCACACAGTCAGCCATGACACCCAGACAGATGGATGAATGGGTGGGGGGAGTGGTCCAGGGCCCCCTCTATGGGACATGTAGCCCCTGCCTCCTTGGAGCACCTAAGCAGGGAAGCAAAGTGGAAGGAGGCTTAAGGACCATCTGGGGCCCCCGGGCCTGTGCTGGGAATCCCAGAGCTGAACAAAACGCACACACTTCCAACTTCCCGGGCCTCCTCCAATCGCTGTGCCCTGAAAGGATCTGGAGCCGGGGCTGAGAGGGTGTGGCAGACCTACCCGAAGGTGACCTGTGATGAGTCAGACCCTTGTACAAATCCCCTCCCCTCCAGAGCAGGCAGACCAGGGACTTGCTTCTGACCAGCAGAATAGGGCAAAGGGGATGGGAGGTCACTGTCATGAGCACATCATATCATATGACAACGGTGAAGGGATGGTGGATGCAGTTAAGGTCCCTATTTCATTGGCTATAATTAAATAGAGATTGACCTGGGTGGGCCTGACCTAACCCGGTGATGGAAAGTCCTTTATAAGAGGATCTCATCCTTCTCTGACATCAGAGACTCCCAGTAGAACAATATGCTTGTGCTGGCTCTGAAGAAGCAAACAGCCAGGCTGTGAATGGCCCACAGGGAGGACCATCTTCCAGGAGCCGGGGCCACAAGCAAGTGAACACATTTTGGAGCTGGGCTCCATAGGAGCTGGGCGGCCCAGCTGCTCCTTGGCTGCAGCTGTGGGAAACCCCGACCACAGGAAGGGCCTGCCTGGACCCCGACGCTCAGGCGTGTGGCAACCACGAGTGGTGTTCCAAAGTGCGATGTTTACAGAAATTTGTGCAGGAGCGACAATAGGAAACTCACAGGGTTTGGGGAGATTTGATGGGGGCTGGAAATCCTCTACCTAAAATGAAAAGTCTTCTACTATGAGATTCAAACACTGGCTGTGGGGCCGGACAATGTCAGCAAAGGGTTGGCCCCATGCTGACCGCCGAGGAGGGACCCCGGAGTGTGGAAGGACTGTCTACACAGGTGCGTCTCACCCCTGCCCTCAGCCGGAAGACCTTCCGCACTCATGCTGCCCAGCCTATGCCTCAGGCTCGGATTTACAAAACAGTGCTCGTTCCTGCCCTTTGTGCCCAACATTCACTGTGCCTCCGTTTCCCCACTGAGCTCCCGGGGAGACCTCAGCTCGGCCCTGACACAAGTCCGCTGCTGGCCTGAGAGTGTGTCATTCAATAGCAGAGCGGGTGAAACGTTCCAATTCCCCCACTCAATGATATTAAATTACACTTCCCACAAAAATCTCTCCCATTGCTGCATTATTTAAGCAGAAAGAGCTAAATACAGAAGGCCTCTATGTTTCATTCCTGATTCTCAGATAATTATAAATATACTGGCTTCCCCCCACCCCCAATCATGGATTAACTTTCATGGAGATGGTTGGTTTCCTTTCTATGGAGACACGGTTTTGACTGGAGCCCTAAACCAGTAGTAAAGATCGTGACTAATCTCACTCCCATCGTGCTCACCAGAACATGTGCCCGGGCATTTCTATAGCAACTGCTGCTGAGGGCCCAGAGGCCACGGCATATCTTGCCCTGGAAGCCGTTTTTCTTCTTGACCCGGCTTGTTACATGCTCCAAACAAGGCTTCCGAATCCAGGCGGTACCCTCCGTGGGAAATGCATTCATCATGTTCCGCAGGGATATGCAGACGCCCGCACACCGAACCCCGCTTGCCCGTCCGTACCCTTCGGTTTTGCTTTCCCGAGTGAGTTTCCAGAGGGGGCTGAGGGAACATACACTCGCTCTGCTTCAGACACTTCCCAGCTAATTGTGATAAACCACCAAGAGGAGACCTCACGACTCAAGTAAACAAATCAATCCGTGTTTGTGCAGAACCAAGGCTTGTTTAGGTACAGCAAGTAATGCCGTATCGCTTTAAATTTTTTTAAATGTTTTTATTTATTTTTAAGACAGAGAGAGACAGAGTGTGAGTGAGGATGGGTCAGAGAGAGAGGGAGACACAGAATCGGAAGCAGGCGCCAGTCTCTGAGCTGTTGGCACAGAGCCCGACGCGGGGCTCAAACTCACGAACCGTGAGATCATGACCCGAGCTGAAGTTGGACGCTCAACCGACTGCGCCACCCGGGTACCCCCATATCACGTTAATAGAGAGGAAATACGGAACAGGGTTAGAGCGCAGCCTCTAGGTGGGGGACACCCCGGGATTCTCAATCCTGTACTGCTATTCCCCAGCTCTGTGACCTTGGGCTAGTGACGCAGCCTCTCTGTGCCTCGCTGTTTCCGTCTTCAGAATGAGATATTGCTAGTGCTTGGCACATAGGGCGCTGGCCAGGCTTAAATGAGTTACCGTGTGGAAAGCCCTGAAAATGGTGCTTAGCCCCTAGTAACTTGCATGCCTTTGAGGCTCTTCTTTGGCTATTGTTACCATCGCCTTCATTTTTCCAGGGTGGATTTCACTGAAATGAACACCACAGGCGATTTACTGATTTCCTCACCGCCTCGCCTATGCATTCATTCATGCCCCCAGCATTAATCCGTGTCCCCCGGATGGCGCCTGGGGCGGCTGTGATCTAGGTGACAAATTTTCGGTAGCACTTTTCTCGTCTGCAGGGAGCAGCTGAGACTCACTCCTCCAGGTTGAGCTGAGTCCTTCCTGCCCACACCGAGCCTTCTCCTGCGAGTTCCTGCAAGAGACAGGACACTCCAAATTGTCTTTCTCGGGCTCCGGATGTGTCCACAGAGAGAATGTCTCACAGACCAGGTCAGTGGGAGAAAATGAGCCAGATACAGTCATGCGGGCGTTCTGCTGAACCACGGATGCGTTCCCCTCCTCTGGCTTTCCCAGCGCTTCGGGATCTTGGCCATTCCTGGGGTTTGAGCAATACAGGAGCGGCAGATTCAGGACTTTATTGTTCTCTTCTGCAATCTTATTTAAGCCCTCTGTCAGCATAGGTGAGTTTTCAGTGGCCAACACCTAGCACATAGGAGCGCCTGAATTTCCATCTCATTCATGTGCTAAATCTATTTCAGAGGGCAGGGATGAGGGCTCCACGGAGCAGTCAGGGTCACGCAGGTTACCACAAATGCATGCCTAAGAAAACACAGCAGCCAGAGAAAGATGTGCCCGGCCATCTACTCGGGCAGTGCCATTAATTTCCATCACACTACACTGCCTTCAGCCAAACGTTACTCTTTTTTTTACTTATTGCAACAAGTCCTTGATTTAAGAGAATAAGATCACCTATGGTACACCCGCTCCGTCCAGATAATCAAATCACAGGTGTCCTTGCTTCTTCAAATGTAATCAAGGGCAACGTCCGTCTACCCAAGATGAGACAGCCTTGCTCAGCACCACCCTGTAAGCAAAGGTGTCCTCTCCCGATCACGGAGGGCTTGAGGTTCGCAGGTAATTACCCCCATCCATGCTGACCAAATGCTTGTAAACATCAGAGAATCACAGTCAAAGGAGATAAATTAAGTGGGAGGAAAGCAGAAGTTTGGAAGAAGTCAGTTTTTCGACATTTTGATGGCATCTCTTTGTTGAGGTGAGAATTTTTAATTAAAAACTGAAACAACCAAAATCTCTACCATAGCAATCATGCTTCACTCCATCTACATTTGGGGGAGTTGGTGCAGGGGAGCAGTTCTCAATGGGCAGTGAATTTCCCACTCACCCCGGGGGACATCTGACAATGTTTGGAGACATTTTTGGTTGTTGCCATTGGCACGTAGCAGGTGGAGGCCAGGGACACTGCTAAACGTCACACAGCGCACCAGATGACCTCCCCCCACCCAAGAGAGACCGTGTGGCCCCCACCATCAGCAGTGCCGAGGTTGAGGACCCTATAAGAAGGGACCATGGGGGTCCAGCAGGTATATTTTTACACAGTGTAAGAAAGCCACTTGCTAGGCTAACTCAAAACATAGGTAGGACCTGACGAGGAACATTTAACATTTAAGTACCTGTGTTTTCACCCATCGGACCAAAAATCACTGAACATTTTCCTTTAAGCAATGAAGCTGCCCCAAATCATCATTCTGTCATGCATGCGAGCGACATTATTGCAGATAGAAAAGATAAAACATTTGTTGAGCGGTATCACCCTCGCCACGGGAGGAAGTGAGCGAATGTACGTGGCACCTTGGATGCAGCACATGTGTGGCTGCAGGCAGTGTGGCCGTGACCGCCCGACGAGGGCTGAGTGCTTTGGGTGCTCTGACTACGATCAGATGGCTCAGTTCTGGGGTGGGGAAGCTGTCTTGCTGGGGAACAGGACTCACGGAGGTCGACCAGACCGTTAGTGGCAAAGCTGAGGCTGGAGCATGCGCCTGGCCTCCTGTGTCCAGTGCACAGAGGAAACGCTCCGTCCTCTTAGCGGCCGACACCATCCCTCATCTTCGAGCGTCTGAGAATGCAGAGGTCGGGCAGGAGCAGGGCCAGCGGGGGCACCCAGTGTGGCGTGTCAGGGGCGGTAAGGGATTCCAAGCTGTGTGGTTGTGCCACTTGGACGGTCCATGGGTCGCGGGAGGTCAAGCTTGCCCAAAGGCAAACCCCTTTATCTGGCCATTAAGACCCCAAAGGCTGTGGAGAAGGGGATGGGGTTCTTCTGTTTGGAGACCTAGTCTTATTTACTTCCTTGAAGATCTTATTTTGAAAGTCCTGATAATGACTTTGTGCCTGTTCTTGGATTTCACACCGCGGTCAGGGTGGCATGGAGAGGCAGAACCTCAAAAGGTGGCCTGCACCCCTTGGTCGGCACGTGGCCAAACTCAGGGCCAAACTCCCGAGTCTCCGAATCCTGCCCTGGTAAGCCATCATATCCCACGGCAAAAACTCTCCATTTCTTCCTGATCTCCTTAAGGGCCAAGACACCCAGGAAGGGGGTGGGGGTGCAGAGAAGAAAAAGGACCCCTTAGAGCCCACAGACTCACACCGTCTCTGTTTCCCAACGGAACCCCTATGGCGTCACCTGTGGGCAAGAAGGCTGAGGTGCAGAGAGGCCAAGCAGGTGTCTAAGTCCCTGTCACCCGTTAGTGCCGACACCAGGCTTTGTTCCCAGACTGCCTGACGGCACAGCCAGTGATCCCGGGGAGCAGGTGCCCCAGACGAGGCCCAACACCTCAGCCACTTTCAAGTGCACGGGTGACGTTGGAGGGCAGTTGATGTCTCAGCTTGCCCATCATCAGTTTGAAAGTGAGGATGACCTCTGTGCCAGGTTCAGCCCAGAGCCCGGCACACGGCACGTGCACAGGAAGGGTGTCCCCACCGCCACGGTTTCTGATCCAGGGGTCCCACGACGCTGGCCACACAGAGCCTCAAGGTGCCGAGGACCAGTGTGCGAAATCCAGGTGTGCAGCCAAGAGGGCAGAATTTAGCACAGTCAGCTCGGACCCTCGGGGTACCTGCTCAGTCTCCTCCTCCGGGACGTCACCCGGCTTCCTCCCAGAATGTACAGACGCACCCCACGCTGCCTCCCCAGTGCATTTCCGCGGGTTTCCCCGCGATGGAGTTCAACAGCACAGCTGCCATTTCACACCTGAAGTACAATTCTTCAGCCATTTAATTCGACCACAGTTGGGAAAACCGGGGCCTGCTGTCTGGCTGCCAAGACCCTTTCTCCGCACGTGGTGAATTCCTAGCCAGCACAGAGTAGCAGGGCGACTGAAACAGCCTAATTTCTTGAATCTTTCCCGTTAACTAGCATGTAGGGTTTTATCTAAATACTCCAGGGGAAAAAAATGCAGTAATGGCAGACAGAACAGGTGCCTAACCATCCCAAGGGCTCGGGAAGCTGATCAGAAAGCTTCCGGCCAGTCCGTCGTTTCTCCATCTCTGAAACGGACTCTGACCGCGCACGCCACGGCACCAAAAAAAGAGGGAGAAAATATGTAAACAGAAGCCGAGGCTGGCGGGCCAGGCACGGTCACTTCTGTCTGGGGACGATGGTCAGTTTTTCACTCCAGGAGTTAGGTTTTAACAAGGTACTTACTGCCGGCAATTGTAGCCCAGAAGCCTAGGTTCACCAAGAGAATAATTACAATTAAGGCGAAATAGGCATCCTGCACCTTGATAGCCGCTGCAGACCTCTACTAGCTCTGTCGATGAGTGACAGCCTCACGGCCACTTCCTCCGTGCACCAGGCATGGCCTCAGCTTGGGGCCTCATGTGGCCTTCTGGTCGCATCTGCATAAGAGGGTCCCGTGGGGCCCCACCCATTTCCTGATCCCAACTCTCCTGAATTCCACTCTTCTCCCCTAATTAAAAAAAGAAAAAAAATAATAAAAGGGCTTCCTTTAAAGGACAGAGACTAAGAAAACCAAGTGCTGACTGATGTCATTTCCTCTTTGGGGCTGCGGGGCTGACGACCCGCGCAGTTGCTGTTCTAGGAGCACTGTGGTTTGCATCTCCAAGTCTGGGATTCTGCCGAGCAGGACACTGAATAAGACTCCACGGGGTTGGAACCGGAGCTCCCTTCCAGGCCATCCACGGACACCTTCCCACCCCCCTGCTGGTTGTCTGTGTGACATCCGTGGGGACATCTCTCTGAAGCCAGAGGTCACCTGGGAGACTTGATGAGCATACCGATCTGGGGCGAGGCCACCCGGGTCTGACCACTAGTTCAGAGCCGTTGGCCCCACCGCTCCGAGCCTTGACCATTGGCACGGGCGAGGAGGAGAGCATACGGCCTGAACATGGAGTAAGGTGGGTCTGGCCCATGGGTGGGCATTCCTGGATTTGCGCTTGTGTCATTGTAATCAAACTGCCTTCCAGACTTTGCTTGTGAAAGCTACCCTCAAGGAGGTAGGCAGGTGCTAAAACTATGGGTAAAAGGTGAAATCAAAGCAGGGTAGTCTACAAAAGTGATGTCTGGGGGGATTGAGGGCTTCACAAAGGTCTCAGTATAATGAAACCAAGGTCTGTTGCATTATCATGCCTAAGAATTTAATAGTGTAACACGGCGTTACAGGAAACGGCACTTTGAGCTGACGTGGCCCATTATTTCCACAGCAGTACATGCTGTGGGCACGAGAAACCCTTGGTTCTGGCGACAAGGCCACGGCTCGGCTGAAGCGTTACACGTCATAGAGTCGGACAAACGTGGGTTCCACGTTCTCAGATGGGGGAAAGCCTGAGCGGGGCCCATCCCCTAAGCCTCGGCTTCCTCATCTGTGAAATGGGGACAAGGAGTCTACCCTTCAGTGCCACCGGAGGATTACAAGAGTGAAGTACTCCCAAGCGTCCCGCACTGTTCTCCTCAAGCATCTCCCTCCTTCCTTGTTGCCAAGGTAATGTCCCCTTGCCATCTGGGGGACAGGGGAGTGAGACAGAAATCCTGCTGTGTTAGCACCTTGGCCGATGTTCCTCTCTTTCTAATTTCCATTTCAGGGGAAGGCTTTAAGGAAGAATTCCCCCCTCAAAATGGTAAGTGTCCATTCTCATTGTTACTCAATCATTTCCCCCTATTTACCACTTAAAATATTAGTTCTAGCTTTTACTTACCAAGAAGAAAGACTGTTACAGTTTCCATGATTTCAATGGCAACTCCCTGCTCTCACTTCACTCGCTTTCTTGACTGTGCTGAGTGCGCTCCTGGGTTTTGTATGAATGATGGAGCCATTCGTGGGGTTTGATTACAGCGGTGGGCAGGTTGGTGAGTGATTCTCCTCTGCCCGGATTTCAGTTGGTCCGCACCAGCAACAGGTGGATTGGATGAAAGGACAAGGAAAAACAAATACGGGAAAATTAAGGTAGAGTAAAAGTACCCAAGAAAGAATATAAGTTATTTATATTGTGCTTTTTTATTTCAATACACCGTAAGGAAAAAAAAAAGGTTGCATTTAAAAAATGAATTTGAAGGCTCAAACACCTACGGCTAGCTAGAAAGTATATGAAATATTATAAACTCAAAATCTTCCCTTGAGTGTGCGTACCATTTCCAGTGTGTACGATGCTCTTACTGTGTGATCTGATTTTTCCTCTAAATGATTCTGTCTGTTCAGTGTCATTAGCTCTCTCTTAGATGACAGATCTGTAACTGGAAGGGATGAAATCATTTCCTCCACGGCCAGGTGACAGTCCTGGCTGGACCCTGGACGCGTTTACCTAAACCCAATTTCCTTTCTAAGACTCACGGCTGCAGGGGTGCCTGGGTAGCTCAGTCAGTTAAGTGTCCGCCTTCGACTCAGGTCATTTTCTCGCTGTCTGTGAGTCTGAGCCCCGTGTCGGGCTCTGTGCTGACAGCTCGGAGCCTGGAGCCTGCTTTGGATTCTGGGTCTCCCTCTCTGTCTGTCCCTCCCCTGTTCATGCTCTGTCTCTGTCTCTGTCTCTGTCTCTATCTCTCTCAAAAATAAATAAACATTAAAACAAACAAAGAAAGACTCATGGCTGCTTTCCAAATGCCACACCAGCCAGTACTTGCTCTGCAAGATTTTAACCTGATGCTTCTTGGTGGGGACTATCTTGGAGGGACAGGTAAGAATGAAAAGGCATATGCCTGCCTTCGGGGAAGGGAGCACATAATTTCTCTCGAATTATATTTCTTGGCATCTCTGAAAACCAAATCAGATCAGACCTTTCTTATTCCAGGATTCCTCAACCTGGACACTGCTCATAATTGGCCGATTTGGGGCTGGATGCCGCTTTGCTGTGCACAGAGCTACTAGCTGCGTGGGTGGAATTTCTAGCAGCATCCTGGTCCCCACACATGGATGCCAGTAGTATCCCCACTGTCCTGCGACAACCAAATATGTCCGCGTGTCCTGTATGTGACAAGATCACCCCTGGTTTAAAAACTATTGCCTTGGGGCACCCGGGTGGCTCCGTCGGTTAAGTTCCTGACTCTTGGTTTCGGCTCAGGTCACGATCTCACAGTTCCTGAGGTCAACCTTCTGACAGCACAGAGCCTGTTTGGGATTCTCTCCCCCCACCCCCCTGCCACTCTTCTCCTGCTCGCACGCTCTCTCTCTAAATAATTAAACTTAAAAAAAAAGCATTGCCTTATCTCTTAAGAATACAACTTATGATTATACCTTACTACTTTCACCATTTAATTACTTGCCTTATTGTTTAATGGAAAGTTGAGAACTTCCTTGCAATCGCTTAAGCGTCACTACAAATTACAAGGGAAAAGAAGAATGGGAAACTTTTGCAAAACTGGCACGCCGAAAGCAAATAACCATTGTGCCATATGGGTTTGTGTCTGGGCGCAGAATTTTTACAAATGTATTTCAGATTCAAATGTCCAAAAATATCTGCCTAATGATATGTAGTTTCAGAGTAAAGACTTCATGTTTCTTCTAAATGAGCATTCAGTTTATAGAGATGGAAAACTAATGTGTTTTTCTGCTGCCAGAAACCATCTCCATGGTACTCAGGGACCTTTGTTGATTACTTTTTAGCTACATGATGTTTACATTATTCAAACCAAAAATACCGAAATGACGGGTACAAGGATCATCTTGGATTTGTTTCCCTTGTCTGGTTTTAAGATCCAGTTACACGTCTAATCGCAAAATAGGAGAGGCATCTTAATAAAATGGAGCATTGATTATAGATATCCTGTCCCACTAACCAAGTTCCTATTGAAAGCAGCAAAGGACGCTAAAGGCAGGAAATCGTACAATAGCATCAAAAAAGAAAAGGGTGTGTACATGCCACAAAATCGAGGGCTCCCTGCTGGATGTGGTGCACGTGAGACAACCTCGAAGGAATACCGAGGGTCAGACCACAGCCCAGTGTCGAGAGAGGATGGCATGGAGCCATGGGGAAAGGAAAGAGGAGCCCCTGATGAACTCATGTGAGAGGCAGCAGTTTGGCCAAAGGAAACAACGGTGCCCAGAAGAGAGGCCGCTCCGGCGGAAAGTTCTAGGGTGGCTGCAGATACCCAGAAGTAGGCGCCTCGGCGGGTGGAGGTCAACCACCAGATTCGAAGGAGGGAAGAGCATGATCCTCCCTGACTCTGTAGGTGATGCTCCAAGAAGAAGGCTGAATGCACGCCAATGGACCCGGATTGAAGATCTTCTAGACGGAAGACAGGACAGGAAAAGCCAGCTCCAAAAGAACATCATCAGAAAACCCAGAGGAGTTACTGCACCCAATCTTCTGGTTGTGTTGCCCATCCCCACTCCACCCCTGCTTCTGGATCACTGTAGCACGTGGTCAGGAAGGAGAACTCCCACACAGTCCAGTGGGGGAGTGAACAAAATGTGAAGAAATTCAGCTGTCCACAAGGTGTGGGGAAAATATCCCAGATCTGAAGAGAACACCACTTACATGATGGTGTCTTATTACACCACTTACCTGATGGTGTCTTATTACACCGCCAAGTGTAAACTTGATGCCTTAAACTCGTGCCTGAGTTTTTAATACTGTTCTCTTCATACCGTTGTGTAAATTCCAGCTCATGCAATAATCGATCGATCGACTGATTTGCCTCTTCTGAAAAGCTGAGGAAGTCAGCTAAGAGCTGAAGAGAGCTAACGAAGATCCAGTAAGATGGGGCTAGTTCAATTCCCACTCAACCTCCCACATCAGGCAACGTGCTCAACATCTTCCCTGCCTCATTTCAGTGACTTCTACTTCCGCCCAGCTGTGGACACTTACACCAACACATTTGACCTCTCCGGGTGGGCACTTCATTACTTGGCAGTTGTGAAGACTAGCTTGAACACTCTCAGGGTACGTGGAAAGAAGTCTACATTTTTCAGTGGCTGACTCAAGTGGCCAATGGCTTCCACTGATTGTAACTGTTCCTTGTCAGAGCCTCTCTGTCCACACCACTTGCGTTATCTGCCCTGTGCTGGAACGTGTATCGCTTTCCTCACGAGCACAGCAGACCTGTCATCTTCTTGGTTTTCTGTCAACACTTACTTATTCACTGGAAGCTGCCTGGTGCACGCAAGTCCAGAATTTTCCATTTCTGGTGAATTGCTTCACTTTCCACAAGGTAGTGACTTCATACCCTTCCGCGTCTCCTTCATCCTAACACCTCCCGGGGCTGACCACACAGCTGCCTTCGCTATCTCTGCTCATGATTTGTGGAGGGTGCGCTTTGAACCCCATAACTTCCCATCTTTTTGGACATTCCATTGGACCTTCCGTTTATCTTAGAAATCTTCTGGAAATAGCATATGATTGGATTGAAGAAATAATCTGGGGGGGGGGGGCGCCTGGGTGGCGCAGTCGGTTAAGCGTCCAACTTCAGCCAGGTCACGATCTCGCAGTCCGTGAGTTCGAGCCCCGCATCAGGCTCTGGGCTGATGGCTCAGAGCCTGGAGCCTGTTTCCGATTCTGTGTCTCCCTCTCTCTCTGCCCCTCCCCCGTTCATGCTCTGTCTCTCTCTGTCCCAAAAATAAATAAACGTTCAAAAAAAAAAAAAGAAAATTAAAAAAAAAATAATCTGGGGGCACTTGGGTGGCTCAGTTGGTTAAGCATCCGACTTCAGCTCAGGACATGATCTCGCAGTTTGTGAGTTCAAGCCCCGCGTCAGGCTCTGTGCTGACAGCTCAGAGCCTGGAGCCTGCTTCAGTTTCTGTGTCTCCCTCTCTCTCTGTCCCTCCCCTGCTCCTGCTCTGTTTCTCAAAAATAAATAAACATTAAAACAAATTAGGAAAAAAAACCAATCTAAATATTTCTTGCTTTTAACTGAATAGTATAGTCTTTTTTCAGTTATTGTGGTTTTTAAAAACTATTTGGACTTGCTTGTACAATCATACTGTCTTAATGTCATGTCTGCCTCCTATGGTGCTTAGACTGAGGAGTTTTCTTTTCCCCCCTGTAGCCTTTTATCAGATTTGGAAGTTTTGCCTTTTATTTACGTTCCTTCAATGGTA
This sequence comes from Acinonyx jubatus, assembly GCF_027475565.1. Lineage (NCBI taxonomy): Eukaryota > Metazoa > Chordata > Mammalia > Carnivora > Felidae > Acinonyx > Acinonyx jubatus. Next base: position 3,024,887 of record NC_069388.1, on the reverse strand, counting down.
ACCTTTAGCATTCTAACAGTAGGTATTTAACTTTCAAAGTCGAAAATTCATCCCTCTGTATACTCTCTTTTCAAAGAACATGTAGACGTCAGAACTCCTTAACTCTGATCACTCCTCTTCAACCTTCCACGTTCTGGTTACTGGTTTTTAATTTCCAGTTTCTTGATAAGCCACCCAAATTAGACATTTTCCCAGAATGCACCAGAGAGGTTTATGGAGATGAAAAATAAGAAGCAGGAGTTATGAGGCCAGAAGGGTTCAGAAATAGATCTAGTAGGATTTTCAGGTATGAAAATAGAGAGAATGCAGGGGAAGCAATAATCAGAGAGGTAATGCTTCAGAAATTTCCAGAGTCAAAGAACAAGAATCTATACAGTTAACAAGCACCCAAAGCCCTGAAGAGCATAAATAATGTAAATCCCAATTAACCCTACTGGGCTGAAATGGCGCGATACCAAAGAAACTGAGGAAATCTCAAAAGCAATCATGGTGGGGGTGGGAGGATTATTAAAAGAAATAACAATTAGTTACCAGATTTCTTTTTCATCAAGCACAAGAGAAGCTAGAATAAAAGGGAATGAAAACATCAGATTGCTAAATGCTAAGTTTCTACAATTGATAGCCACCTGCGTTGCCGTCCAAGAGTGGGTTGGGTAAAGAACCTTTCAGACCTAAGGCAATTAAGTGTTTCACATTTACAGATGATCACTGGAGGAATTGACTAAGGGAATGGATTCTCCAGCATCATCTCCATATTGCTATGGTTACAAATTACCTCCGACATCTCAGTGGATTAAAAAAAAAAGGCAAACAAATGTCCCTTCTCCTTGCCCTGATGCACTGGCTGGTATACACCAAAAATATTAATTTTCTTGCTCGTGTAAAGTCTACTATGGGGGAGGGGCTGCTGTCTCGGTGCACAGAAGAACTCGAATGAGTAATTTCTAGATTTATACCCTAAAAGTTCTCACGCATGCACAAGGAGACGGTGCATACTTATGTTTATCATTGCATTGTTATAACAGAAAATAGAGACCAACTAAAAGATCACTTAGGAAATGGATACAAATTATGGGATACAATGGAATATTGTAAAACTCTCAGCAAACTCTCAATGGTGCAGAAAACCTAAAATATTTCCTCTCTATCCCTTGAAGAGAAAGTTTGACAACCCCTGTTTCAGAGCACTTCAAATGCATCCGTGCAAATACATCTGGAAAATAACCAAATTATAATGCAGGTGTGGGATAAAAAGAGGTTTCAAAGGATCTGTACCATCAGATCCGCTTTATTTTAATTATGAGTAAACCATATAAAATGACACTATATGTCAGGGATACATACACATGTAAAAACTTAGAGCAAGAAGCATAAAGAGGAAAACATCTACACATTTCGGAGCTCTGGTAACTTCTGCAGAGAGAAGGAAAGGGGTTCACTGGGTAAGGGTGGGAACATTACTAGCACATTCACCAATGTTCAGTGTCCTCCCAAATCCAAACCCGCCCTTTGTGAAAACTGTGTCTTTGTACATTTGAGCTACTCCATGATTTAGAATCACAAAATCACAAAATAAAGCAGTAATGAAAGTGGAAATGCCCCAATATGAAAAACAGGTTAAAGATGTGAGCTTTTGTGTACAAATTTGGGAGAAAAGTGTATCCTGAATAAAAACAGAGACCAAGTTCATGTTTAAGAGGAGGGGAATGTCCCTGCGTGGATCGCCATGAAGCATCAGGGCTATGGGACTAGGAGACTGGCAACATCCATGGATAGCACTGCGTATTGTAACATTCCTCTCCACGTGTCCCCACCCACCCCCAACCACACACACCAGACTAGAAACTCTTTGTGGGCAAGACCCCTGCCTTTTCCTACCTCTGTGCCTGTGGCACCTCCACTGTACCTGGGACAAATTGGCTATTTACCATACATACATTGAAATAAAGTCAAGATTCTGCACCCTCCATGCTGGGCTTACAATATTGATTTTGAAGATGTCAGCTGTGCAGGAAAAAATATACACCAACCATCTGGTGCTTTTCATCCCCAAAGTTTAGAACTCCAGTGAACTCTCAAAGCAGACAGACTTGAGAAGATTAGAAATAATATCTTCATCTCCCAAGATGGGAGCAAAGTGTTAGGAGACATTTTAATGCCAAACAGGTCAATCACGGTATAATTGCCTCTGATAGACACTCTACAAATCAGAAACATTCTTTACCTAGAGCTGAGTGCCACTCGAAAAGATGACAGCCTTTCCTGCCTTTGAAAACATCAAAGACAATCAAAGCATCAGCTTCCAACCCCATCCTCAATATGGAACACCCTGCGAAGGAGGCTGCAATGAAGAGTCCCCACCAGGAGAGAAACTGTGTTGCAGGCTTCAGGGTGGACCACAGAGGACAGATCACACTGCCTGCCTCCCTTGGGTGGCTGGGTCTCTAGTCAGCCCTGGGGGGGGTGTTGTGGGGGGGTCCTACCCAATACTGGGTTCAGACAGGCCAACGCTGATGTGGGTCGTCACCTAGTGGGGTTGAAAGGCATTAAAGGCGGTGTTTCCATCTGCCTGTGGTTCCACTAAAACTCTCCTCTGGGTTAACTTGAAACTTTACAATGAAATGCAAATGGTACCTGGGAGAGGTAACACTTTATTTCAGATCAAACATTAACACCTAATTTGAATTAATTTTAGCAGTTGCTTGGCCCCCGAGCAGAGTTACAAAGCAGTGGGACTATCAAGAAGGAATTTTATATCTCTGGTTAAAACTTGTTATTACTTTTAAGGACATGTTTTAGAAGGCTCTTCCAGAGATGAATGTAGATGTAAGTCCTTGAAGACTCAGTTCTTTGACTTAGTCCTGAAGCTTGGTTTGTCAATTGTTGTCTGGTAGGAACATTGGCTATTTCCTTTTAGAAAACAATTTGTCAGTGTTTGTTTGTTTGTTTGTTTGAGACAACTGTGGATCAACATACAGTTGTAAGAAACAATACAGAGACAGCCTACATACTCTTGTGCCCAGTTTTCCCCAATGGTAACATAGGGTAGACAAAGCGTCTTTTCTGCCACCCGTCCGAGGTTCATTGGCTGGCGTGCTGCAAATTAGACTCACAAAAGACAGATTAACGAAGCTTATGGCATGTCCATCACACTACCCGGGAGCGCTAGCAACTCGAAAGGTGGTTAGAATGTGGGCTTCTATAGCCTCTTAACAGAAGTACCTTGCACCCTGTAAAGAAGTGACCAAGACACGAGAAAAGGAGTTTGAGATTCCAGGGGCAGAAAACTGTGGGAAGGTGAGCAGAAGGGGGCACTGATGGAAGAGAAGGGCTGCATGGTCAAGTTTGTTGTGTAGAGTCCTCTGGGGCCACTCTGGGTGATGACTAGACCTGCCCCTGGTGGTCATCTTCTGTCTTTCCTGGTAGTCAGGTGACAGGGGACACCTTCACAAACTTATGTCCTGCTTCAGGGCAAATAGAAGGAGGACAGAGACTCTTTATCGTGTCTCTGCCTTTGGTTCAAAATAACCCTTTGCCGGGGTGCCTGGGTGGCTCAGTTGGTTAAGCGTCCGACTTCACCCGGGTCATGATCTCGCCGTCTGTGAGTTCGAGCCCTGCGTCAGGCTCTGGGCTGATGGCTCAGAGCCTGGAGCCTGCTTCCGATTCTGTGTCTCCCTCTTTCCCTGCCCTTCCCCCATTCATGCTCTGTCTCTCTCTGTCTCAAAAATAAATGTTAAAAAAAATTTTTTTTTTTTTTTCAAAATAACCCTTTGCCAAGTAGCAGACTTTGTGGTGGCCACTCGGCTACCCTTCAGTAACGTCTTGCGAAACCACAGCACAGCATCGCAATCCATTTATTGACGTGGGTGCAGTCCAGATGCCGAGCATTTCCATCAGCACAGGACTTGACTGCGGTCCTGTCATAGCCACGGTTTCCTCTCCCCGGAAACCACTAATCTGTTCTCTGCTTCTCGACATTGTCGTTTTGGAAACATTATATAAATGGAAATAGGTAGTCTGTTATTTTTTTGGCATTGGCTTTTTTTCACCGCACACAATGCCCTCAAGCTTCACCGAAGCTGCGGCACGCGTCGATGCCCCGTGGCTTGGATGGACCGATCGGCCATCCATCTACCGAGTGACCTCTAGGCTGTTTGCACTCTTTGGCTATTAGAAATAAGCCTGTTGGGAACATTCACATACAGGATGTTATGTGAATATATATTTTCACTTTTCCCGGATAAACGTCACAGAGCACAATCGCTGGGGTGTATGGCAGTTGAATGGTCAGTTTTATGAGAAATCACCAAATATTTTCCAGGGTGGTGTACCACTTTATATCCCTACAAACAATATTTGTGTGCCGATGTATATTAAAGGATTTTAAAACTTCATGTAGCCTGGGGATCTATCTGTCTTCAGGTGACAGTTCAAAATATGGAAAACATATATATTCTACCGTTTTGACTCTTGACAGTGCATAGGGCAAGTTGGATCGTTATTTTGTAATTAAACCTAGGAGAAAACCAAGCTGAAGTATTTATGGAAAAGTATCATCAAGTGGAAAAACATGCTGGCCTAAGTTTCTCAGGCAACAATGCTTTTAATAAGCTATTTGTTTTGAGCATATGGTCATATCATTAGTATCATTGTGCGTTCGTGCTCTCTAGGGAGAAAAGCAAATCTGGAATATTGGGTGAGAAAATGTTAACTCATAAAAGGTTAATTGAGTACTGAGAAGTAGGGAACTATTAAAGCCTGGAAATTTCTGAGACTGGTAGACTGGGGCCAGGGTCCCCGTGAGGCTCCCTCACGCCTCATCTGGAGGCTCCAGGAGGAGTGGGTAGGAAGGCGAAGGAGGCAGGCGAGGGGGGTGGAGGGACCGTTAATCTACCTCGAGACTCTCATGGGGGCCATGGCTGGGAATCAGACCTCCCTGCTCCATGTTCCTCAAGGCAAAAACTAAACCAAAGCACAAACCTTTCTCCGAAATTACATTAAAAAAAACCCCAAAAAACTATTTGAAATCATAATAGATGAGGCTTTTTCTTTTTCTTTTTTTTTTTAAGAGAGAAACTAGGAACCTGACAAGCTAGCGTCAAGGGGGAAAGACTTTAATAACAGTTCCTGTATCTTTAGGCCTTTGGGGTTTTTTGCTGTGAAGGTTTCGGGAGATCTGGCGTAGGCGACACGTGGGTCTCATGTGCTGGATCTGGGAACCGTCCTTCCTGCAAAACTGTCAATCAAATGAAATCTTCACACAGAATTCAGTGCACTTTAAAACAACCACACACGTGAGATGATCCCTCTGTTGAATCCATTTCCCACAGAAACAAGCAGGGTTCCCACCCGGGACCTGGAGTTTCAGAACTGAATGTGCCTCTCCCTGGACACGCTGGTGGGGGAGTCATCGGGGACACTGGGGCACGTGTCCCCAGAACCTCAGAACACCTGGGACCTCGTGGCCTTTTCGCAGGACGGGCTGGAGATACAAAAGCAACATAAGCCCTTGGAAAGTATTCCAGAAATCATGAGAAGGTGTTAAACCCGCTTCAAATCTTCCCTCCCTGGGTGCAGAGGGGAAGAGCTAAGAGATCATGCTTTGGAAGGATCTAGACCTCAGTCTTGTTTCCGCTGTGGATTGTGTGGTCTGGCCACGTCTCTAGCAAGTCACATGCTCCCGATGAGCCTCCGTGTGCTAGCCTGGGAGTTGGGGCGCCAGTGCCCGCCCACTGGGCTGTCCTGAGGACCACACACAGTGACAGGTGCGAGTCACGTCGCTCCAGGCTACGTCTCGTGTTTGCCATTGGCTCTGCTGGAGTGTTGAGGTTCCCTGCTTGTCTCTGGGGTTTCGTTGGTGGGCTTGCGAATCGCATTTTCTTTAAGGGTCATTTATGGACTCCATAGGTGTTTGTTGAAAGCTTACTGGGCACCAGGCACAGTCCTAAGGTGCCGTGGGTGGAGCGACGCGGTGCAAGGAAGTCAGGTTCTCCAGGAGCTCGCGTTCTGGGGCAGGGACTCCGAGCAGTGTGCCAGGTGACAGATGCCATGGAGAAAAATACTGGGAGCATAGGGCAAGGGAGCGAATGTGTGTGGGGAGGGGGGCGTCCTGGTCAGAGGCCTGCAGGAAGTGACTCTGTGATGAGGCGACATTTAAGCAGAGACCTGACAAAAAGTGAAGGGACCAGGGGAGAGTTCGGGCTGTGATGTGAGGGGACAAACGCTTTATCACAACACTGCCAGGCATCAGCTCTTGGTTCTTCCTGCTCAGCAAGTGCTTACCCTGAATTGTAAAGAGTTTCCTTTATATTTCGGGGAGTGTTAGATGGTATCTGTTTCTGTATTCAGGAGCCATCAGACTCGCCTTCCCAGTGCGTTTGGACTTGTCCCTTGGGCTGGCCTCCACGCCGGAAGGTCCCCGTCACCTCGGCCCACCCAGCTCACGGATGCACTGCCCTGTCCGGCCCTGTGTTAGCTCGTCTGTCTGTCCGTCAGCCTCCCCCACCTGACTGCTGGTCTGACGCTGGGAGCGTCCCCTTACCGTGCTTCTCCCGCTGGTGTCCAGTGTGGTGTTGATTTTAGAGTGGACCCTTGCCAACAAAAGTTAGGGGAGGGTCACTGAGGAAGAAAGGAAAAGTTAAATGGGTTTGACTTTAAAAATTCGTATCCTGAGCAGCACATCTGTAGTGGATCCTCTGAGATTGCTGATGTGGTCAAGACAGGCGTCCGCCCTCGCTGGTTCAGGAAGAGGTGAAGGGTGGTCTGAAGATGAGAGAGAGACCGCAGCCCGTATTGCATCACAGATGGAAAGTCCTGGAATCTGGCTGCCACAGTCTGTCCAGGCCCCTCTTCTGTGCTTCCCTCACCGTCACGAGTCACCCGTTGAGCCATGAAGCTCTGTGACCAGCCTCTTCAAGCTCCTGGTCTCCCCTTCCCAGTTTCCCATCCCAGGAGACACGCATGGCGTGGCTCCTGTGCGGTCTGGAGTTGGCCCTGGGCCTGTCGGCTGTGGACGTGGAGTGGAATCTTGACCGTCCAGATTGGCCCTTATGCACCTGCTGGGATTTGTTCTGTGCTTGGTCTCCCAGTGGGCTCCAGGGTGGCAGGGCTGGTGCCGAATGCAGAGGCACCCACAGTGCCTCTCACAGGGTCTAGGGTTGGAACGCTCAGTCTGCCTCAGACGGCAAACACGGACTTAATGCCGAGTGTGGGGGAAAGACAGTGCTTAGCATGACCTCTATAACCGTGCTTTTTATGAGAAATTGAAAGTCTGCTTTGCTTCCCTAACAGTGGCCCCGCTGCTCTTACCTGCCTCCCCCTGGCAGGACCCTTCTCCAAAGGAGCAACCCCCGTCGGGTACCTCGGTACCTGCCTCACATGAGGACTGTTAACTTAGGACTGAAAGGTAATGACTTTCTGAACCCTGCTGTAGGTGAAAGTCAGCGTTCGAGATCCTGCACGCTGAGACAGAGCTCATTCACATGTACATCCGTGTCTGTGCCTCCTTTTCGTGTTTGTCCAGTGGAGGCAATAATAATAATGACAATAATAATAAGATGAGGAGGAGTAGACCTCACCTGGTTCTTGTGAGGCTTTAAGGAAATGATGTGAGCCAGGGGACCGGCACGGTGCCTGGAAGAATTCAGCCCTGAACGCACGGGGGCTGGTGCACAGACCACCTCGCCCCGTGACTCCCACCGCCGTGGGAAGGATGGGTCCAGGGCCAGCAGGTGTGGTTTTCTGATGCAGGCAAGATGCTCAACACACTCCACGTAGGTGATTTGAGAGCCACGAGGAGGACAGGAGCCCGGAAAGACAGATGCTTTGGGGGGAAGTCTGATTTACACCTGCAGTGGCGTGCTGGCAGCTTTCACACTACGTTCGTTAGCTCGCGGAAGCTCCCGCTTTCCTGCGCTCCTGGGACGCGCCTCTGACCCTGGGGGAGACTTCAGCCCACCTTGGCGGTGAAACGTGGCGCATGATCAAGGTGAAAGGTAGTGCCTGAGAAGCGCGGGCACGGACGTTGTTTGCGATTAGTCCTCCTTCGTTTTGTGGTACTGGACGTGCTGGCCCCACTCGTACGATTGAATTGAAGAGTTGGAAGCGAGCATTTTCTGAACGTTGATTTATCGGGGGAGGAAAAAAGAGCTGTTGTATCCTGCCAAGCGGCTGTGGCGCCCTGTAAGACGGTCAGGTCATTTTTCTGCTGAAGATGTCACAGTGAGATTTTAAAAATAGATTCCTGGAGCGGCGTTAATGATGCCGAGGGTACAGATAAGGGGGGACGTATTTACCGTTGAAAGTAGAGCAAAAATATTGCTGTTTAATTAAGGTGGATTTTGGAAGTAGATTATATCAGTGTAAAATATAACCTTGTGCACCACAATCGTTTATAGTTGTTTTGCTTGCAATTCATAACAGCCGGTTCCACGCTCCAGGCTGGCGATCCCGGCTCTGACTCTCGTGCTGAACGTCACAGGTGGGCCTTGGAGGAGTTCGGGGAACGACAGGGAACAGGAAATGTACGAAGCCCTGCGCGGTGCTCCAAACAAAAGCCACAGAGCGCGATGTGCAGTGGACATCTCTCAGGGTGCCCCCAGGCTCTCTTCTCTTCAACTGACCCCCTGAACCAAAGTCTCCGGTGGTCAGAGTTGTGCGAAGTGACCCAGGCACTCTCGCTGTTGTAGATCGCTGTTGGCAACGTGGCGCCGGGGCGGGTCCTTCGTCCCCAGAATCTCTGCTGAGGACGAGAGCCGGAGGGAGGGACTGGACACGTTATTGGTATAGCGCCCGTTTGCTTCCGTGCACAGGTCTCCAGCCACTTCGTGTTACTTACATGCTACGGGCACCGTGGCACCTTGTGAGCAGATTACTTCTTACCTAAAGTGAGCGCATTCATTAAGATGCTTTATCATCAGAGAAAAAAATCAATAGAGAGGTTCGATCCTCCTACTTAAGATGGATGGGAGGGAGATCCAGAGTTGGTTGGCAGCCCTGTGCAGTTGCTAATTCCGATAGCCTTCCCTGTAAGTCACAAGAGGGTTGCTGAGGCTCCAGAATCACATCCAGAGTTTGGCGAGGAGCCAGGGAGAAAATACTTCTTTCTTCTCCTGCCTTTCCAACAGCGTTCCTCCTTGGCCAGTTCTGAATCCTCCAGACTTCTCTAGCTGCAAAGTAGGCTGGGGAAGCTTTATGGTCTCCCTAAGGGAAGGTGTACAAGGACAGGGAGTTGGGAATGGCCACTGGGTTAGTGGTCAACAGCGTGTGTCTTTCTATCTCATGACTTTGTGTTAGCAGTCAGAGTCCAAACGTGACACTCCAAGCCTGAAGGATGGGGGCCCTTCGGATTCTAGGCCCACATTCAAACATTCTCTCTGCCTAAGCCCATAAGAGGGAGGAATTCACCCCAAGTTTGCCCTCTCTATCAGACCACACAGGCAGCCCCAAGGACTGTTTAAGAGCCCCCACAATCACACCCATCCACCCAGTACCCCGATTTTACCTCCTTTCATCCCCATTTGGAGCCACCTGTTTCCACCTCCCTCTGTATTGCCCTCCTTCTTTCCCCGCTGTCTCCGGAGGTCATGGCTATTGTGAGTTGGACCATCTCATCCATTCGTGGTTTTTAAGTGTATTTTCATTTCTAAAAAATTTTTAATGTTTATTTACTTTTTTGAGAGAGAGAGAAGCAGAGTGTGAGCAGGGAAAGGGCAGAGAGAGGGAGACAGAGAATCTGAAGCAGGCTATAGGCTCTGAGCTGTCAGCACAGAGCCCGACGTGGGGCTCGAACTCACGGACCATGAGATCATGACCTAAGCCGAAGTCAGACGCTTAACCAACTGAGCCACCCAGGAGTCCCTTTAAGTGTATTTTCCATAAAGGTACGTGCTCGTAGCAATGCATAGCATCACATTTTCTGTAACTCTAAAATACTACGCAAACACCTCCCTGTCGCTTATAAGATCCAGCAACTTTCTCTTTTGCTTAACTCACTTTTTTTATATTTATTCATGCTGGCACGTGTAACTGCAGACCATATTAATAGTACGCTCTCCTCTATTGTGTGAATAAATCACCACTTATTTACCTCTCTACCCATGGACTATTACATTGTTTCCACTTTATTGTCATTACAAATAATGCCGGAAGGTACATATGTCTTCTTAACCTTAGGAACAAACACTCTTCTTCCAGATGTGTGTCCGGGCTTGGGTTTATGAGATGAAGTACACTCGTGTCCTGGCATCTTTTACCAGATGTTGCCAAACCCCTACCTCCATCACATTGCTGCCGACAGAGCGTGGAGGCTAGTTTTAAATGTTCAGCCGTGCTTAGCACCCAACAAGTAAATCTTTTGTCATCTGATGAACGGAAGAGGAAGGCTGTCTCTTTGTGATCTTGACTTGCGTTTCCTTAGTTACCAGTAAGTTTGAGCATCTCACTGAATGTGCAGTGCACATTCGGGCCCCCCTTCTATGAACTGTCTGTCTGTATTTGTTTCCTATCAGTTGTCTGTTTTGTTTTTTTAGTTACTTTGTAGGACCTTGCTCTATACGCCCTGGACACCCTCCTTCCCCATCATGCATGCGGTCGTGCGTTAAGGCCAGGCTGTAGCTGTCGTTGGCTTTGTTCAAGGGATCTTGTGCTTTGTAGATGTTTTAAAGTTCATTGTCATTAACGGAGCCTCAGTCATTCCCTTTTTGGTTTGTACCTTTTGGTTGCATTCAAGAACCTTGTCTCCATTCAAAGTCAGAAAAGTCTGTCATAATTTACTTGAGGAGGTTTTTTTGTTATGTTTGAAATAATTTCACGTTTTTCAAATTTCAGTTTGTAGCCAACTTTGAATTTACTCTGGGATGTGATGAAAAGTAAGGAAAGGATGTGCATTTCGGTGAGGTGCACAGGTGTGCTGGCACCATCTGTCGAATGCCCCTCATTTCCCACCTGCCTTACAGGGCACCCCTAACCCCCTCCGGGGCCCCACGTTTCTGGGCTCCCTGCTGTGTTCAGTGGCTGGTTTTCTTGTGCCTGAGCTAATTCTCCACGGGTCTTTACTCGTACATAATAAATGATATGCAGGGTATTTTTCTTTGATATTGACTGCAACCATTTCAAAACTAAGGCTGACGTTTGCTTGTGCTTTTATTGTATTAAGAAAGTTCCCTTTTATTCCTAATTTGACCGAAGTTTTTAAAAATCCTATTTGACTGTTGAATCCTATTACATAATTTTGTTCATCTGTTAAAACGACTGTCCTCTAATTTGTAAGTTTAATTACATTCACAGATTTCTTGATATTCAATTAACAGATGGTAAGTGAACGTCTGTCGGATGATTTCATTGTGTGTGTGCCTGTGCTTGTGTGTGCATGTGTGTGTACCTGCACACACACGTACAGGCATTCAGCTTGCTGATATTTAGTTGAGATTCTCTGTCTACGCTCAAAAGTGAGAGAACGTACCTCTGGCCGATGCTATAAATAGCTGTCTTTTACTGCTGATGCTTTTGTGTTACAAAATTGATGGGATGGGCCGTGGGTAATGCAACCGATCAGAAAATTTCCTTTGAAAGAGGTTATGATATTTAAGTAGAAATACAGTGAGGTTTTCCTGAGGCTGATTTCTGCCCTCATTTTTGTCGTTGCTTTCACCTCAGCAGACATGATGAGGGTTCGGTATGCTGTTGAGCTGAGGTGGGCCACTTTGGGGGGGGGGTGTCGCCCAACACAGGCCGAGTGGGAGGGCTCCCTGGATGCAGGGGTAAGTCTGCGCTGGGCACCATTTCTGCTAAGAATGTCCTGATGCATTCCACCTATGTTCTTCAACCCCACTAGAACTGACCAGCGGCCCAGAGTGAGGCTGACGTCCTTCCTGAAGCTCAAGATTAAATACGTCGTCCACGGCAAGCAGGCAGGGATTACATTGCAGATTCAGACCTTTAGGCAGAATTTCCAAACACCATTCAAAGAAAAAAATTTATCCCTGGTGACACCTGTTAAGATATCATTCAAAATCACAGCTTCTTTCAGTTCAAAAGATCCAGAAGAAAAGGTGATCTCAGCAGATCTTGTCTCAAGGCCAGATAGCCTTGTGGAGATGTGAACGTTCTCAGCAATTTCTTACCCTTGGTCATTTGGGAGAGGGGGCAGTGCTTTGCAAACAGTGCATTAACTGTATTTAAGCTGCTAATCTCTCGGATACAATAAGACACATAGTGAAATTAGAAGCAGAAAGAAGCTCGGAGTCTGAATAATTTGAATACAAAGTGAGGCTCTGAGGTAATAAGTCTGATTTGTCTAACATCATTTATTAAGTGGTTCAGGGGATAACTGTGATTTGGAATAGCTGGGAAACATCCCAAGCTAACATCTTTTAGGCTGATATTACTCATTTATGTGTGAATTTTGGCAGGGACTTCTTAAAAAAGAAAACACTCATTCTGTTTCTTTATAATTACATCCTATGCCTGGGAGCCAACTAAGAAAGCGACCAAAGGGGAATTAAAACATTTCTAGGAAAAATTAAATCTTCTTGAAATCTTAGGTGTAGCCCTTATCTATAGCAGTCTCTACGTTGGTGTGATAGGGATGCCAGTCTTGTCTTGGGCCCTGTGGTTGGTTGGCTGATGGCCCCCAAAAGACAGAACTGACCTGTGATAGGCAGTTAGACAGTTGTGGGAGGCATGGGTCCCACAGGAAAGCGGGGCCAGTGGCGGATGTTGGGTGGGAGACACCCCAGACCCCACATCCTGCCCAGATGGCCAAGGAGAATTCCAACACAGAAGCCACAGGATGCACATGCGCCAAGAAGTTTAAAAATCTACAATGAGCATTATGGTTTGGCCAGCCCCCTCCCTTCCCCACCGTGGGCTTTCTTAGGGGATGCTAGGTACTAAGACAAAAGACCTTCACTCAGGCACACCACCAGGAGGGAGAAGCCTTCCTCAATGGCCATGGGGAGGTCAGAGCCCTGTCCTGGCCACCCTCCACAAGAAGCCAGATCAAAACAGGCCCAAGATGGTGGATGGCATGACAGAAAGACCCTGACCGAGCTGGAAGAACTTCCAATTTCTTCCTGCATCCAAGTAATGAACATTCCACCCCCGCCTCCCCACCCCCCATTAACCACTATAAGCCATGGGACCAATTCTGTTCTGGGCACTTGAGCCTGTCTCCAGCTTCCCACTCATCACCTTGTGATACTCAGTAAACTCTGCTTGCTCATGCCTTTTGGTCTCTTGGCTAGATTCTTTCCTGTGAGAAGACTCAGGACTGAGGCTGTACCACTGCAGGTGGGAACATATCCTCCTTGTAGCCCCTGGTACCCGTCAATGTGGCCTTATTTGGAAAAACAGTCTTTGAGGCATAGTTAAGGATCCTTAAGTTAACTTAAGGATCTTAAGTTAAGATGAGGGGCGCCTGGGTGGCGCAGTTGGTTAAGCGTCCGACTTCAGCCAGGTCACGATCTTGCGGTCCGTGAGTTCGAGCCCCGCGTCAGGCTCTGGGCTGATGGCTCGGAGCCTGGAGCCTGTTTCCGATTCTGTGTCTCCCTCTCTCTCTGCCCCTCCCCCGTTCATGCTCTGTCTCTCTCTGTCCCAAAAATAAATAAACGTTGAAAAAAAAAAAAAAGTTAAGATGAGATTATCCTGGATTGTCTGGGTGGGGCTGAAATCCTAGGATAGGTGTCTCTATAAAAGATGAAAGAGAAGAAGTCATGGGCACTGGGAGAAGGGGAGAAGCCACATGAAGACACAGACAGTGGCTGGGGCGAGGTGGCAACAAACCAAGGATCCCATGATTCCCAGTGGCTGGAAGCAGCAAAGATGCCCCCCACCCCCCCCCACCCCCCACCTACTGCCCCTGAGAGCCTCCAGAAGGACACAGCCCTGCTGAGACCTTGATTCAGGACTTCTGCCTTCCGGAGCCATGAGAGGAGGAGTTTTGTTGTTTGAAGCCTCCAAGTCTGTTGCAGTTTGTTTTGGAGGCCACAGGGTGGGCCACAGGTGGGGCCACTAGTAGGGCTCCCACCCCGTTCCATCCTGTCACCTGTGGGGGATGTGAAGCCAGGAAGAGCAGTGACAATTTTTGTTGACAGATCATGAGCCATAGCAACAACATCAAAACACTACAATCTACAATCCTGGGATGACTAATAAGAAACTCGGTAACTTTGAAGCAAAGGTAATACAGTCTTGTGAAAGGGGCTCCCACACAGGCTCGAGTAGCCCCAAGGGATTTACCATTAGTGCGGCTTCTAGAACAAAGGACACCTGCAATGCTCAGTCTGCACAGACACTCTTCAGGATGGACATGGGGGACAGGGAAGTCCAACAGGATGGAAAAGTGGCTCAACCTCTGCTAAAGGGAGGTGTTAGCAGAGAGAAACTCGCTGTGAGATCCAGAAGCCATGGAAGGCGTTCAAGTCACCTGTGAGCAGCCAGAGGGAGATCCTGAAACCAGCCAGCGGCCACAGGGTTTCATGTCAAAGTGAGTCCAAATGCTGGACAACCTGGTAGAGACAGGAGACTCTTTCTGCTGCCGGCCTTGAAGAAGGCGATGGGACACCATTTGTTGGAAGGAATCTGCACAAATCTCAGGAAGGAGGGAGGACAGTCTGGTTTCCATAATGACGGGGAGGTGTGGGGAGGAGTGGCGTTAGAGTCAGACCCAATGGGGTCCCAAGGGCAGATACCCCGTCTCCTCACTTTTATTGACAACAAGGCACTTGGATACTCACTTCTTGTTTGGTAAATTGAATCTTTTCTTTTTTCTAACATTACTTTTCTGGATTGGTTTGAAGGTTCCCAGTGAGAAACTGATAGTTTTAGGCCTGAAGGAGTAGAGATGTTCCAGGGACAGGACTCAGAGCTCCAGCTGGGAAATTTTGTGTAATTGATATGATTCAAGGAAGAAGTTTTCAAAAATTGTTTGACAGGTACTTCGCTGGGTGTACAACTTTTATATTCATGTTACCCATTCATTTATCAACAAATATTTAATAAGTGCTTCACTGCATCCCAGGAACGGGGCTGGGCGATAATGGTGGCGAGCACATAGCCTCCACTTACTGCATAGCGGGCAGGGCCTGCTACCTCACTGAACACCCGCCACCACCCAATGACGTGGTCTCTCCTTCCCATTTTGTAGGTGAGGCACTGAGACCTTGACATGATGAAAAAATTTTACCTGATTAGAGTTTATTTGCAATAGAACAATTTGCAATAAAATGAACACCAAAGTACTTTGCTCTAAGTATGTAGAGGGGGCATTTGTGGAACCAGCCCACCCAGATTCCGGGCTCCTCACCACGAGTGCACACTCCTGGGTGTATCATGTCAAGCAAAGCGTCACGAAACCTCTCCCCATGTCACTTCTGGCCCAGCAAGAGAGTCTTTGACCAAATAACACAAAGCAAACGTGCAATGTTCGTTGCAGTTAGCCTTAGAGGGCAAGCTTCAAGGTGCTGAGGTGTGTAATAGGGAGATGTGCTGTGCGTGGGAGGTTGGGGAAGACCCCTCAGAAGGTGGCCCTGAATGTGACGCCTGAAAGGAATGGTTAATGTGGTTAAGAGGGTTGGGGGATGTTTCAGTCCAAAGGGAGCCACATACACAAAGAGCAATTTAGGTCTTGCACAAGATCCGGTCGCTTCCTGGATGGATCCATTTTGTAGATCCACGGTCTCAAAACGTGGTCTTAAAATCAGCACATCAGCATCACAGAGAAACTGGGTAGAAATGCAGGTTCTTGGGTACTCCCCCATAGCTGCTGAGTGGGACATTCTGGAGGTGGGCTTTAAGAAGCTCTCCAGATGATTCTGGGGCTGACTTGGGCTTGGGAACAGCCGCTATAGAAGATGCAGTAGGTGCCCACCCAGATCCCCTTCCCTGGCAGGTGGACCTGCCCCACAGCAGCTGCTGGGTGCGGGCTGCAGAGGGGCCAGCTCGCAGAGACTTTCCCTCACCTTATGGGAGCTCTTCATTCCGGGATGCTACCTGCCTGTGGCCCACCCTTCTTCTCTCCCTCCCCCTCCAATCTACTGCCAATTCCCCGGGGAGACAAGTGATTTTTTTTTTTTTTCCCACAACCTCCCCGGATGCTCCTAGCCTCAAGGTGAGAACCTGTTTCAGTGATACTCCAGAGCTGCCCAGGGAGCCTGCATTCGAGCTGAGCCATTTCCCCTGCCCCCCTCCCACATCCCTCTCTCTCCTCCTCCTAAGAACACTTTCCAACAAACCACTTGAATAAGAATCCCCATCTCAGTCTCTGTTTCTAGAATCCCGACCTAAAGCATACACTTCAGTTCCTGGAGCAGCAGACAGCTTGGGGCAAAACCATCACCCTCTGTCTCCCCTCCCCCCACCCTGAGCAGTGCTAGATTTCCCTTCTCTTCGGCCTCATGGCATGACTAAACGAAGGCGTTAGGGAAGAAGAAACGAAGGGAATGAACTACTTATGTGATACAGAGAAGCCTCCTTACTGTGCTTCAATTCCAAAGTTAAATTTAAGTTGTCAATACATGTTGTAGACCGTGGAACTCACACGTGTTTTAAAATATCGAAGATGTTGTGCCAATTTGAGTACTCTTCCTCTGAAGCAAAACATATTGATGACTAGCTCTCACTTTAAAATCCTCAAAAACTATATTCACTTGTCTACTATTTCAGAGTCTCTAGAAACAAGTGGAAAGAAGTACTCTCTCTGTGGAGTTTGGGCAGTTGTCGTTGCCCATCAGAGTGGACACCCCATCTACCAGCGGAATCTTCAGTGACACCCACGTGTTCCCCCCCATAGTTGTCTTCCCTTCATTCAGAATACACTTCGGCACTGTTTTATAGCTCAGGAATTTACCCAAGTAAACTTTCTGTCACAGACCACATTACCCGATGGAAAACTAACATCACAGACCACGAGGACAAGCATGGCCACATTTCTGAATATGCACGAGGGTCTTTATGGCCAACAGTAAATACGAGGGTTGGGAGAAATGCAAAATTTCAAGGCAGAAAACCTCTACAGGATGGCATTGTAAGTGTATTCAGATTTTATGTCCACATTGGCAGGGAAGTTGGCGCCTTGGAGCCCTGGTTGAACGGTGACCGTGGCCTTAGTTTCTTCCCCGCCGCCTTCTAGTCTAAGGTGGGGATGATGAATGGGTTGCCAAAGGAATCGTACAGTAAGCTTTTCTGATCTGAGGATCCCCTGGGTTACGCACATAACGGCTCAGGACCACACAACCCAGGCTATTGATGAATAGTTTTATGACTCATTTGGGCAGATCCATGAAGCCAATTACTTGATGATGTGGCACTTCCTCCCAGCTCCCTTGATCCTCTGTGGCTGGCTCATCGATTAGAGTTTGCCGAGGAAGCAAGTGTAACAGTCTGAGATTCAAAATTGCTGACAGCTGTATGTGGACGTGACGAGGGGCGTTCCTGGCGACGCGCTTATGATTCCCTTAGGCTGGCTTAATTATCCTGCCATTTGATGAGGTTTAGCCACTCGGTATGAAGTGGGAGAAAATCCGTGGTAATATTAGACAGAATCTGTAATTCTTCGATCTTGGTAGGATTCATCTGGAACCACCTTCCCACCTACTCTCCCTTTTTACTGAACCATTTGAACGTTGAATCTAGACACATATTCATGCATCGTTTGCTTGGTTTGGAGAAGCCAATTAAGTTGAAACATCAAGCTGAAAAAAATGTATACATTAACACTTACTTTTGATTTTTTAGCTTAAGTACAATAGAATTATGTTTTGGTACAGTTTCGTTGATGTAGTGGAGGGCTATTAACTAGAGGAACAATTACAGCTAGCAAATGGTGTATGATTCCATGCACAAGTATAATTGGAAAATCAGGTGCAGATCAAGTTTTTTTTTTTTCCAAATGATGTGCTTTTGCACAGTTGGCTCTTCTAAATCTCATGCAGACGCATAATTAATAGAGAGATGTATTCACTTAACTGCCGACTTTTGGAGACTGCCCGCGGGTGTCTTCTCAGAGACCCAGTGTGACACCCAATGACATTTCTGCCATCTGAATGCGGAGCAGTTATTGCCGAGGAAGAAGCTTCTGTTCAGGGAGAGAAGTGCAGAACGAGGGAGAAGGCAGCTTCCCTCGGTGAAGAACCTGCCTCCCATCACTGCCACCCAGTTGTCGCGCAGTAGAGACCACAGAGCAGGGGATCAGCGCGGTGTGACTCGCTTCTTCAAATCCATGTTTTATTTTACTCTGAGACTTCTGGGATTAGAGAGAAGACGTGAAGGCAGTACACAGAACTCCCATAAACCCCACACCCCACTCCCTCTGTTATCTTTAACAACTCTGCTGAGAGGTAACTTACATACTGTCGCATCCATCCATGTAAGACATATGACCTGATGGTTTTTAGAGTATTCAGAATTGTGCAGCCATCACCACAATCAATATTAGACATTTTTGGTACTCCAGAAAGAAAGCCTGTGCCTCCCGTCAGCCACTCGCTGTTGCCCCCACATCGCTCAACCCTGGGCAGCCAACCAGTTACCTACTGTCACCATCCATTTACCTGCTTCGGACATTTCGTATCAATTGGACCACACGATGTTTGGGTTCTGTCACCGTCTTCTTTCACTTAGCATAACGTTTCAAGGTTCAACTACGTTTCTCCTTAAAGAATCGATTGCCTTATCATTACGCAACACCACTCTTATCCAATATAACCTTCCTGGCTCTGAACCCTGTGCTGTCTGAAATTAATACAGCTACTACAGGCGTCCTCTATTAATGCGTTAGCATGGCGGATGTTTCCCCACGGCTTTACTTTGAACGCACCTGAGTGTTTGCATGTGTGTTTACGCTGGGCATCTTCCAGACAAATATAGTCAGGTGTTTGTTTTTAACAGGCTCGACCAATCCTTTTCTTTCAGTTGGTGTGTTTAGAACATTCGCATCTGAAGCGATTGATACGGTCGGATCAATATCCTCCACAAATTTATGTGTTTTCTTTTTGTTACCATTGTGCTTTCTTTACCCACGCCCCCCACACTTCTTTCTTCTCTGGTTCAGTGGAAGCATTTATACAGTTGCGGTTTATCTCCTCTCTTAGGATATAACTTAACCTCTTTTAAATATGTGCCGGAAGATGCTGAAAGGATTTGCAATATGCATGACCCATCTACCTCCACCTTCAATGTACACCTGCCGTCATCTTGTAACACGGCACCTTCCATCCTTCCTGTATGTGTCTCCCAACACGGCGGTGTGTTCTTTATTTCACTTCCCCATATGCTCTAATCACCCAGTATTTTTGTTGCTAATGCAGATGTAGCATTTAATTTAAACACAGTTATCTTTTAGATCAGTTGAGAATAAGAAACAAAGTGTTATGTTTTATTTTCATTTATATTTTTCTCTGAAGCTCTTCCTTTCTGCATGTAGACCTGAGTTTCAGACCTACATAGCACTTCCTTTTTCTTGAAGGACTTCTTTTACCATTCCCTGTAGGGAAGGTCTGCTGGCATTGGATTCCCTTAGTTTTGTTTCCTGAGAAAATAACTCTCCTTCCATTTAAAAAAAAAAAGTTTATTTGACTATTTTGAGAGAGAGAGAGAGACAAGCAGACTGAGAAGGGGACAGAGGATCCGAAGTAGACTCTGTGCTGACAGCAGGGAGCCCAATGTGGGGCTCGAACTCACAAACTGTGAGACCATGAACTGTGCCTAAGTCGGAGGCTCAACCAACTGAGCCACCCAGGTGCCCTTCCTTTCCTTTTAAGGATAACTTCCTGTCAACACTCTATTTCACTCCTATCTTTCTTCTCGCTGTGTCTGACAGGAAGCACTAGGTAAAGTGTATCCAAGTTTCTCTATGCAGCAAAGCCTTTTCCCCTAGTTTCTTCTGATTTTCTTTGCCTTTGTTTCTGTGTAGTTTGAATGTGTTATTTCCAGGTGTAGATTTATCGATAATTATTATGTGTGGTGTGAGCTGAGCTCTCTGGATCTGTGTTTTGGTGTCATTCATTTTGGAAAATTTTCAACTGTTATTACTTTAAAGTTTCTTCTTTTTTTTTTTTTATTTTAGAGAGAGCTGGAGTGAGCGCAAGCAGGGGAGAGGGGAAGAGAGAGAGAGAGATTGAGAATCCCAAGCAGGCTCCACACTCATCCCAGAGCCTGGTGTGGGGCTCGATCCCACAACCCTGGGATCATGACTTGAGCTGAAACCAAGAGTCAGAGGCTCAACTGACTGAGCCACCCAGGCACCCCTCAAAATTTCTCCTGATCAGTTCTTGCTTTCTTTTCCTTATTTTCCCCCAGTCATTCCATTCCAGCTTCTGTTGACACGTCTCCACACCCATTGGCTCTTCCCTCCTCCCCATCTCCCCAGAGCCCATTATGGATGCTCTACATTTCGGATGCGATGTTCTTATGTCCGGTCATTTCCTTCTGAGTCTGTCTCAGAATCACCACCTCAATGCTCACCCCCCACCCTGTGCATTCTTGCGAGTTGCCTACGGTTTCCACGAGAGTCCGCAACGTGCTAATCACAGCTGTGGCACATTCACGTGCAGTCACTCTGGGGCTAGGCTCACGTTTGACTCAGTTGAGGGAAGCTTTGTCAGCGGTCCTGTGCCTGGTGCTTTAACTTGACCAAGGTTTCCGGAAGTGAGGAAGGAGACATCAGTCCTGCAAAATGACTCACCTAGAAAAATAAAACTCTTGAAGTGACACAAAATATCCATTCCCGATTAAAGATCCACAATAAATATTAGTACACTGAGGATTTATTGAATTTGAAATCATTTTAGAGTTTCGCAGTAAAGAAACTAGCTCAAATTTGTCCAAAAGAAGATTCCTGAACGCATTTGAGTTTGAAGCCATTTATGGACACTTGTGAGCATTACCTGAGTCTCCATGTTTCTGGAATATGCGTTGGGGAAGAATACGGAATGTGCAATGTGTTTATCCACCCATTTACATGATCTTTTTTCCAGATTTTGTTAGCGTGTGTGTATATATGTCTATATATACTGTTTTTTTGCACATAATAAGTTAAAAATATTTGTTTGCACATAATAGGTTAAAAATATTTGTTAAAAAAACCGGTTTTCCAGGAGATCTTACATGTTCACTAAGCCTCTTATTTGTATATTTTTTAGTTATGGATTTTTCAAAACGTAGGTGGCGAAGTAAACTATGATGCTGTCTTTACCTTGTCAGCGTATGTGAAGGCTCGTTCCTTAAGAAAGTGACAGTTCACTCGTTCTTTCATGCACCACGTGGCCTCAAGGGCCTGAGGCATGCCACCCAAATGTAGTCCTTAGTGCACCATGTCAGCAGAGGCACAAAAAAACAAAAACAAAAACAAAAAACCCAACTTCCTGTGACAGAGCTTATATTCCACATATGTGCTTATGAGGCATTAGCTGTTTCTTGAGAGACACCCAAATAATGGGTTTTTCTGTGCCAGTATTTTAAGGCCTGGGAGTCATAACAAAGATGTGATGAGAAGGCGTGAGTCCCTCATCTTTGCATAGAACGAGTTGCATTTAAGTTAGGACGAACCAGCACTGATTCCGCGGGCTGCCGGTGCGTGATACAACGGGCATTCCGGGATCAAACATCCGTGGTAATTTGTGGTGGAGGAAATCGAGCATCCTTCCTTACTGAAGACACTCTTGGCGCCCATTATACGTTACTGCATTAGGTGAATGTAGTTGTGTGTGTGGGTGGGGGGGGGGGTGGTCCACAGAGTTTCTCAAACTTGTTCGAGAAGCATCTCACGAATGCGGTGTTTCATAATTCACATTCAGGGAAATGCTTTACTCCCTATGTACATAACAAATGCCAATGTACCCAGATAAGAAATTTGAAAATATGCCAATTTTAGAAGGCCCAAAACTAAGGAAGAAAAAAGGAATCTCAGTGGGGAAAAAAAATGTCAAAGTATTCTGAATGATTTGAAGCTTGTAGATGCTTTACGCATTCAAAAAGCAAATCAAAAAAAAAAAAAAAAAAGGAGAAAAAAACCACAAAATACCCCAAACCCCCAGGCTGGAAATAAGCAGAAACAAACGGGCCTAATTTTGTATCAAAGTGGTGACATAGTAACACAGAGAAACAGTATTCCGAGTAATCTCTGAAAACAGCACCCTGATTCCGCATCCTTGATGATTATACTCTAAGGATAAAAAGAACTCCAGATGAATCTTAAAATTCACTCAGCGGTTTTATTGTTAGTGGTGATTTTGGCATCATAATTTTGATGCCATTTTTACGTATCTTTTAGAATAAATAACAGTATTAATATTATTAGGGAATATATAGACAGTCAAAACAGGCAAGAAAATAAACTTTGTCATGCTGAATTTGAATAGAAAATAGTAATAAAAACTCATGACTTAACACGCACACACTCATATCCTCACTCGCTCCATGGAGAGTTTAGAAGCAATAGCACCTCGGGGCAGTAGCACATAAGCTCAAATCTGAATTTATACATGTCGTTTCCCATTAGAAGGAAATAGGGCTCAAAGACATAGTGGTGTGTCATAGGAAATTCCACTGGTTAAATGTGAGATTGTTTGAACATCAAAATTAAACATTTTTATTGTAAGATATAGAACATAAAATACATGAGCCCATAATGTCATTAAAATATAAAGCAAAGCAGAACCAAACACGAAATTAAAAACATACACAGAGGGGTGCCTGGGTGGCTCTGTTGGTTGAGTGTCTGACTTCGGCTCAGGTCATGATCTCACGGTGCGTGAGTTCGAGCCGCGCGTCGGGCTCTGTGTTGACAGCTCGGAGCCTGGAGCCTGTTTCAGATTCTGTATCTCCCTCTCTCTCTCTGCCCCTCCCCACTATCTCAAAAATAGATACACATTCAAATAAAACACACAGATGGAGAGAGTGGCAGGTGAGGACATGCTCTCCAGATGTGCCCTACAAGTACTTGGTGCCATGAATGCAGGTCAGCAGAGGGCATCCGCTGTGGTTCCTTTAGGACCTGCCTCAAGTTCAGGGAACTGCGGCTCAAGGTGATGTTCTTTGGGTGGTGGGAGTGCCAAGTGGGGAGGGGCGTTAAGGCCCAGCACTTCAGCCCAGCTTCAGACCCATGGGCAGCGGCCTGGTTCTGAAGGGCATTGCCCACCCGGGAGCTGCCCTCTGCCCTGGGGGTTGGGGGGGGGCTTCATCTGCCTACAGCACTCTCCAGTGTCTCCCTGTGCTCCCTCCCCTCTACAGGTGATTCTCTCTAATAAACATCCTGCACCCCAAACTCCAGCTCCACGTTAGATTGTGGAGAACCCTAACTGTGATATGGAAAAAGGGAAAAATAAGATTGCCACCATTGCGAGGGACAATTATAATGAACTTCTTACCCTGAAAATTGATCACCAATGGGAAAAAATCAAGCATTTGCTCAGAACCAGTTTATCCTCTGTTAATAAGGAAAACTCTTTGCAGAAAAGTAGCAGGTGATAAATGAGGAAGGGACGACACAATTAGGAAATCACCCCTTGAAAATCCCCAGTGAAATAACCGATCCGGGTGAGGAGCTTCCGGATGCCGACAGCCATGAAGGAGCTTGTTGGGGAAAGGATTTTGTTCGGTTCCAAAGTACATGCCGACACCATGCTTGCTATTTGCGAAGGAGGAATACGCATTTGCATGGCTAGATCTTGAAGTCGCAACTGTGACCACGTGGTGAGAGTCCTCACGACCATTGGTGAGCAATGTTCTCTTCCCTGCTTCCTGACAAAAACCAGTAAGAAGTAAACAGCATCACCTGTCTGAGGAAGAGAAAGACACGAGGGACGGCATCATCTGGGCTCCTAGATCCAATTGGACCTGAAGGCGACACCCAGGCCTTTCCAGAAATAGGAGCCGCTAAATTCTCTGTTTGTCTAAAGCCTGTTGGCATGTGTTTCTTTCCCTTGCAGTTATGAGAGGTTGAGTAAGATAGAAGGAACAGTGAAAAGTATGGACAAATTTAGGTGCGTATGTGTGGGAATCATTTTTTAAAATGTAATAGGCAAAAAGATGTGATTTTTTATTTTTAAATTTTAATTATGAAACATTTCAAATGAGCACGAAACGACAGGAGATAATAGAACAGATCATCCACGCACCCACCTTGGAACAGATATTAACATTTTGTCATATTTGCTTCGGGGCTCTGTGCTGAAACGTTTGCGTGGTGTTTAGTCCCAGAAGGGACAGGTGTTCAGTGTCCTGTCTATTCCGCCTCCCGGGTGCTCCGTACTCTCCCCTAGGGGCATCCAGGTTGGCTGTGTGTGCTCTCAGAAACATTCAAATCCATCCGGGTGAACATTTTATCCCAGATGATAGCATTCACAAACACTGACCGCCCTTAATACAGACTGCCGATGGTCCCGTATCAGTACATACGGAGCAGTCCCACATCCCTTGACCGCTGTGAAGTATTCACTGGGAACAGACCTACTGACTCCTGCTTAGAGGTGTTCAATCTTTTGCCATCCTGTACGACCCTGCCGCAAGTGTTCTGGTACGTAGGTCACTTCACACGTATGAAGGCCTATTGTTTGTGGGACCGAGAAGTGCCAGTCAAAGGTTTTGTATAATTGCAGTGGTGATAGACTTTGCCAAATGTCTGACCTGAAGGTCCTATCAACTTACAATATATACGAAATCATTCATTCCACTCTGGTCAAGTTTGGGTTATCAAACCTTTGTCATTGTGATCAGTGGGGAAAAAATGTGATTTCAAGATTGTTTATAGTTGCATTTCATTTTGGTCATCATTTAAAAACAGCTTTTATTTCCCTTTCTGTGAACGCTCTAGACTTTGTGCCCATTTTCCTACAGGACTTAGGTTTTTCCCAACTGGCTTTATCTATTGATCCATCTGTATTTTTAAAAATTAGACCTTTGTGACATAAATAGCAGATGTGTTTCACTGTGTCTCATCTGCCTTTTTTACTTTTGTTACAGTGATTTTTATGCTGCAGAATTTTAAACATTGATTTCATTTAGTTGAAGTTGGGAATCTATTTTAGGGTTCTGCATCATTTTTAGAAAGGTGTCATGGGCTGAATTGTATTCTTTTCAAATTCGTATGTAGAAGTCCTCACCCCCAATTCCCCGGATTGTGACTGTATTTGGAGATAGAGCCTTTTCAGAGTCACTGAGGGTAAAAGCAGATCATACAGATGGGTCCTTATTCAACATGACTGGTGTCCTTCCTCAAGAGCAGAGGGGGTGGAGACGCAGATGCAGAGCAAAGATGTGTGAGGACACAGCAAGATGACTGTGTACAAGCCAAGGAGAGAGTCTCCTGGCCCTCAGAAGAAACCAAGCCTGCTGGCATCTTGATCTTGGGCTTCTAGCTTCCAGAATGGTGAGGAGGTAGATTTCTGCGTTTAAGCCCCCCAGTCCGGGGTCTCTTGTTGTGACAGCCTGAGCTGACTAATATAAGAGGATTTCCCACTAGAGGACTTTCTGAGAAGCAACGTTTTCCATGTATCCTCTAGACGTGTGAATTATTTCGTTGTTAGATTTGTCTACGTGTGTCTTCTCTTCCGCGCCCTCTTCAGTGGGTAAACTAGCTTTCACAGGGATGCTACGATGCTACGTCTTCTCAAGGACGTGCCGGGAGAGGAGATGCCAGCACCGGGCAGGCGACTGGATGTCCCCAGCGCAAACCCGCTCATCACACCTGGGTCGCCCCTTCCAAAGCGAGCACTGACGTCTGGAGGAACACGGCAGCACCTACAGTGAGCTTGCGGTTTGGTCCAAGAGAACAAAGGCGGCTGGAGGCACGTTGATTCAGTTCTACGTCACGAGCTCACTTCCAGCAACGATCGTCCCCTGGCCTTTACGGAAGGACCCTTGCTCCTCAGTTTAGCAGCATGCCTGCATCAGCCCAGGGCCACGGCATCCACAGGACCCTCCCCAACACCGCCCGGAGGCGGTGGCTTCTCCACATGCTGTGCTTGTGTTCCCAAGGAAGAGATGGAATCAGACAGCCTCAGCTGGAGGACAGTGGCGTGCATGGCTCCGGTCCCGAAAGTCTGACTCTGTGTTCCAGTGGAGCTCCTGGGCAGAATATTTATTCGCTTTGTCCTGCTCATAAACTCATCATGTAGCTTTGAAGTGGGGAAAATATCCCGGTTCATTGTGAGTTGATACTGAAAGTGGTGGATAAAAGAGCCAATTTGTCCGTTTCCCCACTGGATTTAAATCTGAGCTGACAAAAAGCCACCACTGAAGTAGTCGGTCACACATCAAAGGTTTAGATCTAATGGGCCTTTGAAGAGATCGTGTAAACATGAGGGAATAGTGTTCTGAGGGAGTAGTGTTGCTTTAGAACACCTCGAGGCTTTGATGGCTATGAACACTGTTTAAATTTTAAATGGCTCTTAAGTAAGTTCTTTCAACTCCTCCCCTCTGTCCTCTTACCACAACCAGACCATCAGCGGGCCAGGTCAGGATCGCAGAAGTCACCGTCACCGTGGTCTGCAGGTGGCAGTGCTGGTGGAAGGGCAGGAGGTCACGTTGGACTTCCTGCCCCAACAAATACGTGTCGTCACATGACCGGGACTCTCCTCTGTGTATTTCAGCAAGATCCCTCAACATCCTTCCAGGACTCTGCTCACCCTGTGAGATCAGCCATTTCTGTGGACCGTGATGGTACTTTCTGGATTCATTTCAAACCTGCCCTTATAAGGTCCTATAGGACCGGAGGTCAAGTAATTAAATCTTAAAACACTAGACTATGAATGCTGCACGGGTAGTGTTTCTCTCCCTGGCTCCCCAGTGAACATCCAGCAACACACAGTCTGGCACAGACTAGGACTCAACAGATATTTATTTAATGGATCGAAAAAGAACCTTTCTTATTTTTAATTTTTTTAATTTTTTTAAAGGTTTATTCATTTTTCAGAGACAGAGAGATCGTGAGCAGGGGAGGGGCAGAAAGAGAGGGAGACACAGAATCTCAAACAGGCTCCAGGTTCTGAGCCATCAGCACAGAGCCCGACAAGGGGCTCAAACTCACAGACCAGGAGATCACGACCTAAGCCGAAGTCGAACGCTTAACCGACTGAGCCACCCAGGCGCCCCGATAAAGAACCTTTTTTAAAAATGGTAGACTAAGGGGATGAGACCAAACATACAACATATTAAAAACTCTGCGAGATTGCGACAGAAAGTAAGAGAATGAAGGATGGCGGGTGTAAGATGTGGGAGTGAAAGCTGACATCAGGAGATGCTTCTCTTCTAAGGTCGTTGGGGCAGGCTAGGAGTCAACAGATCACCACAGCCTCTGCACCTTAGCTTCTAGTGATCTCTCAAATGGGATTGCTCTGGGATTGCTATAGCAAACATAAATCCGTCAACGGGGACCTGAATAATTTCTGCAAAGCTCTGTAAAAAGTAAAGCTTCTGGCACACTGCGTGAAATAACTGGGCACCTTGACATGGCAGGACAACATGTGCAGAAATCAGCAGCAAATACAGGCAACAGAAACAGACTCACAGTGGATCCAGAGATTGGAGTTGGAGGACCATATTTTTTTTTAGTTTATTTATTTGTGAGAGAGAGAGCAGGGGAGGGGCAGAGAGAGAGAGAGAGAGAGAGAGAGAGAGAGAGAGAATCCCAAGCAGGCTCCACACCATCAGCTCAGAGCCCGATGAGGGCTTACACTCACAACCTGTGAGATCCTGACCTGAGCTGAAACCAAGAGTCAACCAACTGAGCCACCCAGGCACCCCAGAGTTGTTGGACTTTAAAGAACCTGATGATCATGTTCAAGGAAATGGAGCCTTTGAGAACTCTTACAAAAGAACCTACAACATTCTTTAAAAAAAGAATTAATTGAACATTGTGGAATAGAAAAATACATAAACATTTAGCATTAAGTTGGAGGATTTAATATAGATTGGACATGGAAATAATTAGTGAAGTGGGAGATAGGTCAAATGTCAAAGTCAAGACGATATCACAGAATAACAAATTATGGAAAGTACAGGATGAGGTTGAAGACACCCCAAGGGTACCGAGGGAGTGCCAGCATGTGTGGAATTGGAATACCAGAGAGTGAAGAGTGAAAACTGGGCAGAAGTGATATTATATCGGCTGAGAACTTTAAATTTTTTTTTTCAACGTTTATTTATTTTTGGGACAGAGAGAGACAGAGCACGAACGGGGGAGGGGCAGAGAGAGAGGGAGACACAGAATCGGAAACAGGCTCCAGGCTCTGAGCCATCAGCCCAGAGCCCGACGCGGGGCTCGAACTCACGGACCGCGAGATCGTGACCTGGCTGAAGTCGGACGCTTAACCGACTGCGCCACCCAGGCGCCCCATATCGGCTGAGAACTTTATAAAGCTAATGAAAAAACAAAAATCACAGATCCAAGAGGCTTTGCAGATCCAAACAGTAAATTCTAAAAATTACACACGAGGGTACGTTACAGTAAAGCTTCTGGACACCAGAGGCAAAGGGAATTTTTTAAATTCTTAAAAATAGCTGGAAGAAAGAGGCAAGTTTTCTTCAAAACGACAATATGAACTGATGCTGACAACCCTCTTCTCAACAGGAGACGTACAAGCCCGAAGACAGTGAGAAGGACTAACAGACAGTAAGCACCAACCTGTAATTCTATACCCAGCAAAACAACAACCCGTTGTAACATGGAGACAGTGACTACATGTTCGGGTATAAGCTGAGCGATTCTGTCATCACCATGCCCAGCACCGAAGGAGATGCTACAGTTGCTCTCATCACACAAGGGAAGTCAGACTGTCATCCCTTTTATCTAATATTTTAAAAAACTAAACTGTAATATATAGAGCTGTATATTTGTGTGATTAAGCTAGAAAGAAGAAGGCAGAGAGAGGATATAAAGATGTGGAGGGGGAAGTGGGGAGAGGGCATTCGGTGGCACCGGAGGCAGGCTTCTGGAATGCAGAACTATTCTGTTTTGGTCTGGATGGCCGTGGCAATTGCATTTTGTAACCGATCATTCAGATGTGCTTTTAAAATTTTGACTGTTTTCTGTTTGTGTCATATGCATAGTAGCAAAATGTTTTAAAAATGAAAGAAATGAAAAACAACCTAGGATTTGGGCTAACTATCCTTCAGACAAACAGCTCCATCAAGGAAACATCCTAGAGAAGACCAAACAGGTCATACCTGTGCGTCACAAGATGGCAGAGAACAGCATAAGTACCTCAATTCCCAGGATGTTTCCAGAACAAATCTGGGATGTGGAATGTGCTAGAGTAAGCTGATGTGGAAATTCGAGTAGATCCTCTTGTAATGAGAGGGAGAAAGAGATTTTAAATGCATTTTAAAATTAGCAAATGAAAGGGCTAAACACTTCTCATGCCACCATTGAGTCACCTGACACTGTGGTGAATTTTTTAAAAATTTTCTTTTAATGTTTATTTATTTTTGAGAGAAGGAGGAGAGAGAGAGAGAGAGCGCACGCGCTTGAGCAGGGGAGGGGCAGAGAGAGAGGGAGACAGAATCCGAAGCAGGCTCCAGGCTCTGAGCTGTCAGCACAGAGCCCGACGCGGGGCTCCAACTCACGAACTGAGAGATCATGTCCTGAGCTGAAGTCGGATGCTTAACCGACTGAGCCACCCAGGCGCCCCTATATTTTATATCTCTATACTACGTTATGGCATTTATCTATCTGTTTAACACAATCCAAGTTAGATAGGAGGTGTCTAATGAATACTATTTTTTCCCTATCTTCATCATAGGAAATTACTTTTATTATTCGGTTTGAAACCCGTGATTCTGATCCAGTGCTATAATATAAAGGAAGAATAAGGTTTTTGTTTTTGTTTTTGTTTTTGTTTTTGTTTTTTTAAACTCTGACATTATGGGTTGGGATGGCTGCTGGTTTTACAGCAGTGCTGTTCCAGTGACGCATATAATTACCATCATCCAATATCACCGGGCACCACGGAGGAGCTGACACTGTGCTAGATACAGTCTGAACAATATTTAAAAGAAGGAGGCCGAGCACAGCAACCGGCAGAAAGGGAACTGTCGATACAAAAGAGCAGCCCGCCTTTCTTTGGGAAATATTTAATTACACGTGGACATGTTTGTGTATTTTCCCTGTGATATGCTTACTGAGAAAGCAAGAAAAGGTGGCTCATAAGTTAAGCATCTGACTCTTGATTTTGGCTCAGGTCATGGTCTCATGGTTCGTGGGCTCTGTGCTGACAGCACAAAGCCCACTTGGGATTCTCTCTCTCCTCTCTCTCTGGCCCTCCCACACTCTCTCACTATCTCTCTCTAAATAAATAAGAAAACCCTAAAAATTAAGTAAGTAAAAAATAAATAAAAAGCAAGAGAAGATAAAGTATCACAGGTTAGAGGGAAAGTAGGAAATCAAGTTATTTCCAGTTTAGGGGAAAATATGTAAGGGCAAGAAATAATCTTCACCCTTTTCCTACCCGTCTCTCCCTGGGCGTCTCCTCTGATCTTGTAGCCGGGACAGACACCTCCGCATTGCTGAGTCCACCTTCTTCTGTTCAGGGGTACTGGTGCTTCTCCACCACTAACACTCTTTCCCTAACTGACCACGTGTGTCCACTTCTCCCACGGGAACCTCTGGAGCATCTGTGGAAACTCACTTCACGTTCTCTCTTCCTCCACAAAGGTTCTGAGATCCCAAGTGGGATCACAGCATCAGCAGCCTGTGCAGCTGGAGCCCTCAGAGAGAGGGTGAGGCCTCCCTGTCCCTCACCCTGCGTCTTGGGAGTCAGTTCCCTTCCACCTGCCCCCTCCCTCACCCACCACTCAGCCTCTTTCACACTGGCTTCCAGGAGAGCCTCCTTGTCGGCAATAGTCATGGCACTATTTTTCAAACGCACTGATCACATCTTTTCATATCCGAGATCAAAGACCTTTATGGTTCCCCAGAATGTCAAAATTCTTGAGTGAGCTAGCCAAGCCCTCTTCTTACCTGTCCTAGTCTGGGATCACACCAACGTTTCTCTCGTTGGCTGCAAATTTCAGCAGCCAGGGATCATAATCTGCCTGTGCACCATGTACATCATTCAAGGAAGTCTTTATCTCCATTACCATGACTTTTATTTATAATCTCTCTACTGAAATCCCCCAACTGTCCCTGAATTCTGTCTTTCTTCTCTTCCAAAACTTTTGACACATCCATCATGGCTATTTGGTGGTGGTGGTGTTCAGTTTTAATTTCATAATTGTAAGCTGAACTCTGCAATCCAGCTAGACTTGGAGGGTAATAAGGAAAAACATGGAACCCACATAACTGCAGTGAGAACACAAAGATTATAGGGGATCTTGAGCAGGTGAGGGCGGAGGGGTGCTCTCCCGAGCTACAGAAGGAATGGTCTGGCAGTTGAGATACAACACAAATCGAAAGTATTCATTTTGTCCATTTGGCAGTGGTAGCCTTCTTGCTGGCCTTGCCATTCCTAGACCCAAAGTGCCCCATGGCTTCCACAATATCTATCCCCTTTAACCTTGCCAAAGACCACATGCTTGCCCTCCAACCACTCAGTCTTGGCAGTGCAGACAAAAAGCTGGGAACTTCTTGTATTGGGTCCAGCATTCCCTAAGGACAAGATGCCAGGACCCATGTGCTTCAGGATGAAATTCTCATCAAACTTCTGCCCATAGATGGACTTGCTTCCAGTCAGTACCCTGGCACATAAATCCTGGAACAGTCCTGTGAGAGCAGGAATCTTTATCACCAGATCCTTTCTCCCTAGTGCTCAGAGCATGAAGGTTTTCTGCTGTCTTTGGAACTTTATCTGCAAACAGTTCAAAGGAGACATGGCCCAAGTACTCACCCTCCGTGGTGATGTCAAAGAATGTGGTGGGGTCGACCATGGCTAGGCAATGTAGGGGGCTTCTGGGTGGTGGAGGCATCTGCAAGGCCTCCATCATGGCTGTTTTAAATCATGTATATTTCCAACATCTGAGCCACTCCTGAGCCTACTTATATTGATTATTTTGTCTCTTGGCAGAGTTTCTGTTTGTCTCATAATTTCTGGCTTGTACATGCAGGCTAGTTACCCCTGAATGCCATATGTGAGATGGTAGAGATCCAGGTAAATAGTACTTATGTTTGGATGTGGCAGGCTCCTTCCTCTGCTGGGCTGTTAGTGTGGTGGTACTTAGCCAATCTAGCTAGAAATTGAGTTGGTTTGGATTTTGTTATTGCTATGGTTATTGGCTTCAAATTTCTCTGTATTATCTTGTATTTCAGGTGGGGGCTGGTTTGTCAGAGCTTTTCTTAGTGATACTGCTGTACTCTCTGCTGTAGGACTTCCCTGGATGTCGGTGCCTCCAAAAGAGTCTCTATTCCTTTCCCCTGGGCCACACTGAGGATTGCTGTTGCTTATTCCTCTGTGCTTGTTAGTCTGGGGGTAAGAGGCAGCTCTGTGACATTCTGGTCCAACAACAGTCTTAGAAAGGCACTGTGTCCCTGGGTTTGGGGGATGGGGCTTCCTCAGAAGTCCTGCCTCTCTCTTAGCATCAGGAAACCCATTATGATCTGTCCCTGTGATGGCTTCCTGCCACTTCTCCAGGGACAGAGTATTCTTTTCCTTCCCCCCAACCACAGTGAGTCTCCATCTATACCCAAGCATTACCAGGGTTTGCTTCTCCTCCCCCAGCGTTTTAAGACTTTTGTTCTTTGGGGAGGAGAGTTCAGACAGGATTAGGTGCTGCCCCCCTACCCATGCTGTCCATCCCACTTCTGCAGACCACTGCACTAAGAGAGTTTCTCTTCAGCCTCTTCCCCTCACTCTTTCTCCTGAGCTCCAGGTGGAGGTCAGTGGAAGAGAGTTTGCAAGTGGATGCCCTCCCCTTACGTCCGCAGCCCCTAGGGGATCTGTACTCTGACTATTGGCCTTTAGCAAGTCACTAAACATATTTTCTTTTTTTTAGTCAGCCAACATACAGTGCAATATTGGTTTCAAGAGTAGAATTCAGTGATTCATCATTTACACACAACACCTAGTGCTCATCGCAACAAGTACCTTCCTTAATACCCATCCCACATTTAGCCCATCCCCCACGCACCTCCCTCCACCAACCCTCAGTTTGTTCTCTAACACTAAGAGTCACTTGTGGTTTGTTTCTCTCTTCTCTCTCCCTCTTCCCATATATTCATCTGTTTTGTTTCTTAAATTCCACACATGAGTGAAATCATATGGTATTTATCTTTCTCTGTTGGACTTATTTCACTTGGCATAATACCTCCTATCTCCAACCATGTCATTGCAAATGGCAAGATTCCATTCTTTTTGATGGCTTTTTGATGGCTGAGTAATAGCCCATTGTGTATACATACCACATCTTCTTTATCCATTCAACAGTCATTGACACTTGGGCTCTTTCCATAGTTTGGCTATTGTGGATAATGCTGCTATAAACACTGGGGTGCGTGTACCCGTTCAAATCTGTATTTTTGTATCTTTTGAGTAAATACATAATAATGCAATTACTGGATCATAGGGTAGTTCTGTTTTTAGGTTTTTGAGGAACATCCATACCATTCTCCAGAGTGGCCTCACCAGTTGGCATTCCCACCAATAATGAAAGACGTTTCCCTTTTCTTCGCATCCTTGTCAACACCTATTGTCCCATGTGTTGTTAATTTTAGCGATTCTGACAGGTGTGAGGTAATATCTCATCATGGTTTTGATTTGTATTTCCCTGATGATGAGTGATGTTGAGCATCTTTTCATGCGTCTGTGGACCATCTGGATGTCTTCTTTGGAAAAGTGTCTACTTATGTCTTCTGCCCATTTCTTAACTGGGTTATTTGTTTCTTGGATGAATTCACTGAACATTTTTTTTTAATGTTTACTTATTTTTGAGACACAGAGAGACAGAGCATGAACGGGGGAGAGGCAGAGAGAGATGGAGACACAGAATCCGAAGCAGGCTCCAGGCTCCGAGCTGTCAGCACAGAGTCCGACGCGTGGCTTGAACTCACGGACTGTGAGATCATGACCTGAGCCGAAGTCAGACGCTCAACCGACTGAGCCACCCAGGCGCCCCGAATTCACTGAACATTTTTAACTCAGTTCTACTTGCCTACTCGTGTGGCAACCCATCTTTTTCCTGTGGTGTGCTCCAGGTAAATCAGTGCTCAGAAACCATCTTCCTTGGATTTGCTTTTTCATCTGTTGGATTTTAATCTTCTTGGTTGCCCTCCAATCTCAATTCTGTGATGGATTCAAGTGGAGTTATGACTTTGTAGATAGTTTTTTTCTTATTTTTTAAAGTTTATTTATTTTGAGAGAGAGTGAGAGAGCACAAGTGGGATAGGGGCAGAGAGAGGGAAAGAGAGAATCCCAAGCAGGCTCTGTGTTGTCAGCACAGAGCCCGACACGGGGCTTAATCTCATGAACTGTGAGATGATTGTGACCTGAGCCAAAATCAAGAGTCGGCTGTTTGACTGACTGAGCCACCCTTTTTTATTCTTATGAGTGGGAGCAATGTTTTTTCCAGCTGTCTCTATCCTAGGTGAGAGCTGTAAGAGCCACAGAGTATATTAAGCCACAATTAGAAGTGTGCTTTGCACATATACAGTCCTCAGGAATAACTCATGAATTCAGCTCATGATTCAGGACTCTCCCATTATTCCTGAGGGTGGGTTATGTTGAATCATATGGTCTAGTCTCTAAACTTAGCCAAAGGTGATCCTTTTGAAACACAAATACTCCCAAGGCTTCCATTTTTCTTGAAACAAAGCATAAGCCCCATACTTAATTCTTTGGTCAATGCAAATCTGTATCCCTTTACCATGTTCCCCCTTTTGCTCAATGCACTAAAATGGCACTGGTCTCATTTCTCAGATATAATAAATAGCTTCTCAATTCATGCGTTTGAACCTGCTGCTCCTCCTGTCTGGAACAACTCGCCACCCCATTTGCAAGGC
Organism: Acinonyx jubatus; assembly: GCF_027475565.1. Classification (NCBI taxonomy): domain Eukaryota; kingdom Metazoa; phylum Chordata; class Mammalia; order Carnivora; family Felidae; genus Acinonyx; species Acinonyx jubatus. Next base: position 2,989,966 of record NC_069388.1, on the reverse strand, counting down.
TCATTTCCTCTTGTCTCAAATGTCCTCTCTGCAGAGAAGTCTTCCTTAAATAGAACCTCCATGTCTTAACACACTGTCCCTGATGAATTCTTCCTTACACTGGAACATATTCGTATATGCTTCTGGCTCTTAGGGTGCACATTTGCAACTCCCACCCTTGCAGAATGTGAATTCCGTGGGAGGAGAAACTTGATTTTACTCCCTGCTTATTCCCAGAAACTAGCACTTCCCAGGTGCTCAATATTTCAAGGACAACAGGATCCATAAAAGCATGCATCGACTGTTGTTAAATTACTAAATCCTTTCTGCTTTTCACCCTTCGTGAAACACACTGTGTGGGGAGCTGACCAGCTGGGGAGGCCCTGTGCTCCAGGGGCCTCACCATGTACAGACAGGAAGGTCTGGGACTCCTACATTATGACTCCCATTTACATTTCTGTTCATCGCGGTTTAGCCTGGGGGGAATTTCCCAGGTCAGCAGCGACCCTGCTTTTCACTCCACTCCAGTCTCACTTGTACCAAAGTGTGGGTCAGCAAGCTGTCTGTAAGGGGCCATGAGTACCGTATGGCCATACCGCCATAAGTCCTCAATTCTCCAGTGTAGCTCAAAAGCAGCCGTAGACAATGTGCCAGCAAACAAGTGTGCCTGTGTTGCAATAAAACTTTCTTTGTAAAAACAGACATTAGGCTACATTTGGTCCCCTGGTTGCAGTTTTCAGATCCCTGTTCTACCTCATTTAGGTGTTATCCCAGAGGCTTCTATGTTGGTCTTTATGTATCACATGGCATATAATTTAACCCGGACTGTTCCAAGTACACCTCTGAAATTTTGTGAGAATGACTTTAGCCATATTTGCATGGCATATTTTCAGATGGACAGAAACCATTTGACTATTTAAACAGTTTATTGAGCCCTTCCTATGTGCCGGGCTCTGTGTGGTGCAATCTGTGTGCATGACCTCACAATCGCACTGTGTGCGTGCATCGGTATCGTCATTTGGCAGTGAAGGAGCTGGGTGTTATTGTGGTTAGTTCCAGTGCTGAGAGCAAGGGAACCATGAGCTGTTAGTTGGTTTTTCTACATTTCTGTCCCTCATATCACGAAGAACATACCATGTGCCTCAGCAGGGGCTAATGATTCCCTCCTGAATCTGACTGAAGTGAACATCTATGTGTTGAATATGCTCTGTCACACAAAACCAATCCATCTCTGCACTTGCCAACTGGGGGACTGGTGCTGTTCCAGCCCTCCCTGCTCCATCAGCCCAGGAGCCACCCAGGGAGAGTCCACTCCTGGAAAGGAAACCAGTCTAGGAGGACCAGGCCTGAGGAATGTCTATCCAAATAGAGGCTCTTATTTTTATGCAAAATAACGGAATAGAACATATCAGCCCAACCAGCTCTGGGATTAAAGCCAAATAGCTACTGAATCCCCTGTCGTCCCAATTACAACAGTAGATCTGATCAGCCCATGTAGACAAGAGGTTAGAAAAAATAGCTTATTTTTCTCTCAAAGAAGATGCTCAGGCTAATTCAAAGACGTCATCAACTTTCTGAATGGTGCCATTTGGAAATGAGTGCATTTGTTCTGTGTAAGTGCTAGATTAAAGAAGTGTGCAAATGTCTAGGTTATCATAAGACACATTTTCATCATCATTACTTATTTTAGGGTTACAATAGAATGATATGACCATTGGCTGGATGCATGGTGAAGTTACGGCCAATATTCTAAGAAATTCTGGTTGATCTCTTGTATTAGTCAGGGTTCCCTAGAGAACCAATAGGAGATGATAGGTGATAGATAGATGATAGATAAATAGATAGATAGATAATACATAGATATATAGACAGATAATACATAGGTGATGATAGATAGATAGATAGACAGCCATGAGCAGATTTATTATTGGAATTGGTGTATACCATTATGGAGGCTGAGCTATCTCACAATTTGCCATCGGCAAGCTGGAGATGTAGGAAGGCCAATGGTGTAATTCAGTCCGAGTCCAAAGGCCCAAGAATTGGGGTGGGGCACACAGTGATGTAAGTCTCTGTCCAGGTCTAAACACCTGGGAGCCAGGAGCTCCAGTCCAAGGACAAGAAAAGATGGTTGCTCCAGCACAAGCAGAGAGAGTGAATTCATGCTTCCTCTGCCTTCTTGTTCTCTGTAGGTCCTCAGTGGATTGGGTGATGCCCACCTGCACTGGTGAGAGCATCTTCTCATCCAACCTACTGATTCACAAGCCAATCTCTTCCAGAAACACCTCACACGCATACACAAACACACATGCACACGCGCAGAGAAATGATGTTTCACCAGCTATGTGGGCATCTCTTAGCCCAGTCAAGGTGGCATATAAAATTAACCATCACCACAGCCATGGAAGCTATTCTAGAAAACATTCTAAAGATGCATGGAGATTGGGTCTCAACAAGGCAACGGTATTCTGTTAGGATTGTGGCTTTATGCAGACAAATGTCCCCCATCGAAGAGTGAGGAGGAGGACGGCTGGTGGAGGAGCCGGTTACATCAGACTGGCTGTAACTCTCCTTAGGACCTTGGTTCCCTGCAATAATCTTGGGACCTTTTACTTACATCTAGAGCATTGTCTCCTTTTCCTTGTTTCCTGCCATGCAAGGAGTGTCTGAGAGACGGCTGGGACAAGACATTCTACCTGTGCCAACAATTATGTTTTCTCTGCCAGGCCACAGTGGCACTGTTCTGTTCCTGGTTGAATGCATTTAGTCTGAAGGCACTGGATTTATAAACATAGGGCTGCTTCATCTAGGCAGGAATTTGAGTAATGAAGAGAAATCAAATTTTCTTTGTCTCGAGACTGGAAAAAGAACAGGAGAAGAACCTCTCATTCTTGAAGGCTGGATTTGCTGATCAAAACGTTGCATGGGCAAGGATCTGTAGGTTGGCTCTCTCACCTCACGGGTGGGGAAACGGAGGCTGGCTCAGCGTGGGCACCGGACAAGGACCCAGGACCTACCCACACCCCCCCCCCCCCGAGACCAGTGTCAACCCACGTGTGCCACACAGAAGACTGCGTGTCACGAGGAAAATGGCTTCCTCTGACTGGCATTCTTGAGAAGTGTATTTCTGTGCTGTCCATAGGCCCCTGGGGATTTTATTCCATTCCCCTAAACTGGCCAGTCTTCAAAACTGCCTCTTCCCCTACTGGAGGAACGTCGGAGCCTCAGCATGTTTTTGGACCCCACTTGGAAGACAGGCTGACGAATGGCCATATTGAATACACAAGTGCCTGACAGAATAAGGTGGTGTGTCTGGAAACCCTAGAAGCCACTCTTACCTCTTCTAAATTAGATCTGTGGGATTATGCGCTTTCTGCTGAGCTGGAATTGGTCCCTAAACAGAACTGAAAATATGTTTCTTTCTCTTCCTGTCCTAAATTGGAAGCAGGATTTGAAAAGGCATATTAACCAGAAGAGTAAAATCACGCTCAAACAGATGTGATTTGAGGGATGAATTCATACAATTTTTAAGGCCATTGAATAAATATTTATTACATATGGACCTCTGTTGCTCTTGGGATTTTCGGAAACAGTTCTCATTTCACTCTGTCTCATTGCCCATTTCAGTAACTTCATACATACAGGAGCATATTTTCTGATGCTGATTTCTGGAATATGATCCCTGCTACTTTAAGGGATATGGAGCCTTAAATCCAAGTTTTGTCCTGAAAAGGTTTCTGTCTGGTTGGAGAGGAGCATGTCACACGACCCAAGAGACATTTTTCTGCAGGACGAGACTCAGGGCCACAGGAATGAAACGGAAGACCGACTGTGGGCAGAGTCCTCAGCTGCTTGTCTCTGATGTTTGCTCTGTGTCTGGCTGTGCATCTTATCACAGGGGACAGAGGACACACAGCTCAGCTTCTGACAGTTCTTTGCAGGTGAATGGGGTTTTGTCTCCCCACAGAACCCCATCAACGCAGATGAGCCCAGACCCTCTTGTTTTACTGGGACTATATTGGCATATTATATCCTTATTTTAGGGGCGCCTGGGTGGCGCAGTCGGTTAAGCGTCCGACTTCAGCCAGGTCACGATCTCGCAGTCCGTGAGTTCGAGCCCCACGTCAGGCTCTGGGCTGATGGCTCAGGGCCTGGAGCCTGTTTCCGATTCTGTGTCTCCCTCTCTCTCTGCCCCTCCCCCGTTCATACTCTGTCTCTCTCTGTCCCAAAAATAAAAAAACAAAAACAAAAAAACAAAAAAAAACGTTGAAAAAAAAATAAATAGAAACACCCGTGGTTTCCACCCGCCGTGCGGCTGCCAGTCATGGTGCCACACGCTCTTTGCTTCTGACAGCCTTCCTTGTTGCCTGAGAGGGCGGATTGCTTTATTATACTCAGTCTGAAGATGAGTGAACTCAAGCCTGGCAGGTTAAATAATTCACCTTGGCCCTCTCCGTTGGAAAGAGACAGAGCTGGGATCCAAGCCCAGGACCATCTGACTTGAGCCCTTTCCTCTTCACCGCCATAAAATAGCATCCTGTGGAAAATAGCGTCTCGTGGAAAAACTCCTCTAGGACAACCTCAGAGCCGATGCCTGAATGGTCAAGATTTCCCAGCAAGGAGTCCCCCTACCTCTCCGGAAACAACCATAACTATGGGAAATTATGGGGTATTCGAATACATCTGAACACTGCCAAATATGGATGTCCCTGCAAGACTTCTCAGAGCCTTTAATATACTAACGTGGGCTGTGAATCTTTAAGGAGATGTATTATTCAGAACTCGCCGAGCGTGTTTCACTTGGACGGTTTCTTGTTCGTGAGGCATCTTGTGGTACCAACGTGGACTACACTTTGGGGAAATGTTGCTGCAAGAAAAGCGGAGGATTATACAGTCAAGGCTCATTATTCGCGGTGGCTATTCTACAATTCCTTCCAAGCACTGAACCAGTGAACGCTGAGCAGTTGTTACTAGGTGATTATATACAGGTAGAATATTCTATCTGTATGAAATATATTTTACACGTCACACATATAGATAATCACCTTAAATCTTAAAAACAACCCACCTGGTACATTCTATTTTCTTTATTTTGTAAATGAGAAAAGAAAACAAAGTTCAGATGTATTAAGTGACTTGCCTGAGGCCGACCCACTAACAGGTGCCAGAGTCGGGATTCAAACCCTGATCCCCCTGGCCCCAGGGTTGGGCCCTTTTGCATTAGTCACGCTGCCCCTTCCTGTCTCCGTCCTCTGGTCATCTCCGTGGGGGTCTCCCTTGCTCTACCTCAGCTGGGAATGTGCCCTCTGATGGCTTCCAATTTTACCGCCCCGCACACGTCTGCGGATGGTTGCTAGCATGCTATGTGCTGATTTGGGGTGTTACAAATTAATTTTGGCGAGCAGGCAGATTCACAAGTATAGAATCATGAATAATGAGGGTGGATTGTAGTCCACTGCCCTGTCTTCAAACAATCTCACTGTTGGACAAAACATTACGCATGCACACACACCCATTTCCGACTTAATTTGCTCCAGCTAGGAGAGAAAGAGACCTGCATAAAGAAGCTAGTACCATTTGTTTCAGTGAGAAATATTTCCATTTGTTGTAAGACCTTCAAACGTCACACTCATTTTTCACCTAGACGTAAGAAAGTGTGTAAAGGAAACACATATTTACGAATATAGAAAATATTGGAGTGTGTATCTTATTAAAACAGCCATTATTTATTAAATATAATTATAGTTATTTTCTTTGGTGAAAATAACCTTTTACGCAACTCAGAAACGCTCAGGGGAAAATCACTGGATTCCTCGTCTCTCTCTTCCTCGTCTCACAAACTATTGACTCTGCAAGTCTATTGAAGATGGAACCCATTGCAGTCTTGCCATGTGGGGCCCCTCCCACTGGCCACAAGAGCAGCGACAACCCGTGTCACCTGCTCGAAGCAGGTAACTCGATGCACCCACTTGTTATTTCTTGGGAGCAGAAGGCAGAAGAGAAAGGTGTTTCCACTTCCCCAAGAAAGCAAGGGACAAGGAACACAACTCTGATGACTTTTTCTGGCACCCAAGTTCTACCCCAACCAGGAGTAGCTCTTGAAAGGTGACGGTTTGGAGGAGAGGGCAGTCATCATGCTGCAGTGCTGTGGAGTTTGGGCTGGAGTCCCAAACAGCTACCTTGAAGTGCTCCGTGGACTCACTCAGCCTGTGGTCTGTGGACCAAGCGTCAGCATCGCCCACAAGCTTGTCAGAAAGGCACAATCCCAGGCTGCCCCCTAGGCTGCTGACTCAGAGTCCACGCGGCACCAAGGTCCCCATGGGGCTCTTGGAACAGTAGGGATTGGACAGCACACTGCTGTGGGCAGCCCTGAGAGCAAAGCTCGGTGTCTCCCAGCGAGCAGCTGGGTGCATGTTGGAGGTCAGGGTCTGGCTTCTTCCGCATCAACACAAAAGGTATTTGTTCATAGCAAAACTTGTCACTTTTTCTAAGGTGGTATTGCAGGGGGGAGGATGTACTAATGGAGCTCTTCTTTCATCGAGAGACTTCCATAAGTGCAGGCGTTTGAGCACCGCGGCTCCTTCTCTCTCACGATGTCCGCTGGGGCCCAGGTGGAGTCCTATGCACGTGAACTCATTCTCCATCACAGCCACTCACAGTGCTTTGCAAATTGCAGGTGTCCAGGCTCTACCCAAGAGCAACGCAGTCAGAAACTCTGGGGGTGAGGTCCAGGCACTGGTGTTTTCTAACACTTCCCCGAGTGATTCTAACATACACCAGATCTCAGAACCACTGGCCAGGGTTTGTTTCAGGAAGAAGTTAATTCGGGGGAATTTGAAAAGAGGAGGATGACTTCTCTAAAACCCCTGAATGGTCCAAGGTCATTTACAGTCCTGTGGCTTTCATCTCACTCAGGGGCATGAATGGCAGCTAGATGTCACCTGAACACATATATACGTATGCATAACACTCTCAATCTCCGCCCCAGCCCTTAACTTCTTTTTAATTAAGAACACAAGTACCATTATATAAGTTACCTGAACTGGGCCACCCCAAAATTACAATATTCATGAAATATTGGCTGACTGATTCCATTAAAGCATTTTTTAGAACTCTGTTATGCATGCTTAATTTTGAAATGCATGCATATTTAATTTTATCTTCACTGGGGATGTATTTATAAAAATAATAATAAGCAATAGCCTCTGAGGAAGTAGAAAATAAGACAGATGGATAGGGAAATATCAAAACTGTCAGAAGGAACCCCCCGTTGTGTCTTTATAACCACGGATTGTGTGCTTTACCTCAGAATATGGATGAGACCCTATATCCTCACCATGGAATTTATCAACACTCCAGAGCCATACAGCATTTTCATGATGAGGCATTTTTTCAGAAGCACCCCAGCAGCAGGAGTAAACTCTCACAGCACACCAGTCACGACCCAGGCATGGGGTAAACAGCACACCCATTGTCATCTGGACAGTGTGTGTGTGTGTGTGTGTGTGTGTGCCCTGTGAAGTGGTTATTTAAAAGTGAAATAACATTAAATGCTCAGTGAAAATGACAAAAGGCAAAAAAGAGAGTAGAAGACAAAAATGAAACAACCAACCAGGGCAACACACAGAAAACAGTGATAAATATTGTAGATACTAGTCCAGAGCTATCACAAATCACTTTGAATGCCAGTGGCCTAAATGTACCAATTAAAAGGCAGAGATCGTCAGAGTGGGTCAAAAAATACAGCCCAACTATATGTCATCTACCAGCAATGCACTTAAATATAAAGACACGTCGAAATTAAGAGTAATGGCTGGAGAGAAATATGCCATGCTAACCCTAACCGAGAGGAAGCAGGCGTTTCAGACAGAGCAGACCTCACAGCAAGAAAGGCTGTCAGGGATAGGAAGGGCATTCCACATGATAAAGGGGTCAGCTCTCAGAGATCACATGGCAAGTCCAGAGGGCTGAGCGGGGACACGTTTAGGGTGCCTGAAGGAGGACCTGTCGTGGCCAGAGAGGGGTAGCAGATGTGGGGGGTGGGCCACGCTGAGCAGGCTGAGATTTGTTCCCAGCGCTACGTGGAGTCATTGGAGGGTTTTTAGCAGGGGGTGTGTTTCGGGGCATCTGGGATTGTAGAACAAGAGGCACGGAGGAGACCCTTAAAGGGACCGTCACAGCTGCCCCGGAGGCAGTTGATGCCCGTATGGACCAAGACAGCGACCGTGGAGTAGAGGCGTGGGCAAATCCGGGATGTGCCAGCAGGTCGGACGCAGGCAGTGCTCCAGAGGGTCTGTGGGGACACCCCGGCATGGCCTGAGCAGGGGGGGTGGGAGCGGGCAGCACCTTCATCTGCAGCAGGAGGCGCTGGGCGAGCTCGCATGGGGGCCGGGCCAGCAGGGAGGGCTCAGCAGACTCTGAGGCCTTACAAGAAACTGTCGGGACAGAACATCACCCAGGAGACACAGCACGAGAGACAGAACTGGGAGGAAGGGCACAAGGCTGGCTGAGTGAGCCCTTTAAAGAAGTCAGTGCAACACGCCAGCAATTCCAACGTGAGCCCCACTTGTGCAAGTTAAAGGGTCATTTGAACCCGACTTGCTACTCGACAGAGCCCGGACCCCTGTGGGATCTTCTCTGGACACTTGTCAGCTCTCTCCCCCGGGTAAGACCCAGGTGAACCCTCCCTGCTTGGCCTCAGGAAGTGAATGTGGGTCACAAAGGGCCCAGCTTTGGGAGTGAACGAGTCTGGAGCGAGGCCTGTGGGGTGTGTTCTGGGCCTGAGAAGTCCACCCAAGCTCTGGGAACACAAGTGGGGACTCAGATACGGAAGCAGTGCATCTAGAACCCTCTGAAAGGCCGTGGGCGGGACTCTTGGCTTACATCACAGGCTGGTGGGCGGCCGCCATCAGTGGGTCCATTGACAGAGGCTAAGCTGTTTCAGACAGAGGTAAAGGAGGCCCCTCAAAGTAGCTGCAGGGACACAGGGTGGACTTGTTGCAGGGAGGCAGGAATATCTCACTGGGGCCCAGGGCTGGAAGTGCGGAGGGGGAGGGCCGGGGACAAGCTGGACACTTCCCGTTCCTGCCACCAAAGGGACTTCCTCCAGGCCCGAGTGTGAGCCCACTCTGCTGCCTGGCTGTGCTGCCTCCGGGCATCTGTGCGCACGTATCGCTCTGCCGTCCCATCCCGTCCCTGCGGTGTGCATGCAGGTGTGAGGGCTGGGGCAGGACAGAAGCTCCAGGAAAAGGCCCTGCTCGACCGGTCCGGGAGGATGCAGGTGACCAGCATGGAAGCAGGACGCTCTGGATTGGGGTCCCAGCCATGTGTTTGGCTGTTTCACCGGGCACCTGTGCCAGAGAAGGCGTCCCCAAAGAGAAGGATCCAGTGGTGGCAAGGACATGACAGTCCTCTCCATTTGAAAACCCCCAGCCACAGGGGACAGAGAGAAGGAACAGACCACCTTGCCAGAAGCATCTGTGAGTTTGCAGAACGCTGGTCACAGCGTCTTCAGACTCTGGGGGATGCTCTGCTAGGACCCTCACTGCTCCACCGCACAGCCGGGGGCTGCTGGCCTGCGATTGTTTCTCCGAGCTCGTGGTGACTTGAGTGAGCAGATGGCTGGTGAGCGTACATGGAACAAAATATTTTTAAAATAATATTTAACAGCAGGGAAGGAAGGAGGCCTCATCGCAAACTACTCATCATATCCCTTGAACGCCTTGCCTCCTCCCTTACCTTAAAGGCCGGCCCGCTCTCTTGTGATGAGTGCTGGGTCTTGTGTGTTGTGCTAAATTCGAAGAGAGAGAAAAGCCGTGGGAACATCCGTGAAAGTCTGAGCTCCTGCCTCCCTGCTTCTTGGCCAGAGGTCCCCCAACGCTCACTGTTTATCCAGAACATCCCTCCCTGGCCTTTGGCTTTTAGTTTTAAATGTTGTATAGTTCTACTCATGGGACATGTTTCTCTTTGGGCTTTAAAAAAAATTTTTTTTAATTTATTTTTGAGAGAGAGAGAGACAGAGACAGAGAGAGACAGAGTGTGAGAGGGGGAGGGGCAGAGGAAGAATCCCAAGCAGGCCCTGAGCTGTCAGCACAGAGCCCAACACGGGGCTTGAACCCACAAACAGCAAGATCGTGACCTGAGCCGAAGTTGGATGCTTAGCCAACCGAGCCGCCCAGGTGCCTCTGGGCTTTTATTCTATTTCCACAGCCACTTAATTTCTTACTCTGGATAGCATTCATTTCTTAACCACAGATGCATTGAGCATACAGCCCAAGCACCCTCGTTCCCTTATTCAGAGCCTCTCCCTGTGGGCCTGGAGTTCTTTGTCGCTCCAGCCTCCAGGCCAAGAGAAAAGGGTGTATTTTCAAAAGAATCCTTTTGGTGATAAAAAGGTGGGGACCTTCCCTTACATTTCGCATTCTGTTCACATTTTTCCAAACGGAAGGAAAAGTGAAAACAGTCCATACAGTATTTCTCCCAAGTCTGCCACTCATCTAATGTTGCCTCCTTTAAACAAATCGCCTGCATAGTCTAAACGTAATTGTGTCAGGAAGGGACTTAATATCAAAGCAGTATCCCCTCCGTGAGCAGGAAATCCACCCGGGGCCCCATCCAATGGACCGGAGTGTCCTGCTCACAAGACACAGCCCGAGCTCTGTGCAGGGACTTAAAGGAAGTATCCTTGGCCTTGGGGCTTCCAGGCTCCTGGTCCCTGATGCAGACCCCAGACCAGAGCTTTCTGCTCCGGAAGACGACCTGACATTTTGTCCTGGCCCATGGCCCTCCAAAGCCCGCTCTGGTGTGCCTTCTGCCTCGAGACCAGTGGAAATGGACCAGTGGAAAAGGCGCATTTATTGCTGGAAGGGTCTTCAGCCACCCCCAACCCCTCCCTGTCACCCCTTGGGCAATGAGGGCAGGCAGACAGCTACCATACCCTTGAGGGGGACATCCACCAGCTCGCTGACCCCCGGTGAGGCTCAGATCTCTTAACCCGGACATCCCCACGTGCAAATGGCACCTGTTCACACTTCAGAGAGGAGGGTTCTTTTGGAGCAGGGTGTTAGCTTCTCATTTTCAAGGGTGCGGGCTTTGCGGGGTCCGCGTTTTCCTGCAGTGTGAGCACAGCCTCTGAGTGCAGACACGCCACTGGGTCTCCCTGGAGGGCCAGGAGCCCCTGGGCTGAGGCTTTCTGAGGTTTCCTGAGTTCCAGTGGGAACTGGCATCTCTGCTCAATAATGAGGAAGAAGGAGCAATTTGAAGCAGTCGCACCGATGTTTCTCAAAGTCACACCGGCCTGGATTGCTGTCGCTCTGGACCCTAGCAGCCCGTTGATACTGAAGATGAAAACCCACGTAATTTGCGAACTGTTAAGCTTAGTGCAAGATCTTTGTGTCAATGGGCTTGTATTGACTCGAGCGTTTTGGAAGAAAAGGCTGATGGAACGCGGCGGAAGATGTGAAGACAGTGCACCCTTTCCGGGTCCTGCTCCGAGGTCGATACGTTTGGTCATTGAATCAGAAACACAGTGGTTCACCGGCCTGGCCACAGCTCACCTGGGCAGTGCCTAGTTCCGAGTGGCGGGTGTGGACGTGCAGACAGATGGGAGCTCGGCTGTCCCGGCTAGGGGTGGGACAGGTGAGCGGGCAACTAGGCGCCCCCCAGTTTGTTTTATTGTGTAGATGAGAACAAGGAGCCTGGCTCACGGGTTCTCTCAGAGAAACTTTGCCTTCTTACTAACATTCCAGAATTATCAGGCCAGAAAGCCTATAATTTTTTATTAGAAAACATTATGAACCATTCAAAACATACATAAAGGGCGCCTGGGTGGCTCAGTTGGTTAGGCATCCGACGCTTGATTTCAGCTCAGGTCATGATCTTGAGGTTTGTGAGTTTGAGCCCTGCGTCGGGCTATGTGCTGACAGGGCGGAGCCTGCTTGGGTTCTCTCTCTCTCTCTCTCTCTCTCTCTCTCTGCCCTTCCCCGACCTCTAAATAAATAAATATTTTTTTAAAGCATGAGGAGCAATTTTTTAAATGTTTATTTATTTTTGAGGCGCACACACACACACACACACACACACACACGGGTCAAAGGGGGAGGGGCAGAGAGAGAGGGAGACACAGAATGTGAAGCAGGCTCCAGGCTCTGAGCTGTCAGCACAGAGCCCAATGTGGGGCTCGAACCCAAGAACCATGAGGTCATGACCTGAGCTGAAGTCGGATGCTCCACCACCCAGGCACCCTGCATGAGGAGCAGTTTAACAAACAGCCACAGGCTGGTCCATCCTAAGGAAAAGCGGCTCTGGATGCTTCTCCAGGGTGCACTCTCGGTATTTTATCTCATCTGTTGTTGGAGGTGCTGTGCATGATGGATATGACTAGGTATCCCCAAATTGTTATGCTTAGCCATTGTACCAGTTTGGAAACCCTGTTTGCATGAAGCTCACAGGGTGATTCTTGTGCTCCCCAATTTTGTGCTCACTGGAGGCAGACGGCCCAGGGCTAGCTTGATGCTTCTTGATACTTCTACTGAGTTGCTGGGGTCAGGGGAACAATGGCCCGCCCACAGGTACCCACACGTGACTCCCCAGAAGCTGTGTTGGGTTTCTTGGCACAGAGGGATTACTGCACTAGATGGAAATAAGATTGCTAATCCATGACCTTAAAATACGAAGGTTTTCCTGGATTATCCGGGCGGCCCCAATGTAATCACAGGCCCTGGAAAGTGGAAGAGAGAGAGAAAAGAGGCAGACTGGTGTGAGGAGGGCCGGACCCTTGGGAGACGGGGGAAGGGAGGCAGGTAGTCTCTGCCACCCGGAGAAGCAAGGGGACCAATTGGCCCCCGGAGCCCCCGGAAGGAGCGCAGCCCTGCTAACACCTGACGTTGGCCCGTAAGACCCGTGTAGGACCTCCCTTCTGTAAAATAATCATTCTGCGCTGTTTCAGCCACTAAGATCGTGGTCATCCATGGCAGCAGCCATGGGAAATGCATACAGTTGTCCTGTGACACAGTCAAACAGAGTCAATAACAGGATTGACCTCATGGGGTTGGATGGGGTAACTCGAGATGGCTCGTGGTCCCTGTCACAGGGTGACCGTGCAGTGAATGGAGCTTTATCATCATCGCCGACATTGGTCCTGGCACACGCGCGTGGCATTTTGTGGGGGCCCTGCTCCTATCTCGTCTGTCTTGTCTTGTGGTGCAGACATGGGAAACCCATGGGCAGGGACCGGCCACTTGTTTCACTCCCGCACAGTATGTGGCCTTCAGGGAAGGTGGTGGCCGGCCTGGGCGGTCCAGGCAGGGCTGGCATGTCCCCCTGGCCCCTCTGTTGGCTGCACGAGCCACCCTCCTCCTGCTTCTCTTTTACTGAGCGCTTCTGGAGAAAGTAAGTGCTAAGTGTGCAATGGCCCACCTCCTCCTCCTCTGCCCCTGACTGGCCTCCAAGGACCCCTGTCGTCCCCACACACCCAACGCTGAGCCCTCCTCTTGCCGTCTGGCCCGGCAGCCCCAACCCAGGAGGTCCCAGTCTGTGTCCTGCCCATGTCTCTAAGGCTCACAGGGCTCCATTCTCCCCAGGACATACCTGCCTCCCTCACCTGTCCGCCTGGGTCCTCAGGCCGGCTACCCCCTGCCCCCCCATTTCCAGCACATTCTGGTTTTCTTGAAAAGTCTATTAGCATACAGTGTCTTCCCAGCACTGTGATATGGATTCCAGGAACTCGTGGCAAATACGTGGGGTAGATGTGCACAGAACGAATGGACAGATGGACACTTTTTTCTTGATTGATTGATTGGCTGATTGATTGGTTTTGAGAGAGAGACAGAGAGAGAGAGAGAGATGTGCACAGAATGAATGGACAATGGACACTTTTTTCTTGATTGATTGATTGGTTGATTTTGAGAGAGAGACAGAGAGAGGGAGAGAGAGAGAGAGAGAGAGAGAGAGAGAGAACACACAAGCAGGAAGAGAGAGAGAGAATCCCAAGCAGGTTCCATGCTGTCAGCACAGAGCCCGACACAGGTCTTGACCCCACCAACTGTGAGATCATGACCTGAGTGGAAATCGAGAGTTGGACACTTAACCGACTGAGCCACCCTGACACCCCCAGATGGACACTTTTAATGAAAGACAGGATGTCATAGGAACCTGGGCCGGCTCACCATCAGTGTGCTTTTCAGTCCCCACATGTGAGGATTCTGAGTATCGCAGAAATACTGCCAAACCAGCCAGCAACTGGAGGGCGGGGGACAGAGCTGTGTGCTGCGTGAAAGCCGCCCGTTTGGGGTGACAGAACCAGCACTCTGGACTCTCCTGGGAGCCCCCACAGTGGGGCACCAGCGGGTGCCGTGAGGAGGAGATTCCTTAATCCCAGCCCTAATTGCTGTTTGCCCCAGAGCCCAAGAATAACGGTCTTACAAAAGACCACAGAAATTAATCTTTATTAGAGACACAGTTTTTAATTGTGTGTGGATGTGAGGAAGGATTAAACCCTGGACAGATTCTGCGCCCTTCATTCACATCATAACATGTACTTTACGGTTTCCCGAGAGATCGTTGCATGGCCTTTCCCCGTCACGCCCAACTGATTGTCTCCTCCAGAACCTCCCGCCTGGGCCCTCAGGTGGCCTTTGTCCTGTGTCCTCCCTGTGGTGGCTTCTCCCTCCCCACATGGCTACAAAGGCTGTGGCGTTTCACTGTTCCCTTTCTCTGGCTTCATTTCAGAGCCATCACATCCCTGCAGTGAGCACACTGGGACATTCACGTTTTGAAAAGGGGAACGTTAAAAAGACATTGGCTAAAGGAAGTTCATCCCAAGATCAATTTTCAGCGTCTTGATGAAAGATAATTGAATAAAGAAGTCATCCTCAAAGACAAGGTCAGTTTCCACAGACAGTTCCCACCCCAGATTCTAAAAATAACATGTTTTGTTTGTTTAGGAAACTTGTCCATAAACACTAATCCTGGTGAAATTATGCTGCATAATTCACTAAGCTCCACAGGCTTTCTGCACACCCCACCATTCAGAAACGTGTTAACACGCAGAGCAAACGATTTTCGGTGTAATTAAGGAAATGAATTGTGTTGTGTAACTGCAGGGCTCTGATCACCGAACTCCATCCTGGCCGCCTCTTACCTCGTTATTGTTTGTATCCTTGAACGTTCTTTGGTGGGCCAGGGCGGAGGAGATGGGGGAGAAGACATTGTGGGGAAACCCAAGAGAGTCCAACCTTCAAGAAGGTAGATGAACGTCAGCCCCACTTGGCGAGATGTTGAGTCTTCCTGCTTCTAGAAAAAGTAGCCCCCACCCCCCCCGCCCCCGATTTTTCTTCTTCTCTTGTATTTGTTTTTGGTTGGTTTTATTATGTTTTTGGTAATTCCTCAAGTTGTGAACAAACCAGCTTCTAGGAAAGCGACCAGCCAACGTGCTGGCCCTCAGGAACCTCCACCTTTGACTGGCTCTGCACTTGGCCTGCTGGGCGTTGTGACCTGAGGACGTGTCCGTGGTTCAAAGCCTTCCTGGGATGTTGCTGTGGTCTGCACGCTTGTGCGCCCCTGACGTTCATGTTGAAATCTTACCCTTCAAGGGTGATGGTGTGAGCAGTAGGGCCTTCGGGAGGTGAGTAGGCCCTGAGGGCAGAGCCCCGTGATGAGGTCAGTGCCCTTATATGAGACCCCGGAGCTCCCCCCTCCTCACCCCTTGAGGACTCAGTGGGAAATGGCGACACCTACCCACGCAGGCACCCTGCTCATGGATTTCCAGCCTCCAGAACTGTGAGGAGGAAATTCTGTCATTAAGCCATTAAAGCCCCCGGCCTGTGACATTTTGTTCAAGCATAAAATAATACGTAATGTATATTAACTGTATATTAGTTCTTTATATTGTTTCTATATTATAGAATTAATCAAACCTACATATTAAAAAGTGTATATTTTAGTTCTGGGCTGAGGACAGTGGATCTGCCTCCAGACCCACTCTTACAGTGTGGCTGGGGACCTCAGTTCCTCGTCATGTGGTCCAAGCATGGAAAAATAAGCCTGCCCTGTAGCCCTCGGCACAACTGAGAGGGGCTGGTGTTTGCCGGGGGACCCCTCACAGAAAACCCCCTCGGCCATTCCGAAAGATGGACTTAGGATTCCACGCTGCTTCTCGGGTAGCCTCACGGAGGCCCGGAGGAGATCTTCCTATCACCTTCCGCATCCGTGCACGCACGGTCGTGGCTGCTCAGGCCCCAATCCGTCTCAGTGTTATCTGCGTTGTGACCACCCAGTCGATGTCTTTGTGAAAGACCTCAACCTTCTTATGGTGCTTTGCCCATCACTGACCAGGATGGACTTTGCCCCTCGTTGGCCATGTAACCGCCAGGGTCCATTCAAGGACCACGGCTTCCCTCCGTGCTGGTTGTCAATTTCCATCTGTGTGTTTGGAGAGGGGAGAGACCCAGAGACCACAAAGGAGGGTGGTAATCCACAAAGGCCGAAGGGCGCCAGGGTGTGGGGAAGGATGTAGGCCTTAGCTGTGGTAGCGCTTCAGCCCCGAGCACCGTGGCCTGGCGTCTGCGGGTGTGTCTGTTAGGGACACTGGGGGAGATAGTAAATGGGCCAAGCATTCGGGAAGAGAGACTCCGGAGATGTGAGCCCTTGGCCTGGTTGGGCTTTGAATGCAAAGTTGCTTGGTCAGGGTGACTTTGAACGTGCTGTGCCCTGAGGATGTGTCCACTGACAGGTCAAAGGATGAGGCCAAGAGTATAGGGAGGTGACCACCCATCAGCGTCTCCCCCCTGCTTTCAGGATGAAGACCAGGCCTTCCCATGTGGCCTGTTAGACCCCCAAGACCTCCTGCCCACCTCACGTGCGTGCACCTCACTCCTGCCCACACCTGGTGCCGCGGGGGCCTTGGTCCCCCAGCCTTCTTTGTCTGGGACATCTTCCCCCCTCCGCACCCCATTTCCCCTGGTTAACGGCTCGCAAACAGCTAGGGAAGGACTAGACCAGCAGTTCTCAACCAAGGTTGAGCTTGCCCTCAGGAGACATTTGGCAATGTCTGGAGATGCTTTGGGTGGACATGACCAGGCAGTGGATGTTCCTGGCCTCCTCGGGGTGGAGGCTGGGAATGCTGTACAACATCCCCTGGGCTTCCCCACCTCGAACAGTGCACACAGGACGCCCCCATAAGAGGGACCCAGCCTCAATGCCAGTGATGCCAAACCAGGGGAGCCTTGATTTAGACCTCGTCCCAATATCTCTTCCTCCCAGCAACTGTTTCTGACCTTTCTGCCCAGCAAGTGCTCTGTTAATACTCCCCAAACTCACTTCTTGTGGCACTAATTGTGGTTGTAATTCTCTGCTCACATTTGAGGATATGTGATTGGCATCCACCTCCCCAGCCGGCTCCGGGGGGCTGGGCACTGCGGTGTCCCCCCGACCCCCACCGTGGGCACTGCGCCTGGACCCATTGCACAGGCTCGGTACGTGCCTGCTGACAGCAGGGATTCTTTAACACACATAGCTGTAGGTTCTGGGGACTTCTGTGGGAACCAGCGCAACCATTCTGACTTGGGGATCACGGGATGTGTTTTCAAACAAGACTGACTTCACGGCTGCACAAGGGAGAGTGCAGCCTGGGGTCCGTGCGCATGGTGCATGGGCGGCTCTGGTGTGACCGTGGCTCATTCCATCTGTGGTTGGTCAGCCAGAGCAGGTGTCGTAGGAACAAGGCATGAGGGATCCTTGAATGAGTGGCAGGGAGAGCCCATGGGCGTGGGCACTTGTGGATCAGGATGAGTTCTTGTCACAGAAACTCCCTGACCGTGAGGGGGAAGTGAGGGGCTTTCCCCCAGGCACAGACATTCACAGAGCCTGGAGAGTGTCTTCAAGGTCCTGAGTTTTCCTGGAACCTAATAAGAACTGTAATCTTTCCCAAGGCAAGGTTGTTAAGAGGCAAGGCGGCAGAACCAGAGAATAAGTCATTGGTTACAGCAATTACCGTGGTGTCCATAACCCCCCCCCCCCCAGGGTGATCGGAGGGATGCTGTTACGCCTGTGGTGAGTGCATCAAGGATTACCATGCCCCAGTCCTTCCCCATTTCTGCTTGGCACCCCAGCACAGTATTAACCCATAGTACGGTCCACAAATAAACATAAAGCAAGTGCCAGGTACATCACCCAGTCAATCCTCAGTATCACTTAGAAATGTGTTTAGCGGTGACTAATGGGAGATCCCAGTGAAAAGTGGCTAAACCAATCAAGAGTTTGTTTTCTCACATTATAAGTTGTTCAAGAGGTAGTTGGCTGTTGGTTATACCTTACTGGCTTTACCAGAGCTATCGAACACCCAGGCTTATTCTGTCCTACTGCTCTGGTACCACCCTCCCTTGTGTATGCACTTTGGTCACATCTGTTACACATGGTCCCAAGATGGCTGCCATCACCCCACCCATCACATCCAAGCTCCTTGGGAAAGAAGGCAGCACCGAAAACGTACTTGCGTCTCTTAGAAGAAAGTAGAGAACTCTCCTGAAAACCTCCTAACATACTTCCACTTACTTCTTACTTGCCAGAAGTCTGTCTCATGGCCAGCCCTTGATGTGGTGAGGTAAGAAAACAAATATTGAATTTTCTCGTGTTCATGTTATCGAGGGAGAAAGGGCCTGGAGGTGACTGTTTTATCAGCCAATGAACATTTTCTACTACACTAGCCAACTTATTAGTTAATCCACACTGTCTCCTTTGCTATTTTTTACGCATGTTCTGCACTAGAAACCTAAGGGCACAATAATATCATTTGTTTATTCATTCATTCTTGCATTCCTTTTTTTAAGTTTATTTTATTAGAGAGAGAGAGAGAGAGAGAGAGCATGAGTGGAGGAGGGGCAGAGAGCGCAGGAGAGAGAGAATCCCAAGCAGGCTCCACACAGAGCCAGACACAGGGCTCGAACTCCCAGACTGTGAGATCGTGACCTGAGCCGAAATCAAGGGTTGAACCTTAACCGACTGAGCCCCCAGGCGCCCCTATGCAGTCCTTTACTCACATGTCAAATACTCACTGGGGGCCTCCTGGTCTTCGGGCCATGTGCAGGCCATGGGGACACCACAGTGGACAAGACCCCAAGTCTGTTTGACGTTTTCCCTCTGCAAGGAGAACCAAGTCAGCTGCTTACCATGCTGCTGCTGTGGGTAGAGGACAGGTGCAGGCCGTGTGGACTCGGGGGAGGGGAGGCAAACTCAGACCATGGAGTCATGTTAGATTTTCTTTTTTTTTTTTTTTAAGTTTTTTTAAGTCTTTATTTATTTTTGAGAGAGAGAGACAGAGAGACAGAGCATGAGCAGGGGAGGGGCAGAGAGAGAGGGAGACCCAGGATCCGAAGCAGGCTCCAGGCCCCGAGCTGTCAGCGCAGAGCCGGACGCGGGGCTCGAACTCACGCACCGTGAGATCATGACCCGATCCGAAGTCAGATGCTCAACCGACGGAGCCACTCAGGTGCCCCATGTTAGATTTTCTCAAAACAGGCCAGGTTCTAGAAACAGGAGCCCACCGGATGGAGAGGGGCTCCCTCTGCCCCAGGCCACGGGGACAATTCCCAGCAGCTGCCGTCCAGGGCCTGAGAGAAATGGGTTGGAGACCAGGGAGGGGTGAGAACTCGCAGGGCCCGTTCCCTGGCGAGCCCCACTCCTGCAGCCCTGCCCAGCCAAGAGACCGGCGCCTGAGTGCCCGTGTCCCCCGGGCCCCCTCTGGAGCATGGCAGGTGGCAGGCATCGGGGAGGGGGTGCGTGAGCGACGCTGACCCTCTCTGCACCTCCTGGCGGACAGCAGGCGGGGACACCCCGTTTCTCTCCTGTGTCCCCGCAGGACGGACGTGCGTGGATGTCTGTGGTGCTGGCCTGGACTGCACGTGAAGGCCCTGAGCACAGGCTCCGCACCCCGTTGGCCTGTTGCCATCTGTGTCCTCACGCTGGCGGTTCAGGGCCGTGAGCGTGTGGGTCCCGCCTGCCCCGGGAGGGTGCGTGAGGCCACAGCCCCCGGGTGCCGGGCCCCTCCGTCCCCTCAGCAGCCGCCAGATGCCGCGGAAGGCAGGCCTGCGGCTCCCCGAGCCCGTGTTTATTTATAGCCCGATTTCTGATCCAGACCCCTCCGAAGAACCCATTAAAAGTGAGTTCTGATTAATGAACTTCGTACCGTGTAGCAGAACCACCCCCCGCTATTTCAAATATCCTGCCAAAACATGACAATACACTGGAAGCCAATTTATTCAAAATAAGCCAGCTACAAAGTGCAATTAATGAAAAGGCTATTTCTGAGGACGTGTGCGCGCACATCACTCTGCTCAGAAGCAAATTACACCCGTAATGGTGTGTACACGTTGGTATTTCACACAACCTCATTTAAGGCCTGCAAGGGAAGCTATTTAGATGAGCGGCGGACGTCGGGCCATCACGAGGGACGTGATGGAGAGTCTCTGCCGGAGGGATCCCGGTACCGCTGCCCTGCCCCCGCTGAGCACGGAGCGGCTCCTCTGTCTTCCGTCCTCCCTCTGTGCTCCCTCTGACGGGAGCCCTCAGAGCTCAGCCCTTGCTTCCGGGATCCCGGCAGAAGCAATGGTGGGCGGTGGGGCGGGGGTTGGCGGGGGGACTCCTGACGGGGGCTGACTTCCCTCCCCTGCCGGAACATTCTCCGAATCCAGCAGGGCCACCCCCTCAGGCCCAGGAAGGCTCAGCCCCCACATGGCAGGCTCTCAGCTTCAGGGCAACTCCTGCTCTGCTCCGTCCCTGGAGACACTGGTCTTGGTCTTGATTTTCCCCAGACAATGTCGAGGGACGCACCACAGGGTGAACACAGCACTGGGGTGGGGGTGAAGTGTTCCTCGCACACACACATACACACACACACGCACACGCACACACTCACACACACACCACACATGCACATACACTCACTACACAGAGACACGGGCACACACACACACACACACACACATCCCTCACACACATACCAGAATGCAGTCAAGCTTCCAGACCTAATTCTCAGTTCACGAGTTTGCAGGAAATACAGGCGACAGAGAAGCCGTGCTAAGTGCCACCATGAAGGTTTCCTCCACAAGATACAGAATGCGGGGAATTGCACAGGACGAAAGCCTCAGCTCCTTCCAGAAATGTGTGTCAGCGGTTGCGGGGGTGGGGGGTGGGGACGGGGTGGAGGGGGGGCATCCAAGAGATGAGAGCAGGGTGGACATTTGTTGGGCATCCTGATGGGAACAAATTAAATATGAACATTTGTTTATGAAACCCCAAGAAAGTCGATCAGTCCTTAACTATTTCACGGCATCAGGAAGCTGTCGGCCTTCTGGCTGTGATGTCATCGTTAGGTTCCGTTAAAGAAGAGACTGAGTCTTCGGGGGTATGGATGGAGGGTTTAAGGGTGAAGCGTAAGGGTGCGCGGGGTTCGTCCGGGGCAAACCCAGTGGGGGGGGGTGGACACGAGGTTGGCCACGTGCAGCGTCGCCGCTGGGTGATGGTGACAGGAGGGCGCTCTGGATTCTCTCTCCCGTTGTACCTGCATGAGAGCTTCCACAGTAAAATAAAACAGAAGTGAGTGTTGGGACCCAGGGTGCCCCAGAAGCAGAGGCTGAGGCAAAGCCTTGCCCGCCAGGAACCTGGCCACCGACAGTAGGGCTGAGGGACGGGGATGGCAGCAGGGACGTGGGTGCAAGCTGGCCACACGCTGCCGTGACGGGGGCTCCCTCCCGGGGGGCCTTCTTCAGCGCTGAACTCAATGCATCTCGTGGCTGTTTGCTCACCAGTCAGAATGGGGAGCCCTCGTTGCCGATCTCCCGGCTCCCACTGGTCAGGGGCGGCCTCGCAGGTGTTGACCCCCCGGTCTTTCTACCACATGTGGATGAGTGCCCGGGTCTCCACAGGCATCCCGGACAGTTAAGAAACCCCAGAGCAGGAAGCAAAGCAGTACGGGCATGGGACCAAGGCACAGGGCAGGAACCAGGCCAGGATGCTTGGGCCACACCTGCTCGGGGCTCCCTGAAGCCTGCGGGTAGCTCGTGCAGGGCTGTAGTAAGCCATGGTGCAAGGTGTGCAGATGTGCCCCAGAGGGGTTCTGCACAGGGGGGATGCAGGGGAGAGGCCAGGTGATCGGGGACCCCCACGTACCTCCTGGAATCTTACACGTGCATGTCACCTTACATGGCAAAGGGAACTTTGCGGACGTGATTGAGGATCTCAATATGGGGGGATTATTCCGGATTATCCAGACGGGTCTGATGTAATCACGGGGGGGGGGGGGTCCTCGTAAGACAGAAGCAGGAGATCAGAGAGATAGGAGGTGATGTGACAGAAGCCGGGAGATTTGAAGATGTCGCCCGGCTGGCTTTGGTGTGGAGGGAGGACCAGGAGCCCAGGGTGTCGGGAATGCAGTTCTGGGGGCCGGAAAAGGCAAGGGCAGGAACCGCCCAGGAGCCACAGGAGGGGCCAGACCTTCTGATGCCTTCACTGTAACCCAGGGAGAGTGACTCCCGACCGCTGACCAGGACTGTGAGCTCAGAAAGTGCTGCTGTTTCAGGCTAGTGAATGGATGGGAGTCTCACGGCAGCTGCCAGGGGTGAATGCGGTGTGCCGGTGCCCCCCGCTCCTTTCTGCCCGGCTGGTGCAAACTGGCACGGTAACGTTTCCCGTCACATCCCCTCCATGCTTACCAGCCAAGCATGCTGGGGTTTATCGGACATTTTGGTTTCCTCTTCCATGGGTCTCTTGTTAAAATATTTGGCCCGGCCTCTCCCCGCCCCCCACCCCCAGCGTTTCAAAAAAATGTTATTATTTTCTTATGCTGAATATTCTGGGTATCACACTTCGCTCTGGTGCGTGTTGCAAATACTCTCTCCCAGTTTGTGAGATCGGCTTTCATCACTCAAATATTTTAAATTTTGCTGTAGTCAAATTTATCAATCTTTTCTCCTAAGAATTTTTTTTTTAACTAGCCCAGTGAGATAAAGATATTATTCTATATTTCCTTTTTAAACATTCACTTTTCACATTTAGGCCTTTAATCCATCTGGAATATATTTCTGTATATGGTGTTATGTACGGATCTAAATATATCCTTTCCATATGTCCGTCCAATTGTCTCCACACCAGTCATTATGGCCCATCAGCCCCCGTCAGTGTGAGATGATGCTCCCGTCAAACAGACGTGTCTTCCAGCCCCCGTGATTTCCACGGGGTCAGCCCTGCTGGCTTCTTGCTCACCCTCGCCTTATCCGTCTTTGGCCCCAGACTCTGTTATGTGGCTTTGAGAATCAACCATCAAGCCCTGTTAACTTGCGAGATTTTGTTTGGGATTACACTGAATCTGTGCATTCATCTGGGAAGAACTTCCATCTTCCTATTACCTCTCCTGCTTTCCTCTCTGGTGTCATTGGCTGGTTCGTTCGTACGTCCCTGCCAGGTGGTCGGTCCCCAGGGCTCCGTGCCGAGCACAGCCATCCCCTTCCGTGCAGAATTAGTAGCACGGTGACTCCAACGTGCTTCCTGATCACCCACAGGCTTATTAGACACGAACCACAGGACCCCATCCATGGGGTCTCTGATTCCACAGCCTGGTGTCGGGGGCTGGGTGCCCATGGTTTGTTACAACTTGCCAGGTGATACCGGAGTGTGGCCAAGATAGAGGACCGCGGTGTATAGACCCGAGGTCCCATCCCAGACTCGCTCAAACAGAACCTACACGGGAGGGGGCTGGGCGTCTTCATGTTTTACGAGCACATCAGGTGATAAGCAAAGCTGGGGCACATCTGTCCTTCTCTGGGCCACCGTCTGGTCACCAAGTTGGCTGCCAGCCAGCATCAGCCCTGCAGAAACCACATGCTCTCACCAGGGCTTAAACATGCCAGATCATCACTTGGTTGTTTGATCAGATAGCCGGAAAATCCAGAATTCACAATTTTTGTTGTTATTTTTTTAGGTTTATTTATTTGTTATTTTGCACGAGAGAGAGAGGAAGTGCAGGGGAGGGGCAGAGAGAGAGAATGCCAAGCAGGCTCCCCACTGTCCGCACAGAGCCCGACGCAGGGCTCGAACCCATGAACCGTGAGATCACGACCTGAGCCAAAACCAAGAGTCAGAGGTTCAACCAACTGAGCCCCCCAGGGGCTCCCAGAAATCACAATTTTAGAGGACCCCTAGTTTTTTATGTGCACTGGTCCGCTTTTCTACTCACCAAACCTTTACTGTGCTCCTTCGGCCTGTCATAACCGGCCCCCTTACTGTGTTTTCAGAGAATTTGCCTCACCTAAGAAGACTGAGTTATTAGTTGTCGACTCTCCCTATCTGATGCCTCCATATCCGTAGCAGGAAAACAAAACTAGGTCAATTTCAAGTCAAAATGAAAGTTTAAAAACATATATAGTAAAAAAAAAAAAAGTCAGGAACCCACTCCCCTGTTTTTTTGTTCGTTTGTTTGTTTGTTTTTGGTGATGCCTTCTGAGTTTGAATACAACAAATGATGCTGTCTTTTCTGGATCTCCATGCCTGTTCACAGAGGCAAGATAAAAGATGAATGGTCCTCATCAATACAGCAGCAGCCCCCAGGCACAGAGAAGAGGCTGTTCAGATAGGCAGCGCTCCGTCCTGTTCACACTCTATTCTCAGTGATGCCCTCCTGAAACCCATTTCCAAAGGACAGCCAAAGCGTGCATTTGCCCTTGCATATTCCAGAGCATGTGTAGAAATCCACCCCTGCAGCAGGTATCTCATTAGAGCCCCACAGAATTATAGAATTTCCTAGCTGGCAGGGCCCCTGTTGATGGTGCTGTCTACACTCTTCCACTCTGGAGGAAAAAGCAGCTGACTCTCCAAGATGGAGGGAGGTGTGGTCCAAGGCAGGGCTGAGATCGCAGCCAGAGACTCTGTTCTTTCTCTCCTCCCCAATCTCCGCCAAGTGCCGCAGACAGTATCTGTGCCACCACAGATTCATGCCACCCCCACCATGCCAACCAGGCCAAATCAGTGTGGTGAAAAAGCAAATGCAAGCTTTGGGAGCTCAGCCAAGGAAACTGAGCTTTCAAGCAGTGGGAATGTGTGCCAACCTGAAGGTAAACTCGTCATCATTTCTGGTTCTCCATGCTTGACCCAGTGTAGTTGAATTTACAAAGTACTTCCTGGCCAAGATTCCCATTGCATGATGGATGCTCATCACCAACTCTTACCTTTCTTCGTTTCCCAGATTTTCATGACAATATTCAAAAATATACTTTAAAAGTAGGGAAATACTTACATCAGAGAAGGGTATAATCCACTTACCTGAAATGTCAAAGAGTTCACGTAAGACAGAGGACAAAAAGGACTGGGTCATCTGGGTGAATCATCAAAAGCGATGGAAATGCCTGGGGGGGGAAGTAAGAAATGGGACCAGTGCGGGAGCCAGAAGTACAGATGCTCAGCATAGGCGGGAGGCCCTGGGGGCTGGGGTTGGGTGTGAGGAAGCAAACCAGTAAGATTTTCATAGCCAGCAGGGTCCCAGTGACCGGTCTCCTCTCCACTCTGCAGCTTATAGACAAAGAAGTGGTGTTCTAGGAGCAGGAAGCCCTCACTGCCAGGATCATCCCGGTCGGAGTAGCATGATCCCAAAGGCCAGTCCTAGGGTTGGCCCGTACCAAGGACTTTTGATGATGGAAACATGGTTCATCAAGTAACAGTGAGGTTCCCACCACACGTCTTGCCCTGTCTGGACCTCAAGGAGCAACTGCCACAGACTCTACCCTCCAAAAACTTACAGCCTGATTACTTTCCAAGAAACTGCCGCCGTGACGGGCTACCTTAGGAACCCGCTGCATTTCCAAGGTCTTGGGGATGGCTAGTGGAAGGAAAGATGTCGGGGTTATTTAGATACTCATCACCTTTAGGGCCAGCTGTCAGAAGTGGAGTTTGGAGGTGGATTGACAATCCAGGGGAATGGATGCCCCGTGGGTGTGGGGACAGACAGAAAAGTGATCGTGTCACCCGGGAGAAGACGCCCACAGAAATGGCTCTGTGGTCTTGTGCCGTCCTCGATGCATTTTTTCTTAGCTCACTTTATCACCAGAGATGCCGAGGACGTTTATGAAGACACACACATAATTAATGCAGATAACTCATTAATTTATGAGCCAACTAATCGATACTGAGGTTAATCTACTTAGGCATCTGAAGAATCACCGTGTATCTCTCTATGTACACTGCTGTTTGCCTTGACTCCACATCATCAGGTTTTTGGCGGCTGTGAAGCTGACAGTGTTGGTCACCACGTAGAGAGACGATGGATTAATTTCTGCCAACGTGATCTTCTTCCAGTGTACAGATGGCATATTAATAGCCCACAACTAGAAGCTGGCATTTCTCATCAGGAGAAAAGGTCTATTTCTATTTTGAAATTTCTAATCAATCTTCCTTTTACCCTACCTATTTAATTTTCTTGCTTGCTTTTATGCATTTGAAACATAAGGGGAAATGTACTTTTTTTTTTTTTAGTACTTTATTATATCACTGAGAGAGCACTCAGGAAAGACAAGCGAGGTGGAGAGAGAGGAGGTCAGGTGTGTAGAGGTTCTGGTGACCACCGTGGGGTGGATGCTGTGTGCCCAAATGGTTTCAGGCCAGAGGCCAGCCCAGGTGCAGACGGAAACCAGACAAGCGACGAAACGAACGAACCGGCCCAGGAGGCATTAAGGCCGACGGGACAGCACTTGGCTCTTCTCGGTGAGGCCACCTTCACGGGGCTTGGGTGGTCCAGCCAAACCTCTGTTTCTGGCCACTCCATCAGACAGAGTTCTTAGTTGTAGGCAACAGAATCTGGCTGAGCCAGTTCAAGTGGAAATGAACTCATTGTAGGACCGGGGCAGGGGAAAGCATGTCCGGGGAGGCAGGAAATCCAGCCTGACACCAAGCAGCCAGGCCAGTGCTACCTGGCCACGACTCAGCCACGTGGAAGCTGTGCAAACACACGCTGCCGGACTCCTCCCTGCCCCTGCGACACTAGGGGCCAAACACAGGGCATCGACCACGGTCACAGCTGCACCACCTTCTGCCCTGCGGGACCTGGAGGTCATATGCTCACTAGCCTCCGGGTCACCTGCAGTACCACGGTGGCCATAGTTACTGCCTGCTCGGTAAATTATTTGCAAACAGGTGTTTTATTTCATGCGTCCCGGTACCCTGCACAGCACCTAGCCTGGGGCTTGGTGCTTAGAAGGCACGAGAGCTCGCAAGCAAAGCAAAGGGGTTCTCGATGGGGTAGGTGCCTTCTCCCCTGCCCCATCTCCAGCAGACGCTAGCCCTACCCTTCACCCTTACAGACTGCTCTCCGTTCGCACACACGGCCTTCTCTTTGACAGGTGTTGCCTCCAAAGCATACCAACACTCTCAGAAATGTCTTTTCTCCTGAAAGAACAGGTTTAAACTGAGCTGAGTCATTTCAGGAGCTGTTAGGAAAGGACTTCATTTTTATCAATCATGTATTTTGCATCGTCTGGAAAGAAGGGATGACTCACATTGCCTGGTGTTCAATGAGGTCTCAGAGAGTGCCTGCTGGTGTCCAGAATCTTCCTGTGACCCCAGCCTGGCCTGGTTTTTGTTCATCTTTGTAACCCCAGGAAGGATCCCGGTGTCTTGAGAATGCTAGGTGCGCAGTGCTTGTTTGATGAATGAATGAAGAATGACCACAGGCATCAATGGATGAGTCCAACTGACCCTTCCTTTCATGATTCAAGAGCTTTCCCAGGTGGGTTCCTTGGTCTCTTTCTTCTCATCAGCTTTAGTCAAATAAGCAAGCTTCAAGTTGAATTCCAGTCCACAAAACTCAGGTGTACAGGAAAGATCTTGACTTACTTTAGAGTAACTCAATTTCCATGTCAATCTCCCATTTTTACAGGAGGTGGAGAGTGTATGCCAGTTGGCTCAGGGTGCCCATTTTCTCCGACCTATGTCTGGTTTGCATCTCACATGGAGCCATCTGCTGAGCTCCAAGGCTCTGCTCCCTCACCCCTCAGGGGCACCATGTCATGGCACGTTGAGACCCCAATATGGAGTCCACTCGGGGTGTGTTACCCTCAGAAGCCTAGGAAAATGGTCTAGAACCCAACAGACTGCCTGGAACATGCTGGCCTCATCAGTGTCGAAGGCCATGTTGGGGCCACCCAGGTAAGTGGGGGATCCTCTGGGCTCATGCCAATTTCCTAGGTCGCACCTAATGTTGGTGTGGGGTTTCTGCATCTCATCCCTAAAATGGTTCTGTGATTTCTGTCATCCTCAGCCCAGGGTCAGGGTCTCTTTTCTGACTCCTTCTCCCTCTTTCTCCTCCTAATCCCAGATGGGTTTTCTCCATTATCTGGAGGTAGGAAAGCCTGATTCTGGCTAATAACGCATCCTACATGGCCCGAGTCATCTCACCGATTGATTCAACAATTACATATGGAAGGACACTCTAGATGTGCAGGTGTTGGGGACACGGAGGTTAGGGGTGTGAAACACACAAGGAGCCGCAGATAAGACTTACAAAGACACAGGAGCCCCAGAGAGTTGTGGGTTCTGGCTGGAGCATTTAAATCAGGCAATTGGAAGGCAGAATCAGGGTGGCTGCCTTAGTCTGTGTGTCTGGGGAAGGACCTTCTGCTGAGGGGACCTATAAACTGGGAAGGCCAGAGGGGGCAGGTGCATGGAGAGAAGGTAGACACGCTGTAGAGCCCTGAGGAGTTGACTCTGGGGCCCTTGGGTCCTGGTGGATCGCACGTTGAGTGTGAAGAGAAGCCGCCACACAGTCTGGGCTGAAGTGTGGCCTGATGGGATTACTTCCAACAACTTTATTGATATACCCGTGCATCAAATAAAATGCACGGATCTTAAGAGTGCAGTTTAATGAGTTTGACAAAGTAGGTACCAGTGAAATCACGGCTCCAGTCAGGATGAAGAGAGGCCCGGCCCTCTGGAATATTCCCCCATGGCCCCTCGCAGTGAACGGCTGCCCCACACAAGCATCTATCTGCTTTTACCACCATAGATCAGCTTTACCCGTCTGGGAACTTTATACGCCTGGAATCCTACAGAACGTGTTTTGTGCGTCCTGTTTCTTACACTCAGCGCAGTGCTTGTGGTTTCCATCTGAGCCCTTGAGGGATCAGCGGCTCCTTATCTCACTGCCAAGGAGACTTCTATTGGATGAAAGCACACTATGCATTCATCTAACACCTGCTGTTGGACCTTTTTTTTTTTTTAATAGTTTTTGACTATTACAGATAAATATTTACGTACAAGTCTTTGTATGGTTATATATTTTTGTCTCTTGAGTGCGTATCTGGAAACTGAAATGCTGAGGCCAAGCATGAGACCCCGCCAACCCGGCTTCCCCAGTGGTTGTCGTGCCTCACACCCCCAGCAGTGAGGGTTCCTGGGACCCGCAGTGTTCCTCGCCAGAGGCTGGGTGCCCGTGCGCCCGGCTCCGGGGGCTGTTGGACCGGATCGCACAGGGTCAGAGCCCGAGGCCCCTGCCGAGGACGTCACACTTACTGCCCTCCGCCTGCACCTGTGCATCCTCCGACGCCAGCGCCTCCCAAGGCGTGGGCCACGCGCAACTGGCCTTTGCCGACATGATCTTGTCTGGCGCACAGGAAGGGCATGAAACACGGTGGGATCACACACACCTCTTCCTAACCCTGCTCATCTCTTTTTAAAACTCTCACTTTGTATAGAGGTACCTACAGATTCACAGGCGGTTGTGAGAAATGATGCTTAAGGACCCCGTGTCCTCCTCACCTGGTTTCCCCCGACGGCAGCATCATGGAAACCGTAGTGCAAATTCAATACCCGATCTCCTCTGACAACACAGAGAGAGCACCGGACGCACGCTCAGAGCCCTCCGTTGCGTGGCTGAGATTTAGTAAGTATTGTATTTTATTACACTTGAAAGGTTACATTCTATTTGTAACAAATGAAACCGGTTTTCCATTTACCATAATAATAAAGGTTTTATTGCTAAATAAATTGATACAGATTTAAAACTGAGTTATTTTAAACAATATGTTACAGAAAGGATGGTGCTAGCAGTATGCAGATATGGAAAGACATGAAAGAGAATAATATATAGCGAGCACAGGGAGACACCGAAAGTATAAAATCAGAGTTCTTCTCAGACCCTACCTTTTCTGCATTGAGCAACTACTATGAACCAAACGCAGCCTGCACAAACTCATCCGTTCACGCGATCCCCTCAAATGATAGATATTTATAGAGAGCTTTCTGATGGAAAGGTTTTAACAGGCTTTCTGGGTAACGCAAAGGTAGGATGAATGAGACTGATGTCCTAGACTCACATAATTCATAGCACGCAAGGAGACAATGCGTTCACTCCGTAAATATTTATGGGTACCCAATGGGTACCAGGCGGTGTTCTAAAAATGAGGAGGTAGCAAACAGGACCAGGGAGCCTCTGCCTTTGGGGATTCTGTAAGATAGACAAGAGCCTCTTGCGGAGCACCTTCTAGGAGTTGATTAAGCTTTCTAGAGGCTCTCTGGGGGTGAATGGTGAAGAGCGTGCATCACACAGGCAGGCCAGGGATGGTCTAGCAGAGAAGGCGCACGGGAGCTGGGGCTGAGATCGTGAGAACAGCCCAGCGGGCACAGGAACACGGGGAGTGTTCTGGGCACATGAGAAGACCGTGAGGTGAGAACAGAGTGTGTGCAAGGGTGTCTGAATGATCCAGAGGTTGGGATCAAAGCTGGAGATGAGAAGAAGTATCCTGGATGAGCACAGATCAGAGAGGGCGACACCTTTCACTCACTCACTCCCTCATTGCCAGCCAGCCACACTCACTCCTGTGTTTATGCCCCTCAGTACACAAGCGTGAACACCGCCCCTGCCCCCGAGGAAGGCATGGCCCAAAGCTGACAGGGACACACGTAAACAATTGCATTCTGTGCCATAGATGCTGACCCATGTTCATTCACTAGACGGGCATCTCTAGCACCTGCCGCAGTGCCCAGCTGTGTGCCCCGTGCAGCGAGCGGTGCAGTGGGCAGCCCGACGTGGGTCCTGACCCACAGCCACAGCTGTGGCTGACCCGACAGCACCACAGGGGGAAGGAACGGGCGTCTGGATCTTAGGAGGGTCCGAGAGAGCGAGGTCCTGAAGGAGGTAAGGCTTGAAGAAGAGCAGGAATGTTCTGGACAAACGAGAAGGGGGACAGAGTCCCAAGGAACAGAAGGCACAGTGGGGAGCATGTGACAGCATGGTCGGTTCAGCAGGGAGCTGGATCTGGCCCAAGACTGTGCCTCTCGTGTCTCCGAGAACGTGTTCCCGGATGCCCACCACATCTACCACCTGTGCGGTGAACCAGAACACCACCAGAGCCCGGCTAACTCGCATCCACACACGGGGCACCTGACACTGGGGTCTGCATGACGCTCCTTCGTGGGGCCGTCCTGGGCCCTGGAGGACTTTTAGCCGCATCCTTGACCTCCTTGACTATATGCCAGCAGCATCCCCCAGCATCACGGCAGCCAAAAATGTCCCTGGACATCACCAAATGCTCCCTGTCATGGGAGGGGGGTGGAGGCAAAATACTCCCAGATGAGAATCACTGATCCTTACGGTACCAAGTAGGATTATCGGACCAGAGGGGGAGGTTGTCTTAACTCCTGACATTCGGCAAAAAGGGACGTGTAGGTCTGTGAGCCTGTGTCTGTGGCCACACGCCTTGGAGACAGGCATGTCTGCCTCTTCCAGGTTAGAGATCAGCCCGGGAGGAGAGCATCATGTTCAAAGGGGTTTTAACCTTTCACTCGGCATGCCCCTGCCATGTTTAACATTTCATAATGAGAAGGGTTACATGTGTTCATCGTGTAGCTGAAGAAATGAAGTGTGTACTGCTCTTATGCGATTTATTCCCTCTTCGCATCAGAAGCGGCTGCTATGGGGAGTGACAGCAAGAACCAGAAACGCGGGGGACATTTGTGTGAGCCTCCGAGCTCCAAGGGAGAAAAGACCCAGGCTCGAGGGTAAGCGGCCCCAGTTATCGCCCACATGCTGGGAAAACCGGCCGAGAGGTCAGCAGGCAAAAATATTAGTAAACACATCATGGGGCGCCTGGGTGGCTCAGTCCGTTAAGCGTCTGGCTTCAGCTCAGGTCATGGCCTTGCCGTTTGTGAGTTCAAGCCCCACATCCAGCTCTCGGCTGTCAGCACAGAGCCTGGATCCCGCTTTGTATGCTCTGTGGCCCCCTCTCTCTGCCCCTCTCCTGCTCATTCTCTCCCTCTCCCTCTCTCTCCCTCTTTCAAAATAAATTAATAAACTTTTTAAAAAGTATTAGTAAATACGACAATCGGGAAAATCGTTGGGGGAAAATATTCTGTTGTTTTGCAAAAGCGTTTAATTTCTCAAGTTAAAAGCTTCTTCAATGCAAAACACAACAAGATGAAAACAAGTGAAAGAAAAGAGTCTGATTTTAAATCATCCATTGTCAGTTTCTAGGGGGAAAGGTGGAGATTCAGACCCCTCTGCTTCCAGCTGGCCTGGCCGTGGGGAGGCCTCCCGAGTCTCTGGACCGCCATTTCCAGATGAACAGGTTGTCACTCAAGGTCTCCGGGGGAACTTCCTGCAGCCCAATATTGAGTAAATCTGAGTCCATAGCAACCAATCCCCCAGCTGAACCTGTAGTCAAGTAATTTAGAGAAGGCCTCTCCCTGTCTTCAGGGGCATTTGCTCAGGGCTTGCAGGACGGGGTAATCAGGGTTGGCGGGAGGGACCCAGAGAGTGACACCCATACTCGGCCCCAGAACAACCGGGAATCAGCAATGCAAAGGAAGCCACTGCTCTCTTCTCCCAGAGGGTGTCACCTTCAGAAGCCGCCACTGAAACCAGTCCCGTGGCCCCAAACTAGGTGATGCCCCATTTGTTGCTCTCTCCCTTTTAAGTTAAGTTCCCTGCGGACCATTGGCTTCTCCAGGGCAGACCTGGGCCTCCTCCGTCACCCTGCCTTCAGATGACGCGTCACAGCAGGTGGTGTCTTGGACTGGATGCCTGGGCCCCCCAAAGTCACATGTTGAAGCTCGAACCCCAGGGGGATGGGATTGGGAGGTGAGGTCTTCAGGAGGTGGCCAGGAGTAGGTGAGGTCATGAGGGTGGGGCCCCCGTGACGGGATTCATGTCCTTAGAGGAAGCACTGGAGCTGCCCTTCCCTCTCTCCGTGGAGGGCGCAGCGAGAAGGCCCCCACCCGGAACCGAATCTGCCGGCACCTTGACCTCAGGCTCCCAGCCTCTAGAACTGCGCAAAATAAGTGTCTGTCGTTTAGGTCGCTCATTCTACGGCACTTGGTGACAGCGGCTTGAGCTGAGACGGGAGCGGAACAACGTGCTGTGGGTGGCGGGCCCAGGACCGTGGCTTCCCCCCGCCCCCGTGACAGACAGAACCAGAGACTGTTCACAAACAAGGAAAACAAATAGAAATGTTCCCGAATCCACTGACATCTCTCAGAGCCACAAAATCTCAACGTCATGCCGTTCCCGGTTCCTAGCCCTTCCCCGAGCCCGCGTAGACTTGCAAGCAACTGTTAGCAAACTTTCAAGAAGAAGATGATTTCTCCTTCTTCTCCTCCTCCTCCTCTTCCTCCTTCTCCTCCTCCTTCTCTTCCTCCTTCTGCTTCTCCTCCTTCTCCTCCTTCTTCTCCTTCTTCTTTTTAAATATCTGGTTGAAATCTGTATTAAGATTGCCCTGGATTTGCAGATGAATTTAAGGAGAAAGTCTTCCCATCCAAGAACATTTCTCAAGTGTCTTTTTTTATTTAAATTCAAGTTAGTTAAAATACAGTGTAGTATTGGCTTCAGGACCAGAACCCAGTGGTTCCCCGTTTACATACAACACCCAGCGCTCATCCCAACAAGTGTCCTCCTTAATGCCCATCACCCATCTAGCCCATCCCCACCCACCTCCCCTCCAGCACCCCTCAGTTTATTTTTAAAAAAGGACATGATTTCCTTCTTTTTGAGAATATAAAACAGACGAAAAATATTCCCAATTAATTTTTACAAGATTAGAATAACTCTGAAACCAAAACAAGATAAGGATAGAGCAGAGAAAGGAAAAGTTAGCTGTCACTTATGAAGGAAGATGCAGAACATATTCATAAAATATCCATTAGTTCCATTAAGCATTAAAATGTCACAGCGCCTGGGTGGCTCAGTCGGTGAAGCACCCGTCTTCCGCTCAGGTCGTAATCTCGAGGTTCGTGGACTCAAGCCTCGCGCTGGACCCTGTGCTGACGGCCTGCTTTGGATTCTGTGTGTGACTCTCTCTCTGCCCCTCCGCTTGTGCTCTGTCTCTCTCAGCCTCTCGAAAATAAATAAAAATGTTAAAAAAAAGAGTCTCAGATACACACTGACCCATAGACTCCATTCCAGAAATGAAATGATAGCCACAAGGTATCTACGACAACCATATGATGTCAATCATATTAACGGGCTCGAGGACAGCAGAGATGTAGCTGTGACAGGTGCCAAGAAGGGCCTGATGACATTATGTGGAGGGAGATGCTGTGTTAGGGAAACGGCAGTGGACGTGAGCTTCTTTAACGTGTCAACAGCTATCTCAAAACATTATCTGGGATGATGCCTACCTTTGAGACAGAGTGACTCATGCTGGAAAAGCCCAGAGCCCCTAAGTCAATATTACTGTATCACCTTTTCCTGGTGATGCAAGCTAATGCCTTAAAAAAGGAAACAGGAGCCTGTGTGGCTTAGTGCCTGACTCTTGGTTTTGGTTCAGGTCATGATCTCACAGTTCGTGGGGTTCGAGCCCCATGCTGGGCTCTGCACAGACAGCATGGAGCCTGCTTAGGATTCTCTTTCTCTGCCTCTTCCCAGCCTGTGCAGTCTCTCTCTCTCTCTCTCTCTCTCTCTCCTCTCAAAATAAACGAAGAAAGAAACATGTCAGACACGTAAATATTATAGATGTGTAGGTAAGTTTACTTCACTAGAAAATCAACATTAATATAATCGTTAAGGGAGAACTTAGGAAGGTGGGCATGTACTGAGCATGTGTCTGCACGAGTGCGTGCATGTCCTGGGACCTGAGACCAGGAGGCTGGGCCCCAAGCCAAGACCTCACAGGCACCGAGCTGGCTTTACCTGTGGGACAGGAGCGGAGGGAGGGTGGGAAATGGGTCCTTCAGTCCATCCACCGTGGTTTGTGTCTGTTTCTCTTTACCCATCATTCACACACACACACACACACACACACACACACACATACACACGCATGCCAGCACCCTGCACTTGTGGCCTCTCAGGCTGGGCCTCACTTCCCAGATCTGCAGCTGAAAGTCCCCGGTCCATCATTACATTTCAGTTGAGATGCTTCTGTTGAGAGTGTTTCCTAAGCACCTTTTCCACCTATCCCCCCACCCCACCACCACCACAGCCTACATACCCCAGCCCTCTGGCTGTGGGCCTGGGGGACCTGCCCCCTCTCTGACCCAGCAGCTCCTCTCATAGTCACCCCTTCTCTCTTGCTGCTTCACCGAGCCCAGAGCACAGGCCACACAACATCCAGCGACACGTGGAGGTCTGCCAGCACCCTGGGACCCACGAATAGAAGAGACACATTTATGCATGGACCAGTTCTGCTCAACATTGTGCTGGGAAATTTAAGGAGCACATAGAACAAATTAGAAGACGTGATTAGGGATCCACATGGCCATAAAGGCAAAAAAGCCCAAGCTTTAACGAAAAGTCCAAATCCTAATTTCAAAGCTCCCTGTCTTTGTGCTGCCTCTTTCTTCGACAACCATTAAACTGCACTCGATGCCCCTCTGTGTAATTGGAAAAGAATGAGCGTTTATTGCTAGAATAATCTCCCTCCATCCAGATGTGGAACTTTGTATCAAAGCCTGAGGATTAAAAAATCAGGTGTGATTCTTGGGACAAAGAGATGAAAATGTGATCAGGTAGGATCATTTTATCAAAGGTGACAAAATGCTTCTCTTGCCCATCCACCTGGAGAGAGTCACAGAACCATCAAAGAAATAAACCAAAACCACGGATGAAAGCCCTACATCGCACTGATTGCAATACCTATAAATAGCTGTCACACTGAGTGTGTGCTCCGTGCCAGGCACAGCTCTGAGCCTTTTGTCACTCTTCGTTCATTTTATTTTGATAAAAACCCACCAGGTCAATTCTGTCGATAATTGCACTTTACAGGGAAGGAGATGACAGGACTGGAAGTTTCCATGATTCCTCCTGCATCCCACGGTTAGTAAGACACAGACATGAAATTCTAGCCAAGACAGCTGTGATGCAGTAAAATACACCAGAGACATCCAGAATGCAGCAAAGACTGTTAGGTGGAATATTTCTAGAGTAGAAGAGTTGCTTGGAGAAAGCTAGGTAGCTTTTGTTGTTGTTGTTGTTGTTTTGTTTTTTGTTTGTTTGTTTTTACTGCCAAAACACCTGGTGACAAGGAAAACTGTAAAGGGACCCTGCCATCTGGGCACAACATCGATGTGTATCACAACACCTGCGTGCGCACAGATGTGCGTGGCCATCAGGCTCCACAGAGACAGGAGACATTCGCCTCGGCCCGTTTCCTCACCTGTCTCCGGAAACAGCTGGGAGTCCAAGCACTCAGGCCAAGCACCCGAGAACATCAGCAGGAGCCGTTAGCACGTGCCGTTAGGTATCATTTGTCAAGTTTAAGGTGGTTCTTCGCTTTCTAAGTTGAAAATGAATTGAAATTTCTGTTTTACAGACATTTTAAGAAGAGTTTTGGAAAGTCAGGTGCGGGGGATGAAATTTGACTCGAAAGAAACCAAACCTGTATGTATAGGAGTTTAATGAGGAATCAATTATTCTAATCAGGAGTAATGTGAGGCCTGACATGCCTCAGCCGCACTGATTGTTATGTGATATTTTTACAGACGTAAAATCTGAGGGCTGGAAGGAGTCTGAGCCTTGAACTATTCATCTAAGGAGATCAAGCTGATTTCTTCTGACTTTTCACGAAGGTGCCACTGAGATGTGATTTATCAGCCTGTCAATTTTGTTATTTCTGGAAGGCATTTCAAAACATCCTACAAGGATCTGAATTAATTTTGTAATAATGAGATCATATCAGAATATATATCTGATATTTCAGATAGCGCTGCCCAGTGCTTCTGGTTATATGGTTGGTGTTGGCGGGATATTAACATGCGTTAGTAAGATCATAATGTCAACACATTTCACAGAAACACACATTCCCAGCTCGTTCTTCCAGCCTGGAACAATTTTCATCTCAGTGGGATATTGGCTCTGACTCTGATTCCAAAACAAGCGGTAAAATTGAAACCTATTTCCCACCCCCCCTCCATTCTCTATTTCTTTTTCCTTTGCCAGAAAACTGCTTAAATCTTTTTTTTTTTTGAAACACTTTTCCCGAGAGGTCTCATTTACTAAGAAAATTTAACTTCGTTTCAGAGCTGAAGGAAATGTCAACACAAGCAAGATTTTAATGATCACCTGGTTGCATTTAACGGTCACACGATAAAACGTCTCTTGTTTGGGAAACTCACAATAATTGAAAAT
The DNA here is from genome assembly GCF_027475565.1 of Acinonyx jubatus. NCBI lineage: Eukaryota > Metazoa > Chordata > Mammalia > Carnivora > Felidae > Acinonyx > Acinonyx jubatus. The sequence continues at coordinate 2,952,399 of NC_069388.1, read as the reverse complement.
ATATAGTTTTTAAATTATGTATGTGCTTCTAATGCGGGTACCGTGAGGATAAAAAGCACCCACCGACACGCTGTTCCTTCTGTGCTGCAGCTGGAGCGTGGCTGAATTTCTAGATGATCACGCGCTGCCATGCCCTCCGCACATGGGGACAGCGTGCACCACACTCCCGCTGCGGGGTGCCGAGGGAGTTCACGACCTCTGAGGGTGACTTCCAGGGGAAGGACGGGTCTTTTCTCCAGTCTATTAGAAATGGCGTCACGGAGGTTCACGGCACCTGCCTCGGCTCACCCTTCCAGCGGGACCAGAAAAGTCAGTGCGAACCAGGGAGCCACACAAAACCATCTCCACGCCTACACGACATGAGCGCCGCGAAAATGTCAAAGCAGACTTGTGATCCTCTCTCCCGGCTTCCAGGGTCACCGCCCCCCGCGTTGTTGCTCGGCCTTGCACACCTGCCTGGACCATGGATGTCACAGGTGACGGGCTGAGCTATGATGACTCCTCAGAGAGCCTGCGCCTCAGCAGCCGTGAAGCCTTGTGAACCATGGTAACAGCAGGGGCGTGGCCACTGTGACCTTGAGCAGCAAGGAATCACTGTCAAGTCTTTGCCGACAGGTCATCACAGGGCCTCGGTCAGCTCAGGCTGCCTTATCAAATTACGGAACCTCGGAGCCTTTTGAACAGCAGACATTGACTCCTCACCGTGCAGAAGCTGGAGGTGTGAGCTCAGGGCACCTGCAAGGGCAGGTCCGGGCGAGAGCTCTCCGCCGGGCGGGCAGCACCTTCTCCGCGTTTATCCTCAGCTGGTGCAAAGACCAAGGCCCAGCTCTCTGGTCTCTTCCTACAAGGGCGCCGATCCCGTCTGTGGGGGCCCCGCCCTCATGACCTCCCAAAGGCCCCATCCCCAGATGCCATCACATGGAGGCTCCCTTTCACGGTACAAATTCCGGGGAGACACAAGCATTCGGTCCACAGCAGCCGCTGCACCAGGCGCTGTGTCTGGCCTCCCGCTCGAGACCCCACGGGACCCCAGAGAGGCAGAAACAGTATCCCAGGCTCGGAGAGGAGAAGTGGGAGCTACGCGAGTCTGGGCGGGCACGCGGGGAGCTGGGGAGCCGTCCAGACCACCCTCTCCGACAGCCGCTGGGCTGCGGGCGGGGACCTTTGGCCATGGGCCCCTCAGGGGCCACCTCATGGCCAAGGAGCTTCCTCCCCGAAGTCAGACCCCTCCCCATGCAGCGCAGTCTGATGACTGGTGGATGCGGACGTCCAAAGGCCCGGCCACCCAGCCCTGTGAGGGGCTCTCTAACGGGCTGCTTTAGCTCCAGAGCTGCCTAATGGTTGGCCGGCCAGGGCTGCTGACCACGAGCCCATCACAGCACAACACCCTCTTCCCCCTCTCTTCCTCCTCCCCCTCCTCTCCTCCTCCCCTTTCTTCCCTTCCTTCCCCGCCCCCTCCCTCCTCCCCTTCCCTTCCTCATCCCCCATCTTCCCTTCCTCCTCCTCCTCCCCTTCCCCCCTCCCCCTCCTCCCCCTCCCCTTCTTCTTCCCCCCCTTGTCCTCCCATTTCCCCTCCTTCCCCCTCCCTCTCCCCAATCCCGCACAGGGGTGGGTCCTAAGGACACACTCTAATCATCCCACCGCACACCGAACCCCATCCCAGCATCCTCTTCTCCAGAACTTGATCCATGACTGCGGTCAGGACGCTTGACCAGCTCACACTTGGGTTCGGCAATGCAGCCCAGACCCCGTCCGTTCTGCCTGACCCCCGAGACCTTACTGGCAACCCTCCTCACGCGTTTCTTCCCTTCTCCTCATCTTCCTCCCTAAAACTCCCAGAGAGGCAGCTTCACGTCCTCACCACACGTATCATTTTCTCCAGACTCAGGCTGCCACGCACGCCTACATAAACCTACAGAATCCTCTGAAGAAAAGCGGGCGTGCAATATAATCTCGCCACATTAGAAGATCAGTGTTAATTAGTGAGAGCTGTGGATCAGAAAACGCCCGTAGATATATGTTATTTTATGCTTTTTGAGGAAACATGTCAAGAAACTTGCTGCTAAGGAGAGAAACTCAAAATAGAATTCCTGTTTGTTCTCTTCTGATCTGTCCGTTTGTGACCACAATAACCTCGAAGACAATTTGTTCTCTACAGATGTCAACATATACCTTCTGCAACCGTCTCTGTTCACAATTCATCTGCTGATCAATTTTTAACAAGGGAAGAGGAAGCTTCCTTCTGACCCACGTTGTCGTGCTCACGAATTTCAGGTTAGCAGCCTCAGAATTAACGAGCTTTTACCTACTGTCCTTCGTTTGTGTTTTCTCTTCCTTTTAGCTTCTTCTTTCCTCCACATTAAAAAATAAGAGTGCATTTTTGGTGGTTTGTCTAACCATCGTCTATCCCAAAGCCCAGGAGATCCTATTTCTCCGGGAAAAGCACAGATCTCGCTCCAACCTCAGCTGTGTTAGTGACAGCGCACTTCAATGTGTTAAGATTGACACATCAGATCCAACACAATGCCGTCTGTTCTTCATGTTCAAACCCTTCACCTTCACGATTTCACCCAGATGCCTCAGGGAGAAGCCTGCGCATCCCTAGGGGCAGAGATGTCCTTCTGGAGGCGCCTTTTCTAGGAAGGAACTCACATTCTCTGGTAAGATTTCCAGACCTCCTCGACCTTCTCTCACTGGGCTGCCTCCGTTCTGCTCCGTTCTTGTCTCTTCTGTATATCAATTCTAGTGGGATGATAGGCCTTGGAATTCATTATAATGGTGTGTATTTTTTTAATGCACATGGAATCCTTCTGTGTGCCAGTCTGGGTCAGTGGGAAGTAAAGACGTGATCTCTGGCCCAGGGAAGTGACCACAAGGGGCAGTGAAATTTAGTGGGCGCCTCCCCTGCAGGAGACAAGCCTAAGCGTCTCCCATTCACCATCTCAGCGACAGCGCCTCCCTGATCCTGGGACATGTGCACCACTGTCATGCCCACTTTACAGATTGGGGAGCGGATTGCACACACCTGACAAGTGTGAGACAGTAACAAAGTATGCAGTGGGCCGCCAAGGAGCAAGTGTGCTGGGGACACAGTTGGCACAGTGCACAGACCATCACTGCTCTGTTACCCCGGACTCATCTAACTGTCCTTCAGTTATTGGCACGTGTGGGGAGACCCTCGTCCTTCAGAGCTGTTACATGCAACGGATACGGTACATATAACAGTTTCCCACAACTCGTCCCTCCATTCAGTGAGTATTTATTGAGAAAGTAGTAATGTACTTCGTTGAGCCCATGTGCCCAGGACCACAGGCCCCTCAGCGGAGAGAACTCGGGCCGGAGCCCCTGCCCGGCCTGCCCAGCAGCCACAAATTCCGCGCAGGAGGAGGGCTTCCCACGTTCCGCACGTCGTCAGGTCACACATATATGGGGTAAGTGCGCGTGTTTGCTTCTGCGGCCGCTGTAACAAATTACCCCCAACTCAGTGGCTTTAAACGACACGGGTTTGCTACCTCGTGGTTCCGAAGTCTGGACTGGGTCTGGCGGCACGGACCCAGGCCCTTCTGGGGCCCTTCTGGGGCAACAGGCCTGCTGCCCTTCTGGGGTGTGATTCTCAGTTTGGGGTCAGCTTGCCGGGACAGGGGAAGGGAGGCCCAGCTAGTTGGGGAATGGTTCACTCTGGCTGCACCTGGGATGGTGTTTCTGGAAGAGACTAGGATGTGAATCCACAGAGAAGATGCCCGACAGGTGCGGAGGTCATGGGGCTGAATAGAAAGGGAGGGTGCAGGGAGGGCAGGTCTGCTCTATTCTTTGTGGCCGAGATGTGACTCTGCTCCTGCCCTCGGACTTCAGAGCTCATGGTTCTTATGCTTTCAGACTCCCCTCCGATGTGTGCCATCAGCCTCCTGATTCTCGGGGACTCTGGACTCACTGTTAGATTACTGGTTCTCCTGGGGCTTCATCTTACACACTCCCAGCCTCCATAATCACATGAGCCCATTCCTATAACAAATCCTGTATCTATAAAATACGTATTCATTATATGTATTCACTATATGTATTCATTCATGTGTGTGTGTGTGTGTGTGTATTGATATCTCTATGAATCCTATTGGTTCGTTTTCTCCAGGGATCCTGACTAGCACACGGAGGTTCTAGAAGGAATCCCGTTCTTTGCCTCTCCTGGCTTCAGGAGGCTGCTCCCGTATCTTGGATCACGGCTCCCTTCCAACTCAAAGCCGGCAGCAACCTGCCAAGTCACTTTCCCGCTGTGTCACTCTGCCTCTGACTCACACGCCTCCCTTCCAAGGACCCACCAGATGACCCGCATCTCAAAAAACGTGTAACAATCACACTTGCAAATTCCCCCGTCCACGGAAAGTGGCACATGCACAGGTTATGGGGACTAGGGTGTGGACATCTTTCGAGGGCCATCACTCGTCTGCTGCAGTGGGGAGTTTTGCCCTCTGTCAGGGAAATGGCCACCCCGTCGCTGTGTTGGGGTACAAAGCAGCTCGGGCTGATCTGGCATCATCACGCGGACATGAATGAAGAGGGAAACCCCACGCTGGGAAAGAATCGTGACCTTCCTTGCTGCGTTGTTCGAGGAGCGCCGAGGCTCACAGACTGTGTGACTCCCATGGCCCCTGTCCATCCGTGGACGGTCTCCGCCGCAGGCTGCTGGCCTTGCCTGACATCAGTCGGGCACTCTTTGGCAGGAGTGGACGGGGAAGCCGGGCACAAGGGACCCAGCTTCCTCTTGCCTTCAGTGCCCCACACATCGTGAGCACATTATAAGTGCTTCTCAGCTCCTTGGAACTCACTTTCTTTATCAATCCTGATGATAAAGAGCATCGCTAAAGGGTAAGAACGTTCTGGTTGAATTTTTCATGAGGGCAAACATAAAAAATTCAAGCTAATACAACCCAAAGTGAGCATTCAGGATGCCAGCACGCCCTGACACCTGCCTCTCAGTGCTTCCCGAGCCCACCCCCCAAAGCCGCTTCAGCCCTAATTGGAGCCGAAACTGCTCCTGGCCAGCTGACCCCGGGCCATCGGGGGGAGGCGTGCAAGCCCCTGAGTGGGGCCTGGCGGGTCCAGGTGTTTGTTTATCAGAAGGTCACTCCAAATAGTTGAAATTTAAAATTTTTATGTTTTTCTTCATAAAAAATTAAAAATCTTTGTACTAGGGGTCGCATTAGAGAGATTTCAGATTAAAGGACAACGCCGTCCTGTCCTGAGAAGCCAGACGTTATCGGCAGCACTTGTCTCTGCAGGAGGGCACGTGAGAGGGGACACACTGCTCCCTTCCCCCCGTGAGGGACGCTGCCCACAGGCTGGACCGCTGGCCCCCGACCCTCCCGAGCTCTGTGACAGGCGAGGGTGGGCTGCCAGGCATGCTTCCGTCACAGAGGTCACCAGAAGGAACGATTTCTGATCTCACCCCCAGAAAGCCACTGTCTTCGTGTGCTCGCCCATCCCCCAAGCTGTTGGACTCACAGAACCTCTCTCGGTGGACGCCATGTTGCTGGGACCCTTACCTTGGAGCTAGTGGCCTTGAAGTCACAAGGCCAGAGGAGGTGAGCCTGACAGCCAACCAATAAGGTTTTAACAGGTGGTATTTGAGATACGTTCCCGGAGACTGGGGAGCAGCACACGGTACCCCTGGTGAGGAAACCCAACATAGGCCTTCGGAATAACGGTCATCACACCAAGGATAGTGGAGGGGCCTGGGGCAGGGCATCCGAAACCACAGAACGTAAGTACAGCTTCTCCCTTGTCTAACAGACTCACGGATGTTTCACTGATACGTTCCCTGGACAAAGAACCCCTGACCATGACTTTGGATGGTGTGCTGGGCCAGGCTCCGGGCACATGACCACTGAAGGACACCACCATGCTATCAAGGCTCTGAGTCCATCAAGCAATGATTTGGAGTCTTGTGTCCAGAGTGATGGCGGGATTGGTGCTGCAGCATTTTCTGGCTCGGTCATGGAGGCTCCGAGGAGAGGCAGCTTCCTGGAGGAGGTGACATCTGAGCACAGGCCTGAGAACAAATGGGAGACAGCCGGAGAGAGAGCACACAGCAGACAGATCCAGGAGGAGGGAAACGTGTGCAAAGGCCAAGATGGAAAGCAGCATGTGTGTTCTAGAACTTTCTGTGTTTGCAGGAAAAAACTCAAGGGAAGCACGCCGATATCGGGGCAGGGACAGGGTCATGGTGCTGTGTAGACATATTAAAAAATCTGTTTCTGGGGTGCCTGCGTGGCTCAGTCGGTTGAGTGTCCGACTTCGGCCCGGGTCATGATGTCGTGGTCCGTGGGTTTGAGCCCCGCATCAGGCTCTGTGCTGACAGCTGGAGCCTGGAGCCTGCTTCCGATTCTGTGTCTCCCTCTCTCTCTGCCCCTCCCCTGCTAGTGCTCTGGCTGTCTCTCTCAAAAATAAATAAACAAAAAAAATTTTAATCTGGTTCTAGTCTCAGAGGTAGATTTTTATTCATGCACAACAAAATCACCCATTTGAATTGTGCATTTCACTAAATTTTGACACATGTCTACACCCGTGTAAACCCCCCCTCCACAAACATATAGCACACAAGACATTTTCGCTGTCCCCAGAATCTCCATCTGACTTCATCCCTTTGCCCACCCAGGAAACCACTGATCTGCTTCTGTCTCTGCAGATCAGATTTGTTTTATTCTGGAAGTGCAAACACGGAATTCACGCATGCTTCTGTGACGGGCTGCCTTCCCTCAATGCCATAACTCACATGCATCATGTCATGGTACACATTCATTCCCTTTCACTGCTGAGCGGTGTCCACGGTGTGGACAGGCCACAGCTTTTTATCCATACTCTCTTTTGTGGGCATATGGAGTTTTCCCATTTGGGGGCTACAGAGAATAAGGCTGCAAGGGGCAAGTATGTATAGGTCTTTATATGGATGCACGTTTTTCTTTCTGTTGGGTGAGGACCTAGGAGTGGAATGCCTCAATCATTGGGTAGATGCGTGTTCAGCGTCATAAGAAACTAGCCTCCTTCCTGGAGTCAGGCACGCTGGGGCACGAGACGATATTTCTGTAGTTTTCTGGCTGCAGTGTGAGGAAAGAGTTGATGGGGGGAGAACCTGGGGGCAGATGGTACAGTGGGGAGGTTACAGCACGTCATGAAGGAGAAATGGTGAGGACGTGGCAAAGAGAAGGATGCTGGATGGCGGTGTAGCCCATGGAAGAACCAGGAGGAGCAGGAGGTCCCGGGACCTGGTGACTGACCGGAGCGCAGGCTGGAGGGATAGAGCAAGTGTGTTTCCGACTGGTTAGCTTGCGGGGGGCTGGGTGTCCACCAGTTTGGAGAGAATGGGGTGAACGTTCTTGGGAAGATAATGCATTCAGCTTTGGACACAGCTAGCAGGAGATGTCCACGGAAACCCAGGAACAACTGCATATACCCGCCGGGGACTCTGGACAGGGTGGGGAGGGGGACACACATCCAAGTCACCAGCGTTTCACTGGTGGTGAAGCTCCTTGTAGAATAACTGCCTGAGAGTCCCAGCAGGGACAAGAGCAGGGTTTAGCAAATCTGCAATGAATTTGGATCTCCAGGGATGTGATGGGAACGTGGCTGGAAGTCAAGAATGACCCTCAGAAGTAAGTTAATTGGAGTACAATTATCAATTAAAGAAGAGAGGCCGCTCGCATGCATCGATGTGTGATGGAATTAATTTAAACACCATACATAACCCAAATGCTGTCCAATTTTCCTCATTACCACCTGCCGACAGTTGCTGGGGGTTGGTGCTAATGAGCAGCTGACTATGAAGGAGAATGCAGCCGGCATTTCGGGAACATAGAGCGCAAACCACGCCCTGCTGGGGCAGTCTCTGGTAACTCGTTAGCTTTGTTCAGCTTTGTTCCTAGTGTCGTGGTTCAACTCCGAGATGACCGTCTCATCCTATGTTACCTGTCCAAGTTCCTGGGGGAGGAAGTGGTCTGCCCAGTTGCTGAAAGCTTTCCCCACAAAACGGTAGAGTTACAAGCTCCCCCAACCCCTGGAGGGAAGGAGCATCCAGGGCAGGACAATCTCTGTTCAGAGAAAGGGGGGAACAAGGCTTATTTATGGTAAGATACCTGGGAGAGCACACTGCTGAGGTGAACGAGGCAAGATGCACACACACTTCCAAGTGGGAAACCTCGAAGGCCAAGGACGGAAAAACACAAAGACCTCATGTGTGTCCACTTCAGGGGGCTTCACCAGGGGCTGGGCAGTCACACAGGGAGACAGAGCGTGAGGAAGGGCATAAGAGCCACTCTGGGTAGAACGTCTCTGAGAATCCGTCCTCAGATGTTTAAGACACAAGAGTATGGAGAACAATACAGCAAGTACCTCCGTACCCACACCTAACTCACCCTGAAACAACACCCTGCGTTTGCAGACTCTCTGTGACTGTGTTTGTGATAATGCTAAGGAGAAGTTAAGTGGTGTTGAATAAAGGGTCCACTTGGAACTTGTCCTCCACTTTTCCTCCTTCCATGTGGTTCTTCTTCACAGAGCTTATCTGCCTGCTTCTGTAGACCCGGCTGGATCATGAGTGTGAAGCCTGAGCAGTCCCACTGGACCCTGGGTTTGACTCCACACGTTGTTGTCACGTTCTTGAAACTCTTGATGAGTTTTAGACAAGTGTCCCCCTTCTTCATTTTGCAGTGAGCCCCATACATTATATAGCGTGTCCTTTCCAGCCCCGAGTCTAAATGTCTCCCTCGGCCAACCCAGGAGCCGCTGGTGGCTGCCAAGGATACTGCCTGTTATGGGTTGAATCATGTCCCCTCGAATTCATGATTCTGATGCAGCTCTCCGTGGATGCTGGACAGTTGAGTAAGTGGACGGTAGATGCCGGGAGCCAGGTTCTCGCTGTTGCGGTGGAAAGTTACAGGAAAGCCCGGGGCGGGGTCTAAAATAGGGATGCATCTGAGCTGGAGATATCAGTATAAACTCATATTCAGGATAATGGAAATGAAGATGGTTACACACAACGATAATAGTTGCAGGTGTGTGCACACAGGATCAGTTTCCACCTTCCATTTCCTTGTTCTGCTACCGAGAAACGATAATACCCAGCAGGCACAAGCACACCTAGTAGTAGGTCTTGTTCTAATAACCATTCTCCAACAAAAAGATTGAATGAATGAGTGAAAAGAACAGGCCGATCTCTTGTGCAGAAGAGTCCCACCTAGTTCGTGTAGACACTCGTCCCCGAGGAAGTGGAAAAAAACTCCCTCCTCCTTCAGTGTGCCCTGCACATAGCTTCTTCCTTCCAGAAAGCACAGAATGTGAAGACGGAAACGTATAACTTTACGGCGCGGAAACCTAGCCGACATGACCTCAGTCAGCGACCAAGGTCATCAACAAGTCGTCTTGATCCTGTGCCCTTGACAGATTAGTGCGAGATGTATTGAAAATGGCATTTTCCCTGTAAGAACTTCCTTCCAAAACCCATCACTCCAGTGTAACCATGAGAAGAACATGAGACAAATCTCAACTGAGGGACATTTCTGAAGAACCTGACCCATACTCCCCAAAACTGTCAAGGTCACCCAAAACAAGGAAAGACTGCCACATGTGTACGGCCAGGAAGAGACACAGGAGACAGGACATCTGCTACAGGTTGAGTCACGGTCCTGCCAGGGCCCTACATGGAAACCCCAGCATCCAGTGTGACTGTCCTTGGAGACGAGACCTTTTGGAAATCATTAAGTTTCAATGAGATCATAACTGGGGGGCCCTGACGTCAGAGAGCTCGCCCTCTCTCCAACGTGCGAGGACACTGTGAGAAGGGAAGAGAGGCTTCACCAGAAATCAGCCGTGCTGGGCCCTGACCTCGGAGCTTCAGCCGCCAGAACGTTGAGATGTAAGTGTCTGTTCCTCCAGCCACCCAGCTGGTGGCATTTGCTCCAAGGTCTCAGGCTGATAAATAGATCATCTGAAAGTAACGTGTGCACCGGCTGGTGTCCTGGGAGAGGAAACAGAACATTAAACAAGAACTAGGGAAATCTGAAAAAGTATGGATTTCCATTAATAATCATCTCTCAGTATTGATTATTGATTGGGACAAATGGACCATATTTCATGTAGGACGTTAACCATGGGGGACGCTGCCTGAAATGTATAGGAACTCTCTGCACGATCTGCTTAATTTTTTTTCTGCAACTTTAAAACCGTCCTAAGGTTAAAGTGTTCATTAAAACATAGGTTTCTGGGGCGCCTGGGTGGCTCAGTCGGCTAAGCATCCGACTTCAGCTCAGGTCACGATCTCGCAGTTCATGGGTTCGAGCCCCACGTCGGGCTCTGTGCTGACAGCTCAGAGCCTAGAGCCTGTTTCAGATTCTGTGTCTCCCTCTCTCTCTGACCCACCCCGTTCATGCTCTATCTCTCTCTGTCTCAAAAATAAATAAACATTAAAAAAAATTAAAAAAACACATAGGTTTGTTGCTGAGCTATGAATAAAGACGTAAGAGGAGTCGTGGGCCCACGGGCTACAACAGAGCTAAATAAACCTCAGACAAGCCCATTTGGGTAAATCCTGCCCCGTTTGGCACATCCAGATACTCACTTCTCTAAGGAGACGGCGCTGATGGTATGAAAACCCTTGTCTCAGGATGTCCTGGAGCATCCGCAGCCAGACACGCGGGAACTGCCCCCAGGGAAGACTGTCTCGGGCTGTTCCCCGCGGGCCACACGGATCGCTGATACGGCATCTTTGCCAGACTCAGAAACTTCGTCTTCTCTGTGTTGCTGCTCGTCAGAAACAGAGGTTCTGGTACTCACTCTGCTGCGGTGTCCAGTTCTTGCCTTCAGAAGGCCATCCCCAGGTCTCTAAGAGGCCTGTTCATGATGCCTTCAGGGACCTCTTCAACTCTTAGAATCTGAGGTTTTAATTTCCTAGAACACCCAATCTATTTCATTTGTATCCTTCCTTTAGACTTTCTTCCAGTGCTCCTGCCCCTAAGCCCTCCTGGATTTCAAGAAGAGTGTGCATATTATCTAATGGGATGCAGGCACTTTGCTCTTTAAAGACCTAGGGTCAGCAAGAAAATGTGCTGCCCTCAGGGATGTCACAGTCTAGCTGGGCAAGCACATGGGCACACAATTAACCATCATGAAACTGGAAAAGATGGGCAATTCACAAAGTGTATAGGAATGTGGAAAATGGAGACATTAGCCTTAAAGGGCAAGAAGCCGGCCTCTAACTGCTGAGCTGAGGAATGTCTCTGGCTGGCTTCATGTAATTCCTCTGAGGCCCTGCTTCTTCCCCTGTGAGGGTCAGCACACCCTCCACCCCAGCCAGCCAGAGCCCCCTCCCCCGTTGGACTCTGGCTGGTCCAGGGATGAATGCATGATAAATGGGGTCCATCCTCCTGAAGCAGGTCAAGTCTGGTTGGGAGACTGATGTGGATCCTGGGAAGGGAAGCATCACTACTTCTACCAGAGCAGCCAGGGTTCCTCTTTGCTTCCATTTTGAAATAGTCTATTGGAGAATGAAGCCAACAGAGAAGGAAGCAGGACCAAGACAGGGAGAGACCAATGCCTGACAGTATTGAGCTCCTGGATCCAACCATGCTTGAAGTAAACCCTGTTTTTAGCATTCCCAACCAAATTATTCAATAAACTACCTTCTTTGCTTAAGCAATGGCAATGAAACAGAAGTCTGTTTCAGCCCCCCTAGTCTACCGAAAGGACTTCTAGCTGGCCATTGTTGTCCTACTCCATTTTACCATATTAAGTTTCTGAATAATTATATGATAAATTAATCTAAGGAAACACTCAAGTTATTGTCGCCAAAAAAATCCAAAAACTTGTAAAGCTACTGAATACAATATAACCTCCTTAGCCTGGTAAGCCTTCTAGGAACGAATTAAACCTGCCTTCACGTGCGTGATCCACAGAAGGAAAATGCCCTTCATCCACATGAACAAGTCCTGTTCTTCTTGACCCATTAAGCCATCCTCCTGCTGCTCCTGCACTCAAACATGCCCGTGACTATTGTTGAAAGTGCTGCGATAAACATTGGGGTGCATGTGCCCCTTCGAGTCAGCACTCCTGTATCCTTTAGATAAAGTCCTAGTAGTGCAATTGCTGGGTTGTAAGGTAACTCTACTTTAGTTTTTTGAGGAACCTCCGCTCTGTTTTCCAGAGCAGCTTTACCAGTCTGCATTCCCACCAGCAGTGCAGGAGGGTTCCCGTTTCTCTGCATCGTCACCAACATCTGTTTCCTGAGTTAACTTTAGCCGCTCTGACAGGTGTGAGGTTAGGTATCTCACCGTGGTTTTGATTTGTATTTCCCTGATGATGAGTGATGTTGAGCATTTTCTCATGTGTCGGTTGGCCATTTGCATGTCGTCTTTGGAGAAGTGTCTATTCATGTCTTTTGCCCATTTCTTCACTGGAATATTTGTTTTTTTGGGTGTTGAGTTTAATAAGTTCTTTATAGATTTTGGATACTAACCCTTTATCTGATATGTCATTTCCAAATATCTTCTCCCATTCTGTCGGTTGCCTTTTAGTTTTGCTGATTGTCTTCTTTTCTGTGCAGAAGTTTTTATTTGGATGAGGTCCCAGGAGTTCACTTTTGCTTTTGTTTCCCTTGCCTCCAGAGATGTGCTGAGTATGAAGTTGCTGTGGCTAAGATCAAAGAGGTTTTTGCCTGCTCTCTCCTCGAGGATTTTGAGGGTTTCCTGTCTTATGTTTAGGTCCTTCATCCATTTTGAGTTTATTTTTGTGTCTGGTGTAAGAAAGTGGTCCAGGTTCGTTCTTCTGCATGTTGCTGTCCAGTTTTCCCAGCACCACCTGCTGAAGAGACTGTCTTTTTCCATTGGATACTCTTTCCTGATTTGTCAAAGATTTGTTGGCCGTACCTTGGTGGGTCCATTTCTGGGTTCTCTATTCTGTTCCATTGATCTGTCTGTTTTTGTGCCAATACCATGCTGTCTTGATGATTACAGCTTTGTAACACAGCTTAAAGTCCAGGATTCTGATGCCTCCAGCTTTGGTTTTCTTTTCCAACATTACTTTGGCTATTTGGAGTCATTTGTGGTTCCATACAAATTTTAGGATTGCTTGTTCTAGCTCTGTGGAGAATGCTGGAGGGGGTGGTTGGGTGGGGGTGAGTTAAATGGATGATGGGCATTAAGGAGGGCACTTTGCGGGATGAGCACTGGGTGTCCTATGTAAGAGATGAATCACTGGGTTCTACTCCTGAAGCCAAGACTACACTGTATATTAACTAACTTGATATATAAAAAAAAATGCCAGTGTCGCCTGGCTCTGTGACACACACCTCCCCAGCTCCCAGGTGAAGAAGGCCCTACATTCTACAGGCATTTCTCTCCACATCTTGTGGCACAGCTCTGCTGTGCCTTGTGTGTGTGTGTGTGTGTGTGTCCACACAGATGCATTTTTTTTCTTCCCCGTTGAACAGTGATCTTCTTGAGAACAGGTCTTCAATGCCATCCTGAATCATTTGTCTTCAGAAAATCTGGAATACTGCTTTCTACACCATAAAACCTTGATAAACGCCTGGTGGATGGAGGGGTGAACAAATGAATAAATGATGGGTTTTGGTGCAGATCGACGGTATTAACTGATCCAATAAGGCTGAGGATTCGAAATAGCTTACGGTCTCTTCTCTCTTCCTCTGTCTGCCGTCAGACACCCAAATAACTATAAGGAGCATGGGGGTGTTCTCCCCTTCCTTTTTACCTTTGTTGAGAACTGAAGTCGTCACATTTTCCGTGGCAAATTCAGCTCAGGCTCTCAGGGGAAAGGCAACATAATCTGTCCAGCATGGTGGAAGACACAGTTGGCTGATCCTGTAGTGTATGCCGAAACCAGACGTCTATGCGATGCTTGGTGATTATTACGTGTTTTGAATCCGAATGTTGGAGCTTGGCGTGGGTAGGGAGGCACGGCTGGTGACAGTAAGCCCAGGACAAGATGTGGGCCTTCGCCATCAAAGTTACCCCGGGGTCTCGTGGGCTACTCTAGAAACCAGCCACTCCCGTTCGGGGGCCGTATGCTCACTTTTGTTGTGATTTGTTCACTGTCAGGCTGCTCACTGAGTGTCTCTGGTCCTCGGAATGTAGATAGGTAACAACGGGAATCACACAGAGTGTTCTTGAGGATTGAACGAGTTAATTCTTTTTGCTTATGTTTATTTATTTTTTGAGAGAGAGAGAGAGAGAGAGAGGAGGCTGGGGAGGGAGAGAGAGAATCCCAAGCAGGGCTTTGCACTGTCAGTGCAGAGCCAGTGTGGGGCTTGAACTCACGAACTATGAGATCATAACCTGAGCCAAAACCAGGAGTTGGATGCTTTACCCACTGAGCTATCCAGGGTCCCTTGAACAAGTTAATTCTTTTTTTTTAATTTATTTTAATGTCTTAATTATTTATTTTAGAAAGAGAGAGAGAGAGAGAGTGGGGGAGAGAGAGGAGGACTGAGGATCTGAAGCAGGCTGCATGCTGACAGCAGGCAGCTCGACGCAAGGCTCGACGGGTGAACTGAGAGATCATGACCTGAGCCGAGGTCAGACGCTCAACTGACTGAGCCACTGAGAGCCCCGAACAAGTTAATTCTTACAAAGACTTAGAGCAGTGGCTGACATCTAGTAAGGGCACAAAACCCTTGGCTAAGATGCTGCCGGTGTCACAGAGGCATGAGTGAAGTCACGGGACGCTGATCGCACTGGGTACTCAGTAACTACTTGTTGGGGAGAGGATGTTTGCTGGGCAGAGGGAGTGGCTTGTGCAGAGCGCGTGGCATGGGTGTGGCCATGCTGGTAGTGGACGTGGTGGCACTGAGGGAGGGCACAGAAGGCAGGGGACACGCCGTTCCCGGGTCACATATCTGCCTGTTCGAAGCACGGTCTGGCCACAGCTTCCTGGCCTCCCGCATCTTTCCGAGACCCTGAACCAAGACCAGGTGGGACAGGCGGCTGGTGAAAGAGCCACCAGGGAAACTCCGGGCTCCAAGCCTTCCAGCCCGCTGCGGGCTGGCCCCACCTTCGTTCGCACCTCCTCTCAGGACAATAGCCAGTGAACCTGCCTTGGGAGATGGCCCCCCACTCTTGCGCTGGGGGCTTGGTGGTTGCTGCCTCGAAGCCCCAAAACAGATATTTGCTTTAAGAGGCAGAGTATGGAACCCTGGGAGCACAGACCTTGTTGCAGGCAGTGGAAAGATGGACCAACTATGAGGGCTTGTCTTGTCTCGTGAATCCCAGGTGCCTGCAAACAGCAGAGTGGGGCTTCCGGACAGTCAGGACCAGCTCTGGGAGGGCCTTCCTCACCCTTGCTGCTCGCTACACAGAAACTTCCTTCTGGTCCGACACAATGGTTCTACCTACTACGTCATTATTTCCTTCGGGCCCCAAGACAGCTCCTTTTCTCCCACCCTACAATTCCAGATTCCTGAAGGGCAGGAATGTGATTCCCCAGGCTGAGTTTAGGTATCTCCACTGACCCAACCCTCTGCAGCTTCTGAGGGTCCATCCTGTGGGCCAGGGAGGAAGAGGGGTCACCTTCCATGCAGCAGTGCCCCCAAATCTGGTTTCCCAGTCAGTGGAGGGCACAGGACAGAGAGCCAGAGATGCTCTGAGACTTCTGAGCTCTGCTTGTCCCCGAGCTGAGCTCCAGCTGTGTATCTGGCCACTTCTCAGCCACACCTTGGAGTCACTGGGGAGAGATGCCTTCACCCCAGCCTGGTCAGGACAAACAGCTGAAGATAAAAGATTCCTGGGGACAGGGGCATATTCTTCGGGTGAGTTCATGTGACAATTGGAGGAGGAGTAGGCACAGAGAAGGTAAAACTCCAAGCTCTGTGCCACCCCCAACCCCGAAGGCTGATGGGAGCAGACAGCATCCAATTCTTCAAATTCTGTCTGGTAGAATTTATTGCTTTGCACCCTTGGACCTAAAATTTTGTTTTGTTCTTGAAAACCTGGACCCCACTGTCACATTGCAAAACGCTCCCCCTGAAATCTCAAATGTCAACAGTATTAATAAAAAAAAAAGGGCAGCGTTTCCCTCCCTTTGGCATTTTTGTCTCATTCTGAGTACTGTGGATATTCAGATTTGAAAGTAGGTTCTCTTGGATTTGGCCACAGTCTCCTTTCAGGTCACGTGATATGGAAGGCTGGTGTTGAGAATGAAGCCTCAGAATTACCTAACTTTCACTGACTGAACCTACACGTGTATCATTGGTGTCTCTCCAACATTGGGAATATGGTGTTGTGGGGGGGGGGGGTGCCAACGTACTGAATGGAATATGGACAATGGGAATTTGTAGCTCTGTATGACTTGTATGACTCTGATGAGTCGTCATGTATTCTGGAAAATGAGCACCATGTCTGTTCTCTCTACTAAGTACTGCCTGGATTCCATCCTTGGCTCATGGAGCTGCCCACACCCTTCACGCCGTTGTGCACTGAGCAGAGTCAAAGCCCTGTGCGGAAGGAGAACCTGTACAGACAGAGGCTGGCCAGGATGGTTTCTTTCTTTCCCAGTTTTCCGGGGGTAAAACAAATTACTTTGCCATAGAAACTTCATTTTCTCTATATTTTTCAAGAAGTTTCTCGGCAGATTTAGAAACTGTGCAAAGATAGGATCAGACACAGTAGCACAATTTAAACCAAGTTAAATAGAGTCTGATTTATAATCCTGATCCCATAGACTAGAGCATGTATTAATAAACCATCTCTGGGGGGAACCTAAGTTAACATTCCAAAACTTATCCCAGGTTGAATCATCCACCATATATCATTGGACATTAACATTCCCCACAGCACTCGGAACTGCAAATTTGCTTTGCAGAAAGTCAGATAATATCAAGTCTGATGGCTCATTTCTCAGTGGGCAAAGCTGCAGACACCACAAGACGTCTCTGGGCTGAAAACGCAGTGAGACGTGCCGCTGAGTTCCGTGTGGGTGTTGGCTCAAGAAAAGGCAGGGGTGATCGCACCTGTCCCCACACAGCCACCAGCAACAGCGGCGGGGAAGTGCGGTCATCTGTTACGACGCCCCGTGATATGCTTGGGTGTGTGGCTCCAAGGAGCCTTCCCGCACGCACATTGTTGTGATGGCCTTGTACACGGCAACTTTTGTAATTGTTCAATACTATCATCCCAGGTATTTAGTTTTTAATAGCTCAGTAAGACAGGACGTAAAGAACAATGTTCAATCCCATAAAGCCATACAGTGGGTTTCAGCACGCTCCGTAACGGATTCACCACTACACAACCAAGAGTAATTTCCCAATCTTACCTGCTGAGGTTGAAGGGGCAGAGAGAGCGCCCCACCGCCAAGACGAGAACATGTTTCAAAAGAAGGAAGTGTTTTCATTTCCTGTTTAAATAATTCCTCTCTTCAGCATCTTCATTGAAGAGATCATTATTTTCAGGGTGTCTGGGTGGCTTGGTTGGCTGAGCATCTGACTCTGGCTCAGGTCAGGATCTTATAGCCCATGAGTTCGAGCCCCACGTCAGCTCGGGGCCTGGAGCCTGCTTCCGATTCTGTGTCTCCCTCTCTCTCTGCCCTTGCCCTGCTTGCCCTCTGTCTCTCTCTCAAAAATAAAACATTAAAAAAATTTTTTTAAAAGATAATTATTTTCATCCAGATGATCTTGTAGCCAACAGTGCAAGCAGAAGGGAGCTGTTTCCTCACAGTGTGAGGGTGGCCTTGAACTTTGCACTTGACCTTTGTAAGCCGCAGTCTTGTCATCCGTCACTTAGAGATCATCACAATGAAAACTTTTAGGAAGGAAGGCTGTTGAGAACTGTCCTCAACAGCCCATAAAGGCCTTCCTCCCAGACCCGCCCTCTGGCAACCCGGGCATGATCCCAAAATAAAAGGCAGTCATTATATTTGAAATATATTTCTATTAAGATAATCTCAGGACATTGTCCCAAACAGTCCTCACCTTGGTTCTTTTGTCTTTGTGGTTTTGTTTTTACCGAAAATGTGCCTTCAAGAAACACCGATGTTTATTTTCCAGATTAGTTTTTGAATCTGAATTTTATGGGGAAAAGTACAATATATTATGTTTGGAATGAATTGAAATTTTTACAACAAATTTCCCTGATTCTTTTGCTTTTCTCATTGAAGTATAATTAATAGTTGTCTATTAGTTTCAGGTGTACAATATAATAATAGTTCAACTCACATTGTGCTTTTCTTTAACATGGGCTTTTTATTTCTAGAATAGTTTTAGGTTCGTGGACATACTGTGAAAACTCCCATGTACCACACACACATAGTTTCCTCTGTCATAAACGTCTTAATGTTAGCATGGCGCATGGGTCCCTCCACCAGTGCTGACGCATCGTTATTAACCGAATCCCACACTTAGGTTTCCTTAATGTTTACCTAATATCTTACTTTTTTTCCCCTCCACAACCAGGTCTGGGACACCACATTACATGTACGTATCATGTCTCCTTAGATGCCTCTTGGCTGTGAGTTTCCCTTGTTTTTGATGACTTTAAAGGTTTGGAGAAGCACCAGTTTGAGATTTTGTGGAACATCCCTCAAATGGGGTCTGTCTGATGTTTTGGTCATGGTTAGGCTAAGGGTATTGAGTTTTTTATTCAAATTCAAGTTAGTTAACATACAGTGTAGTATTGCTTTCAGGAGTAGAACCGGGTGATTCAACTCTTACGTATGACACCCAGTGTTCACCCCAACAAGTGCCCTCCTTAGTACCCATCACGCATTTAGCCCTCCCCCCCCCCACACCTCCCCTCCAGCAACCCTCAGCTTGTTCTCTGTATTTAAGAGTCTCTTATGGTTTGGCTCCCTCTCTGTTTTTATCTTATTTTTCCTTCCCTTCCCTTATGTTCATCTGTTTTGTTTCTTAAATTCCACATATGAGTGAAATCATATGATATTTGTCTTTCTCTGACTGACTTATTTCACTTAGCATAATGCCCTCCAGTTCTATTCACATCATTCCAAATAGCAAGATTTGGAAAAAGCCTATATATATATATATATATATATATATATATATATATATGTGTGTGTGTGTGTGTGTGTGTGTGTGTGTGTATACACACACACACATACACACACACACCACACTTCTTTATCCATTCATCAGTTGATGGACATGTGTGTTCTTTCCATTATTCGGCTATGGTCAGTAGCATTGCTATAAATGTTGAGGTGCATGTGTCCCTTTGAATCAGCATTTTTGTACCCTTTGGATAAATACCTAGTAGTGTAATTGCTGGATCATCCGGTAGGGCGTTGGTTTTGAGAAGAAGTTCCTTTCATCACGTCATACGCATCGAGGGTGTGTGCTGTGGGCATGACTTACCATGTTGATGTTGACCTCGATGACCTAGCCTAGGGTCGTGCCTAGGTCGTGCCATGGCTTCTCCACTGTGGTCACCCTTCTCCCCTCCACGCTGTACTTTCCCCAGACATAAAGGGTCGGGGGTTATGCTCCGTTTCCTTGAATGGATTTTCTGAATCCTCTCGTTTGGAATTCTTCTGCACAAGAGATTTGTCTTCCCTCTCTCACTTATTTACACAACATGTATCACATCAGCATGGACTTGTGCGTCCTTATTTGTGTTACACTCCCATACTCCTTTATTTAGTTGTTCACACTTGCCCAGCATTGGCCACTGGGTGATCCTTCCAATGGCTCCTGTGTGTCTCTGACACACCCCCATCATTGAAGGCTTATTTCAACTTTGGGTTGCTTTCTGTTTTTTCTTTTTCTTTATCTTTTTTTTTTTTTTTTTTTAGTACTTTCTCACTTTCTGCCTTACACAAAGCTCCAGGCTCATCTTGTGTATTTCTGCCCCAGTCCCAGAATCAGCCACTTCTCTCCAAGGATCCTTGGAGACTGATGGTGGAAACGGTTGGAGGATGGGGGTTGAACCCAAGCTGTGATTTCACCCTGGGGAAACTTCCACTTGCAGCTGTCAGGCCACAGAACATTTTGGCTAATTCCCACTCATAGTTTTAAGAGGAGGCAGGTGCTTTCATTAGCCCCGGACACAGATGAGACCCATTGAGGGGTCTGGTTGAGAGCTGGTGGAGGCAGGAAGGAGGTGTAGGTCTACAATGCTCTGAAACCCAGACCCACCCCACCTCCACTCCCACCCCGGGCTTCTGGCCCTCTCTGTAGCCTTCCACTTGGTTACGTCTCACACAGTCCTCTGGAATGTGAACATTCGGGGGAGAAACTGAACGTCCAGCATCCTGGCAGCTGTCAGGGCCACCAGAGGCTGTAGTTTGCACATTGTCATAAAGGTTGGTGGTCATTGTGCTACACTGGCTGGCTCAGTCTCTGTGAACCCACACGTAACATGGCACATTGTCCACATTCAACGTCTCTTCTGAGGACACTGTCACAGCAAGAACTTTCATGTCGAAGGGGCCCAGTCTGTCCTTGTAGATCCTCCCAGCTCCTGGGGGAATGGCTTGCACACAAACTTCACCTAGAGGCATAGCTTTCCCCTGACGTGTTCAGTTAAATTAATTCAGCTAATCACAGGGGTTGGCGCTGGATTCTCCAGGGAGGTTCTATCAGAGTCTTTCCCATTAGCCCTAAATGAGGCCCTAAAGGAACATTTAATTCACATCCCCAAACACGGTTACGCCGTGAACTCAGAGGTGTGATTCCAGAGAAAGGTGAGATGCGGTGGTTTAAAAATAAGTCCATTGACTCCTGAGATAAGAGACGGGTCTTAGCCTTTCAATGTGAAGACATTCTAACAACACCTTTGTATTGAAATAGTTGTTTCCACTTAAAAAGTACAGACCCTAAAAGTAATCCCCAAAGCCCTGATATTCATATTTCGGCTCCCACTTTCCCCGACTCCTTACTTGGAAACTTGCATCCTCCCCGCAGGCAGACTTTCGTGCCTGGGTCTCGAGGTCTCCGGGTGACTTACCAGAATCTAGTACGGGTACTGTGCCACAAACAGACACCACAGAGGGCTGGGCACAGGCCCTGCCACACAGAGGTCAGCCAAGCCCGAGGGAGAAGCTGTCAAATGGAGTGCTGTTGGGGAAAATGGCTAGGACGTGCTTCGGGGTAGCTACTTTATAATGACATGAAGCTCTTCCCTTCTTCTCTCCTTCTGGTGCAATCAGGGGAAAGAGAGCCCAGGCGTGGCTGAGGGAGGCGAAGGGCCAGTGGAGGAGTGCCTCCTGGTAGGAATTGCTGCCCCGTGACACAGGCGCTGTTGGAGACTTTCCCACAACCAAGGGTAGTTCATCATCTTTGTTTTGCTGTTGTTTGCTCATTTTGAAACAAAAGTTTAGAGTTGAGAAAGGAGACCAGAAAGACAAACAGAAAGAAGACGTGTCAGCCTTGAGGCGGGAAGAGGCACCCAGGAGGGAGACCCCTCCCAAGCCGGGGGAGGAACAGCACAGAAATAGGCGAGCTTCTGATCCACGGTAAGAATGACTTTCCTCGCATTAATGCCTCCAACTACCAAAAGGCAGAGAAGGGGAATTGATGGTTGGCCAACAGGAATAGCCTAGGCAGGTAGGTCCTTCAACAGCATCTGAACGCTCAGTTCTTCTCATACTGGGAACCTGCCACGTGGGTTCCAGGGGACAGTTCCCGGCCCCGGATCCAGGCAAGCCCAGAGCGGAGACCTCCCCACCACAGCTGGGATCCCAGAGCCCAGTGAGGGAGGGATGAATTCCCATCCATCCCGCTGGGATGGGAAGGCCTTTGTTGGCACACCGCTGCCCCAGGGAGGAAGTGAGCACCTTGTGTGAGCTGTCCGTGAACATGGCGGATGCCGGCAGCACTCACACTGATACTAACTCGTTACCACGGTTTCTTGGCTCAGTGGTTCAAGCTCTGCTTAGCTGGGGCTTCTATTGAGGTCTCATCTGGCCGAAATCAAGATGTTTTCATGCTGGACTCTCACCTGCGGCTCAGGGTCCACTCCTAAGCTCAGATGATGGATGGTTCCAGCGGTAGACGTCATGGTGTCTTGCTTCTCCAAGGGCAGCGGGAGAGTGTGTCTGGTCCTTCAAATCTCTTCGATTTCTTCCATCTCTGACCTCTGGATCCGTGTTTAAAAAGTTCATCTAATTATATTAGACCCACCAGGATAAGCCACCTTTTATTAACTCAAAGTCACTTGATTAGGACCCTTGACTCTATCACCTACATAACTCCCTCGTCTTGGCCAGGTAACATAACCTAATCACGAGAGTGGCATTCCCCTATCATATTAAACAGGTCCCACTGCCACTCAGAAGTAGGGCATTTCTCAGGACCCAGGCACCAGGGTGGAATCTTTCGAGTGGTCCTGCAATTTCCCTAACACCCGCCGCCTAAGCACCACTAGCATCTAAGATTATTGCTAAAAGCATAAATATTCATTTCTTGAAAGAAAATGCCAACGGCACAGTGATCGCCCAAGGCCCCGGACCGCAGTGATTCGTGCCCAAGGTACAGCAAATGGGGCCTCCATCGCAGCCCTGTTTTCCTCTTCATGAGAACCCCCAGTTGTTAATGGGCCGAAGTGCACTTGGGAAGGCAAAGGTGGCTGTTTAGGACAAGAGGAAAATTCATGATCATGTTCTTCCCAGGTTCTTTGGCTCCTAGAATTCCCTTTGTATTTTGTTTTTTACTTTTTAAATGCAGAATACATAACAGAAGCCCTTGACAGATTTTAGATGTTCTGCTGAGAGTCTAGGAGGAGGTCTTACTGGGATTCTCTGTTCTCCAATTGGCACTAGGAAGCAAAGAAAGTGACATAAGGGTGCCCTGGATAGTTTCATGTGGTGGTCGGTGAAATGGGGAAGCCGCCTTCAATCTAATATCGGCCAGACCTTGGAGCCTTCCCAGCCCCGACCTTTCTCCTCACTAACAGAGTGAGGCAGCATGGACACTGAAGTTTGTGGCAACCCGGAACGTGACCTACAAGAATCCCATGTGGCCTGGGTGGCTCAGTCGGTTGAGTGTCTGACTTTGGCTCAGGTCATGATCTCACGGTTCATGAGTTCAAGCCCCGTGTCGGGCTCTGTGCTGACAGCTCGGAGCCTGGAACCTGCTTCGGATTCTGTGTCTCCTTCTCTCTCTGCCCCTCGCCCACTTGTGCTCTGTCTCTGTCTATCAAAAATAAATAAATGTAATAAAAAAATTCAAAAAAAATAAAAATAAAGTGTTGCCCCCATGTACCCCACAAGTAGAGGCATTCTGGTAACTGGGGATTCTAGACACAGAAAGCACCAACTAGGATCAGAGTCAGTGGCAGAAACCAGCTGTCACCATGGAGGGTCCCACACATGCCATCAACTGAATGTGACAGGAACTCGGAAGCGAAGGGTTTTCCTGGAAGCCGGGGAGAAGAGAGGCATCCGTCTATTTCACTGTGTTTAGTGTTTCACATTTTATTGTGAGTAGTCATCTGTCCTAGGTAAAGTGGAACATCTCCACATACGAAGAACATCACCTGTGATGTGCACAGCAAACCACACTTAAACACTGGGGTCTCTCCTTCAAGGCCTTTGGTTGTGCTTATGCATGTGTGTGTGCATGTGTGTGCATATGTGTGTACATATGTGTGCATGTGTATGTGTGTGCATGTGTGTATTTGTGCACCTATGTGTGCATCTATGTGTGCATCTATGTGTATATGTGTGCATGTGTGTGTGCGTGTGTGCATGTCTGTGCATACGTGTACGTGTGTGCATACGTGTGTGCATATGTGTGGGCATCTATGTGCGTGTGTGTGTGTGTGTAGAAAGAGACAGCATGTTTCTTACAACAATGAAATAATGGTACATTGTTTTGTAATCTGTTGTTTTTATTCCGTCAGGAATCTTTCAGAAATTTCACTCTGTTTCCAGGACAAAACATGCCACCATGTAACAACCCCTCAGTAATAGCTGTGGGATAAACTTGTCCCCATCAATTAACTACAGCATTGTGTCAATGGCTGCAAGGTGACACGCGGGGTGATACCTAATTACTTCCCAAAATGGGGTATTTTAACTGCTGGTAATTTCCGAGTGATCTTCAGTAGTATGCGGATAAAAATGTCTTTATTTTAATCATTATGTATTTTAATTTGGCTTGAAAAATTATAGAAGTAGCATATCAAGCCAATAATTGCATAGAATTATTTTTAGGATTAGATCTAAGCACTACTTCAGTTAAAATAAAGAGATTTAAAGAAAAAAAATCCTAAGTAAATAACTGGGGAGGTTTTCAGATTCCACAAAAACAGTTGAAACAAAATAGCGCCTCCAATGGCCAAAGTTTAAAATTCTTATTATTAATTTTTTTAATGTTTATTTATTTTTGAGAGAGAGACAGACAGAGCACGAGCAGGGGAGGGGCAGAGAGAGAGAGAGACCCAGAATCCGAAACGGGGTCCAGGCTCCGAGCTGTCAGCACAGAGCCCGACGTGGGGCTAGAACCCATGAACCCTGAAATCACGACCTGAGCCGAAGTTGGACGCTCAACCGACTGAGCCGCCCAAGCGCTCCATGGCCCAGTTTAAAATACAGAAATGTAACTTATTTACCATGTCCTCATCAGGAGTCTCCGTTTCCTGTTTTTCTGTCATGAAAACAGTGAGGAGTCTCTTCCTACATACACCTTTCTGTACTTCCTTGAGTATTTCCCAAGGGAAAAGTTGCTAGAAATGGAAATGTTGTGTCAAATGGTTGGAATGTTTTAGAAGCTGTGATTTATGATGCCCGGAGTTGTCTCCAGATATGGAGCGTGTTCCACATGCACCCCAGCCGCGTGTGCGAGGAGGCCCGTGGGTCTGCGAGTTTGGAAGGTCGTGCACCGTGGGGCTGAAGCACCCTGAGGTCCTGCTCCAGGAGGACTGTGCCTCCCGGGGTGTCCCCAGCCCAGACCCTCTCCCAGGGGCCCTCCTGTCCTCGTGCCTTCCTCCTTCTCTCTGGCCCCTGCCTCTCCCTGAGACCCCCCCCCTTTCCTTTCTACCCCCAGAGAGAGTTGTGTGTGGATTTTGAATTTAGAAAACAACGCAGCGTTTGACATTTTGATATTTGTCTTTCAAATGAGAAGACATGAGCTGATGTTTATATTACTAATGGGGTGTTTCAGAGGATTTGCTTTTTAGTGTAGAAATTGCCACTAAGCAGTAAGTGGCTGCCCACATCCTGGACTTGTGGCCCTGCGAGAACATTCACACCAGGAAACCCACGGCCTTCCCTTGGCCCCTGCATTTGCTCCTTCCCCTGCCGAGCTCTCTGGCGGGACACGGCACTAGCTGGCATCTCTGCCCGGCCCCGCGTTCCCTGCGGACGGCGTCACCCTCGCGTCCCCACCCTGCCCCTTGGGCCCTGCCCGGACACCTGTGTCCCCTGCTCTTGGGACCTCCCTGGAGTCAGGAGACAAGGGGTGAGGGCCTCCGCGTCCTATACGCGCTCATCACATCCACAAACCAGCCACTACCGAGTCCTTCACTTTCTAACTGAAATGCCTGTATCACTTGTAACGTTTGTTTTAAAAGAAAAATGCATATGAATTAAAAATCATTACCATTTGTAATAACCAGGTAACCATAGGGATAAAAACAACAAACACCAAGTGATGTCCTCAGAGGCTCCCTTGATGTTACAGCCGGTGAAATCCCCCTCCCCCACCCCTGCAGCCTCCTGTCCGCCTAAAGGGAGCTTAGCAGGGAGACCTGCGGGCAAGTGGACACGCGACAGCTCCCAGCTTCGGCCACCAAGCCCACCCCAACCCAGCGCAGATGGTGCATCTGCCTCGCCCGCGAGCCCCCGGGGTTTGGCACCTCCTCCCGGGTGCCCTTCTCCTGCCCCACCGCAGCGCCCCAGCTCAGGGTCCTGCAGCCCAGTTTCTACCCACCCCGAGTCTCCCCACCCCGAGCCGGTTCCAGGCGTGGCCCAGCCCCAGGCTCAGAACAGCTCCGTTCAGACACATAAATGAGTCACTGAACACCGAATTCCTCAATTTAGCTACGTGGCGAGGGTATACGACCTGCCAGAGAGAGAAACACTCTCGCTGAAAGATCGGTGATCTTTCCGATTTTTCCTCCTGGAGCGGAACAGAAGACCAAGAGAGGGAAACAGCCCAGTTCAGGCAAATCGGTGGCTACTCATGCAATAATGCGGACTTGAGCTGTACCCAGCATCCCGTGACGCCCAGGCCGCCCCGTCTGATTTGCGGGTAGCAATCCAAACCCTCCC
Source organism: Acinonyx jubatus (assembly GCF_027475565.1). NCBI lineage: Eukaryota > Metazoa > Chordata > Mammalia > Carnivora > Felidae > Acinonyx > Acinonyx jubatus. The sequence goes on along the minus strand of NC_069388.1, from coordinate 2,926,182 downwards.
GGCATTTACGGGGACCCTCTGACGCCCGTGCCACTCCTTGTCCTGGATCGGCTGCTGCGGCCTTCCCCCGACACTGCCCGGAGCCTGTGCACCCCCAGCGTGCAGTGAGAGACACGGGCCTGCTTCTGTCCGTACGTCAGGGATCAACTAGAGAAAGATAAACTCATTTTTAATGGACCTCAGGGCATGCAATAAAGCACCGAGGCATCCAGGTTCATCCTTCAGGGCGTGATTAAGAAAATCAAATTCTGGCTTATTCATGTCATTTTTCCTCAAAGCTTGCAGGGAAGGAGCCTGGTGGCCCCCGATGATCAAATTATCTGATCTCGCGCTCTTGGGCTGTATGAAAATGTTCTTCTCTTCCGTTAGCTCCCATAGCTCCAGAGAGCGGTCCAAGTACGAGAGGGTCCCCAGAAAACACAGAAATGCACTGCAGCCAGTGAGAACCATGAGAACGCGGACACTTTAACAAAAGAAACGACACATTTATTTTAAACGTGTGTGTGTGTGTGTGTGTGTGTGTTTCAAACGTGTGCCATTTTTCTCTGTATGTGAAGCTGTTACTACGTGGGGGTAATGTGGAAAACAAAAATCAAAACAAAACAGTGACATAATTTCTGCTTTTCTTTTATTTTTGTGGATATAAAATTCTCCTCTTGATCAAGAGAAAGATAATTAGACATGGTCTCCGGAGACCTGCATCCTGGGCCTGCCTCTATCTCTAAATAGCTGTTCGGGCTGAAGCAACTCACTTCATTGTTCTGAGTTTTTGTTACATAAGTACAGGGCGATGTTTAATACGTGGGCCCAACCTACGCTCGGTACTGTTTCACTTAGAATGAAAATATGCTTATTGATTCATTATGTTCTCAGATTGACCACGTTCATAATGAAGATGTGAGTAAGAAAATCCGTGCTACTCTGTGGACCCTAAAATGTTCATCTCTAGTCCACATGAGGCAACAGCACAAAAGATTTCTAACACGTATTCCTGAAAATGGACTTGGGGCCTCAGTGTCACCTGGAGGCCACCTGGGCCTGCGGCCAAGGGTCCTGACGATCTTGGAGCCCCCGCAGTTGTGATCTCTGGTCTCTGGTTTACCGCCTCTGCATCTGTTTGCAAATGGGACTACCTGTTTCACTCTTAAGTTTTAGAAATAGCCTGCTAGCAACAGTGCTTGTCAACGTCAGTTTACCTGCACTTAAATCAGAACCTGATTCTGGATAATAATGGATCTGGAACTGAAAGCAGAGAAGTGAATGCATCATTAACCAGCAACCTTCGCCACATACACACGCACGCACGCACACACACGCGCAGGCACACACAGGCACACAGGCACGCACACAAAGGGCAGATAAAGGCTTCAAACCCTCTCCCATTTTCCAAACAGAAACCACTGTCTTATTCCTCTGTGATCCTGAGACTTTTCATTTATTCATGATCAAACATCAGGTAAGGGAGTCTCTCTCCCAAACAATTGCTTGTTTTCAAGAATCGCAGGGACCCCGATATACACCACTGGGCGTTTGCTTTCCGTGGCAGTGAGCTGGAATGAAAGCCAGAGAAAGGAAGGTGCGTGATCTTGCTGGAATATTTATATTGTTAGAGATAACCTCAGGACTCTTGAAAACCCTAGGACGTGACCCACCTTCCGTCTCCTCTTCAGGAAAGGAAAGCAACGGGCAGACTTCGGAGGAGAGGGGCCCCGTGATTAGTGCTCTCTGGGTGGATCAGTGCTACAAAGGAGCTTTCTTTTCCTGCTTCTACTTAAGGCAACGTCCTTCCCCTCCTACCTCTTGCCTCCCTCCTTGCTGAAGCTTTAACATTGAAAATTCTGTTTTGTGTTGGATTCCGGGAGAACAGAGCAAAACCTGCCGTATCTCATGGTTTTCCCCGGTTCTTCACAATTTTACAAGCTACAGAATAGTGCATGCAAAACCTCCATGACTATAATTTCCACTTGTGAGGGGAACAAAAGGAAACATACTGCAAAATCACTTTGAAGCCTCTCTCTGCCTTTAAAACAAATACGTTCTCAGAAAAATATTTACTGTGCTCCCTATCTGCTTGTTAATCTGAAAGGACTTCAGTTTCCTAATGTCCCCTGGAAGATCAACCTACTATTTGTTATTTTTAAAGCAAGTCGCGGAAGTTTCCCATGTTTCCAGGCATTGTGGCTCTCCAAGGAGAACTATGTGCTATAAGCAGGTGGACACCCTAGGTGGCTGATTATGTCCTTCCCAGGCTCTTCCTGCCCAGGAAGTGTGTGGCTGGCAAGGGGGGGGGGGCGGCGGGGGGAGCCTAGCTGTGCTGGGTGACTTGAGCCGTCCCTTGTTTGGAACCTGAGTGGTGTCACCTGGGCTCCGGCAGGTATGGGAGCATCTTGCGTTTGCCCAGCAACTGTCTCTTGTTCAAACTGTGCCTCACTCTCCATCGCTTGTTCCTTCTCCTTGTCCGTCTGTCCGTCTGCATTTGCTGCATCAGCACGTATCGAGAGCCTCCTGGGCCAGGCATTGAGTGAGGCTTTGGACAGACAGAGACAGGTAACCCATGGACCTTGCTCTCCCGAGACTCGCAGGTGGATACGGAAGGCAGATGAGTAAACGGATGGAAACACAGAGCCTTGAGGTGGCAGCCGTGAAGATGACCATAGTGACAGCAACCAGCGTGCCTGGGCACATCTTCCAAGCCATGCCCGCTCCCAAGAGCCCCACCTGTGTCACCCAACACGGGACTGACAACATCCCCAGAGGCAGGACTGCGACCGCCCCCCTTGCAAAGAAGAGAACACCAAGGGCAGGTAGCTTAAGAGGCCTTCCCGAGGCCACCGGGTCGCCAGGTGGGGAAGCCAGCTCTTGAAACCTGATCTGCCTAATTTGAGAGCACACACTTCGGGCTGGACTTCTGCCCTGGATACTTTGCTGCGTCACCATTCCAACTTCTGTTTTCATCTCTGTTAGCCGCATGAATTACTCTGTTCTTTTTTTTTCTTCCCCAAAGAAAAGTTGATAAAGAGCCTACCAAGAGACGGGTTGGTTTTGGTACATAGATGTGAAAATACACACATTTAAACATACCTGTGTTGTATGTAGGGGAGCCTGGGTGGCTCATCGGATAAGCGTCCGACTTCGGCTCAGGTCATGATCTCACAGTTTGTGGGTCCAAGCCCTGCGTCAGGCTCTGTGCTGACGGCTCAGACCCTGGAACCTGCTTCAGATTCTGTCTCCCCCTCTCTGCCCCTTCCCTGCTCACGCTCTCTCTCAAAGATAAAATAAAAAAATAAATTAATTAAAAAAAATCTGTGCTGGTTCTAAAGGGAAGTTCTAAAGAGTTCACCAACGTGCAGGAGACACAGTCCACATTGAAATACACTTTATATTTTTATCTTGATAAATTAACTGTTTCCAGGAACACATGGACAAAGAATGTTTCTGTGATCTGGACCAATGGCTTTCAACATTAGGACCAGATTTGCCCCCAGGAGACATTCGCCAATGTCTGCAGACATTTTTGGTTGTCATGATGGGTTGAGGGAGAGGCCAGGGATGTGGTTAAACATCCTACAATGAATGCCCTGAACAGCCCCCGCATGACAGAGAGTTATCCTGTCCAACAGGTCAATGACGTTAAGATTGAACTTAGTTGTTGGCTTATTTCTGGAAGGAGGTCTTGGATATTGCCACAACATAACAGAACCAAGTTGCAAATATACCTCTATGCTGTGTGTAAGTCACATTGTCCAGACTTATTGGTCTTTCCAGGTGTGCATAAGATTTTTTCCTCATCAAACTTAAGATCAAATGACCTCACATCCTAAAGTCTAGATATTCACCTTCTGATCCCTCCAGTGCCCTTATAAAAGACCTGCTTCTTTCCCAGCCCTTAAACTCCGGGTCCTCTGTCCATCGACCCAGAGCTGAACAGATACATTCTCCAATGCACAATTAAAGAGATTGACGGCTTATTAGTAGAGGCACCCTGGTATCAGCTAATCTGAAATTGGGTGGGAGATATTTTGTTAGGGCTGTGTTTTGTTAAGCAAGCAAAATGTAAAACCTTCACGTCTTTAGTGATTGATTAATGACCTTTTAAAGGACCCTGCTAAACGGAACTATTGAAGAATGTGGGAGCAATTAAGGAGGTTTTGCAATGACAGTTCACTTCTCAAAATGACTGGACGAGATTTCAGCTGGATCACTGCCCCTTATGACTTAAGCAGTGTCAAACGGCATGCAACGGCCCCAAGAAGACTATTTTAGGCACATCAGCAAAATGCCACCCTGAACTTTTAGCAGCAGCAATTAGCGTTACAGATATTGGCCACGTAGGGGTTTGGACTGAACTCCGTGGGCTTCGATCTGCACACCGCAGCTGCCCGGCAGATCTCCTCCCTGCCGTGCGTCCCAGGTATTTGCCGTTCCATTAGCTTTTTCCAGATAAAAGTCACTTTCTGGAAAGGGTAGAAGCTAGGCTAGCTCAAGTGATGTAGCACTTTGCTCCAGTAAGGTTTCCTTTGAAACAGCAACTACTAACATCACCAGGTAATTCAGGGAAACAGAACTAAAAACTAAACTAAAAACAACCACGGCACTTTGAACAGAAATCTCATCCCAGTATTTCGTCGCCTTTCCTTTCTCTTCCTCTGGCTTTTCTGTTGGGTGAAAACACGCTTGTTCCTTCTGAGGCTGCCCAGACCTTTCTGCTGTTTACGGAGAAAGGCCCTTGTCAGTGCAAAGCATCCAGAATGTTGGCTGAGTGGCGTCCAAGTGGAGCAAGTGTCCTGTGCTCGAGCTCGCCCTGGTTAGAAATAGCCTATTCCTTTCTGGACCCCGCCCTGGCTCCCGGGCCCACAGCCCCACAGCGGGAGACAGAAGATTAAACACTCATTCAAACCTATTTGCCATAGAGGTCTGTTTTTAAAAGCACCACATGCCAAGGACATCACCAAATTTGATCTCTCCCCTCGGTATGATAAAAGTGAGTGAACTCACTTCTGATTGCTTGTGATGGCAAGATTTTCATTTTTTAAATTCATGGACCACTCGGGAGGGTTGAGAATCAGGCCGTATTCCAACATTGATCTCCCCTGATGGCCCCTCAGTCTGTATCAGCAAGTCAGGTACTAAATGTATGATTCCCCCGGCCCTGCCCCTGGTCCAGGCTGTCCTCCACTCCAGATTAGGCAGATGGGGGCTCTCCATTGATGCACCAACTTTCTTTCACAGAGACCTCAAGAGCAAATGGAAACGGGGCTCAGAGCACCCGTGGCTTCCATAGACTGACCATTCCCCACTTCTGCCTCCATAGCTTGCTGCTTCCGTAAGACCCCTTCCCCACATTGTGTTTGCTACATCCTTTGGATAACTGGGATCATTAAAAAGTGAGGAGCTCCACAATGTTGGTCTTGGCAATGATCCCATGGATATGATACCGATCATATTGTTCAGAGGCAACAAAAGCAAGAATATTAAATGGGACTACATCAAACTAAAAAGCTTCTGTACAGCAAAGGAAATAATTGAGAGAGTGAAAAGGCATCCTACAGCATGTGAGAAAATATTTACAAACCATGTATCAGAAAAGGGCTTCATTTCCAAAATACATAAGGGATGTCTACAACTCAATGGCAACAACAACAATAATAATAATAATACACTGAAGTTTTGTACAGAGATTTTTCCAAAGAAGACATCCAAATGGAGACTGGGTACATGAAAAGATGCTCAACATCACTCATCAGCAGGAAAATGCAAATCAAAACCACAGTGAGGTACCACCACACACCTGTTGGGACAGCTACTATCAAAAAAAAGAAAAACAGAACAAAAGGAAACGAATGTTGGTGAAGATGTGCAGAATCTGGAACCCTCGTGCACTGTTGGTGGGAATGCAAAATGGTGCAGCTGCTTTGGAAAGCAGTATGGAGGATCTGCAAAAATTAAAAATGACCTATGACCCCCAAATCCCACTTCTGGATATTTACTTTAGAGAGTTGAAATCAGGATCTCAAAGAGATATCTGCTCTCCCATGCTCATCGCTGCATTATTCACAATAACCAACCTGTGAAACAGTCTCAGTGCCCATCAACAGGTAAACAGATTAAGACAATGTGCTGTATGCATACAACGGGATCTTATGCAGCTGACTCTCCCCTACCAATCTGCCTGCTGTCGGTTACTTCTCCAAATCCTCTGATGGCTGCTATTTATGATTTTTTCCTAGAGTTTTAAATTAAAGCTGTGGGGGATGGGGACTGTATTAGGTTCACTTGGTGAAACTCCTTCCTTCCTAACTAATAGAACACAGGTTTATTTTATTTTATTTTATTTTATTTTTTATTTTTTAGAGAGAGAAAGAGCAAGCAGGGAGAGGGGAAGATGGAGAGAGAGAGAGAGAGAGAGAGAGAGAATCTTAAGTAGGTTCCATACCCCAGCATGGAGTCCGACACAGGGCTTGATCCCACAACCCCAGGACCATGACCTGAGACGAAATCAAGAGTCAGATGCTCAACTGACTGAGTCACCCCGGTGCCCCAACCAGAGTTATTTCAATACCCCACAATCTACACCATTATTATACCAGTGACCCACTTGCAAGGTTAAAAATGATAAAGAAAATTTGATAAATGCACTTGAGTGACAGCTGCGTGTTTTTTTTTTTTTTAAACTGAAAACAGTGTGGAAGGGCCATTAGCTGGATCAGTCTTTTCTGAGGAAGGCTAACATCCAGATCGTGTCTGCTTAGAAAAGCAAAGGGAACTATCCATTCTTAAATGCGTCTTCAAGGATGATATCCGGTCACTAGACATTCAGCGAGCTCTCAATATAACATGTATTGAAGAGAGGATACACACTTAACATTGAAGACATAGCTTGTCTACTGCCAAAATAGCATTCAATTTAAAGTATGTTTTCAAAGTGACAAAATTGCCCGAAGGCCATGTCAAAGCTGACAGAAACATATAAGAAAACAGAGTAGATCTGGAAGGGTAATGAAGGTCATTGGGTTCAGGACTAGAAAACCGGATGTTCCCAATCCCCAAATTTATGATGCTTAATTTTTGGCAACAGATCAATTACTGCTAGATAAAGCTGCACACGTGCACACGCACACACCAGTCACTCCTAAAACCCATGCAATGAAAACCATTTCGAGATAAAGTGTTAATAATAAAAGCAGAATTTAGTGGATTGCACACATAATTATTCCATTCAGCACATAATAGAAAGCAATTAATTAGCAGAGACAAATAAGCCAATGTCTTGGGGCCCTTGTCTCAGAGCTAAGGCTGGAACGAGTGGATGGGGGAACAGAGCAGACCTCAGCAAACCTAGAACCAGAAGACTTGAGCTTCTCTGGCTCCTGGGGGTTCGCCATTCATCGTAGGCGTAGGCTCCCTAGACCCGGGAGAGCCGGGAAAATGGCTGTGCTCTGGAGGCCAAATGACTAGTGAATTTAAATATTTCCTTGGGACACTAGAAAAATACAAACATAATGCACACACGTGCGATGTGCACACACACACTCCACCACTGTTTAGATCCTCATTGCACAGCAAACATTAAAAATAAGCTGTCACTTAATAAAAAAAAATAAATCATATTCTTCCTTCTGAGAGTTTAAATTTGTACTTATCAAACTTTTCTATTTTAAATGAGGCACGTGATCAAGAATTTTATATGGGCTTTAAGGAAATAGACCCTAATATCTGAAACGGAGACTTGTCTGCCCTCCTCATCTAGATATGGAAGACTTTGGGGGAGAAAAGTGCTTTTCTGGGCTAGCTCAGAAGGCCCACTAACAAGCTTGCCCTTGGAGGTACTAACGAGGGTCAAGGACTGGCCTATGAATCGAAATCCACAGAAAGACAGCTCTCCCATTTCAGCGCTCTGCCCTTTTAAAGCCTTTTACTTACACGGCTCAAAAGAAGAAAAATGATCCACTTCTCATTTTTTTTATTCAAACAGTTCATTATTCCAGCAATAAAATTTATAAATTGCATATGAGGTGTCTGGTACAGGGATCCAATAACATCAGAGAGAATCTCTGGGCTCCGGGATCTAACAGGAGAGACAGATATTGAAAACTAACTGGAGACAACTTCCCTAATTATAGTAGTGAGAAGTCACCAGCAAAAAAAAAATGGGCGATGGGAACAGGAAACATAACGGGGAACTTAACCTGGTTTGGAGGTCAGAGGTCAGGGAAGGCTTCCTGGAAGAAGCAAGTACCTCCCAGGACTAGCAGGAGTGTGGACATTATCCAGAGCAAGGGGAAGAGGGAACATTCTAAGTACAGAGTATCGCTCATGGAGGGGAAGCCAGTACCCATGCATGTAGTAAGGCCAAAGGCCAGAAATGCTTGGAGAAACATCTGGGGATTTTAAGGACACATCCATGAGGAAAATGCTTACTTTTCTCATTCATTTATATTAATCGCTGTTTTCAAATGTTGACTGAGTAACTTCTGTCTTCCAGGCACTTTTCTGGCTTCCACACTGCAGCAGCCCCCCGGGCAGCCATGGCTGAGCTATTAAGGACTTCACACTCTTGTTTCCAGCTTTCCAGTGACAAAGTCCCAGGCCACGTAGGATCTTAAAAGTAAGAGAAAACTTTTCAAACTATTTGTGTGAAGAGTCTTGGGTCAGTCTGTGGAGGTGCATTGTGGCTCACACCTGTCCCTGGGTCGTGTCTGCCTCCTGACATACTTGGCTTGGCCCTACGTTTACAGACCTTTCCATGTCGTGAGGTACGCATCTAATCTCTCTCTTTCTTAAATATTTTTAAGTTTATTTATTTATTTTGATAGAGACAGAGGGAACATGAGCAAAGGGAGAGGCAGAGAGGGAGACAGAGAGGATCCCAAGTAGGCTCCACACTGTCAGCGCAGAGCCTGACGTGGGGCTCGATCCCATGAAACCATGAGAGCATGACCTGACAGTCAAGATCCAGAGCCTGACGCTCAACTGACTGAGCCACCCGGGCACCCATGTGCATCTAATCTTGAACGAGGTCTGGTCCTCTGTCCTCTGTGGTGTGTGCCCACCACATCCTGCCTTTCATCCTGTATCCTGCTGCGAGCCCACGTGAGGAGTTTGCTGTCATCCATGGCCGTGAGCGGAATGGCTGGTTCTGAGCGTATTCACGTAATCAGCTTGATGAGTCTCTGTCACCTGCCCATCAGGATTGTTGCGTCCACGGTTCCCGATGATGTTCCAGTGGGGTCCCCGAATCCTTGTCCTCATGGGCGGGACCCCTCCTAACACACAGCTACCTCATGGGACTTCCTGTTTCTCGACTTGCTAGTTGCTTGCGTGACAGGGACTTCGGTGTGTCACCGTCTCCAAACCTTTGTCCACTTTTCGAATAGAGCTGCTTTTCAGTTCAAGTTGTTTTGCAGGCGTCTCTTTCTGTTCTGCACGGAAATCTCTCACCACACATCACAACACTTCCCATCCCTGTTCTATCACATGGGACCCTCAGTCCCCGGACAAGCCCCTTTTTTCTTCACCTTTATGTCACGATCCTCTTCTCTTTGTTTGTCTTACAGTCTGTGGTTTTCACTTTTCTTTCCCCAAAGTCACAAAGATATTAACCGGCATTCTTTCTATAACTTTATAGTTCATTTTTCACACTTTGGGCTTTAATCCATCTGGCGTCAACCTTTCAATGCGATGTTAGATAGGGATCTTTTTTTATTATTATTATGTTAGTGTTCTCCAGAATGCGAGCTGCTTCTCTCACCCCATCCACTAAATAAAGCATTCCCCACCGATTTGCATTGTCATCTTCATTGTACATTAAGCTTCCGTGCACACACGGCCTCTGAGCTCCGTGCTTGCTTCTGAATATTACAAAGACATTCTGTGCAGCTTCCCTTTCCAGATGTTCGATGGTTGTTCTGCCACCACCTTTGGTGCTGGGTACCACAGGACAGGTTCTCATTAAGGATGGCCTCTGGTGCTCTCCCTTGGACGGTCGCTGTGTGAGTGGGCATGGTGGGAAGGCAGCGTACCCGGAAACCACTCCCACCCTGGAGCTCCAGCTGGAACTTCACTCCTCACGCAAGTGGCTCGGTCATACAACTATTTTCCACTGAACTCTAGATACGTGTGTCCCCAGTCAAACTCCCTGAAGCTAGATTCCCCAGATGGCCCGCGACCTTGCTCAGATATCACCAACAAGATGGCAAGTATGGCCGAGCAAAGAAAGTCAAAATGGGAAGAAACCGGTCTCTTAACTAATTAATTATGGTTAAAATATGTTCTTTTTGCAAATTTTACAAAAATGTGTGAAAGTTTATCAAAGTCCTTTCTGTGGCCCTGGAAAGAAGTCATGCCCCAGTATCCCGCAAGGCCCTACAATGTCTGACCACATACTTACCTGTCTCTGACTCACCTCCAAGCACATTCTCCCTTGCCCACACCTGATGTCAGTCCCCCTAAAATGTAAATCCCCTGAGGACAGAGGCCAGTGTGCTCCCACCCATCAGCAGCACCCCCCCCTGTCCAGCACAGGGGGACAGTGGGCCTTCATGAAGTGAGTGGGAGGGAAACACGTGTGTGTCTGGAGCATAGTGAACACTCAGTCCACGCTTCTTCATGTTACTGTTTATACCTCCCCATCACCACTGGGGAGAAGGAGGCTTGAAAAGAGAGCAGAGAGAGTACCGTTGGCTCTACAGGGGCTGCCTCCCTCCCTCTCTCCCCCCCCCCCACCACACACACTGTGGAAATGATATGATATTAATAACCATTGTGCATTTTCCAGCAAGTAGATTCAGGTGGGCGATGCTAAGAGAAAATCTTGAACTAAAGGCTCCATGGGTGTCAAGCTATAGTTCCTTAGCCTGCCTCTGACTAAATAATATGTTGGCCCTTAGGCAAATATTCAAAGTAAAAATCCTTCAGCGGGGAGCCCTTGTGTACCCCATCTCATCTTATCTCCAAAGAAGGAATGTTACAATTAGCAATTCAGAAACTCCTTTACATCTTAGTAACCATGCATAAAAATTAATTCAAGCACAACCTAATTTAGAATAATAATAACACGCTTTCCTAATGTTTCTTCCATTAATCACGGTTAAGACAGTTACTATAGCAGCACTGTTAGAATTTATTGAAAATAATGTAATTCACTGTGGTACAAGTTCTCTTCTGAGAATGCTACTATTTGTTTAAGCGAGGGAGAGAGAAACAGGAAAGCGCCCTCTATTTCCTTTGAACTATTTAAGGTTCAGTGGCAGACACACACAAAAGTAATAAAGTGCTGTTTGCTCTGGGCGGAGGTGGTGGTGACCTCTGTTTTTCGTGATTAGATTAGTTTTAAATTTGTTCCGTCTGTCCCATCTTTGTGCTCAGACTCAGGGAAAAAATATATATATAAGATGATGGAGTCCACTTGAGAAGGGAGAAAAATAACCTATCTTGTGGGCAAGCCACTCCCTTCTGGGGGCTAGAATGATATCAACCTCACTTCTGTCCCTCAAGGTGTCCCAAAAAGCGGAAGCCGGACTTAAAGATCACAGCAAGGGGTCATTGACCAGCAGGAAGTCAATGTCTGAAGGTGGTGAAAGTCTAGGAAAAGGTCAACGGCAGGTGACCCTGCAAGGGTTTCTCCGTGCACTCACCTGGGATCCTGGTGCACTTTGCAACATCTGGACTTGCCCCTCTGATATCCACGCACTGTGCAGGTGGCCAGCTGTTAAGCTTTTTGTGCAGGGCCATCAAGGTTGCTGATGCTTTGAGTCCCACATGAGAGAACACAGCGAGAGAGCAGGACAGACCTGGCTTCAAACCTGTGCTCTGTCTCAGACCAGCTGGCTCACTTGTGGAAAAAGATTTGACTTACCAGTAGCTGTTTCTTCTACTGTGACAGGGTTCCTCTGTTGTGGCACTAGTGACATGGAGGGCTGGGTCACTCCCTCTCGTGGGGCCGCCCCGTGCATGGTGGGGGGTCTGCAACATCCCTGATCACCATTAGGTATTAGTAACATCTCCGTAGTCAGGACAACCACGAATGTCTCCAGACATCACCCCTTGTGCCCAGAAGGACAGAATCACTGACAGTCTAAAAGCACCGAGCTGTAAAATACAGATAATCAGAGTAGCTGCCTGTTATGGAAAGGAAATGAGGCACGCTGTCCCACGAACTAGGAGCCCCATGAGGACAGACGGCTCACGCGTTACATGCGTGTGGAGTGAGCGCATTTAGGAAAAGTCACAGAGCCAATCCTATTACAACAGTTCCTCCTTGACTGATTACAGAAACCTGATTTCTCCCACAAATACTTAAACACCAGGATGTCTCAGTCAATAAAACGGAGAAGCTTTTATCCAATTATTCACCACCATTTGTACATAATTGAGAGAACTTTGATCCAGATGAAACGAACCATGTTTTAAGTGAAACGTTCTCCATGTGAGCCAGACAAGTTTGGATTATTCTTTCAAATGCATCCAGGTCACACATTGGAAAGAACTCTCCAGTGGTGACTAGGTGGCTCAGTCGGTTGAGTGTCCAACTCTTGATGTCAGCTCAGGTCATGATCTCAGAGTCATGGGATGGATCCATGCTCAGTGTGGAACATGCTTAAAATTCTCTCTCTCTTTCTCTCTCTTTCTCTCTTCTTCTGCCCCTACCCACCTACTCACATGCTCTGTCTTTCTAAAATAGAATCAGAACAAGAACAAGAATGAGAATAAGAATGAGGGGAAGGAGAAAAGGGAAGAAGGAAGGAAGGAAGAGAAAGAAAGGAAAAAAAGAAAGAGAAAGAAAAAGAAAGAAAGAAAGAAAAGAAGAAAGAAAGAAAGAGAAAGAGAAAGAAAGAGCTCTTAGCTTTTACGTTCACTTGGTAGATGGTCCTTTCTAATTTCTTGGACCTTTTTTTTTTCTTTTTTTCCTGGTTAGGTCTCCAGACAATTAAAAAAAACAAACAAACCAGAATTTGCATTTTTCTGGTTCCCTGAAGACATATTTTAGCCTCACCAGGAGTGCACATTTTGAATATTGGCTGGTCCCATGTAAAAACCATGTTTTAGTTCTTCTTGAGTTCTGTCCCTGAAAACCCTCTGCCTACACTTAATGCGAGTGAGGTTGGGGTTCAGAAATGATTTTTATATCAGCCGTATAAAAACCCATCATATCAGTGATTTTTTACAAACTTAAGTGTTCTATTTTGACATAATGGTGGGGTGACACCAGGTTAAAAGAAATAATGCAGAGAGGTTCACTGTGCTCTTTGCCAACTTGCCCTCAAACGCAGCATCTCGCTGAACTGCAGTAAATCTCACACCTGGGATACTGACATTGATGCAGTGACGATGCAGAGCGTTTCCATGGTGGCAAGAATCCCTCATGTTGCCCTTCAGAGCTGTACCACCTGTCCACCTACCCCGACCCCTCCTCAGCCCCTGGCCACCACTAATCTATTCTCTACTTCTGTAATTTTTTTGTCATTTCAAGAAGCTTGTGTAGGTGGTATAACCTAGCACCTAACTTTGGAGAGCTCTTATTCAGCAGGAATCTCTGGAGATTCATCTATGTTATTAAGTGTTTCAATAGCTCATGATTTTATTTTTATTGCTGAATAGTGTTCCACAGTATTGGTTTTTTAACTGTTTTTTAAAATGTTTATTTATTTTTTGAGAGAGAAAAGGAAGCAGGCTCCAGGCTCCAAGCTGTCAGCACAGAGCCCGACGCATGGCTTGAACCAACGAACTGTAAGATCATGACATGAGCTGAAGGGGGACGCTTAACCAACTGAGCCACCCAGGCGCCCCTCCATAGTCTTGTTAAAAAGAAAACCACAGGCCCAACATGGTGAAAGCCAATTCACCAAACTAGGGCTTAAAACCCAACCTGACTGTGGTGTTAACAGGTCAGTCAGGAATTTTCTGGTCTACACCCATGGGGCGACTTGTTGCAAGGGGTTCTTTCCATCCCCCCAGAGGAAGATGAGCTCATCTGCATCGTAAGACCCACGGTTTCTCCCTGAGGGAAGATGACTTTTCTTGAAAGAATCCTTTCTTTCCTTCTGTTAGCTCTCCCGACCTGTTTCTGCCCGTGAAATCCTTCCATTTTTGTCCAGCTCCTTGGAGTCCCCTCAGCTTGCTAGATGGGATGCTGTCTGACTCATGAATCGCTTAATAAAGCCAATTAGATCTTCAAATAGACTCAGTTGAATTTTGTTTTGTAACAATGTGGAGGCACCGAAGTTCGTTTCACACTCACCCTTGAAAGCACATGTGGGGTTTTTTTCTTCCAGTTTGGTTCCTGTGAATAAAGCCATGATGCCCATTCACATATAGGATTTGTGCGAACATAAGTTTATATTTCCCTGGGATAAGTGCCCAAGACAGCAATTGTTGGGTCATATGCTAATTGCATGTTTAGTTTTATTAAGAAAAACCCGGCCAACTCTTCCAAGAGCATCTGTACCGTCTCCAATCCCCAGGAGCAACACCGAGGGAGCCAGTCCCTCCACATCTGCTGTCATCACTGCATTTAATGTAGTGGTTCTAACAGATGTGGGGTGATGTCTCTTCATGCTGATCTCATGGTGCCTTCAACCTGCCTTTTCCTAATGGGTTTATGACGGGAAGAACCTTTGTCATGCGCTGTGTGTGCCCTTGGCATAGATGTCTCTGCCAGTCGTTTTCCCATTTTCTAATGGGATCTTTTGTATCTCCTAGTTGAGTTTTGAGAGTTCATTCTATATTCTGGACACTCGCCTTTGTCCAGAGATGTGGTTGGAAAATATTGCCCCTACTCTCAACTTTTCATGCTCTTTAAAGGGTCTTTTCAGAGCAAAAGTTGTTTGTTTCTTTATGTTCTCTCTCTCTCCCTCTCTCTCTCTCTTAAGGAAGTCTAGCTGTCTTTCAGTAGCTTTTGCATCTGTGTCAAGAAGCAGATTTGTCAGGGTCTATTTCTGAGTTCTCTGTTCTGCTCTGTTGGTTTTCAGCTTTACAAATACATCTTGAAACCAGGTAGGCTGATTCCTCCCACTTTATTTTTTTCAAAATTGTTTTACTTATTCTATTCCCTTTGCCTCTCCATACGCCTTTTGGAATGATCTGGTCTATATCTACAAAAATCTTGCTATGATTTTAATAAGAATTGTGTTAGACCTGCCTATTGGTGAGGGGAAAATTAACCTATTGACAAGGTGAGTCTTCCTATCCATGAACACGCTATGTCTCTCCATTTATTTAGATCTTCTTTGATTTATTTATTTTATAAACAGCGTTTATACTTTTCAGCATACGAGTCTCCTACATGTGTTGTTACATCCCTACCTACGTATTTTAGCAGCTGCAAATGGTACTGTACTTTAATTTTGATGCCCACATGTGTGTGTTGTTGGCATTGTAACTGGTGTTATACATAGAAATTAAACTGATATTTGAATGCTTATCACATATGCTGCAGCCTCCGTGAACTCACTTATTCGTTTTAGGAGATTTTTTTGTAGATTCTTTTCAGATTTGCTCAGTGAACAATCATGTCCTTTGCAAAGAGAGGCAGTTTGATTTCTTTGTTTCCTATGCGTATGTATTTCATTTTATTGCCTTATCGCATTGGGCGCAACTTCTAGCAATATGCTCAATAAAAGCGGTGAGAGTAGATATGTTTGCCTTGTTCCAAATATTAGGTAGAAAACACGCACTCGTTTACCATCAACTACCGTGTTGACCATAGTTGGGGTGTTTTTTTGGTACATTATCTTTTTCATGTTGAGAAATTCCCCTCTATTCTTATTTTTAGGGGCTTCTTTCTCCTTTCTTCCCCATGACTGGGTGTTGAGTTTTGCCAAATGCCTTTTCTTTTCAGCAGTTAGTGGTTTTTCCTCCTATAGCCTGTCAATAGCGTGGATCAGTGAGTGATTTTCAGATCGCAAAGCAGTCTTGGGCTGCCTCATTACAACCTGTTGGGGACAAAAGTCCAGACTTCCCTGCAGCCTTTGCTGACGTGGGTGGAGGTACTGCTAAGGGTTTTCTGTGGTCTGCAGTCGAGCACTTGTCTCCTTTCTTTTAATCTCTTTTAAAATTTTTTATCGGTCATTTATTTGCTAATGGTTCTATTTCAGTTTTTAATATAATTTATTGTCGAGTTAGCTAACATACAGTGTTTACAGTGTGCTCTTGGCTTCTGGAGTAGAGTCCCATGATTCATTGCTTACCTACAGCACCCAGTGCTTGAGTACTTGTGTTCGAGGTTTTCTGTCATGCTAGGTTTCTGCTTTCCTGACCCTCCAGATAGAAAGAATGCATCCTGGTGGGAATGTTTTTGTGTGTACTTGTTCTCAGGTGCTCGGTCTGGGATAGATGAGGCCCAGAGAAGATCGAGAGAGTCATTTATGACCATATTGTTATTGGAGGTCCCCTGGTGGTCTGCCTCTGCTCTCCACTTTCCAGAGTCTTCCTGTGTTTGAGATGTGTATATATACTGTATATACCAGGGCTCCTACCAAAGGATAGGGAGGGCCGACAGCCATTGTCCTAATAGAAGGGAACTCTGAGGAAGTTGTGAGTTAATTTTGTCTCTAGCACTACCCTTGGAAATAGTGGAATGGATGAGGGGTGGGAAAGGCGATCAGTTGGGAAAGAAAAACCTCACATCCTCTGCAGGTAACCCTTCACGCAGATGAGACCACTCATGGAACTGAAGTTTCCGCCTCTGGACAGAAGGCTGAGGCCCTGTGGACACAATCTAAATATTCTCAGATGTTCATTTAAAAGGGAGTCAAATAGGAGCCCCTGGGTGGCTCAGTCGGTTAAGCGTCCGACTTCGGCTCAGGTCATGATCTCACAGTTTGTGGGTTTGAGCCCCGTGTCGGGCTCTGTGCCAACAGCTCGGAGCCTGGAGCCTACTTCAGATTCTGTGCCTCTGTCTCTCTCTGCCCCTCCCCTACTCACGACCTCTCTCTCTCTCTCTCAAAAATAAGTTAACGTTAAAAAAAAAAAAAGACTCAGACCCAGAGAAAGGAGGGCAAAGGCCTCATTGGAGGAGGTGTGGGACCTTCCCTTCAGCCTGTGTCTCACCTGGCTGTCCCCTGGAGTCCCCATTCCTTGGACTCAAGCATCCTCCCCGCTTTTCTACCCCCTGCCTAATGTGGGTTTGTTTGGCAATTAGTTCAGATTCATCTTCCGCTGCAAGAGCTTGTGGGTGAACTTCAGGCTCCCCCCACGTTCGCTTGTGGCTTTGATGTGAATGTGAAGCAAGTGTGAGTGAAGCAGGGGCTGTCCCTCTGGGGAAGCAGGAGCATGTCTCTGAACAGCACAGCTGGGGGCGGGGGTCACATCATCTGTAAACCCCAAAGAATAAAGGTGGGTTTCCCTTCAGTCTGGCTAACCTCGAAAACAGAGACGGGAAGACAATCAAGGAGGCAGAGAATGCTCCCCGGCAACGCACCTTAAATAAATAAAACAGAACGCGATGGCCTCTGCCCGGCTCCAGAGCACGGAGGCTTACATCACTGTGCAGAGAGCCTCGGGCAGACTTTACCTGTTGCAGGAAGGAGGCACTCGTACTGTGGACAGAGAAGAAGGCTGGAACTACCCAAGGGGGAGGAAATACTCCTTCCTTCCTTTGTGTGAGGAGGTATTTGAGGCTCATCAGATTGGAGAACGGGCGGCCTCAGCGTCACCTGCAGCGAGGGCAGCCCTGAGCCAGGCCCCGGAACACGCACCCTCGAGCAACACCGATGGTGGCGGCAGACAGAAAAAGTGTCCAAAGTGAACTTGCACTTTCTGGCCTGGCTTGAAACCCGCCACCTGTGAAAGAGCAAAATGGAATGATCCGGCATGCGCCAACTGATGCATGCGAAGGCAGCTTTCCTTTTCCACAAGGAACGTGAAGACCTTGGCTCTAAGATATGAAAATCAGACATGAAAGAAAGCACATATGTTGAAGACAGGTCTAATAGCTAAATAAAATGCTTAAATTCAGGAATTTCCCTCGGAAATTTCTCCCTCTACTTACTCCCCAGGCATTGCCTCTGACGAGTTTGTTAGACCAAATGCGAGAGCAACTGAGAGCAGCGTCTGTCGCACTGGGGCCGGGGCCACGTTCTTTTGATGTCCCTGAGCTGCGGAGAATCCCACGTTCCAGGGGGCCTCCGCTGGTTTGCAAATTCAATGTGTCCAATAAAGCCTCATTGGAATCGAACCATTTGGAAGTTTGAGCTGCAAATGAAATTGTCAGTTAATTATTCATAACACAGGCATTTAATATTCAGAGAACATAAATCAGCCCAGACTGTGGTTAAGAAGGGGACCTCCCGGAGTCGGTGTGTCCCATGGCTGTGGTGGCCCTTCCGAGGGCTCGAGATTCTAAAAAAAACAAGGAACGGAACACAAAAGAAATGTGATCTGGAGAGAAAGTCGAGGAGGAAAAAGACAAAACATGCCTCAAAGATCTTCCTTCCTTGACCTGTGTCTTGACTTCATTTTCCTGGTTGCCTCCAATTCATAATGTGTGTGTGTGTTTCTCAACTCGTGATTAAACATGACGACGGCACACACCCTTCGCATTTTGTCCGCTCTTGGTTTATGAGAAGAAACATGTATTGTGACAGGTTTCTGCTCACGGCTCCTCTGTGCCCTGCACTCTGGCAGACATGTCAGGAATCATTCTTTATGACGTCCCCAACGCGGGATGTTATGGGTGCGAACCGGAGAGCAATTTATCCAGCAGCTCCGGAAATGGATTCCCTTCTCCGTGTGGCTTGGCAATCTATCCACCTTCTCCTTCTCCACGCTGAGGATTGTTAGTTACATCATTAGAGCATTAGAGAGATATGACAAGGGCATTGTAGTAGTTCTTTTCTTTCCTTTTTAAAATTTGTTTCATTTATTTATTTTGAGAGAGACAGAGACAGTGCCAGTGGGGGAGGGACGGAGAGAGGGGGAGAGAGAGAATCCCACGCAGGCTCCACACTACCAGCACAGAGCCCGATGCAGGGCTCAAACCCATGAAACCATGAGATCATGACCTGAGCTGAAACCAAGAGTTGGACATTTAACCGACTGAGCCACCAAGGCACCCCATGAAGTAGTTTTCTGTGGCAAAAAAAAAAAAAAAAAAAGGATATTTAGCCAAGAGAAAAGAAAACCTTTAGGAAGATCCCCAAGCCTGAAGAAAGACTGACATCCCAACTAATAGAGACGGACAGGGAAGAAAGGTAAGCCCACTCATTGCCAGGCCTGGTAAACGACCTCGGTCCCCTGCATTCTGAAGCCTGGGATTGGCACAGGGGCTTTGATCCAAAAGCTTTCATCTGAGCCCTCACTCCAGGACCCCGCACACGTGATCAGAAGCTACCGTTTCTTCGGATGCTCTGGCTGTGCTGGGAACAGCTACCTCTCTGCACCTCAGCCTCATCTGACCCATTGTCAAATAAAGTAAACCCCAAGTCCCTCAAGAAGTCCACTGCACACCTCACACCCATCAGGGATGACCACTGTCAGAAAAAGAGACAATAAGTTTTGATGAGAATGTGGAGAAATTAGAGATCTTGTGCACTGTTGGTGGGAATGGAAAATGGCGCCACCATTGAGGAAAACAGGAAGGGGGGGGGTCCTCAAAACATTAAAAACAGAATTACCATATGGTTTGGTGATGCCACCTCTGGGTATAAACCCCCAAAAGAGAGAAAGCAAACTTTTGAAGAGATGCCTGCACACTCATGTTCGCAGAAACATTGTTGTAACAGCCAATAGACAGCCCAAATGTCCACAGACAGATGAATGGATAAGGGAAATGTGGTCCATCCATACAGTGGAATATCATGCAGCCTTAAAAAAGAGGAAATCCTGAACACACAACATCATGGACGAGCCTGCCTTGAGGACATCGTGCTCAGTAAGATAAGCCAGACACGAAAAGACAAGCACTGTCTGATTCTACTCATAGGAAGTATCCAAAGTAGTCAAAATCACACGGACCGAAGGTAGAGTGGTGGTTGGCAAAGGCTGGGGGCAGGGCAGTGGACTAACGTCTAATGGGGAGAGAGTCTCAGTGTTACAGATGGAAGGTTCTGTAGATCTCTTGTGCCACAGTGGGAAGGTAGTTAACACCCCTGACCTGATACTTAAACACAGGTAAGGTGGTAAATTTAATGTTGTGTGTTTTTCCCCACAATTATAAAGAAAGTATACTGTAAGTTTTGTAACAAGTTCTTTGGGCTCAGATACACCCAGGTCCAAGTTCTGCCTCCTCAATGTATGAGCGTGTGTGCCTGTTAGCAAGTGGCCTTTCATAAGCCCGTTTCCCTGCCATTAAATAACGTGGAGCTGATTTCCGTGCACCTAGTATCCTGTTCTTCCTCTGTAAAGAACACAGTCTTCTGGTTAAGAAACTGCTGCCCCAATTCCACATGGTCCTACTTGGCTGTCGATCAGGATTCTGAGCCACCACCCCTGGGCTCAAGGTGATGTGTATGTTCCAGGCTGGTGGTGAGACAATTCCCCTCTTAGTCACCTGGGATTCGGGAGCAGGCATGTGATAGAATGTGGTCAAATCATCACCATCCCCAATATTACACTAGAATCTGGGAAAGAGAAGCCCTCTCTCCTTCTCTGGAATCTGAGCAGACTGGACAGTGTGAGCCTGCAGCTCTCTGTAGAATGAAGTCAACAAAGGTAGGAGGAGTCCGGGGCAATGGGAGACACAGCTCAGGGCTCGGAGACGTCCCAGGTACCCGAACCACCACATCCCTCTCCTTGCTCCTTGGTTCTTGTTGTCAATACTGTTGTTCCATTTTGAGTTTGTGAATCCAGAGTTTCTTCTGGGATAAATGAGACTCTGGTGGAAATTCAATGGGAAGGTGCACGAGAAACTCCCAGCACTGAGTCAGCACCCGCTGTTTGGTTATTCTTGTTTTTGCTGTGTCATTGAAGCTAGATTGTGTTAGAAAAAAGAGATAACTGAGGAAATGAGAAAAGGGAAGCAGGAGATAGGGGATTAGTACTGTGAAACTAAATAACCAGGGAGAGAGAGAACCATTGCAATCTTGGTTATGAAAGAGAAGAGGTTCTCAGGTGTGAGCCGGACCCACGCCTCCAGCTAGGTCGTGCTAAGTCCTGGTGGGTGTGACTGGGAGAAACAAAGACAGAGAGGCAGTGCTGACCTTCGGCCTGATCACTGTTAGCGTTTGCCTGCGCAGAGAAAAACATCGTTCCCCAAAACACCCACCACTTCCGTCCGTCTGCCTCTTCTCCTCGCTGGTACACCAGCCCCGCCTCCCAGCCCCCCAGGTCCATGACCTCTGCGCATCTGCAGCTTCCCCCAATCAGAAGAGGGAAAGCGGCAAGGAGCCACTCTCCTGCCTTGACAGGAAGTTGTCTTTTCCTGCCACAGGTTTTATATTTACGTCTACAGATACATGTCTCTATGGAGTCCATAGGATCGCTCCGTGCGCCTTGGATTTGTGTATAGACGGTAGGTAGCACGCTGCATATTCCGCCCTTTCTTGCCCTCCTTACTCATCATGATGTTCTTAAGGACCATCTCTGTTGCTCTATGTGGACTAAGTCTGGGCTCATTTTCCTTGCGCCTTAGTCTTCCGTAGTACGAGTACATGCCACAGCATGGTCCCATCTTCCAGTTGATGGACTTGCCTCCCAATATTCGTGATCACAAAGAAGGCACAGTGAACACCCTGTTACCATCTCATTTGCACGTGCAGAGAGTTCCCATTGGGCATCTAGGAGCGTCTAGGAGGGAGTCTAGGAGCAGAGCTGCCGAGGCACAGGCATATGCGAGCTTGCCTCGGGCAGACGTGAGGAACAGCCCTCAAAGCTGCGGGCACACGCTTCAGCGCCGCCGGAGCAGAGAGGCTTTCTTACTCTTTAATCTCACCGGAATCGGGCATCATCAGACCCAATCATTTTTCTGCACCAATCTGGTAGAAATGAAATGTGATCTTTTCATTATTTTAAATAAACAATTAAACTGACGGCTGAAGAATTTGAGCATCTTTTCTACACTTCTATTGGCCTTTTGGGAAATTGATGCACTTTGATCTATTTCATATTGGTTTGTTTTACATATTCTGGGTATTAATCTTTTTTTTAGTATGCTCATTGAAATGTTTTTCTTTCAATTTTGGCTTGCGTACTATTTTGCTTACCATTATTGTTAATTATGATTGTTTTGCCTTTTTTGCACACATTTTATTTTTTAAGTTTATTTTTATTTATTTATTTCAGAAAAAGAGAAAGAGCACAAACAGAGGAGGGGCAGAGAGAGAGAGAGAGAGAGGTAGACAGAGAATCTCAAGAAGGCTCTGCACTGGCAACATGGAGCCTGAAGCTGGCCTTGAATTCATGAACCGTGAGATCACGACCTGAGCCAAAACCAAGAGTTGGATGCTTAACCGACTGAGCCACCCAGGGGCCTCAAGTTTTATGTTTTCATTTATCCATCTTTTAGCTATGGAATCTGATTTTTGTCATATTGTTTAAGAACTATTTCCTTACCCCCAATGTCAAAAAGATACTTTCCTATATCTTCCTCTAATGCTTCAAGTTTCTTCCCAAGAGTTAGGTCTTCAATCCCCCTGCAGCTCCTTTTTGCAGGGATGTGAGGTCAGGATATTCTGACCCAGCTTCTGCTCCTATGCACAACCAGCTGCCCCCTACCCTCTGCTGCATGGCCTCTTTTCCTCCGACCACTATCCCCACCTCCCCGTCTGTCCCATTTCTGTAAATATGCATGTCAGTTTCCAGACTATTGATTTATATTTTGCGTCCAGCTCAGGACTGATGGTGAGGATTTCGTTTCTCAGGCAGGAGATGAAATGGAAGGTGTTTACTGATGTTCCCAGACATGCACACAAATGAAGAGACAGGAAAGAAGCACATAATTTCAGAAATAACATTGTTAAGCAGTTGGGAGGTCAAGGACGCCCACATGGGGCTTTGAGTGCCTGGACACAGGGCGGCAGGCCAGCGGTGGGGATAAATCACTTCTCTTCTGCCTGTTCCTATTTTTGCCTTGAAGAAGCAGGTAGGTCATCAACTCTGAGCATGGGGGCCTGTTGGAAGTTGGAAGAGAGAGAGAACGGTCCGGAGGAATGCTATGGTTTGGGTTCCTGGTGAGGGTTCACTTGAGAGTGCTAAGCCTTACATTTTCGTATCTGCTGGCTTTTACTTTCAGGTCACCCTTCTGTGACCATTCGTCCAGCCCCATTCATGGGCCTAAAGGTCCCCTGATGTTCACTATTTCATCATCTTTTTTACTTTCTCATGCAAATGGTGGGATTCGCAAATGGTGATGGCTTTCTGACATCTCAGTCTGTGGCCGCCCTCTTCTCAGAAATCCAAAAAATAATACAGATCTTTCTTCACTTATGATGGGATTGCGTCCCAATAAACCTATCCTAGGTTGAAAATGTCGCAAGTTTGAATGCATGAATACACCTGACCTACCGCACGTCACAGCCTAGCCCGGCCTGCCTTACACATGCTTAGAGCACTCCTGTGAGCCCACGGCTGGGAAGGACCATATCACGCAAAGCCCGTTTGCTAACAAAATATTAAGTGCTTCGTGGAATTCGTTGGAGACTGTCCTAAAAGTGGCAGACAGAAGGGATGTCTGGGTGCAGGGTGGTTGTCAGCATACGGGTTATTGGCCCTCGTGGTCGCGTGGCTGACTGGGGCTGCTGCTAGCCAGCATCAGGAGAGGATTGGGCTGCATATCACTAACCTGGAGAAGAGATCCAAACTCAAAATTCAAAGCACATTGTCTACTGAATGAAGGACACTTTTGCACCATCATGAAGTCATAAGATCGTAAGTCAAACCATCATAAGCCAGGGGCTTACTGTGACCAAATCCATGAACCCCTTCAGGGATCACATGATCTGCCTTCTCTTATCAGAACAGGACAAATAAGCCAAACTTTGCTTGTGTCCAGCACATAAGAAATCCTGATACATCACTGGGAGCTCCTATCTCTGTACTCATAAAGCGAGGACAGTTTCCCTCCTGGCTGTATCTGGTCCATGTCTGTGGGACTTGGCATTGGGGGACAGGAAAGCCCTCTGTCTGTCCTAGAACTAAGAGCCACCCTGGCTCAGAATCCCACTTTGGTAGACAGTCAAGGAGACGGGGAGGCGATACCGAGTGATGTTTAGTGTGGACGGGAAACAAAGGGCCGACATCATCTCCGACGGGTCTTGGGCTCTGAAGCTCCCTCTCATTAGTGTTAAGAGAATCGACGTGTGGCCTGGCCCCGAATGCTGTTGTCCTGAGCTGTGGTGTGTCATAAGGCACCCAAATAATTCTAAAGACTCCATGTATTTCAACCCAGTGCTGTTTAGAGTTGGGTAAAACCTGGAGAGGGTGAGGTCTGTCCCTTCTCAAGATTGCACGTCCACAGCCCCGCCCATTCCACCGGGCCTAAAACAGAGTCACTGGTGACTTCACTGATGCGCACGTGTTGGCCTCCAGTGTCCCCTGGCCCTCACAATAAGAATTCCACTCCCTGTAACCAAACACTGTGGCGCACGGTAACCAGGACTCTTCTGGGATCGATCACGTGCCGCATGTTTCAAGGTTCCAGGAAATGCTCTATTAAAGGTGACATATTTGTTATCACACTTTTATGTGCATGCTAAAGAAATATTTTGCTACTCCTTAGTCTTCAGAATAACTGCCTTTCAGATGTTTGCTGAGAAGGTGAATAATCTGAGATTTATTTTGAGCATGATACGCAATAATTTTAAGTTGTGTGCCAAATCGTCTCTTCCTATTGACAAACTATAATCAGCCTTCAAAATAAATAAGGGCACACCTGGACAATGAAGTGTGATGTAAAGCCTTAATTTCCCGCAGCTAGTGGAGAATGAAATCTCTCTCAGATATGAATGGGGAAACAGCAGGGCCATTAAATCTATATATTTAGCTCCGAGGAATAGAGAAAAACTTTCCATGCAAGATAACCACCCTTCTCCTCATTTCCCACCTGCATTTGCGCATCCCTTTTCCATTAATGGGGAAGGAAAAAACATTAATAAATATGTTTCTGCAATCTGCACACAAAGTTCTGAAGTCTTCAAAATTCACTTATTGCTCAAGCTATCAGAGACATTAGAGCGCACGCTGTCAGGGAAACGTGTCACAAGTAATGGAATGCTGTCGTGCTATCAGATGGAAACACAGGACCAGACACGGGTATATGTGGCCGAGGAGTAAGCGTCGTGGAAAAGAGGGCTCCTGAAGGATGCTGTGGCTCTGCTCTCCCCGGCCCAGAGCTGCAAGGAAGGCAGAGCAACAAACAGCCCCCGGCTGCTAATCCCCATCTCTCCCTTCCTTTGGATCACTCTGATTAAGACAAAATCCTCTGTGAGAAAGCTTGTCCCCGGGGAAACTGCCATCCCCCGTAGGAATTAATCACTCTACAAATAATCATCATTCAAAGGGACTGATGGCCAATCAGGGAGCCCTGCAGCCTGAACGTTACATCCATTTCCTGTCTCTGTGGCACCTGGTAGGGAAAGCGGGGATGTTATGTAACCTCTTGGCAAAATTCAAGACTGTGTCCACTTAGCCTATCACCTCCCGGGGTAAGTTAACAAATGCACAAAAAACTCCACCACCCAGTTCCTGGCACTCGGTGCGTCCTCTCCAAGCGTCAGCTGTCATGCCCGGTGCTCTTTGCCACTTCTCCACATGCAAGAGCCCGTCAGGCTTTGGGGAGGACTTTTCTCTCTCCAGGAAAGACTGCCTTCTATTCCCACGTGAGCCCTCAAAAAAAGACACACCATTTTCGTGCTCACCAAAGCAACCACCCCAGGTCCTTTTATGTGTTTATTCTTTTAACATACACAAGCTTTGTTTCCAATAAAAGAAAGGTCACTGGCACGCAAACAGTTTATGTACAGCGAATAATGGAAGGAAAGATAAAGCCAACAGGGAGATGGCTTTTTGCTGCCACTTCCCTGCAAGGTAACGAGACACATTAAAAATGCATTTGGCCCTGATAGGCTGAATTCATTTTAACTGGCATAAATAGGACAGATGAGCCATTCAAATGTCTGAAGAGCACCATATAATGAAATATTGATCATTTTCTCATGGCTGCAGCAGGAGGGGCCCGTCATTTGTTTTCTCTCGGCACTGGTATTTGGTGGCACCAATAATGAATTGTATGTTGCAGGATCATGCCTCGTACCTGGTGGTATTTGCCTATCCAGTCCAAAGTCTTGTTCCTGAAAGCGTAGAGGGGAAAGGAGACAGCTTTAAATTCAGCATCTTGAATAAACTCAGGACCAGTAATATGTATATTCTTTGGGTTTGGTGACTGGAACCTGTGTTCGAGCGTCTTTTAGGATTGCCAATCGTAACAAATGTGGTTTGGTTTTTGTTTGTTTGTTTGTTTGTTTGTTTGGTAGTACATTTTGTTTTATTCAAATCAGACGGGGGCTTGGGTGGCTCAGTCAGTGGAGCGTCTGACTTCGGCTCAGGTCATGATCTCACGGTTCGTGGGTTCGAGCCCCGCGTCGGGCTCTGTGCTGACAGCTTAGAGCCTGGAGCCCGCTTCGGATTCTGGGTCTCTGTCTCTCTCTGCCCCTCCCCCGCTCATGCTCTGTCTCTTTCTGTCTCAGAAATAAACATTAAAAAAAAAAAATCACTCTTACCGTTTACCTTTATAATAGACCATGGAAAGCTTAGCCCTCTTACCGTTTACCCTTACAATAGACCACGGAAGGCTTGGCCCGGGTTCGGCCGGCGTGGCGCGGGGTGAGTCCTGCCTGGAGCAAAGTCAGTCCCTTCCTGTACAGAAGACACACCCGTTGGTGTGGATTTCATTTCATGGACTTCCTTCGGAAACCCAAATTCAGAGCGTTTTTCTTTTACTTCAAACCAAGGAAAACTCATCCTCAGACAATATAGATGCTCCAGACCTCCGAAACGTAACGTGCGGATGTGCACGGACTTGGTTATTTTCCACTCCAGAGAACTTTGAAGGGATTTCTCTGACACTCGGAATTTTCAGTTTCCATGGAAGTGACTTCCCCAGTAAAGGCATTGAAACCTCCGTGGAGGCATCACTCTTCTGCTGGTTCCTCTCTGTGGACACGCCTCCCCTAAGGCTTTGAGTGCCCCTCTGTGGTCTCGTCCCATCACACACGTGACTTTTACCCTCTTGAATGTTCCTTCTTTTCCACCTCCTTCCCTGGTGCTGCGAGGCCGCCACCCAGGCAGCCCTGCCTCCCTCCAACCTCAACCATGTCAATCCGAGGAAGCGATCCTCTGGTGAACTCCCCTTAACAATTTCCAAAGTTTAAAGTCCTCGCCCAGGCACACAGGCCTGCCTGTCCACCTGTCTGTCTGGGCACACTGGACACTTTTTCCAGTTCCTCCAGTAAAGCCGTGAACGCGTTCCTTTCGTGACAACCTTCGTTCCCGCTCATCCTTGGGATCCCAGCATAATCTCACCTCCTGGGGGAGGCAGGTCTTCTCTGGGGCACTTAGAACCCCTTGCCCTGAGCTCTCCAGGGCCCTGAACCCTCCTGATGGCTCTTCCATACACCTGAGTGGGATGGATTCTCCTTCTCATTGACAGCTTCGTGCTCAGGGACAGTGCCCACCTGCTCAAAGCCGAGTTGCCTCCCCCAGTTCAACGCCAGAAATATGCTCAGGATGCTGTCGCCAAGTGCGATAAACACAATGACTTGGGGCACCTGGGGGGCTCAGTCAGTGAAGCGTTCGGCTTTGGCTCAGGTCACGATCTCACCGTGTGTGAGTTCGAGCCCCTCATGGGTCTCTCTGCTGTCAGCACAGAGCCCGCTTCAGATCTTCTGTCTCCCTCTCTCTCTCTCAAAAATAAATAAACATTTAAAAAATTTTTTTAAAAACATACTGACTTTACACTGACCTCTGCCTTTTCCAGCTCTCGTGAAACACCCTCAAAAGAATCTCAATGAGCACCGATACTTATTAGATTCTGCTAAAATTCAGTTGGCGGTCCAAACCCGTGTTCAAAATCCACCAAGAATGATTTTTCTCCAAAGGGCTATCTAAACAACAAGTCATGAATTGAAGAAAGTGTGAAAGATGAGAAAAGAGAGGAGAGTAAAAGCTGTTTCTCACCCAGAGGTGGCCTGCAGATGTTTAAAGAAATGTGCTCATTTACAGACAGGATGCACCCGAGGGCAGTTGAACTGCAGCTGAGACCCTCATGCCTGCTCTCAGCCATTACATTAGTGTCCCTCCAAAGTCCTCCTGCGAAACCACTTTGAACATTTTTCATTCAGCCTGCAGAAAAAGCTTGAAAGTCTTCAGCCTGAAAATGCTCCCAGGCTCCTCCTTCACACAGGAGTGTGGAGTTTGTCTCAGGATTTTATGGCTCACTGTTTACCTGGGTGCTTTCTGTTTTGATAACAGGTGCAAGACAGAGCCTGTCATCTGTGTTTCAGCGTCTGCAGTTTGGTGCCTCATCTGAGGCTTCGAGGGCAATGCTGGGAGTCAACGGGAAATGTTCCAGGCAAATGGCTTGTGTGTAAGGAAGTGAAGACTTTGGGAGGAACCAAAATACACGAGGGAAGATAGCCCGGAGACTCCACCGGGATATGCATTTGGAAATGCAGACGAGGACACGGGCCCTGGGACCAGAGAAAGACTGTGGGTTCTGTCGGGATGTCGGTGGGGCCCAGGAAGAGTCTGAGCGAAAGGAGTTATGTGATCAGATATGTATTTCAGAACAATGATTGTGCTCAAAATATGCAGAAAGGATTTCTAGAAATGGCGATAAATGCATGAAAGCCGGTGCAGAAGCCCTTGCATCCATTCACAAAATGTTAGGATGTTGGGGGGCTGGGCAGGAGTGGCATGGGGACAAGGTGTAGGGAAAGGGTCCGTCCCGGAGACAGCCCAAGGGCAATGGCAGGACCGTAAAATCATCATCGCCATTGCGTCCTCCTCCTCGTCCACAGTTAATTCCTCCTGAGCAGTCTCTCAGTGCCTGGCACTATTCACATCCAAGATGATTCCCGGATTTCTGGCTTCAGCATAAGTGAGCAGGAATGGTGGGACCATGGGCAAGGGGAGGACTGGGGGAGCTGGCTTTACGCTTGACGTGGGAACACTAAGCTTGAGACACTTGAGCCTTGTCAACAGATGAATAGTCTAGTACAAATCTGAGAATTGTCGGTATATGGAGGGCCATGAAAGCAGGTGAGAGAGAGATGATGAGCCAGCCCTCGGGGATGCACCTTGGGTCGTGGCAAAGAGCCATGTGGCATCATAGGAGGTGGCACAGGGGCCTCAAAGGTGCGAGAAGTCAGAGTCAGACCAGCCCTGGCTCAAATCCTGGCCCTCCTTCTAATTTCGTTACATGATGTTAAAGAGGCTGCCTTCCCTTTCTGAGCCAAAGACATTTTTTTTTTTATCCGTAAAATGGGAATGACATTATCATGAACGTTACCATCTACCGAGCACAGAGTTTCCCAGGACTCCATACATAAAGTTATTTCCATTCCTCACTAACTCTGAGCATTAGATATTCATGTGCCCAATACACAGAGGAGAAAGTCAAGGCTCGAGATTGGACTGGAGCCAAAACCCAAATTGAGTCTGCTGTTCAATGAAGCCCCTGCTCTTAGCCCCCGTGTGATGCTGTGTCAGTGATTTGACCAAAGGAAAGTTGGATTCAACAACTCAGGCAGAACAGTGCAACATCCAGTTAGCTGCCTTAACTAAAATATTGATTTTGTAGGGTTGCTGAGAGGTTTAGAAAGACAATGCTGAACACAGTGCTTAGCATAAGGTAGGTAGGTGTCCAATAACCGATGGTCATCACCATGACCTGAATCAAGGGTTTTATTTTTTTTTTAACTTTTTTTTTAATGTTTATTTATTTTTGAGAGAGAGACAGAGCATGAGTGGGGGAGGAGCAGAGAGAGAGGAGACACAGAAACCGAAGCAGGCTCCAAGCCCTGAACTGTCAGCACAGAGCTGGACGCGGGGCACGAACCTATGAACTGTGAGATCACGACCTGAGCCAAGTCGGACGGTTAACCGACTGAGCCACCCAGGCGCCCCAAGGGTTTTAAAGTCAAGCTCGGTAAAATGCAGCGATTTAATTGAAGGGACAGCGTCAGGACAGAAATTCATCATCTCGTAATATCGGTGGGACAAGTCAGGGTGCGGTGAGCTCTTTCTGTAGCAGGACCTTTCCGGATGTGGGAAGTGTGACGTGAGAAGTCAGGCCATCCCACGCCTGTGGTCCCAGCCCAGTCCCGACACAGAGGAAAGGAAGGCGAACCAGGAGGAAGAGACCAGCCTCACGGGACAGACTCGCACCAAATGCAGACGCTTCTTCGAGTCGTCATCAATGTGGTTACGAGGACTTCACAGAAGAAAGAGCTTCCAGGCCTGGGAAAGATGCCGGCCAAAACACGACAGATAACCACACCCCACAGCCCGGAAAGGATGGCTGCTTACTAAAAAGTGCAAGTTTGGTGTTTTCCTCTATTTGGGGAACCAGACCCAGCTGGTTTTACCACAATGACCAGGGCAGACCCGGTGTCTGTCCACAGGAGGCTCGGGCAGAACAGAAGTGACCTGATTCCTCCGGCGGCTCCCTTGCGTCCCTGCAGGTGGGGACACGGCTGTCAGGTGCCCGTCCCTTCTCAGCACAGACACCGCCCGTTCCGCTCCTCGTCCTGCAATCAGCATGTTCTCCGGGCTCAGGTCGCCTGGTCTCTGCATGAAATTGAGAGCGTTAGCTTGTCTTTCTTTTCTCCTGGATGTGACAGGGTGACCCGAAGCCATGGCCGGGTCAGAGGTCCAGTCTCTGTCCCTAACAATGACTCGTTATATGAAGAGTCAAAGTCCAATTGCTTACTGAGAAGCTCCCAAGTCAGTAATTACGGCATACTCTTTTTTTTTTTTTTTTTTTTTTTTTTACCGTTTTGCTTGGACAAGGCGAGAGAGACGAAAGTTGGTGAAAGGCCATTTGATATTTTAATGGGAAGGACTGGATACACGACTCAATGCGTCAGTTCATTTGCTCGTATAAACTGGAAGTGCACAGCCATTAATAAAACATGTAACAAATGAACAGCCCATAAAGAACATACTTTGTTACAAGGCGAGAGGCAACCTCCTACTTTCATGCAAACTGGCCCCTGAAAGACTCTCCCATCCTCTTTCTTTATAAAGAGGTTTCCGGTAGTGGGGGAGGGGCAAGCAGGTGGCAAGTGCCTTCCATCCCGTTCTTGGACTGGTGGCTGAGAATTAGTTCTCTGAGGTAGAGAAGTTCATCATGGCTCCTGTGGGAGGGGGCCCTGTCCCTGCCCTATGACATATCCTTCCCCTGTCCCCTAAATGGGTTTTCCAGAAAGTTCCCAAGTGAAAGGGCAAACTTCAGCCAGAGTCCCAGCAGATGGCACTGTTCCCTCTGACTTGTACCAGCCCCAAAGAGGGGCCTGGATGGGAGGGCAGGTGACTTGGGGGGGGAGGGGAGGGCACCTGGGGTGCAGTGGCCCTGGGCTCCATCCTCAGAGGAAGGAGACACCCAAACCACAGCAGTTGAAGAGCTGGGGAATACGTATGCTCGCTAGCATGGCTCCTGCTGGTCAGACAACTTTGTGGTGTCTCGCTTATCTTGCCAACCAAGAAGATCGGACATTTCGCCCAAGGGCACAAAGAGAAATTTCAGCAAAGCCTGAATTTGCGTCCATGATTTTCTGGAAGGTCATCCAGATTACAAATTCGGAGCGGAGCCCACCTCTTACAGTCACGTGGAGATTAAGTGAGGGTGCTTCCCAGGAAAATACGAACGGTGGCCACCTCATCCCAGCACCACATCCTTCTTGCCATCGTGGTGACTGCAGTTGTTAAATCTTTCACACAAAGACACTTGGTTTGTTACAGGTGCCAGGCTCCGGAGCAGGCACAGGAAATCACAGACATTTATGACACAGTCTTTGACTTCAGCAAATATACAAAGTTGTTTGTTTTTTTTTCTTTTGGGGGGGGGGAGGAAGACAAGTAAACATAACAAGAACATCAGCATGTCACAAAGAAGGTATGAATGAATACCAAACGGAGGCAATATTCCTCCAGGAGGGAGAGGAACCCGAGTAACTAAATCAGAGAAAAAGGGGGAGATTGTGCCTAATGCACAGAGAGGAGTGAGAATGGTAGGTGTCACTGGGGGACAGAGGGGAGAACATGAAGGGTGGGTGCTAACAAGGGGAGTGAGGCTGGAACAGCACCTTGGAACCACCAAGGGGGCTCTGAGCCAAGGCTCTGAGCATTTTGGGGCAGGAGAATCCCTTGGGACCTTGGCATCCCCCGGGCCCACCCTGGGTAGGCTTAACAGGAATGCAGCCCCCTTGACCTAAACAGCTCCCCCACGGCTCCCTCTGCATTCTCCCAACCTCACACCAGTTCTGCTGGAGAGGGACAGGTGGGGGGGAGGAGGGGGACGGGGACAGGGTCCTGTTCCACCAGCAGGAAGGGGGCTGGTCCCCGGTGGGAGCGCAGCGGGGGCAGAGAGGAGTGTGCAGCGTGGGGGGCTTCTCACCGCCTGCATCTCTCCTGCTGGACCAGCTTCGAGCTACTCGTCAGGTAGGGAGGGCAGGGGTGGGGGCAGGGGGGCTCGGTGGCGAGGAGATGCACAGATGGGCGGCAGGGAGGGCAGACGGGAAACGTGAGTCCGGGAGGGAGCCGAGCCCAGGCAGCTGAAGGTGTGCAGCGTTGCAGGGCGGGCTGGCCTTGGTGGGAGCGGCAGACGGCACGGAAGGAGGACATCGGAGAGGTACAGACAAGGTACAAGTGGATGCTTGGTCCCTTGGTTCAGAGTCAAAGACTCCAAGGCCCAAGGTGACTCAGCATTTCACCCGGCTTTCCAGGGTGGGTCTGCTTATGACAACCTACACATCGGTCAGCTTCCCTTCCAGAACCTGACCGCTGATCGCCGACCGCAGGCTACCTCAGTGCACACGTGGGCAGCGCCCTCCAGGACGCATCGGGGCTCTGTCACCAAAGTCTCCCCAAGGGCATGCCTGCCCTCATGTTCTCCCCACGCCAGCATGCCCCACAAATTCTCAGCTACGGAAGCATTTTCCTTAAGTCAACCTTACATTGGCTCTTTTAAGGATATTTACTCTTTAAAGATGTTTTTAAAAATACCCTTGTCTCGATAAATGATAGACATAAAATGGTGAATTTGGTAGTAATAGGTAAAACATTTAAAAAAAGGTTTTTTTTAATGTTTTTATTTATTTTTGAGAGAGAGACAGAGACAGAGTACAAGCAAGGGAGGGGCAGAGGGAGAGGGAGACATAATCCGCGAAGCAGGCTCCAGGCTCTGAGCTGTCAGCACAGAGCCGGACGCAGGGCTCAAACCCATGAACCACGAGATCATGACCTGAGCCGAAGTCAGACTCTTAACCAACTGAGCCACTCAGGCTCCCGGTAAAACATTTTTTCTAATACACATTGTGAGTGGCACATAACTCTTCATGAAAAATTGTTTTCTCGTGTGCCACCTCTCCCTTGCAATAAAAACCCGAAAAATAAAAACCGAAAAGATGGACAGTTAGCAATCCATATCCTAGATGCAGGGAGACCACAGGACACATGACAGGAGCCAGAGTTCACCTTTGTTTTTAGTGTCTGTTGGGATGAAAAGTCAGGATGTTTACATTGTAACAGAACAAGTAAAACCTCCCCTCGTGGTTTTGCCGCTTCTAGAGGCGACTTTGTTTACTGCCGTGATTGGGAGGCAGCACATTCTAAACTGTTAGAGTTTGTCCTCCCCCACCCCCACCATGCCCCCTGACCTCCTCATCCCCAGGCTTCCAGACTCCCAGAGTCCAGACCTGAGCTGCCTTCCTCAGACCTCCTGAGCTGCCCTGCGCTGTCTTCTGGAGCCCCCAGGCCCACAGGGCATCATCCACCAGAAGAGAAACCCCGTCACCTGGCCTTGGCCTGAAGGGCCAGCCCAGCACAACCTACACTACCCTTTCCTGTTAGCCTCAGAGCAAGTCCCTGTCCTCAGACTAGAAAAAGTTTTAAAATAACATTTTGCCGATAGAACTTCAGACAATGGAAAAACAGCCAGGTGAGCCTTCCTTTCACATTTGAGAGCCCTGAACCCTGAGTGGGCCATGTAGCTCACGGCACAGGGAAAGCGTTCAATCCCAACGTCTCTGTAGAAGTCATTTGAATTGTGAAGACCTGAATTTAGAGTCAACTGCATGAAAACAGCTTATATGAAAAAAAATAATAAAATGGTCACTCCCCGACGCTAGGAAGGCTGCAGTGAAATGAGTTTACTCCCTCGTGGCAAACATAGAATGAGCCCTTTTGGAAAGGAAAGAGCTCCCCAAACCACCAACCCTCAAGACGATTAGAACCTTGAGGCAGAAATTCCACTTCTCAAAAATTACACACAATAAATAATTCAAAGAACAAAAAGGTATATTGACACAACATTATCCACTGCAGCATTGTCTTTAAAGGTAAAAATTATAAACAGCTGGCATTTTTAGGGTTAATAGCTACATCGAGAGAATGTACCCTGTCCGTTAACACGACCAGTATAAAAACTATAAAAAGGCAGAAATGCAGGACAGCATAGGCTTGTACTGACTTCAGCTCGGAAAAGAATGCATTTGCCGTATGCAGAGTTGAAAACAAGGTGTCCATCCATCAGGTGGATGGGTGGCTAGGCACCCTGTAAGAATAAAAGAACAATATTGATTGCAGAACAGTTTCAGCGCGTAGCACTGGTGAAATAAAACAGGCCGTAAAATCGTGTGCACACCCCTCTTGTAAGAAAAATGCACACACACACATACAGTCACGGCCGCTGTCCTACATCCCAGAGACAAGGCTTGTTAACATGGGGTTGTGGGCACCCTTCTTTCTTCCTCCTCTGTGTGTGTGTGTTCTTTTCTCTGTTTAATTATCTCGGAATCAAGCCCATGATTATAAAAAAATATTAAAAAAAAAAAGTAAACTACAATGAGAAAAATCTGATAGCTATTTATCTTGTGCTATTTATCTTGTAAAATATGCAGGCTTATAAATCCCAGGATTGGAAATGAAAATATTTGTGCTAATGTAATTTTTTTTAATTGGGCATTGCGGATTTAATATTGCTTTTTAACTTGTATTTTTAATTTAAAATAAAAAATGGATTATACGCATTGTCTTCCCTCCAAAAAAAAAATTGAGAGCCTTCCTAGGAGTTCAGATTATGCATAAACAGTGTCTGTGCGTACATGTGAAGTGCAGATAATTTTATTTGAATTAATGTAGTTAGAAGCTTCTTTCACAAACAACTATCACACCATAGTGGAAACATTTAGAGCATAAATGGCATAAGTAAGCAAAATGAAAAAAAATATTATTGTACTGTTTACCAACAGATCTATAATTACGAAATAAATTAACCATGAAATGAAACACTTTGGGTTTTCTGCAATATTGTTATGAGAGATCGGGTGTGTGCGTGTGCGTGTGTTTTCGGATTTATTCTGGTAAAGCTTAAGAGTGAAATATTGCAAAGAACGTTATGATTTTTTCTAACGTACCCGCATCTATCAGTGCCATTCAGGGATGTGTGTTTTCATCTGCAGAGTTGAGGCTGCGGGCCGGGGGTCTCTCTGAAGAAGAGGCTGGGAGGGCATGGGAGGAAGCATTTCTAGGAGCGGACAGTCCCAGCTGTCTGCAGGTGACAGATCGAGGTTTGAAGAGCGACGCCTTCTTATTCTCCTGTGAAGCCAGAACCCTGAACGCTCAGCTCGGTTCCATGGAAACAGGAAGGCTAACCAGTTCCCTTTCAGAGAGAATTCCAGCGTCCGGCCGAGTGACATGGAACCAGTCATGGAGGGCTGGGCAGCAGCCGTTGGGTGACTTTACGTAGCACAGGGAAGGTGCAAGCTGTGTGCCCCCATGTGCTCCCCATGGGCCCCATAGGAAACTCAGACTGGCATCTGCTTCTTTGTTTCTAAGAAGAAAGTGCACAAAAACAAAATTTCCTGGGGAAAGAAAATCCAGCCTCCCCTCGGAAAACTCACAGTGCATGCCACACAATTGGTCACTTAATTCCATCCAGTGTTGGCCTTTTTCTCCTCTTCTCCTACTTAGGTTTCAGCTTTTATTTGGTGTTAAGCTTTTGGCTTACTTCGCACGTGAGTTTGGTTACAAGCAGAATGTTCACAAAGCCCCCTTGAACCCACTACTAGGAAGAAAATCAATCGTGGATGATGCTCTTACTTACTAAGGAGGCAAGAACCTGCCCCAGGGACTCAGCCCCCAGGAAGCCCCGTCCTTTTCAGGAAGGTGTTGAAGCAACTCGCCTTGACCAGCTGGGCTCAGGGCTCGTTGTCCATCACCTTATATGATTCCCTTCCCACCCGGCATTCGCCCTCTTAGCTGACTCCAATCCGAACAGTTGCATGTAGGTTAATTAGAAATGTCAGTTAAAATGAGAGCTCATTAAACATCACACAATCTAAAAATATTTATTTTAACTTGCAACACGCGAGCGCGTGTTTTTCTAGCCAATATTTCGACATTAAGACCAAAGCCTTTTCTTTAAGTCCCTTTGACTGTATTTAGTGCTCGTCTTCCATAAGCCTCTAACCAACAGCGTAATGGCTGGATGATGCTGTGCAATCCGGCCTCCTTCTGGCAGGGTCGATAACTTAAAATCACTTGCAAATCAACCAGAGGGCACGTCCTTCTTTCTAATGCACATCCCCCAATCTTTGACAGCTTTTGCTTCCCTTGGCAACTCGCTCTCCAAAACATTTACCTTAGTTTTCAGAGGAGCAACCCTCTCTCTGCGTTGTCGTTTCATTGGCTCACACGGTATTTAGTCAGATTACATAATCGTAATAAGATGCCCAGTTGCGTAAAGTGATTTGAGAACAAACTCAGGGGAGCTTGCGAAGCAGGCGCTTTTGCTGGAGGAAGGGGAAGGGTCTGGACAACTGGAGTGTGGGCTGCCTTCTGTGGGCATCCAGGTGGGGCCCCGTCCCGTGTTGACAGAGAGAAGGACAGAGGGGTCAGCTGCCGATCGGTTAACGAAGGGCAGACTCACCGCCGAGTCTCCACGGACGGTCCTCGCCACGCAGGCTGGAGAGGGAAGAACCCAGACCTGCCGTGCCCGCTCGGCCAGGCTGGCTGCTGCCAGACGTGCCCCATCTCGGATTTTTCCAGGTGACCCGAATCAGCCCTCCAACCACACAGTAGGCACTGGGGGTCCCGTCGCTCTGGGCACCACCACACCCAGCACATCTTTGGGTCCAGTAAGAGACTGTGAATAGCAAGTTGCCGCCTGGCCATTCTGTGCCTCAGCCTGGCCCTTTTCTGTTGGCTGATTGTGTCCCCCCCCCCGCCAGATTCATATGTGGAAGCCCTAGTCCCCAGTACCTCAGAATGGGCGCTTGTTTGGAGATGAGGTCTTTAAAAGGGGGGCTATGTTGAAATGAGGCCGTCAGGGTGGGCCCCCATCGGGTCTGACTGCTGGCCTTACACGAAGAGATGCTTCGGACACAGACGCTGGGGTGGCAAAGGCCGCTGAGGACACATCGGGAAGGCGGTCGTCTGCAAGCCAAGCACAGAGACTCCAGAAGAAACCAGACCGGCCCACACCTAGATCCGGGACTGTCAGCCTCCAGGACGGGGAGCAGCAGTACATTTCCATCACTGAAGCCCCCCGAGTGTGGTGTTTTGTTTGGAATACAGGCTGTTAACCTGCCTTCTGACTGGTCTCCAGAGTCTCTCACCTACTTCCAGAGTGCCACCTCCCAGCTGAGCAGACATGAGAAGTGGGGTTGCTGAGAGGAGCGTCCTCGTGCCGGCCTGAGTAGGAATCCCCTGCTGTGATCTCCTGAACCCGGCCCTTGGAAGGGCGCTCGAGACTGCTCCTTGCGGGGAGCGTGCTGCGTCATCACAGGCCGCATCTAAGTCTGAGAACCGAGTCAACAGCCCAAATGCCCACGCTCTGCACCTCTGGTTGGATCCCTGGCCTCAGACCCCGTCTCCTGCATGGACCTCACCCAAGGAGTCAGCCACAAGTATGGGTGGATGCCAGTTCTGTGACTTACCAGCCAGGTGACCTTAGCAAACCTTTCTCTGCCTCCGTTTTGTAATTAAAAAAAAAAAAAAAAAGAAAGACAATATCAGCCTGATGTGAAGACTGAAAATAGAATCCATGAAAAGCACCTAGTAGAATGCCTGGCCCTCGATAAATACCTGATGAATGAACAGATACGATTAGATTACATGTTATAAAAAACACAATGATTACAAGGGTTGGTACTGGCATTAGGAGAATAATGTAAAATAGAAATAACTTAGGTATAAACCCCAGTATACATAAACTATTTTATTTGATAAGAGTAATTGTTAATCTGTACAGAAGAGGGTGTCTGGAACAGAAGACTAATTGTAGGGAACAACATGCAGCACATCCTCATTTTCACCAAAGACGGTCCAGGCGGAGTTCAAAGTAAAGGCAGAAAACCACGACCCAGCTGTAGAAACCGTGAGGCACGCACATCCCTTTGAGACCTAGCAGGACGCTCCGAGCAGACTAACCGTGTCGCTGGAAGCAACTGGAAATGCTGCATAGAAGTTTTTAAACAGAAGGAAGGAGGAAGGAAGGGAAGGAGGGAGGGAGGAGAAGACAGAAAAGGCTTTGACAGCAAGGGAAAACACCAGAACTCAAAACACAAAGACAGCTGGACGCGCACCGCAGGGAGCCCAGCACCGGCCTCTGCTGCTTCCTCCAGCCTTTGCCAGCCACGGATTCTGCAGGGCAGGGGACCACAGAGACTGAGACTGGAGGACTCTGCCTGCAAGTTTCCTTCAAGATGTTTACCAATTCCTTCTGGAAGCAGGAGCTGATCCACCTGGAAGCCAGTCAGAAAGCAGCAGTTCAGAGGCTAACAAGCCAGGCAGAGTTTCTGACGGTCCCACAGTTCTGGGAAAAAGAGGTGGAAATTCAGGGTCCACTATGGTTTGCAGACCCTGCTAAACTGTGCCAAGCACGCACAAAGACACATATGCGATATGCCTATATGGATATGATACAATATATGCATGTATGTACACACACACACACATACACACACACAGATACAGACAGACTGGAGCCTGACTAATCTGTCTGGTGAAAATACAACCACCCACCTGTACATTTAGACTACTTATTGTTTATGGAGATGGCAAAAGGAGGGTTAGCCAATGGTGCCGGTCCCTCTTGTGAATCTGGACGCCACCAAGAGAGGAGGGGCCAGAAGACTGCAGTAAGGGTGTGGGACACCCCGATGTTGATGAAGAGTCAGCTGCAAACCAATAACAAGGAGATCAATAGAAAATGACCAAATATTTGGTGAAAAAGCAATTACAAATAAACTCAATAAGTGGTTTGCTCACAAAGATATCACAATAGAAACTGTAAAATATTTTGACCTGAATCATGATGAAAATATGCACACCACATCTGAAATGCGATTGAATCCAATTGCAAATGCAAATGCATAGAGGATAATTTATAACGCTAGATATATGTCTTAGAAAAGAAGAAAGTCAGAGACACCTTGGTGGCTCAGTCAGTTAAATTCCCTACTTTGGCTCAGGTCATGATCTCACAGTTTGTGAGTTCAAGCCCCACATAGGGCTTGCTGCTGGCAGCACAGAGCCTACTTTGGATCCTCTGTCCCCCC
The DNA here is from genome assembly GCF_027475565.1 of Acinonyx jubatus. Classification (NCBI taxonomy): domain Eukaryota; kingdom Metazoa; phylum Chordata; class Mammalia; order Carnivora; family Felidae; genus Acinonyx; species Acinonyx jubatus. Next base: position 2,886,472 of record NC_069388.1, on the reverse strand, counting down.
TCTCTCTCTGTTCCTTACCCACCTGTTCTCTCTCTCTCTCTCTCTCTCAAAATAAATAAATAAATAAACTTTAAAAAAATAAGAAAGGCTGAAAATTAAGAATTTAAGTTTCTATATACAGAAGCTAGAAAAAACACCAATTTAACATAAGATAAAAAAGAAAAAGTGAAAATAGGAGTCAATATCAAGTTAGAGAAAATCTTGATGAAGTCAAATTTGATTAATTGAAAAGATTAATAAAAGTGATATATCATTACCCAAGCAGTTCAAGAAAAAAACAGAATAATCCAGAATTGAAAAGAGAGACATTATCAGAGTGCCTACAGACACTAATAAAGATGGCAAGATTGTTTGAGCAACTTCTGGATGATAAATTTGAAAATGTATATGAAAAAAATCCTTAGAGACCACAACTTAACTAAAATTGACACAAGAAGAAATAGAAAATCTGAATAAACCTTAATATATTAAACAAATACAATCTATAATTTAAAACCATCTGTAAAAGAAAACTCTAGAACCAAACATATTCACTGGTTTATTTTCCCAAATATTTAAGGAAAAGATCACATCACTCATAAAAAGCTCTTGGTAATTCATTATGGGCTGGCACAGACTTCATACAAAACTTGACAAGGACGTTGCAACAAAAGAAAATCACAGATGAGTTACTCTCATGAACATTCTAAACAAATCATTAATAAAATCCAGGATTTATTTCAGGAATAGAAAGTTTGGTTTCCCATTCAAAATTCAATTACCAGCAGCCAAAATTGGGGGAGAGGGAAACTACATCATCATCTCAACAGATATCAAGAAAGTATTCAAGGGGCACCTGGGTGGCTCAGTCGGTTAAGCATTTGACTTCAGCTCAGGTCATGATCTTACCGTTGGTGAGATCGAGCTCTGCACCAGGCTCTGTGCTGGCAGCATGGAGCCAGCTTGGGATTCTCTGTCTCCCTCTATCTCTGACCCTCCTCTGCTCTCTCTCTCGCTCTCTCTCTCTCTCTCCCCACCCCCCCAAAGTAAATGAATAAACATTAAAGAAAAGAAATTGTCCCCAAAGTATCCCCACCCACTCATAATGAACATTTCGGTAAACTGGAAAGAGGGGAACTTCCTAAATCTGATTTTTAAAAAAGTATCTTTTTAAAAAAAACTATATATCAAAATCATATCTGGTGGTGAAATACCAAAATCAGGAACAAGCTAGCAATACTAATTAATGTGATTATTATTCACATTACCCGTGGTGTATTAACGTGAGGGCATAAATTGGTACAACCACTTTGAAAACTGGAAGTTTATCTACTGAAGCTGAAAATGGCACAATGGTCTGGGGTCCTAACCAACATACACACCTGTTTGTAACAATAGGTACTTATAAGAATGCTGAAGTCAGTACTATTTATTATGATAAAAAGCTGGGAACCATCTGAAGAATTGTCATCAGTAGAGACGTTCGTATGCGCAGTATGGAATAGTATAGTGCAGGGTGAACAACCTTCTAATATAAATGACCAAATTTTAGGTTTGGCGAGCCAGTAAGCAAAACCAAGAATAACATAGCTACTAAAAGAATCACTTAAGAATATAAAAACATTCTTAGTTTGTGGGCCATCCAGAAGCAGGTGATGGGCCAGATTTGGCCCCTGGGCCATAGTTTGCCAAACCTGCTACAGCGTAATAGAAAATACAAAACGTTACATACAACGGAGCAGGTAAATCAGACAGACATGGTCTTCCGTGAGAAATGCCAGATTCAGGAAATGATGTGCATGAGTCCGCTATGTGAAGTTCAAAGCAGGCGGCGCACATTCGTGGTGGAAGTAGGAGGAGGGCACATCTGAGGGGCGGTCAGTCAGCGGGGGCACAAGGTAGGCTTTTGTGGTGACAGTAATGTCGTATATTCCGATGTGAGCGGTGGCTACCCACGTGTTCATCTGAACAAATTCACCAGGCGCTGAATACAAAGGTGGCACATTTCACCGCATGCACAGTTAACTTCCATTGAAACGTTCACCGCAGAAATTATGGGGGAATATTTGTTAGTTTATATGTTAAGAATAGACTTCAGAAGCAAAGAAGAAAAGGAAGGAAGGACAAAGTAAGAGACCCCTCCCTGTGTTGTGTTACCAGGCAACCATCATGGAGACACAATCCAAGGTCCTCACCAGGCTTTATACAAACAGGTAACTATTCCAACATCAAATAACATAGAAAAACTGGGAAGTAACTTAGATGTCCCTGCACTTGACTATTATTAAGTAAGTGCTGGTATGTATGTGTGTATCTATCTATCTATCTATCTATCTCTATCTATATCTACACACACACATATATATATACACATGTATACATATATGTATACACGTGTATATGTATATATACATGTGTATACACGTATATACATGTGTATATACATATGTATATATACATATATGTGTATACATATATGTATACATGTGTATATATATGTATATATATACAAGTGTGTATATATGATGGGATATAACCTTCTGTTAGAAACAGTGGTAGGAAGAAGGTTTAACCATGTGGGAGAATTCCTACGTTGGAAAAACACCACAACGTCCAAGTGAGAGACTCAGAGGTAATCTGTCTTTGTTTTGCCTTTTTTAAACTCTCCTGTGTTTCTCTTTTCCTAAGTTTTACAATAATATGGCATCAATAGTCTGGAAAAAAACAGAAATATTTTTAAAGAGACTTGATTAGGGGAAAGCAAACTTTAAAAATTATTTTGATGATTCATAGGCTTTCCTTGGGAAATAAACTGTCTCATACCCTGAAAGAAAAATGCAACCATCCCAACTTCTTTTTAGAGAAAGGAATTCTAAAAACAAATTTCAAACAGCCTTGTGTATAGAACGACACTTCTTATCACTGTCCTACGATTAGACAACAAATGTGAATCTGGAGACTACCAGTGTAGACGTGTATGGTGAATAAGATAGTTCTGCTGATAAAGATTTTTATAATAGACATTCTTTCAATAAATAAACTAGCATCTATGCTGTGCCTGCCTCTTACGGGCAGCAGGTATACGGGTTGAATAAAAGCAGATAGTCGTGCCCTAGAGGATCATACAGACTAGCAGGGAATATAAACATCATCAGATAATCACATAAATCAAAATAAAAGTCCTACTCTGATGCATGCTACAAACGAGAAGAAAACGGTTCTTAGAGAACAAATACCAGGCTTCTAGCCATTTACCTAAATCCACAAAGCCGTCTTTGAAATGCTGTGTGTACACCTGCCACCTTTCCAGTGAATCTGACACATGTTTTACACCTGGCCAGTTCCCATATTTCCAGCCGCATTGCGTTGGGGAATGGATATAATCACCCACATTTTAGAACTTTTGGACTCCAGGCCAGTGCTCTGCACCTGCCAAGGGCTCATGAGGGACACGTTATTTTCCTTTATTCCTGGAAGATGAGGGCCCAGGGCCAGAATTCAAGAGTGATGGTCTCCTTCTGCATGGGGGGTTGGGGGTGGGGGGCAAGCCTAGAGCACTGGGCAGAGGAAGCTGGTAGAGTTAAAGCTCCTTGTCAGAGAAGAGCTGGCCAGCCGACAGCATTGACACTGACTCTGGGTCCAGCAAGCAAACATATGTACATGCTTGGTTTTGTTAATTCATTGGTTCCAACATGCCAGGCAGAGTGTCATAATTCAGCGTGCACCCTTATGGGTCTTGTGGTATACAGAGAAAGAGCTTCAAAAGTCACCGTGTGGGGCGCCTGCGTGGCTCAGTCAGTTGAGCGTCTGGCTCTTGATCCCAGGGTCATGGGATCAAGCCCTGTCTCGGGCTGTGTGCTGAGCGTGAAGCCTGCTTAAGATTCTCTTTCTCTTTCTCTCCCTCTCTCTCTCTCTGCACCTCTCCCCCACCCTCTCTCTCTACCTCTCTGAAAGAAAAAAACAAAAAACAAAAAACGAGTCACAGTGTGATGGCCGTTCCATGTAGGTAGGGGTGTGTCTGAGCTGTAAGGGCAGCCACTCCTCTGTGGGCGGCAGAACAGGTCAGAGAGGACCCACCATCGACCTTGAGGAGCGAGTCAGGGCAGTCTGGAGAAGTCAGTCTGCACCCACCGCTGGACCCATGCCATGAAGCCGAGAAGCCACGCTTGTCCACGACCCTCTGGGTTTGGGGGAAGGACACCTGACCGTGTTCTAATATACACGGTCTACGTCCTAGTTTCCAGAACTCTGATTAGTGAGACGAGGTTCAGAGACCAAGGGAGGTGGTGAGGAAGCCAGCAGTGTGGCCCCTCAGGGACAGTGCATGGGGGGTGGGGGAGAAGCAGGCATCAACTCTTTGGAAGCAGGGCTTTCTTGGAGGCCTGGTCTGGTCCTGGTCACAGGTGCGCCAGCTCATTCCCAGGTGGAGGTGTCCTGAGAGACTCGGCCTCCCAGGCCCCCCTCCTGAGTCTCTCCCCCACTAGACTATGACTCCCACTGCCCTCCTTCTGCGGGGCCTGAGCCCTCTCTTTGGCCACGTCATGTCCTGTGACTTCAGACGCCCCCAAGCCTCAGGCTTGCCCTGCATCTCAAGTCACCTGTGACGGTCACCCAGGTGGCAGGGCAAGAGAAGACAGCAGAAGGGGTTGCCTCCATTAATGTGCCTTCACACCGGTGACTCTGGACCTCTGAGTGCATCGAAAAGAACGTCTGCAACGTGCCGTGTTCCCAGGAATCGTCCCCTTCGGTAACACAGAACAGAAGGTGACAAAATTGGAGGTAAATTATTCAGTTTCTTCTCTCGGCCTCTGAGAGGGATTCTGTGCTGCGTGGGAGCTCACCGCATTTGTCCTGAATCACTCGCCCGAGGCTGCCACCTCGGGCTGATTGACACCCGGCTGACAGAGCCCTGATCTGGAGGAGCAGGTGGCAGGGAGCCCTGTGTCGACAAGCAAACTTTGATTCCGATTCAGCTAATGTATTCTGAGCCTCCTCCAAGTGTCAGGCCAGGTGAGCCCTTCCTGGCAGGCCGGCAAACCGCCCCCCCACCGCCCCCCCACTCCTCCGGAGCAGGAATCGTGGCCAAGACAGAGGCTTCACGTCGGCATGAGCGTCGCTGGGGGTACTTGCTAGGGAGTCAGATCGGGGTGCCCTGAAAGTGTGGGCTCAGGAACCCACGAGTGTCATTCAAAACGGGAGCACCCAATCCTCCCAAGAGGAGAGACGCTGTGTTAACCATGATGAGGCGGTCTGGCCCTGGCTGGAGGGCCACGGGGGCACAGACCTTCTCCAGAATAGATTCCCCTGGGACCGGCTTCCAGGCCCGCTGCAGGGTGAGCGCTGCTGGCCACGACTGCGAGGGCGCCCACACCGTCTACACCGGCCGGGCGACTGCTGCGCCGTGAGGGTGGGGGCGCAGAGGGAGAAGAGGAGCTCCCGCGACCCCACCGCAGGCCATGTGCAGACGCCAGGTCAGTCCCGGAGCCGCTGCGCTGCACCTGCTGCGGGCGAAGGCAGCCCCCCAGCAGCTCTTAGCTGGAAGGTGTCCTGCCCCACATCCACCCCCAGCGTCTCTGGCACTCCCCTGCGGCACCTGCCGTCTGCCCCTCGCCCAGGGCCTCATTTCCCCAGAAGCAGGTACCTTCCCCGAGGGCACCGCCGTGGGCCGCCGTGTCTTCTAAGGACTTGGCCGCTCCCTCGCTGACCCCTGGATACACAATCCGCCCTCGGATCCCGGGTGCCCCCTGGGACGCACCGGCACCCACCTCCGGAGCCTGCTGCCCACATCTGGCCTCCTAGGGATTGGAAATCGTTGCCCCAGCCCTCACTTTGGTGATTCTCTTCTATAAACACCACTGCTTTGACAGTAGGTGGACACAGACTCCGGACCCTCGAATGAGGCCTGCGGTCCTCAGGCTCAACCGTCCTCTGGCCCGTGCTCGAGTGGGAGAAACACGGCCGCTGCCCCAGGGGGCTGCCCGGGGGGGCCAGCGTGCCCCTGGACCGTCATTCCTGACGCCTGCACCATGGGGACAGCTCCCGGAAGGCTGGGGTGCCACAGCTGGCCGCCGCTGCCACTCGAGCCTTGTTTCCCCTCCTCTGATCTCTGTACAAAACAGAAGGGTCCTGGCGGTTAACCTGCCTCTCTGTCCCCCCATCCTGCTGTGTGTTTCGCCCACCCCGGCCCACGGCCAGGGGCTCATTTTCTCTAGAGGGGTCGCTATGGAAACCTCAGGGAAAAGGAACTCTGAAGGATTTTCACAGCATGGAGAGTCGCTTAATTTTTTTTCTCCTCAACAGGGCTCTCGTATGTTCAGAATAGCCCTTGGGTAAAAGCCCAGATTTGTTTCCTTAAGGACAGCTTCCAGAGACAAAGGTGAATGAGTCGGTCTGATGGAGAGGGTCACAAGACCTCCAGGTGGTTCCACCCGCCTCAGAGTGTCCCCTCGGTCTGTCCGAGGACCTAGGGCTCCCTCTGAGCTTTACCCCGTCCTTACCGCCCGCACCACATGAAAACCTAACACCCCCAGTTTATGGCCAGGTTAACAGAAAATAGGGCTCTCCCAGGACAGGTGAACTTGTCAGGAGCTGTTGTAGAGGACAGGAGTGTCCTGGACAGAGGGTAGCCAGCCTGGAGATCAGCATCTCATACTCACTGGGCACTGGGTGGGAGAGAACTGTCTGGAAAGGCACCGGGTCCTTGTGTGTCCAGCAGCCGGCACTGTGCCGAGGCGTGGCATTTACTAACTTCCCTGATTCACACACTTACATGTGCCAGTGCTGTTATCACCTGCATTGTCTACACCAGGAAACTGAGGGTTCAGGAGATTCCCTACCTTGGCCACAGCCATAGCCACGAAGTCTGAGCCCAGTGCCCTGGACATTGGAGCCCAGGGTCGCACGCAGTGTGCCCCTGAAAACAAGCAGAGAATACACAGTGGGGAGTGAGAGGCTAAGAGAAAAATTACCAGGTGTACTCACAACTGCAAAAGAAAAGGTCTTTCCCCTCCCCCGCTGTTCCCGAAACCAGCCAGGGCGCGCCCGGTCGTAGTCTGACATAAGGCGGAACCATCAAGTTCTGCTGATGGTTGAATAAGGCGGAACCAATCAAGTTCTGCTGAATGGTTTGACATAAAGGCGGGAACCAATCAAGTTCTGCTGAGCGTTCAAATTTAAATGTCAACCTATAACAACTCTGTAACCTCAAAAACAAATCCCTAACTTGTTTGTGCCTGTCTATAAAAGAAGCGGTGAGATCCTTGCTCGGGGCCTCATGCGTCACTGGCAACGAGTGCGCCGAGGACGGGGCTCGAACCTGCAATAAACGACCCTTGCCGTTTGGCTTTGGCTCTGGACTCTGGTGGTTTGTTTTCGGGGGGTCTCTCGAATCGGGGCATATCAGGGAGCACTTAAGAAAATTTTTTTATCAGCCTCAAGTTCATTCAAAGTAACTGTGAGTTACAGATTGCATAGGGCAGCCTGAATAAAATGTCCCCAGCCATTGTTGAACCAGGTGTTCTCATGTTTGGTTCAGAAGATATGCTCAAGATACAACTGCCTTAGATGGGTCATTCCTTACTCCAAGAGGGTCAGTGCTAACAGCAGAGACCAGCAGGGCTGTGTGTCATTTAGTCTCAGAGACTCTTTTTCAGAAATGTGAGCTATCTGCCTGCCACTCTATGAGGATAGCTTTGTCCTTCTTTTTAATTATTATTTTAGAGACACCAAGTCGGGGAGGGGGGCAGAGGGAGAGAGAAAGAGAATCTTAAACAGACTCCATGTTCACCGAGGGCTCACTGGAGATCATGACCCTGGGATCACGACCTGAGCTGAAATCAAGAGTCGGATGCTCAACCAGCTAAGCCACCCAGGTGCCCCTATGATAGCCTTATTCTGTTGAGCCTTGAAGACAGTCTGGTCTTAAAGTCTTCGCCATAAAATTACAAATGTCCCACAGAAGGAATCTGGTTTACGCCCTGTTGGTTAATAAGATCAGTTAAACCTCTTAGTTAGAATGACAAAGCCAGGTAAGCAACTGTCCTCAGGGTGCCCTGGGGGAGAATGCAGGTGTCCTTGAGGTAGGCTTCCTGCGCCCTGCCCTCTAGCCCCAAGCCTTGTTACCCTCTGTCACTTATCATGCGCTTTTGTCTCTGGAGCTTATTCTTCCAAAGGAAACAAATCCGGGCTTTTACCCAAGGGCTATTCTGAATTTACAAGAGCCCAGTTGAGGAGGAAAAGAAAGTCTCACTGCCCTTTGGCTACCTTTCTCAGGGCACATGCTCATTTCCTGTGGCTGCTGAAAGAAATGACCACAAACAGAGTGGCTTCAACAACACAAATGTGTTCTCTTACAGTTCTGGCGGTCAGAAGTCTGAAATGGGTATCTGTGGGCTCCCATCAAGGTGTTTTCCCGGAAGCCCTAGAGGTCAATGAGGTTTCCTTGTTTTTCCAGTTCCTGGAGGTGCCCACACGCTCTCTGGCTTGAGGCCCGTCCCCCATCTTCAAAGCCAACATGGATCGAACCCTTCCCACACTGCCTCACTTTGACCTCTTCCTCTGTCTCCCTCCTATAAGGATGCTCCTGTGACCCTGGACCCACCTGGATGATCCTGGGCAGTGTCCCACCTCAAGGTCTTTAACTGAATCCCACCTGCAATCTGCAAGGTCCCTATTGCCAGGTAGGTTAACATACTCACAGGTTCAGTGCGTTAGGGTGTGGGCATCATCGGGAGCCCGTTATCCTTGTATCAGAGAGTATTTTAGAGGTGCGTCCGTGCGTGTGTGTATGTGTGCGTGATAGTGAGACAGAGATGACATTCTTCACCTTAGGCTTATTTCTTACTAGAATTTATATAATCTTGGATTCAGTTGATCTTCTGGGGCTGGACATTAAGAACAATTTTATGTCCTGAATCATGACTTTGGGCCAACAATTTGGAAGACCCTGACCCACTTCCTGTTAGCTCGATAGGGCTTCCTCTCCATAGCGAAGAGCTCAGAGGTCAGCAGACGGCTTGAGCTGCGAATCTGGTGTGAAGTCTGCATTTGCAGACTTCAACTGCCAGTTAATTTTGCCAAAGACTCCACTACCTTTCATCCCGGGGGATGGGTAAACTGGGAGGGGAGAGGTGAGAACTTGCCCCACACCTACCTAGCGGGGAGGGGAGAGGTGAGAACTTGCCCCACACCTACCTAGGGGATGCACTTGTGTTGTGAGTGCACCGTCTGAGGCCAGCGTGCCTCTTGGTCTCAGAGACAAGTGCCAGGGACTCCTGTCCCTTGGGGCCACTTGGAGAATACAGCCAGGGCACAAGGGGCCATTCTGCTTCTCCTGAAAAACACCCTGACATTTAGCAGGAGCTAATAAGGCCAGAAGATAGAATTGGTCCAGAGAGACAAACGGAGGGAGGCAGAAGGAAGGTGTTTGCATGGGCAGCGCTCTGTTCAATGATGACACCAAGATTTCAGGACACAGCCGGCCCCTGAGAGCTTCCCAAACTGAGCCCTGTATCCTGGAAGCAGACGGCAGCATCTAGGACGCTCTCTGCTCCCTTTGGTTGCTGATGCACTGACCCAATTCTCCCAAGCTCTTTGCTTCCTCAGGACCTGCCACGTATTCACTCAACAAACACTGAATAACTTCTAGAACCAGAAGTTGTGCCTGCTGCGGCGGAAATGGGTTTCCACGACAGTCTCTGCTCTGTAGGCGTGCGTGGCAACTTCGCTCCTGATCCGCGGAACGTCTCTTCTTTTGATATCTCTGACGCTTCCTGTGATTTAAAGAGCTGCTTTTCTGCTCATTCGCCATAATTGTTTTGAGTGTTTCATCGTTTTTATACTTAAGCATATTCTTAAATGTTTCTAGTTAGAATGATTGTTTAGATCATTGTGGACTGAGGCAAACAGTGATAAAATAATTTCCGGCCCTTGTTCTTTTTAAAACTTTTCTTTTTCTTTATAGGAACACATTGTTGTGATTGAGCAGGGATTAAATAAAGACCATCGTTGTTAGAAAATCCACACTTAAATCGTCAGAATGGAGTTTGTCAACATCCCCAAGCCCTGGAGGACCCATAGAAGTTCAGATGTTTCGTTGTGAGACCAGGAAAGGAGAGGGGAAGGTCTCCTTCCTTTGGGATGATCATACAAAGCATTTTACCAGGCCGTAGATTCCTGTAAGTCCCTCAGTGAAATGCTGCTAGAAATATTGCTGATTCAATACAAATCCCAATCAACCAACATCATTTGCATAATTTTATTAAAATATGCATTTTAAATAATGCTTTAACAATAGGAATGCTGATACGCAATTAGCATCCAGCTGGTCCAGCCTGAACCTCACCACCGTTGGACATCAGGGGCCAGGGCTCCGGTGTGGGCACCCCAGGCGTGGGGAGATTCTGCCATCACTGCGTGTCCAGCAGGACATCTGCGCAGTGGGACTCCAGGTAGCCGGGCTGGAGGCCGAGAGATCCCCGGTCCCCAGCCAAGTTCCAGCAGTGGGTCTGTGCACACAGAGATGGGGCTATGAGGCTCAAAATCACTTTTCTCAAACAGACATTGTTCTCCCCCCTGCCTCTTATGCACATTTTCCCCGTTTCTGAAAGCCAGTCTCCAAATTCCAGGAATACATTTAAAAAGCTGGTTTATGTATTTTGACCATGACATCGAGGAAAATGGTGGGGACTGGCCTGGGCCAAGAACATGCCTGCTGACCCGCGTTCTGGGAGCAAAGGGCTCCTTCACAGAGCAGGGCTTTGGAGGTTCGATCCTTTTCCCACACCACCAGGGACAGCCTCCCCTGTTCCTGCGTCTGCACTTGTTATGGACTCGATGCTTGGGCCCAACTTGAAGGCAGCCTCGCAGACCAGTTCCATGGTGTTCAACCCATGTGCCTCCCTTCCAGCCAATGCCCGTGAGCAGCTACCCACCCCCGGGTCCAAGGTACCCCCACGCCTTTGTTTTCTTACAATGCACCACCCCCTTCCTTAGGCCCAGGTAACCCCTGATCCTGGTCCCAGGTGGTCTGACACCTCTGAAGAAAGTGACATAACAGAGCCGTAGGGACATATCCGTGCAGCCTGATGTCAGCTCAGAGCCTTGTGTTCTTGGGGGCTCATGCAAATACCTCCATCTCCATCTCCAGAAGCCACCTCCAGCCTGGGCACCCTCCAGGTAGGAACACCGGGAAAGACTCAAGGGAAGAGACAAGGCTTTCCATCGCCCGTAGAAGGTCTCAGATTGTCTGGGGATGCCGACTGAGCCCATGGAGCTTAAAGTTTGCATGTGGAAGGCACAGGGCAACCTGGCAGGAGCCACATGCAGTGGGGCACAGGGACACTGAGAGCCATGGCAGGCTGAACTACACCTGAAGTGGGAAGGCACAGAGGGCAAACACAGATCGAGCGCAAGAAGCCACTGGAATCCCTGGGGGGAATGTTCCAGCGTTCCCAGGGGAGAAAAATTAGCCCTGAGGTGAGGAAGAGAGAAAAACCCAAGGGGGTGCCAGGAACCTTGACTGGTTTTAAACCTGAATTAACCGACACATACATTATTGGCTAGAACCCACTTACAAGTGACTCCATTAATTTTCTGTTATTAGGAAAATGTGAGCCTATGATAGACTCAAATTGCGTTACGGAAAAGGTAATAAAGTTACACTTTTGCACATCCACATCCCATGAAGTTTTTGACTCTGCGTAAAATTCATACCCACAAACCCACCTAGACCGGCAGATTTTCAAAGCCCTCGGCCTGAGGTATTTGAAAGTTCGAGGGCAACCGAGGAGTGAGGGATTCCCCCCAGGGAAACCGACACAACATTTTCGGGATAAGGATCAAAGTGATTCTTCTTTCAGACCAGATTTCCCGGAAAATAAGTGGCAAGCACCTGCTGGGAGGGGGAGGGGGCCGTTGGAGGTGCTGAGTCTCCTTTCTCTAGGAATCACACTGATTCTGACAACTGTTCTTTTCAAATGATTGATTCCCCAACATGTGAGAATCTGGGTTAAAGCGGAACCTCAGAGCACAAGTTCAGAGCTCAAGATAAAAAGCTTCCATTCAGGCCCAGCTGGCCTTCCGCCTGGGTTTGAGAGGTCTAGTCTCCGGTCCAGAGCAGACTTTGTGGACACAGGGAAGCAGAAGGTGGTATTTTCTGGCAGCTCACACGATGGCTATGGGCCTTGCAACCATTAAGATAAATGATGTTTACAAGCTACTTTGGCCTCAAAGTGCTTTCCAACATGGCAACCCATCCACTGGAGAACAACCCAGTTGGAGGAAGAGATTGGCCAACAGCCCTGACCAAAGGTATCATCTTACCTACAACTGCAGTAGTGAGTAGTGGCTCGGGGAAGTCTTCTAAGAACCACGGGATGAGCTTAGATGCAAGTATTTTCAACAACAGTTTATGAATTTTAAGTTCTTTCTCATTTCAGTGGTGGTGAATGCTTTCTGGCTCGAGTGTTGAAGGGAATCAGCACAAATCTGACTCTGTGGGAGCAGCTGCTGGTCTCCCTGAGGAACATCACCCCCTTCTCCTTATTTCATTTGGATTCTCTGGCTTATAAACAAAGCACACAAAGCATTAGCACGAGGAACAGAAATATTAAATGGAGCTATCGGGAAAGAGAAAAGGTGACAAGTATTCCAAGCCTGGAGACATGTTTTGGGGACTTGCAAACACCGTTGTGGAGTTTTTCTATGTCAATGCTATGCCGTAAAGGGAAGAACTCGAATGGCCTTCTTTAGTGTCTTGGAGGGAATTGTCACAGCATCAGGATGCTCACACTGAGCTCTCCTGAGCTCTATAGACCCACATAGAATCAACCAAGACCGTCGGCGGTCTATGGCCTCTGACTGTCACATGGAGCCTTGGCCAATGACTTGGAACTTTTCTCAGAGAAGGAACAGGTTACAAGCAAAAGCACCATCTACTAGGACTGATGTAAAACACTGTCTTCATTACTGTGTCTTTACTGACCCAGTTGGTGTCTTTGACCGTAGGAACAACTTGGGTTGATTACTCCCCACTCCTGGCCAATATTCCCCACATGCAAAATCTTCAAAGATTTTAGGGTGAGAGAGCAGTTAGCCTGTTACCTTGAGATGGTGCAAATGAACAAGACAGAGGCCAGCACCTCCCGACTCAGCAGCCCCTGCCATAACCGGCTCCGATGGCCTCCTGGAGGACATCCCTTCTGTCCTGTGTGCACTAAGCTGGTAATGAGGCCGCGCCCTGCCCTGCCCTGTTTGGGGCTAGAGAGGACAGACGTCAGGACCTGTGTCCTGTGGAATCCGTACACTGCCTGCAGTGACAGATACAGTCTCACGCCAGTGGTGCGGCTTCCTGGAGCTGTGTGCGTTTGAAGCAGGGACTCCAACGTGGAGGAGGGGGGCTCAGGTTTATTTCCATGAGTGGACCCAACCCAGGACGAAGATAAGGAAGGCTCTGTGGCACTGTAGAAACCATGTCATAATCATGCTTCCCCCATAGTGGTTTCCCTGAGGCAGGATAGAGTCACTGCAGAGTTCGGGCCCGCTAACCCAGGGCCCATGAGGACTGGACCACGCCTTGCCCAGTGCAGGTAGCTGCCCAGTGACGACGTGCTGGACGGATGGTGTACGCATGCGTGCGAGAACACACCCTCCATCCGCAGACCATCCTTAGCCCCTCTCAAGGTAGCCGCACCGTTGTTCAGCGTTAGAAAATCCTCTCTAGACTCAACGAACATATAGACCCACAAGGGGCAAAGGATGAACCCATCTTGTTTCTACTGAACAGCAACTAAGAGTTAAGTCCTAATGATAATGCTATAAATGGCAAGAAATACGCAAAATGCGTGTATGTCTTTAGTTTCCAAGGAAAGTACGCCAGAGGTCACTGCGCCCTTTTGAAGTGAAGCCATGTCTGCACGAAGGAAAAAGCGTCATGCGTGGAAGGCCCTTGCTTTTGTTGGGGAATCTTTCCAGTTCAGCCTGGAAATCAGATTTATTTAAAGAGGGTACTGTCTCCCAGTGTAGGGCTAATAGGATATGCCTCCGGAAAGACATTGGCAGGGTACAGGCTGCTGTGGTGGCTCTCAAGCCTGGCTGCACGTTAAAATGACCTGGCAACTAGTGTGGTTTGCATGCCAAGGACTCATTCCAGAACAACTAAACCAGCATCACTGCAGGCAACCTCTGGGCATCCGTGTGCTTAGAAGTTTCTCAGGTGACCAAGGGATAGGGAGGGCCGACAGCCATTGTCCTAATAGACGGGAACTCTGAGGAAGTTGTGAGTTAATTTTGTCTCCAGCACTGTCCTTGGAAATACGTGGAAGGGATGAGGAGCAGGAAAGGTGATCAGCTGGGAAAGAAAGACCTCACACCCTCTGCAGGTAACCCCTCACGCAGATGAGACCACTCATGGAACTGAAGTTTCCACCTCCGGACAGAGGGCTGAGGCCCTGTGGACAGAATCTAAATATTCTCAGGTGTTCATTTAAAAAGGAGTCAAATAAGAGCACCTGGGTGGCTCAGTCAGTTAAGCATCTAACTTCTGCTCAGGTCATGATCTCACGGTTCGTGAGTTCGAGCCCCGTGTCGGGCTCTGTGCTGACAGCTCAGAGCCTGGAGCCTGCTTCGGATTCTGTGTCTCCCTCTCTCTCTGCCCCTCCCCTGCTCATGTTTTCTCTCTCTCTCTCTCTCTCTCTGTCTCTAAATAAATAAATAAACAAATACATAAACATTAAAAAAAATTTTTAAAGGAGTCAGATAGAGTAGGATGTCTTTATGCATTTTTAATTCCTGATAGCATTTGTATGTTGTGTTTAAAATAACTAGAGAATGGTCTACAGGACAGAGTAGGGGTCATTCCTGGTTTTGAGTAGATCCCAGAACTCAACTGAAAATCCAAATGTCCACAAATGCACTCACTAGGGTCCTGTATAGCCTGCTCCTCCTCCTGATATCTCTCTCAGCAGATGGTGCCGAGCTGACCGTCACCTTCAGAGAAGCTGGAACGTGTGCCCCGCCCCCACCATTGTTGCCCACCACTTTCCACCCAACACGGCCTCTGCCCCTTTCCCAGATCCACTGTCCCTTCTGGATTCCCCGACATGCTCTACTTCTTGGGTGCCCCCCAGGCCCCCCGTCCAGCCCCTGAGGCCTGGTGTCACATTAGCTAAAAATGTATGACCTTTGTCGCTGCCAGCTGAAAATGCTTCCAAACCTTCTAGGTAATGAAAATCCCCTGGGGTGCTCATTAACCGTGCTGAGGCTTTGGTCTCAACATAGATCTACTGAATCGGAATCTCCAGGGAAGGTGTCTGGAAATCTGATTTTTGTTTTGTTTTGTTTTGTTTTTACCCTGCCCCAGGTAATTTCATCACCATGCCTTCTGAGGAACAACAGGGTGGAGGAGGTGACCCATGAAAGCACAGGGTCCCCAGTCCCAGGTCTGCTTCTCTGCGACATCTCTCACTCCTCCCCGTATTCCCACACATAACAGGTGTTCCGACAGATACTTGTTTAATGAATTAATTAATGAATTGCAATTTACGGTCCAGCAGCATGGATCTATTTATATTTCTCCATATGTATCACTCTGTGTTTTAATCTTCACACTATTTTCTATCTGTATTCCGTACATTCCTATTAATTGTACTTGGTTCACGCCTCCTCCGTGCTCCCGAGATACAGAACTGCCTCTGTACTTACTGGGTATGTTACTACTTAGGTGACATTTCCCATTAAAATGAGTGTCCTCCAGACAGGAGCCATCCCTCTCACTTGTCCACGCACAGCAGCTCCCACTGCACCCGGGACACCATAGATGACCAGTGAACAGTAAATGCATGCGTTAATGGGTGGCTCTCCGGGGATGCTTAGCCAGTTCACCCCTACGCCCGCGCTCTCCAGAGGAAACTGTAGCTCCAAATGGTTAAGTGACTTGCAGATGCGTCACGGCAGAAGAAAAGAATAACAAGCATTCAAAATTAAAAACAAGTGAGGTATTCTGTGCTTTCAAGAAGGCTCCCAGAATTCTTAGCAGAAAAAAACAATGAAATGTAAGTGACTCATGATAAAATGGCAGAGCCTGTGTGATGGCTCCAGGTACCAGGAACAAATACCAGTCAAGGTCCAGAGGGCCTCGCTCCTGCTGAGAGTGGGATACTGTGCCACCAAGCCTCGGACGCCCTGAAGCTGTACTTACTAACGTGGTCATATCGCTTCCACCAGAGGCTGGTCCTCCAAAGCCACGAAGCCTGCGTCCTCCAACAGACAGCTCACAGGCTGTCTGGAACTAATCACGCAGGAGGGGAGCCCATGAGAAAAGGGGGGGAGGGTTTTTCAAAACACAGTAATAACAGCAAAATAACAGCTTATAATTATGAGACTTCACACTGTTAAAGCATGACAGGAAAAGCTGATCAGGACATACACATACACGTGTGTTTGTGTATAGATGAATATGTGTTTGTGTATATACGTGAGACATGTATTGAGTTTATATGTAATATATAGTATTAATGTAATTAATAAATAATACAGAATAAACATAATTATCAAATAATTATATGTAAATAATAAAATATTATTATAGTATGTTAAGTAGTAATATATTAATATATAACATTTATATACACAATATATAAACTTATATATAATACATAAATATAATTATGTAAGCTCAACATATAAAATATATTTTACATACACAAATGTAAACTTACTAATACATATTATGTGTTAATGTATGAATATAATATTAACATCATTAATATAACTACATGTAATTGTACATTACTGTTATATATCATTTACTAAGCACTTGCCATGTACCTGGTATTATGATCAGAACATAAGGGTCATTAGTCATTATAACAACCCCCATCAGGAGGGTGTTATGTGCTATTTTCATGGAAAAACTTGCCTCGGATCTCATAACTACTGTGTAGTGAACCTGAGATTTAAACCAGAATGTGTCAGAGTTTGAAGCCCTAACTCTTAACCACACTATCATCAGTATGACGGTGATGACAGTGACAGTGATGAAAATGGTGCTCCGCTGAGGACAATGGCAGTAATGGTGATGATAGTGATGCTGCTGCTGGTGATGGTAATGATGGTGATGATGATGGTGGTGCTGATGATGGTGATGGTGAAGATGGTGATGATGGTGATGATGATGGTGATGGTGATGGTGATGATGATGGTGATGGTGGTGATGGTGATGATGGTGGTGGTGCTGCTGCTGCTGATGGTGATGGTGATGATGATGGTGATGGTGGTGATGATGATGATGGTGGTGATGGTGGTGATGGTGGTGATGGTGGTGATGGTGGTGATGGTGATGATGGTGATGGTGATGATGGTGATGGTGATGGTGATGATGGTGGTGCTGCTGCTGCTGCCGATGGTGATGGTGGTGATGACGATGGTGGTGATGGTGATGATGATGGTGATGACGGTGATGGTGATGATGGTGGTGCTGCTGCTGCTGATGGTGATGGTGATGATGGTGGTGATGACGATGGTGATGATGGTGATGATGATGGTGATGGTGGTAATGATGATGATGATAGTGATGGTGATGATGGTGATGATGGTGGTGATGATGGTGATGATGGTGGTGATGATGGTGATGGTGATGATGATGGTGCTGCTGCTGCTGATGGTGATGGTGATGATGGTGGTGCTGCTGCTGCTGATGGTGATGGTGATGATGATGGTGATGACGATGGTGATGATGGTCATGGTGATGATGGTGATGATGATAGTGATGGTGGTAATGATGATGATGATGGTGATGGTGATGATGGTGATGATGGTGGTGCTGCTGATGGTGATGATGGTGATGGTGATGATGATGGTGGTGATGGTGATGATGGTGATGATGATGATGGTGCTGCTGATGGTGATGGTGATGATGATGGTGATAATGAAGTGATGATGGCAATGGTGATGGCGATGTTGGTAGTGGCAATGATAATGATGACGGTTGTAGCTAATATCTATGAAGCACTTACTTTGTGTTGGGCCCCATTCTAAGCACTTTGAAGGCAATCACTCATTCAGTCCTCATAGCGACCTGTATTTGCTCCCAATTAGAAATGAAGAAACTGAGACACGGAACTCCAACAGCGTGCCACATTTGCACACTGGTGAGTGGCAGAGCAGGCATTCTCGCCAAGGCTGTCTAGCTCCAATCCTTGGTTCAAATGGTGTGCTACATTCCATCTCATAATCTGAATATACACTATCAAGTGACAGGAGAAAAAATAAACTTAAAACACCCTGATAGAAAAAAACATAGGGAAGGAGTGTTTTCACATTGACCTTGGCAATGATTTTTTGGAAAGGACGTCAAAAGCATAGACAACAAAAGAACAAAATTGATAAGTGGGACCACATCAAACTGAAAAGTTTCTGCACAACAAAAGAAACAGTCAATAAAACAGAAAGGCGACCTAGAAAATGGGAGACAATATTTGCAAACCGGATATTGGATAAGGGCTTATTATCCAAAATACATAAGGAACTCATACAACCCAACAGCAAAAAACTGTATGATCCAATTTTTAAAAAGGGCAGAGGATCTTAATAGACATTTTTCCAAAGAAGACATTCAAATGGCTAATAGGTACATAAACAGGTGCTCAACATCAGTAGTTATCAGGGAAACACAAATCAAAACCACAAGGAGATATCATCTTATAACTGTCAGAATGGCTGTCATCAAGAAGACAAAAGATATAGGCACCTGGGTGGCCCAGTCAGTTAAGTGTCTGACTCTTGATTTCAGCTCAGGTCAAGATCTCACAGTTGGTGACTTCAAGCCCCGCATTGGGCCCTGCACTGAGAGTGCAGAGCCTGCGTGGGATTCTCTCTCTCTCTTCCTCTCTTTGACCCTCCCTGACTCATGCTCTCTCTCAAAAATAAAGTAAATAAACATTATACACACACACACATACACACACAGATAATATAACAAATGCTGGAGAAGATGTGTAGAAAAGGGAACACTTGTGCACTTTTGATGGAAATATAAATCAGTTCAGATACTATGGAAAACAGTATGGAGGTTCCTCTAAAACTTAAAAATAGACTACATGATCTAGCAATTTCGCTTCTGGGTATATATCCAGAGGAAATTAATACAGGACATTGAAGACACCTGTTCTCCCATATTAACTGCAATACTATTCACAGCAGCCATGACATGGGAACAGCCCAAGTGTCCATCATGGATGAATGGGTAAATTCATATACAATGTGGTGTATATATGCAATGGAATATTGTTCAGCCATGAGAAAAGGATATCCTGCCGTTTTGGGCAATGTGGATGGAACTTGAGGACACCATGCTGAGTGAGATAAGTTAGACGAAGAAAGACAAATATTGTATGGAATCACTTAGACGTGAAATCCATAAAACTGGACTCGTAACTCATAGAAACAGATTGCAGAGTGGGGGTTATCAGGGAGTAGTAGGTGGAGAAATCGGAGATGTTTAAGGGTACAGCTTGGAACAAGAAGATGGACACAGACATCCAGTGTACAGCCTAATGATCACTGTCAAAAATACTGTATCATAAACTTCAAAGTTGCTAAGAGACTAGACCTTAATTGTAATTGTTCTCACCACAAAAAAAGAGATGATAATTACGTGATGTGATAGGGATGTTAGCTCACACCGTGGCGGTAATTGTACTGTGATATATAAACGTATCCAGTCAACACACGATACACCTTAAACTTACACAATGTTATGTGTCCGTTATATCTCAATGTAAAAAAATCACGATAAAAGGTACAAGGATGAAACAATGGCTGGTCCTGAGAGGAACTTTTCCGACTGGTGAAGACAGGGTCCGGACTTGGAGAGCACACACCTGGCAGTAAGGACCTGGGGTCCGTGATGTCTGCCTCTCAAAGAACACCGTGGGCTAAACAGGGCAGGACTGGCAAGTGCTGCTGGATGGAAAGGAGGCTGTTCCATCCTGCTGCTCCCGCGAGTGGCTTTCCTGATAAAGCCCAAGCTGACTCGTTTTTCCCACGAGGCCCTGCTCCCAGATCAGTGTTGCTCTGCTTTAGGGTTAGGCAGAGACCACACAGGCTCTGTGGCTTCACAGGCAGTAGGCATCCTGGAGGTCCAGGGTACTGGCTGTCTGCTCCCTGCACCTCTGGGGGTCCAGTCCCTTTGCCCCTAAGGAGATTACAGAGCTCACGCCATAGCCCAGGGGATGAGCCGGACCGTCTAAGAGTGGAATGGCAGGTGCACACACGATGTGCATGTGTCTCCTGACCTAGCCCACACACGAGTGGCTCCCCAAATGGGGCCCTGCTCGAGCTTTACAGGGCCTCCAGCTTTGGAAAAGGTCAGCAAATTTTATTCTAATATCCTGCGGAACCTGGAGTTTGAGGGATGGGATATGGGATTTGCTGGTTAAAGAATTCCCTTTGAAATCACGGTCATCATACTATTGAAAGTTTTACAGGCTTTTATGGTGGTTTCAACAAGGTAAAGTAACATGTGGTTAACGAACACATTTCAGAAGGACAAGAATGGAAGAAGACAAGAAGGTAGGAGAAGAGAAAAGAACAAAAGAGAGAGAGAAACAATGGAAAGAGAAACGCAAAAGTAGCAGCATGCAGCTAGAAGGGCTCCCGGCATTTGGGTGTTTTCCCTACCCGTCTGGATTTTGTTTGGTTTGGTCTAATAACCGTGGGATATACGACTTTGCAACAGGTTTCTTTCATTAACCTATTGCAAGCATTTTCTAAGATGTTACATGCTCCATAAATATTATTTTAGTACATGCTATCTTTTTATTATTTTGCACGTAATTGCATATTAACTCTAGAGAAAATAGGAAAATGTTTAGCAGAAGGAAAAAATACAATTGAATTATAATCCTAACACTTAAAAGTCAATGCTATTATCGGTTTTGCATGTTTCATTTAGCATGGGATGGAGGGAAGGCTAATGCACACACGCACACACAAACACACACGTGCGCACATCCACAGATATAGATATGGTTTTACCATTGTGTATTTGCTGTATGGCAAAATAAAACCATAAGTCATATGCTATGTTCATCCTATTAAAATGCCATTAAATGTTGATTTTCACTTAATGGCTAAGTTCACTTCCATTTCTATAAGGGAAAGACAAAAAATAAATGAGGAATTAGGGAGTGGTTCATTTGCTCCATCTATCTATCTATCTATCTATCTATCTATCCATTGATCTGTATTATCTATCTATCTATCTATCTATCCACTATCTATCTATCCTCTATTCATTTATCTGTCATCTATATGTCTATTTCTATCATCTCTCTTTCTATATATCATCTATCTAAATTTGTTCAGCCTCCAGGGTTTATTTTAAATATCGATTATATTCCATCTCATGCTGGAGGTAAAGACAGACAAAAGCCCCCCACCTTCTGTGTAGAAGTCCTTACACATGTGGCATGTTGGCTCTTTGCTCCCTGGGTGTCCCCAGCCTACGCCCCCGTGGGAGGCAAAAGTGAAATCTGAGGTCAGCATAGGTGAGGACCCTCCCCTGGGTCACATGGCCAGGCAGTGGCCGAGCTAGAGTTGATTTCTTTTAAAAAGGTCCATTTTGCTTCCTGCTTTCCCCGTGAGCCCACTCTGCTTTTCCGTGTATTCTTCTACTCATCCAGTTTGCTCACTGAAGGAAAGGTGTTCGGAGGGTCCGTCCTATGTCCCACACTCAGAAGATGCCACAACAGGTACCTGAACTTCAAGCTTCGCCTACAAGTTATTTTTATCTCATCTTTCGATGGATAAATACTTGACACCGGAATTTACAATGTAAATAGCTGACACAGTATTAGGATCTAGAATGCAGAGGAAACTAGCAGATCAGCAAGCAAAAGGGAGGAAGACCAATAAAGAAGCAGACAAACGTTGGGGAAGACTCTTCAGCGAAGCCTGCGTCCTAGCTAACAAGGGCTGCACGCGCGTGACTCACGGAAGGAATGTCAGGGCAGCACAAGGTCCCGCGTAGACCCAGCGGGCAGAAATGAGAAGTCGTGTGACCAGGGCTTACGGGGAAGAGCCCTTTCAGCTGCGCGGGGGTGAAGCTGGTTGTCCCTTTTGTGGAGAGCAACTGAGGCACAGCCACAGTCGGGGACACTGAGGGTGTCCCTTCCTTCGCCCAGTCTTGCACTGCTATGTCTGCTTTCTCAGACGACAACAAGCAGCCCCAGGGAAGTCACTCGCAGTGAGTGTGGGGACAGGTTCAGGCTGTCTCGGTGGCCATCGGGAGAGGACGGACAGATGCTCCGTGCCAGGGAGAAGGAATGCTTGTGGAGCGAGGGTCAAAGACGCACTCGCGAGCACAGGGGAAGCAGAGAGAAGTGCATGGTGGAGCGTGTCCGATGGCATCTGAACACACGAGCGACGGGGCCCCTTGGGAGGGAATCTGGGATTGAGGGCAGAAGATAAAGGAGTAAAGGCGGAAGCTGGTCCTTGCGTGACGGCACCGCTGTGTCACACGCGGAGGAGTGTCATCAATCCCGTCCTGCGTATCTAAGGATCAGCGGAGGGGATCAATATTGGATGTGCATCTGTCGCCTCTGGCTACGGCAGCCCACGTGCTCGGGTGACGAGGTGGGGTGTCCCGGCCCGTCACCTGCTCCTGGGTGATGAATTCTGCTCAGTTGACATCCTTCTGCCTCTCTCAACAATCGCGCTTGACGTTTCCACTTACCCTGTCACGTTTCCCAAAGAACAAGAAAGAGTAGTAAATGCCAGACGAAATTGCAAGTAGCCTCTCAACTTCTGTCGGGGTGCTCGCTGCAAAGACTCTGAGGCATCCGTCTGAAAAGAGCTCCAGGAGCTAATGACTATGATTGGATCCTGCCTTTGCAGGGCCTCATTATTGGAAGGATTCATCATGCACGGAAATTATTCGGGCTTCCGCTGGAGGCCAAATGCTCGGCGCTCGACGAGAAGCACACGGACGCCATTTCTACTCACTTACCCAGGAAATAAATGGCCGCATTACTGGGGCCGATGCAATGTGTCTGCTGCCTTCCATCTGGTTTTTAAATCGCTCAAAGGGAGCTCCAAAGTCATGGGGTTTTTTTAAATATTTTTTTAAATTTATTTTTGAAGGAGAGAGAGACAGAGCATGGGTGGGGGAGGAGCAGAGAGAGGGGGAGACACAGAATTCGAAGCAGCCTCCAGGCTCGACGTGGGGCTCAAACTCGTGAACTGTGAGATCATGACCTGGGTCAAGACAGACGCTTAACCGACTGAGCCACCCTGGCGCCCCCAAAGACATGGTTTTTAGGCTGCATAAAATACACAGAGTAGAAAAGGGGCTCAGGCTTCACACATCTGTTATTTGATTATTTGCGTTGCTTTTATAAAAGAAAAATCATGAAGTCATTTCCTCGATTCTGTTGACCTCGGGACATTCACTGCAACCCCTTCCATGCGATGTCTTCTTCTTAAATGTCCTCTTGAAACTGCCCGATGAGTCACTCGCCACGCAGCTCCGCTGGCCACAGGAACATTTCTGCTTCAAACAGCTCGGGTGGCTGAGGAGGGAACTCATGAGAACAGGCACTGAGTCGGTTTTGTGAGGAAAGGGCCGGGGGGTGGTGGTGGGGAGGGGGCCTGGCCAGCAGCACGCAGCCCACAAGTACTCTCTTCTCTGGCCGGGAGTGGACAAGCCACGGCTGAGTCCTTCATTCACGGTCCCCACGCCCGTGCCTTGTGGTCTTCATTCAAGCTCTTTCCTTCACTCCAGCCCTCCGTGACTGCCCCACCGCGGCCCGGCGGACCCACTCATGACTTCCCGAGCTCTTCCGCAAAGACTCTCTGGGTCTCCGCTCTGTGTTTGGGCCAGCTCACGGCTTCGGGGATCCAGCAGCCTTCGTGGGCTCTTCTCTCATGTTTACCTCTGGGAAGGGTGAGACACAAAGGTGAACCGAACTAACTGGTGAAGGAGATGATCATCATTAGTAATAATGCCATAGGAGAATGAAGGAGGCTGCGTGACCCGCGGCAGCGGCTGGGAGAAAAGAAGCGAGAAGTCAGTGAAGACGTTTGTGATCAGGTGGTCAGGCACATCCTCTGTTAGTGAGAAACAGCTGAACTAGAGCCTCACAGATGATAGGAACCCACACTTGCCAAAGCAGGGGAGAAAGTGGATTCAGGCAGAGGAAACAGCAAGTGCAAAGGCCCTGAGGTGGAACCAGCTTGTTACGGTCGGGAAACAAGAAGCCCGAAATGGCTGAGGTGTCCTGAGTCCTGAGTTCCCTGCCCTTCCCGGCCGAGGCAACCCCCTGGTGTGGTTTTCCGAGAAGAATAAAAATCGTTAACACTTGCAGAGCCATTGCTGGGTGTCCAACACTGTGCCCTAAACGCAATTTTCCTATTTAATCCTTCCTATCACTATTCTGTCAAAGACGAGCCAAAGCTGGAAAAAGTAAGTAATTGGCCCAATGCCACGCAGCTAGTAGGGGCTAGAGCCTGGACTTGAAGTTGAAGGCCTGACTCCTACACAACACACTGGAAAGCATCCTGGTATCTGAGAGTGAGGAGAAGGCCAGGCGGTCAGGGAGGGGAGGCCGGGAAGCAGCCAGGGCCAGTGGGTGGTGGAGAACGGTCTAGAACTTGCTTCTCAGCATCTGTAGTCAGCTAGCTTGAACTTGGCTCCTGGTCCTGAGGGTCTGTGTCCTGTGTGAAGGTAACACGGGGGAAATGCTGGGTCTCTGGGCCCTCGGGGCAAAGCCCGCTATCTTTCATCCCCGCGGCAGACAAGGCTGTTGTGGGGAGCAGGGCTGCTTCCTCCCCGGGCCCTGGGAGGCCACCCACAAGTCACTCAACCACCGACGACCCACGGACTTCTCTACCCTTCTTCCCCTCTACTCCACCCCCCTCCCTGCCTGTCTCCCCTCCCCTCCTCTCTCCCCAGAAGCTGGGGTGAGCAGGTAGAATTGGTGTCCAGGCTCCCTCGAAGGCCACTGGACACACCTGGATGCATCTGGACGCACCTGGATGTGTGTGACTGGTTCCCGCACAACGTGCCTTCTGCAGACGCACCATGGGTGGGGCTCAGCTCTCAGGCTATGGTCGTCCAACCTGGACCCTGCAACAGGTGTCATCCCGATAAGGAACAATCTTGGACTCCTGAGTTACCTTACCTGCGGGGTAAGAAGTAACTTTCGTGGGGTTAAGACACTGAGATTTACTAGGGAACACAGTCGGCCTCCAGTAGGACTACTCATTCTTTGATGCTCCTTTGTGCTGCTTTATAACTTTGTTTTCCTTCACACGTACTCTTTTGTTAACTTCATTCCTTGGTATCTGTTGTTGCCGTGTTTCACAGGTGCTTTGTTAGGAAACCCTTGATTACCAGAACTTTCTGAGGCTTGGAAAAGGAGCCTCCTTCTTCTTCATTCTTCCGGCATCAGCCAGCACCGTCCCAGACACTCTTCCTCCTTGGAAACCCCCGTGTTTTTCAGTGTTACCATGTGCGATAGCATTCTTCTAATTAGGACTGAAGAATAAAAAAACATTTGCTCCAACTTTAATTAAATTTGAATTAAATGAGTTTGTTTTATGCTGAACTGTTCATTTCTGCAAAGGGTGGGGGAGTTTCTGATATACCGAACTAATGAGCACCCGGGGAGTCAGCAGGGAGGATCCTCTGATGATGCGGGGCCGTTTCCACAGCCATAAATATGTCTTCTGGCCTAAGAAGTAACTGATAGTTCTCGGGGGACCCCCGGTATGCCTCAGGTAGGAAACACGCTTCCGTCAGCAAGATCGACCAACCGCAGAAGATCTATCATTTTCCTCATTCTCCAGCTCAACCCCCAGGAGAGACCGTGCAATTTACACCCGCTCGAACGCTGGGGCCCACAGGGGCCTATCGAGAGAAAGGGAAGCTTGCTGAAAGAACACGGGGGCTCGTAGGAAGCGATTCGTGTGTGCTGGCTTCGCGGGCGTGGTCTCCACGTGGTCTCTGAGCCCAGGACTTCGGGGCCCACTTGTCTTCCCATGAATCTCTGCAGAACCCACACAGGGGCAGAGGGAGACCCAGCATGCTTACTCCAGAGACCTGCAGCTCCTTGTTTTGAGTTCTCTTCGGTCTTTGGCAAAGTGTCCCCTCTGGCTTCCCTCCCTCTCTTTTCCCTGCCCCCTGTAGTGGGTTGAATGTCAGCCCGCAAATACGTATGCTCACGTCCTAAGCCCTGGAGCCTGTGAACATCTACTCCTATGGCAAAAGAGTCAAGGGTGTAGAGAGGAGGAGATTGTCCTGGATCATCTGGGGGGACCCTGGATGCAATCCCATGTGCCCTTATAAGCCAGACACACAGAGGAGAAGACAGAGGTAGAGGGTGGAGGTGGAGCGAGCCCAAACCAGAGAACACCCGCAACCGCTAGAGGCTGGAAGAGGCAGGAGGGACCCTCCTCCAGCACCTGCAGAGGGAGCGCGGCCCTGCTCCCATCTTGGTTTCAGACTTCCGGCCTGTGAGAGAAGAAATTTCTGCTGTTTTAAGCCACCCCTGGTGTGTAGCCCCCCAAATGAATGCATTCCCTCCCGCCCCCCAAACATACAGGAAGTTGCAATCCTTCAATCAATAAATGTATCGATGCCACTGCTCTCCTCAGGCCTGGCACCGTGCGGAGTGCCACCCTCAGAGCTTCCTGGTTGCAGGGAACCCTCTCAGTGCAGAACCGCGGGCTCTCCCACTGCACAGCCGAGGATCGGAACTCAGAAGGGCAGGAGAATGGCCTCATGGCCACCAGGCAGAACCAGCGTTCACCGCGAAGTTGACATCTCCCCCAAACCCCGTCCTAACCTCTGCCCTGCAGCTCTGTGCCCACGCCAGGCTCCAGTGGATCTCCAGGTTGGGGTTAGGAGACCCCGTGCCCCAGCTGGAGCGGGATCTGGGAACCCCTTGGGCTGGGCCTTTCGTCTCTGGTGTGCACCCTCCCTGGTTCAAAGGACTAATGTGGAGCCCAAGGAGCCGAGAACACTCTAGAAACGTCTACTGTGGACATGGTAGACGAGGATGGTAAAGGTGGTCTGTATCTATCAACTTTTCCTCCTTCCTCTTCTTCATCCAGTGTCTTCTGTCTCTCAGATTTTTTCCTGCCTGGCAAAGAGTCATATTAGAGGAGAAGACTCAGTAATTGTTTCACTAACATTGGGGATAGCGTCAGGGTAAAACTCAAGGGGGTCTTAGAGCTCAACAGTCCAGTCCCTTCTGTGTGCTGGAGTCCCAGGAGCTGGTGAAGAAAGGAACCATGGGCATCACAGCGGTAAGGCATGGGCTCTGGCTGAAGGTCCCCACTGCATCCTATTCCTTGGCTGGGGGAACTTCGTGCAGCCTCAACAAAATGGGAACAACAACAGAAGACAGGTGCATCTCATGACAAAATTTGTGAAAATTTTTGACTACAGGGGGTAGTCAAGAAACATTGGTTTCTTTTCTCCTGTTGGCTTCCAAAGAATCTAATTACTGTCATTTACATTTTGCATTGAATGTTAAGGGATCTGTATCCATTACAAAGCAACTAGCTCTGAATCCTCAAATCGGGCATGGGTGATGGGGAAAACCTCATGGGAACAGAGATCCAATAATCCCCAGATCCTTGAGTCTCCTCCAGTTGGCATGGCAACCGAGAGTCCCATGGTCCTCTCCACAGATGCACGAGCAAACTTTGGTGAGTATGTAACATTAACCAGATGCACCTTTTTGGAGCAATATCCATTGAGCAATATTGAGCTGAAGGGTCGGGTTATATGTGCATAGTGATGCTCAAATTGCTGTGAGCAAAAGGTGATCAATGGCAAGAGAACCGTTAAGCAGGCACCAAAGAAAGATGGAATGTGCAAAACTGCCTGATGAGTATGTAAAAGTGCACAGTCAGGCAAGTTACTAATTCTGTTAAAACAGCAAAATGCCAAAGGGCTTTCAGTCCAATGCTCGGTGCTGGTGTAGACCGTGTGAGGCATTGTTATATTGTGGCGAGGATCCCAGTTAGCGCTTGTTGACTACTTTAGTGGGGTTTTAAGATTTCAATTTCTTCAACTGAAGATACCAAAAGCTTCTAGCCCTCAAGAATTATTCCTGAGAGGAAACTCTTTGAAAACCTTTAACTCAGATTTTGTATCATCTCAGCTGAAGGAGGATCTTCTGTGGCCATGGGCTGGCGGGAGATCTGAAAGTGCTCAGATGTGCTGTTTGCGATGGGGATGGGGCGGGGGGGGGGGGGGTTGATCCACTGAGAAATGCCTAATCTGCTATTTGAATTAAATGTTTATTTGTTCGTTCAAAGAAAGGTCAGAATAACTCCTGGCATGGGATGGGGGCTGAAGCTGAGGGTTCATAAATGGGAGACAAGAAGATCACACTTAGGGAGCCCCAGCAAACAACAGAGTTAGAAGGAATATGACATGTAGGCTCAGAGCATACCCCACATAATGATGAATATAATTTCCTTAAGATTTTTGTGTCAGACCAGTCTATTTTTCCAGGTTGAATCTCATGGCCTTGAAGGGGGTCTTCTCAGCTACTCAGAGTGGCTGACTGCAATTTGCAATGGAGGGCGGATAATTTAAATATCATAAAAAGAAGATGACATTCTAAAGGACCTAGAGAAGTATCCCAAGCAAGAACAGTAGCACTGAGCCCTGAGAACATGCTATCTCCGTTTGCTGCTGGGGCTATCACTGAACACTGATGATAATTGTAGACGATGATGATGGTGATGATGGTGATGGTGATGATGGGGGTGATGACGGTGATAGTGGTGATGAAGCTGTTGATGACAATGATGGTGTTGACAATAAAGATGATGGCAATGATGTTGTAATGATGCTGACGAAGATATGAAGCTAAAGTCCATGAGAACCTGTCTATAGAATGGGTTTTGGCAAACGATGGCCGGTGGGCCAAATCTGGCTCCCTTCTTGTTTTGCAAATAAAGTTTTATTGGCACACAGTCATGCCCGTGTTTTTTTTACGTATTGTTTTTCTCTGCCTTCACACTGCAACAGCCAAGTAATTGCAATAGAGACTGTATGCCTTGCAAAGCCTAAAATATTTACTATTTGACTCTTCGCAAAAGGAGTAAGGCAACTTCCGTTGCAGAGGAAGAAAGGTTAACTCCACGTATTCACTGGTCCCCTGTTCCTCAACTCAGCACACTTGTAAGCCACTTAAGGGACTCCTTACGATCAGGCTCCTAGACAGGTGGTCTGTAGGCAAGTCATTGATAAACACTTCACGGGGTCCATATACAGGTCTTCCGAAACCAGACATGGTTTTAAGACAGCTTTACGCATCTCTAAGCCTCTAGTCTATTAAGTGAGGATTGTATTTGATCTGGAGGTGTTGGGAAGTACACTGATAAAAAGTGTAAAGATTCAACATTACATACATTTGAGCAGAATTAAGCCAGTTCAATCCTCCCTAACAAATAAACATCTTCAAGCTTCTTGCACAGACCACGATATGGCCTTTTAAGTTTGTCACTTGGTAAGTAGGCCCACTGGAGAAAATTTTGTTCTGCTTTAAGTGATTTATTGCCGTGATTTTGGGGAGAGCTTCAGTGCTCACCATTGTCTCAGGCAGCTAATGCACTGATTCTGAAACTCATTCTAAGAACTACTATTTTCAGTTTGTGGGGTATTTTTTTCTGGGATTTTTCTAAGAAGATAAAGCTAAATTAAATTCTTCTTCATACCATCCAACATGAATTATGGTCTCAGTCCAATTTAGCAACTTGCCTAATTTATCACCATTAAAAATGGTCTTAAAGGGCTTAATTTAGGTAATAGTTTCCTTTGCTTCAGAATCTGCTCCCTCAGGATTTGAACTTCTTCCCATGCCACAGAAAGACAGAGGCTCCCCCTTAAACAGATATCGCTGATCCCCAAATAATGCCCCTGATGTCTGAGCTGACTTTTCATGAGATGAGGCAGATACATGGAGCGAACACCAGCCACCTGTGACGGCTTCAGATCCGCATGTTAAATGAGAGAGGGGAGGTGTTAGGCAGAAATCCCTCACCATTCTCTGGGAAAGAGGAAGCTGGGCCAAGAAGGCTACACTCTCTCCACTTTTCCAGGCTTCTCTTACCACTAACTCCACAGGCAAAGGGGAAAGATCATTCTTGGAGTAGTCGGCAGTAAACGCAGAGACACTGAGACACGCGTGTTTCGATGCTTCTATCTGAGTTGACAGGTGTTAAAAAATGGCAGACATGCTTGTGGAAAACATACCTCGATCGGATAAGCAGGTTTGTGGAAAACGACTTCAGTACTGGAGAAGACAGACACGATGTGACCTGCAAGGAACGGGGCTCCCAGAATGCTTGCTTGCTCTGTCTTCTGCTAAAATGCCCATCAGGGTGTCTTGTTGCCTTCAGTCTTTCTAGTAAGATTGGGAGATTTATTTTCACTTAAAATAAATGCTACTTCTGTGTAAAACCTAGGTGTTTATTGTCACGAGTGTGTGTTTACTCAGAGAATATAGAAAGTTATAAAAAAGAAAGTAGATAGGTCCCCAAACCCTGAAACCTAGCTATAACCATGTAAACCCTTCCTTTTTTCATACCCTTTTTCCTGTTTTCTGTGTACAAACAGATACCCAAATAGGGACGCGCACAGATCACAAAATTGGATTTTGTGCTGTGCTTCTCAGCAATTTACTTTTTATCTGAACAACATCCCATGAAAATAGTCTCTAATCACTAAGTATAGACCTTCATGACCCTTCCTGAATGATAACATGATGTGACATTGTATGAACAAAGTCTAATTTATATTAATCAATTGCTTATTTGGGCAGCTTAAGAGGTTCCCAAGTTTTTTTGTTTTTGTAAGTAAAGCGCCGATGAGCCACCTGACACGCGCACTTGGAACCTTTGTCCCATCCTGTCCTTATGACAAACATGTGTCAGCGGAAGGCTGCCTCCAGGGTCCCCCCTTCCAGCCCCACCACCAGGTGCAGGCTCGCTGCTTCTGTACAATGAGCGAGGACGCCACGCTGATCAGTCCCCGTCCTGCCTGGCTGGCCCGTGTCTTCAGCACATCCCTTCAATTCAAGGCACGGTAAGGGGGCTCCGGCTCTTCCTCAGTTTACCTCCTGTGATGTTCCTCTACCTGTTGAAGCCTCTCCTTCCACTTGATCCTGTCTGCAGGTTTCAGGAGAAACGTCGCGCGCTTGAGGCAAAAGTTCACGCCCACAACGCTGAGTCAAGTGGGGCCTGCCTGTCTGCAGACAGAGGGTCACATGGCTTGCCGAGGTCACGCTTTGGCAGGTGTAACCGCAGTCCAGGTGACCGCGTTCCTCGGTTCCCACTCGCCTGCCACAGTGTGTCTCCCGAACTCCCCATGACGCACGGCGGGCGAGATCTGGCGGCCACCGGGAGCCGGAGGCACCCGGGACCCTGCTCTCCTGATCCGGCCTCCATCCCGTCAACGTGCTGGCTGTTCTCTAAGCAGATGCCACGCAGCGGTCTGGGGTGACGATTTCCCCTCTGGGTTTCAGCTTTAGAACCAAGCAGAAGAGCTTTAGGTGAGCCCAGGTGACTGAGGCTTTAGACTGTGGCGTGAGCTTGTATTTAAGGGAGTCACAGAAGCCCCCACAGAAGGGAACAGTCCACAGTGCCGTTTAGACCCGGGTTTAGAAGGCAGACTGAAAACTCTAAAATTAAGGACTTTACAAAGGGCCCAAGGGCCAGCGTGGGAGCAGGATGATGGGCACATGGGGATCACTAAACTATTTTCTCTAATTTATGTATATTTAAAATTTTCCATTGTAAAAAACAAGTTACCCAAAGAGTGATTCAAATAAACTTAGCTATAAGGATGTAGGTGCCCTAATGGATTTAAGAACAACTCTACTTTCAAACACGCACACACACACATCGAGTTTCACATTGCATCTTAGGGCATGTGAACATTAGTTTCTGTGCCCCATTTCTTCACAAATTATTGAAACTTTTGCACTGCAAGGTGCACTTTCCTTTACTGGCTGGAGATGGCGCTCTGCAAGGGAGAAGCCCATTCAGCCATCAGCCCAGGGGACTGGGATTTCTCCAGTTGGTCATGTGACCTGGAGAGGGGGAGAGAAAGCACTTTCTGCTCTCACGTCCCAGACAAAGGCAGGGAGCCGGAGACAAGGAAGGCGCATGAGCATGAGGGCCAGAAGTACAGGCGTCCCCTCCTAGGGGCACCCGACAGACCCCCAGCCAGCACCTTTCTCCTCCCTTGCAAACAGCTCTCACAGTGAGGTCATTAAAATGCTCCTGATTTATGGCGAGGCCGCGGTAACTTTACTGAGGCTACACAAAGCGTGGCAGTCATAACGGTTTTAGCAAAGCGAGTCCCGGGGAACCACATGGCCGGGCCTCCAGGAGCGACTATTCCCCCGCTCCGTAACTTGCTGAAAAATGGATTATGTAGGAGCTGCTGTGGTTTCGCAGCGGGATCGAGAGTAGGCCGTGGCCAAGGCGGCTGCAGTCCAGATCTGCTTTATGAGACGGCATCTACTGCTAGACAGCTCTCAGCTCTGTTCCTCTGGAAACCAGGAAGGGAGGCACTTGCAGGGTCGGGTGCCCCCACTCTCCCCTACCACCTCTGTCCTTGTCAAGAGCCTCAACACTGCCCGTCTCTAGCTTTCCTGAGGTCTGTGTTATTTCTTACTCACCTCCCAGGGGATCCCTTCCCAGATTTCATGCTGGAAATACATCACCGAGCCTCAGTTGTTCCAAAGGTGGCCTTCCAATGCACACCTGCACTAACTGGAGGGAAAGTGGGAAGGAGCTGTGCGTGGGAGGAGGGGAGCAGCCCTCGCCGCGCATTATGTGATGAGGCGTTTTCATCCAAAAGGAAGATGGATTGCCCACCAGGCACCAGCGTCTGACATGCAATTATGTCTACGCACCTGCAGCTTGCCCCGTGCGCGGAATCCACGGGTGCAAACCTCGAGTCCAGAGACAGCCCTTTAAATCACACTGCTCTGCACTAGCCGGTGATTCCTGTTGGAGCAGGGAGCCGCTCCGAGGACAGAGTGCGTGGGAAGCTCTTTCATGAAGTTCCTCGCGCTGCGTTGTGCCCCTTCATCTGCCAGACCTTTCAGTGCGGAGAAATGCCGGATGTCTATGGCCTTCCCAGCTTCCCACAGCGGGGAGCTGTGTTTCTTTCCTGGTGGTTGTCTTGAGCGTCTGACCCCCAAGAGAGAGGCTGTTCTGGGTTCTCAGACTTCTCTGGCGCTCACACCCCGCCCCCAGGCCCCATTCTGCGTCTGGTCTCTGGGAGTCACCAAAGGGAGCCTTTGCAACACAGACGCCCTCCATATTCCCACCAGGGCAACCACTCCTTTTCTCTGTGTCTTCCCGGGCAGCTGAAGCTCCACCCCATTCCCGCTGGGCCTCTCCATCCTGTCCCCACACTCTCCTGCCCTCTTGGCCTCTCCTCTTCTTTGAGCCCCAATTGTACTGTGTCCTTCTTTGTCACTTTCCTCATTTTGCCATATATCATGGTTAATTGTGCGTGTCTCTTGCCCACGTTATTAATGATACAGTCAGGAGGCTGGGTGGTCTGGATGACCATGCTCTGGTCTGGCTGCTACGCCTCCACACCCTGCACAATTCGGTGCTCACGAAACCTCCAAGCTGCAAGTACCATTGTTCATTCCACTTTGCAGATGAGGAAGCTGCATCTCAAAGTCACACATTCATTTAACAAATATACCTGGACTCCCCACTGGGGGCCAGATTCTGTCTCAGCGTTAGAGGCACAACGAATGAACAAAACGGACAGAAACACCAGCTTCATGGAGCGTATGGTCCACGTGGAGGAGAAAAGCTGTCCGCAAGGAAACGAATGACTGAGATTACTTCAGATGATAGTAGGTGCTATAATCCTTTATACATGAACACAATAGAGAATCTCTGGGTGGGGCAGGGACCCAGGGGCAGGGAAGGGAAGGGGCTGGGACCTGAATGGTAAGAATGAGCTGCTTGAGCTTGAAGAGGGAGAAGGACGACCAGGGATAAAGGAACTGAGGACCCAGAGAAAGGGGAGTCCAGGACGAGTGGCAGAGTAAGCCAGGAGAGGTGGGAGGTGATGGCAGGCAGGAGGGAGTGGTGGGACACATCCTGGTGACATCCACACACACACGCATGACCAGTCGGAAGCTACAGGCCTGTATTCCGGCCCCCAGGATGGCTCAACGGGGCCCAACAACCACAGTAGCTCCTTTCATCATTCCATCGGGTGCCTGTGTGTGCTTAGCCTGCACTGGCTCCTTGAGTCCTCAGGACAGCCCTGCAAGGTGGTCATTCTGCAGACAGGGATCCAGGGCAGGGCGAGGACGTGTGCTCGTCCCGTCTGGCTCCTGACCACGCCCCCACGGTTGGCAGCAGTGGGTGTGCCGATGCCCCCTCTGAGTGATGTAGCTGGCATTGCCCACCCAAAGGCCAGACCCCGAGGGAATGTGCAGGAGCAGCGACACTGCTCTCCACTGGCATCACAGCCCTGGAGTGGTGTTCCCAGAAAGTCACCTGGCAGGGGCTGCTGTTTTGAGAACCGAAGCCCAGGTTCCCCGAGAGTGGAATGCTGACCAAGTGCTTATTTCTTCTCAGAACTCAACACCTGTGCTCCGGAACTGAGTGGGGGGAATCACAGCCCATGCTGGGTCCCTGGCTACCTCGCCCCCCAGACAATTGGCTTAGCTCTTATGAACCTCATAATGATGCTGCATCACCCCTGCATTAGCATTCCCTGTCTCCAAAGGGCCCCAGCTGTCATCAGTAATAGGTATCACCATGTCGGCAGGGGCAAGGGGTGAGAACTCTGGATGCTTCCTAAAGATTTTGTTTTCTTGCGACTCTTCAAAAATGAGATGCTCCAGTCACTCCCGACACCAGGAGACCACGTGTCACATGATTATTAGACTTTATTTATGAGACAAGCATCTGAGTTTTCTGAAAGCTGTCATTGTGCGGGTGTATATTGACAGAGGGGTCCTTCCACGTCCACCCTGGGGATGCTGGGCTGGAAAATTACAGTGACGTCACTTCCATCGGGAATTTAAAAATCAAAATAAAGTGATCGACGGGGAAGGCACTTGCAGGTTCTAATTCCTCGTGTCTGCTTTAAACGCTTGAGAAAATATTAGCGCATAAAAAAGAGCTAGGAGGATATAAACACAACTGTGTTAATATGAGCAGGGAGGGATTATAGCTGTTGGTTCTTCCTCTTTTAAAAAAGTCAATCCAGGGCCATGTGGGGGGTTCTGTCAGTTGAGCCTCTGACTCTTGATATCAGCTTGGGTCATGATCTCACGGTTGTGGGATCAAGCCCTGTGTCAGGCTCTGTGCTGACAGCATGGAGCATGACTGAGACTCTCTCTCTCTCTCTCTTTCTCTCTCTGTCTCTCAAAATAAAGAAATAAACATTTAGTGGGAAAAAGGTCAATCCATGCATACTAAAATTTGTGGTAAGAGTATAAACACAGGCGCATATAAACAGACGTCTGTGGATCCCAACTATTGAGACCAAATCTCCTGTATCCCTGCATCAGGACGTCCTTGTGCCCAGGACAGGTGGGGTCATGAAAGGCCCTCCCCACACAGAAGCTCAGCTGTCATTGATAGCAATTCCATAGGCACATAATGGTCTGGGTACATGTCTGGCTGCCTATGACGATAGGCATAGTGACGATACGTCCAGATCCTTTTGAAGACCCTCCTGATCTCAGCCAGGGTATCTTGCTCTCCCTGGCCACAGGTCCAGCAGGAAGCCAGCGCTGGGCCACTCGTATGCTTCCAGGCTAGCTACAAACAGAGGAAAGAATGGAAGGAACGGTCAAGCACATGCTTTCTAGCAGAGTCTCCCAGACAGGACTATTAACTAGCTTCTGCCAGCAAGGCTCTCTGGAGCGCAGGCCGGCATCCTTCCCTGTCGCCCTGTGCGGTCTGATTTTTCCTTGGCTCTCATAAGCTCCTCCACATCCTCCCAAAGATTTCCCTCCTGGCTCGATTCGGCCCGAGTGAGATGTGTGGTTGACAAGCCAAGTCCGCACATGATGCCATTGCCTGTGTGTGAGTCCAGACTTTAGCACAGGGAGTCTCCTGAAGGCTTCCCCCAGTGGCAGCATCTTATATCATTGTGGCACCACGTCAAAGCCAAAACTTGACACTAGGGCGATACTATTAACTACATTACAGACCTTATTCTATTCAGGTGTCCCCACTCTTACGTGAACTCTGACTGGTTCTTGGCCTTTGCCACAATCCTGTCATGAAGGCAGATGCCGTTCTATTACCCCAACCTACGTGTGAAGAATCCAAGGCCCCAAAGAGCCAGACAAACAGGACCCGTGACCACTTTCCTTTGATGTCGGCAAAAGGCTCAGTGTCCGTATGGACAACATGGCATACAGCAGGAGGTGGGTCAGCAGGCTTTCGTCCCTGCCGGGAGCCAGCTGTGAATGAGTCTTTCACTGGGTGAGGTTATGGTTAGGTCTAGCAGGCATCTCATCCCCTACTCCAATTCCAAGGAGAATTTTCACCCTCTAGCCCTCCCTGCTGCCCTGGAGACACTGGCTACATGTTCCTTTGTTTTGCAAATGCAAGTAATTGGTAACAGCCTCCCAGTACATTCTGAATATTGCCTATGAGATTGGGACAATGGAGGACCAGGCTGGCAGGTGCCCCCGACCTCTGTAGGACCAAGTCATAGGCCTGTTTCGGATCTACGTTTGCACAAGGACAGAGGGGGGTTGTATTTGTGAAATTCTTCTCAAATGTCAGTGGGCTCTCAGATCACCTGGGTGTCTTGTTAAAAATGAAGATTCTGATTCTGTAGGTCTGGAGTGGGGCCTGAGAACCAGCATTTACACCAAGACCTCAGATAATGCTGATGCTGCTATTCAGGGACTACACTTTAAGAGTCAAGAGCAGAGATCATATTATTATAGCTGAGCTTTCCATGAAAACTGAGTCCAAATGAGATGAGTATATTCAAATTAAGTTAGCAAAAAACAAATTCATCCTTATCCAATGGATTTACTGTAATATGAATCAAGAGGCTGAGATCCTCATATAACCTTGAACAAGTTCCTTCACCATTCTGTGCCTCAGTTTCTTCATGTACAAAATGGAGACTATAATAGCATTTACCTTGTGCCATGAGTATGAGATCTAAATGACATGACCCAGGTAAGCTCTGAGCAGAATGTCTCACCCAGAGTAAGAACCCGAGCTGACAGGGTGGCCATCAGTGGGAAAGACGTGATGACAAGCGTGGTGATGGGGGTTGGTGGCGGTTGTGATGGCCCTGGGGATGATGGTGATGATGATGATGGTGATTGTCACAACTCAGTCCAAAGTGGTGTGTAACCAGAATGATTCCATCACCTGCATCAAGGAAGAAGCAGCAGGTGGCCTTGCCCGGGAAGGCCGGGTAGAGCACATCAGGCGGAGAGAGGGAAGAAGAGCATCACTCAAGGTAGAGAGAATAGTCTGCACCTTTACATATTTGTACTACACCCGTGCTTGGGTGGTATGGCTGGAGCGTGTAATGGTTTTTAATGTGAATTTATTTATTTTGAGAGAGAGAGAGAGGGAGAGAGAATCCCAAGCAAGCTCTGCACTGTCAGCACAGAGCCCGATGTGGGGCTTGAACCCATGAGCCAAAGTCAAGAGTCAGACACTCAACTGACTGAGCCAAAGTCAAGAGTCAGACACTCAACTGACTGAGCCACCCAGGCACCCCTGGAGCTTGTGATTCTCAAGGATAGAGACCACCGTGCACTCGATTGGCCAGTTGGACACCATCAAACCTGAGCTCTCATCTCCACCTATCTCCAGTTGGTGTCCTTGCTGTGGCCAGCATGGAGAAAAGCCACGGCCGGAGCCTCGGAGGAGGAAGGGTAAGCCTGAAGCTTCTCTTCAGAGCTGTTGAGCTTGACTTATTGGTTTGGCTCCTTGCGTACATCTTGGCGTTGATTTATTGAAGGTAATTCATTCTCCTTTGTCACAGAAGTCACCTCACAGCAAGCCTTCCTTTCCAGTCAGGGGCACATTTAGGTTTCCCTGCCACACAGGACCCTGCCCAAATGATCTTCCTAGAAACACAGGTGTTAGACAACATGGGTGGGGCTGTTTTGGAACTCAACTCATTTTTGTCCCAACCAAGTACACTTTGGGATTAAAAATGTAATGCAGTTATTTTATAGAAGTGAATAATAAAGAAATCATATAGAAATTACTCTAAGATCAAAACATTAAAACAAAACCAAACTCTCACCTAAAGGCTACAGCAAAATGAGGCTAATATGTATTGCAACTACGTAATCCCATTAAAGGCAAGATATTCTCAGGACACACACATCATGGTTTGGAAAGGGAAAAAAGCGGGAGAGACTTTGTCGACAGCAAAGTGGCCGAATTAAGATTAGCCAAAGTTTTTTCAATGGAAGACCATACACACTTCAAAATGAAAGAACATTTTTCCATTAGCATGATGGATCTCTAAACAACACATGGAGCACAGGGAGGATTTTCAGATCGATTCAGATTGACTAAAGTATGTATTTTTCTACGTAAATACATAAATGTTTATAAAAATATTTTTATTTTTTATTTATTTAAAAAAATTTTAATGTTTTATTTATTTTTGAGACAGAGAGAGACAGAGTGCGAGAGGGGGAGGGACAGAGAGAGAGGGAGACACAGAATCCGAAGCAGGGTCCAGGCTCCCAGCTGTCAGCGCAAAGCCTGACGTGGGGCTCGAACTCACAGACCATGAGATCGTGACCTGAGCTGAAGTTGGACGCTTAGCCGACTGAGCCACCCAGGCACCCCAAAAATATTTTTAAAGCTTAGAAAAACACAGAGAGACTTTTATTTGGAAGTCTCTCTCTCTCTCTCTCTCTCTCTCTCTCTCTCCTCTCTCTCTCTCCCTCTCTCTCTCTTTGTCTCAAGAGAATTTATGCATCTTTTGCTTGTATAATTAATTTGTTAAGTGCCATACCTGTAGCCAAGAGAAATTTGTTAGAAAATGCTCCTCTTCTGTAAACTGGTTCCTCTTTACAAGCAGGAAGGAGGCATCCTGCCCTTTCAAGTATGTGATGTGGCTTAGTCACTTGGGTACCTCTGTGAGATGACCAGACACATTTTAGGGGAGAAACCAGCATCCAGAGAAGAGAAGCCAGCCAGCAAGCTGGCCTTGAGTAAAACAGAGAAAATGGAAACAGGTTTCGTAATGCCTCTGTCACCACAAACAGAGCCCACTGTCTCTGAGCCTCTCCTCCCAGCTCTGCTCTCGCCTCCATATCCATTCCAAAGGAACGTTTCCAATTTTCAATTCTCTAAGATCCTTGTAGGTGAAAGCAATAGCTAAAACATCACTGCCTAATCCAGGATGCTTTCAGACACATATTTAGATTCTGAAGGATGATGTGTGTTCTGAACTGAATTGTGTACCCGTACTCTGCTCCCACCCAGATTCATATGTTGTAGCCCAACCCACCAATGTGACTGTATTTGGAGATGGGACTGTTATGGAGAAAATTAAAGTTAAACGAGGCCATAAGAGTGGGGCCCGAATCCAGTGGGACTGATGTCTTTATAAGGAAAGAGACAGACACCAAGGACACATGTGCACAGAGAGAAGGCATGTGACACATGACAGTGCAGCAGGAAGGTGGCCATCTGCAAGACAAGGAGACATGTCTCAGGAGAAACCAAACCTACCAAACCTGAATCTGTGTGATAAGACTTCCATAACAAAATACCAGACCCCAAGGCTCTATTGCCTCAGAGTTCTGGAGGCTGGACATCAAGATTAAGGTGTAGGCTGGGAGGATTCTTTCTGAGGGCTTGAGAAAGAATCTATTCTATGACTGCCCCCAGCGTTCTGGTGATCTTCAGTGTTCCTTGTTGTGTAGACATGCCTCCTGGATCCCTGCCTCCAGCATCACATGGCTTTCTCTCTGCATGCATGCCTGTGTCCAAATTCCCCTTTTCATAAGGACACCAGTCATACTGGAATTGGGGCTCACTCTGGTCCAGGATGGCCTCATCCTAACTAATTACATCTGCAACGACCTTGTTCCCAAATAATGCCATATTCCAAGGTACTAGGGGCTAGGATTCCAACATATGAATTTCAGGGAGACAGAATTCAATCTGTAACAGATGGCCTTTCAGAACATTGACAAATCTAGTGGAGTATAGTCTCCAGTAAATCATGCTTCATTCACGGCAGTAACACCGGTCACCAAATATCCATTAAATAAAATAAGAAGCACAAATCACACATAACAATATGTCATCTATCATTCATTAACGTATTAGGTGCCTACTGAGTTCCTATAACATGCCAGCCAGCATCAAGTACTATAAATGCAAAAAAGAACAACATGGATGTGTCCAGCATCTCTGGGACCTTTCAGCAAGTGCAGACAATAATAAATAAGTATCCACAACAAACGTTACCAGTGGCCTGGCACTGAACATAGTAGGATACCACATCTTGAAATGGGAACGCCAACTGTTTTTGAAATGAGAACTCTACTCAATAATCCGTTTCCAGCCAAATTCCTAAGATAGGTTTTTTTGAGGGAACATCTAATAAAATATTTTCAAGTTTCATTGGGAAGAAGAAACATCAGAAATGGAAATGCTGAAAGAGAAAAATAATACAAGTGTCTTATCAGATGCATTCTAACATGAAAGTGTAGGAAAGATTCTGCCGATGAAGAGTCTGGAGATGCCTGGTGATAACGACGGTACTTCATCGTGACGTACTTAATGCCAGTCAACTATACGTTTGAAGATGGTGAAGGTGGTAAATATTGTGTGCGTTTTGCCACAACAAAAACAAAATTGTGGCAAAGTATGGAACACGACCCCCTTCCGACATATTGAAAGGATTTAGTGTATGACTCGGCAGCCATGTTAACGCGGGAGGTATCAACACATAAATGATGATGGGATTAATCAATCTTTCGAGAAAAAAACAAAATCATTTCAAAATTCCATTCCTTACAATAATTGAGTAATTCCAGATACATTTAAAGGTTAATGTAAAAAAGAACTCTCAAAGTGCTGGAAGAACATTGAGTTGTAGAGTAAGCATCTTGCCGGAAGACCCCAAGCATGACAATAGCAATCCTATATAAAAAGTACTGATAGATGTGACAAAATCAAAGTGCTGTATCACACACACGTGCATTATAAAGATTTCAAGTTGGGACACCTGGCTGGCTCAGTTGGTTAAGTGTCTGACTTCAGCTCAGGTCATGATCTCACGCTTTGTGGGTTCGAGCCCCACGTTGGGCTCTGTGCTGACAGCTTGGAGCCTGGAGCCTGCTTTGGATTCTCTGTCTCCCTCTCTCTCTGTCCCACCTCCACTTGTGCACGCTCTCTCTCCCTTTCTCTCTCTCTCTCTCTCTCAAAAATAAATAAACATTAAAAAATTTTTTAAAGGTTTCAAGTTAAAAGGCAAATTCAGAACTTATGACAACAGAATAATAACCTTAGCACTGAAATAACCTTAACATATGTTGTCCAATAGAAACATGGGCAATGATCTCAAACATCTGTTTGACAAAAGAGGAAATAAATTTAATCCTCTGATCAAAATTAATCAAGAAAATGTGACTTCAAACAAAAGAGGAAACCTTCTTCCCCTCATCAGATTGGAAAAATTAACAATGAATAAAAATAAGCCGGCAACTTTCCTTGAATGTAGTTTTGTCAAATGTTACCAACGTTTAAAAACCTGCATTGATTTACATCATTTCCCTATCCATGGCCATCACGGGGCCAAAACTACATGGAAGGTAAGAGTAATGAGTGG
Organism: Acinonyx jubatus; assembly: GCF_027475565.1. Classification (NCBI taxonomy): domain Eukaryota; kingdom Metazoa; phylum Chordata; class Mammalia; order Carnivora; family Felidae; genus Acinonyx; species Acinonyx jubatus. Next base: position 2,844,621 of record NC_069388.1, on the reverse strand, counting down.
AAGCAATCTGAAAGAACATGCTGCATTTTGATCCGAAGGTTCTCCAGGCCCTGACGACTGCTTTGCCCAGAGAAAATTCCTCTTCCTGTATGTGCTTGTCGCTGCACACACAGGCTTGTCTCCAACATGTGCACAAGAAGAGATGCAAAGAACCCCTTTGGGGCTTCCTTCTGTAGTGATTTCCTTTGAATTCCTGAGGGCCTCCCTGTGCACACACATCCTCTCCCACCACATTCTCCAAGTGATTTCCATGGAACAAACCTATACCTCACACCCCACTATTCCTGTGGGAATTTCAGAGTGACCTTCCTCACCGCTTTTCCACTCTCTGTTCCATTTATTTCCAGTCTAATCTCTACTATGCCCTACCCCCCACCCCCACTTGCTTTGGAGTTGGTTTTCTTTGCCTTTTCTAGCTTCTTAAGGTAGAACTTTAGGTTGTTAATCGAGGATCTTTTTCTTAAAAACATCTCAGAACTGCATTAGCCAGATCCCATAGCTTTGACGTGTGGTGTTTGCTGTGTCCTGCTTTCATTCATTTGAAAGTACTTTCTAATCTTCCTTGAAATTTCCTCTTTGACCCACTGGTTATACGGGGGAATGTGTTTTAATTTCCATATACTACTGAATTTCCCAAATTTCCTTTTGCTATTAATTTTGGTTATCTCCGTTCTGGTCAGAAAACCTACTTCGAATGATTTTGAACCTTTTAAAATTATTAAATCCTGGTTTCTGGCCAATGACATGGTCTATCCTGGAGAAGGCTCCATGTGGCCTTTACAAGGATGTGTGTTCTGCTTCTCTCTCTGGAATGTGCTGTGCAGATTTATACAAGGTCTGGATGGTTTATAGCGTTAAGAAGTCTTCTGTTTCCTTACAGGTCTTCTGCTGAGGTGGGCTATCTGTTATTGAAAGTCTGCAGCTATTGTCGAATCGTCTGTTTCTTGCACCAATTCTCACTGCCCTTGGTGTATTTTGAGACTCCGTTGTTAAGTGGATATATGTGTACTATCATTATGTCCTTCTGGTGGACTGACTCTTTCAGCATTATAAAATATACCTCTCTGTCTCTAGTCACAGTTTTCTTCTGCATTAGGGTGAATTGTGTCTGATGTTAGTCTAGCCACCCCAGCTCTCTTCTGATTACTGTTTGCGTGTTAATAATTTGCCATCTTGTCGCTCTCTTTCTGTTTATGTCTTTGAATCATAAGCCTCTCTTGTAGACAGCGTATACTGGACCAGATTTGCTCTATTCTGCCTTTTGATTTGGAGTGTTCAATTTACTTAGATTTAATCTAACTACTGATAAGGTAGAATTTACATCTGCTATTTTGCTATTTGTTTTCTGTATGTCTTATGTCTTTTTATGCCTCTCTTCTGTCATTATGGCCTTCTTTAAAGCTAAATATATATTTCCTAGTGTAATATTTTAATTCCCCTATTATTTCATTTAAATTATTTTCTTAGTGGTTTCCCTGGGAATTACAATTGGCATCCTAACTTGAAATAATCTCCTTTGAATTAATAGCAAGTTACTTTCTTTTTTTTAATTTTTTTTAACATTTATTTATTTTTGAGACAGAGAGAGACAGAGTATGAACGGGGGAGAGGCAGAGAGAGAGGGAGACACAGAATTGGAAGCAGGTTCCAGGCTCTGAGCCATTAGCCCAGAGCCTGACGCGGGACTCGAACTCACGGACCATGAGATCGTGACCTGAGCTGAGGTCGGATGCTCAACCGACTGAGCCACCCAGGCGCCTCAATAGCAAGTTACTTTCAATGGTAGTCTGAAACTGCTCTAGGCCAACTTTCTTTTCTTTCCCCTCCTTCTATTATTGCCACACAAATTACATTTTCATACATCATACCCATCAACATAGTTGTATAATTGTTGCTTTTTTTTCTAATTGTCCTTTAAGTTAGATCAGAGATCCTGGAGGGAGAGCCCTCAGTCTTGAACATGCTCCCCGTGGATTTTCACACATGGCTTTTATTATGTGGAGTCTGTTTCTTTCTGTTCATAGTTTCTTGATGTTTTTTTTTTAAATCATGAAAGGATGTTGAATTTTTGTCAAATACTTTTTCCGCATCAATTCTGATGACCATGTGGAATTTTTTTTATTTGTTCTTTTAATGTGGTGTATTAATCTCATTGACTTTCATACGTTGAAGCATCCTTGCAACCCAGGAATAAATCCCACCTTGTCGTGGTGTATAATGCTTCTACTGTGCTGCCGAATTAGGTTTGACAGGGTTTTGTGGGGTGTTTTTGCATCAACGTCCATAAGGGGCATTGGTCTGGAGTTTTCTTTTCCTGTTAGTGTCTTTTCTGATCTCGTAAAATGAGTTAGAAAGTGTTCCCTCCTCTTCAACCTTCTGGGAAACTTTGAGAAGGATGGGTAAGTAGTGCTTTAAATATTTGGTAGCATTCACCATCTGGTCAAAAGCTTTTCTTTCTTTTTTTAAGTGAAGTGTAATTAACGTACAGCGTGCTGTGAATTTCAGGTGTTGCACACAGCAAGTCACCGCTTCCATACCTGACTCAGTGCTTGCTCATCACTGTAGATGTACTCTTCATCCCCATCTCCTATTTTCCCCAAACGCCCTCCCACCTCCCCTCCAGCAACCACAAATGTGCTCCCTGTATTCAGAGTCTGCTTTTCATTTGTCTCTTTTGTTTGCTTGTTTATTTCTTAAATTTCTGGTTGGGATATTTTTGATTATTGATTCAATCTTCCTAATGAGTTGTAGATCTATTCAGATTTTCTATTTCTTCATGGTTTAGTCCTGGGCGGGGGAGAGTCTTGTGTTTCCAAGAATTGCTCATTTCACATAGGGTATCCAATTGGCTGGCATACCGTTATTCATAGCATCTCTTACAATAGTCTTTATTTCTGTAGAATTAGTAGCAACATCTTCATTTCCATCTCTGATTGCAGCAATTTGGATCTTGTCTTTTTTTTTTGTCTAGTCCAAAAGTTTGCCAATTTTGTTGATCTTTACAAAGAACCAACCTTCGGTTGCATTGATTTTCTCCATTGTTTTTCTTCTCTGTTTCATTGATGTCTCATCGGATCTTCATTATTTCCTTTCTTCTGCTGGCTCTGGGTTTAGTTTACACTTCTTTTTCCAGGTCCTCGCATCAAGTTAGGTTGTTGATTTGAGATCTCTGCTACTTTTAGTGCAAGCATTTATAGCTATAAATTTCCCTCTTAACACTGCTTTGCTGCCTCCCATGAGTTTCTGCATGTTGTGTTTTCATTTTCACATGTTTCTAGGCATTCTCTGATCTCCCCCGTATTTCTTCTTTGATTGATTGGCTGTTTAAGAGTCCATTGCTTTATTTCCACAAATCTGCCAGTTTCCCAGGTTTCTTCCTGTGGGTGATTTCTAACTTCATCACGCTGTGGTCGGAGAAGAGACTTTGTATGAGATGATTTATCCGTTAAAATATATTTAAACTCCACTTGTGGCCTCACCTGTGACCTGTGGCGCAGAGTGTCGTGTGTACTGGGAAAAACATGTGTGCTCTCGCTGTCAAGAGGCATGTTCCACACATGTCTGCTTGTTCCATCCATTCCTGAGACTGGGGGGCTCACACCTCCAACTATTATTATAGACCCACGTCCCCCTTCCATTCTGTAAGTCTTCACCTCATGAGTTTTGCTGGTCTGTTGTTGGGTATGTAGATGTTTATAACTGTCGTATCTTCTTGCTGTGTTGACATACACCTGACCTGGGTCCCACCGAGACAGGACTTCCCAAGCCCGTGACATTTTAGGCAGGGCACCTATTTCAGGAAAGTCAGATATCCAAAAGGATTTAACCACCCTGCCCCAACACCTCCCCATTTAGGATTTAAGGGAGGAGTTCTGGGCCCCATGCTCTACAGGGGAGTAGGGACAAAAGCTCAGGAATCTGCCAGGAGCCATGGGATTGTTTCCTCCAAGAAAGAATCAGCCTACCACTATTAAAAATAGCTTGTTCACAAAACACTACAAAATAGCTCTTCATCTACAAAATCGCCATGGCAAATATCACCCCAGTGAATTAGGTGTTTGTGTGTTTTGCTGAAAATGGTATCTTTTCTGAAAGATTGCTACCTAAATAAGAATGCTCTGGAGATCCTAATACGGAAATAAAAGGATGGTTCTGTCAACTTTGGTGCCTCTTTTAAGGAAGAGAAATGCAATGCTCTGTGCTGTCTGCCCCCCACTACCTCTCTCTCTCTCTCCTGCTCTTCTCCCCCCCCGCCTCACATACCGTTTCTAGTGCTCAAACTGTCAGAAAATCCTCAAATCTGAACACTCAGCCTGGAGAGCTCAAGGCTGTGCATTCTACACAGAGGCTGTGACATATTTACATATTTTAAGGAGAATGAGCCACAAGTGTTCTCAATGAGGACCTGGTGGGGCTTTTAGCTTTCTAAGGCAACCCTCCTGTTTCGGGAAACAATTAGAGCTCTTCGCCATAGCCCTCACACACACTCAGCAGTGACAGGCAAATGACAGGGAACAGAGCAGCGGCTCTGTAGAATGCAGCCTCCTGGTCCCCGTGGACGGTGGGTGAAGGTGGAATAACCACCATGGTGAACACTTCCCAGGGCTTCACATGGGGAAGCTGCCAACCTTGCTTTACAAAGATGGACAGAGCCCTGGGAAGGCAATGTTATGAGATGGGTTCTGTGTATTAATTATGTGATGTTGATAAGGGAGGCCAGCTGGACCTGTCATTCCCACATAGGGGCCGCGCTGAGTGCTGTGTAGCAGGCCAGGAGACGATGGGGGCTTGTTTTTGTGTTTGGAGGCAGACAGAGCCTGTGGTTGCACCCCATGCAATAAAATCAAACCCACGTTCTCCTTTTGTGCGTCGCACCATCAAGATGACGTACGTTGTGGTTTTGGCAAGATGGGTTGGAGGGTTTGGGAAGCTGAAACCCCCTCCCCAGTTCTCACAAGCACACTTAATGGCTGACACTCAGGTGCCAGATCCTTCACAAACATCATTACGTGTCCTTTCCACAACCAGCATTACAGATGGATGATGAGCTTGAAACCGGAGGAGTCGCTTTTAACTGTGCTTTTATTAATTATTATTTTATTTCTGTCTCAAAGCCATACAGCTTGTGGGTGGGAGAGCTGGGAGATGAGGCCAAGCCCCCCGGCTCCAGAAGCTTCTCCCACCATGAGGTGATATCTCAGGCAGGATGCCCCATATTCCACCGCAGACATTAGCGTCCCATGGAGCCCTGCATCAGGCGAGAGGGTCCTTAGCGCATTGGCCGGCTCTCAAACAACATGCAGCAAAGTGAATGATTAACTGTTCCCTGTGTCAGAAACTGAGAGCTCAGCGTGGGCTGCAATGAGCCTGCATTTTATCCCACGAGTGGACGCTGCTCCACTCGTGGAGGGAGCTGTCCTTTCCCATCTGTCTGGGCTCTTGGCCCCCAGGAGCTGTCCAAGGTGCTAAGTGGATTTCCATGGTGGTGAGAACAGTGGCTCTTGCGGAGATTCCACTTGCCCTGAGCCTTGCCCTTCTGGCTTCACCTGCACAAATGCAGTTCCCTTCTCCTGCCTCTGCTCCACCTGGTCTTGGCAGATCATATAAACCACAGTCTGGGTCTGGCTATCTTCCCGGCTCTCGTCCCAGCTGAGACTTGCTCTCCACACGCTGGTTTTCTGGTCCCAACTCAGGCCCATATTCAAGCTTCAAATAGAATGCAAATCTCACAGAAGTTGGTACAGATAATTAATTCACAGAACAGTTCTAATATAGCTGGAAATGTCTCAGAGCTGCACCCACAAGTGTACCCAACTCAAGGCTGAAACCCAGATTTCTCACCTCCAAAGCCAGGAGGAGTCAATGCCTACACAGAGATTATCAGAGAAGCCTTCACCAAAGAAGCAATGTCTATCACAACACCAAAATGGTGAGAAGGAGACAGGGCATTGAAGGTAATTCCAGGCACAGTGAACTCCACCGCTGAGGATGCTGTGGTGTGGGAGGGGCAGCATGGCATGTCAGGTTGAGAAGGAGCCATGGTGGGTCAGCCTCTGTGGGCAGGAGGAGGGGAGGCCATGAGGGTGGTAGAGAGCCAGCGACATACAATGATTATCCATGAGAGGGAATGTATACAAAAAAAGAAGGAGCAATTACTTCATCAAAGGTGCAAAGTTAGTGGTCACAGGAAGAAATATTACTATTAACATGTAGAACTATTTTGTTTTATTTTTTTAATGCTTATTTATTCTTGAGAGAGAGAGAGAGAGAAAGAGAGACAGAGTGGGGGAGCAGGGGAGGGGCAGAGAGAGAGAGGGAGACACAGAATATGAAGCAGTCTCCAGGCTCCGAGCTGTCAGCAAGAGCTCAACGCAGGGCTCGAACCCACGAACCATGAGATCATGACCTGAGCTGAAGCTGGACACTTAACTAACTGAGCCACCCAGGTGCCCTGTATTTTTTATGTATTTATTTTTTTGGGAGAGAAATAGTGTGTGAGCAGGGGAGAGGGGCAGAGGGAGAGAGAGAGAATCTTAAATAGGCTCCACACTCAGTGCATGATCTGAGCCGAAATCAAGAGTCAACACTCAACTCACTGAGCCACCCAGGCATCCCAACACATAGAACTATCTTAAAAATACTCATTTTTTTTAAAAAAAATTTTTTTAACGTTTATTTATTTTTGAGACAGAGAGAGACACAGCATGAACGGGGGAGGGTCAGAGAGAAGGAGACACAGAATCGGAAGCAGGCTCCAGGCTCCAAGCTGTCAGCACAGAGCCCGACGCGGGACTCGAACTCACAGACCTCAAGATCATGACCTGAGCCGAAGTCGGCCACTTAACTGACTGAGCCACCCAGGCGCCCCTTAAAAATACTCATTTATTTGCTTATTGGTTCATTGTCTATCTTTCCCAGGAGACTGGAGTCTCCATGAAAGCAAGGACAATTCTCTCATGGTCCACCACAATAAATAGTTATCAAATGAGGAAGCAAAAGGTGTGAATTATGTGAATATACATTGAAACCCAAATGATTTCTGGTAAACAGATCAGTCACAAAATCAAGGCATGGCAGCTGATTAATGGGGAAAATTGGGAAGGGCATTGTACAGGAATAAAACTTTCCTAATCCTACAGTTCTTCCCATTCAGATATGGCCCTTTCTTGACCAGGAGGAACATGAAAAAAAAAAAGGTTAATTTGTGGTATCTCTCCTTCCCTTCCTGCCTCCCTGAGCATCTTCAATAATTTAGTTCCTTCTTTTCTCTTATTAGTGCAAGTTATATATAACAAAGTCATTCTCCAAACAATTCACTACATTCAGGGGCATAGCATGTACCGAATGCCTAATTCTCCCTGCGTGGAAACCATCTGCATATGTGTCGTTTCCCGAGGCACTTGGCACAAGCCACACATTGGTTGTGATCAATTCATGGGTTGTCTGGGTATATGCGTATGGTCCCACAGGGAGGAATTAGAGGCTGTCTACATAATATTTTTTGGCTATACCTCTGGCCTAGTATAGTGCCCAGCACAGAACATATGTTAAACAAACATTTGAGAAATGCAAAGTGGAATTTATTAAGTACATGTTCTCTGCCAGGCACTTCACTGGGCATTGGCACATTGGAGTCTGGCCAGTTGAAGTCCTTAAAATGGGTAGTGCATTTGTAGGAGAGGGCAAAAGAAACACATGTGCAAGTGAACAACCCGAGTGTCACTCAAAAATGTACTCATCATCAGGGAAATACAAATCAAAACCACACTGAGATACCACCTCACACCAGTCAGAGTGGCTAAAATTAACAACTCAGGCAAAGACAGAAGCTTGCGCGGATGTGGAGAAATGGGAACTCTCTTGCGCTGCTGGTGGGAATGCAAACTGGTGCAGCCTCTCTGGAAAACAGTGTGGGGGTTCCTCAAAACATTAAAAATAGAACTACCCTCTGACCCAGCAATAGCACTGTTAGGAATTTACCCAAGGGATATAGGTGTGCTGATGCATAGGGGCCCTGGTACCCCAATGTTTATAGCAGCACTTTCAACAATAGCCAAATTGTGGAAAAAAGCCTAAATGTCCATCAACTGACGGATAAAGAAGATGTGGTTTATATATGCAATGGAATACTACTTGGCAATGAGAAAGAATGAAATCCTGCCATTAGTAGCAATGTGGATGGAACTAGAGGATATTATGCTGAGTGAAGTAAGTCAGTCAGAGAAAGACAGAGACCATATATTTTCACTCATATGTGGAACTTGAGAAACTTAACAGAAGACCATGGGGGAATGGAAGGGGAAAAAATAGTTTCAAACAGAGAAGGAGGGAGGTGAACCATAAGAGACTCTTAAATACAGAGAATAAACTGAGGGTTGATGGGGAAGGGTGGGGAAGAGGGGAAATGGGTGATGGGCATTGAGGAGCACACTTGTTGAGATGAGCACTGGGTGTTATAGATAACTGATGAATCATGGGATCTACCCCCTGAAACCAAGAGCACACTGTATACACTGTGTGTTAGCTAACATGACAATAAATTATATATATATATATGTACCTTGGGGTGCCTGGGTGGCTCAGTCGGTTGAGCGTCCAACTTCAGCTCAGGTCATGATCTCACAGCTTGTGAGTTCGAGCCCCGTGTTGGGCTCTGTGCTGACAGCTCGGAGCCTGGAGCCTGCTTCGGATTCTGTGTCTCCTTCTCTCTCTGCCCCTCCCCTGCTCATGCTCTGTCTCTATGTCTCTCTCTCTCAAAAATAAATAAACATGCAAAAAAAATTTTTTTAAATGTACCATGAGGGCAGTCCCAAAGGACAGACCACAACTATTGTGAGAAACTTGTCTCATTGTTCTCTGCTCTGTTCTCAGAGCTGGGCAAAGTGTGTGTGTGTGTGTGTGTGTGTGTGTGTGTGTGTGTTCATAGGTATTCAATAAATTCTAATTATGTGAAAAATAATCAAAATTTACACCTATCAGGAAAATTCCTACCTGGAATTGAGCAATGTCTATCTTGACTATTTCAAATAGAGAACACTTTTTTTTTTTACATGAAATAGCCTTTATTTATTAGAATAGTTTCATATTTACAGAGACATGGGGAAGACAGTACCAGAGTTCCCATATGCCTCTCATCCAGTTTTCTTTATTATGAACATCTGACATTACTATAGTACATTTGTCCTGATCAATGAACCAATGTTGATACATCATTACCTAAAGTCTATGCTTTATTCATATCCCCCCAGTTTTCACCTAATATCCCTTTATTTTTCTGTTCCAAGATCCCAGAAACCCGAATTTATTTATCTCGCCTCCTGAGGCTCCACTTGGCTGTGAGAACGTCTCCAACTTCCCTTGTTTTCAATGCCCTTGGCAGTTTTGAGGAGTATTGGGCAGGCATATTGTAAGACGCCTTGTCTTGGAATTTGTGTGATGTTTTCCTCTTGGTTTTACTGGGGTTATGGGTTTTTGAAAGATCACAGAAGTTCAGTTCTGTTCCTATCACATCCTGTGAAGGGTCTGATATGTCAGCATGACTTATCCCTACCTGTGTTGACCTTGACCACCTGCTGAGGCCATGTTTATCAGGGTTCTTTGCTGAAAAGCTACTCTTTCTCCCCCTTTCTGTACTGTGCTATTTGGAAGGAAGTCCTTTGTGCAGTTGCCAGTTAAGGAGTAGGGAGTTGTGCTCCTGGTCATGGGGGCAGAGAATTTGCACAGGGGACTTGTCTCTTCTCCTTTATTTATTTAATCATTAGTTTATATCAATATGGACTAATGGGTATTTATTTTATAACTTGTGTTATAATCTGATATTCCCTCATGTGTTTTGTTGCTCATATTCTGGCTTTGGCCATTGGCAGACTTTCTGTTGGTTCTTATGACCTTCAACATAGTCCATCAACGTATTGTTTTTTTTGTGTGTTTGCTTGAGCACTTGCTTTCTTTATGGCTCCCCTAGATGCTCCAGGCACATTCCTGGAATAAACCATTTTCCCAGGGAGAACAGTACTGGAAACTAAGATCTGGAGGCTAGGCTTGCCCGTCTCTATCAGGGTGAATTGCTTCCAGGTCTTCTCAGCTGACAGACCAAGAAAGAAATAGATGTCTGTATGCTAAGTGGTGTGTCTGCACACAATCTGCAAATATTTCTAAATGCCCACCTCTGCCTCTCTGTGAAGCCAGACATGAGTTCACACTGTGTCTCCAACCCTGATCCGTAACCACATGGGTCATGGAAACCCGCTTCTCGGTAGTCTCCACCCTGGCAGTGAGAACCTGGATCCTTCCATCTGACACCCATTTATTTACATTGTTAAATTTCAGTGTAGATGTATAGTGGTATCGGGAGTATGATCCCAACCCCCCGTGGGAGGCAACTTAATCCACTAGAGAACAGAGATCATGTCCAAATCCTCTGCCTTTAGTCCTACAGACTCTGGTTACTGAGCTCAGCACCTTGGCCCATCCCCTCCAGTGAGGTCATTCCACACCATTGTAACACAGGCAGTTTCTCTTGGGACAGTTTATTCCTTCCCAGGATCTTTCAACCACTTACATGATTTTTAAACAGTTACCTATTAAGGTCTTGTTCTGTTGAGTTTTTATGGGCTTTGACAAATTTATAATGTCATGTATCCAACATTACAGTTATATTCCCCTAAAATACCCTGACATCATTTCTTCCTGTCCCCTCCTCTTTAACCCCTGGCAACCGCTGGTGGATAGACTGTTGATATGTGCATTTTGCCTTTTTTCGAAATGTCTTGTAATTGGAATCATACAGTATGCAACCTTTCCCTACTGGCTCCTTTCACTTAGCTTTTGCATTTAAGCTTCCTCTGTGACTTTCCATGGCTTGACACCTCATTTCTTTTTATTACTGAATAATATTCCACTGGATGCCACAGTTTGTTTATCCATTCCCCTGCTGAGGGACATCTGGGTTGCGTCCAGTTTTCAATGACTATGCATGAGGCTGCTGCAAACATTTATGCACAGGTTTCCTCTTGAACACAGTTTCCCAACAATCAGGTAAATACCTAGGAGTGTGATTGCTGAGTTGTGTAGTAAGACTTCCTCTGGCTGCCCCAGGGTCCTCCAGGTGACTGTACATTTTGCATTCCCACTAGGGATGAGTGGCTCTACACCTTTACCACGTGGTTGGTGTCAGTTACATCTTTGGAGTCTGGCCATCTTAACAGGCGTGTGGAAATGCCCTGGTGAAGAATAACACTGAGCATGATCTTTTTATATGCTTATTTGCCATCTGGGTGTCTTTACTTGTGAAGTATCTGTTACAATCTTTTGCCCATTTTTGATTGGGCTATTGTCTTATTGTTCTAAGATTTTTATACATTCTGGGTACATATTTTAGAGATATCGTTATCAGATACGTGGTTTGCAAGTATCTCTCCCAAGATGCGCCTTGTCTGTTTATTTTCTACATAGCTGGTTTCACAGAGCACGTGATTTTATTTTATTTTTTTATTATTTAAAAAAAAATTTTTTTAACGTTTATTTATTTTTGAGACAGAGAGAGACAGAGCATGAACGGGGGAGTGGCAGAGAGAGAGGGAGACACAGAATCGGAAGCAGGCTCCAGGCTCTGAGCCATCAGCCCAGAGCCCGATGCGGGGTTCAAACTCATGGACCGCGAGATCATGACCTGAGCTGAAGTCGGACGCTTAACCGACTGAGCCACCCAGGCGCCCCTTTTTTTTTTTTTAATTTTTTTTTAACGTTTATTTTTGAGACAGAGAGAGACAGAGCATGAACGGGGGAGGGGCAGAGAGAGAGGGAGACACAGAATCGGGAGCAGGAGCACGTGATTTTAAAGAAAGTTGTTGCCATGTCAAAAACTCATTGCCAAACCCAATAGCACCTGGATTTTCTCCTACGTTTTCTTCCACTTTTGTAAGTTTTATAGCAATTTGTTTCATTTTTATTTTTAATCCACTTTAATTTTAGACCGATGATCCATCTTGGATTAACGTTTTTGCAAAAACTGTAAGGTCTGTGTCTGCACTGATTGACTGACTGATTGATTGATTGATTGATTTCTCACATGTGGGCACCCAACTGTTCCAACACCATTTGTTGGAAAAAGACCATCCTTTCTCCATTAAATTGCCTTGATTTTTGCCAGAGGTCAGTTGACCGTATTTCTGTGGATCTATTTCTTGGCTCTTTATTCTATCCCATTGGTCCATACATCTACTCTTTTATTCTGTCTTGATTACTGTCATCTATTCTGTCTCGATTCCTGTAGTTTTATGGTAAGTCTTGAAGTTGCCTAGTGTCAGGCCACCTGCTTTGTTTTTCTTCAGTTTCATGTTGGCTATTCTAAGTCATTTGCTTTCCATATAAGCTTTAAAATCAGTTTGTCAATTTTTACAAAATAAAGAAGTGTAAATTAGTGAGTTACTAAGAAAAGGAAGGAAGGACAAATGTCCTGTGTAGAAGAATTTTTTAAATATATTTTTAATGTTTAAATATATATGTAGATACTCTACCCTCAAGCAGGTAAAATGTAACTCCCCACCACTTAGATGTGAACTGTGCAGAATGACTCTCTTCGCAAGACCATGAAAACCTGGGGGAAAAGCAATCTACGGAAACCTGACAAACACCACCTCAGCCAGGTGATCAAGGTTAACACAGACTGCGATCAGTCAGGTTGATAGCATGTACGCTTGATGTGATGGGAAAAGAATGGGAATTTACCTCTGTTGGTCTTCCTTCCAAAAACCATGAGCCCAGTGTAACCCTGTGAAAACAAAACCAGCAGACAGACCCAAGTTGGAGGACATCCTGTGAAGTAACTGACCAGTACCTCTCAACGCGGTCAAGTCAATCAGAATCCAGAAGAGTCTGAGAAACAATCTGTCCAATGGAGTTTGAAAAACACGTGATGGCTAAACGTAAGGTGTTACCCTGGATGGGATCCTGAGGCAGAAGAAAGGACATTTGTTAAAAAAGAAGAAAACCCAGATGAAATATGGGCTTTAGTTAATAATAATACATCAATATCAGTCCATTGGTTGTGACAAAGGTAACCTACACAGGTAAGATGTTAACAATGCATGGGATATATGGGAACATCCAAGTATCTTTGTTACTTTTCTGTAAATATAATTCTATCACAAAATGAGTTTACTTAAAAAGAAATGTGTGAGCAGCTGAGACTCAATCCCACTGCAAACTCCAGGATGCAGCAGTGAGCACACCTCAGGATGACCTCACACCTGAGGGGCCGGGGATTTCTCTCCAGTCACATGTGTCCGTGGCTGGGGCTGCCCAGCACCTGCAACCTACCCCTCATGTGGGCTGGGAGAGAAGACTTGTCCCTGAGTGGCAGGCTCACGGATGGGGCTCAGCCTCTCGACACCTGTTCACCTGGAGGAGTCCAGGCTCCTCTGTGATTGCTCCCCTACTTTCCCACTTATGGAACAGCCCTGCTGTTTCTGAAATCTCTACCAGGAAGAATTTTCTGAAGATATGCGTCTTTGTTTCTTTTTAAGCAGCGCACGCAGAGAAAAGGTGACCCAAACTGCATCTAGGTTTGTGTCTTATGGAAACTTTATTGTCATGATAATGTTCAGCGTTCTCCCAGGAATTTGGAAGAACTCTTGTGCCCTATAGCAGACAACTGGCCCTCCCACCCAGCTCAGGGCTTGGGGAGGGGGAGACTTTCAGCATCGGGGCACTGCCCCGGGAGATGGCTCCCTGTCCTGGGGCCACTTGGCATGTTTATGGCTCAAGCAGGACTTCCCACACTAATTATCACTTGGCTTCCCAACAGGCACATACAGCGTGGAGAGCAGGTGCAGTGTCAGTCACACTGATGTCTTACATGGGCACAACCAGCTGGCTTGTTTTGGAGCAAATTGCAGCATGACCGTGGTTAAAAGGGCACCCTTCCACTATTTAGGGAACACGGTTGCGGCGGGGAGAACAGCCTCGTTCCCCGGAAAATGTCAAGTGACGATTATGAAAGAAAAATGGAAGCAAACTTTAATCCTCAGAAAAATGAGAAATTTCGGGATGGAAGTGCCATATTCCTCGGACTAAGCGAGTCTTTCTTTCCCTCTGAACTCTTCCTTGACCTGCGAAATGATCCACAAGCCTGGTCCTCTGTCCCCCAAAGCCACTCCCCCAGATCCTCTCTTTCTGACCCACTTTTAATCTTTCTAACTTCATCTGTCTTCAACTTGCTCATGGTGCACGCTGCAAGGTCCCCAAACCTCTGCTCACCTAACCCTTCCAACCAAAGTTGGTAAACAAAGCTACCAACTTTGTCTCAAAGTCATGTTTTCTGGCTCAAACTCTTCCAGTTGGTGCCTGTGTCCCTGTGACATATCCCCATTAATGTGGGGGGGGGTGGTTTGAGCACTTTCTTACTTTCTAGCACCTCAAGATGTTCCAGGCTCATCTTGAATAATCCATGTCCTGGTTGGAACCAACCATTTCTCTTGAGGAATCCCAGTTCTTTTTGCTAGAGAATGGTAGTAGGAACCAGTAGCAGGTGCCAGAGGTGTCCCTTGTTACTGAGGTGTCACTGCATCTAGGTTCAGTCAGCTGACAGCACAAGGAGATTTTTGTGTGTATACGAATCAATGTGTATTCACACATCTGTATTTCTCTAGGTGCACATCTTCATCTATATGAACTCAATGTGTACTCACACTGGTATCTCTGCTGTAATCCATCGCCACAAGGATCATTCTAGCCTCCTCCCCTTGCTTACCTATAACCTCCCAGCGCAACAGTGAGCAACCTGGCTTCACCATCTGCCATCCGTGTGGGTACTTCTGCAATTCCAGGGAACACGCGCAGCGGTTTCAGAATGGCCAGCCCCAAGCCCATCTTAAGACCATGTATCTGCAGGCTTGGGGTAATTTCTAGACCCCCTTCCATTCTTGGCCCACTCTGCCTTTGCAGGCTGGTTGGAGCAGGGCTTTGGAGGGGAGCCAGGTTCCCTTGGGTGCAGTTGGCTCTTTGGCTGTCACTTGGTCATGCTACAGCTTCACAGACACATCCTTCAATGATGCACTTTCTTCCCTTGGACATTAGTCCTTCAGAATACCACTGGCATCAGCCACATACTGAGTTACCCGCAAGTGGCTCCTGACATCCTCACTGCGTCTTGATTCTTCTGCTGAGCTCCCAGGTTGTCCCTCATCACATCCAACTTCACAGGCCATCTCCCTGAACTACACAATCCGGGGCACATCTGGACTTCTATCTGCTAGCTCCCACGTGCCTTTCTCCTTCCTCCCTCGGTGACTGCACACCTTAGTGCCCCTCCCACTGCCCTCCCCATCCCCCAACGGCACCTGCTTTTCCTCCAGGCTCAGCTGCAGCCTTGCCTAACCTCCCCAGTGATTCTTGTCCTCCAAGCTTCTACTGAGCCCATTCAGCACCAAATGTCTTGGTACTCAACAATCCTCTAATTCAGGGATGAAATTCTGATCCAGTGCAAGGAACTATGTAGAAAATTCTGAGATTGTCTTTGAGCTTACTGGAATCAGCAGGTCTCCTAGTGGGTGAACAGTAGCCTCAGTGGCAGGAATTGTTGGAATTCTCTGTTTAGATTGTGCATGTGCCATTTAATCTTGACTCTCATGTGAAAGAAGTCGGTCAAAGAAAGACAAATATCGTATGTTCTCACTCATATGCAGAATTTAAGAAACTTAACAGAAGACCATGGGGGGAGGGAAGGGGAAAAAATAGTTACAAACAGAGAGGGAGGCAAGCCATAAGAGACTCTTAAATACAGAGAATAAACTGAGGGTTGATGGGAGGCTGAGGGAAAATGGATGATGG
Source organism: Acinonyx jubatus (assembly GCF_027475565.1). NCBI lineage: Eukaryota > Metazoa > Chordata > Mammalia > Carnivora > Felidae > Acinonyx > Acinonyx jubatus. The sequence goes on along the minus strand of NC_069388.1, from coordinate 2,828,790 downwards.
GCATTGAGGAGGGCGCTTGTTGGGATGAGCATACACTTTGTATGTAAGTGATGAGTCATGGGAATCTACCCCCAAAGCCAAGACCACACTGTATGCTCTGTGTGTTGGCTAACTTGACAATAAATTATATATAAACATTTTTAATTAAATTAAATTGAACTTAAAAAAAATTACGAGCTCCTCAGGTTGGTCATTCTGTCCTACATTGTTTTCTTCCTTTGTGTCTATCTGACTCATCAATCTAAACGTAGACTCACTAATCTGACTTGAAGTTGCATTACAAGGTTCAAATTCATACATATTTTGGGAGCTCATGACCCAACTATACACACTTGATCAGCTGAAAATATGCCTGTGTTGGCTGGAAGCTAATGGATAGGGAAGCATGTGACCTGATATACAGGACATCAAGCCATTTTCCATTCTGGTCCTTGAGCACTCTGCTATATAAACCTTCTTCTTGTGTCATATCATATTTTATTATCAACCTTCAAACCAATTTTCTTTAAAATCACAAAATAAATCAAGAGGGAAGGAGCATGTGCACTTGATTCTTTTGGGACAGGATTTGAGTTCTTCTGGTAATATATGAATTAAAGTTGTCCTTTGTACATTGGACTAAATCCAGCAGCATCAGTGCTCGATGACATTTGATTTTTTTATATATATAGTAGAATAAAATACAACTGATTCCATGCTTTATTTAATGGAAGATTTTGGTGCAGGAAAAAATAATAACCCAACACATTCGGAAAGCCTTTACTAAACTTCCATTGTGGTTTGTGAAAATGTGATTCATGATGATCTACCAAATATTAAAAGCAATATACGATTCAATCCATACTTATAGGTCAACTTTGAATAATCTACTGTCCGTCACACAATGTCCTTTCTAGAGAACTTTTAGCATGCCGCGTAGATCACCAACCTTCCACTGTGCCTGGTTCCAAAGTTGGACGCACCAACACTGGATTCCTTATAGTTTGCAATAGTTTGTAGTAGTTTGGGCTATGTTGTAATCCCATCATGACTTCATGGGTTCAAGTGTGGAAGCTGGAGGCATCTTTTGAGAGTCAGCATCTGGGGTTGACTTGACCTTGAACACTCTTGGTGGTGAAGGGGTAAGTTCTTATCAAGAGCAGGTTCCCAGGACTGTTCAGGGGAATGGTATCAGAGAAAGGAGAAGTTAACCCCTTCCTCTCCTCTCTTCAGAGCTCTCACTTCCAATAATGAACCCTGTGGCTACTAAATTCAGTTTCCTTTCAGATTCCCCTGCAGCAGGTCTATTCATCATGTTCCCAGCTAAGTGGAAGACAGAGGCATAAATGGAGGGTTCTGTCCATTGTGGAATTTACTGACAACGTTCACTTGAAATTTCCCTCATATTAGAAAGGCTGTAAGACATTGGAAGGCAGGGACTCTCTATGGCGAGGGTTCTCCGGCAAGGAGGCTTTCTTATGCACTTGGATGACTTGGCAGAAGCCGCTGGGAGTTGCACACCAGCCTGTTGGCCAGTCCCGGAGGAGCAGGTCTTTGCTAGCCTGCTGGCTGAGAGGGAGCCAGGAAGGGGCTGTCTCCTTCATCCCGCACACTCGGGGCTCAGACGACCTGGCAAACGTGAGGCACTAGGTACTTTCTTGTAGAATGGCTGTGGAGAAAACCAAAGGAGAAAACCAAAGAAGGACAATCCCATCCTCTTCCACGGGGACTGTGGGAGTGGGTGAGGAGGAGGGGTGGAAGTGGGGATACCGGACACCCCTTCCCTTCTCTGCTCAAGGAACTCAGCAGGTGGTCTTAGCCTCGGGGCTTGAAGAGATTCCCTGTGTGGGTGCACTTCAGACCAGCTAAGTCAGAACACTTAGGAAGGCAACAGAAATAAAGAAGGCCCGTTTCAAGGCCAAGGGGCCAGGGGGACAATGAGGAGGCAGGGAAGCTTCATGCAAGAGCTGGAACACTCAGGACTCAGGCAGAGGGAGCTTCCACCTTCTTGGGGCCCGTGACTGGGGCTCCACAGGAGAATCTCTGTCCCCCAGGTCTGCAGGACTGGGAGAAGATGCATGGCCTGGTTGGCGTTTGTCCCTAGGCCCTTCCCTCACTAATTCATCCTCCTGTGCAAAGTCTGCATCATTTACTGAGCAACTGTTGCAGGCAGACAAGAAGACTGACAGGGCAGATTCCAGCGAACGGTGCGGCCCTGCATTCTTGCTGCTGACAAGCTTGTAGGGGAACAGAAGCAAATGAGTAATGGCACATTTGATGAGCGCTTCCAGAGAAGGAGCTCTTATAGGGGCTCAGGCTCCAGGTAAACTTAGCCAGACCCCAAAGGGAGAGAGGGCACAGGACCAGTAAGAGGGTCCCCACAGGGGCAGCCTTGAGTGAGAGCATGCTGTGCCCTGCAGGAAGGAAAGGAGCCATTCCGACCATGGCCCTGCCCGGAGCGTGCCAAGGTCTCCATGGGGAGGGGCCCCGCCTCGGCCAACCTGACGACTGTGGGAGAGGCTAGCCTGGGCCTGTCTGGTGCAGCAGGAAAATGAGCAAGAGGAAGGTGCAGAAGGCCGCCGGAACGAAGGCAGAGGGAGAAAGGTTGGGGGTGGGCTGAGCCCCTCCTCACAAGCCAGCCCTTCCCCCAAGCCTCTCCGTGCAGCCAGTGGTCAGCCTCCTGAGGCCTACTCGGCTGTGAGTCCCTGCTCTGTCTGCGGGTCCTGCCCCCCTGTCCTGACTGTGTCTCTGCTGCTCTCTTTCCTCGAAGAGCAGGAGGGACTCACCAGGCTCAGGAGGCTAAATGCAACATTGGAGGCAGATGAGTAACTTGCTTCCTTCCAGGCGCCTGAAAATGCCTCCTGTCTCTGTTCCCTTTAGGACAGCCGCGCTGCTCTAGAACCCTCTCTTTCCGTTTCCTGCTAAGTGTGGCACAATGATTGCAGGGGCCGATGGCCCGGGCCCTCATTCAGCTTTGCTGCTCACCAGCCACGACTCAGCCTTCGGTTTCCCCATGCGTGCAGTTTGGGGGTCATGGTCATTCCTACTTCACGAAGGTTTTAGGAGAGTCAGGAGATTGAACCTAAATACAACTTAAAATAGTTTCTGACATGCAGTGTGTGTTTCCCATTACCATTTTCCTGAGCACAAGGAACCCAGCTCCGGGGTCTACACATCGCCCACTCCAAAATGGCGCCATGAGGAAACCTCCAGTGGCTCTCATCCCCACCCGATGCACCGAGACAAAGCCGAGCCGAGGCAGTGAGACTCCCGGCAGCCCCATCAGACCCTCCCACAGAGGGGAGGAGGCCCGGGGCATCTAGAGCGAGGTAGAGGCTGGGTCATCTGACTCCCATCCGGATGGAAGGCACCGGAAGTGCATCAGGTGAAGGTGCTAAGTGTCGCTCATAAAGCAAATCATAATTAGAAAATTTTCTTTTCTCCTACACAAACCCCCTTTTCTTCTTCTTTGGACTCCTACATCTTGCCAGTTAAGACATGCAAGGACGTGGGGCAGAGCACTGGGGGTGGTCTTCTCCCTATGCCTGCACATATTTGGGGCCACCTGCTTGAACAAGATGTTGCTTTGGGTTTGTCTTTAATCAGATTGTACTTCTTGCCCATATTCTCAAAAGGATTGTGAATCATGAGCTTTCTGATGGAACAGAACAATCCTTCAGTGTCGATACAAAGCAGGAAAACAGAGAATGAAGGAGTTCTAACAACCAAGTCAGAGAAGTCAAAGGAAGGAGGAAGTAGTAGGTGCTAGGAGGATGTTCTTAGCTGTTGGTGACCGTTCCCTGCTACCTGGTGCTCAATTCTGTACCCCTACATGAGGTCCAATTCATTAACCTCCCATGAGCAACTCCTAGGAATAATAGTTTAGTTTATCCTTGAGCCCGGAGTCCTACCATGCAACCCAGGAAACACTTTCCACAGCTGGCCAGCAGAGGTTCCCAGTCGTGCCCCGACGCCGCCTTCGGAGGCTCTGACTCAATGGGTGTGCAGCAGAATTGTTTGCGTTGGCCACGTGGCTCTAACACTTGACTGTTGCTCTCAGTGCAGAGTGAGGAACGCGGGAGAACGTGCTTTGCCGACACTGCACAGACGAGGATGGACGGGAAGTGATACCTTCAAATGCTACTGGCTAAACCCGAGAAGTTGCTTTCGTAGCAAGGAACAGAGCAGTATCTAGAATGGCTTTGGGGCCACTGCCTACTGCCCAGATGCTACTAGTGACTTCCTCCAGCCCAGGCAGAGTGTCCGGCCCCTGATAGAGGATGGGCGGAAAGGAGGTGGTGACTGCCTTCCCTGACACTTGTAACTTATTTCTCTGCTGAAATTTCACCCACCCATGACCCCACCCGTGCACTGTCCGCCCTGGCACAGCCTCCCGTCATTCGGTAGATTTTCTCATCCTTGGTGGCCCTGGATGGCACCCTCATTCTGCCGCCCCCCAGCTGTGTGGCCACAGCAAAGCCCTGTAACATCCTCGAGGGTCAGACTGCTCGTCTGTGAAGCAGAGAGAGTGAACCTCACACCTCACAGGCGGTGGTGGATGCCGATGGCCCCAAGAAGCCTGCAGGGCCGAGAATGAGTGCATGGAGTGAGGGGTCAGAAGCACCAGTCATCAGCACTTCCCAGTTACTTTATGCTGAGTCCCCCAGACCCCAGGCACAGGGCTGTAGGGTTGGCATCTGAAGATACAAGAGGAACAAGCCAGACTCCTGCCTCTGGATTGTTATGGCCTCTGAGGAAGAGACTGCCCACTGGTGACCGTGATGTGGGGCCAAAAGGAAAGGGTGTGGATGCCATCCTGGGACCAGGAGCGGACGATGCCGAGTGACAGCCCTGAGCCTGGGGCAAGAGTAAAACAGGCCAGGATGGGGGTGGGGGGGTCATGGGCTGTAGGTCACTTGTGCAAAAGCACAGTTGGTGAGGTTGAGAAACCTTTAGGGTCTGAACTATCCTCGCATGGCTGGGCATGGGGTACAGGCGGGGGTGGTCAAGGGCCAGGAGAGTGGCATTTGGAGAAATAAGCAGACTCTACTCCCATATCAGGTGTTTACACTGGATTATCTTTCCCCAATTCCCCAAGAGGCACCCTTACCCCCGCCATGACTGGAGATGGGCCTTCAAAGAGGTAACCAAGGTTCAACCAGGTCACATCGGTGGGGCCCCAGTCAGAGGACTGGAGTCCGCTAAAGAAGAGGAGAAGTAGAGATGTGTGCACAGGGGGACAACCACGTGGGGACCAGTGAGAAGACATCATCTGCAAGCCAGGACAAGAGGCGTCAGCAGAACCAGCCCCACCGACACCTTGGCCTTGGGTTCCCAGCCTCCAGAAGTGTGGGAAACGTGTTGTTTAAGCCCCGCCATCTGCAACACTTTGGGATGGCTGCCCGCACTGAGAAACTCAGAAGGGGGCCCTTGAAGGACTTCATGCACAGAAGCACAGCATGAGATACACTCTAGAATTCTCCATCTGGCGACCTTAAGGATAGAGGGTTTTATGGGGGAAACCAAGGCAGGGGGGAGTAGGAGGCACATGTGGTGATCCAGGTGAGAAATGGCTAGAATCGGGGCACCTGGGTGGCTCAGTCAGTTAAATGTCTGACTTCGGCTCAGGTCATGATCTCACAGTTCATGGGTTCGAGCCCGCGTTGGGCTCTGTGCTGACAGCTCGGAGCCTGGAGCCTGCTTCGGATTCTGTGTGTCTCTCTCTCTCTCTCTGTCCGCCCCCCTCACATTCTCTCTCTCTCTGTCTCTCACAAAACAAATAAATGTTAAAAAAAATTTTTTAAAGAAATGGCTAGAAACGTGAGGAAGTGAGGCAATGGGCACGGGTAGGTTGGACTCCATCTGGGACAAGGGCGGACAGGCTGCTGAGTGGGCCACCTTGGGAGGTGACAGAACCTCTCTCTGCCTCACTTTGCTCATCTGTGAAATGGGGTGGACGTAGGAGTGCAGCTGTAGACAGCGGCTCTGGCTTCACATGTCCACGTGCCGGTCACACTCAGAGGGAGCACCCACCTCAGGACTCCACGTCTGCCAGGCGCTCTGCACTAGGAAGCAGACTCAGCAAGTCAGCTGACCTTGACCGTCTGGGGGGCCCTGCACACGAGTCAGAGGTCAGGAGGCCCCCTGGTCTCCAGACAGCATCGGACCGCAGGACCTTAAGGATTGATGTGGGGGGCAGGGTATGGAAGGAGCCAGATACGGTCCCACACTCTCCTCTCCACAGTTTATTAACGGATTCCAATCAAGGAGCGATGAGCAAACAGGAAAAATGGTGTCGTCTTTCCCCTCACGGTGAATTATTTTTTGGCACAAGGATTATAATACACTGCACTCAGTATTACTGTAAACTGTACGAAATTCACGTTTAGGTTGTGTGTTGTGGTGACAACTCATCCAGGGGCACAGGAGATGCCGTTGGTGCCCAGCTGGACCCGTCAGTGCACTGGGTGCAGACGCCTAGCTCTTGGAGCCGTTGGCGGCCAATGGCCCCAGAGGCCCCCTTTCTGGACAAAGCAGCAGCTCTCAGGACGGCCTCTGTGCCTCCCAACAGTGGCCCTTGACAAACACCCACACTTCACGGTGGGGCCAGTGCTGTGGCACGTGTCCTGCTCCCAGGCTCCGGTGGGATCAGGCTGACCGTCTCAGCTGGGACCACACCCGTGCTCAGTGCTCTCTCCTGCACCCCTGCTTCCCCACACCTTTCTCTTTGGTCTGCAGAACAGGGTCAGAGACAAACAGGCCTGGGAAGCTGGACATCTCAGAGCCGATCGCCAAACTGTCCGCACACATCCTGGCTCACAACAACCCCGAGGGGTGAGCAAGCGGGTGTCCAGCTTGCAAAGACGGAGAGGCCATGTGAGCGCAGGCCGGTCACCTGCAGAGCCAGGGACCAAACTCCCTAATTGAACTCCCGACTCGAAGCTCAGGGCCCCTCCCACCTCCCGCCCCTCCCACCTGCAGGGTGGCTGGGAGTGTCACCATCACCCAGCAACCACAATACACGAAAGCCTACGACCATCAGGGGCATTGGCATAATATTTTGAACACATATAACAGGAACAGAGGCAAGAATGCAAACCATGACAATGATGTCTTCAAGAAACCTTCCAGGGTGCAGAGGACTGAAGGGGGCTGTGTTCTCTGCGTTTCCCTCCCCCGAGGTACCCGCCTCCTCGCCTGAGAGCTCATCTCCACGTGCTCTCGCACAGGAGCGCCCAAGATTATATAAACCATCAGCTTTGCGATGACAGAAACGTCTATGGCACTTGCTTCTCTCCTGAGCTCCCTGAAAAAAAAAACAAAAAAAAAAAAACAAAAAAAAAAAACCAAAAAAACCTTAAAGCAAAGAGATCCAAGTTTGGGTAATTATCCAAGAAGCCAACTTTTGAAAAGAGGCCAAGGAAGAGACCGTCAGGACTCCTGTGCCCCCTTGCAGACTCCCTGGCACGTAGGGCTGATTTATTGTTGTGTCTGTCAGGTCTGGTCCTAACTTGATTCGTTAAGAATAGGACTCAGGGCGCCTGGGTGGCTCAGTCGGTTAAGCGTCCGGCTTCAGCTCAGGTCATGATCTCACAGGTCGTGAGTTCCAGCCCCATGTCGGGCTCTGTGCTGACAGCTCAGAGCCTGGAGCCTTGCTCTGATTCTGTGCCTCCCTTTCTCTCTTCCCCTCCCCTGCTCACTCTCTGTCTCTCTCTGTCTCTCAAAAATAAATAAACTTTAAAAAAATTAAAAAGAAAAAAACCCAGGGCTCTAACGGGCCCACAGACAGACTCCTGGGCTTGGCAGTTAGCTTCCGAGTGAGCCAAACTGGCCCCGGGGTCACGGCTCCTCCCCTCCCCTCTTACCTCCAACAGCGTCCACATTGCCATCATCCTGGGCCACTACGTTTTCACTAAGGGCCCTGTGCTGCATTCTCGTCACCCTGGATTGTGGATTCGATGACACCTGTTGTGCAGATGATCTGCTGCTGGGTCACATACCTGCAAGGCAAATGAGCCTAAATTCACATGTGGTCTCCAAACCCACCCAGATGCGTAATTTTGTGCTTGCTGGAAGCCACCCACGATGAAGGGAGAATGTGGCCCTCGGCCCGGCCCCAGTGAGTGGAAGCATCTCACAACGTGGCCGGGCTGGAGAAAAGTCGATGACCCCAGCGGGCAGGCCAGGAATCGGTCCATTTCCGGCTCTTCTGCAAAGACGTTGCCGAGAGCCAGAAGTGTCCTGCCGGGCTGTGAACATCTCCGTCTGAGCTCCGAGCCTGAGAGGCCCCGGCACACGCCTTGTCCCCGGGCATTCGTGATGCTGATCTCTGTAAGGCCTTTGATCCAGCCTGCCCCTCGAGGGCACTTTATTGTGGCAGCGGTCCTCTTCCTGAGCCTATGCTCAGGAAGAGAATCCTCCCTGATGCCCCATTTATCACATCCAGGGTGCCTTCCGTAGGGCTTCTCTGCACCCTTGTTCTCTGAGGCCCCATAGACACACGGGACACCCGTCATGCCTCCCGTGAGCCCCAGGAGAGCTCCAGGGACACAGAAGGCCCACCCTTGCACAGGTGACCCACTCAGCGGCCCCCACTCGCTCCCCTCTGACACGGGGGTACAGCCACCTGCTCAGAAGAAGAGGGACAGACGAATGAGGGAAGCACAGAAAAGATGTCAGCTGGCGTTATCCTCTGCTTACGGACAAATCCAATTGTCCCCCAAACCTGCCAAGGATTTCCAGAAATACCCAAACAAATGCAGGCTTAGACCCCACCCCAGAGCCACTGAATCAGAATCACCAGAGAGGGGCCGGCAATAAGGTGCCTCGCGATAAGGCAAGTTCGGGGTAGGCGGGCCTGGCCCTTCAGAGCTCGAAACCACTGGGAGCCTGTGTTCTGTGCCCAGAAATTGCCTGCGAGCAGGGCGGTCCAAGCCTTCCCCACTCATGCCCCCTCACTCACCTCGATGGACAGAGGAGGGGAAGTGGTGAAGGAAAATGAGGGCTGCTTCAGGAATAGAAACGAATTGCTCAAAACCTTCTCTTTCTTTCCCAATTAAGCAACCGTACGTGGAGGCTGCTGGATCACCAGGCGCGAGAAGGAGGAGAGGCTGCCCCGTAAATTGCTGCCTTCACCTTGGTGACTGTACATTCCCTCCAGCTCTAGCGGGCTTAACTGCAAAAATCATTAAATTCAAAATCACTGTATATACATATACTGTACCTATCGATAGCCGCAGGCAGAGCTAATCAAATGCAGTGCACATTTCATGCAATTTCACACAATTATGAATCTCACAGGGATGCAAAAAAAGAGAAAGCCAGGAGCCTAGGGGGTGAGTTCTGGGGGAGGGCATCAGAGGGCCAAGAGGTCTCTGGTTCTTCCTAAGCTCCTTCAAACCACAGGGAACATGCCAAAGGCCCTCAGCCATCACCTCCACCAAGCAAATGTCTGCAACGGGAGAAATCACTGAAGTGCATTTAGGAGTCAAGAGGCTTCTTGGAGATGAGAGCGGGACCCTGCCCTGTTCTTGGAGCCCCTGCAAATTGGCCCTCTGGCTCTCCCCCCACCCCACCGCAGGCATTTACTGAGCACCGAAGGCGTTCCTGAGGGTAGAGCAGTTGAACACTTACCGTGAGACGCTCACAACTATCAAACCCAAAATCGTCAAGCTAGTACTGCAAAGGGCCAGGGAGTCAACACTGTAGGCTTTGCTGGCCGGATGTCTGTGCTGCAGCCACAGGTAATACACACACACGAGTGTTTTAATAAAACTCTGTTTACAAAAACAGGTGTTGGGTAGATCTGGTCTCAAGAGCATCAGCGTTAGAAGAGTGTTTTAGAAACCCTTGACCACATTCACCGGGGGGATGCGGAGTCAAACTGAAAAAAACACATCCCAAAGGCAACGCCAGTGGATCTGGGGGCTAGGTGAGGGAGTCGCTACCCAGGCTGGTGTCTGAGACAAAGGCCACCTTGTGAAGGCTGCACATGGGATCGACCAGCAGCTCTGAAGGAACCGTTGCAAAGTACAGAAGGGCCACAGGGTGGTGACGCATCGGTTACGGGGAGAGTTCTGTGGAGGTGTGGATGTCGGGTGTTCCCCTGGAAGGTGAGTCTCAGGAGGTGCGGACGTATCCCTGGCACCATCACTCTGTGGCTGTGCAGCGCTGTGGGCCTCCCGTGTGTCTGTTGATTTTTTTTTATCTTTTATTTTCTGGGACATGAAGCGATTATTTCACCACAGGCCCATCCTTGTGAGCCATCAAGGTCTATCTCCTCCTCGTGCCTCTACAGGTCTCAGCAAGCAAAGCTTTCATGGTGACATCAGAACAGGTACACAGAGGCCAGGAGCCCAGCGATCCTGAAGGAGCAATTGAGGCAGAAGGAGCGTATTGTTGTGAGCATGGGGTGGGACCCCTGAGGGATTGTATGAACCAGGGCTGGGGGGTGGGGAACCAGCCCTTTGGCCAGTGGAGCTCGATACCCAGCCTCATTTGCCCTTGAGGGTCAGAAGCCCAGTCGTGGACGCATCCACGCCACCCCTCACTGGGGTGCTCCTGGGAGATCTGGTCATCGTCTAGACCGTGGACTTAGTCTTGACAAATAGATTTTGTTTCCACGATCAGCTGAACAAAGCACTGTCCCTGTTGCAATCTAATCAATGTACATATGGATTGTTGGTTCAATAAAAGCAACCAAGGAGGCGATATTTAAGGGGCCAGAGAAATGGCCAGAACTGTGCGGCAAATGTGATTTACCACAGCCCGCGGGTGCACAGGTCTTGAGGCGCGTGATTAAGAAGGAATTCTACAGTAGTCATCTCGGTGAATGAGAGCTCCATGTTGAGCCTCTTTTCTGGTGAAGGCTAAGGATTTGTCTTCTTTTCTTGACCAGCGTCACACAGCTCTTGGTTTGAGCTGATTTATATGATGAAATTTTAGACATTTCCTGTTGGAGTGATGTCTCCCTGCTAGTAGAAATCCAACAGGGTGGCATTTCATTCAGCAGGTGTGTTCGCCTGGGTGAGTTCAGTGATGCAGCTAGTCTGTGGCCAAAGTGGATGGAGGACTTGGACAGTGTAAGTCCTGATCCAACACAGACACCAGGGTGGATGGGGGATGGGGGTGGGAGGTGGGAGGATGAGGCTACATTTGGCCTCTGTAGCTTTAGCCTCCACGTCCCCCACCCCACAAACATGTGCTGCTTTTGGTGTGAGCCTTCGGCTCTAGGTGGCCTGGGTCCCCCACCCCCGATGGCCCCAGCCCCCATCTTCCCATCTTCCTATCATCCCATCTCCCATCATCCCATCCCCCCCAACGTCTCCATCATACCTTGCTCACACCTGCCCTTTTCAGGTGGATTCTCTTTCGCCATCTTCTCTGCCCGTCTCCCTTCCACACCCAACACAAGCCCCATTTCTCCCAAGTGGACCCTCGTAACTGCATAAAACTCACCCTCCTTCTTATTGGTGCCCATTTTCAACAGTTAGTGTCACCAATTATGTCTTTAATTCTCTCTCTGATGACTTCAGTGTTGGCTTTTCAAACCAAATACACAGTCCAAGGTGGCAGGGACCGGATTTCAGAAGTATTCCACGAGTGTTTATTGAGTAACTAACGTGAGCTGTTCATTATCCGGTAGTGTAAATAATATGAAATCTATTGGTATAATTAAAGCTCTATCATCTGTCTTGTGCACCAATAGCGATGATCAGATACTGACGGCTTGCTCTAAACATAACGCGGAGGGTGGAGTTGAGAGTGGCCACGAACAGGGTGTTTGTTTGGGGAGGTGCCTGCCACACCATTGTTATTGTCCTAAAATAAACCGGATGTGGACCTTCATCTGGAATTTTGGACAAAGTACTAGATGCAGCATTGGAAGGCCACATTCCTACTTGCACTCCCAACTGCTTTTTTCAGGCTGTGTAATTTCTAAAGCTTTTTTTTAGCGTTTATTTATTTTTGAGAGATTGGGAAAGACAGAGCATGAGCAGGGAGGGGCAGAGAGAGAGGGAGACCCAGAATCCGAGCAGGCCCCAGGCTCCGAGCTGTCAGCACAGAGCCCGACGCGGGGCTCGAACCCACGAACCGCGAGATCATGACCTGAGCCCAAGCCGGACGCTCCACCGACTGAGCCCCCCAGGCTCCGCCAGGCTGTGTAATTTCTCTTGTACTCTCTCTTTTCTCTCCACTTCAATACATACACAACTGAAAGCAGCAAAATAAGAGTGTAAATGGACACTTCCCTCACAAAGGTGTACAGACGGGAAATAGGCATATGATAGACACTCGACATCTGCAGTCATTAGGGAAATGCAGACTACAACCACAACAGCATTTCGCCACACCCTACAAGAACGGCCCAGTTAAACACGACCAAGCAGACAGAACTGAATGCTGGCAGGAGTGTGGTGTATGGGGATTCCCATTCACTACCAGCGAAATGGAAAACGACACAGCCACTATGGACAACAGTTGGGAGTTTCCTACAAGTTTAACCTTACCTAACAACCAGCAATCCTAGACTTAGGAACTTATCGGAGTAAAAATTAAAAAAAAAAAATCTTTGTCACACAACAACTGTATTCAAATATTGATGGCAGCTTCATTTTAAAATTCACCAAAAAAAAAAAAAAAAAAAAAAGGAAACAATGCACATGTCTCTTAATTGGGGAAAGGGTAGATAGACAAACTGATGGAAAATGATCAGTTATAAAAGGAAGGAACTCCTCCTACTCTCAACAATTTGGATAAATCAAAAACGTATCATGCTCCTTGGAAGAAACCAGACTCTAAACATCACACACTGTATGATTCGCTTTATAGGACATTCCCAAAAGTCAAAACTCTAAGGACAGGAAACAGATCAGTGGTTGCCAGGAGCTGGGGAGGGGGGAAAGGAACGTTCTATAACTTTACTGTAGCTGTGGTTACGTGACTGTATGCATTTGCCAAAACTTACAGAACTACATACTAGAAAGATACAACCTCACTGAATCTAAATAATAACTTAAAAACTAATTTAAGCCAGCAGCTCTGATTTCAGCCGGGTTTGGGATCTGTCCCTCCCAGGTGTCCCTGAGCTGCTCCGGGCAGGTTCGAGCCACTGCCAAGGAAGGTGGGGTCCCTCAGACACGGCTTGGATTCCACAAGCCGGACCCTCACCAGGCTCCTCCTTGATCCCCAGCTGCCAGTCATGTCTGGGACCGTCCCAGCAGGTGGCTGGCACAGAACCTCTGAAAACCCGCTTGCACATAGAATGTCCAGAAGCCAACTCGGCAGCCAGGGCCTGGTGCTTTGCAGGACGCGATCCCAGTGCAGATGAACTCTGGACCACCGCCAGCCACCAATCTGAAGGGAAGGACGTGACTGAGCTCATCCCGCTTCCTGTCCAGGAGGCCACAGCTACCCATAATGACAGATGTCACCCCGATGCTGCACTGTCTCTGGAAGTCAGAGCTCAGATATCTTACTCCACAATAGCACCAGCTCAACACAAAAGTGAATCCTAAGCACAAAACCAAAAGCCAAATGAATATGATACCTCAGAATTTGTGATGGTTTATTTTATTTTAGTTTAGTTTATTTTTTCTTTTCTCTCTAGCAAAGGACAGCTTTGTCTTTAAAGTCATCCGCTGGTGTGGCTGAATCTCTGTTTTCCAGGCGGCGCACGGCAATATCCCTACCTGAGGAGGGGAGCGGTGTCCATGGTAACAGTGTGCAAAGGCCTTCAGCACCTTGTACACCGGCGGCCAGGTGGCGAGCCGTGGCCGTGGCCGTGGCTTATTCCCGAGAGCCGGCTAATTGGAGAGCTTGTAATGGGGTCTGGGTGGGTGGGTAGGCGGTCCCTGAAGCGGTGTGAGCTGGGACCTCACTCATTCCTGGAGGGAAGAGATTAGAGCGGCGGTGGTCCAGAGACCCCAGGCCTCAGAGCCACACTGTGTGGGTCTGACTGCGGGCTCCCCCATTCATGGCTGTGGGACGCTGGGCAAGCACTTAAGTCCTCCAAGCTGGTCTCAGTAAAGTGTGGATTGCAGTGCCTACCTCGTAAATGTGTCAAAACGATTCCACATGATGGGAGTCCAGCCCCGTGGAGAGCACTGAGTCAAGCATAGTTATGATGATAACATACCAGTGTCCACTGGGGTCATCGGAATCGCGGACCCCGCCCCGGCTGAGGTGGGCTGCACACCTCGCCTACCTTCCCCAACACAGAGAGCACCTTAGATCCCCAGATGAGTGGGGGAAGGGACCCTGGAGAAGGCACTTTAGGGAAAGTGACAAGTGGGCAAAGGGAGGCTGGTGGGCCTACATGTGTGGTCGGATGGACATATGGATGGATGGATGGCGGGTCGGTGGGTAGATGGATGGATGGATTGGAGAGGTCGGTGGCTGGATGACTGAAGGGGAGGGGGAATGGATTAATAGATGAATGGGTGGATAGGTTGATGGATGTGCTAATGGTGGCACTGACAGCCTAGTCAGAAGGAGGCAAATGCTGTTCACCCAAAGCTTTTATCTTCCAGCTAAAATGCCTCAAAGGTGTCCTGGGGCCAGTCACCACAACAAATGCAAATCCACTTGACTTCCCAGACAGGGCTTCCTCTTTACAGGAAGAAAGGCCATCCTTGGCTTCCCTGGCAAAGAGGTTCGAGACAAGCTGCCCATGAGACGCTCCATACCTTCGGTTCGGGCTCTTGGAGCTGAGCAGTGGGACCAGCCCCTGAGCACACGGTCCCTCCTAATGCCTGCTCTCCGGGCCCATGCTCACGGAGCCTTTATCTCTGTAATTACACTGGGACACATTTCTCATTACAGGCACCTGGAGAAGCCATGAGCCAGCAAGCGGCTGGTTAAGCAAGAAAGAGAAAAGCAAAGATTGACCTAGTTTGGATAAAATGGGATCTTACCTGAACCTTTCCCAGACGGAAATCTCACTAAAGCCGAGCTCTCTGTGGCTCAGTGTAGAGACATATTATTTCCCTTCACTTTTTTTTTTTATTACAATGCTTTTTATGAGTTTTGTTCTTTTTTGAATTGGGTCGAATTACAAAGGATGAGAATAACTGTGCAAATCTGAATGTTCAGCCTGAACAAAGCCTGAGGCATTCTTGGAGCCTCTGCTCAAAGGCACAGGCTTGTCCTCAACACACGAGCGTCTCTGGAAGAGTTCGGTGAGTGTGCGTGAGCGAGGTGGGACGGAGCCAAGTGCTGGGGGGTAACCAGCAAGGCCCGGGGTGGGGGGGCAGCGGGCACATCCACACAGTTCCTGGGGCCTCATGGCCAAAGCTGTGGTGCCGGCTCTGGGCACAGGGTCCCCAGTTGGAAGGGAGCCATCAGGGTTGGAGAAGCTCCAAACACAGGCAGGGACTGTTGAATGGGTGATTAGGAAGGCTGTTGACAGGGACAGGTGTTCGTTTACTTGAAAGCAGTAAGGTTGGAGAGAATAGTTCTGTGTGATGTCAGAGAACAGAACTCGGAGTAATTGATAAAAATATCATAGAAGGATGGATGCAAAGTCCAAGCTAAAATCCAAAGTCGCCACGGCCTGCATAGAAATGCCCTCTTCTTTGCTAGAGCTGGATCCGGTTTGAATATCGTTGGCTGGGGATAGTCTTCCCTGACCACCCTGGCTGCGGTTGACCCCCAGAATCACTCTCTGATGTAATCATCACCAGATTTTATTTAATGTTGGTGCGTGTCCCTCTGTAAGTGTAACTTGTGCACTTGTCTGAGGACGGGGGCTGTATGTCTCATATCCCCAGTCCTAGGAGAGCGTCTGACGTGTGGCCGGGGCTCAGCGATGCCATTTTAAGTGAATGCACCAACATGAAAGGGACAAGACACTCTGTGACGTCAGAGCAATTCTGTCCCACAACCTGGACATCGGAGGGCCGGCTGTGTTACCTTCATACAAAAGGAGCAATTCTCTCCCACAAAGGAGACCACGGATTCTCCACCAGGCTTCCAAGCCCGAGCAGGTTCTCCAGGCCACAGACAGGGATTCAGAAACCAATGCTGTTCAATCATGGCTTTTGTTTTGGAAAATCCTGAGATATCTGGCAATTTTGTTATTATTTGATGCATCAAATGATAATCGATATCTCTCTTTAGGGCAGCTTCAGCCATGACTAATCTTAACCTGTTTTCTCTAAACACGTGTTTTCTCTGGACTGAAAATCCATAATTTCTGAATTCAGACCTCCCGGGTTCCATGTTTTCAAGTCTACAAAGTCCAATTAACTGTGAGGTCATAAAGTGATAATTAGCTGGCCATCCTGGGAGGGCCCAAGTGAGCACTGCTCCAAGGGGGCTGGCTTGTGTCCTGCTGTGCTCAAGGTCACCAAGTAGACAAGACCTGTCCTCAAATTTGGTCCAGTATGGGAAGAAGGGGGGGGGGAAAGGCTTATTGAACTGATAAATACTTAAAATATTATTTTTATATTAAGACAAATATAGACTTGTAGAGTAAATTCACTAGATATTTTAAGACAAAGCTTCCATATTCAAGGAATTTCACCACGAGGTGGGGCATTTTCACGCTATATTTAACTTTCCACAAATGCATGGAGCTGGGCATGACCATATGACATAATTCTTGCCAGGGAGCTTTGCTCAGAGGTCCATAAAAAAGGATATCACTTTTTGAATAAAACGGCAAAGCCCTATCCTGCCCAGAATGCAGAATGATGCCCACAAGAGTAACAACCGTCTTTCTACCGTGAAGATGAAAATCACACACCAGGAAGGAGAAGTAGGAAGACAGGAGGGGCCCTGGTCCTTTATGTCATCGGCCCACCAGCCCACGACCTTCCAGCTCAGCCCGAGAGAAGCAAACCTTCACTCGATTAAGACATTGAGGTAGAACTTCCCCCGACTGACAGTGGAGAGAGATCCGAGATGCAGCTCCCAGATCTGGCCTCCAGAGCAGAAGGTTCGTTCGGCCACAGGCACTCATATTCACCCTGTAAACCAGCATCAGCATCCAATTCCCGCAGGAACCTTCTGTGCTCAGGGCAGCTGGTGGGTCACCCCACACCACCGAGTTCCAAGCGGATTTGGCTTTGAGGAGAGAACGTTCAGTTGTACCTGAGCCCCGTGTTTCTGGAAAACAGCAGCAGCGAAAGAAACCCCCAGCTTTCGTGTCCCGGGACACGGCTTCCTGCAATCCGACTTAGTCAAGGCTCACGGGTGCCCCCCTGTATGCCTGTGACCAGCTCAGATACGCACCTTCCAGATTCCTTGGCCTCTTGAAGGACTAGCGGAACTGGTCTGCGACGTCAGCCCCCTCCCTGCACTGCAACCGTCTTTCCAAATAAAATCTCTCCTAACGGAAGTCTGGATTTGTTTTTGTTGAGCAGAGGAGACAGAGGCACAGGGAGAAAGCGAGGCCCCTGACACCACTGAGCTATAAGGGTGCTCACAGGTGATCAGAGGTCATAGGTCCAGTCTCTCTCTTTTTCTTTTTACATTTATTTATTTTTGAGAAACAGAGTGAAACAAAGCGTGAGTGGGGGAGGGGCAGAGAGAGAGGGAGACACAGAATCTGGAGCAGGCTCCAGGCTCCAAGCTGTCAGCACAGAGCCCGATGCGGGGCTCGAACCCACGGACCGCGAGATCCTGACCTGGGCCGAAGTCGGACGCTCAACCGACTGATCCACTCAGGCGCCCCAGGTCCAGTCTCTTTATTTGGTTGTGAGTAACTCCGTTCCGGGGGACATGAAGTGATTGTCCCCAGTCTGCATCGTCCTAAGTGGCGGGTTCCAGGCCAGATCTGACTCTCACTTTTGTGATCTTTGCAGAGCACCCCTGCCTCTTGGGGCCGCCACGGCGGGTCCTGCGCTCTCCCGCTGATGCGGACACTCCCCACGTCCACACAGCCTCACACGTATACACACACACACACACGCATGAGAACGTGCATAGGCACATATGCCTGTCTGTCCTGGTCGGTCTGAGGAGCAGCAGCGTTGGCTTTCTTCACATCCCACGATAGCTAAGCTGACAGATCAAAATGGAAATTAATCAGGAGGCCACAGCCGTGGATGTGCTCGGCCATGCGCAAAATTGCCAGGCCCTGCAGAGAGTTGCCGTTCTTGGACCTCGCCTTCCTGGGGAGTCCTGCTCCCTCCCCACGGCCGCTGCCGTCTGGGTGGCCCTCATCCGGCACTGCACTGGCAGCCATGATCGCAGAAAGGCAGTGGAAACAGCAGCTATCCCTGTAGGAAGGGAAAGGGGTTTGTTCTGAGCATAGATTTCCAGCGTTCATAATGAAACTCTCCTCCCACAGCAATCCAAGTGAATGAACATTTACTGAAGACTCACTTGGGGCCAGACCCCGTGCCGGACAGCTAAGACATGGCCTCACCTCCCAGAACCTCGCAGGGAAATGGTGTAGAAATTGTAATACCAAAGATAGAAATGTAAGTGTGTAACACGTGCACATACACACCTAACACACGCACGAGTCTGTGCCTAAACACACAAATAGATGTAACCTGTGTAAATATTCGCCTATGTTTATACATATATTTACACATATATGATTTATACAGAGAGAAATGCATCCAATATTTACAAGTTTCATGGCACGGAAACCACGCAACGGGACTTTGTGGTCAGTCCCAACACCGCCGCCTTTTAGAGGAGACTGAGGCACGGAGAGGCCAAGTAAAGTAACTTGACCAGCACGTAACTGAGAGAGCGCATAACCGAATCCCTCAAAATTGAACTCTAGCTGTCTTATTCCGGAGCCAGAAATACTCATCACCTCCCTGCATTGAAGACAGGAACATAAATTAGTAATTCCAGTAGAAGGAAAATTGTTATGAAAATGTGCATAGATCCTAAATCCATCCTGAAAAGTTTTTTCTTTAATGTATTTATTTTTGAGAGAGAGCAAGTGGAGGAGGGGCAGAGAGAGGGGAACAGAGGATCCGAAGTGGGCTCTGTGCCAGCAGCAGAGAGCCCGACGTGGGGCTTGAATTCACGAACCCGAGCCGAAGTCAGAGGCTCAACCGACTGAGCCACCCCAGTGCCCCCATTCTGAAATTTTACTTTGAAATCAAATGACTCCCAAAGGTGAGCTTATCTAAGTCATCGTAGTTGGAAGCGTTGAATTTTGCAATCCCAGGTGCAAACTGGACAGGTGACACACTGTTACTCAGTCCACCTGACACTTTGCAAATCTGAGAGTATCTCTTATAAAACAATTAAGCCTGAGGTGACTTTGTAGGAAAGATCATGTGTTGGGAGGCCTCCACCTCCATTCCTGGTTTCCAAAGAGCTCTTACCAGAAGGAGACCCACTGTAGCCAAGATGGCCCAACTCAAAGGCCAGGGAGGGGGGAATACAGCTTTATAAGAGAGGAAACCTGGGTTCTCCCATTGCCTCCGCACTCTGTTTGTTGTGAGATGTGACTTTGTGGGAAGCATATGAAACAAATGTAGCCCCGCGTAGATATTCATTTGGAAGAGGGAGCTGTGTTGAATGGTCTTTCCAGAAAATCGTGAGCATTCTTTTTTGGTATTACACCAAAGACATCACACAGTAGTTCCTTACAGGTCAGACACGGTGCAAATCTGAAGGTACATCAGAGAGCTTTTCACACTCTAGAAAAATCCACTTGTCAGGGCGCCTGGGGGCCCAGTCAGTTGAGTGTCTGACTTGGCCCAGGTCATGATCTCACAGTTTGTGGGTCCAAGCCCCACATGGGGCTCTGTGCTGACAGCTCAGAGCCTGGAGCCTGCTTCAGATTCTGTGTCTTCCTCTCTCTCTGTTCCTCCTGCACTCACACTCTGTCTGCCTCTCTCAAAAATAAACATTTTTAAAAATTTAAAAAAAAAGAGAAAAAAATCCACTCATCTACCTTGGACTTTCAGTGAATCTCTTACCAATGAGTGATTTGGTAACACCCCATCGGTCTTTGGGGAAACAATACTTCCAAATGTTATGCAGGTTTTTCATTATAAAACATTATTTTATTTATTTATTTTTTTACTCTGCGACCCAGCAAAAGCACTGCTAGGAATCCACCCAAGGGATACAGGAGTGCTGATTCATAGGGGCACATGTACCCCTATGTTTATAACAGCACTGACAGCAATAGCCAAATTATGGAAAGAGCCTAAATGTCCATCAACTGACAAATAATACTTGGCAATGAGGAAGGATGAATTTCTGCCATTTTCAGCAGCATGGATGGAACTGGAGGGCATTATGCTGAGTGAAATAAGTCAGTCAGAGAAACACAGATATCGTATGTTCTCACTCATGTGTGAAACTTGAGAAACTTAACAGAAGACCATGGGGGAGGGGAAAAAATTGCAGAGAGGGAGGGAGGCAAACCATAAGAGACTCTTGGGTACTGAGAACACACTGAGGGTTGATGGGGGGCGGGGGAGGGGAAAGTGGGCAATGGGCATTGAGGAGGGCACCTGTTGGGGTGAGCACTGGGTGTTGTATGGAAGCCAATTTGACAATAAATTATATTTAAAATTAAATTAAATTAAAATTAAACATTCTTGAAAGTCTCACTTGTGAATATCATCAGATCTCATCAGAAGTTAGGTTTCTGGGAGGGAGCCATTTAGGGGCATCCATACAAGTTTTCCAAAACTCTAATCTGAACTTGGAAGAGCTCACATTTTATCATTGGAACAAAGACCATCAGTTATTTTCCTTGAAGTGACAGGCTCCTTAGTTCATATATGTAAGTAAACTTTTTATTTTAGAAGAGTTTTAGATTGACTGAAAAATTACAGAGTGCAGAGTCCCCCTGTACCCTGCGCTCAGTTTTCCTGTTGTTAATACGTTACACGAGTGTGGTAACTTTGTTATATGTCACGGACAGGTATTGACTCATTATTATTAACTGAAGTCCTATGCTTTATTGAATGCCCTTAATTTTTACCTAATGTCCCTTCTTGCTGTCCCAGAATACCACATGGCATTTAGCTGTCCTGTCTCCATAGGCTTATGAGAAACTCACGAGAAACTCCCAGCTGTTGTCCGCAGAGGCATTTTCCACTTCACAGGCCACACTCTTGCCAGCCTTCAGTACTGTCTGCTTGATGCTCGGATTCTCCTTGTTTTTGGTGACCTTGACGGTGTCGGGAGCACCAGTCAGGTGCTTCATGGAAGGTCTTCCTGCCGGTATCTGTCTGATATTTTTTTCTCGTGATCAGACTGGGGGTTTGGAAGGAAGACCACAGAGGTACATTCCTGTCTCCAGTGCATCACATCCCGGGTCCGGAGTGTCACCTGTGGGCCTTGACTCTGATCACCTGACGGAAGGAGCACTTGTCTTGTCAGCTTCACTGTCAAGCCCCTTCCCTGTGTTCTGCCTCCATCCACACTGTGTCCTTGGGAAGAAACTCCCTACACGGTCCACACCTCGCAGGGCGTTAGGTTCTGCCTCCTTGAGGCTCAGGTGTCTGCGTATGTGGTTTACAATTCTTCTGCACAGGAGATTTGACTTAGTTCATGTGGGGGAAGATCGCTGCAAAATACCCAGGTCTAAATAACCACAGTTTATCCGTCAGACACCCTCTAAACGTGCTGTTTGGAAACAGGACGATTTGGCTCACAACTCGAACAACCCCACCGAGTCTTCCTGGAGACGGACGCCCTGCGGTAGGTCGAAGTGCTCTGTGCCTGTTTCCTGTAGCACCGCTCAAAATGTTTGTTCAAGAGCGCGCAAAGGTCAAGACTTAATGCAATTAGCATGTTTTACCACCTTCAGCAAGGAAAGTCCTCAGTGCACTTGGCATGCTTTAGCTTCACTCACGCGCACGACCGTGAAGCATACAGCGGCCGCCAGCACGGCACCGCCACCCGGAGCCGCGTGAAACCTCTGGTGGGGTCGGCGTGGAGGCTTCCGCCCATCGGCGCCCGGGTCGGCCCCGTGAGAAAGACCAGCCGTGTGTCAGTGGGATTATGAAAACAGTGTTGACCTCAGGGACCCCTCAAAAGAGACCAGGGGTCCCTTAGAGGCCCGCGGGGCGCCCGCAGAGAACCATTGCTACAAGGTGAACACTTCCCTTCCTCCCGGCCAGGTTCACCTGACTCCCGACTCTGTGGGAGAGGCCTCAGGCCACCTGCCTGCTGTCCCCCCACATTCCTGCTGCCCCCCCCTCCCGGCTCGGCCCCAGCTGCCCTCCATGTCCACTGCTTTCCTGTTCTGGGCCCTGAGTCCACACCAGAGGAGCCAATCCCACCTCCCAGGCTCCCAAGTCAGGGAACCCTACTGTCCTCCTCCATTTCCGTGTTTTATTAATTGCTTCATGTTGCGAAAAGTCGTCTGCCTTGTTATTTACTAATCTCTGAAACCTTTACTAAGCACCCCCACCCCCAGGAGCGAACCCCTGGACCGCTTCCGTTTAGTCTCTTCCTCTTCAGACCGAAGGGAGGGGAGTGTCCGACCTTCCCAGGCAAGCAAAGCCATTAACCCTTTCCCCTGAATCCAAAAGTTGTATCTGAAGCCGGAGTTTATTTATTAGCAAACACAAGCCCCGTCATTAATCACATCATTTCTAATTAAGGAATTTTTCCAGGGTCAAGTTTCCAACTGAAGTTTCTAGGCAGTTTGCCCAAGTAAGTACTTCATTAAGAACCAAGGAAAACTCAAAAGAACGCAGGGAGCTTAGCAGAAGAACTTGCCTGAGGGAGCTGGATGGCCGAGCTCTTCTTAATTTACTCTGTCACCCTTGACTCACTCTTCCGTGTTCCCAAGCCCTGTCGCTGCGGATGGAGAGGGACCCGCTCTGGAGGAGTCTCAGTCATGCCTGTCAGGCTCTGAGCATACAAGTAATTCTGGGAGAGAGCGGGCAGAAAGGAAAAAAGGCTGGCTGGTTAGAGAATGAAAGTCTGGCTGTGTAGTTCTATCCATTAGGGATACGTATTCAGTTGCGGGAAGCGGAATCCCCAGCTAAGAGGTCGTCAAACACAAAAGACGTGTAACCATCTCCTATACCAAGAAGTTTGCGAGGAGAGTCCGGGGTGTGGTGCAGTGGTCCACCAAGGACGCAGCCTCTTCCTCTGCTCTGTCTCTGCCTTGTTCGGCAGGTCGGCAGCTGGTCCTGCTGTGCTGCTCTGTGTTTTCACAGCTTCGAGTGACCCATCCACCCACAACCATGCTTAGATGGGGAGGAGCAGGGTGCAGCGTCTCAGTCTTTCTCCACCAGGGAGCAGACCCCTTTCAACCTTCCCTGGAATCTCTCTCCTCATTGTGCACTGTCAGCTGCAAGTCATTTCATGCCCTCCGAAAAGCCAACACGTGGCAAAGGGGAACCGTGGTAGGAAGATGGGGAGGCTTGGTTGATCAGGGGCACGTCCTGGACGTGTCATCACTGGAACAAGAGTGGAGTTTCCTGAGTCGGGGTGGCAACCACCAGTGTTTAGCTGTGCCAGTCAAGGAGGCTGCTTCTCCAGCAGCAGCAGGCTCCCAGCACACCGGCTGTCGTGAGCAGTACCCGGAAGGCCAACAGTCACCCATGTTCCCTGCCAGTAAGGGACTGCTTTCAACTCCACCCAAATGATGAGGGAGTCCCAGAGAGAGAAAGGGACTTTCCTCCGTCACCGGCCAAGGTTCAAAACCAGGTCCTTCCAGAACCAACATCCACGCTCTTAGCCCATCCTTTCCACTGAGAGTGTCCAGGAGAAAATAAGAGAACGGGGGCAGTAGGCTGGCGGTCCCATCCCTGAAATGTGATTACACCTACCAGCTTTCATGACACGAAAATAGAATGCATTTATTCACTGTCCTTCCTGGGTCACCCAGCTGGATAAATGGACACAGAAGGCGCCGAGTACTTTGAAGAGAGATACAATGTACAGCAAAGAAGAAAAGACTTTAGTTGTAGGACATAATAGTTTAAACAAATTCACATCATTGTTGAGGGTAAAGGGAGAAAGGGCTCATGGCCCAGAAGTGGTCATTTTTGAACAACATGAGGCAAGGGGTCAAATCAAATTTCCCACCAAGGAGATCTTCATATTGTAACAAAGTGCTTTATGACTTGGATAGCCACGTTGGTGATAGCCTAGGTTAGCTGGATAGAGAGTGGATGGATACAGATGCACAGAGCACAGCCCCACTCATATGTAGCAGCTCGTGAACTTGAACAACAAGAATAACATTTAGAGGGAAAGCCAGGCCGTCAGGAAAGCTGGCAACGCCACGTCCCTGTGAGGGGTTTCCTTAGGTCGGCTCACCAGGAAGGTTCTAGGTCACTTAGAGTCTCCAACCTGGTTTGAAAGGCCAAGAACAATGGCACCGAATGTGAGTGGACGTTCTGATCTGCAAACGTGAACGGAACTAAGCCTGCTCACGCTCAGGCTCCTCCAGCTGAAGAGGCCGCTTGGAACCCGGGGGCCACAGTCATGCGTGTCTGAACATGGAGTGTGTCCCCCAGAGGGGCCGCCGCCGGGAGACCACCCTTTAGTCTCTAGCTCCGCTGGGGGAGAAGTAACGACCTCTGAGCTTTTTAGCACATCGCCACCTAAGAAGGAGAGGAAGAAAAAAGTGCAATCAGACAAGTTCGTTCCTGTGGCCTCAGAAACCACGCAGGGGACTGGAAATATCCCGGCTTGTTACATGATCAATAATTTCTGGGACCTTGCTTGCGTAGAAACGGAAGGACAGAGAGGGAAGCGGAGGACTGCGTATGACTCTTACTTTCTCACCTCATGCACTTATTATCAAGCATTCACACTTGGCCTCAAGTGAGGAATTGTTTGAAAAACTGGCCTTTTGTTCCGCATCCCCTAGAACACTATCCTCGTCCCAATCCGGGCACGTGGACCAGGCTTCGGCCACTGCTCTGGTGCCCCCACCCCTGGCCCTGCGCCCACACCTCTGACCCCCCTCCGGCAGGGGCGACCCTGGTCTCCGTACGAGGCAACCCGGCTCCTCACCCGCAGGTGTGAAGGCGCAGCTTGCCTGCCAACTTGGCGGGGCTCCCAGGCGCCCAGGTATCTGGTTAAAAGTTATTTCAGCATTTGAATCTGCGGCTGAGTAAAGCAGATGAGCCTTCCCCAGTGTGGAGCCGCCTCCCCCAGCCCTTTGCGGCCCAGATAGAACAAAAGGGTGGGGGGAGGGGGAGGTCACCTCCCTGTGTGACTTGAGCGGGGATGTTGGTCATCTCCTGCCCCAGGACTGAGATGCACCCCGTCAGCTCCCCCAGGTCCCAGGCCTTCAGACTCAGACTGAAGGACCCCCTGCCTCTCCTGGGTCTCCAGCTCGTAGAAGACATAGAATCAGCTTCTCTGCTTCCATAATCACATGAGCCAGTTTCTCATGATAAACCCCTTTATATACAAATCCCTTTAGATCCAAATCTCCTATATGTATATGTATATATATATATGTGTGTGTGTCTTGTAGGCAAATCTCTCACATAAAAACTTGTGTTAAAATATATTTGCACATAAAGTACACATATACTTATGTATCCTATCCGTTCTGTTCCTGTGGAGAGCCCTGTGGCTGCGGCACCCCCGGCCACCCACCACCACGCTCCTCAGGTGCACCCGTGAGAAGGTGGGGCTGCCCTACAGGGTCCCCTGCTCTCTTTGCTGGACCCCCTTCCCCAAATAGCAAAGCCTTAGAACGATTTTGTCACCAACCTGATTCCTACTGGTGACGCCTATCGCCCGCTGCTGTTATGAGCCGACCGAGAGCAGACGGAGGACCCCAAGGTGACACCCAGTGTGTCAGCCCTGCCCTCGAGGGTCGGGGAGAACTAGCCCAGTCATCTAACCCTCCCAGCAGCCACACAAGACAGCTTGGAACAATGCAGTGGTTCTCAAAGTGCGGTCCCCAGGCCACCCACAGCGGCAGCACCAGGGAACTTTTGCGAGATGAAAATTTGCAGGCCCCACCCCAGACCTGCTGAATCAGAACCACAGGATCTGGGGCCTGCAATCTGTATTTTAGCAAACCCTGCAGGTGACACTGAGGCGTGCTCAAGTGTGAGAACCACTCTCTAAAGTGCAAGTGATGAGAACCAAACCCATACCTGCTTAGGCACACAATGGGGAGTCCATCGGTGTGACTAATAGAAAAATGCAGAGAGAGTCTGGCTTCAGGCTCAGCTGGATCCAGGTGCTCAGGGCCATTCATTGATCAACTGGCTAGAGTAAGGACAGGTGCTCACCAAGACCCATGTGGACAGAGTGGAGGGCATGAGATGAATCAGAGGAAACCACGGGAGTGGATGGCAACAGGAGAAAAAAAAACCGCTGGCACTCTCTTGGCAGCTAACGGTATTTGTCATCCCCATTTCTCAGATGAGCAAACTGAGGACCGGGGGCATCAGGAAACATGCTGGGGCTCCCCAGCAGGTGTGTGCAAGCAAGGGCTCAAACCCGGTCCGGTCAGTTCGTCCAGGATTACAAAGTGCGTGCAGGGAAGAGTGGCTTCCACATGCCCCGGTCCAGCCCCCTTGTCGTCTACGTGGATGGAGGGCTGTAACTCAGGAAGGACAGTGGCCGGGCTCCCAGTCCTCACCTGACGAGGAGATTCCCCGGCAAGCGTCCTTCCCGTCCAGCCAACCCTGTGCGGCTTCGGGGGCCTCCGCCAACATTTCTCTCACTCTCCGGGCTGCTCGCATCCTCCCGGGAGAAGACGACCTCCTCCTTCCGCATCCAGGAGCCTGGGTGCAGAATCCCAGTGGTGCTCCTCCCTTGGGCCGGGGGGTGGGGGCGGGGGGGAGCCTGAGGCTCCTTCCAGGGGCAGCCGGGTGGAAACAGCAGCAGCCCCCAAACCAGCCTCTCCTCCGTATCAACCACAGCCTGGCTCTCACCCGGCTCCGGAGATGGATGGAGCCTCCATAATGAAGCTGGTGATTTTCATAATAAAGAGGTCCTCTGGAGCAGGTTTGAGGAGGGCTCTCCAAAGGAAGGGCAGACATGAGATTTGGGGAAAGTAACTCACTTGCAACATGAGGACCGAAGTCAGTTAACGCCACGGCGGCTGGGGGGTTACTGCGCAGCCCAAACTGAGGCGTCAGCAAGTTCTGTGTAACTTGTTAAGATAAAGGATCTAATTTAAGGCCGGAGAAGACTTTTTCCTCTCTTGGTCTCAGATTCTCTACAGATACCATCATTTCCTAAAAGCCAGTAACAAGGGAAAAAAAAAAAGTTTTTCTAGGCTCTCCCATCCCTGCAATGCACCCAGTGACTCAGTATAAAAAAAGACATATTCAAGACAGTTACAGTAAGGAGCTTCAAATATTTTTGGATACCACGCCGTGCCGGAAAGTGGGAGTGTTGAGAAAAGCCACTGGTTCATGATAAACCCAACGAAAAACACCCTTAAAACAAGAAGTCAAGCAGGGGCTCTGCTGTAAGCAAACAGGTATGGAGACATCTGGAGAAATACCGGATTCAACTTATTTATAAGGAGCACATCCAAAATGTCCTCTGGAAAGTGACAAAACGCCTGATTCAAATGCTTCCGTTTAAACTTTTCTGGGAAAACTCGGAGCCGTTTTCTCAGCTGCAAATTGTCTCCCTGCAAGTTTGTTGACAGCATGAAAATTTCCCACCCGGTTCTGGTGATATGTTTGGATTCTGGTCCTGAGAAGAGAGAGAGAATTATTCTTTATCGAGAACCCTTCTCTTATGGAGACGTTTATTACAGAATTAAAATATACCCACTGTATTTTTCTTGTTAAGCAACGCACACAGATTCATAAGTACTATTTACATTGCTGAAAACGGGTTGTGTGATTTCCAGGTATCTTACGGTCTGCCTGTGTACGTGGGAGGTTTGCTGTTATGATTTTTAAATGTTAGAACATTTCCTAAGAAAAGGCAGCTCTTGTCAATCCAGTTCCAACACACACACACACACACACACACACGCACACACACTCGAGCGGTCTGATTGTATTGTTCCTTCCTGATGCTGATTGTATGTACAAAATGATGCGTGGACACTAACGACTCCAATTTCTTATGAGGAGTTTTGAAAATTGCATTTCACTTCAAACAAAAATTACAAAATGCTCACTTGCCTCCGGTTTTCTGTGCCATGGTTAATTATCAGCAGAGACAACCTGGAGAAAATCCTCATCATCTCTTGCCTGGTTCTGGTGGAAGGAATAGAAAATGTAGCCTTCCCTCCTGCAGCTTCCAGCGACTCTGTGGCACGACCTCTCATTACCGCGTTATGGGGAAGAACGCGGCCTTCTTTCGGGAGGGACAGATGTGGCTTCTGCACGCACATCACGCTAGAAGGTTAAACCGAGAATGCTGATTTTCTTTAAAGAGGAATTCACCTTTTTTTTTTTTTCCGATGAAGAGATGCAGGGGAGTATTGGGGATTTAGAATAATCTTCCTGAGAAACAAACACGAGCGCTGTGCCAACAGACACGGTGACGGTGCTCGCCCACCACCCCGCTGCCTCGGCCCTCGGACGCCTCTTCATCCTGCAAACAGCTGTCGCGGCTGCAGAGCCCATTTGCTCGTGGGGATGTTTCCACCCCAAGGCAGAGACCACAGACCCTGTGTCTCCTCTGCACGTTGAAAGATTAATGCACATCCTCCGAAGGAAGGGTTGATGATGTCTACATTCCGGAATGAAATGGATGTTCCTTATGACTTCAAAAATAACCGCCTGATCCTAGATCACACCTACCCCTGGATTTATGCGTGAAGGTTTTGTGAAAATAACTGTTAAGACTAATTGGTGTTGGGGATGGAAATGCGGCCCCGGGAAAGCATGACAACAAATCACTAAGATCAAAATGCGAGTTTTCAGTGTGGCCAGGTAGTTGTATCTGAAACGTGTGCGTGTGTGGGGTGTGAGTGCGCAATGGGGGGTTCAGAGGAGGAAGCTTTGGTTCCAGGGTCTAAATGCGTATGTCTTAATATTCTTTATGTTGGTAGGAATGTCATTGTCACGCTGCTGCTGGTTAACTCCTTTGGTTGCACTGACAGAAGTGGAAGGAATCATTTGGCTCATAAAGCTCTAGGTGTACGGATGGGTCCAGCTTCAGGTACAGCTGGATCCAGGGGCTGCTATATTGGTATGCTGTCCTCTCTGCGTGTCTCAGCTCAGGTCTCAGCTTGCTGTCGTTACCCCTGCAGGCTTTCAGACTTCCAACGTGCAGGACAAAGTAAGCAACAGCAGCCCAAGCCCTGCAGCCTCCCGCTTATGGGCCCAGCAGGAAATGCAGCCTCCACTTCCAGCCGAGGGGAGGTACCCACTCTGTGGTTTTCAGCAGGGTGTCTGGACCCTTGGAGGCATTTCGCATCTCTTGCATCACAATAACCAGCAGGTTGCTTCTGGCATCGGCTAGAGGAGTGGGGGACTCACGGACACCTGCTGTCCGGCCCTGTGCAGGGGTGCCCAGCACAAGCCCTGCACCCTTCTGCCTCATTCACACATCCAGCCGGACAATCGTGTAGGAAGCAGCTTGCTAATGATTGTCTGAGCCTCGTGTCCTGATGCCGGTTTTCAGATAACACAGAACATCTGCAATACACGCAGAATTTTCCGGGAACATAACCTCTGGGTGAATGTGGGAAAGACTGCAATGTTCCGTGGTGGTGGGGCTTCACCGGGGCGTCGCTGTTTTGGACTCGCATCTCCAGCAGCAGCAGGGCTGGCGGGTTTGGGTTCCCAGGTAACCAGTCTGCATCCGTTCTGCCTGGGGTCTGCCCTGGGAAGGACCCTGAGTGTTCCCGGGTGGCTGTTCCCGAACATTTACATTTTAAAATACGTATTTTATTATAAATAACTTTCCTTCCTGTTGACCTTTATGGTACAGCGAGGGCATAAAATTGATTTCTTATTAAATTATGTGTGTAGGTAGGTTCTAGTATTTCATTTGGGGAGTAACATATACCCTTGACTAATCGCCATGGCATGACCCAGATGAGATGTGGGTGGGAAATGATCGAGCCCCCTCCCCAAGCCACGGAGAGTGGACAGGGGTTGGGTCCCCCACAGACGGAATCCTGGTTGTCAAAACAACAACAACAAACCCTGGAAGCCACACCTACTACACATAGTCAGAGAGAAAATGCCGTGAAAAAAATAGAAGCGTGTTCAGAAATAAATGTGGATTCAAAAAATCAATGCATGTGTATTAGTCGGGGTTCTACAGAGAAACAGACCCTACAGGACATAAATACATACAGAAAGAGATCTATTACAAGGAATTGGCTCCCACAGTTATAAAAGCCGAAGTCCCACGGTTGTAGTCAGCAAGCTGGAGGCCCAGGAGAGTGGACGGTGTGGCTCCAGTCCGAGAGCCAGCCGGTGTGATGCCCAGGGAGAACTGGCAATTCTGTTTGAGACCGAAGGCCAGAAGAATGGTGTCCGAGTCTGAAAGGAGTCAGGCAAGAGAGGAGCCACCTCTTTCTAACGGAAGTTCAGCTGCTCTGCTCATCCAGCCCTTCAGCTGATTGGGCAAGGCCCACCCACACGGGGAGGGCAATCTGCTTCAGTCAGTCAACCACTTCGAAGGTCAGTCTTATCTGAAGTCCCCTTACAGACACAACCAGTGACACGTTCGACAAATATCTGGGCACCCTGTGACTCAGTCAAGTTGACACATCAGCTCAACCGTCCCAACACATAAAATTATAGTCACAGACTGTGTCCATGGGAGCGAAAAGCTTCCTGCTATGGAAGTCTATGCAATTTGGGGTGCCTGGGTGGCTCAGTCGGTTAAATGTCCAACTTCAGCCTAATGTCAGGGCTTGTGGGTTCAAGCCCCCTGTCAGGTTCTGTGCTGTCAGCTCGGAGCCTGGAGCCTGCTTCGGATTCTGTGTCTCCCTCTCTCTCTGCCCCCTCTGCCGCTCTCGCTCTCACTCTCTTTCAAAAATCAAAATCAAAATCAAAATCAGTGACTTATGTAAGTCAGCACTCCTCCACTGTGGCACCAGTGACACTCCGGGGCAGAGGACCCTCGGATGTGGGGTGTCTTGTGATCTGTGGAGTGTTGAGCAGCATCCCTGGCCTCCTTGCTAGGTGCCTCCCCCGTTTTGACAACCAGCACTGACAGGTGTCCCCTGAGAGACAAACCTCTCCCTGCGGAGGTGGGACCGTGTGCTCAGAAGGGAGCACCTCGAACCACGCAGGGCTGGCTTCTGATTTTGCCACAGCTTAATGGGGACAATGGGCCGTATGTGCCGTTAGAGACAAGCGGGGACACCACGGATACTGCTCTGGACACTTCCCAGCTCCGGGTCAGGAAGGCTTCTCAGCACCTGTGTGCAGAGACCCAGGAGAGTGGACGGTGTGGCTCACCCGGTCCCCCTGCTCACCTTCACAGTGGCGGCAGGGTGCAGGCTCCCCATTCCCGCAGAGGCTGGTGCTGGCCAGGGTGAGAGCCGCTCGGTGCCAGGCAGAGACTGACGGCCGGAGCTGGTTGACAAGGTCAGCTCTCAGAGCACAAAGACGCACGTCTCTTTAAACTCACCTAACGACGTTTCAGAGTAGGATTTGATGGACACTCGCACAGTCAGTGTGAGAGATTTAAGACTTGTGATTAAATTGGATCCCATTAAAGATTAACATAAAATTAGATTCAAAAATAGCTTTAAAGGGCCTTTACATTCAAAAGAGTTAAGCAGGGGGAGAAAGAGGAGTTAAGCAGAGATTCAAAAAAAGAATATGGTCCAAGGCATAGAGACAGTGGCCCGCATTCCTTCTTGGACAGGAAGTTTCCAGCACGGTGCCTCCAATCAAGGATGGGTGCTTCCTCTGAGCCCCATGTGTGCAGGGTAAAGAGAAGGCACCAAAGGACAAACCAGACAAACGATCTTTCCCAAGGTGTGGCTGGGAGCTCCCCATGGAAGCCTATTCTCTGTCGGGCCTTGGGCACCAAGGGCTCTGGGGCCCAGATCCTCCTCTGCTTCCTCCCATTCTTCAGGGTCAAGTGCAGGGTCTCTTTGCATGGGAGGCTCTTAGTGTTAATAATGCTGTTCACCTAGGGCTCACTGTTTGCCAGGTACTTGGTTCACAGCTTTCTTCAGATGGTTGCATTTAGTCATCTGAAGGTCCTTCACCCCTTCTCCAGCTGAGGAAAAGCGAGGGGGCGTGCTCTGCCTCCAGGTGACATGGCCAGGGAGGTGCGGAGATGCACTGAGATCGGGGCGGCTGGACACGCGGCTCCCAAGGCTCTCCCACACGAACACGGGCAGACTGAACCCGCGCTGGGCCTCTGGGTGCGGGAAGAAGGAGGTGAAGGCAAGAGACCCGGCTGAGAGCTCTCGGTGCAAATGCTCCAGCACCCAGGGGATCAGTGCTTCTACTCCTAATTCACGGGGGAGGGTCTGGGTGGTGCACCGCCGTACCCACTGCTGTCGATATGCAGGAATCAATGGCGTTTCTACGCCTGAGCAACAAATCAGGCGTGACAAAATATTTTAAAAATACCATTTATAATAGCTTCAGAAATGCTTAGGCATAAATTTAATTAAGGTGCAAGAACTCTCCCCCCCAAACTAGAAAACATTACAGAGAGACTACGGTCGCCTGAAGTAAATGGGAAAATATGCTGTGATCAATTCCGTGAAGACCACAGGTCCCCCCTAGATTGATTACAGCCCATGAAATCTTTATAAAACCCTAGCCGTCCATTTTGTAGAAACTGAGAAGCTGATTCTAAACTATATATGGAAATGCAAAGAACTTGGAATAGCCAAAGAAGTAGAACAGGAGGAAAAGGAGGAGGAGGAGGAGGAGGAGAGGAAGAAGAGAGAGAAAATGTTGGCGATCTCAGTCTATCCCCCTTCATCATTTATTATCCTGTAATAACCAAGACTGTGTGATATGCGCCTAAAGAGATAAACTGGTTGATGCAAGAGAACAGAGACCAGAAGGAGGCCCACCCATGTAGAGAGAATGGGTTGTTTTTCTCACAACACATCATCATCATAACCCTCATCATCGGCACCATGACCTCAACCCCTGCCTCACACCATACACGAAAATACACACAAGACAGATTATACACTATCAAAAACGCTAGAACTATAAATCTTGTAGAGGAAAAAGCAGAGATTAGCTTCGTGAGCTGCAGAGAAGTGCCAATTTCCTCAACATCATCTGAAAGCTACAATAATTAATAAATCGGACGTCCTCGGGGTGAAAGACGTCTGCTCTTTAAAAGAGATGGTTGAGGAAGTGAAAAGATGAGCCAAAGACTGCTTCGGAAATATTCACAGCACACATACCTGAGAAAAAGCCTGTACGGATTAAAAAAAAAAAAATCTTCTCTAAATCAATCATGAAAAGACAAAGAGTGCAACTTTTATAGGTAAAGACCTGACTGAGCATTTTACAAAACGATGTGTACAAATAGCTAGGAAGTACACGCGGTGGTGCTCAGTGTAGTCAGTGATCAGGGAAAAACACATCTGGTCCGCACAGAAAAGCCTGTTCCCCCCACCGGGGTGGCTCTTCCGTGGTGGCCACGGATGGAGT
Organism: Acinonyx jubatus; assembly: GCF_027475565.1. Lineage (NCBI taxonomy): Eukaryota > Metazoa > Chordata > Mammalia > Carnivora > Felidae > Acinonyx > Acinonyx jubatus. The sequence goes on along the minus strand of NC_069388.1, from coordinate 2,795,359 downwards.
CACCAGAACTCCCTGCACTGCGGATGGAAACACAAAGTGACAAAACCTCTTGAAACACAGATTGGCGGTTTTTTGCAGGTCTAAAAAAAGCTATCCCCTCACCCAACTCTTCCGTTTTACCCAAGAGAACTGAAAATAAAATATACCCCCAAACAGACTTGTTTTATTCATCGCCAAAAACTGGAAACAACCCCAGCATCAACAGGTGAATGTACCACCCATGGAATATGATGCGTCAGCAGAAGGGACCCATCCTCTGGTACCTGTAGCAAAAGGAAGTAATCAGCACCAAGCTGTGTGAAAGATGCCAGGCACAAAAAAGTACCTTCCGTCTGATTCCGTGTGTGCGAGAGTCTGGAAGGAACACCACCGGGCCGGGACAATCGGAAGCAGACCTGACTTCTTATGGGCCTGGGGGACAGGGACTGCCAGCCAAGGAGCATGAGGGAAAATTCTGGATGGATGGAAATGTTCTGGGTCTTGTTCAGGGTATGTATGTTTGCTGAAACTCATACAACTGCTCACTTGAAATCTGTGCCTTTTTTGGAACGTAAATTACACCTCAATAAAGTTGATGAAAGTATAACCATTTCAAGGCAAACGTTCGTTACAAGTAAGTCGTGGTATTTCCTAGTCGTTAAAGATTTGAACTCGGGACCCTGGGTTCTTTCCCTGGCTTTTCCATTCATCAGCTTGGCAACTATGGATAAGTCACTCAATGTTCTCCTGCCCCAGTTTCCTCATCTGTAAAGTGGGTATGATGGCAATCCCTGCTTCACAGACGGTTGCTTGAAGGATTCAAAGTGTTGATACATGTAAAGCACCTTCAGCAGGGAGCAAGCACATTCTGTGGTCTGTGTGCCCTTCCCCCGTTGGCCTTCGGAAGGCTGATGTTCTAACAGACATCAGCAGGATTCAAAGGAACAGCGATGAACTTGGGGCCAGGTGACTGGGCTCTACCCTCAATTCTGCTAATGGCCCATCGGGCAGGCTTAGGAAAGCTATGTGCCTTGACCCTTTTTCCCCACCTGCCAAATGAGGTCAAATTGCAACTCTTTGTGGACCTCTTTCTCCATTTTTGCCTTGTCCACACTGCACATATTTTATTATTTGCTGAATATTTTCCTTTAAATCAACTTGTGTTTTTTAACTCGAATATATATAGCCTCATCCTAAATTATAATATGAATCAAATTAAGGGTTTGATTTGTTCATTAGAAGTTTTTTCTAAGATACATTTAAGGAGGGGGCGCCTGGCCGGCTCAGTCAGTTGAGCTTCTGACTTCGGCTCAGGTCATGATCTCACGGTTCGTGGGTTCAAGCCCTGCGTCGGGCTCTGTGCTGACAGCTCAGAGCCTGGATCCCACTGTGGATTCTGTGTCTCCCTCTCTCTCTCTGCCCCTCCCCCGCTCATGTTCTGTCTCTCAAAAATAAATAAATGTTAAAAAAACTTTTTTAAAGATACATTTAAGGAGTCATTATTTGATCATTGGGAGAAAAGAGCCCAACTGTGTGTTCACGGACTCCCTAAAACCATTCTGTGCGCCTCCAGCTACGTGCACACTGAGAGAGACAGGGCGAATGACGTGCGAACCCTCCCCTGCTTGCTCTCCCAAAGCCCGTATGGCTCTGCGAGTAGACCCACATCTTGGCTCTGCTGGGGAGAAGCAGCCACCCACGCAGCTCCAGGCGGCGGCTGGGAGGCGGCTGCGGCCAGGATGCCCAGCGTCTGGGTGGAGACGAGGATGGGGTTTCCACGGGAGACACTACCGAGACGTAGAGACAGCAAGAGAAATGGTCTGTTAGTCTGTGTGGACTTCCCATTCAAGACTCCGTATTCTCTCCACCCAGATGCTGTCTGCTGCTGCTCGGTATTTCCACTGGGAAGACCTATGGGAATCACAACCTGGGACTCGGCTTTTCACATTAATAGTAATGACAACCCATGGGTGTTAAGTAAGCTAGAACCAAATTGACGTGCAGGCCGTAAATTGGAAGTTCTCTGAAACACGGATGTCATAACTCTTGTCTTGTCTTTGCTCGACAGATGCTTTACTTTTTCATAAGCCAAGAGCACAGAGCAATCACATTTACCTAATAAGCAAATGCTCCTTCCAGATTAAACATCCTTGTCCAGAGAGTTGCACCCCTTGTCTCAAGACATCGGCATCTCCGTGTGGTTTACTGAGCTCTCAGGCAAGCTGAGAGTAACATGATGTGAGGCCGGAGGAAGGGGCGAGAGCGGGCTCATTTAGAATGGAGGTTGGCAGGGGCGCCTGGGTGGTTCAGTCCATTGAGCGTCCGACTTGGGCTCAGGTCATGATCTCACGGTCCGTGAGTTCAAGCCCCGCGTCGGGCTCCATGCTGACAGCTCAGAGCCCGGAGCCTGCTTTGGATTCTGTGTTTCCCTCCCTCTCTCTGCCCTTCTCCCACTCACATTCTCTCTCTCTCTCTCTCTCTCTCTCTCTCTCGTGCGCGCTCTCTCTCTCTCAAAAAATAAACATTAAAAAAAAAAGTGGAAGTTGACAACATTTTTGTGTCGAGGGCCAGGAAGTGAATATTTTCATCTTTGTGGACCTCTGTCATGACTGCTCACTCTGAAAGCAGCCACAGACAACTGTAAATGGGTAGGCATGGCTGCCCCCCAGGCACACCCGGGCATGGCCGTGTGACTCCATCCAGTGACCTCGGAGCACACCACAGAGGCCACCGCCTGCAGCTGGGTCCAGTCCTGAGGGGCTGGGGGACCGGGTCCTCAATGAACTGAACGCACTCGGAACAGAGAGGGCAGAGTCTTGCCTGTCTAAGCTCCAGTCAACTTTGCTTTCCTGACCCACGCTCACAGAACTGTTCTCCACTCAAAACCAAGAGCCCCAGGACACGGGGGCCGCGTCCCCCTCTACCTCTGTGCCTTCCATCCCCCAGTCTGTAGCCCAGGGCTCCAGGAAAGCCCGTTAGTTCTCGATGAGCTAGGACATCCTTTTCAATGTTGCAGACAAATAGCCAAAGAACAATTTCTTCTTGCTCCTCAGTGACCCCCAAATAGAACCTGGTCGCAGCCTTTGTGACACGGTTGGTTGAACACAGCAATGTCACCCTGCGAGAGATCTACCCAGTGAGGGCTGGTTAAATTGTGCCAGATAGAAATACACGTTCAGTCGGATTTCCTCAGCTAATAAACAGGGCTATGTCACAGACGACTTCAGAGACCCCACTCGCCCTCAAAACGTAATGATTACGTGTAACGAGGGCACGGATGTCCAGTGAGTGGAGCGCCCCAAGGCCCAGGGCGGCTCGTCTGAGCAAAAGACCTTCAGCATATCATTGTTTGCATCTTTGATTTATAGCTTTTCAAGAGGTAATTGAAGTCTAGAACAGCTGTTTGGGCTGGAGATACAGGCAGAACAGAAAGACGGGTCTCCAAATGTTTCCAAATGTCTGTGGCACACTTAGAACCAAATGGTAGCATTACCAGATCTTTTAAAGGGAAAAGCAAAACGAGACAAAAACAAAAACCACCCCCTACCCACACACAGTAAGGAGCTAGCTGCCAAATCGGTTTCTGGTTGAAACGAACACCCTGAAAACTCTCCCTCCAGCCCGACCTCCTTGTCAAGGTCAGAAATGGCACTCAGACCCACCAGCCGGTGAGAGGCCCCGCCCTGCACCCCCCGTGTCTGTCTTCACATCAGCTCAACCTGAGTTTTGATTTACCTTCTGCTTCGTGATTGAGATGCACGCTCATGGGTCTGTGTTTTCCAGGGAGGGCATCCTGCGTGTGGAAAGGGCATCAGTGGGAAGACCAGCCATGAGCGGAGGCTGTGCACGGCATCCAGGGACAGTGGGGCAGGGACCACACGTGCTCATGTCCGGAATGGAGGTCGAATGCAGGTCACACAGAACACCTGTTAGAACCCAGAACAGCATCAAATCTGGGCACTTAGCTGTGGATCCCAAGTGACTGTGGGTCCAGAGGGAACGAGGGCAGCAGAGTGGGGTGTGGACATGCGAGGGGCTCACAGCAGAAGCCTCTTGCCAGCCAGTGTGAAGGTATTTCGATCCGGGAGCGGGTGGGAGGGGTGGGGACGTGCAGACGGGGACAGAGACTCAGCGTATGCCATATAACAGAGTGCTTCCTGCTTCAGGACGGCGACCATCAGCTTGACCCCCATTGAGGTATGTCCAAGTGCTGGGGTCACCCCAGGTGCTGTGCTTCCTGAAGAACTGAGGCTCGCTGCCCATCAGCTCGTCTCCCTGACAAACACGGGTCCTGACCCCCAGGCCACGGCGGATCCCAGGAGGGCCGGGGACCCACACTCGGCCAAAGGAGGTCCCGCCAAGACATTGCACGTGGTGCCACGTGAGACTCGTGCCCGTCCGTGGAAGATGGCCCCCCGTGGGCTTAGTGGTATTTCACTACCCGGTACCCCTTCCACTTTCTTTCTGGAAGGAACTGCCCTGCTTGCTCTCGTGGCCTCTGCTGATTCTGGTGGACCTGAACACCCTGTTCCCCTCTTCTGGGCCTGGCCCTCTGGGGCCCGCAGCCCCCCTGGTTCCAGAGAGGGCCCTCCTGCCACCCGCACCAGACATCGGTCTCTGAGAGAAGATTCCCCACCTTTCCACATGCCCTGGCATCGTGCATCGGCCTGTGGCCCCAGGGGGACAGCGTGACTGAGGACGAAGTCCACCGACAGGAAACAGAGCTTAGCGGCACTGTGACATCTTGGAGCCCCCAGGTACCGTGCGGCCGGGGGCTTTTCAGTTTGGATTTTTCAGTTATGTGAGTCTACAAACTCCTGTGATTGTCTCCTGGTCTCCACTGTCACTCACAACTGAAAGAGCGCTGTCTGGTCCGATCAGTGGGGACACGGCCGTCTTCGGGCCTGGCTGTCCGACAGGTTTGCGGTAAATGGTGTCACCACGGCGACCTGCCAGCCGTCTGCTGAGCAGAAGAGAGGACGTGAGGTCCACGGTCTGGACATTTCCTGCAGAGGGACGGCATCATGTCGACAGAGCAGCGGCACCCCCGGCCATGCCCACGGCCCCGGGGGACCCCACAGCCCTCCTCCGTCCCCCCTGCCAGGGCCGTGGGCATGGCAGAGAGCCGGGTGAGGGTAGGAGGGCGCAGGAAGGCGGCTGCTGACCCCTTTCAGCCAAGTGCGGCTGGAGCGCTCCCTTATTTGTGCCTCTCCGACTATTTCAGGCGACCGCCTACAGGCCCAGCGACACCAAGATGGCGGTTAGCCAGACCTGCCGGGAGTCGGGTGCCACCCTCACTCTATAAACAGGCCGGGGGCCCGTCGGGAGAACACAAACTCAGACCAGGCCAACGCGATGCCTGTGCGTCCAGCTACGGGGCCGACCCGCCTGAAGCTGGAGTCGCGGCTCCTGACGGCAGCGAGCGTGAACACGGAGCAGCGGGCACCCCCTCGCGCCCGCCCGCACCCACGCCACACTTCCTTCTGCAGGCTGTCTTGTCGCGTGGGTCTCTGGCGCTCTGCTTCCCAGGAAATGTCATCCGAGAACACCATGTGAAGGGAACGCTATGTTTTATTCATTTTCTGGAACATTCTCTGAAACATCGGGGATGTGCCAGTGGAGAGAATGTGGATGAACGTGTCCTAGTGCCCAGCACCTGACCCCACAGCAAGCACCCAGGACACGAGCCCGTCACGAGAACCAGCTGCACCGGGGGTGGGGTGGGGTGGGGTGGGGGGGGTGGTTTGGGTCAGGGTCCACACCTGCGTCCTCACCCTGTAGAACCTTCTATGGAGCTCCACGTGCAAGTAAGCGGCCTGCTGGGGCAGCAGAAGGGCCTGACTTCACCCTCCAGGTAAGAGCTCACGGTCCTGCTTTGCTCATCACGGAGCAGGGGTCCAGTCTCCCCCTAACACGTGCGTCCTGGGGCCCCGCCCGTGCTCATCCCTCGACACTCCACAACCCTCGCTCCACCTGCGGCCCCGGGGCTCCAGGGTCACCCCCAGTTCCTCCAGCAGGACCCCTTTGTCTGTTGTCACCTGTCACTTTGTGTGACTTACCCCCTGTGCTGACACCCGTCTTGCAACCTCGATGACACAAGCCCAAGAAACCCTGTTTCTTCTGTGTGCTGCCGTTTCTCCCATTTTCTGTCTCCTGCCAGAGAATGCCTAGCTTTCCCTTCTTTTTTTTTTTTTTCAATTCTATGTAACTGAATTGCAACCTCTATCTAGTGTCAAAACCAATACTTCATACAAAACCAATACACTTAGATCTTATAATTTCACATTCCAGATTCACTTCATGGGGCTGACCCACAGAGAGTGGAGGGGAAGAACCGATAAATGGGAACATTGAATCGAGAAGCTTTCTTTGACCCTCAACCCTGAACTCTCAGACCCACGGAAATGTGTTTTCGGCCCCAAATAAATCAGAAGCTTCTCATTTCTCAGCAACGACGAGAAAAACAAAAACAAAAACAAAAGCGAAAACTTGTGTGCCACAACTATTGGAAGGACTGCATTCATGGTCACCCTACAACACGGAGACACGGGCTGGTATCATTCCCATCTTACAGATGAAGATGCCAAGGCCCAGAGGTTGAAGAATCTGCCCAAAGTCACACAGCATCACGGTCCAGCCGTCCCAGCCCGCAGCCTACAGGCCTCACAGACACGTGTGGACCTTTCTATCATCCGGAATCCTGCAAACATTCCAAAGACCCACCAGCTGGCCGGCCTTCTCACTCCTGCTAGACGGGAAATGTTAGCTTTTGCCGGGAAGTATTTATGTTACAAGTTTTTCACCTAGATTGTTTTCTGATCTTAATTAAAAGAGCACACATGAAATAAATACTACATGGGACAGACCAAAAGGCAGCACACAATACGTGTGCATTCAATCAGAAATGGTGATTTCGTGCTGAAGTTAATTTCGCTTATGGGGCGCCTGGTGACTCCGTTGGTTAAGCGTCCGACTTCGGCTTGGGTCATGATCTCGTGGTTCCTGGGTTCAAGCCCCACATCGGGCTCTGTCCTGACGGCTCAGAGCCTGGAGCCTACTTCAGATTCTGTGTGTCTCCCTCTCTCTCTGACTCTCAGCTGCTCATGCTTTTGTCTCAAAAATGAATAAACATTAAAAAAAATTGTTTTCAATAATTTCACTTAAGCATAAGCAGTACCCCACCTCCGTGGGAACCGCTCATCACTTCCCACCGTTGTCTTGTCCGTCCTTTTGCCGAACCCATGCTCCCTGGAAGGTCTCTTTGTGCCAGAGCCGCGGTATTCCTCGGGTCAGGCCCTCGGGTCAATGTTATTATTAGGATCCCCTTTTATAGAGACAAAATTGAAACTGAGTGGTGAGTGGGGAGCTCAGGTTTGCACCAGGAACTTTGGATCAGGGGTTAGGCTCGTGGTCACCCCTTTAAAGAGCCAGACCGCAGAATGGGAGCAGGGCGCCTCTCACACCATCACCAACGTCTGCTCCTTCGGTACAGCTTTCTTCCCTTCCCACGAGAGCCAGCGTGCTGCTGGGGGCACCTCACGGACAACTGAGGCCACCCAGGCCCTCGTGGGCTCTGCACGGAGCAGGGGGACCGCGGACATCCCGCAGGTGCCTGTGCAGGGGGGAGGCGGTGGATGAGAGTGGAGGAGGGGGGGTGGCCAGCAGGACCGAGGGAGGGAGGAAAGAGTGACACGATCACTCTGGGAAGCAGATGGGGAGGAACTGGGGTTTGGGGGTGGGGGCGGGCAGTGAAATAGGCTGGAAAGATTTGGAGACCTGCCAGGAGCCAACAAAAACCCACCGGCTCCACCTCCAGTCACCCCGACCTTGAACCCCAGCCTTCTTGGATTCCCACTGCTCTTTCAACCCCGGTCCCCTGGGAGGACACTGAACTGACCCCCAAGTCCACACTCCTCCCACGGCCTCCAGATCCCCCCACACTTCACCCTTGCTGTCCATCCGTCTATCCCTCCACCCCCCAATGTACATACTGTATGTCCCATGCTCTGCAATGCTGGACACGGTGACAGTCCCTGCCCCAGTCACCACACAGAGCAACACCCAGCTTCACGGTGGCAGGAGCCGGCCCCCTGGTGGGGGTGGGGGGAGGCAGAGGCAGGTCTGGCCTGGCCAGAAAGGCCCTGCCTGTGGCCTCCCGCCCCACCCCGCCCCAGAGAAGCCGGGCTCCGTCCCCCCTGTGCCCTTTGCTTTTCTCCTCCGCGTTCAGCCTGTGACCAAAGGCCTGCTCAGGACGGCCTGCAGCTCCCATCATTGGTAGTTCTTCATTCTCTTGCAGACCCATCATGACTGATCGTATCCATCGGGAGCCCTGGGGACATCACAGTCACATGTCTGAGATAGGTGACCTTGGGCTAGGAACAGCATCCCTCTGAAACTCCATTTCCTTATCTATGAAATGGAAGAAGCTGGAGAAACCACCCTTCTGATGTGGGTAAAAATTGCTGTGATAAAAATTAAAAGGGTAAAGCATGCATCGCCGGGCACAGAGCACACGCTTACACGACATTAGTCCTTGTTGCTTATTATCTTCCTGTCCCTTGCGTGGAGCACATTCGGGGCTGACCCTTTCCGAGGCGTGTTTACCTGGTGAGAGAGAGCGCCCGAGTGACAGGTGCCTCCGTGGAGTCTGCTCCGTAAGAGAGGCCGTTACACACAGAGCCGGGGTCCTGAGCTCTGGAAGCCACGCACGGGTGGCTTTCCCGTCAGAGATGAGCCATCTGGGCCTGGGGGTGCTGGCTGACCTTGCGTGACCCAACTCATTTTGTATCCCCATCACACAGACTCCCACGGACCGAAGCAGAATTAACTGATCCCTCCAGGGCGGGAGAGGAGCCTCACTCTACTCTCTGCCCTCTTCAGGGGGTTTGCGAGGCCTCCCGCAGGGACAGTCAGAGCCAGGGGAGAAAGCACATCGCGCTTCCGTCCTGAATCTGTCCACCAGCCGGAACAGGTGTTACCTCCCTCCTGGATGAGCCCGGATGAGCTGGCCTCCCTCACGAGCCCCTGGAGCCCGAGGTCAGAGGGACAGTCCGCAGCCCGATTCCTGGAAAAGGCGCGTGAGGGGCAGGGGCTCAGCAGAAATGGCAGATTTCCGCAGAGAGGCCGCCAGCCCATCGCCTCTCGGGGACACGTCCACTCACAGTGGACACATTCTCCACACTGGCTGTCTGCGCTCAGGTCAACATGTTTGATATTGTTCATGCTCACGACCTCGAGGACCAGCAGAGCACTTTGCAATCTATATCTTGGACGGCTGATCTCATATGTATGTCACCTGACTGGCCAGGGGTGCCCAGATTAAATGTACTGGGAGTCTGTGAGGGTGTCTCCCACAGAGGTTAGCCTTGGAATTTGTGGACTCAGGAGAGTAGCTGGCCCTCCCCTGTGTGAGTGGGCCCCGTCCACTCAGCTGAGGGCCTGGGTAGGACAGGAGGCGGCGGGGGGTGGGGTCCATCCCTTCGGTCTGACCATGAGCTGCCCCCAGGCTGAACCCGACCCCCTGGCTCTCCTGGGGCCCCAGCTTACAGACAGCAGCCCGTGGGGACTTCCCAGCCCCCACAGTGATGTGAGCCAATGCCTCATCATAAATCTCTTAGATGATAGATAGATGATTGATAGATGATAGATAGATAGATAGATAGATAGATAGACGGATAGATCAATAGATCCTATTGACTCTGTTTCTCTGGAGAACCATGATAAACACAGTCCTCACCTTATATTCAGCTTTCCTTCTATCTGTCCGTCCATCCGTCCATCCATCCCACCATCCAACCACCCATTCGGCAGTAGTCATGGGTGTCTGTTGTGCTCAGCTCTGCAAGGAGATGTGGACAAAACGTGAAGAAACACCAGACTCAAACTGTGCACTCACAGAGCAGACAAGTTAGATGGGGAAGACAAACATGAGTCTAACAACAAAAGACACAATGACTGTGACAAGAGCTACCAAGGAGAGGGACATCGAGCCCTGAGGACACTTAATGGGGACTTGACCTAGTCAGGGAGGTCAGGGAGGGCTTCCTGGAGGAAGTGGCATTTGAGTTGAGATTTGAAGAGTTGGTAGGCCTGAACAGGTGAAGAAAAGAAGGAACATTTCCTTGAGGGAACACTTATTCAAAGGCTCTGTGGCAGGAGTAAAGGAGGGGCTGACTAAGGCCGTGGCTAGAAGGGGAGCTTCCTTCTGGAGCAATGGTCTAGTGACCTAGACCATTCACTGCACACACTGTTGGCTCCTTCAGTTTCCTCCCATCGGCCTGGGTCATCCCTCCGAATTCCCTGATCATTCCAGCCTGTGGTCTTGCAAAGGCGTGCATGGAATATAGAATTCCAGAAAAGGTAACCGTCAGGTGTTCCCCACCAATGAACGTGCAGATGAGTGAGTGTCTGGGACACGTGTGGACCTGGGGTCACAGTGAGCGCCTTGAACAGGAATGTGCAGCTTCACGTGGCTTCTGGAGCCTCAGGTGAGAAGTGACACCTTCTCTGGCTTCAGCTTTCCCACGTGGCTGTGGGCACGACTGCCAGGCTGGCCCAGCCATTCACTCGGGAGCTCATTCCTCGGGCAAGTATTTACTGTGCTCTGACTACGTGTTAGGCCCCGGAGATACAGATGACAACAAACCCCATAAAAAGTCCTGTTCTCTTGGAAATCATGGTTTCAGGGGACGCATCAAGAAACTCAACACATAAGTGAAATACACGGCCCCCAGGATGGCAGGAAGTCCAGGGTAGGAGCTCGAGCAGGTGGGCTGGGTGGGGAGGGAGGGCCTCCCTGTGAAGGTGAGCGTGTGTTCATTGGGATTTCTTCCCTACATAGGGTGATTTCCAGCACGAGTCACATTCAGGCTATTGGAGAAGGAAATTTATTCAAACTGCTGGGTATTCATTCAATGGAATGCTTCTTGAATATCTGCTTTGTTTTGGGTACTTAAGATCCATCGAAGCAAAGATGTCTGACTCTCACAGCCTGGGCAGACAGTTCCTGGGTGGACAGACAGAAAGCCATAGACACAGTCAGAAGCCTCCCTGAAATGCAAGGAGAGCCACGTGGTAGACGGAGGGCAGGGCGAGGGGCAGAGAGGGTCCGGGATGGGGGTGGGTGGGGCCAGGAGGCCTCTTTGAAAAGGTGGCAGCAGGGGAGCAAACATCTGGAGGAGAGGGAGACAGGCACGTGGGCATCTGGGGTGGGGGAGGCTCTGGGCAGGGGACACAGCTGGTGGGTGGGCGGGCTTGTGCCGGCGTGTCGTGGAGTAACCACGGAGCCAGAGAGATGATGCTGGGCAAGCAGAGGGGGGTGGCAGAGAGGACGCGTGGCCGCCTTTATTCCTCAAACATCGAACACACCCGGGGCACCGAAACTGCGACCTCGCCCTTCAGTGAGTCCGTCCCACACGCCCGGAACCGAGGCCAGAGTTTGGTGTGTTTCAACCGTCTTACCGGCAGATTCAGGCACTGCTCGGCGACTGAAGTGTTTGAAAGGTGCTTGCGGATTACATCCTGAAACTTTTCATCACAAGGGAAAAAAAATGTAACTATGTACACGAGGTGATAGATCTTGGATCAACTAAACTTACTGTGGCAATCGTTTTGAAATACATACAAATATCGAACCACCGTGGCGGGCACCTAAAACTATTAATTATACTCTATATGTCAATTACATCCCAACAAAACCAGGGGGAAAGGTACGTTAATTATTGGACTCATTTTACAGACGAGGGAACGGAGACCCAAGGTCAGTGTCCCGTCCAAGTTTTCACAGACGGAACGTAGCCGACTCTGGGCGCGAGTGAAAGCCCCCATCACAGACTGGGTGCCCCAATTCCACATGGCCGGGCATCGATGCAGCTGGGGACGGAGAAGTGAGAGGTGACGCTCCTTCTCAGAGCCCCCGAGGTGGCCGTGCAGGCAGGGCAGTGGGGGAAAGGGCAGCAGGGAGGTGGTTAAGATTCCACAGTTGAATGGCTCGTTCCTCGGGCCCCAGAGAGCCTGACTAACACCAGTCTAAACACAGAACGCAGATGGGCAGGGTGAGCGTGGCATCTTTTTTCTTGGCTCCTGTTGGGAAGCAGACGGAGGTGCCCCGGGAAGGCGTTCCCGTCGACCCCGGGCCCCTCCCTGGCAGGAGCCGGGATGGCAGGCAAGGCCCGGGCCTCCGACGAAGGAGAGGCCTGTCTATCAGCCCTCTGCCTGCTGGAGGATTTTATGTCTAAAGTATAGTGTTCCCGTTAGAAGGTACACATTTCCACATCCATTAAATTGCTTTGCATGAAAGTGTACCTTCCTGGTACCATAGCAACCGTGCTTCCTAATCTGATTTAAATTTTTGTACCTTGTGCTGCAGAAGCTGATGCCGGCTTTCTGAAGTCAGCGGCTCTGCCGTGCGCACGATGAACGGTTTTTTAGAAAAGGAAAATAATCGTAGGCCGAAAATCACCCCCCTCTGCCCCATCGGCGGTCGCTCCCTGCTAATGGTTACAGACAGGGCACCCGTACCTCCCCGCCTCCCGACCGGCTGATTCTGAGAGATTGATTGAACCTTTCTGAACTTGAGTTTCTTCATCTGGAAATCGGAAATTATAATGTTCTACCCCGCGGGGCTGTTGGAAGGATTAAACGACAGACATCATGTAAGGAGCAGAGTTCTGTGTCTGGCATTCATTAAGCACTAAGTAAACACTAACTCGCGCTCGCCTCACGCAAGCCTCTTCCCTCATTAGTGGTAACAGTTGACCACGGAGGACGTTACAAGTCTCAGCCTGAGGTCTGTGGCTCCCGGCGGCTGCTGCAAGCTGGTCTGCCGTCCGTCGCTTGTCCGCGGCTCCGTGATGCTCCCCAGAGGTGCCAGCTGCTGCTGGAGAAGCACACAAAGTGGAGACGGGCTCTCCGGGCCGCTCCCCGCTGTCGCTGTCCGGCAGGCTGCTTCTTCCCACATCCGCCTCCGTGGCTCGGTCTAGCTTCCCTGAAGACACCTGCTGATCACGGGGCGGTGGGAGACACCGGCTGCCGTCCTCACTCCCTCCCAGGAGAGCAGCCCAGGCCCAGGCAAGGCTTGGAAACATGTTAACTAACGACACGCAGGGTCATTAGGGCTTGGGACGACCACAGCCACGAATGCCCCACCACCCGGCTGCAAGCTCCATCTCTCAGGCTCCAAAGCGACGAGCAGCTTCCAGCCACACACGGCTGCAGGTCCTGGGAACGGGGGCTCCTCCCTTGGGGGCTGAGAGCAAGGGGTTCCGGGGGTCTTGAACTAGAAGGTGCCCCAGATTCTGGGGGTGACGCGTTCAATGCATATTCCAGGACTGGCGACAGAAATTCGGGATCGGTGGGTCCAGCCGGGGGCCCTGGAAGCAGTGTGTTAGTCAGTCACCCAGCGGCCCTCACGCGGCCGTAGGTCCGTAGACTGAACACGTTACTGCATTTATTGTAGAAGCGTCCCGTACTTCAGCAGCATTTAAAGAGAAAATGCCGAGGTGTCTGTGGCACACCTCGATAACCGCAGGGAGGGAGCAGGGGAGGGGGCGGGGACAGGGGACATGGGGGCCCGTGTGCTGAGGTTCGCGACACTATCCTCTCTTCTCTTCCGTATGTGTGAAATTTTTCGTAATAAAAATGCTCTTGTAAGCTCAAGAACTGAGAAACTCGGAGATCCCTCCGGCTCTTCGTGTCTCCAGCTCCAGGCAGAAGCTCAGAGCATTCGGACGCCAGCATTCACCTTCTCTTCTACGTGAAGAAAATGCCATCTCCAGGAAGTCCTACCCTCCGGCCTTGGAGTCACTTGATTCTCCCTCTTCACCTTCCAGCCGACGCCCTGGGGCACAGGGCCAGCACCCGGGGACCGGGGCTCATGGGGGGACCGTGCAGCCAAGTGTCGGGTGTCCCAGAGACTCTGCGGCTGGAGGTCCTGGGGGTCTTGTTCCCCTTCTCCTTCTATGAGCTGTGGCTTCCACCCCCTCAGGGAGGGTTTGAAAGGAGGAAAGTGGCCTTTTCTCACCGGCATACACAATTGCAACTCCACGCAGAACATAGGGCCTTCCTCCCAGCTACGCGGGCTCCCAGGTGACCCGCTGGGCGTGAGGCCTCCCCATGGCGTGGGGCGCAGAGCGGGATACAGGCGACGGGTCTTCTCGCATCTCCTGCGGCCTCCACAGCTACCCTACACACGGTGACAAAGCCCCTTCATCAGGTTCTCCAGGAGTGCAAAGCTGATTTAAGTCATTTAATGGCTGAAGACTTAAGGCCCCAATCGGGAGGCACAGTAACGAGAAGAGCGGATAGCGGCCCGGATCCACCGCAGGCGCCACAGCTCGCTGTCCGTGCAGCCTGGAGGAGGCTTCTTCGTATCTTGGAACCTCAGTTTCCCCATTTGTAAAATCAGCAGGTGATAACTTCAGGGCCATTTTGGGTGGCTGAATGACAAAGCCATGTAAAGTATTGCCCCGGCATGGAACTAACATCCAGGAAGTGTAATCATTACTTCTGTGGAGTCATAGCCACGCACACACAGACCCATCCACACCCTGGCGCCTTCAGACTCCCCTCTCTGCTGCCCACGTCCCCCCTTGGCACAAAGCCAGGGGACGCGGACGGAGCCCAGTGATGTGGCGAATGCTTTCATGGAGAGTGTGGAATTGTAGAGCCGAGAGAGGCCCCAGGAACACTAGGTGCTGGCATGCACGTGCACACACACACAGTGCACACACTCGCACACCTGTGCACATGCGTGCACACTCACGCAAGTGCATACACGCTTCACTTCTTACCAGCTTCCAGAGGCTTCCTGGAGCACTTAGCAGAAATCCAATCCTCACTCGTGAGGCCCTGTTGGGTCCAGCCCCGCCTACCTCCTGCCCTCAGGTGGACCTCGCTCCCACCTGCTCAGGGCCTTCCAGCCACCCTGGTCCCTGGTTCCTCCAATGCTCCCAGAGAGGGCCTGAGCCTCTGCCCGGCCCCGCTGCCCCGAGCGAGCCACACACCGGAGACCCCCCTCTTCTAGGCCCGTCCAGAAACAGCCCCCAGCCCTGGTTCTAACCCCACCCCCTACGGCCCCCCCTTGCATGCACTGATCTGCTCGCTTGTCCCCAGGCTGTGAGCTGCTCGGGAGCCACCAAGAGGGTGAGTCTGCTCACACATCTGGGCCCAGGATGTGTCATCCCTCAGGGAGTTGGGGGTAGGTGAAGGAATAAATGACAGTGGATACAAAGAAACCAGAGCCCGGGGCACGTGGGTTTGCCCAGACCACAGAGCCGTGGAAGGAGGTTCGGCCTCTGACTCTCCAGCGGGCCTCAGACGTTGTCTTTGCAGGGATGAGGCGACAAGACTGCCCCACCCGGGAGAGCCTTAAGACACACGGAGGGATGTCGAGGGGCCCCTCAGCCGCAGCGCTGGCTGGCTGGTGCATGCGGGTAGCTGAGGGACATAGGATGCTGCCTTGGTCTGAGCTCCGCACCCCTGCTGGTCTCTGAGGCAGCAGAAGTCCTGCCATTTGCACCCTGGAGAAGGAAAACCTCGGGGTGGGTCCAAATGCAGCCAGGGGCTGGTGACAGACACCACAACACAGAGACTCTGGCCGGGGCCTCTGAGATGCAGGGGGTGCGGCAGAGGCCCGGTCCCTGATAGCCATCCTCCCTCTGGTCTCCCCACACCACCTGCCTGGCTTGGGCAAGGCGGCCACCAGGACAGAGGGGGCCTGAGCAGCTCTGCTTTCCTCCGAGAGGCCAGAGGGCACCGGGTCTTCCCGGGCTTCAGTCAAGCCGACGAGGGCCAGGTCCCCATGCCACACCCACTCCTGTGCTGTGAGGACTCTGGGGTCAGGGTGAGGATATGCCTCCTTCCAACCCACACGGAGAATGGGGACAGGGGCTCTTTCTTGGGACATGTGGATACTGTCACCAAAGGGACAGGACAGGGGCCGCTGGACTGGCCCTCACAACACATTTCCACCCCACAGCGCCCGCTCCAGCAGGCCTCCCGTGAGGACTCGCGTTCCAAGGGGCGTGCACAGACCTGGGGCACCTTGTCCCCCGTGAGCTCAGGCCACTTGTCCCCGAGCAAGGCTTCGCTTTCAGCAAGGAGGTACCAGCTCAGCTATGACCGCTGCAGAGGTGCAGTCCGGACGGGACCCTGCCTCTGGCCGTTTCCTCCCGGTCACGTTCCCCTTGGAAAGGACTCAGCCCCACTCCCCGTCTCGTGTGCCGGGGGTGGGGTCTTACTTCTGACTTGTGGTGGTTGCGAGGCCGAAAATCCTGTGCAGGCGAAACCGTCCTTGAAGCTCAGCCAAACTGTTCGCGATGGACCAGTAGGACAGACGGCCCCTGCGCGGGCCTTTCGCTCACCCGCCTCCAGGAGGGAGCCCCCGCTACACGCAGACACCGGGGTGTTCAGACCACCCTGCCCAAAGCAAGCGGGAGGCCCTAGGGGAGAGTTCCCGAAGGCCTCCCGGCCTGTAAAATCCTCATCCTTTCGTTGGCTTGCGACTCTCTTTGTCTCTAGTACCTTCATGGATGTGTGTGTTACGAAGGTAGTGAAGTTACTCGTAGGATACGGCCTCCCAGCCCCAGCCACCTGCCAGGAGTGGCCGCCTAGACACTCAGGCATGGGTTGGACCTGGGTGTCTGCCGGCCATCGGGCCGGCCATTGGGCCATTGGGCCGGCTTCAGCCTGGAGCAGCAGGCGGCTGATGTCCGCCCCTCGCCTCTCCATCCGCAGCAGGCAGCAGACCCGCCCCGCCCCCCGCCGTGCCCTTCCCAGCTTCCGCGTGCTTTGGGCTCACTCTCTGGATCTGAGTCCGGGCCGGGCACTGCGAAGTGACCCGTCCAAGGTGGGGAGTCAGGCCACGGCAGGGACCAGGAGTCGGGAGCCACTCTGTCCGCCCTGATGCGCAGGGAGGCTCGGTAAAACCTGTACTCACTTCAACCCTACATCTCGCTTGACTAGACCCACATACACTTCGTCTTGGGAAAACCGCAGAGAATTTAGCCAAGGGGCGTGTCTCCCCATCCCGTTTGTCAACTTCAGCACGGACGCCTGCCTTCCACACAGGAGCTAAGTCCTGGAGGGCGCAGGCCTGCCCATCCTGCCCATTTTCCTCTGTTCAGCAAGGGGAAGAGAGGGCAAGATGCACCCACTGATTGTCAGAAGAACGGGTGGATGCCGCACCCCAAGCACCTGTCACGTCCTAGGCCCACGCTAGGGCCTTTGGGATGATGTCAAGGTTCGCAGTGAAGATGGTAACAAACACTAAAGAAGACAGCGTCGCACGAGGAACCTCCATATGCCACTCGGATTGAGTATTACTATTCAGCCACGTTTCCTCAACTGCTTTTTGCTTAAGCATTTTAAAAATGACTTACTGACACTTTTGCTTTGGTTTCCCTTGCCCTCGGTGACGTGTCCAGTAAGAGCCGCTCTGGCCGAGGTCAACGAGGTTGCTGCCTGTGTTGTCCTCTAGGAGTTTGATGGTTTCCTGTCTCATACTGGGACCTCACCAAGATAAAAAGCTTCTGCACGACGAAGGAAACAATCAACTAAACTAAAAGGCCACCGACGGAAAGGGAGAAGATATTTGCGAACGACATATAGGACAAAAGGTTAGTATCCAAAATCTATAAAGAACTTACCAAACGCGACAGCAAAAAAAAAATAAACAAGCCCGTTAAGAAATGGGCAGAAGAAATGAACAGGCACTTCTCCAAAGAAGACATCCAGATGGCCAGCAGACATATGAAAAGATGCTCCACATCACTCATCATCAGGGAAATGCAAATCAAAACCACATTGAGATACCACCTCACACCTGTCAGAATGGCTACAATTAACAACGCAAGAAACAACTGGTGTTGGTGGGGACCCTCGTGCAATGATGGTGGAAATGTAAACTGGGGCAGCCACTCTGGAACACAGTATGGAGGTTCTTCAGAAAACTAAAAGTAGAACTACCCTACAATCCAGCAACTGCACTATTAGGTATTTACCCAAAAGATCAAAATTACAGACTCAAAGGGGTACATGCACCCGTGTTTATAACAGCACTATCACCAATAGCTAAACTATATATATATATATATATATATATACACACACACACACACACATACATACACACAACAGAATATTAATAAGCTATGAAAAAGAATGAAATCTTGCCATCTGCAACTACATGGTTAGAGCTAGAATGTATTATGCTAGGCAAACTAAGTCAGTCAGAGAAAGACAAATACCGTATGGTTTCTCTCATATGTGTAATTCAAGAAACAAAACAGATGAACACATGGGAAGGGGACGACAAAAGAGAAGAAAGGGAAACAAACCATAAGAGACTCTTAAATGCAGAGAACAAACTCAGGGTTGATGGAGGGAGGGGTGGGGGATGGGCTAAATGGGGGATGGGCATTGAGGAGGACGCTTGTTGGGATGAGCACTGGGTGTCATATGTAAGCGATCAATCACTTAAATTCTCCAATATTGCACTTACGTTAACTAACTAAAATTTAGATTAAAGAAATGAATTACTGACAGGATGACATTTTGGCTGTACTTGAAGCCTTCAGGGCACATCCCTTACAGAAACAGACGTTTGCTCATAAACCACAACGCTATTATTAGACTTAACACAATCAGCATCCTTCCTTCATCTCATCCAAAGCACATCCATGTCCAAATTTCCCCCACCCCCACCAAAATGTCTTCTTGTCCCTGGTCTGTCCACATCCAAGTCAGACAACATGCACAAGTCACATCTGTTTGTCAGGTCACTTGAGTATCTCTTACTCGAGAAAAGTGCATGCCTTTCTCTCTGTGTCACTGGCTCGTTGGGAGGACAGGTCTCATTGTAACCTGCACGGTAGCCCTGCAGTGTAGTCCCAGTCCTCTCTCGCGAGAGAACCGGCTAGAAAACCAAGGCTCCCATCTCTCACAGGGCTCGAAGCAGCTGCCGATGGTCACAGAATCGTTGGCTTTCACAACGAGATTTGTTTTCTTCTCAAAACCACACTCTTTCTGCCATTGTGTCCATGTGAAGGGAGTAGTGGACACTACAACTTTTTCTTTAAACTTTAAAAACCACCTTCAGTATTGGCTTTCCACACATTTTGACCGAGCTTGCTTATTTCTGCGAAAGAAAGAGGATTGGCAAGGGGACGGGAGAGGATGGTACGTGAGGGGCAGGGAGTGATATTTTCACGCTGCTCTGTGCCAGGCAGACATTATCTAGCACATAAGTAAAGAAAACTCCGGGTTTTATCTTCAAAAGAATAGGGGTGTTCAGACTACTGGAGCAACCCAAATCAAAGACCAGACCGGCTTCACTATTTACAAACAGAACATCTAATAAGCGATTTGCAAAAATGACTGAGCTTCCTGTGGCTCCTTTGATATGCAAATGTGGGTTCCGCACCCCTCCCCTGCTCTCCTTCCCAGGGCCTGTGCTGGAGAGCTCCTTAATAATATGGGGGAAATCCTGGAAATCGCCACCAGGTGAATTAAGGTTTACCAGGCTCTTCCTTCCTGCAGGTTCTTTTGGTGAGGTTGCTCTGCAGAGAGAGAGGTTTGTAGAGCACTTCCTCTAGAAGCGCGTGCTGGCTGCTAAAAACTCCTTAGCGCTGAGAAGGGTTACAGGCTGCCTCCGTGGGCACTCGCCAAGGGGGCCACCGAGCTTCAAATTCCCATTTCTTCCACGTTGCCAGAACTTAGGAGCTCACGTCTGAAACCCTGATGTCTGAGCAGTGATTTTTTTTTAAATATATGTTCCCAGAATACCCCGTGGGTATCTAATAGTAGATATGAAAAACTCCAACTACACGAATGTTTCCTTTTAGATCTAGTGGGCTCTTGGAGTGCACTCGGCGAGATCACCCATAAGAGGAGTTTTCCAGGAGGACCTCTGGGCAGAGGAAGCAGGCAGAGGACATGTGCACCACAGAGGAGCACACACTCTCTGGGAGCCTCAGAAATCTGAGGCCGGTCATGTACACTCCATAAACAACGCAGTCTAAGGCGGCCTCAGAAACTCGGCATGAAACTCCAACACCTCCCTGCTCAAAGGATTTTTTTTAAAACAGTTCTTCAGCCCTCTGTTCACATGTTCAAGCTTCTTCCAACGAACATTTGCTTTTATACGTATGAACTAGAAGACGGCATGAGAATCTGTTTAATAAAAATAGAGGAGACAGAGAAAACTGCGTTGGAAGCCAGTGCGATTCGGATAAACAGCAATGATTGGGAGTGGAAGGGTTTGCTGAGCAAAACCCGCCAGAGTGGGCAGGTTGGTTTTTCCCTGGAAGGAGGGAGGTTCACTTTGACTGATGATGTTGTGCCCACGCACCCACTAGCAGGACGCTGAGTCTCTATTACGGTTGGCAGATCTGTTTCATTCTCCTCCAATTTTACAACACGACCCATTTCCAAACAGGATCTAAAGACTAATACCCCCTGACAACAGTCTGAGAATTCCAACCAGAGTGTTTCTCAAAGCCAGGATCCCAGAAAAGCTGACTCAACCCTTTACATTCTAGCCTCTCAATCCACACCGTACAGAGTGTTTACATGTTGAAATTTTTCAGCAACAGGTCTTTGGAATGCAATGGAGTATTTTTAAGCAAAATCAATAACAGTCATGAATAATACAGAAAAAGCTGTATGGACGCCGTCTTTGACTGGTGTCCGGAGGCTCCCAACGCCATGGTCAAGCATGACCACGTTCTGGCCCGCCTGCTCCACACCGTCCTTCCGCTTAAGTGCCAGCGAGTTGCACCCACAGCATTCGCTCAGCCCCGATGCTGAGCTTCGATCACAAAGAGGAGGTCACCCCGTGAGCCTCCCGATATTGGCAGAGTGGTTCCTTTGTACCGCATTCCCGGTCTGAAAACCTATCACTGAAAATGCAGCCTCAGATTCGTCCGTGGGGAAATCGATAACAAATCAAGGAGCTATACACCCAGATTTATTGGCATAACCAGGTGAGGCAGCCCAAAATCTCCAGGAGTGGGTTGTTGATTACAAGCCAGGTAGTGGGAGACAGGCTCCTGCTGGATTCCATGCTGGTGTGATAAATTCACCCAGAGCCATGGATCGGACAAGTGGTAAGTCAAATGGATGGTTCCTGAAGGTGCAAAAGCGTATTTCATTCCACTTCCAGCTTGATGCAGCTAATCTGTCTTAACCTCAGCATAACTCACGAGTCCGGGAGAGCCTTCTGGAAAGCACAGGTATGATGATGCTCTTTTTGAACAGACTTGTAATTTCTGGGCACTAACATCCTTTGGGGAATTTTCCTTGACTCCCGGATTTGAGAAGTGGTTCATCTCCAGGATATTTGTGTGGACTCTCCTGATGATACTCCAGCGATTGGCATCGAAGTTGCTATCATTGGCACACTGGGTGTGTGTCAGAGCTAACTGAATGAATGCAGAGTGGCTCTGAGATTTAGACCCTCAGAAATTCTGGAATTGGGGAAAGCAGTTTAGTGAGAGCTGACAATATGGTACCTTTACAGACGCTAACATTTATTTTAAACTCAAACGTTCCAATCTCCAAAAAGAATGTATGAAAATAATGACCATTAAATCAGTGCCTTTTCTTTCCTCAAGATTCTATATTCCCTGCCTACGGTATCACCACGGCACTGTGGGTTTTACAATCTAGTTTAGAACAATCTAGTTTAGAACAAACGCAGCTGGTCACATGGACGTTACTGTTAAATGCCCGCTTTGTCACTGAGAAAAGAGCTGTCTCCCTTTTCAAAGCTTTTACCTTTCCTTAACCATTTTTACAGGTGCATCCATGTATCAAAAATTATTTGAAGCTGACTGGTGCCACTCAAACTTAACACTGCTGGGGCTCTGTGGACCCTCCTGCAGAATGTTATGAATTGGAACATATGGGAAATGTTCAAATTCTGTCAGCACGATGCACGTCTCAGAGAGCAATCTAAAGAACCTGAATTGTCCTTGATTCCGAGAAAAATAGGTTATAATTCCAAACATCTGCTTCTTAACAAATAACACCACTTAAGTGAGAAGTACAGAGTTCATGTTGTGCAGATGAAGTCTGATGTTTGCCTAAAACAATTGCTCTACTCAGAAAACGGCCATCAGTGGTGATGATCGCTGGTCTGTGCCTCTTGGGTGGAGGACAGGTGTGAGACCTGAGTGACAAACAGAGGGGCCTGTGTGACAGTGGCTCAGAGGGAGGTGGACAGTCTGCAAAGATGGCTTCACTGGGTGCTATAAAGATGCTCTTTGCTGTGTGAACTTGCAGCCCCGCCATGTCAGGTGGAGTCTACACCCTCAGCCCTTGACAGTGGACTGGACTCGTGACTGGCTGGGGCGACTCCAAAGCCTTAAGAGCCTTGAGAGACTCTGCTCACTCTCCTGGATCCCAGCGCTGTCCATGGGAGTAAGCCTGGCTGCCCTGCTGGAGGAGGAGAGCCGAGGTACGTGGCCAATGCCAGCCAACCCCTGAGGACAGAGCTGCCGAGGTCCCGGCAGTGGACCTCAGAGGGAAGACAGCCCGGCTGTGACCACACGAGCCACCCAGCTAAGTTCAACCACCAAGCCTCAGAATCAAGAGTTAGATAAATCGTTTTTAAGCATCTGAGGCAACTGTGTCTTTTGTCTTTAAGAAAAAAAAATAATTTCATCCAACCCCTACTCACCTCCCCTCTGGCAACCACCAATTTGTTCTCTGTATTTAAGAGGCTGGGTTCCTTTGTTTGTCTCTTTTTTCTTTGTTCTTTTGTTTTGTTTCCTACATTCCAAACGTGTGTGAGATCATACGGTATTTGCCTTTGTCTTATTTATTTCACTTAGCATTATACCCCCTGCATCCATCCGTGTTGTTATGAGTGGCAAAATTTCATTCCTTTTGGTGGCTGAGCAGTATTCCAGTGAATATATCCACCACACTGTCCTTCCCCATTCATCAGTCGATGGACCCTTGGGCTGTTTCCTTAACTTGGCTGCTGTAGCTAATGCCGCTATAAACATGGGGGTGCATGTATCTTTTTGAATTAGTGTCTTCAGATTCTTTGGGTAAATACCCAGTAGTGGAATTACTGGCACCGGGGTGTTTCTATTTTTAACTTTTTGAGGAGCCTCCACACTGTTCTCCAGAGTGGCTGCACCAGTTTGCATTCTCGCCAACGATGCACGTGGGTTCCCTTTTCCCCCACATCCTCGCCAGCACCTGTTGCTTCCTGTGTTGTCGATTGTAGCCATTCTGACAGGTGTGATGTGGTATCTCATTGTAGTTTCGATTTGCATTTCCCCGATGATGAGTGATGTTGAACTTCTTTTCATGGGTCTGTCGGCCACCTGGATGTCTTCTTTGGAGAAGTGTCTGTTCGTGTCTTCTGCCCATTTTTCAATTGTCTGAGGTGGTCGTTTTAAGCCATGAAGTGTGGGAATGGTTTGTTATACAGGAAGGGTTAGCTAGGGAAGACCCCATAACAGCCCCCGATCTCCCCCTTCTTCATCTCTGACTCTCTGTCTCTGTCTCTGTCTCTGTCTATCTCTCCACACAGTGTCCTAAATCCAGCCAAGGAGGCCCTGGTCTGCGGCTGCCCTTCCAGGCAGACAATGGATGGTATCTGGGCAAGATACAACTTGGCTCATGTCCTCAGGACCTGTTTTCACTCTCACAGTTAGGGAGAACTCCAAAGAGCTTCTGTTTTTGTCTGTCAACATTTACCACATTAAAGCTGAGAAAAGTTTAAAACTTGAGAGAATTGCAAGCACACCTGCCCTTAAGTGTCGGAGTGATAATGTCATACAAGCTGACGAGGCCTCCAGAAAACTCCACTGTGCACTCATTTAAAACATGAGGGGAAGGTAGATGACCTTTGGTTTTGTTGTGAAAGTAAGTTTGTCCTCACCG
Source organism: Acinonyx jubatus (assembly GCF_027475565.1). Lineage (NCBI taxonomy): Eukaryota > Metazoa > Chordata > Mammalia > Carnivora > Felidae > Acinonyx > Acinonyx jubatus. The sequence goes on along the minus strand of NC_069388.1, from coordinate 2,771,482 downwards.
ATCCTGAGAATCCGTGGCCTAGATGGAAATCAAAGAATCAGCTGGACCATTGTCCCAGATGTCCCCACGATCCCAATGCCGCACTCCACCCCGGTCTGCACGACTTTGCTTATGAAGAAACTAGTCAGAATACAAACATTAAACGGCCCGCTCATTAGAAGGCTCAGAGCTTTACTCCACAATGGTAAGTGCATATGGTTACAAAGCATTCATATAGAGTAAACACTCTAAAATTATTATAATCCTTGCATCTCCATGGTAATATTTATTTATAATGAATTACATGCTTACAGGGGAATTATTGAGCTAAGCGGAGAACTAATTATGGGAAGCGTATTCAGATCTCAAATAAAGTAGCTCCTGCCCTTTCTAAGTGATTCTTGTCTAAAAAGCTTCCATCGTTTTCTTCCGGCCAAGGTGCAAGGCCAGGTGTCGCTCCCAGGGAGCCCCACGGGGCTCCTTCGGTGCCTCATCCAGCTCTTTGGACCTCTTTGTCATCAAGTAAACTCTGCGCCCATCGCCACCTCCTCAAGTTCAGACGCATCCATCGAGTCTCTGCTCTGTTCCACCTGCCTTTCCGTTGGTCATGGCGTTGGCTCCTCACCACACCCATGACTTGGGCACTTCCTTCATCACTCTCGTGCATAATATGAGGAAGCTGCCAACCAAAGCCATTGAACAACCTGCTCAAAACGAGGCAAATAGAAAAGAAGACAGAGAAGATGTGTGTCACTCACTTACTCAAGTACTCACTTGCTGATAGAAACCATGTGGCTTACCTGTCCCGCCAGGCAGGGCTGCTCACAGGTGGGGGCGGGCAGAGCAGGGTGTGAGGCGCTGACCTGTGGAGAGGATCTCATTGGCATGTGGTGGGTGTCCTCCGGAGACGCGCTGGGTCTCCCGGGAGCCCCGAGAAGGCGCAGTCATCTGGCTGTGGAGGTGGGTGAGGCTTCACGGAGGAATGTAGCAGATGGCACTTTCCAGAATTGGCTGCAACGATACTCCACAGGCTCTTCTTATAAGGTGACTTCCAAGCTCCTTCCAGCAAGGAGGAGGGTCTATGTTTCCTCCCTCTGAATCTGCTCAGAGGGTGACAGCCAAGGAAGGGATGACTCCAGAGATAGGCCCCAGAACGTGAGGCCGCCTCCACACAGGTCTCTGGAGATGCCCCCTCTCGGCACCCGGCCGCCATGCGGGGAAGGCACCCAGGTCGCCCCGTGGAGATGCTGGGGTGAGGGGGCATCAGCCAGCCCCGCTCACCTGCCACATGAGAAGCCATCTTAGAAGTGAGTCCTCCAGCCTGGGCCAAGCCACCTCTGCTGATGCCACGTGCAGCAGAGACAAACCGTCCCCCCGTGTCCTCCCACATAGAAAGTTCATGTACACAGTAAATGACTGTGTCACCTAAAGCCCCTAAGATACGGGTGGTTTGCTTCACAGCAAATGGGCGACTGGCAAATGAGGTGATGATGAAGACGGGGAGTGGTAGCCAGGCACAGGGACGGGCTTGGGGGGCTGCTGGGGTAGGAACAGCCACGTGCACGAAGCCACGGCAGGAAGTGGGTAAGACCTCAGCGCCACGTCACCCCTCAGGCCACGGAGTGGCAGAATCTGGCAGGGGCGCGGCCACGGGCCGGAAATACCGTGATGGCTTAGACGCTATCATTCTGGGCCAGCGGTCTCCAAATATGGTTCCCCAAATGTGAAACCTGGACCCCGAAGTCAAGGCTATTTGCACAGTTACTGCAAAAGTGTTTACTTGCCTTTCCAGACACCAGTGGTATGTGTGGAGGCGGCCTGGACGAACCTTGCAGGTGAGCACACGTACTCGCAAAGAAATGCCAATTTCACTTTGAAACGCCCTTGATGTAGCCGGAAAAAAAATGTTACTTTTATTAAACCTCAACCCTTGAGTACACATCCTCATTATGTTTTGTCTTAGAACTTAGGCTTTTTTCTTCATGAAAAACAAACAAACAAACAAACGTTGTGTTAAACTGTACTGGGATTCTTACTTTTGTTTTTAAATAAATAAATATTAATGCCACAGCTTTAACTTATAATATCATAAATACCAAAATACAGAGTCCACATAAACTGAGAAAAAGATATAACCCATATAAACAAAATCTCTCTGGGTCTTAAATAATTCCCAGGAGTGTAGCTGGATCTTGAGACAGAAATGTTGGGACCAGAGCTTGTGCTACATGGAATATCAGAAGGTTATATTTATTTATTTAGTTAGTTTTCCTTTTTTATTTGTTAAGAAGGCTTCCCACCCAGTGTGGAGCCCAACTTGGGGCTTGATTCAAGACCCTGAGATCAAGACCTGAGCCGAGATCGAGAGTCAGATGCTTAACCAATCGAGCCACCCAGGCACCCCCAGAAGATTTTAAACAGGAGCCCGGTCATCTTAGAATTTGGAGGAAATCATGGCCGTGTCCACCACTGGGTGGTTTCCTAGGGGAGGGTTTGGGGCAGAATTAACCTTTTTAAGAGACTCTGTGCAATGCAGCAGATGGGTTAAGAATTAAGGATGTCGAACCTACTTCAATGCCTAGCCTCACACCCATGCACACATATGCACACCCCCACACACTCATGCACACCTGCACACACCCACAGGTGCACACACATAAACATGTCACCTGCATATGCACACACACACACACACACACACACACACGGTGGGGCAGGAGACCCAGTTTCTGGCTGAGACAGAGTCAGTAGAGATGGGGTTTGCAGACAGGGTGACCCTGGTCCTTGGAGGGAACCAGGCTCTGCACACAAAGGCAGGGACCTGACCCTGGACAGGAAGACCCATGTGAATCCTGGGAAGCAGAAGAGGAGAGGAGGGTGGGAGCAGTCGGCCATAAATATGGGAGCTCAAGAGGTTGAGTCAAGATTCCTCCTGACGGCCTGCATTTTTTCTGAATTTTACTGAAAAGTTAACAGTGGGAGGAGGCCATCTGCAAGCCTGTCCACAGCATCCCCGTGTCCCACTGGAATGTTCTATCAGTATCAGCCCCTGGACCCTGGCAGGCAAAGTTGTGCTGATCACCACCGTCCTCTCTGAGGGGACTTTCTGCACCTCAGTGACGAAGGCCTGACGGTACTGATGACCCTGGGCAGAAAGAACATGAATCAGCCTGCTTCGCCTGCTTATCCAAGCTGGTCTCCCCAGACGCTGAGCTGCTGAGGGCAGGAGTGACACCCCCACCACCACAGAAAACCCAGCTTGCCTCCAGGAAACAGACTCCTGGAAGCCGGTGGGCAGTGCCATAGGGTGGAAAGATAGGGTGTCCAGAAGCCAATGCACCCGCCTGAGTGGGGAGGTCGTGGCCCGGGAGGGGTGTTCTCCGAGGTCCAGGAGGTGATATCAAAGTAGAAACCCAGGACAGGTGACAGGGTGAGCCCTGAGGGGGGTCTGGAAAGGAGTGCTCCCAGCGGAGGGAAGGGCAGACTCCAGTGCCCTGGGAGAGCCTTGTGCCTGCCTGTGTGGGAAAGAGCCAAGAGGCCGGATGCTTCGTGAAGGAGGGAAGGGGGCAGCCAAGGACACAGGGAGGAGGCCAGACCCTTCAGGGCCTTGTGCTCTCTGGCCAGGACTCCAGTTCTGACTCTGAGTGGGGTGGGGCCGCCACAGGGTCTGGAGAGCAGGGGTGTGTGGACTGCCTTCGGGAGCCTCCCCCTGCCAGCTGCAGAGAGCAGACACAGGGACAATGTGGACGCCACTGACCAGTCCAGGGGTCTCTGCAGCAGTGTGGGTGGAAACAGTAGTCAGTTCCATGCCTGTCACAATATATTTATGGATTGAAAATCAGTGTGAGAGAGAGGAGCCTGGGTGGCTCCGTCAGTTAAGCATGCAACTCCTGATTTCAGCTCAGGTCATGATCCCAGGGTCATGGGATCGAGCTCCGCATCAGGTTCTGTGCTGAGCGTGGGACCTGCTTGGGATTCTCTCCCTCCCTCCCTCTCTCTCGGCCCCTCTCCCACTGGCACGCCTGTTCTCTCTCTCAAAATAAATAAACTTTTTAAATTTTTTTTAAAGTCAGTGTGAGAGAAAGAACAAACACCTCTTGATTTACATTTTTCCGTGGCAATTTCATGCAGGCATAGGAACTTACCCACCTTCAGACTTGGGGTATTATTTCGACATCAGTTAGCCACGCCGTCAGCGGCCAAACAGTCTTGAATTAATTTGCGTATTAATTACGCTAACACAATAGAGGTAAATGCCATATTAACTAAAAAGTCGGACCCAAGAGTTCAGTGGACTCGGGTTTAAAATGTGACGTTGTCTGTTCCCAACCGGGTACTCTGGGAATTACTGCCCCTCACTGGCCTTGGTTTTCTTCATGGTAAGGTTGTTTGGATGCGACAGAAGATTCCTTATGTGAGCACAGAGTGCTCAGTGGGGCCCTAAAAAGGGAGATTGTCAAACATCTTCATCAATATCACCGTTGAAATTTTATTCCTGAGAAAATATTGTACCTTAGGATTGTGTCTCCAGAGAAGACATATGGTTCTTGAAATAAATAAGGTGCTGGCTCCCCCTCCAGCCTCCCAGCCCTGGAGGCATCGCCCACATGAATGGCTTTGCTAAGACAGGGAAGTTGGGTGCTGGTCCTCTGCGTCAGGGGAAGCCATTTTCGTGGTGGCTTTGCATTTGCGACAGCAAAGTTCATCCTTCCAGAGTTCATTTAATTACAGCCGTAAATAATTTGGACGTTAGAAATCCATTTATACCATTAGCTTTTACAGTGGAATTTTATATTTTTTCCCCTAGTCCCCATTTCAATTAAGAAATTTCAAGTTTTACAATAGATCGATGGGTGGGTACCACATCACTAATTTAACGGGATGGCCTATATGCACTTGCAATTTCTTTGTCGATCCCTCTCCTTTAATTTGTAAAATTATTAAGAAAAGAGGAAAATTCAAATAGAGACAGAACATTTAAAAGCATAAAGAACAAAATTGTATAGATCAAATACACACACACATACACACACAAATGAGCGAGTAAGCTCAGGGGGAATGTGGAAAGATGGGTGAATCACATCCACACTGACATCTTGCTTGCGATCTTGTCCTATGATTGTGCAAAATGGTACCATGGGGGAAACCGAGTGAGGACATAGGGGATCTTTTGGTGTTATTTTTTTTAATTTTTTTTCTTAATGTTTATTTATTTTTGAGAGAGACAGAGAGCATGAGCGGGGGGCGGGGGGGGCAGGCAGAGAGAGAGGGAGACACAGAATCCCAAGCAGGCTCCAGGCTCCAAGCTGTCAGAGCCCGACGCGGGGCTCAAACCCCCACGAGCCATGAGATCGTGACCTGAGCCGAAGTCGGACGCTCAACCGACTGAGCCATCCAGGCACCTCATCTTGGTGTTATTTCTTACTCTGCATCTGAACGCATTTAAAAATGTATGTATGAAGCAGTGCACATTTTTTTGGCAAAATATCAACTCTTTGACAAGATAAAACTAATAATAATTCTAATACTTTGGGGGAAATGCATTTTTTTCCCTCAGATTAACAAGTCAGATGGCCACACATTCTAAAAAGGATTTAGTCCTTGTATATTTCTTCCAAACCTGGTCCTCTGTGCTTGCTCCCTCCTTCAGAAAGGCGACATCTTCCTTCCCACAAGCCAGAAAGCTAAGGTCATCCCTCTGTCTCCCTCATTCAATCCCCGTTACAAATCCCAGAGAAATCTTTCATACTCTTGCCTGTGTGCATCCCTTACACGGGTCCACTTCTGCCTCTCTCCATCCAGAGGCATCCATCACCTCCCACCCTGCCGGCTGCAGGAACCTCCTCCTCCCTGGACGAGTCTCCCAAGCCTGTTCTGCTGTCAGCAGCCAGGATGATCTTTTAAAAATATAAAGCTGGCCACAGCCCCTCTGTGCCAGAAGCATTGCCTTCCCGTACTCTTAGGAACAGAATCTTCACCAAAACCCTGGATGGTCAAAGGCAGCCCTGTGCCATCTATTCTCACCACCAAACATACCAAGCTCCCCTGTGCAGGACTTTAGACGTGTTACCCCTCCCCGGGCAGCACCCCCCCCCCAGCAACCCCTCCCCTGGGCACCTGTCTGAGCTGCTGCCCAGACCTTCTGACATCTCAGCACCAGGTTGCTGCTCAGGGAACACTGGCTGATTCCTCACTGTAGGCTTCCAGAAACACATTCCTTCCCTTCCCAGTGCTGCCAGGTCCATTCGTTTAGATGACTCTTTAAAAAAAAAAAAAAATTTGAGAGAGAGACAGACAGACAGAGCGTGAGCAGGGGAGGGGCAGAGAGAGAGGGAGACACAGAATCCGAAGCAGGCTCCAGGCTCCGAGCTGTCAGCACAGAGTCCAACGTGGACTCGAACTCACGAACCATGAGATTAGGACCTGAGCCAAAGTCGGACACTCAACCGACTGAGCCACCCAGGCTCCCCATGTGACTCTCTTTTTAATCAAGGTATACATTGAACACATTAAAGTGTGTTTCCTTCACTAACTTTTGATCATTGCACGAACCCATAAAGCCACCCCCCCCAAACAAGCTTTGGAATGACTTTATCCCCCAGAAAGTTCCCTCTTTCTGAAAGACAGGCCCCACCCCTGCCCAACAGCAGTTACCTTCTTGATTTCTATCACCACGGATCAGTTTTACCTACTCTCGCTCGAATTCCACGGAACCACGCAGCACACATTCTGATTCATGGACCCGTCCCCGTGCTGCCGCAGGTCCTAGCAGCTTCTCCTCGCGAGTGCGTGAGGGGTGGCCCACGGGAGGAGCGCAGCGGGACCCCTGCACCTGTCCTCCAACGGGGGTGTTCCTTGTTCCTCGCCCCTGGCCACCAGGAACAGCACAGTTCTGGGAATTGCTGTCCAAGTCATTTTCTGGACATATGATTTCATTCCTTGTGGGCAAATGTCTACAAGTGAAATGGCTGGGTCATAGGGCTGACGCGTATTTAACTTTACAAGAAACTGCCAAACCATTCTCCAAAGGGTTGTGTTATTTTGCTCTCCTACCAGCAGACTTCCGTCTGATTCGTATTCACCAGATCAGGGTTTGGCTTGGCTTGGTGGCTTGGTGTTTAACTTTAACCCTTCCAATGAATGTGAAATGACATCTCACTGTGGTTTTAATTTGCATTTTGCCGATGGCTGATGACACTGAACACCCCTCCTTCTGTGCTTATTGGCCATCTATGCAGCTTTTGTCATGAAGTTGCTTGGACGCTGTTATGCCCTTTTGATGTTGAGCTGTTCTCCTTGTGGTTGTCGATCTACAAAAGTTCTATGTATAGCCCGGATAATCGTCCTTTGTCAAGTGTATGTGATACAAATGTTTTTTTCTCTGTTTGTGACCTATTTATCATCTTAAGGGTCTCTTTCGGTGGGCATTTTTTTTTTCTCACTTTGATGAAATTTTTTAACAGTCAAGTTTTTCTTTTATGGCCAATGCTGCTTGTGTCCTGCTTAAAGAATCTTTGCCTGACGGCATCCTGGAGATTTTTTCCTCTGTGTTCTCTAGAGCTGTGCTATCCAACACGGCAGCCACTAGCCACAGGTAGGGCTCCAAATTTAGTGGCTTAACACAACCGCTACAGTCTACTCCTGGTTTTGTATACCACAAATTCAAGAAGGGCTTACCTGGGTGACTCAGCTCTGATCCACCTGGGCCCAGTTTGGGCCTCCTCACTCGCATGGCATTTGGGGGCTCTTTGACATCCCTTCTGTCTCTTTCTCTGTGTCATCTTCTGGTGCTTTCGCATGTGGTATAGTCTTCTCATAGCACAGCGGTCTCAGGGTGTCTGGCCTTTCTATGGTGGTTGGACACCCCCCGCACCCCCAGAGAAAGGGCTCTTCTTATGACCCAGCTCTAGGATGTCACTTCCACACTTTATTGGCCAAGTTAACCACTAAGGCCAACCTAGATTCAAGGATGGGGATCAATAGACTTTCCTCTCAGCAGGACCAATGCGGAAGGAAAGACATTGATAGCGGCCACATCTCACAGCAAGAACAAGTCCCCATGTTGGCCTTGTATCTTGAGCCTCATTAAACCACATATTAGTTCTAATGGCTATTTTTGCACACGTTGTACTGTTTTGTATGTACACAATCATGTCCACTGCAAATAGCAACAGCTTTGCTTCTTTGTTTCCGTTCTGTGTGCCTTGCATTTCTTTTTCTTGCCTTATAACACTGGCTAGGGCTTCCAGACCAGTGTTAATAGAAGTGGTAAGGGCGGCACACCATACCCCCGTTCCCAATCACAGAGGGAAAGTGTCCAACGTTCATCTGTGCGGCTATCTGTTTAATAATTGATCACAAGGCTGAAAGCCTCAGAAGCACAGGAACCATGCCAATTTTGGCTCATCATTATATCTCTAGAGCCTAGATCAAAGCCTAGCCACAGTAAACACTCAAAGTATGTGTGCTGGATAAACGACCTTAAGGTTATCTTGGTCTGATATGAAATGCTATTCAAATTATCTGGTTGTCAGTTAACACCCTCAGAGGGTTTAATGTTTGTTATCTATCAACTAGGAGCTTTGATAGCTTGTGTTTCTAGAGCACAAAAGTGAAAAAGAAATATTGCAAACATTCCAAATGCTCTGTTTTTTTTTTTTCACTTGAGAGGAGACATCTACGACTTTTCCCCCTGCCGAGGAGCGTAAACGGTACGTCCCACTTCTACTATGTCTAAACGCCAGCCACAGTGAAGCCCCTTCTACCATGAAGATAAATGTGTTTATGCCTGCTGCCGTGGAGACAGACGTTTGTCTTCATGGGTAGACATTACAGGAAATGAGACTTCCCCGTCCATCTGCTGGAAGGAGAGCTCACACCAGGTTTCCCCCGGCCCTGTAGTCAAACCAGATGAGGCTTTGGAGGGTGATGGAGTGCTGTGCTGTCTCTGATCACTTTTTTGTTTTTGATGCATTGATGGCTGACAATACAAAAATGATAAACCAGGCTGTAGACCCTGCGATTCCTATAAAGGGGGCACCAGACACTCTGACCCTGGCAGCCTGGGGCCTCTGCGCCTGAGCTCTCTCATGAAGCACAAACACATCAGGACGGTGGCAGTGAAGAGTGTGGATGAGACAAGAGCTCTGCCTTCCCGAGGTTCTGGGTTAGAATCCCTGCTTCCACACTTTGCAGTGTGTGGCCTTGGGTAAGTGTATGGACCTCTCCGAGCCTCAGTTTCTTTATCTTAAAATGAGGATATGTATTCTGAGTTGGGTGGATTGGTGTAATGAAAACTGATGTTGCCTTCATTTAAAAAAAAACACTATCACGTTGCACACATAACAGGTGCTCCATAAATGGCAGTTTTTGCTATGATTGTCATTATTCTTGTATATTACTACCAGGGAGATACTGGCATCCCCCACTAGATTTTGAGTTTTCCTTCTCCTTCCAAAATCCCTTTGATTAGGAGAGATCAGTGCGCTGCTTTGGAATCTCTGCTCCACTCCTCCCTTGTGGTTAGGGACCTCCTTGACTGGTTCACGGCTTTTCACTTCTTCTCTGATTAGCCCTTGAGAGCTTCTATGATCGACTGCACAGGTGGCCGACCGATGCGCTGGGGGAGAAGTCGTTCAAATCTGCTGGGCTAAGAACCAGGGAACTGTCCCCCAAAGTCACGGCTTGGACGGCACCTGGTCCCCAGTCAGCCCTGCAGGAAAGTCTAATTAGCAAACGCCCTTCCCCTCTACACCTGGGTTTCTAGCTTATAACTATTTACATGAGATTTCCCGCCCTCTCCAGAGCGTCTGCCTCTCAATTGTGAAATGTGGGATCAACCAATGGAAAATATACATCAGAATCACAGACATACTTTAACCAACTGGCTGCCTGTGGTCAGGGCCACAGCTTTTGTTAGAGAGCTTGCTGGGGCTGGTGGCAGCAAAGCCACCGAGTGTGTGTGCAGATTTCTGCCCTGCCCTCCTGGGCTCTGCGGCGGGGGCCCTATGGGCTTTGTGGTAGGGTGTTTCTCTCTCGGTTGCAGGCTGGAATGCCGAGCCTCCCTGCTGTCAAAGAGAGCACCCCCCAGCCACCGCGAAGATATTTGCAAACACTCTCTAGTGACTGAGTGCCACCCCCGGGTGAGACCCACAAGGCAATGCTGGTCCCTGCTGAGGACAAACACGTTTATCTTTTAGAAACATATTCCCACTTTACTGTGCCATTTTTTTTCTCAATCTTGTCTTTTGTCTTTTAAGGTGATAACTGACTAATGAGTCTATGTATGTTCTGGAAATACGATAAACCAGCTCTCGAATCACGTGGTGAGTCCAACTTGCCTGTATCCGAAGCACACTTGCGCACCAGCTCCATTCTCTGGGAAGAACACACACCCTCACAAGCTGCCCGGCCAGCCTTGCAAAACACTGCCAGTGCCAGTCCCGGTCACCCTAGCGCCGGGTGTTAACGACCTTCTGTGCAAAATCAGGTAAGAATGGCGGGCAGGCAGCGAGGAGGACGGTCTTGCAAACATTGCTGTGGAACATGCTTACCTTTCCGTGGGACGCGTGCGGGCGTCTGCCCCCCAGCTGGCACAGCCTTGGAAGCTGATCCCCAGAAAGCCAAGGAGCCTTCTCTATCACGCACACCTTTGGAGGGGCGACCCCGGCACCTGTCCTGGGTTTCTCCCCACTCGGCACCAAGCTGAGAGCTTCCTGCAGCCCCAGCGATCACTTCCCAGCTCTGTGCGGCCCGGCTTTGCCGGCCAGGGGTGCCTTCTGGAAGCCGGGCACCCCATGCTTCCCCAGGGTCAGCTGAGCAAGAAGGCAAAAGCGCCCCCCCCACCCCCGCCAGCCGAGTCATTTTTACGAGGGCTTCATGATTTGTGTCTTCCATGAGCTATGTTCCTTATCAGAGAGATAACCTTGAATCGCACCTGCCTTTTAAACATTTTACAGTCCTGACAGCCTCCCAGCAGATCCCCACAGACCCGTCTGCCACCCCCGTGCCCACAGTTCGGTGGCAGACGCAGCCCCTAAAATATTTGTTGCAAGATATAACTCGGTCGGAACAGACTGAGTAGCGGCCACCCGACAGCTCCAAAACCAGCCCGGATTGTCCCACGTCAGCCCGACTTTCATGGAGGGGGTAACCTGTTCATAGCCGGATATTTCGTCTTGAGGGTGGTCTCCTGCCCTCTGCGCGATGTCAGGCGGGGGCGGGGGGTGTCAGGCGGGGGCAGCGGGTGGGGGGGAGAGGGTCTATCTTTTGGAGAAAGCGGTAAGAGTGCCCCCATCCTGCCAGCTGCTTGTTGGGGCACCATGAACCCGCCTTGGCACTAAGCCTGCTGGATGAGCAAACGAAAATACGAGGCACCCAGTTAAATCTGAATTTCAAGTGGACAACAAAGACTTCTTCAGGGACAGCGTGTCCCGGCTGTGGTTCTCCCGGAGTCAAGGCACAGGGAACCCCGTGCAAGTGGAGAGAGTCCATGGGAACTGTAGCTGCCTTACCTCCTCCTAGTGTCTCTGCCAAACACAGGCAAGGCTCCACTTCCTCTTAATGTGCAAGAATGTAATAAATAATAACAATAGTAAATAACAGTAAATAATAATACATAACTAATAGTAACAATAAGAAAAAATAAAAATAATATAATATAATATAAAAATAAATAAAATATAAAACACGGTCCACTTTTTCGCTTTACTCCAACTACGTGCATCTGTCCATGTTGATTTTGTCTTGTGCATCGTTGAACAATCTATTGAGAAAACATCGTCATCTCCTGGGTGACTTGTTGCCCTCAATGGTGTCTTTCTGACGGTCAGCTGTGGCTCAGGGACCGGTGTGTTCACTCGTTTGCACCGTGACCCCCACGATGTAAATGTCCATTCGGACGCTGCTGAACGTCTGGGTTGTGCCCAGATTTCTGCTCTCCGCACCGCACGGTTATCAAGGGGGGTCGTACCTCTCCCGCCACGCGTGAACGAGTGTTTCACCAGGTGCTCACGTGGGAATGGAAGCACAGGGTCACGCGTGGGTGCTTCTACCTGACCAGGTAGCACTGACTTGTTTCCAAAGGGGTCGTTTCTGTTCACACGCCCGCCAGCTGTCTGTGAGGACACAGGCTGTCACATAGCCTGGCCAAAATGACCTGTCACGGCCAGCGACAACTGGGGAACAGGATGTGAAATAGGATTTCTCTATAGTCTCGTTTTGCATTTCTTTTTGAGTTATTTTGTAGTAACAGATCCTTTTCCCCGGCATTTTTCTGATCTTTAGAATCTCAAAAAGATAAAAAGAAATTTGCTGTATGAAAGACAGCAAGATTGATGAAGAACAAGGGGCCACAGTGAGATCATTAACAACATTAACATTAATTAGCTAACCAAGAGACAGAGCAAGAAGCACAATGCAGATTGAAAAGACAGTAAGAAAGCAGTGCAGTGACCCCTTGCGCCACGGCTGAGCCCCGAGAGCACCTGCAGATGGAGTGTGGCCAGGATTCTTGGTGGCCCTTTCCTTGTACCCCCTCTGCTCAGAGCTGAGGCCGGGACAGGTGTCTCCCTGGATGAAGCAAGTCCTCGCCTCGTCTCGTCTGGTTGCCCTCCAGAGTCTGATGTTAGGCTGAGTCCCCCAGCTGACATGTCCACTCTGGGGGGGGGGGGTCAAGATTGGCACCTGTCCCCTTTGCCGGGGACTCTCCATCAGGGCTCTGGGCCTCAGCGGCAGGTGTAATCCTAGAGGAAACACCAGCTTGGGGCTCACTTACTTCTCAGGATTAATTTGTTGTCAGACTTTCTAGCAACACTTCATTTTCCAGCTAATACCATTATACACTGAAGAGGCTTTTTTGGATATAGAATACTTTCTTTGATTTTTTTTTTTTCCATAACACCTGGTTCATGCTAGCAAAAGCTTTTCACCACTTAAGAAACATGAAATGCAGAACCTAAAAGAGCTAAAAACAATCTCATAAGAGAAGCACAAAGTGGGAGGAATCACCCTACTCACTAAGACCCACTACGGAGCTGTGGTGACCAGGACTCGTGGATTCGGCTGGGGAACAGACGCACGCAGATCAAGAGAACAGAAAAGGGAAGCCCAGAGTAGAGCCACAGAAATATGCCCAAACGGATTTTGGGAAAACGTACAGACATAGTTCGATGGTGGGAGGATGACCTTTCCAGCAAATGGTGCTTCAGCAACTGGACAAGTGGGTGCCACAGGCAGACACGCAAGCGTGACCAAAGCCCCACCGTGTGCACAACTCAGCTCAAGTGGGTCGTGGACGTCGGTGTGGAACATCAGGGTACAACATGAGCTACAAGAAAGCAACAGCGCGAGAGAAAGTTGGACCTGAGGTTAGATTTGACACCAAAAGCACGTTCCACAACGGGATAGACTGTAAATTGGACCTCCTCACATTAAAATTTGCTCTAAGAAAGTCCCCGGGAAGAGGACAAAGTGACAGGCTGCAGGCTGGAAAACCCCACGTGCCAGCCGCACAGCTGGGAGAGGACTCCCGCCTAGAATGTACGAGTAACTCAAAATTCAACAGTAGAACACACCCTCACACACAAACCAGCTAGAAGGTGAGCAAAAGACACGAAGAAGCTGTCTCTGAAGAGGACATTCAGATGGGGAAGGGCGCTCAGAACCATGTTCAGCACGGCTGGCCATCAAGGAGATGCTGAACACAGCCACAGGGAGAAAGGAGTAGGTTCCTATCGGAAGGGCTGATTTAAAACTAATAATGATGATAAGCCAAGGGCGGTTAGGATGTGGAGAAGCTGGCTCTCCTACCTATTGCTGGTGGAAACGTGAAGTGGTACAGCCTCTCTGGAAAAGTTTGTGGGGTTTATGCTATCTGTTTGCTTTCTAGAACTAACCATGTGCTCTAACATATGACCCAACAATGGCACTCTTAGGCATTTATCCCAGAGAAATGGAAATTTGAGCTCACACCAAAATCCACACATCAATTGCCAAAGGAATTTTGGATGCGATGTCCTCAAACTGAAACCACCTCAAGGTCCTTCATGAGCACATGGTTGAGCAAACCGTAAGCACAGAGATCCACACCGTGGAACGTGACTCAACAATCAAAAGGAGTGGAATCTTGATGCAGTCACCAACTTGGATGGGGCTCAAGGGAATTACGCTAAGGAAAAAATGTCAGTCCCCAAAGGTTAGCTAATGTCGATTCTGTCTATAAAGCTTTCTTGAAATCACAAGAGTATGGGGTGGAGAACAGATTAGTGGTTGCTAGAGATTATGGAAGAGGGTGAGAGGGAGGGAGGTGTGGCTATAAAAAACAGCACCAGGGATCCCTGTGATGGATGGTTCTGTTTCTTGACTGTGGTCAAAGGGATTCATGTGTGATAAAATTGCAGAAAAGTGAGCACGCACGTGCTCACACAGCACGTGCAAAAGTGGTGAAATCTGAATAAGGATCGCTTAACGTCAACATCCTGGTGTGACCTCATTTTGCAAGATGTTCCCGTTGGGGAATTTAGGCGAAGGGCCCATGGGATCTCATACTACACCTGAATCTACAATGATTTCAAAATGGGGTCAAGTGAAAATGGGTGATGAGCCATCACCCAGAAGATTTTCATTGTTGGTACCTTGCATGCTTCCCTCCCCTCTCTCAGATAGAAGGATGAATATCGAAAAAAAAAATAAAATGAAACATTACACACACTATTTTGGAATCATGGGGTCAGAGCATCCTTCCGTTACCTTATCCACATTGTTCCCTTTGTCTCCATTATAAGCGGTGTTGGGATGAACATCCCAGTGGATCCACCTGCCAGCACATCCATGATGCCTCCCTTCAGATGAAGCCACTGGTTCACTTCTGACATGTGCTTCTCTTCGATGAGTAGTGCGTTCCAAAGAATCAAAGTTTAATATAAAGAGGATGGCACGTCTGTAGAGGGTTGAGAACGGACGGCTCCGTGGGGTGTCTGGGCTGCTTCCTTTCAGGGGGGAGACAAGTGTTTTTTCGTTATACATGTGTTGTAAACACTCACAAAGCCAGTTTTGTTGATGTGCTCATTGACTGGCGACCCCTCTGATGGATGGGCCTCAAGTGGGTGCTGTCTTTGTCCACTTTCCCATATCTATTTGGAGGCTCTGGAGAGGTAGACACGGTAGAAAACAAAACAGAATTAGCACAAAATGTAGGACAGAGTCCTCAGCTTCACATCCAGGCCCAGGGAACAGGGAAACCCACCGATGCCCTTTCTCACTCACTCTGGTACAGGAGCCCAGAGACAGATGGTCACCCGGAGGCCAGGGTGTCTTTCCCCATGCTCTATGAAGACCAAGTGACCAAGGGAGGGGACGGAAGGGAAGGGAAGGCAGAAAGGATCAGAAGGACTAAGGGGCACCGCCTTCATCTAACTTCAAAGTTGTCTTACTATGGTTCCCATAGAAAATATAAAACGTTTCATAATTTAAGACTTGCTTTGCTCATTCACATAATCCTTATTTCAGGCTTTATTTCAGTGAACTGATTTTTTAAATGAAATTAAAATTAAAATAGGATGTTTTTGAGAGCAACTGATTGCCTCCTTCTATGATCTATCCAGGACAGATTATGAACGAGGAATCTACATCCAGATGGTTGGAAACACAGACACAGGTGCACACACAGAAAATCTCCTCCACTATCAGACTTGCTGGACCTGTACCTTATCCTTGAACCTTAACTTGACTGATCCCATTTAATTCTCAAACAAGTTCCATTTCCACCCTTATTTACAGACAGAAATAGGCAGAAAAAGGACTTGGAGAAAAGATTCGTCACAAGTAAAACAGTTCACTTGGAGGACAGTGGATAGCCTGGGCCATCTGTCTTCATGGGGACAGCTTTTCTGGATCCCACGTGAACCTGCCCAGCCAGTGGGAAATAAAGGATGTGAGGCAACAAAATCGGGAGCTCTCCCAGCAGAGAGGAAAAGTCTGGGCGCGTGAGAATTTCCTCTGTTGTTGGGGCAGGCCAGATTCGCAAGAGCCAGTGGCCCTAAGCTGACGTGAAGCTCCCCTTGGCATGAGTCCCTGAATCGACAGAACCAGCCGGCAAACCCACGGAGGAGAGGCTCAAACGCAGAGCTCGGAGATGCTCATCTCACTGGCCATCTTTGGTGGATGGTGAGCCACATGGCTGGGGCGGGGGAGGGGGGCAGACAGTGGCATCAAGGTGAAGTTGATCATCTCCCAACAAGGAACAAGATTCGATTTCCAATGGCACCTCTCTCCGGGCACTGGTGCAGCGGCCGCGACATCCCCTGGCCTGCGGGCGTTCCCGGGCAGCCCTGGGTGCCCACCGCTCTCTGGTGACACATGCTCTCACATGGGCAACGTGGGAGGCTCCGGGCAATGTCACGTCTCGGCTGATGGAGAAGTCAAACCGCCCGCGGTGACCCTGAACGCCGTTCTAGGCGTTGTTGTAAAAATCAGAAAGAAACCGCATCACACATCAGTGCCTATTCTCAGAGGCCACAGTTTTATTTACCGCTGGGCTTCCATCATCTATTTCTTTTTCTCTCCTTTGGCTTTTTTCAAATAATTTAACCTTGGGCTCTTAGTCTCCCTGCAAAATCCCGTAACAAAGAATGGCAGGTGTATTTCGTGCTTTTATCTGCACTCAAGTGCTTTTGATCCGTTACCTTGGAGGGGTTATTTATCCGCCACTGGAGGCTTCTCTCAGGGGAGAAGGGTCCAAGGAGGCCAACCTGGAACTGCCTGTACCTTCTAGAAGGAGCCTGGCCCCCACTCCATCCCCCGTACAATTTGCATTTTATGTTTCACGCTGCCGCTAAGTGCTATTTCATAAAAATGTTGGCTTTTCACATTTTATCTCCAGAGATTTTACTCATCTTCTGGGCTTCTCGTACCTTCTGTCCTCCAACGTTGGCATACCCGGGATGTAACTTCTTTCCTGGAGGGACGCGGGGCCCCTACCTCCAGGCAATGACGGAGACGAGGCAGTGGGCTCAGCGTCCCGGGACCCCAGCAAAACAGCAGTCACTGGGTCCTGTCCGCAGACAGGGCGCGTTGCCCAAGCGAGTCTGGGGTGATACCAGAAGCAACACTGTTAGCCAGCTCCCCAGGCATCTGGCTGATCCAGGCGGTTGGTTCATCAGTGAGTCCCCTCGAGTGGCTCTGGCCTGAACCCCTCTGACAGGCACACGTCTGGTCTGTTTATGTCACTGAAGAATTCTTTCTTCACCTGCAGTTCCTGAACGATCACCGGTAAATAACCCCCGAGTTCCTGTTTGGAATCAAGCCCCGGAGGGAGTCATGTGGGGCCGACCACGGGCTCAGCGGTTGGCCAGCGTGGTGCGTGTCTGGAGGCTTCCTCGTGCCGGCTGGGAAATACCTGGGGGACGGACTTCGCCTCCCTGGGCCTCTGTGTCTGCATCTATGAAATGGGCGATAGGACAGCACCTGCGTCGTGCGGCTGACTGCGATGTGGCCAGAATGCGACAGGCATCACCGGGCACTCGGACACGGCCCTTCCATTGGCATCGCAGCTTTGCAGGGCAGTGGGATTGGAAAATAGCAAAGTCCCGGGTTGAGGAGTCCCGCGAGCTCCCCGCATGCTTCACAGGATGCAGCGGCGTCCCCCCACAGAAGGAAGATCCTCACCGCCAGAGAGAAGGTGGGAGTGCGCTCCGAAATTCTGGGCGCTTTGCAGGCTCCGGGCTGGAAGCCTGGGATGGCTGGTCGAGGGGGCTCTGCAGCCCAGAGCCACCAGCAGGCCTCTGAGAAGGGACGAGCCCTTCCTCCGTCCCCGCCTCACGCTGTCACAGCCTCGGCTGGGACTGCCAGATAAGGCGTGGAGTTGGCTGAACATCTCTTTTGTACCGTTCCCCACTTCCACCTAGCTGATCTCCCAGGTGATTCAAACCCGAGGAGCGTCGCCTTTTAGAAGGAAGACAGCAAGATCTCAGCAATCAGAGGAGGCAATGACCTCACTCCCAGTGCAGAGAAGAACCATCACCTTTCTGCTCCCCGCCCAGCAGACTTGCAGGAGGGGAGCCGGGAGGGCTGGCAGCTGGGGAGAGCCTGGAGGTGGCAGGTGGGGGGGGGCTGCCTGCAGAAGGGGCGCGCGGTGAGGCCGTGGGTGCCTGTGAAGCACGGGGAGGGGTCCTGCGGGACCCGGGATGGCCAGGAGGGCCCCACCCCCACAGGCAGGAGGGCGGGACCCGGGACAGTGTTTGCTATGCTGGCACCGCTGGGGTTTGCTGGTCTCCCGGAGCTGCCAACCCAAAGTACCAGAGACGAGGTGGCTTAAAGGAGTAGAAATGGATCCTTTCACGGCACAGAGAGCAGAAGTCAGAAATCAGGGTGTCACAGAGCTGCTTCCCCCAAAGGCTCCAGGGGAGGCTCCTTCCTGCCTCCTCCGGCTTCTGGCGGCTGCAGTGCTCGTTGGCTTGGGGTTTCTCAGCTCCCACCCCTGCCTCTGTCTCCACGTGGCTTTTCCCCACGTGTCTCTCCTCTTCTGTCTTTCCAAGGTCACCAGTTATTGGACTTAGGGTCCACCTGGTTAGTCCAGGATGGTCTCACCTTGAGATCTTTAATGTAATCACATACATTGGGGCTCCCTGGTGGCTCAGTCAGTTAAGCGTCTGACTTTGGCTCAGGTCATGACCTCATGATCTCCATCATTCACGGGTTCAAGCCCCGCGTCGGGCTCTGTGCTGACAGCTCGGAGCCCGGAGCCCGATTCGGATTCTGTGTCTCCCTCTCTCTGTGCCCCTCACCTGCTCAATGCTCGCTCTCTCTCTCTCTCTCAAAAATAAATAAACGTTATAAACATTTTTTTTAATGTTTTTAAAAATCACATACACAAAGACTTATTTTTCCAGGTGAACCTATCTTTTTGGGGAGGGGTGCCATCACCCCCAGCAGAAGGCTTCTTCACCTCTCTGAGACTCAGTTTCTGCATTTTGAAAGTGGAAGCAGTAACGTTGCTCTCCTCACGGAGTCTACCAAAGTCTGTAAGAGATCTTGCTTGTAAAGCCTTAGAACGTCGTTCTCCAGGGTGTGGTTGGAAGACAAGGAGGTTCTGCCTCAGCTGGGAGCCTGGTAGGAAGACAGCCTTCAACCAGCTCCAGATGTGCTGAATCAGAACCCCCATTTTTTAAAAACGTTTATTTATTTTTGAGAGAGAGCGACAGAGACAGAGTGCAAGCAGGAGAGGGGCAGAGAGAGAGGGAGACCCAGAATCCGAAGCAGCTCTAGGCGTCGAGCTGTCAGCACAGAGCCCGACGTGGGGCTCGAACTCACGAACTGTGAGATCATGACCTGAGGCGAAGTCGGACGCTTAACCGACTGAGCCACCCAGGTGCCCCCAGGACCCCCATGTTAACAAGGCGCCAGGTGGCTCTGATGCACCCCAACATGTGGGAACAGCGGGCCAGGCACCTAGTGAACACTCAAACCACTGGCTTCTGTCCTATGACACTTCCACAAAGGATTCTAGTCATCCTGGAGATTCGCCACTTAACCAAAGCAAATCGATGAAGCCACCGTCCCCACACAGAGCCACCGGATGGATTCTTCTACGGCTGTCATTTTTTGGGGGGAGAACAAACTCAACTACTTTTAAAACTTCTCTTAAGGAAGCGCTTATTCTGGAAGCATCTGTGTGGCTCAGTCGGTTAAGCGTCCGACTCTTGGTTTCACTCAGGTCATGATCTTGCGGTTTGCAAGTTCGAGCCCCTTATTGGGCTCTACTCAGTGCAGAGCCCGCTTGGGATTCTCTGTCTCCCACTTTCTCTGCCCCACCCCCACCCCTGCTTTCTCTCTCTCTCTCTCTCTCAAAAATAAATACATAAACTTTTAAAAAAAAGCTTTTAATAAAAAAAGAAGAGCTTATTCTGAATTATGACTTTTATAAGGATTAAAAAGATATGTTTATTTGCTTTTATTCCTTATTAAATCCTTTCTGAGTTGAAAGTGCCTAGTCAGTAATGGATGCATTAGCTGGAACTATCTTTCCCTTCCCCAGGGGAAATTTTTCTGTGTAAAAAAGCCACACTGTCTCTGATGTGTGTGCTCTGGGTTTGGGCGACCTTCAGGCAGGTGAGGCCCACCCTGTGCCTAAGAGACAGGTGCACCTGAGAATTTCCCCAAAAGACCTAGAGCCAAACGCTTCCCGAGTCAGAGCCGGCCATCTGGTCCACCTGATGAAGTAAGAAAGTTTTAAAAGAACAGGCTTCTTCCAGCTAACCCTGCACTTACTTCCATCATTAAATGTGTTTTACTCAGACCTCAAGTTATTCAAGTATTTTCGTTACTCTTGGAACGCTTTATGCCGTCGACAATAAAAGGCTGAGATCCTTCCCTACCTACATCATTTGTCTCTTGATAAAAATTTCCAGCCTTTATCTGCTTCTCAAAGGGACATAATTTAAATATGAATAATGAAAAACACTTCCAGACACATAAACCCAGTAATGCTTTTCTGAGGTGCAAAGTTGGACGCAACACAAAAGAACCGAATGTTAGCAAATTGTGCTTTCTAACTTGGCGTGTGATAAAATCCTCAATGGGCCGGGCGCGCCGCCGCAGGGGCGGGGGTGGGAGAGATAAAGGGACGCCTGCTTTTCAGGCTCCCGGTGAGGGCGAGCACGGGCAAAATGTTCTGGCAAGCCTTTGGATTCAAAATGGCAATTCTAAATACCTTTTAACGACATGTTTAATATTATACACATGCTTACTCTTTTTATGGAGATGAATTTCCAGGGAGAACCCGAAAGCCGAGCTGTAAATTTATTCCTTTGCTATAAAAAAAAAAAATGTGACTTGCATGTAAGTTATTTATGGGGAACTAAGGGAATTCTAATCTAAGTCAGGCCTTTGGGACTCAGCTGACACCCCTTCTTCTCTCTCTCTCTCTCTCCCTCTCCCTCCATTCCCCCCAAAATAATAAACATGCTTGTGCTTTTCAGGATTTGATTCTACGTATAGCTGTATAGTGGAATGATTTACAAGGGCTCTTGTTAGTCCGTTTTGCTGGGGACAGAGACCTTCCAGGCCGCCTGCCGCTGTCGGTCGCCGACAGCACCTCCGGGGGCGTGCGGTGTATCTCTCAAACTCACTGAGCCACGCTCGGATCCTGCTGCCCCTTTCCCGCTCGCGCTGAAGGCACCGCGAGCTTAGACTGGATCCCCCTAAATCCACCCATCAAATTACATTTGCCATCGCTGCTTTGTAAATTCAGGCAGAGAGGAGAAAACTCACACCCGAAATACGAAGGTGATTGTCCGCGGACACGAGTGGTTGAGCAGGAACCGTAAATGCTTTGCATTAACAAATCCCCACAACTGTTTCCTGGGGCCCCGATGTATCCGGTCTTATATTTAATCCCATTGTTTATGCAACAGTTAGGAGAGAGCGGATTTGTTTAGTGCTAAGTGTTTCACACCTTGGGTAAGGCAGTTCATGTTCAAATTCTATTTTGGGCTTTATTTATGAATTTGCAGCTTTCAAAGGGTTTGGGGGTATGAGAGCCAGCTGTGTGCCTCTTTTTAACAAGGCAGGGCTCTCGCTGACAGGGAAGGCTTGTTGAACAACCAATGAAGAGTACCACCGCTGGCCATGCCGCAGCCATAGGCTTCTCGCTCCCAGCAACAGACAATTTGCAGCTGGCACAAAATGTTTGCTCAGAAGATGCGCTCATTGTGCGATTTAATGATCGAGTCAAAACAGCTTCCACAAGTCAGCAAGAGTCAGTCTTCCCCACTCTGCAATGGAGAGCCAAGGTTTCTATCCTGCAAGACGCTAGTTGT
Source organism: Acinonyx jubatus (assembly GCF_027475565.1). Taxonomy (NCBI): domain Eukaryota; kingdom Metazoa; phylum Chordata; class Mammalia; order Carnivora; family Felidae; genus Acinonyx; species Acinonyx jubatus. The sequence goes on along the minus strand of NC_069388.1, from coordinate 2,749,688 downwards.
GGGGATGATGGGGTCCCTCTCCCGCTGAAGCTGCTCGCAAGGCCCAGCCGTGGGCAGCAGTGAACGCCGTGTACTTGCAAACTCGGATGTGTGTGACATGTAATCAAGTTAAAGCCCAGCCTTTTCCGGGTCTCTCTCCAATCCCCGGGGTCCTGCAAAGAACACGGGGGATCTTAGGAAAAGCAAAACAAATAGCAGAGACACCCCCCTGGTCTTCAGGATTTGCCACCCACAGCTGGTGTGCTCTCTGTCTAAGCAGGTAAATCAAACCCTGGGCACCACTGCCTCTGGGCCACATGGACGCACGGTACGTTGGCCCAGGATGGGAGCCACCAAGCCAGGGAGCTCCCACGTCCCCTAGAGGCCCAAGTGCCTCTGCTGTCCAGGAGCTATGGCCCAGAACCCCAGGCCTGCAACCCTTCTTCCCTGCCTCTGTGTCTTTCTCTCTCCTATCTCCTTGTCTCTTCCTCCCTTCTTTCTGTCTCCCTTCCCCTCGCCCCTCAGATGGTCTCTCTGTCCCCTTCTTTCTGGGTCACCACCACAGAAGCTGATAAGCTGCTTAGACTTTGATGCTGAATCAGAAACAAAATCATCCTCAGACTATCTCTATTTGCCCCAGCCCTGCAGGGGTCGCTGGGGAAGGAGACACATGGGCTCAGCTCTGTCCTTGGCCCCGTCCACGTGATGTCCAGGTGATGGCCACGTCCAACCAGCCAAGGACCCAGACAAGCAAGGTTGCGCGCAGGTTGCGAGGGGACACGGCCACCCTGGGGAGTTAGGACACCTCCATGAGAAGGGGACAGAAAGAACCACTGTGGGGCTGGGGGCTCGAGGGGGGCCTGAGGAAGGAGTCTTGCTCAGGCCTGGGTGTGGTCGGAAAGGGGGGCGGTTCTCTGTCTGGGGGCAGCCGGCAGTCACGTCCATGGGCGGGAAGGAGAGGAGGGGGATAGAGCTTCGCCAGCAAGGCAGTGCCTGGGGGGGGGGGGGGGGGGCCTGCTTGTGGATGCACAGCGCCTGCGTGGGCCGTGGACCTGGCCCCAGGTTGTTTATGTTCATGGTCGACAGAGAGCAACGCGGCTTCTCTGTGAGCATCGCAACAGTTTGTCATAACTTTGAGGTCAGATCAGCCCCGGGACCTCAGCAGCTGCTGTTTTCGTTTTTCAGATGCAAGAAGGAAATTTTCAAAAACTAAAACACACATTAACATCTCACTGAGATTTCCTGACGCGTCTACTCTGTTAACCACTTCGTCTGTTGAGGACGAGTGAGCAGTGGTCCTGTTAAGTCCCCATACTTGTTTTTACGCAGCAGAATGTTCCAGAGCAGGAAAAGAAAGCAGCTCGTTACCTATAAAGGACAAGGCTCCTGGGAGCCTGAGAGTGGGGAGCACTGGGGTCTCCCATGAGCGTCCGGGTCTGCCCAAGCCCCGTGGCCTCAGTCCTTCACCCCCACAGGTCGAGCGTGGGCCCAGGCGGGACCCCGGCTCCCGCACTGCCAGCACCACCTTCAGAATGGAACGTCGGGGACCCAGGACCCGGCTACCCTGCAGCGCGACCGTGGGCAGCGAGGCCAGCCGTGGGCCAGGGATCCACAATGGCAACCTCTGCCTGACTCTTTCTCTGGACCTTTCTTCGAAAATGCCAATAAGGCCTGAGAAAGACGGACAGAAAGACAAAATCATGTAAAGACGTGTAGGCACAAATATAGGGAGGAGGGAGGGAGGAAGAAGGAGGTGCAGAGGGAGGGAAGACAGGGACAGAGACAGAGAAAGTCGTTTTGAACGACGAGATCAACTAGATGTGAGCCCAGGGGAGGAAGCTTCCTCCGACTTCGGATCATTAATCTGCCGTTGGAAGCGAGGGGAGATGTGTGCTCGGCATCAACGATGGCCCCGCAGCCCCTCCGGGAGGGCCGGGCCCGTCCACAGACTCAGATGCGGCCAGGGGAGCACAGGCGTCCACGGAGACCCTGCAGAGCGCATGCCGCACCCCCTTGGGCCCAGGGCACCCATTCTACTCAGGGGGAAACAAAGTCAAAGGTGCCCAGGGAAATTCCCAACCAGGCCCGTGCTTGTCCGTCTAATCAGAGAGACAGTCTATCTATTGCCATACTTCTGCCACCGGGATGGACAGTCGTAACTGTTGCAATCCGTGTAATAGTATATCATCACTGCCGTGAGAACCTGGCCAGCCCAGGCTGGCATCCTCGTTTTTGTGCCCTCTCCGAGTGGGCACCGCGGACACCAACGGCACTCAATGGATGTTCAAGGAGTGGGAGTTTCAGAATGACTGGAAACAGGGAAGGTCTTTGGTGTCAGGACAATGGATTCACCTGTGGTGTTACCCTGCTGCTTTATCCATGTGACAATTCCAACGCGAATGTGCCCCAGACCCATCATTACAGGTGACGGTGGATGAGTGCTCAGAAACTGCTTTTGCATTTGCTTTTCTGTCTCACATCCGTACACCTTTATCTGGATGCCTCTTTGCACCTTTGTTCTTGACGTGGTTTTGATCCGGACTTCATTCCCTCTGCGTTCTTGTGCGTCCCAACTGGGACTGATCGTGAGACTCGCCCGGGCCCTGACGCCCATGCACTCACCCCCAGACCCACCCCACCCCAGTGTGCACAGGTGGGTCCAGGAGTGACAGCGAGCTCTGTGAGGCTGTGGGAAGCGGTCTACGCATCACTCAGTGGAATTTTAAACCCACCGGAGTATTAACCGGGTAGATTCTCAGTGGACTTTTAAAATAGAAGGCCATGTACTATACATTTAAAATCACAACTTTAAATGGCCTTTGGGCGATGGATTACTCTAGGCCTGGCTTTATTTACACCAATGGATGCAGGGTTTTGTCAAATGTTTTTTTCTGCATTTTTTCTTCTTTAGCCTGTTGATGGGATGGCTTCCATTAATTGGTTTTGAATGCAGACCTCCTGCATACCTGAGATAAATCCCACATTGGTCATGGCGTAGGGTTCTTTTGATACATTGTTGGATTCTGTCTGCTAATATTTTGCTGAGAATTGTTGTGTCTATGTTCACGACAGATATTGTCCTAGAGATTTCCTTTTTTGTAATGTCCTTATCTGGTTTTGGTATTAGGATACTGCTGGCCACACAGAATGAATTAGGAACTGTTCTCTCTGCTTCCACAAGAGATTGGGGAGAATTGGTACCATTTCTTCCGTAAATATTCGGTAGCATGCACTAATGAACCCATCTCGGTGCTTGTTTTCTTGGAAAGCTAATTATTGATTCACTTTCTTTTATAAATGTAGGCCTATTCATACCATCTCTCCCTCCTTGTGTGAGTTTGGGTGGTTGTGTGTCCTGAGAAACTGGTCCATTGCATCTGAACTATCAAATTTGTGGACAGAGCTGTTTGTAGTATTTGCTCATTGGCCGTAGGCTCAGTAATGATGGCCCCTCACTTCTCCCTGAGGTCGGTCACTTTACGTGAGTTTACGTCCACCAGGGCAGGCTGGTTACAGATTCATCTGCTTTAGTAATGCTTCCAAAGAAACAGCTTTGGGTTTCCTTGATTGTCTCTATTGTTTTTCTGTTTTAAATTGTATTAATATCTACTCTAGCTATTATTTGCTTTCTCCTGCTTGCTTTAAGCTTAAATTGCTCTTTTGGTCTCATTTCTTAAGATGGAAACGTCTGATTGATTTCCAATCTTCCTTCTTTTCCAGCACGGGCTTACAGGGCCACAAACTCCCCCAAGGGAGGCACCTCCATTTCCCCGGGTGTGGTGGGCCGGCCACCCTTCCCAGCAGTGACAGGACAAGTCCACCCTCGAGCACTGTTGTCCGATGGGGACCTGAGCTCCTTGGGGACAGCATGACGCCCAGGTGAGCCAGCGCCCCCAGCATCAGTTTGGAGTCATCGGTCGAAAACACTGGGGTTGAACTATGTGGTTATTTGTTTAAACCTGGTTGGGAAAACAGCCAAATCAGAGTTGATTTATTCCTCGATAATAAGAGACTGCATTCAGCAGCACATCTATATGTACACATTCCTCCCGGCTGGGCAAGCTCCAGGTCAATAAAGCAAACGCAGAGTCTGAAAGGAGAAAGTGTCTGCATGCACGCATTATATGGAGGAAAGCAGAGCATCTGCCTCTGCTTGGTTCAGCCCAGCTCACCCGACATGGGCAGATGAGCTGGCCCCCGTGTGTCAGTGTTTCAGACACCCTGCGAAGCCTAGCTCAGTGCCCAGTGGGGACGCAGGCTTTGCACATCCTGAAAGGAATCTTGTCTGTCTTCACAGTCACCCGGCCAGGCTACAGCCTCCCCGGCGGGACCCCCCAGGAGCCCAAACCCACAATTTAGCAGCAGGTCCGGTCGGCTGGAGTCTGGGGAAGAGTGGCCACCCTCCCGAGGGGCATAGCCCACCCCTGGCTCAGCACATCGTCTGTCCCAAAGGTCAGGATGCAGGGACGCAAAGAGGGAGGAGGGGGTCCTATGGCTGGAGAGCGGGCTGGTCCACTGGCCGTGTCTTCACTGCGTGTGTGGCACACCCGAACTGTGCACATTTGAGTCTGAGCCTCAATCTGACACCGTGACACGACACACATTAATTCCATCAGCCGTGGCAGGGCCTGCCACAGAGCTGTGGCTGGAGGACTGGATGTGATGGTTCCCATAGAGCACAGCTGTGAGCCGACGTGTGCCCCCAAATCCACACGTGGCAATGCTAGCCTCCTGTGCCATAGGGCTGGGCCGGATGTGGAGATGGTCTTCAGAGAGGTGATTAAGTCAGATGAGGTCACTAGTGTGGGTCTCGACCTAATACGACAGGTACCCTTACAAGAAGAGGAGATCAGGACCCAGACATGCGCAGAAGGACGACCACATGAAGACATGGGGAGAAGACGGCCGTCTACGCGCCAAGGAGAGAGCCCTTGGGAGAAGAAACTCGGCCGACACGTTGATCGCGGACTTCCGGCCTCCAGACCACGAGAGATGGGCGTCTGCTGCTGACTCTGCCCCCTCTGTGTCACCGCGGCCAGAGGCGGCACAGGCACCAGGTTCCACAGCAGAACATCACACAACCGGCCACGGCTGCTGGCGTCCTTCCACATTCACCAACTATCCTCTGTGGACAGAGTCACATGGTCGGTTCTCGAAGTCAGGGCTGGCGCTTTTCATGTTATTCACTCAGGAGATGTTTGCTGAGCACCTAGCCAGTGCCTCGAGGTGCTCCGGGGCCCAGGACACCTGCCACTGAGTGAAAAGGACCCCCTGCTCACAAAATGGACAAGCCCCGCTGGCCCAGCTCTGCAGCCGGACATGCACCTGCCAGGGCGCTGGTTCTCCCGTGGGGCCCCGATCCCTTGCAGACAGGAGGAGCCCCTCTTGTAGCAGCTGAGGCCTGGGAGCACTTCGCCTCCACAAGTGTTTTCTCTTGTCTGAAAACAAAAACTATGTGCTGTAGCTGCCAGAAACTAGGCGGCCTGTGCTCTCCCGTGTCCTCCGATCAGCTCAGGGGCCGGCCCGCGGCCATTACTGACTCCTTCCCTGTGCTCGGCCCTGTCTCCTCTCTTCTCGCACTGGGTCCAGCTGTCATCCACTCAAGGCCTTTATAGGAGCTGATGGGGAGTGTAGATCGCACACGAATCATGCCTGTGGCTGCGGGGGCTGGGTCAGGGGTGGCGGTGAGCACCCAGCTTACAGAGTGACCACAACCGAGGCCTCGCCCAGACGGCCCACGTGCGGGGAGGAGGGGCCGGCCGCCAGCACCGTTAGGGCGTTAGCTGCTCGAGTTCTCTGCACTTGTGCGGATGGCCTCCTCCGACCTGCCGGACTTGAAGCAGGAAATGCAGCCTCATCGGGACGGACATCGGCCACCCTCCTGGAGCTCAGTGCAGACCGAGGAAGGAGGGAGTCACAATGGGGCACGGGGAGGCCTGTGCTGGGGAGGTCGGGGCTGCGGGAGCCCCCGCACATTCGCTGCGGATCAGGAAACCTGGAGGAACCAACCCCACCGGGGACTCCGGGGATGGCGGGCAAGGGCAGGTTTGAACTTGGCTGTAGGGCTGTGATAAGAAGCCGGTTGCGTACGCGCCCGGCAGATGTCAGCTGGGGAGACGGCACGCTCGCTCCCCTCCCCTAATGAGCACGGTGCCTGGGACCCGGCCACTTCTTTTTTGGGGCTTTCGCTGCAGGGCCGCCTGAGACCAACAGAGATTCAAAGCCTTTCTCCCTGGCTGTGGATCACAGAGACAGCGAATCGCCTGCTCTGTCCGTGGCACCAGCACCAAGGTCTGGGGGGCCCAGCAGGGTCCGTCCTCGCTTCTGTGTGAAGCTTGCACAAGATCTGATCAAAAACTTGCTCCTGAAAAGCCTGTGAAGTGGCGGGCGGTGACGCGGGGGCCGGGAGGGCGGCGAGGGCCCAGAACCATCAAAGCCCCCGGTGCCTGGTGGAAGGAAAACCAACCAGGGGACGCAGGAGCAGCCGCCACCCGCTGCAGGCACGGGCTGGCCCCCAGCCTCGCAAGAGCTGCCGCGCACGCGCGCCCTGAGTACCGCTTCTCTGCTCATTCAAATCCCTTGGCACGATTGGAAAAGACCCCTGCCCGTCCCGAGGGGCCGCACTGCTCAGCCCCGGACTCCCAGGCATCTCAAAGGAGGTGGAAGGCAGCCCTGACTGCGGGGAGGGGATCATGGCAGGTGCAGGCAGGTGTGCACGGACGGCAGAGTACCAGGAGCCCCTGCGCCCTCCGGCTGCTGCCTGGACGGATGGACAGCCAGCATCCACTGTCCTACAAGGGGGTAGAAGCTGCTGCCCAAGCCCCCAAGGCCCCCCAGCAGCCAGGCCTCCCTGGATCGGCCCACTCGCCCGCACCCACTTGCTTGCACCGTCGTGCTCCCGCCCCAGAGCCTCGCCTTTGACTGGCTCTGCCCCGCCCCCAGTGCTGCCCCCTGCCCTGGTCCCCTGCAGCCTCCCCTCTCCCTTCACTGCCCCAGCTCCCTGCTGTTCAGCCGCACTGACGGGGTCTCGCGGACGCAGATGCGCCCATGGGTCAGGGCAGCCGACTTTCTTCACCTCCACACTGCGGCGTTTGGGGACAGGAGTTCGTCGTGGGGCTGCCCTGGACACTATCCAATGCTTAGCGGCCCCCCGGCCCCCGCTGCAGACCCGCCACACCCCTTGGTTGTGACAACTGAAAATGTCTCCTGACATGTCCAGATGTCCCCTGGGGACCCAGTTGCAATAGCGGGAACCACTGCGTTACGTGACGATCCATCAGGATGCCTTTTCTAAAGCACATGCTGTTAGGTGTTGGGGACAGAAGACGTCGAGACACTCGTGGGGACTTGGGGACAGAAGACATCCAGACACGCATGGGGACCGTCTGTATGTGCATCTCGAAAAGGCTCCCAGGTGAACTCCGGGAGGAGGGGGCGGGCGGGGAGAGGGAAGAGGCTCTCGGAGCCTCGGCACCGAAGCGGGGCTGTTGCCGACATGGGGTGGGGCCAGGCTGGATACAGCAGAGCCCCCGGGTGGGGGCAGGGCCCAGCACACAGCCTGCCTGGGGGAGGGACGCCCCTGGATTTGCCGTCAATGAGACGGTCCCGTGGCTCCTCAGGAAACGAATTTCAGCTGCTCCCCTGTCGTCTCACCCACAGGCAACTCCTGCCACCTGCAAGGTCTCTGGAAAATATTCATTGGAGTGAATCTATGTTAAAGGGCCCAGCACCAGCCAGCATGACCGCAGGCGACACCACAGTTGTGTTCTTCTGCGTAGATCAACTCCGTCCGTAGACCGCAGACCGTGGTCCTTTGTCCTACGTGAGACTAAGGGGCCAGGAGACAGCACCCGCTGGGCTGCCACGTGCTGCTTCCCATTGCCTCTGTGACAGGCACAGAGGCCCCTGACTCATTCCGCTGTCACCTGGGCTGGCCCAGCACTGTCCCCAGCCTGGCGACGTGTGCCCCTCACTGGAGCCCCGAGGGATCACGGAGATGTCACGGTCTGTGTGTCTCAGGTGGATCGCCGAGGTCACGCCTGCGTGGGAATCTCTGAATAACCCGGTCGTCCCTCTGCTTCACCCGTGGGTCTCGGCGAGGACGATGCTCCCTAATGAAATGCAGCTGTCGGGGTGGCTCCCCAAGAACGCCCGACACAAAGGACGGCAGCCCGTGCCCCACCTGCCCCACCCCGCGGGCTGGCTGGGTCTGGGCATCGACTGGCTCTGACTGCTCATCGCCAAGGGGTAACACTGTGCCTTCGACCCGCAGGGGCGGTCTGAGGACTCGATGGGATAGCCCGGGGGGGGGCGCCGGGGGGGTCAGCCGGTGTGGCCTGGTGCTGTCCACTCGCCCGTCTCAGCGGACGGTGGCTCCTCCACTGCCCGGTGCCTGTTGCCCCCAACCCGGTGACAACAGCCCAGTTTTTCACTGAGAAACCCGCCCCCCCAGCCCCACACACCATGTCCGTGCTGCTGAGGGGCTGACCCGTCCTGGGTGGGGGCCGGGGCAGGCGCCTGGACCGCGGTGGCCCGTCTGAGGTCCCAGGGAGACCTGAAGAGCAGGCTGGCTGGGAGCCGCGACCTGTCCGGACATCTTGCCCAGACTGAGAAGAGAGTCTGCTGGAGAGTTGAGCCCAAACCGGGGAGGCCCCAGCGGGAGAGCTGGGACCGGGTCAAGACCCTGTGAACCCCTGGGCCCCCGGTGTCTAAACAGATTCCCAGTCTGTGAGCAGCCCAGCCCACTTCTGACACAAAGACTATGAACTGTTTTCTGGTTTTTTTATTCCACGCGTAAGCACCCACTTTTGTGTCACAAGGCAGATCTCTTCCCCCAGATTCCTCATCGTCTCCGCTGTCAGCGGGGGCAGGCGCTATGTCACGTTCTCCAAAATTTGTTGCGGCAGGAAGATCTGAAGACAGAGACGTGGCACCAGGGAGGGGAGGTGCCGTGAGGGCTCTGGGCACCTGGCAAATGCAGCGTGAATGAATGAAGGCGTGAATGAAGGATGCACCATCTTCTGTTCTTGGAGAGTCTTCTCGACCCCAGTCTCTGGCCTGCCGGCCTCGACTGCGACGCGCCCTGCGGCCTCACGTCAGCACTCTGGATCGGAGAGCCCGTCCGGAGATGCCGGCTCGCTTAGCAGAGTCATTCCACCTCTGCCGGGGGCCTGGGGGACAGAGGTCCTGAGACTTGGCTGTCCGGTCGTGCGCTCCTTGGGCACAGGGTGCCTCTGCGTCCCCAGCCCCCGGCCCCCACCCCCGGGTAGCTGACACACTACACCCGAGCAGCGATGGGTTGGAAAACATGAATGGGCGTGTCTTGGAATGCCGTTAACTGAGCTTCCGTTCAGACCTGTCAGAGCTCAAACCTGTCCCCTCTCAGAAAGGACTTTCCCGTCGCACCTCCCAGGGAGGGCCGTGCACATCGCCAGGCTCCCAGCTCGGTGCTTGGCCCGGAGGCTCCCGCAGTAAATACCCTCTTCGTGTGGGACCGGGGTCCCACCCCCAGGATTGCAGAGATGCCCCAGGTAGCCTCGTGGGCAAGGTGAGGACCACAGGTGGTGTCACGCACAGGCTGGCGGTCAGTCTTCTCTGGGCGGGGCCTCAGCGCTGGAGCTATAACCGTCTGCAGATCGTGTTTGGCAGGTGGGGAGGTGCGAGGTGCCTACACTCACCTTGATGCTCCTGGATGACAGCAGCTGTGTTCCGTGGGGCCTTGGTGGCCTTCCTACTCGCCAAAGGCTGTGTCTCTAGAACACGCTCCAAGGCTCCACCAGCCCGTCCCGTTCCCTGTCGCTTGCCTGGGCATGGACTCCGAAAGAGCGCCTGTCAAGTTTGTGAGCAAAGCACGGGTGAGCGGGATGGCAGCTCAGGACCACAACAACCACATCATCCTTGCAGGTCAGTGATGAACAGAAATAGACTGGAAGAGCCTGAGTCCGAGCCTGAGAAATCCCGGCCAGCCAAGAGCAGACACAAGAATTTGTGGCCAAGGATCGGCGTTTGAGAAGCACCTTCTGAGTTTTATTCAAGTCACCAACATGATACAGATGCCAGAAAATTATTTAATGGATGTTGGGCTTCATTAACAGAAGCATAAGCTTGGGAGAGCTGGAGATGATGGGCCAATGGTGCGGAGTGCTTGCTAAATCCCCCTAGAACACTCCGCAAATGTCCGTGTGGGATGATCCCCGTGATGGTGCAACGAGCTGGCCAGTGTCCTAAGTGGCATGACTGGGGCAGCGTGGGGACTTGGGCCAGGTGATATGAAGGCGGTAAAAGAAAGTGCCTGTGCTCTGCAAGAGAGATTCTGCAGAAAAAGTAGGACAGCTCTTCAGGAGGCAGGAGGCAGGCGGGGCTGGGCGCAAGAAGCTTCAGGGGGACGGCGTTTAGCGTGATGTACAGAGAGGGAAGCATGGAAAGTGTTTGGCCCTGGGTGACATTGGCAAATGGTGTGTGCCCTGTCACCAGAGGTGGGGGCCACCAGGGAGCATCAGAAGAGGGGTGTGTGCACTCGTGCATTTGTGTTTGTGTGTCACAGATCGACTATCGCAGGTGTTCGTGAACGTGCGTGAAAAATGGGCTTCCTGGTAAGTGACATCCCTGGGAAACACTACCTCCTGTGCCCGCCCTGGAAGATTAGCACCTTGAGAAAGGCTCTGGAAAGTCCTGCGATCAACACACCTGCCTTCCTCAGTTTACGCTGCCAAATATATTTGACCAAAACACTTTTTTTTTTTTAAAAGATGGACTCTCTCTTTCCATCTCAAAGCACTGGTGATTGCAATATCCATTTGCGACGCAGTGTTTCTTTTAACGTTTATTTATTTTTGAGAGTCAAAGCACGAGTGAGGGAGGGGCAGAGAGAGAGAGAGGGAGACACAGAATCCGAAGCAGGCTCCAGGCTCTGAACTGACAGCACAGAGCCCGACGTGGGACCTGAACGCACAAACCGTGAGATCATGACCTGAGCTGAAGTCGGACGCTTAACCGACTGAGTCCCCCAGGCGCCCCATGGAATGCAGTGTTTGCAGGGACTGAGCATGACCGGCCCGTCACCTCCTAGCCGTCCTCACGTCCAGCGTCTCCCCATCTCAACCCTCCCTCCAGATGCGCACATCCAGTAAGCATACGTCTTCTGCTCAACCATAAACCGCACAAGGCTGGTGAATATAGCTAACCCTCCAGCACCAAGCTGAGTGTAAAATTAAGAAAATGTGTGTTGAAGAAAGAATGGGGAGACAAGGGAGCAGCTCCATCCCCGGTTCCCAGAGCCTCTTTTCCGTACAGTGGAATATCATAGAGGAGTGTCCCCCGCTGTGGATGGGGCTGGCTATCCGTGGGTGGGGCTGGCTCTCCGTGAATGTTTTCCAACAGAGCTCTGGCGTGCACGTCCTGTCCCAGGAGACCTTGACAATTTAAAGAAGCAATTGCTTCTTGGGCTCACCCTGCAAAATTGGAACTAATAGAGCCACGGTCTCCATCGAGGGAGCTCTGGCGACCTGGATACAATCCAAGAAAGACTTATTCCGGACAACATCAATATTTGTCCCATTAAAAAGTGTAGCCTAAAAATCAGTTGCGTTGTTGACAATGCTTTTCAGGTCCTTCCCAGGCTAATCCGGTTAGGAAACCCGGTCATTCTCTCTGGCAAACCGCTCGGCAAAGGAGCCAAGACCTCTGGCCCGGGGTCTTCTGGGGTTAAGCTTAGAGGCCCCCAGATGAGTGTGTCCACCCAGCCCCGCTTCATCGTTTTCTCCCCCAGGATGCTGCCTTCCTAACGCTCTGGCCAATGCCAATTATGCACTTAAGTCCTCACACAAAACCCAACTGCCAATTTGTCCTTTTATTTCTTACACTTAAAGTAATTTGCCTGCAAATAATCTACGATGAACTATTCATTTTACTACCACAGCAAGTGATCAGTCCGTCCAGGGAGCCACCCGGGTTGTGACCATTGATAAAGAACTCGCTCTCGGCCAAGAGGGTTCTCAGCGGCTGCTCAGCCATCCCCGCAGCGGTGACCCCCAGCCCCATGCCTAGTCCGCCAAGGGGCCAAGACCCAATCCTATCTTCCCTGGCCTTGGGGTGGGACCAGCTTCTCCAGGGAGTCATCATTAGCTTTAATAGGGTCACTGCTACGTGGCAGTGTAGACTGATTTGGGCTTTGTAGTCCCTCGTGGTCGATGTGACGCCTTCTGGAGGAAGGCGGTGGCCAGGGAGAGAAAGGCTGTCCCGTCCAGTCCGTCCAGTTATGAGTGTCCCTCCCGCCGCCCCTCTCCCGCCCACCCCTGTGTGCATGGACCCTGCACAGGACGCTGGGTAGGCCCGGCCAGCAGCCACCCCCTCCCGCCTTCCTCCCCAAGGGACCCACGTGTGGTTTCTCCACACCTCATGATGGGAGACACACAGGCATCCGGGTCTCTGCCGGAGGCAGTGCTGCTGGGCCAGGCAGGAAAAGAACCCTCCATTCCAGAACCCCAGCGCCTCACGGGGCCGCAGACGGCGGAGTGCGCTGTGCCTGTGTGTCCTCTGCTCTGTCGTAGTTTCTCCCTCTGGGAAGCTCGAGGGGCATGACCTGCCCTTGCAGGGACCATCGCCTCCGGTCTGAGGGCCATTGGGGTGGGAGGAGGGGCGTTCCGAGCTGGAGAGCGTGTGCAACCTTCCGGTCAAGGCGTCGGCTGCTCTACCCCGAGGACGGGGCTCCTTAAACCGAGAGAGGAGACGGTACAAACAGCACCCGGTGGAATTTAATTGGCAATTAGAGCTGGTGGTTTCCAGCTGGCCGTCTGGATACCATCTTTCAGGAAGAGAAAGCTGACAGTAACCGTGGAAGCAGGTGACATAAAGGATTGGGGCCTGCAGGGGGACGCCAGGCCACGGGCCGGCGCAGAACTCACGTGGACACAGGAACGCTCAAAAGGCAATGCATTATTTATTGTCATAAAAGGCAAGACTGAAGTTTTATCATAAAATGTATGTCTGCATAAAAGGACCTGACAGGGCAAATCAATAAAAGGGGGAATTGCTTGTCTGGAATGGCCTTTTTTATTGTTTTTGTTTGTTTATCAAAATAATACTCAAGAAAAGAATGATGACCCCCTAGAAGGTAGGTCGGGGAAGGCACGGAAGTGGATACGGCTCCTTCAAATTAAAATATAAAAGATGGGTGCGTCCCCTCCACCCGCCAGCCTGCAGGGAGGGGGTGACAACCACAGGGCCTTCTCCTGCTCCACGGGGGTGCGGGCCACGGCCACTGGGGGGCGTGCGTCGGCCCGTGGACGTGCAGCAGCTGGGAGCCTGCACCCCTCCCCCCGCCCTGATGCTTCAAAAACCAAACAGGTAGGGGCGCCTGGGGAGCTCAGTCGGTTGGGCGTCTGACTTCGGCTCAGGTCATGGTCTCGCGGTCTGTGAGTTCAAGCCCTGCATCAGGCTCTGTGCTGACAGCTCAGAGCCTGGAGCTGCTTCCGATTCTGTGTCTCCCTCTCTCTCTGCCCCTCCCCCGCTTGTGCTCTGTCTCTCTCTCTCTCTCAAAAATAAACATTAAAGGGGCACCTGTGTGGCTCAGTCGCTTGAGTGACTGACTTCAGCTCAGCATAATCTCATGGTTCATGGGTTCGAGCCCCGCGTCAGGCCCTGTGCCGACAGCTCAGAGCCTGGAGCCTGCCTCGGATTCTGTGTCTCCTCCTCTCTCTGCCCCTCCCCCACTCACACTCCGTCTCTCTCTGTTTCTCAATAATAAATAAATGATTAAAAAAAACAAAACAGGTGTGCACGTTCCTAAGCAGCCATCCTGGACTCTGTCTTTGGTTGCATTTCCGGAGGCTCCACGTTATCATTTCACCAAGTTTTCATAGAAAATTCTTGGAGTGATAGCATGACACGCATCTGACCCAAAAAACCTGAGACCCCGTGTCCCCCCGGGGACACCTCCCTCACCCCTTGCTGTGGGCAGTAGGGACACTATTTCTTCACCCAGGCCATCGTGCATGGGGCCATTTTGACGAAGAAACCGGGGCCGAGCCCTGAGCCCGCCCCGAGCGTGGACGGCAGGACCGGGCCATCTCAAGTGGTTCACCTGCCTCCACCAGCACTGGCGGCCTCCCTGCAGCCAGGCCGGCAGGGCTCCCCAGACAGAGAAGGAGGTGCAGAAACGCACGCTTGGACGTGAGCAGTCGAGAGCCTGCGTCCCTGGGGGTCTCAGCAGGCCCCGGAGCCCTCGCCCAGCCTCCCGAAGCCCCGCCTCATCCACTGCTCAGACGGGCCTTCGCTGACCAGCCTGGGAAGTAGCCAGGCCCATCCCTGAGCCGGAACCCACACCACGACCCCTGCTCCTCTATTCATGCTGCTTTTCACAGACGCTTTCATTTTACGTTGTTCCCTGTCTACCTCCCCCACTCAGTTCAGTTTTAATGAGTGACGGAAGCTGGAAGACCAATGATGGGTGTATTGGCAGACTTGTGGAACGAATGAACGAACGAATGGACGAGCGATGGAAACCCTGTGTCAGACCACACGCTGGGGACGTGGCTACAGGAAGATGTTCAAGTCTAGAACTACGGTGCACGTGACAAAGGGGAAGGTCAGGGTCTGATCAGGATCACAGGGGCAGATGCAGGGGAACCCCAGCCTGGAGGCGCTCAGGGTTTGAAAGGCCGCCAGACAGGTGTGGGAGGGAGCCTGGTGCTCCAGGAGGCGGGAGCTTCGGGTCTGCGGGGAACAGTCCCGGGGCTCCGCCGGGTGTGGCCAGGGCGCTTCCTGTCAGCCTGACCAGGGCCTCCTCTGCCGGCCGGTCACTCCAACTCACTTCCGGCCAACCATGCGGATCCAGACGCAGCGTGAGCGGGCGTGGAACTCGGTGCCAGGTATTTTGACAGCTCAGCCTGAAGAAGAGGCCCCAGCCTGAAAGCCCTGGCGTTCTGTCGCTAATGATCGTTTAATACTGTTTGGTACCCGTTGTGGGCACACACGCCCAGACAGAGTAAGTTGCATGTGGGTGTTTGCGTTGAAGGAGAGTCTCTATGTTATAATTGATAGAACTTTAATTTCCATGTGGTCTCAACAGTAAACATGCAAATGGCTCTTTTCAGGATTACCAAGCCTTAGTTATTTTTAGGGAAGCAAGATGTTTTACTTTGGCCCCCAGACTGCAATGGAGTTAAAAGCAAATCCAGATGGGACGGGAACGGGAGAGGCTGTGCCGTGGATGGCACTGGCTGGCGCCTCCCCCCGCTCCTGCCTGGTGCCCCCGGCTGCACCTGGCCGTCTCTCACATCGATAACAGGATCTTGGGTCATTTATTGGGAGATGATGAGGTTTATCTCCCGCGGTGGGATCCAGGACATCGTGCTGGGGACAGAAGAGACAGCAGAGGTCTTTGCAGACACCTGCCCGGAGGGAGGCACGGGGCGGGGTGAGACCACAGCCCCCCAGGGGTGGCCTGAGCTCAGCGGCCCTGGTTGCCTTGCTGGGACCCAGTCGGAAATGTAGAGTGAGTGGGCCCTCCCCGCCCCGTGGCTGATTGTTCCCGACTGAGAAAGGATGATACCCATGAACCAGCCTGACAGGCACTCCTCAGGGGGGTGGTTTGCCCCCCAGGGCACATGTAGCTGTATTCACGTGGTTGTCACAGCTGGGCGGAGGCTGGGGTCGCTGCGAAACCACCTACAGGCACGGGCAGGACAGCCTCCTCCCCCATGCCAAATGTGCCAAGATGGGGAAACCGCCCCGGAGAGCACAGTATAGAGGTGGACCCCCAGCAGGTGACGGTGGCTGACCCACCGAGCTCCTGGGCCCCCGGGGGGCCATCCAGGGCTGGGAGGTTGGAGCTCCCCGGCCGATCATGACGGCTCCCAGCAGACTCAGCCTTTCAATTAAGTGAGCCAAAGAAGGGTTGTCACGGTCTGTCCACAGCACGACTGGAAAGGTTTGGGGAGCGATGTTCTGGAACACAGGGGGCAGTCAAGACCTTAGGTGGCTGTTCTCGGGAACCCCCCTGCGTATTGTGGTTATGAGGTTGTGACACGGGGCTGTGACACTGTCCGTGAGCTCTGCCGTGAGTTCCACACTCACCCCGGCTCAGTGTGGACCCTGCTCTCACTACTCATCTACCCCTCTGGATGTCCCTCTGGGGTGAGGACAGTCACCACCTCACAGTGGAAACTGAGGCCTAGTGTGGCCCCACCGCTTGTCCGGGATCAGGCAGGTACCAGGGCAGAGCACCTGGAACTTGAACCCCTGTGCACATCGGAAGCCCCCAGGCTCACCTGTCCATCCCTGGATCCCTGCACGAACCCGGAAGAGACTGGTCCCTCCCACATCTCAGATGGAGAACCAGAGCAGAGCTAAAGCATTGCCCCCCCACCGGCTTCTCACACCCCCCCCCACCAGCTTCTCACACACCCCCCCCCCCCCGCCACCAGCTTCTCACTCCCTCTCCCTGGCTTCTCTCTCACACACACACCCCGGCTTCCGACGCCCCCCACCCCAGCTTCATGCTCCCTCCCCGCGGCTTTTCACGCCTCCCACCCCGGCTTCTCAGGTCCTCAGATGCCCACTGCGGGGCATCTCCAAAAATACCCTGAGCACGGCTGGGGCTGGGAGCATCAGTCATTGGTCAGCACAGTGGAGCGGTTTTAGAGCCGGGGACGCGGCGGCAGGGACAGGCGCTGAACCCACACCGGGACCCTTCCCCAGCCGAGCTCACCCCTGGGGCACAGCCACCAGCAGAACGGACCCCAAGCCCCGCAGCGCCAGGAAGACGTGCTTCGCACTCAGGACCCTCAGGGGCCTGGCCGATGGCCACCTTGCCAGAACAGGAGGGCCCTCGGCGGACTGTGGTCGGGGCGTCCCAAGCAAGGGCCACCCTTCAGGGGCTCCAGCCAGAGCAGCTTCGGCCGCAGGCACCACAGCCAGGCCTGGACTCTGCAGAGCAGGAGACTAGGAGCCACCAGAACGTGGTGGCCGCAGAGGGTTGCTGGATCAACCAACCCCCTCCCACCCCCCGCCCCGCCCAGGTGGCCAGCTCACGGCACAGGGAGCCAGATGCCGGAAATGGGAGCTGAGTCCCAGACCCACCTGCTCTGTCATCAGGCCCTCGCCTGGTGGTGTGTGCTTCCCCCTGGTGCACGGCCTCCTTCTCCACCCGCCCGGAAGCAGCACCACTACCCGGTCACGAGGAGCGGCACCGAGGGACCCAGCTGTGCGGCTCCATCCGGAAAGTGCTGCGGAAGGGCCTGCTGGGCCAGCAGGTGCTGGGCTGCGGGCAGGATTGGAGGCCACCAGCCGTGAGCACGGCTGCCCCAAGCCCACACGCAGAAGCAGGGCAGGGACAGAAGAGAGCCTGAGAGGGCCTGGGAGACATGAACCCTTAGAGATTTGGGGGGCACTGATGTGCAGCTGTCATTTGTCATCTTGAAAAGGACAGAAAAGGAAAGAAGGGGCGAAGGGCAACAGGGGACACGAATAAGGGGCTGTTGTCATTCCCCACGGGGCCTGGTGCTCAGAGGAGGCCACCGGCTTGGCCCCTGTCCCAGGGGCTGGGAATTCATCGGGAACGCAAGGAAAACACAACTAACCGGGCTCATCAGTGAGGCGGTCTCTAATACCGTCTTCCTAACACTCAAGAGATGGGCTTGGGGTCAGACTCTGAGACATTGGGCTGACGGTCTCATCTCCTGTGTCTGTGCCCCTGGTCATCTGTGCAAGGGAATTAATGATGCTGATGGAGCAGTGTGGCAGGGTGGAGGCGGACCTTGCCCTGCTTGGAAGGGCCAGGCCCACTGTCCGCTTGAAGGAGCTAAGGGCACCATCCATGGGGGGACACAAACATGTGGGGCTGGGAGCTTCTGTCCCATTGTTTCCCGAGGCCACCACAGAGGGGCACAGAGGAGTCCCAGAGAAGCACCTCCCAGCCCATTCCAACCAGGAAAGTCTGGGCTGGAGAGAGGAAGGGAGACAGGGGGTCGTGGGAGAAGGTGAGACCCCACCCCCCACCCACAGAACAGCAATGCCACGTGAGATTAATTTTCCAGTGGCCACATTAAAACAGGAAAAAGAGGAGCCCCTGAGGGGCTCAGTTGGTCAAGCTCAGCTCAGGTCATGGCCTCACGGTTCGTGAGTTCGAGCCCCCTGTCGGGCTCTGTGCTGACAGCTCAGAGCCTGGAGCCTGCTTCGGATTCTGTGTGTGTCTCTCTCTCTGCCCTTCCCCTGCTCACATTCTGTATCTCTCTGTCTCTCAAAAATGAATAAACATTAAAAAATTTTTAAAAATATAACAGGAAAAAGAAACAGGCAACATTAATTTTAATAATGTATTGTATCTAGCCAGCTATATCCAAATGCTAAAGTACTTCCACACGTAATCAATGCAAAACTATTAATGAGATACTTTGCATGCTCTTTTCTGGGCTAAGCCTTCAAAATCTGGTGTGTGCTTTATACTTATAGCATCTCTCAACCCAAATGTGCCACTTCCGTGGTCACCCGTGACCGTTGGCCACCATCTAGGCAGCACAGGTGGGCACAGCACCCTGGACCCCACCTGCCTGCAAGGAAAGGCACACAGGCTGAGCGTGGGGCTGCGGCTACAAGGGCCCGAGGGGTTGGGTCTCCCGTAGGAATTGCCTACCTCATGCAAGTGACCTGGGACCCCACCCCAGACTCGCTGCTCCCTCTTCAGTTTGGGTCACAGAGGAAGGTTCCGATGCCCTTTGTTCCTCAGGCAAAAGTCATTATAAAGTGGTTTAAAACTTTCTGTAGAACACTTAACGTTTTTAACATGTCTGCAGTGAACTTTAATGGGATTCCATAAAAATTGAACAGACATCAGAACAAGCGAATGACCTTGGTGTTTTTAATTAAACCCAAAGTGAAATTCAAGAATGTGAGAGTTTTATGTGGCCAGCTAGTCGAAAGCAATCAGGAGCACGGAAGACGAGACAAGGTGAGTACGTGGGCCCCTCCTCCCGCCGGCCAATCCTGGGTTGATCTGGACCAGCTCGTTCCCAGGTGTGGGGTCAAGCCACATGTCAGTTGTGATGGCCTACTAGCTAAAGAATTTTCCAGAAAAGCAGAAAGTACTCCTGCTGGATGACACCCCCTCAACCTTCAGGCTTGACCTCGATCTTTCCTGGTTTGTGATGGCAAAGCCCACACACGTCAACCTTCAGGCTTGACCTCGATCTTTCCTGGTTTGTGATGGCAAAGCCCACACACGTCAACCTTCAGGCTTGACCTCAATCTTTCCTGGTTTGTGATGGCAAAGCCCACACACGTCACCATCACAGTCTGTTAAGCCACCTCTGCTTCCTGGGGAAGAGCAACCCCAGGCGAGCTAGAGCGGGC
This sequence comes from Acinonyx jubatus, assembly GCF_027475565.1. NCBI lineage: Eukaryota > Metazoa > Chordata > Mammalia > Carnivora > Felidae > Acinonyx > Acinonyx jubatus. The sequence goes on along the minus strand of NC_069388.1, from coordinate 2,730,362 downwards.
GCATTTCACCGTGATGATCGGCTGGTCACCGGTTGGCCATCAAATTTGTGAGCGGCCTGTGTCATTATAGAACCCAGCCTGAATCATGAGGCCACAAACGGTTCACGTCTTGCTTCTTGCTGTTAACTTGTGTCTCCATTCCCTCCATCCGGGAAATGTCCAGAAACTCACACACCAGCCGTGGGGCGTCAGTCAGAGAGGTGTGCACCGAGCTGACCCCGGAGCCCCAGCCCCAGCAGGGACGTGTCCTCAGTTCTTTGAACCTGCTAGTCGTGCTTTCCCAACCTTTTCAGCCACATAGCACAAATCCGTGCATCATAATTTTGCGCGTGCTTCTATTAGCCCTCCAGCTAGATTCGATTTTTAAAATTTTTTAAGTTTATTTGTTTTTATTTTGGGAAAGACAGAAACAGCCTGAGCAGGGGAAGGGCGGAGAGAGAGGGAGAGAGAGAATCCTGAGCAGGCTCCGTGTTGTCGGCGCAGAGCCTGAGGCGGGGCTCGAACTCACAAAACCGTGAGATCGCTTCTTGAGCCGAAACCGAGACTCGAAGCTCAACTGACTGAGACACCTAGGCGCCCCTAGATTAGATTTCTCTTTCTAGCTCCCAGAAGTACCCAGCACACAGCCCTAAGCAAAGGAGAAATTCAAAACCATTTGTTGAAAGAATGAATCGGAGCCATTGAGTAGCTATCCCTGCGGGCATGGCCCCCGCCCTGTAATGGGTTCAGTCTCAGCCTCTCGGGCTGCGTGGACTCCCTCTTTCCCATCCTGTCTCTCATTTTCTTTACTGGCTTTGCAAGAACCACGGCGGAAAGTCTCAATTAACAGCTGGGCTTGGCCAAGATGTTCTAGTTAACCAAATGAATGAATGATTAAAGTTAACTGAAGAGTAATCAGCAAACATTTTTCTCGTTGCTCTGAAAATCCCTATTGTCGAACATATTGCTAAATATAGATGTGCCCATCTGTCTTAGGAACCGTCATACAATGAACATAACCGGACTTCTTGTTGGTTAGAGATCGTTATATGATCTTGATTTCTCCTGACAGGAGGCTCTCCAGGCTGCCCTGCCCCCCCCCACCCCAATGTCATGGGCACCCACCTCCTGCAATCGTCTCCTAAACATCGTACGGCTGTCAGGCACTTTTCATCCTACGTGTAAATCAACGGTCATTTCCCCCACTTGAATCCGAAGCTCTGTGACGATGTGTAGCCGGGTGCCACACTAAAGACCAAAAAAAGTCTATGGAATTGACTTTGTAAGAAACCCCCAAAAGAAGCTGGCAGGTACCGTGGATGCAAACACGCCCCCCCTCTTCCTCCTTGCTTGGAGAACAAACACCTATTTCATCCACGCATCAAATAACCATGTAATTTAGAGGAGCTGGGGCCACTCTCCAGCCGCAGGAGGGCAAGAAATCTTGATTAGTTGAACCCAGTCCTCTGGACAGTGATCAGTTTAGGTATTCCTAAAACAATTGGCATGTGGACCACACAAATCGGGACTGAGGCATGGACAGTCTGCTGAGGGGCTCCTGGAGAAGGCTTCCTACCTCTTAAAAGGAGACACAAGACTGTCGTCTCTCTCTGCCCTGGGATGATGTCTAAGAGTGAGATGTTCGGTGCTGTCGCAACCATCTTGTGACCATGAGGGAACTAACACCAACAGGATGGGGGAACAGAAAATGTGAGAGTCTTAAGTGCGTCACTGATCGCTAGATCAGTGATCCTGAAACCTCTGAAATGTTCCATTTTGTTTCAGGTTGTTAGGTCAGTCGTTCCACGACTTAGGGCTGAAACCTTAACTGATTTGTAAAACTCTTTACCACTTTCTGGGCTCCAAGGAGAGGACAGCAGAAAATAAAGAGGAAAGACACAGTCTGGTTAATTAGACATTCTATGTAGCCTGGTCCTAGTGAATCATAATTTTATCTTATATTTTTAACATCTGTTTCATTTTATAGGGGAATGTTGCAGCCCTGATCCCTAACCCGCAGGAACCCACACACTGTTTTCTCATCCCTACAACCCCCACGCTGAGAGGTCCGTGTTAGAAGCTCACGCCTCGACCCTGTGCAAGGACGTCTGTCTGCCCGGACCTCTGCTTTCATCATGAGTCGTCACTCCTTGCTGACCACAATCCTCTGAACAATCTCAGTGTCCACTCAACAACCTAGCAGGATGGTTACGCCCACCCACGAGGAGGCTCGTACCCAAGTGTGGAATTCTCTACTGGTCGTGCTGCTTAAGTGGAAGGAGTTGGACAAACTGTAAGAAACAAACCATAAGAAATTTTTCTTTCCCCGCTGTCCTTTAGGTAATTTTTTAAATTTACATACAGTAAAATTCACATTTTTAGGTGTGCACTTCGATGGGCCGCTCATAGCCACCCCCACAGTCTGGGTGTGGGGCAACCTCAGCCCCCTCCACACTCAGGGGCACTCGTTCTATGGCAACCACTACCTACATTTCCTTCCTAAAGTCCTGCGTTGCCAAGAACGCCACATAGGTGGCTGATAGGGTACGGAGCCTTTTGTGTCTGGCTGCCTTCACTCCCCATGACACGTCTGAGATTCACTCACGTCGTCGCGTGCATCAGGAGTGGAGCCTTTCTGCTGCTCATACGTGTTCATCCAGTCGGCGCTCCCTGGAGAGTATTTGGGCTTTTTCTAGTCTGGCGTGATCATGAACGATACTGCCACAAACATTCACGTGCAGCTTTTCCGTGAACGTGAGTGTTTATTTGTCTCGGGCAATGCCAAGAAGTAGGAACCCTGGATCCCGTGGTAATTGTCTGGGTAACGTTTTTACGAAAGCTTCGAGCTGCTTTCCAGACTGGCTGCACCGTTCTGCCCTCCCATCAGCAACAAGTGGGCGTCCCGGGTGCCGCACATCCTCACCAACGCTTGGTGTGACCGGTCTTTTGCATTTTCTCCACTCCAATAGATGGTTTTAACAGTGTGCAATCACAGCCCTGATTTGCTTTTCCCTCCTGGTTTGTGATACCAAGCATCTTGTCGTGTGCTCTCACCTTCTATGATCTCTCCTGGTGTGTCTGTTCAAATGGCCACACAGTAACTTCGACCCTCTCGTCATCCTCGAACGCCCTTCATTCCCTCGCCTGGAACTAGAGTCCCTGCTGGAGATTGGAATTCTCTGGGACCCGGCGCTCAGGCTCAGGTTTTAACCAAGGGCTTAGGCAGGATGCCTGTAAGTTTTCCATGCCTCTGTTCGACAGTTGGCTGCCAGGGATGACACATGCAGAACTCAGTGACAAAGTCTGGCTCAGCAGAAGAGATCTCTGGAAATGTCTCCACTGCGGTAGCAGGTGCTGTAAACGGCAAGAACCGAGAGAACACAGGAGAGGACGAGATCACTGGTGACCCCAGACACCGGCACAGGCAAACATCCCCAGTTTGGGGGAGTGGGTTCCACGGGCTGCCTCGCCCACCGCTGGTCGTGGAATAAGGGATTGAGGTTGTCACAGCAGTGGGAAGCCGGCCCTGCGAGGCCGCTGTGATAAGGTTGCTGTGGGAGAAGCTTTGTTGCTGTTTTGTTTTTTTCAACCCTCGTAAGCTTTTGCCAAATAGCTTTGGCTTGAGGAACGCTTATTCCCTGCACGGTGGGGAAAAATGCAATTTCAAAAAAATAATAAATCTGATTACATCTGTTTATTCATTTTAGAAAGCGGATGAATTAATCTCCACTGTAGATTTTTTTTTAATTTAGGATGTGTTGTAAATGGACCTTTTAGCTGTGGAAGGAAAGGCCCCAGAACCATCTCCATGGAGAGGCTGAGACACATGGAGTCATGTTGAGCCCGAGAGGCCGTCAAGGTGGAGGCCTCTTGGCCGCTGACAATGTGTGTGTGTGTCCCAGAGCCCAAAAGAAAGTGAAGGTGGGAGAAGGGTCTTGACGGGCAGGAGCCCGACAGCACAGGCCAGATCGGGCTGCAGGGAGAGGCGGGTGGTGAACGCACCGGGGTGGAGTCGAGGCCGGGACGTGTGGCGGCCAGACCGCAGTGCGCCGATTCCCTGGGCCATGCTGAGGGCCGCGGGGTCCCGAACTGACCACAGTGACGAGGCTCTGTTTATGGCATTTCGAGAACGGGCGTGAGCGGCCTGTGCACGAGCTTGGGGGGGACAGTGTGGTGGTAACAGGCCGTTGGGGCCAGAGCGCGGGGGACGGGGTTTAGACGTGAGCAGAGGTGCGGACAGGATGTGACTGCTGGCCAGCCCGGGTTAGGAGTCCGCCACGATCCGGGACCGCCCGGCAGGTGGGAGGCAGGCGGGAGGCTGGAGCACGTCCTGGGCATGGAGGCAGAGGGCGGCTGCAGAGGGCAGGGGCTTGGCCACATCACCACGGCAGTGGGCCCGTTCCCAATGGCGCTGTGCCCTCAGAGTCCCTGAACCAGCCTTGCCCTCTCCCCGCCCCCAGGCCCCTCCAGGGGACGCTAGCTTCTCCCAAACAGGCCTCTTGTGTGAATGAGTAACGACTCAGAGCCGCTCCGGACAGCACCTCCTTACCATCACCGTAGACGCTTGCGTTCGGGCCCTTCCTGGAGCCCTTACACGCCCCCTGGCAGCACAGGACCTGAGCGCCACGTCACAAGTGACGACCGAGGGCCCTTGTCCACCTCACAGACGGGAAGGGCTGCGCCAGGACACCAGGTCAGGTGCCTGGTGGCTCCACGTTTCTTGTTCTTTTCGTGGAGCCAAGACGACACTGGGTGGCACAGCGGAGGGGGCCAGGGGCTCAGAGGAAGGAGCTGGGGGGCCAAGTGCTCCTGCATTTGTCCTGGAGCCAAAGACATTTTGCCCCGAGCGCACTGCCACCCCCTGCACACACAGGCGTGCACGCGCACACAAACTCACACGCGTGTGCACACGTGAAGACATACACACACTGGGGCGCCTGGGTGGCTCAGTCGGTTGAGCGTCCGGCTTCGGCTCAGGTCATGCTCTCACGCTCGTGAGTTCGAGCCCCGCGTCGGGCTCCGTGCTGCCGGCTCGGAGCCTGGAGCCTGTGTCTCCCTCTCTCTCTGCCCCTCCCCCGCTCGTGCTCCGTCTCTCTCTGTCTCTCAGCAATAAATAAACGGTAAAAAAAAAAAATTAAAAAAAAAAAAGACATACACACATTTGCACACACGCACAAGCCCTCTGCACATCCACGGCCACACCCCAACGCCACGCTTCCGTTCGAGGGAAAAGGGGGCGTGTCCCCCTGCAGACGCGTAGTGATTTATGGCGCCTGACAGCCTACGTGGCTGGCGGAGACCGAACTGATGAGAGTTGTCGGGCATGATCCCAGATGTGTCGGGGGGTGTACTTTAAAGGCAGAGCAAATGAGAAAGAAGCACTTCTTTGAAATAAAATGCTCTCACATTGTAATTTGTATTATTTTCCCAAGAAATAATCTCTCTAATTTTTCCAACTGAGATTTTGGAAATCAATCTCAGTGTTAGAGGACCAGGCAGTTCTCAGCAAGTAAGATATACAAAGGTACACGTGTCTAATCTCCACAGGCAAGAATGCGGTTTGAAATCTCCCGACAGGGCAGCCCCGAGCCGTAGTGTTCGGAGAGCAGACATGTTTTTAAGGGACCCCATCAGATACCACGGGGTTGATGTGGTGACCGGGGCTGGAGCTGGGGCCCCTGGGGACAGACAGCCTCAGAGTCACAGGGGGTTCTGTCCTCACCCTGCAAGGACACGCAGACCTTCTGTGGAGTTGGCACCCTGGCCTCGGGATGCACCCCTGCCCGGCCAGCTGCTCCCCAAGGATGAGGGTAATGGTGACTCCATCACAGTGACACAGGACATCACACCTAATGGCACAAATATCTCAGAAAATGGCAAGAAGTGGGCACCTGGGTGGCTCAGTCAGTTAAACCTCTGACTCCTGATTTCCACTCAGGCAGGATCTCATGGTTTGTGGGTTTGAGCCCCATGTCAGGCTTTGTGCTGAGAGTGTGGAGCTTGCCTGGGATTCTCTTCCCCCCCTCTCTGCCCTCCCCTGCTTGTGCTCACTCTCTCTCTCTCTCTCTCTCTCTCTCAAAATCAGTCAATCAATCAATCAATCAATTAACAGGGGTGCCTGGGTGACTCAGTCGGTTAAATCCCAGGCTTCGGCTCAGGTCATGATCTCACGGCTCCTGAGTTTGAGTTCTGCATCAGGCTCTGTGCTGACAGCTCAGAGCCTGCTTGGGATTCTCTCTCTCCCTCTCTCTCTGCCCTCCCCCACTCATGCTTTCTCTCTCTGTCAAATAAATAAAAAATTTTTTTTAATTGTTCTTTACAAAAAATCCATAGAACTGTTAAAAAATTTGTGTTATGGGGGTGCCTGGATGGCTCAGTTGGTTGAGCGTCCGACTTCAGCTCAGGTCATGATCTCGCGGTTCGTGGGTCTGAGCCCCGTGTCGGGCTCTGTGCTGACAGTTCAGAGCCTGGAGCCTGCTTCAGATTCTGTCTCTCCCTCTCTCTGCCTCTCCCCTGCTCCCTGCTTGTGCTCTCTCTCTCTCTCTCAAAATAAATTATAAACCTTTTAGAAAAGAAAGTGACAAGAAGCACACAGTGGCATTCCTCGGGAATGATGGGGACAGTTTGCCAAAATCCCCTCCCCCCCACCCCACATCCTGCCATTCTCGAATGCTCTGACGTATTTTCACGGATCCAGCCAGACCCAGAGCTCGTGGCTGGCCGGCCACGGAACCCCCAGTGCCCAGCTCCTCCGGCCACACCAGCGGGCACACAGGCAAGTCCAGTCCTCACACCAGGCTCCACGGGCCTCAAACCCCGCAGTCACCAGGGTGACTCTCGTTTATCACGCATGAAAATCTGGACCTCGGGGCCCGGGACGGCCTCCCAGTCCCTCCTCTCAGCGCAGAGCCTGGTGGGCATCGCGGTCCAGGGGTGGCTCCACTGCCTGTGGCAAGAGAACCCAACACCAGCTCACGGGGAAACAGGAGGGTGGGTGGGGGCCGCCGGCCCTGGTCACCGAGGGGCTCTGGGGGCCCGCTGGCCGGCTGGGCTCCACGAGGTGGGTCCGGGGCCCCAGAGATGCCAACGGGCCTGGAGGCACACCTGGGGTCTGCAGCTCCAGAGTCACCTGCCCCAGGTGAACCCACCTATGAAAGCCTACAAAGCTCAAAGCAAGTGCCCCTCTTTCCAGGATCCAAGCAAAGCTGTGAGGGTGAGGTCCCATCATCATCCTGAGCCGTCGCAGCATCCAGGGGCTGTCCTGGTCCCCCGCTCCAGAAGAGGAAGGGGTGCAGGGGGGCAGAGACCCTGGGGCACCCACCCCCCTCTCATCACTACTTAGATGCTCTGCTCCAGAGACTGACGGGTCCGTGTGGATGGAGCAGGTGTGAGTGGAAGACAGTGCAGAGCCTCTCAGGTGTCGCCACGCGGTCCCCACGCGGAAGCGGCCTTCCTCCACCCCGGGTCTGGCTCTCACAGGAGAGGGTGGGGTCGGGACCACAGCCGGGAGCCCCCCGTGCCCCCGGCCAAGCCCCTCTTGTGTCTCAGGGCTGCACCTCCACACGCGGGGCCCCTCCGGCCAGCAGTCCTCCCTGCACGGAACCCCTCCCTCCCTCCCGGTCCAGCGGCAGATCCGAAGGAGCACAGTCCTGGGATCGCGGCGAGGGCTCATTTCACATGCCCATGGCAATGCAGTGTTTTGAGAGTGTGGCCAATCTGTGGATATTAAAAATAGAATATGTTTGATCAACGAGCAACGTTTGTAGCAGAGCGGTGCTGGGTTCAGCCAGACCTCCTCTCACAGCTTAATTACTGTCATCAGAGTGTGGTTTCGCAGAGGACGGGGGTATGCGGACACACATCGATCTGCCGTCACAGTCACAGGCACGCAGAGATGAATATCCACCGTCCCCTCTCCAGGCTGTATTGGGAACACGTCAGCCCATCGACACGGAACCACCCCGTATCGATAAGCTGGTGAGCTAAAAATGCCGGTGATGGCGTGAGTGATCGCTGCACGCTAACGAAGGTCCTTAGAAAAGGGAAATGGGATGTCCGCACGGCCTCCCGCGCGCTCCGCCTGACGATCTGTCTTTGTGTCCCTTGTGTCTCTTCTTCCTCTGGGCCCGTTTCTCGTCCTCAGTTAATTACAGTCGATTAGACGATGAACAAAATGACTTTCACGGCGCACCCGAGTAGATCTCCTCTGGGGGGGTTGGGGGGGGGTGTTGCTTCAGCGCCAGATCTTAGCAGGCTGGGCTGCAGGCCTCCCTGCTAATGCAGAGACCTCGGGCTCCAGAAGAGGAACCCGGATCCGCCGTGGCGCCTTCCCCCGGAACCCGACGCATGGAGGGAGAGCTCTGCCGTGGTGATCTCGGAGGCCGCTTTCTAGACGGGCCTCCTGCACTCGGGTGGCCTCAGCCAAGAAGGAAAGGTCTTGTATCGGACTGCCTGTTCGTGGGAGCGGGTTTCCTGGACCCCAGAGGAAGGACCAGAGTCAAATCTCCATGGCCGGGTAGGCGGAGGGGGAGGGAGGCCTGCGTTTCGAGGCACCAGACCTTCCCCAAGCATTGCTGCTTCAGCTGTGCCTCCTGAGTTACATGTCCCTTGGACGTAGTTCCGTCTTATGTTGTAGGAATACTCCTTGGAAACAAAATGGGGAGATCCACTGAAACTCAGGTAGGATTTACTCTTTCCGCAGGTGCTCAGTAAGCGCCTGCTGTACGCACAGAGCGGCAGGAGGGGCCGCAGGGGCTGGAGCTGGGGAAGATCCCAGGGGAGCCGTTCAACTGATAAGACAGTGGATACAGAACCTTCTCGAATGCAACTCACTGTCCTTGCATCTGGACAGGGCATCCGAGCCTCAGTTTCTTCATCTGTGAGATGGGGAAAGGGCCATTCTGTGGCTCTCGTGGTTGTGTCGACTCCAGGAGATCATCTCGCACATGAAAAGCCCAGTCCAGCACGTTGCCACCAGAATACGTGCTCAATAAATGCTGAGTTAATTAAGGAAGACGGGCCCACAGATGACCCCAGCCAACGGAGTAGGGATGCATTCAAGACGCAAAGAGGAGTTCTGATAACCGGTTCTTGAGGGCGACCAGCAGCTAGAGACGCATATGCCCGGGCCACACTCCAGGTCGGCTGGTTCAGAAACCCCACAGCAGGCCTGGAACCCTCAGACAGCGGGAGGCGGCCCAGGGAACTGCAAGACGGGGTTCTGGAGGTCCAGAGAGAGAGAGGATACGCCAGGTCTGTGTGTGACCTTCCAGCGCTTCCAGGCAGGGAGCCCCTGGGGCAGGCGTGTGCCCATCCCGCCTCCCAAAGTCCCATGTGTCTCTCTCACTGGCAGACGTGAGCCATCTGTGGACAGGGGCCGGGGCTGGATCCCTCCCGTGGCATCCTTGACAAATAACCACAAGCCTGAGTGCCAACAGCGCAGATTCGTGACCCCACAGTGCAGGGGGTTCAGAAGTCTGCCCTGTCCCCTCGCAGAGGTCAGGTGTGGGTGCAGATGTTCCATCTGGAGGGTCTGGCGAGGGGGGACCCCTCTCAGCTCGGAGGCCGTCATCGTCGTTGAAGCTGAAGTGCTGGTCGATCTCACGGTGCCGTTCTCCATGGGCACAGGTCCCCGACGCCCCTCACACCGACCCTCCTGCCGCCCTCCTGGCTTCTGAGCGAGCTGATGAGTCTGCCCGCCTGCCCATAGGCTCCAGGACCACCTCTCTGTCTCAAGGTCAGCTGACCAGCAGCCTCTGCTCCGCCTCCAGCCTTCCCCTTCGCCTTCATGACTGTAACGTAGGAGGGTCACTGTTCCAGCACTGGGACGTGGGCATCTTTGGGAAGCCGTCACGATGACAACCACAGGGAGCGACAGGACAGCCCATTCCTCTCCGTCTGTCCCCCTAGCAGCCTGACAGCACGGACGGTGGTTAAGAGCATCAGAAAGATCAGGGTTCGGTTCCTGTGTTCTCCTGCTCTCTTTGCTGTGTGACTTGAGGCAAGTTCCTAAATCTCTTTGAGATTCCACGAGCACCCACAGCACAGAATGGTTTGTGCCAAAAGGCTCACGGCACCCCATCCCTGTCCCCGAATTACAGTCGAGGCTTCATAAATAATTACCATGTAATCACTGTGGCGTCGGAAGGCCACTTAGAGCTCGTGTGCTCATACCCTGCTCCCCTGTGCCTTTGCTCGCTTGTCTCCCGCAGAGCGTGATGTGTGGGTTGCTTTCTCCTCAGCAACCTTCCCCGTTCCCCAGCCACACTACCCATGCTTCCCCGGGAAAGCAGCCTGTCACAGCCGCACTCTGAGCTCCGTGGGCAGCCTTGGCCGGGTGAGCCTGGCGGCAAACCCCAGGCCTCAGACCACAGAGGTTGTCCCAGATGCAATCCTATAGATCCCCGGGAGCCCGGGAAGCAGAGGACGTGTTCTGGAGGATTTGCTGGAAAGGGACCCTGACCTTGGACCTCTAGCCTCCAGAGCGTGAGAAGCACACTCTTGTTGTTTGTGATGCCAGGTCCGTGGGCCCTGGAAAGGGCATCCCGGCCGGGCTAAATGTTCGACTTTTCCAATATCCCTTTGAAACTGGGAAGTCCTCGACAACTTGGGTTTGGGACGGGAGCCTGCCTCCACATGTAGCCCCACAACACCAAATACAGGGACAGTCTGTGGCTTAAGTGGCAAGTCCTGTTGACGTCTGACTCTGTCTGGGTGTGAAAGCATGGCTCTGAGGCCGATGGATGTTGGGCTAGCGTGGAGGGCACCCTAGTAAAGAGGCCTTTGTACTTGCAACTTCATGTGACACAGCTTCCTACTGAAGACGCTGGGACCACAGAGGAGCCACAGAAGAGCCACAGGGGAGCCACAGGGAAGCCACACAGGAGCCACAGGGGAGCCACAGAAGAGCCACAGGGGAGCCACAGAGGAGTCACAAGGGGAGCCACAGAGGAGTCACAGGGGAGCCACAGAGGAGCCACAGGGGAGCCACAGAAGAACTACAGAGGAGCCACAGGGGAGCCACAGGGGAGCCACAGAGGAGCCACAGAGGAGCCACAGAAGAGCCACAGGGGAGCCACAGAGGAGTCACAAGGGGAGCCACAGAGGAGTCACAGGGAAGCCACAGAGGAGCCACAGGGGAGCCACAGAAGAACCACAGAGGAGCCACAGGGGAGCCACACAGGAGCCACAGGGGAGCCACAGGGGAGCCACAGAGGAGTCACAAGGGGAGCCACAGAGGAGTCACAGGGGAGCCACAGAGGAGCCACAGGGGAGCCACAGAAGAACCACAGAGGAGCCACAGGGGAGCCACACGGGAGCCACAGAGGAGCCACAGAAGAGCCACAGGGGAGCCACAGAGGAGTCACAAGGGGAGCCACAGGGGAGCCACAGAGGAGCCACAGGGGAGTCACAGAAGAACCACAGAGGAGCCACAGGGGAGCCACACAGGAGCCACAGAGGAGCCACAGGGGAGCCACAGGGGAGCCACCACTTGGAGAAGACAGGTGCTGTGTGATCACATCCTTCCCGTCTGTTTGACATTCATGAGCAACCTGTGGCTGAGTTGAAAAAGTGGTTGGTCAGCAAGACACCAGCTTGGGTTTGTCAAAGTGAGTCCCCCTCACCGCCCTGCCACTGGCCATAGGGGCCAAGTGCCCCTGAGCATCTCTTGGGTGGTACCTTACCCTGAGCAGGCCAGACAGCTGCCTGGAAGAGACAGGATTCTCTGCAAGCAACACCTGGTGGTCTGGTGAAGTCTGACAAGGTGCAGAGCCTCTTGGAGCCTCCATTCTGGCACCAAGAACACAAGGGTGAGAGTAACCCCTACCACGACCTGCTGTGGTCAGAAGTCAGTGGGACTTTCATGTATGTCTCACCTGCCCAGGGTCAAGCAAAGGTGACTTTCCACCTAGCCCCATGTTTCTTTTTTTTTTCCTTTTTAAAAAATACTTATTTCTTTATTTTGAGAGAAGAGAGAGTGAGAGTGGGGGAGAAGAGACAGAGAGAGAGACAGAGAGAGAGGTGGGGGGAATCTCAAGCAGGTTCCACACTCAGCACAGAGTCTGACACAGGGCTCGAACCCACGACCCTGGGATCATGACCTGAGCCGAAATCAAGAGTCAGAGGCTCACCTGACTGAGCCCCCCAGGAGCCCGTCACCCCTTCTTTCCTGAAGTGGCGAGGGAAGATGAAATCAGGGAGGGGGTTCCTCCAGGTGTCCTGTAACAGTTCTTTCTGCTGTTTTCATCCGGACAAATAACACATGGCCCACATCTGCGTGGCTCCCAGGCCCTGCTCCTTCCCACTGGAGCCACTCTGGAAACAAGGGGGCCGGGGCTCGTGCCCGCCCAGGGCCCACAGCTGGCAAGCAGCGGATGCAGAGCTTCAATCCCATTACTTGCCATCCAGGCTCTTCGGAGCCGCTGCCTCCTGAGGGGCTCGAGGCATACGGACAACCTCGGGGTCAGATGGCACCAAACAGCGGGTGGCAGTTCCACAGACATCCCCCCACCCCTGTGCCCCTTGGGGCCAGGTGGCTCCTGGGCCCTGCTGAAGCTTGAGCATGTTGCCCGTTTAGGTTGAAGGCACATAAGCAGAGGCTGATCTGCTGACTCAGGAAAGAAAGTCTTTTTGTTCCAAGGCTCTGGGTTTGAGGGCAGTTTGTTAATCAGCATTATCCCAGCAGCAGCTGACTGGCACAGACAGGTCTCAGCTCAGAGGGTGAACAAATACGGAATATTCCTCGAGAGTGCCGTGAATGGAAGGACGCTGTCCGATCCAGAAAGAGAGCGTGACGGGAAATCCCCAATAGATGGCTCAAGGCCAACTAGAAACCAATACTCAAGCCAGCTCTTCACAGTTTAAAGGGACATTCAGTGGGGCACCTGGGGGCTCAGTTGGTTGAGCATCTGACTTCGGCTCAGGATCTCGCCGTTCATGGGTTCGAGCCCCGCGTCGGGCTCTGTGCTGACGGCTCGGAGCCTGGAGCCTGCTTAGGATTCTGTGTCTCCCTCTCTCTCTGCCCCTAACCCACTCACATTCTGTCTCTGTCTCTCTCAGAAATAGACAAACATTAAAAAAAATTTACAAAAACACTTAGAGACCTTCAAATTTGAGAAGGCGCCAAAGATGAAATAGAGTCTCCCACACGGCACATGACACCAGAGCGAATGCAAATACGCTTGTTCTTTTTTTTATTTTTTTAATGTTTGTTATTTATTTCTGAGAGAAAGAGAGAGAGCATGAGTGGGGGAGGGACAGAGAGAAAGGGAGACACAGATCGGAAGCAGGCTCCAGGCTCCCAGCGGTCAGCACAGAGCCTGACTCAGGGCTGGAACCCATGAACTGTGAGACCGTGACCTGAGCGGAAGTCAGATGCTTAACCGACTGAGCCACCTGAGCGCCCCAGAGACTGTTCCTTATATATATTTTTTTTCACGTAATAATCAGAATAGCTCTATGATGACGTCGCTGTTCTTTTTTTGTTTTGTTTTGTTTTTAATCTTTTTTATTTATTTTTGAGAGAGAGAGAGAGAGAGAGAGCACGAGCAGGGAGGGGCAGAGAGAGAGAGGGAGACACAGAATCCAAAGCAGCTCCAGGGTCCAAGCTGTCAGCACAGAGCCCGACGCGGGGCTCCAACTCATGCACCGTGAGATCATGACCTGAGCCGACATCAGACGCTCAACCAACTGAGCCCCCCAAGCGCCCCTAGATACACTTACTCTTGACTTCACATGACCTTCAAAAGGCTTTTGTTTATACCAGATGCTTAACTGAGGTTAGATCATTCACATCCCTTAAGAATCTGATACGGTCAGTGAGAAATATTCAACTTTCTTTCCTGCAAATCGGCTCGCACCCACAGCACTTCTGTCCGAGGCAGTCTCCACTGAAAACTTTTCTTTCCAAATTGAGTTCATTGTACGGATTAATTTTGTTTAGGGGTGACAGCTAATCTGCTTTCTCCTTGTAATACAATCATTAAAATACTTTTTGCTCCACACTTGCAATTTTTCTAGGGTAATCCTTTCATTAAAAGCCATTTAATGTTTTCCCTGCTCTTCTGTCATGTTTCTCATTAAATTTCCCCGTTTTGTTCTTTTGTTACGATGGCTTTCATTTTTTTTCCCCCTAACACAAGCTTTGAACTGAAAAACCTGAAAACCATGTTGTTTGGAATAAAAGAATCTATAGTGTCGCACATTTGTTGGCTAATGTGTTACTTCTTATGTTTTGTTTTAATTTTTCAGAATGATGGTTTATGAACAAGGTCTCTTATTACTCCGAGGATGGGCTGGTCTTTGAGTCCGTTCCTCACACAAAGTGATAATCCTCTGAGAACACACTCATCACACAGCAACCAAACAGGAATATGGCTTCCAGGACCCAGCTCTGCATCTTTCACCCACCACGCGAGTCCTGGCGCCTGTGTCGGCCCCGCTGCCCACATCGCGGGGAAGGGGTGTCGGGGGACCGCGGGATGGCCTTCCGGGCTGAGAGCCAGGCGTCGGGGAACATCGTGGCGAAGCCCGAACCTGATACTGGTCTACAGCATCACACAGGAAGCAAAACAGATTGTTTTGGGTTGTGTTCACCTGCGTTTTGTTGTGTCGCCCACCCTCCCCGCACGTGAGGAGCTGTCGTTTAAACCACAGGTTGGCATTTCTCAGGTGGCTGGCGGGCTGGGTGGGCCATCTGTCAACATCCGGGGAAGAAACGATGGGCCCACTGGCCTGCTTCAAAGGTAAGCCCAGGCAGGCTCAGCGGACCACCGCATGGGCTAAACGTCTACACACAAACCCTAAATCCGGCCTTTGACCAGCTCGCTTTCAACTTCTGCCTTTGACCTTTGACAAGGGGCTTCACTGATGAGAGCCTCAGCTTTGGCCACCATAAAGGAATTCTTGCTCCTTTAGTGTTGTCATGGAACCACTCAGCATATTCGGAAGACCGGCGAAGGGGGCCCCAGGCAGGGAAGTTGGCATGGGCCCACGCTGATGGGTGTTAAGTGCTCACGGAGTCCACAGACACCCTCACGTTCTCGGGGTCACTGTCTGGTCTTCCAAGCATCCCCAGTGGGTTAGGCAGGGGAGCTGTCCGTTTCACAGATGCTGAAACTGAGGCTCACGGAGTTTGCATGAAGCTCGGTGTCACTCAGCTAGAAGCGACCAGGAGCAGCAGGGTAACAGCTCAGACCCAGGCCTCCTGACTCAGAGTGGCCACAGCATCAGCTGACCCTGTCGGATGGTGCAGGTGGGGGTTGGAAGGAAGTGGCCGGTCCTGGGAGGCTCATTGACTGAAGAAGAGGGAGGGAACAGGGAAGGTGATTCCCTTCCGCCCAGCCCCCTGCTTACACTGAAAATCTCCTTCTGTCCCCAATGTCTTTCTTTGCTATTTCTAGGGGCCACAGCAGCTCAGCCTGTGGGCCCCGCCTGCGCGGGACGCCCAGCCGCCCACTCACAGCCGCTGTCGGGGGCTAATTCTCTCGCGTCTACGCGGAACTCAAAGACTGTAATTGGGTCTGCGTCAGAACAGCAATCCCCACTGCCTTAAAATATGCAAAATAAAAATAAATTAATCACCCCCATCAGCATTTCATGCTACATTTATAATTTTTTATTTAAACGCTTAATATCATAAAACAAGCTTGGCACACAGAGGAAACTGTTGATTTCATCAGAAGAAATTTCCCTCTTTTAAGTGAAAGTAAATACTAATTAGGGCATCCCCAGAGAGGAAATAAAGATAAAGGACGCAGGTCCCATGTTGGCCAAACTGGGCAATTATTCCCCCAAAGGCGGCAACGCATCACAATAAAGCCTAACGATGCCCGAAGTGATCAGTGGGGCTGATTTATGAGGAACGGAAAACGCATTGCCCCCCCAAAATGGCCTGCAGGTTAGAGACGCCTGGGAGTGTCTCCAGATGGAGGGAGGCTTGGGGGTCCGGATGAGCTGGAGGGCCCGCTCCTCAGGATCCCAATCTCCAGCAGAGGGTCCTCCCCTCCAAGCGCGTGCCCCTCTGCCCCACGCATTCCCTCATCCACCACTCTCCCCAGCAAGGGAGGCGCTGCTCACGAGGACCCGTTGTTCAGACTCCGAAATGGGGGAGAGAGAGGCAGTTAACGTCTCGGCAGTGGACAGAATCAACCACGCGTGACCATTTTTATTTAACTTCTCCCCAAATGCGAGGCTGGAAGACATTTATTAGTTCACACAAAGGGCATCTCTGAACAGCAAACATTCAATTATTTCAGTGTTTACTGTTGCGAAATCTGCAAGCGAAAGCGTGCAGTCAACAGACACATTCTGAAAAGTCTTATAAACATGAGGCTTCTCCGCCATTCCGCCATCGAAGGCACGTCCCATCATGCTGTTTGTTCATCGTTGCAACCCACTGGAGGTGGTGTCTCATTTTCGTTTCTGCCCCTGTAGACCCTCCCCATAGGTCCCGCCCATCTGGTCTGAGCAGCTGCTTTATCGCCAGTGCAGTGAGGTCCTGCCCCACGGTCCACCGTCACCAAGTCAGGCAGCAAAGCTGGACGAGAAATGACAAGCGGAATTTGCAGAATATCTTCCAGTTCGGAGTCCTTTTTCCCGAGAATGCGTGGTAATGTGGTTGCCTTGCTAGCCCCCTTGGTGGCCTCCTGGTGCCCCTTTCCATCCTCTGCCCACAATTTGGTGGTCCCACCGCCTGACTCGGGGCTCAGCCAGGTCACTTGCGTCGGCCGGCAGGATGTCAGCAACTGTGACTCCAGCCAAAATGTGACGAGTGTCGAGCATTTCCCTTCACTCTGTGACCGCTACCAGCGCCTTGCACAGATATGCAGAGTTGCCTACCAGGGAAACCATGTGAGCGACCCCTAGAGGAGAGTGGACACCCCTCAGCTGGCTGCAGACAGGAGCCCCCACTGGAGACAGCTGAGCCTGCCTGGGATCAGCGTAACAGCCCCACAGCCCACACTCATGACTCACATTACTTCCCTCCAGCCCTTAGGCGTTGTGCTGGTCTGTTGCCCAGTGTCAAGGTTGCAGCCGATACAAACCCAACACGGTAACCACTCCTTAGGCACCTGTCGTGTGTCAGCGTGGTGCCTGGTTCTTTACTGGCTCAACTCTGGTCTTCCCAGGAATGCCAAGATGCAGGTGTCATTGCCCCTATTTTCATGGACGAGGGTGTGTGCCTTGCACGGTAGAGCCCACAAATAGGGGAAGCTAGGTGTGAACCCAGAGCAGTCTGTCACCAAAGTCCCTCCTCCCCAGCCACCGGCCTCCACACAGACAGGCACTCACTCTGAGCACACGCAGGCCGGCCAATCCCTACCCATTCAACTCCACAGACTCCGAGCCATGCCTCCAAACTATCACCACGTCACGCCCTGGAAACATTCCCTGGAAATGCTCTATGAACAAAATGCACTTTGAGTGTCTAAAAGCAGACACACGGGCTAAGCTATTTGTAGCCGCCCGCCCATGTTTCATCATCTTGGCTCATCTTCCACCATGTGATGGGATCTCTCCAAACAACCCCACGCATCAGATACCAAATTCCACCCCCCGCGCATCCTTGGGGATTACAGGATCCCCGACTGTGGGGGAGTGGCTGTCACCCTCCACTGCAAGTCTCCAAGCTGAGATCACCCGCCTTGTGGAGTCCACAGTGTGCCTCTGATGGGTCAGGTTCACCCAGTTCCTTTTGTTCAAAACAGCTTCCCAGGCAGAGTCCGGCCACTTTGAGCTGAGGAAGGACATGTTTCCCAGCGTGACAATGGCCTGGAAGCCACCCACGCCAGGGCCAGAGGCTGGGCAGTGTTCCCTGTCACCACATCAGGCATGGTGACAAATACGGTAAGTGAATATGGGTTGATGAATGAAAAAAAACATGTTCGTGCAGGGAGATTTTCCAGGCATGCACGTATTTGCATATATCAGTGCTTCCTCACTTTGGCTGCACATTGGAATCATCCGGGGTGTTCAGAAAAACACACATGACCAGGCCCCATCCAGGACCATCATCCAGGATGAGGTCTGGGTGAACTGAATGTGCAGCCAGAATTGACATCCTTTCCCCTATGATTTCAGTTTAAAAAAATTTTTTTTAATGTTTATTTTGTTTTTGAGAGAGAGAGACAGACAGACAGACAGAGCAGGGGAGGGGCAGAGAGAGAGGGAGACACAGAATCAGAAGCAGGCTCCAGGCTCTGAGCCGTCAGCACAGAGCCCAACGCGGGGCTCGAACTCACGAACCACGAGATCATGACCTGAGCTGAAGTCGGACGCTCTTAACCGACTGAGCCACCCAGGTGCCCTGTCCTATGATTTCAGGTTAAACAGGGAGTTTCAGCCAGCTCTTTCCTGACAATCGTGGTGTGATGTCATCTCCCCGGGGAGATCTTGTATGGTGTCCCCACAAGAGGATCCAGCAACGTCCTGTGAGTAGAAGTGAACCCCGATCCACACCTGCCAACCACTGAGCTGAATCTCGTTTTCCCTGCAGCTGTTCCCACACATAAGGACTTTCGGGTGACAGGTGAGCTGGGCTCGACAAGGGGGGTTCCAAACCCACCTCTCAGCCGGAGCGCATTCCCCAGCAGGTCACACCTTGACTTGGGTTCTCACCGACCCCAAAGCACACCTCACGGGGCTGGCTTGCAGACCCCCAAACACAAGGGCCACCGACCCAGCCCAGCCGGCCTCAGCAAGCTTGCAGGACTGTTGGTCTCGGAGCAGAGCCACAGCCGGCAGGACGTATCTGCCTCTGACAGTGCGTAGACCGTGAACGCTGTCCCTTCCAGCCCGGTTAATGAAGCATGCAAGTCATGCCAGCTTTCGTCTGTCAGACAAACAGCAGCAGGCAGGGTAGAGAGGCCAAGCCAAACCCTGCTTTGAAGCATGAACTTCATGTAAATCAGGAAACCAGAACCAGTGGCTAGTGCAGACTCATAATGTGAAATCAGCGGACACTTGGCCTGAGCTAGATGCACAGCTGTATCCCCGGCCAAGAGGCCACAGGCATCTGTGGACCCGGGGTGGCCGACCCCACCTGTGCCCAGGCAAATCCGCCTTCGGGGGGGGGGGGAGGGGCTCGGCTCCGCCACGGAACCAGTCGACAAGCAGCCGTTTTAAACCATAAAACAGCAATTTCACGTTTCAGCCTAAATAGGAGAAAGGATTGTCTGTTTTACTGGAAATCTCTTCCTCTTTGGTTTAGGTGCCGAGGGACCCAGCTTCTAGGCCCACCGTTGCCACGAACTTCTTACAGGACCGTTGGGTCGTTGAAAATCTGTGTCACATTAGCCATCTGGGAAAAGAAGGTATGGGGCTGCAAACATCCCACGTCTTTGAGCAACATGCCACGTGAGTGGTTATTTGGAAAGCATTTCATGGATAAAAGCAATTATTAACCCCTCACAACACTAGAAGGTAAGGACTATCATTACCCCATTTATCAGATTAGGGCACTGGGGTCAGAGAAGTGATCTATGCAATGTGCCAGTGGAGACTTCCAGGCCCGAAGGATTGTTCATGACTCCATCATTCTGCCTCCGTCCGAAAGCCGAAGACCCTTGCCGCTATAGGATGCTATGGCTCCGAGGTTGACAGTCTGTCACTTCATAACCTGCTCACTATTGATGGCTCCTCTTTGGCGGCATTTGTAGAAAGTATCGTCTGAGCTGTCTCCCAGCCCACAAAGGCCTGCCTGTCAGCAGACACACGTGGACAGACCATCACGGCCTTTACCACATCCAGGGTCTTTCTCGAGACACCACGTGTCTTTAATTTCCTCTCGACCCCTGGATGTGGTCAACTGGCACTTAGCCTCTATCCATTCCTCCTTGAGTGCCTCCTGTCCTGCCAAGGTTGACAGGCTGAAAACTACATTTTCTGGAATCTGTTGCGCAGTGAGTTGATGCTAAGTGGCCTCCAGTGACCCCCTTGAGGGTGTGAAAGTCTGCGAGGAACCAGGACCTCAGCCCAACCGCCTGGGGGAATGAATTCCACCGGTGATTAAGTACGTTTGGAAGCAGGTCCTTCCACAGGTGAGCCTGTCCCTGAGACCCCGCCCTAGTCGGGAGCCAAGCCACACCCACCTGGAATGGACCGTTGCCCCACAGGAACCACGTGGTAATTTGTTAAGCAGCGACGGAGAACGAATTCACCTCGCACCCAGAGTTCCCAGTTAGATGTTCTCGTCGAGAGGGGGAAGACAGGAGGGGGGCCGTCTGCAGGCTTCCCTCGGCTGGTGTCAGCAGGAGCCCGTGTCAGATAGCCGGCTTGCGGTTGCGACAACGCGGGCGGTCAGGACATAGTCTGACTGTCTTAGTTATGATGGAGGCAGCATGTTCTTGAGCCCCAATGCCCAACCAAAGGATCACAGTCTCCACATGTCGTTGGGATCAACAGTTCTGTGGTGGTCTCCTGACTTCCCACCTCCTCGAGGGTCGAAGTGGCCTCTGCCTGGCGGGCCATTGCTGCAGACCATGTCGTCTCTGCAGGCTGGCCCGTCTGTGACTCTCCAGTGCCCACGGCTCCTGCCCACCCAGAGCTTTCGCCGGATCCCATTCCCCGTATGGGGTCACTTTCCACCTTTGCCACTTTGAGGGGTTTCTGTTTCCTGCACTGAGCCCTCACAGGTCCACCCGGCATCTGGATTGTTTCCTGGAAAGAGAAGAAAGTCCTTCAGTTTTCTTGCCGTGTGCCGGCATGCTTCTGCTGCGTGCGAATTCGAGATTCTTTGCATCTTGGCCAAACACGAGTTAGACGACATAATCCTACCTCAAGCACGTTCGGGGCCTTGCGGTGTAGCAACCTACGCCACGGAAATAATTTCCTTCACACCTCACAGCAACTCTCTGAGGCAGGTACGCCCCCAACCTGTCACATCTTATAGACGGGGAAGCTGAGACCCAGGCGGTGTCCCAGGGGTGGAGCCAGGACTCCATCCAGGCTCTGCACCAGCTTTAGTCCTTCCTTCCGTATGATGGCATTTTCCTACGATTTCCTGTGCTTGTGACTTGCTGAATTCCAGCACTCTCGAAGTCTCCGCTTTCTACAAACACAAACTGCACGGTGAAAATGTCCATTAGACTCTTCTCTCAAATCCGCTCCCACGGCGCTCAAATGCTCCGCCCAGTGGGTAAAAAAACCCTGACAACCCGCTCATCCATTCGCCAATTTCCAAAACGTGAGTGCCTATTACTGGCCAGATCAGGGACCGTCCAAAGACCCTGACCAGTGGGGAGAATGGGGGTTGAAAGATCCCCACGCTCCCTCACTTCCCTTCTTTCTTTGCACAGAAATGTCATCCGTTAGCTCAGCCTGAGACTCCTGGGTCTGTGCTCTCCCGGAGGAAGTGACTTCCTCCAACTGCATTCGTCCAGGCGGATGCTTTCCTCTACTTGGCACCAAGGCACTGACTGTCTCAGCCAGGAGCAGCCCTGTCCAAGCTGGGGATGCGGGTGTGAACTGGGTCCTTTGGGGGGTCCTGAGGGTGTATGACTGGCAACAAGAAGGCTTCCCAAGGTCACGGAAGGTCAGGATCAAGTGAGGATCATGAGCCCAAACACTGGCTCTGGCAGAGAGCTCACTCCTAGCCCGAGTGTCGTAGAGACCAGAGGTAGGAACAATCAGTGCAAAGCGTCTGGGAGACAGACGGGAGGCGTTATTCAAGCCCTCGGCAAAGTCCCTCCTCTAAAACTGGCAGGGCCCCTGTCTCTGGAGGTGGCCGGTGGAGGAGGGGGGTCTGGACCACCTGACGGTTCAGGAGGGGGCTGCCGTGACCTCTCCAGGAGGCGGAATCTTGGTACTGATGTCATGAGATCCTTCCACACTCCTCTTCCTTGACCCCCAGGACCACTTGCAGTGCAGTCTCAGTGATCACTGGTGGAGCAGACTTTTGGCAATGATTTTCCTTATCTGCACTCGTTCCACTGTAGACGCACACACACGAGCCACTAAAGATGTCACCTTGCAGCCCACCTGTGCTGGGAGACAGGTAGGCCCGGAGACATTTTTTTTTTCTTACAACCAGGCAAATGTTGAATACCAAAGATGGGAAAGAGAGTCATCTTGAAAGCAAATGGCAATAAGCCGCGTCAGAACATGCCGTGAACATTTTGGAAGCCAGTGGAACATAATTGTGTTTTCTAAACACCTTGCCATCTCGTCTGCCTCACGCTCGGAGGGGGCAATGCAGAGTGGACTTGAAATAAAAGCCGGTCACGCCCCAGAGCCCAAGCCCAGCACAAGCAAACAAGCCTAATTACCCGTCGGAGCTAATTGCTCCTGTTCGAGCTGGCTGCTGGAAGTCTCCACAAAGGGCTTGGGAATGAGACGCATCAGAGAGTCGCAGGCCAGAGCCAGGAGCCCAGGGAAGCAAGATGCACTCACAGAAGCAGTGCACAGGCGAGAAGGCTTTTTAAGTAACTTCTCTTTGAGCTGCTCCGAACAAGGCAGCCAGAGCAAGAGGGATGCTTCCTCTGAAGGTGCCCAGAACAGCCAGGAATCTCGTTCAAAGTGGCAGGAGGGAAACAGGCCCCGATAACATGATGCACACACACACTTTGATCTCAATCAAGGCTCTCTGCAAGCAGCGCCCTGGTGTCAATGCTCCCGAGAAGCTGATGCCAGGGAAGACAACCCCCGCCTCAGAACAGGGCCCCCCCCCCCTCCTCCCTGCAGCTGCTGCAGAGAACCGGTGTCAAAAGGGCCACCTTTACACATTGGCGGCATCCAGGGGGCATGATCTCTATCCCCAAGGGACAGCTTGAATTGTGACAGCTCCCCTTAGAAACGTGAGACAGCCTCCCTCTCCCTGAGCTCGCCTGCCTGTCTGCTCGTTCCAGTCTTCAGGAGCTCTCTCTCTCTCTCTCTCTCTCTTTCTCTCTGTCTGTCTGGGGACAGCTGTGTCCAGCGCGCTTGGAATCTCTGAGGCACATGATGCTGGATGAAAAGGAATGGGTCCCCACTGCCCAGCAAAGCTCTGGAAGTCAGCACTGGCAGTCCTTTCTCCACATTCACCTCCAAACTGGCCAGCGCTGTCTGCAAAATATATGGGGAAACCGAGCCCTCTCCCCACTTGTTCCATCACTTCCTAGTCCCAGGCCCCCATCACCCTTGGCCAGGTCAATTGCAGTCAGAGATGCAGGTCTGTCATGGGCTCTAATCAATCATGTGTGCCTCTATGGGCCTTTCTTCAATTTTAGATAGCTAGCTTGCTAACTATGCATCCAACCACCCATTCTTTGATCCATCCATCCATTCATTAATCTACCTGTATCATGCATGTATGTATGTATGTATCTATCTGTCTATCTATCTATCTATCTATCTACCCATCCACTCATCTATCTGTATCATCTATCCATCCATCCATCCATCCATCCATCCAGTCATCGATCTATTTATATCACTTATCTCTATCTATCTATCTATCTATCTCTATCTACCTACCTACCTACCTATCTATCCATCCATTCGTTGATTATCTGTATCATCTATCTATCTTGGGGCGCCTGGGTGGTTCAGTTGGTTAAGTGGCCAACTTCTGATTTCAGCTCAGTCAAAATTTCACAGTTGTGAAATCAAGCCCTGGGCCGGGCTCTGGGCTGAGAGCCTGCTTGGGATTCTCTTTCTCCCTCTGTCTCTGACCCTCCCTTGCTGTCTCTCTCTCCCTCTCTCTCTGTAACTAAATACATAAATGTTATCTATCTATCTATCTATCATCATCATCTAATCTACTGACCTACCTGTCTATATATCCATCCATCCATCCTTCCTTCCTTCCGTCCATAGATCTGTCTATATATCTATCATCTACTTATCTATGTATCTATCTATAAAACAGTTGTTAAAATTTTTGCGTATATAGATACATATCATAATCTAAATCATATATTGACAGTCATTAAAATATTTTACATATATGATGTATTTTATATATAAAACACAGTCATTAAAATTTTACATATATATATGTATATACGTACGAGACTGACTGAGACCAAGAAGGGGTCCATAAACTCCCCCAGACAGACACCAGTGCTGTCCAGGAGGTAAATTGCACCTGCTAGGACCTTAAAGGTGCAGAGATGTTCAAGTCAGAACCACGGAGCTGAGAGAGGACAAGCTGATGTGAGGAAACCTGACCAGCTGATTGACTTTGCAGGGACGATTAAGGGCGGTTTAGCTGGACCAAGGTCCCCAGCGGTGGGTTCTCTGCTGGGCTTGAATTGGAGGTTTGGGTCCACCGTGGGTGAATGAGTCTGGGGAGCCCCAGGACAGGACTTCTTCCTGGTGGCGAGGCTGGCGCACTCACATCTCTCCCAGCGGAGCACACACACAGCCTCCCAGGCCCTCGCCCTGCAGCAGGTGAGCCCCACGGGGCGCCGTGGCACCCGGACACGTCTGTCCACCTCTTTATGCTTGACCCCGCAGGCTCCCCCGGCCCTCACACCACTCCGGCTGCTGGCCAGTGGCACAGGCGAGCCCACACGGGCTTTGAGGGCCCGGTGGCCGCAGCTCCGGCTGGGGGCTCCCCGCACCAGCCACTCCTTCCCCGCACCAGCTACTCCTGGATTCTCGGCGCTCGGACAGCTCCGTTGCCTGGTAACAATTTTCACGGCTGCGTTAAAAGGAGAGTTCTGAACAGAGGAGCGCTTAAAACCTGACAGCAATTACAGGGAAGCCAGACCACTGCTTTCATCTCAGACACCAACACACGCGAGCCTCCCATTCAGTCAGTAGTTTTATTGTTCCTTAAGCGGGTTTCCCGCTCCACCCAGCACGGCTCCACACCCAGCACCCCCGAGCATCTTCGCAGAAGGGACGGCAGCCACCGAGGACAGCAGCTCCCTTCCAACTGGCTTTGGACTTGCCCTCGGCTTCAGAGCTGGTGGTGAGCGGGAGGCAGCCATCCCACACACACACAGAGACCACAGTCCCAAGGAGGGACCGCAGCCCCAAGGAGGGACCCCAGCCCCAAGGAGGGACCGCAGCCCTGCCTGCCTCGCCCGGCACCTGCCCCTGTGGGCTAGCTACCAGCCAGCACCTGCTAACATGCTGATGGGCCGGTCCACACATGACCATCCTCAGCTAGTCACAACTCCCCAGGGGCAGCAACAGTGGGGGCTTGTTCCCTCTTCATGAAGCCCTGGGAAGTCTTCTGCCCATAAAGCATTCTCAGTAAATGCCCCCTCTGCTCATGACCGGCTGGTTCCCATGCAGAGGTGGGTCATAACTCTGATTAATTTCAACCTGTAAAACGGGATGTTTTGGTGACAGATTCAAACTTGCAGAAAGATGGGGGCATCCCAGTTTGATATTAAAAATCCCCCACCCCATTTCCAGGCTTCTCTTTGGCTCAAACTGCACCCAGCAAGACTGTAGAACTATGCTGAGGCCCATGCCTTCTATGGGGCATGCTGAGATTCGCACAAAGTGCGTTGTACCGCGGGAATCTGTCTGTATCTTGAGTCAGTACACTATGCAGTTTGTAGAGCTACGCACACTGCCTCACCCGCGTCAAGGGTTGTCTGGTAGACCAGACTCTGTTCCCTCCGCTCGTGTGAGACCAGACTCTGTTCCCTCCGCTCATGTTAAACCAGACTCTGTTCCCTCCGCTTGTGAGGATACTTCATTTTCCCACCATCTCCCTCCCGCTGACCAGGCAGCCGTGGGCAGACAGCCTTGGCCACACTCCAGGGGGAGAGGCATAAACTCCCCAGTAGGGTAGGTGTTAGGTGCAGAGCCGTTGGGAACAGATTTGTTTCTCCAGCTTTCTTAGGTGCTCAAATTGCAAATTCTCTCCAAGGGGTAAACGCCCCGCCCGCTGTGTGACTTCCTGCCTCCTCACATCCTTGGCATCATGCGAAGCATTCAGACTTTTTCTTCGCTTTTTGCAAGTGTGATTGGTATGAAATGGTGATCCTTTTTTTTTTTTTTTTTTTTGCTGACGTGGTATCTCCCTAAATTCTAGTGTAGTACAGTGTCCTGATTTTTCACTGATCTCTGAATACTGATAAGATCGCCCTGGGTGGGGGGGGGGGGGGAGGAAAGGGCGGGGGGGGGAGGGGGAGGGTTCTGCTGGCCTGCACCCCTCCCCCAAGCCCCAAGAAACATATACTTGACAAATGGCAGAAGTGTGTCTAGTGACTGCTTTGGGTTTTTTTTCTCCCATAACTCAGTATTTGTGTTCGAGGCCGGGTTAATTGACAAAGATCCGAGGCTGAAAATCGAAGAAATCCGTTTCTGCCATACTTACAGGCTGGTTCCCCACTCTTTCACATGGCAAAAAGAAAAGTAAACAAACCATCAGAGATTTTTTTTTTTTTTTGAGGAATAAAGAAAGAAAAAAATGAACAAAAGAAAGGAGAAGAAAAGGCGAGGAGGAAGTCACGCTCTCCCACCTGGAGTCCAACGCTCGCTGGGCAAACTCCGCTTCCCCGAGTCGCCTCCTGCGATGCCCATGCTGCCTCCCGGCAAAGCAGCACGGACCTACCATCGATTCGTGAGTCATCGACACTGGGCGGGGGCCTTTCTGCTTCTTTTCTCATTCTCACCATCTCCTGGAAGATCTAACTATTCTTTTTTTTTTTTTAATTTTTTTTTTCAACGTTTATTTATTTTTGGGACAGAGAGAGACAGAGCATGAACGGGGGAGGGGCAGAGAGAGAGGGAGACACAGAATCGGAAACAGGCTCCAGGCTCTGAGCCATCAGCCCAGAGCCCGACGCGGGGCTCGAACCCACAGACCACGAGATCGTGACCTGGCTGAAGTCGGACGCTCAACCGACTGCGCCACCCAGGCGCCCCTAACTATTCTTTATGTAACTGAAGTCACCACCTGCGATGCGAAGGCGTCTTCGTCCTCCTGTCCTCCTGTCCTCCCTCCCCGGGTCGTCTCGGAGACGATCCCCCAGGCGTGTGCTTATCAGGGGCCCAGGTGGACACAGAGCACAGGGTCCCAGCCTCAGTGAACACCTGAATCCCCAGGAGGGTTTCCAGAGTTTCTGATTCACGGGGTCTGGAGTGGGGCATTTCTAAGAAGTCACTGGCAATGCCAGCCCACACTTGGAGAACCACTGAGGAGCGTATTAAAGGCTGCTCTGCCTCTTGGAGACAGAGAGGGGTTTGAGTCCAGGTAAGGGCGAGAGCAGCGAGGCCTGCATTGTGTCTTCTGTGCGCTCACTCCCCTAGGACCAGCCCCGTTCCTGCAGCGCTGGCCTCACCCGCCTCCCACAGCTCCTGCATGCTTGACCGCAGGGAAATGCTAATTAGTGAGAACGCTAACATCCGACATTGATGGAGGGCTCACTACCTGTTAAGAACTAGAATGCACTGGTAATAATCATAGTAATAATAACACAAGTAATAGTCATGATCCAGACCTTGCATCCTGCGCCGCCCTCGGGCCAGCACCAGGCTCAGTGCGTTGGGAGTTTCTTCTGACTCCTGCTCACAAAGCCCCGGGGCAACCTCTCCTTGTTTATCAAGAGAGGAAATAACAAGCTAAGCCACAGTGCCGCTAATGTCCAGGGTTATCTGAAGGCAGAACCAGAGCACTGAGGGGCCCGAGGGAGGCCGGGTGCCCGGATGCATGCTCCGACCAGCTCCGAGGCCATCCCGAGCCCATCCTATGTCCCCTTGGCCCCAGAGGCCAGCAGCTTCATCCCAGCAGCTGCCCGAGACCCCAGACGGAGAAACGCCTGCTGCGCCCCACCTCCCCGTGTCCCACCTCATTTCCCTCTTGTACCTAACGCCCCGCAAAATCTCACTCACCCACTAAGTACCCAGAATTTCGAGCCAGCAGAGAAATGGGAGATAAAACAGAGCCATCTGCCACATAGAATGGCTGCGGGGTACGTGGCAAGAAGGTGCCCCGCCACATGGACTCCTTCCATCCCTCTGGGCGCAGAGGACCCCACCCGCGGCGGGGCCCTCACGAAGGCCTCCTGCTTCTGCCCCCTCCCACTTCCCAGGGGGGTGAGAGAAAAGGAGCCCCCAGGCTGGCACAGCGCTCCAGCAGCAGGAGAAGCGAGCTTCCTCTCCGACTTGTCTGAGCTGTTTACTGTAAGGTGTCCAGCCCATCACAACCAACCTGGGCCGCTCGGCAAGGTTTGCGGCCCCGTGTGTCTGCAGGAAAGTCCCGAAACCCTCCCACTGGTGCTCTCTCCTCCTCTTGGCTCACTTTGAAAGGAACATGTTTCTCCCAGGAAATTGGCAACGTCTGTTAAAATACAACAATTCCTTGATTTGGGGTCCAAGTTGCCAAAGAAGCATGCAGTTAAGAGCAGCGTCTTCTAGGACTTGAGGAGTAGGGACAGGCACGGGGAGTCGTCCTCGGGCCGTATACAGATGGTGCCCAAGTTCCCAAAGCTTGTGGAGGTGCTCACAAGATGGTCCAAGCGCAGGTGGCCTTCAGAAGGAGCCCCTCCTGCCCCAGAGCTGGAGAGGTAACAGGTGACAAGGCTGGAAAGATGACAGGTGACAAAGCTGGGTGGGGGACTTGGCATCGGCTGTGGGTTGCAGCCACCTGGGCCGACTGACGGGAGCAGAGCCAGCCAGCACACGTTGGTGCAAACCTGTATGGTCTCAGGCAGTGGGAAACCACCCAGAGCCTGGCTCCACACCTCTGCTCAGCGAGCCAGGGCGGGGGCAGGACACAGAGGCAGAACACCCTGGGGGTCCCTGCAAACTTGGAGAAATGACGAGCAGTTGGAATGTCCAGCGTTATCTTCCCTCAGATTGTTTGGAACTGCTTTATTGAGGTAAGATTCACCATACGGCTCACCCGTGTTAAATGTCTGACTGTGTGACTTCGACCGAACACACGGAGTTGTGCGAACATCAGTCCAAACCAGCTTTCGAGCATTTCCATCCTCCTCCAGAAAGAGCCCGTGAGCCCTTTTGTAATTATTCCCCATTTCCACCCCCAGACCCAGACATCTCCTCAAATTCTTGAAATGGAAAAATCATAGTTCCTATGTACGTCCTTGAGGGACAGCAGATTGCACCTGGTTTCTTATGCGCAGCCAAAAATTGCTGCCATTTCTTAGGCAAGGGGCAATAATGATCTGTTTTCCTTCAAATCCACCTACCTGCACTCAAGAAGGAACAATATGCCTCGCTTGGCTGCAGGCCAGGCCTGCCTCCCCTTCTCCTTTCCGGAACCACGACCATCCCCGGAGAAGGGGGTGTCCGTGGGTCTGGCGGTGGGGGGCTGAGGACCCTCACTCGCACAGGCCACTTCCAGAGCCCCACAAGGAACCCTAGCAATATGTCTGGACACTCAAACAATTTTGTAGAAGTGGCAAAAATAATATAGTTTGACAGTCTTCCCCTCCCATTAAGTTACTGCAAGCCATTTTTTTTTTTTTGAGAGAGAGAGAGAGAGACAGACAGACAGACAGAGCATAAGCAGGGGAGGGGCAGAGAGAGAGGGAGATGCAGAATCTGAAGCGGGCTCCAGGCTCCAGCTGTCAGCACAGAGCCCGACGCGGGCCTCGAACTTGTGAATCTCGAGATCATGAGGTGAGCCAAAATCAGATGCTTCACCGACTGAGCCACCCAGGCACCCCACAGTTACTGCCAGCCATTCTAGCGTAGGTTGTCTTTCAGGAACACTTCCGTCCTCCCCCACATCAAGGCATCCGACATTGGGACACAACACAGCACGTCCAGAAGTTGGACTGTGATATAAACAGCCGCTCTGGCACTGGACATCAGAAGCCTAGCGCCAACGGTGGGGAGCTTCAAGGAGCCGGGAGCGGGTCTGTGGAAACTTCCTCTGAATCGTATAGTTCATATATGAAATCAGCTTGATAAAATACTTCCCAAATTTGAAAGTGATCCAAAATTGGTATATGAAATTAGTAAGAACGTCGTGTGATGTGAAAAGAGACTTCCTAGCTATGAATAACAGAGTATCAAGTTTTGATTGATGACAATAGATTAAAGGCTGAATTATCTTCAGGCCTCTAGGCCTCATCGCCTCTAGGATGAGCTTCCTCACTGACAGCGGGGTGCCAGAGGACAGGGGGGTGCCTCGCGGGCTGGATGGGCCCACATCGAAGGCGATTGTTATCACCCCCATCACCATTACCAATAACCTGAAATGATACCCATTAACTTCCAGCTTCTGGAGCATCGTAATCACCCAGCTGACCATGGAGATCACTTAACTCAGCATGAGTTACAGATGGAGTTGTGAGTGGGGAGGTGTTCTTAGATACAGATTGATCAATGGAGAACGTTGTCTTTTTCTTTCCTTTTCTGTCTTCAGTGTGCACGAATTCTCCCATTATGCTCCACTGAACTCATTTCTCCCCAAATTGTGCTCGCTGAGGGTGGCCTCTGGTTGCTGGCACTTTCTGGGTCCCACCCAGTCACACAGCCTTCCAGGCAGAGTCCCCTCCCAGAACCTGCCATCCGCCGCTACACCTCCAGCCAGCTTCCCCGGGAAGAAAAAGGAGACACCCCTGCATGTGGGGCCCTTGCGCCCGCCCCGATAAATGTTCCTCCCTCAGCTGAATGTAGACGGCAACCATTATCTGTCTGCTACAGTTTATCCGCCCACCCTCTTTCTACATGGTGCCACTCTTTTCTGTTGCAAGAAATTAATTATCTGGACTTGCCCGAAATAGCCTCAGGCCTCACAGCAGTGACCCCCCACCCATTAGTGAGAGAGTGGCCGCTGCCTCCCTCTC
This sequence comes from Acinonyx jubatus, assembly GCF_027475565.1. Lineage (NCBI taxonomy): Eukaryota > Metazoa > Chordata > Mammalia > Carnivora > Felidae > Acinonyx > Acinonyx jubatus. The sequence goes on along the minus strand of NC_069388.1, from coordinate 2,699,679 downwards.
TGGAATCATTTGTGCGAAGAGGTCAAGGAGATGGCAAGAGAAATGAAAAGCCATTTGCTTCAGCATCATTAGTACACTTTGTACATAATTATATAATTTTTCGAGAATTCCTGGGGACTCACTTCAACTGCCCAATCTTATGAGTGAACTTTGACAGCAGAAAATTGTGGGTAATTTCTGTTTGTTTGGGTACCGTTTCTATAGTAATAAAAGTAATTATTAATAAAGGAAGAAAGTTGTGCTATGGATTTCAGTCAAGAAAGAGCCTTAATTTTTTTTCTTTTTTTTAAAAAAGTGCTCACAATAGAGATCTAAAGCAGAAAGAAACAAGTAAAGAGCATCTCATAGTCTCTCTCTCTCTTTCTCTCTCTCTCTCTTTTATCTTGCAGGTGAGATATCATTCCTTATTTAATTAAAGTCAGGAGGAATATACAACAAGGCTATATTACCAGCAGCAACCCCAAATGCCAAGGAGCTTGTGAATTTCTCCAGCAGAGGAGGGGAAAGATCAGCCGTGTGTTTTCAAGACAAACCATCCATCTTCTACCGTTTGTAACTCCTGTGAACGGCTCAGCGCATCACACACAGTCCTGAGGGAAGAGAAGATGATACAGCCACCTCCACAGTGGCTGCTGTTTCCCCGAGAGTCAAACCATCAAGCGCGTTGGGGCCCCCAGAGGACAACTGACACCTTTCCACACTCTGGTTGGCTGAACAATGATGTGGGTGAGCGTGCCTGCCTTCCTCCCGTTCACCGCGTTGTTACCGAAGCTTTGCCGCGTGCCAGGAAGCACACTCGAGGACGCAACCGTTAACTTGGTAGGCGAGAGCCTGGCAGAGCCCGGGCGGAGCCCGCCCGCCTGGTGAGGATTAGCACGGGAACCACAACACTAGGACAAGGGACTCTGCCTTCGGTTAGTTTCCCCAGACGCAGAGCCTGAAGCAAGGATTCAAGCATAAGAGGTTTAGTTAGGAGGGAAGCCCAAGAAAGCCCAGCAGGGGAGTGGAGAAGTGAGACAGGGAGGGGAAGGAGGACAAAGTGAGTCATTAAGCCAGCTGCCACTATGGGACACTGGAGCTAATCCCACAAGGGGACCCCCAAGAGCCAGCAGAGAGGGTGCCCCTCGGAGCATTCCCGCCTGAGGGAGTATTTCTGAACGGTCTCCCAAGACCGACTGATGGGGCGCTGTCCTGGGCAGCTCTAATTCTCCGGCACTTTGGGTCTGCTGGGCCCAGAGGCGGGAGCTGTGCGGCCAGAGAAGGGCCTGGACAAAGGGCTACAGGTGCTGGTGCAGGCAAGGAGGAGATGTGGGTGCAGCACCAACAATATCCACTCTGGTCTCCAAGGGGGGCCAGGAGTTGCGGCACCATCGGGGCAGAGCCAGGAGGTTTCCTAGTGAAGGGAAGGGATGTCTGGGCTGAGCCTGGAAAGTGGGTCAGTGCTGTCCATGGAGGAGGGCTGCGTTGCATGGGCCCAGGAGGAATATAGACAGGGGTGGCCTCACGAGCCCACAGGGAGTGGGGTCTCCCCAGGGCCACGGTAGAGAGGGAGATGAGGCAGACCAGAGCGTCGGGGTCCCGACATGGGGGGGGGGCCCACAACCAACAGGGGGTGCTGGGGAGGAATTTTAAGAAAGAGCGATATGGTCAATTTGGTGCTTAGAAACACCCTCTGGGTGTTGTGTGAGGGGCAGCGTGGAGTCAAGGAGGCAGGTAGGTGGCTGTGGAGAGAGCTCCGGAGACGACCGGGCGATGGGGGGCTGAGGGCTGCCAGGCACTGGTGACTTTGGGGGGAAGATCAGTCAAATCCATTGGTGGTATCGTTTTCTGAGCTGTAGGCGTCAGCTGAGGCTGAAAAGACGGGATCCCAGCACCGTTTGGGAAAGTGAGGGAGAAGGGCGGCCAGCCAGTGTGGTGGGCTTGGCCGTGCAGCTGGGCACCTGCCCGCTGGGGACCCAGGCCGCTCTGTAAGAGGAGGACAGAGCTGACGCCACAGATGAGACCGAAAACTCCACTTCCACACCTTCCTTAAAAAACAGCCATCTGACGCCGAGGCTTAGCTGCTAATCCGCCTTCCCCGCGTGTTCTCTGACTCTCAAAGGCAGCTGCCAGCTCGATCTCAGCCAAACTCACCTCCCAGACACCAACTTTATTTTTAAAATGACAGTTGGAGCAGGATCCAGCCTAGCAACTCTGTTCCGAACATGGCATTATTCTCTTTCCCCTTCTCCGCCGCCGAAGTTCAACCTCCAGGGCTTCGGGAAGTGGGCCAACGGCATGTTTTCGTTCCCATCCCTGCATCTATCAGAGAAATACCCCCATGCGCTCCCCCACACCAGAGAAGACAGCAGTTTACCAGGGGTGTGAGCTGATGCCCCGAACCGGCCCCTGGTGACCGGCCGGCCACCCCTGAGATGCCACCGGCCCACCTACCACGGAAGCCACACTGCGGTACTTGTTTTGTACTGGGAGACACGATAAAAAAGCAACAGCACCGCGCGCAGTAGTCAGGGAGCCAGGGGTTGGTGCGTCACTTTGATGATTTTCTCCTGCTCCTGAAAATCCTTAGTTAGTACCCTTCAGTCACTGCAGAAGAATTGGGCGAGCAAGTCTTAACGTGCTCAGTGCAGCTGGAATGAAGGATCTAGAAGGCGGTCTCTCGTTCAGCGTGGGGCTCCCTGGTGGTCATGCAAACCATGGAAGTAAAAGCTGCCTGCTGTCATCCAAAAATATGGAAAGACGGATGGAATGGACCAAGAGGCTGTGTGCTCGCTCAGAGAGTGACGGAGGAGAAAAGCCAACACTCAGGTGCCAGAACAGAAACCCGGGCAGAGCTGGGGTCTAGAGCTGGAACCCGGGGCATCCCTGTGTTTCTGCAGCCCGTGTGTGGGGGACGCTGGGTATTCATACCCGCAGAGAGAATTAGCCTGCACGGGCGTCTCCCAGGGTCACCAGATGGCACCTGCACCCCATCCCAGCCTCTGCTCTGAATCCTGTTTGCGGCCTTGTCCTCTGGGCCCAGCACAGAGCCTAGCATAGCACGGGCCCTGAGCCCATGTTTGCTGAATAAATGATTGAAAAAGTCCCAATCAACTGTATACATTAGAGGAGACATCACTTTCAGCATCATTGATTTCGGCATTTGACAGGAAGGGGAAGAAATTTCAAGAAAAAAAATGATTCACCCGTCCCCTGCTTGCATTCAAAGTGAACAAAAAAAAATAGAAATTTTATTGAACTCCATGCACTCAATGTATACTTTCAAGTTTTGGTAGCCTACATTTTTGACGAAAAGAGGATTTGGCGATTCAGGGCCTGCAAGTGAAATTCAGCTGCCCTGCGGTTTCGCAAATTGTTAAGTTTTTTGGGCACGTGTTTGTTTACAGCGACGGCTGCTCTCACGCTGGGGTCGGGTGGACTCGTTGCAACACGGGCCTCTGGGCCTCAAATCTGAAAACATGTGCTATCTGGTCCTTTAGGGGGAAAGTTGGCCGCAGGTGAACATTGGTAGATCGGCAAAGAACACTGAGAGCGGAAGAAGCTATTGCGTTGAAGCTAACGTCCAGGCACAACCGTGAGCCGGTGGGGAGACAGCGAGGACCCCCGAAGTGGCAGTGAAAGGGGGAACCCCTGGAAAGAGCCCTCAGGCTGGAGCGGAGGGTCCCCCTGCCCAGGCTCACCACCAGGCCTTCGTTCCGACCCTGAATCCTCCCGGCCGCAGCCCACACAGCTGACCCGCCTCCTCCGAGCCTCAGCTTCCTCACCCGACACGTGGAGACGCTCACACGTGCCTCTCGGACTGCAGCCAGTGTCGGGATTAAGGGGAGCACTTTGTGAAAAGCAAGCACAGTGCCTGCCTGTAGAGCACTCACTCCCCAGAAGAGTAGTTTCAGACGTCGCTCTGTCCCCACGGTCAGCGGTGTGCCGGTGAAGGGTCAATGGCGACAGCTCTGGGCCGTCGGGAACAAGCTCTCATTTGCAGCCTTCGCCAATCACAGAGCTGTCGGGGCCCCTGGCACGGCGGACTTGAGGCCATCGCCAGGCCGTCATGAACCCAGAGCAGAAGAGAAGCCGCCAGTCCCAACACAAGGTGCAAGAGTTCCCACTTTGGGGGCACCTGGGGGGCTCAGTCGGTTGAGCGTCTGACTTCGGCTCAGGTCATGATCTCACATCTCGTGGGTTCGAGCCTCGCGTCGGGCTCTGTGCTGACAGCTCAGAGCCTGGAGCCTGCTTGGAATTCTGGGTCTCCCTCTCTCTCTGCCCCTCCCCTGCTTGTGCTCCCTCTCTCTCTCTCTCTCTCTCAAAAATAAATAAACATTAGAAAAGAGTTCCCGTTTCAGCAGGTTCTTGAGACTTCAGGAATTGTACTGGTGTCCACATTTCCTGGGGTCCCTCCCGTTAGCTGTCACCCCACTCCCTCCACGTAACGCTGTCCCGGGGGCAGTTCAAACGTTCTGTGTCTTCCCCCCATTTTCACAGACTGGAGCCTGGGCATCACAGCCCACGACTGGGGGCCCCAAAGCTGTCAGAAGTAAAATATCCAAGTTCTCTACTCGGGGAGGCCAACACATCGGCTGGTTGCTGATCTCCTCGTTATTTATGCTAAACTTCAGGCCATCAGAATACATTTAATGTGAGTTCGAGTCATCCCACCTGCTCTCTGGTGGGCATGGGGGCGGGGTGGGGGGACACCAAGCCATTAGCACCATATTCTGTGTGCCCAGTTCAGAGGTCACTCCTGGTACACCATCGTCAGGGGACCACCATCGCCACCGGCCCGCAGAGGGTCCTCCTCGCCTCCCGTTAGAACCACCTGCCGCCTGTGGGGTCCACGGGAGCCACGGAGCAAGCTCCTATGTGGACGTGCAACTTTGACTTTAAAACTTGATAAGGAGAAGGACACTCCCCCCACTTTCTCTCCCTTTGGCCGGCCCAGTATTCCCCGCCAGTGTGAGAGAGCAGAGCCCCCAGTTCCACACAACTCAGTCAGAGGTGGAACTCTGGGGACAGGCTTTGTGGATAATTGCCTTTGTGTCCCATCACGGTGGGACCTCCTCATCTACATTTCTGGGCCTGACTTGGCTTCTTTTCTGCAGACTTGGAAAGAGAGAACATTAAGAAGTAATTTATTCCGTGAATATTTTACATTAGTCCAGCTCTGTACCTTCAGCTTCTCGTTTGGGGCATTTTGTTCCCCATCGTGCATTCGGCCTCGTTCGGTGCCTGCACCGCCCTGGTTACTCCCAGGGCACTGCCCGCCCGTCCCAGGGTGTCTCGACCCCTGGCATTTTCAGGGAAGCGAGTCCAGCCTCTCTGTGGAGCTCCTTCCTCATGACACAATGCCACCTCTGTGAATCAGGGACAGATAATGTACAGTTGGTTTTAATTTTCAAGGAATAATATTACCTGGTAGGATATGAGTTGCACTGTTCCTTTTTTCCTTTCGACAATCTGCATTTACAGCATGTTTCATCAATTCAAAGAATTCAAATAAAGATCATCCAGCACCCCCGGGATAATTACGTCTATCAGAGAACACTCACCAGTGCACAAGGCCCAGGGAGCACTGAGCAGACTATTTGTCTTGAAGTGCACGAAGGAAAAGGAGTGTGCGTGGCACCAGCAGGTGGGAATTCGAACGCCACTGTATCTCCTGATAATGGTCCATTAATGAAAGAGCAGTTTGATTTTCAATCACACTTAATGACACCTTTTGTGCAACTCGCACCCAGAGAGGCCAACGTGTTCAAAGAGGCCATCACAGGTGGAGGGACACAGGCCGGGAGGGGGTGGAGGGGCCAAGGGGCCATATCGTCAGGCAAGGTTCCAAGAAAAGCAGCATCGTCTCTTGCAGTTAGAGCCGGAACGAAGAGGGCAGGTAACTGTCACGGCCGATGCTTCAAGTGGGCCCTGTGGATTCCGAAGCCTCCTACGGTCCTCATTTTCCACTCTGGCTGCCGGGCACTGGGGGAGGGGAAGGCACGCGGGAAGCGGAGACCAAGGCCACCAGGCCAGCAGGCGTCTCGGTTACTCCCACGCATCCTGCAGATGAGAACTGTGGGGTGAGCAGGTCTCGAGAGACACAGAGGAGCGGCAGGGTTTGGGTCCGTGGTCCTGGCCACAGGACACGGGAGCACGGGTGATCCCCTTCCAAGCTGAGCCCTCCGCGTGTCCCTCTGCAGACCCTGTAACTGAGACAAAGGAAGTTCATCCCTGCCAGTGGCTTAATCTGATGGCAGATAGTGAGAAGAACTTGGAGGGAGCCGTGTTGGCCCCACACATGGGAGGAGCAAAGCATCGGACATTGGAGAGAGGGAAGGAGGGGTAGAAGCTTGGGGCCCCGCCCCGTGAGCCCCACTCCCGGCTTCACCCCCACGAGACACTAACACTGCCAATTTTGGGATTCGTCGTGTCTCTTTGGGTCCCTATCACAAATTCAACCTTCTTTCCTGAGCTGTTGGCAAACATCGGACCCCAACCTCAGAGACCCGTCCTTGTGACGCCAGCCGTGGGTCCCGGGAAAGCGCTCTTTCAAAATCCAGTCCCGGGAAGCACACCTTCCAGAAATGCCCACCCCTGCTAACCAAGATCCTCTGCCCTTAGCTTCAGGGTCTGTTCTGCCCAACTATTTGCCTCGTCTGAACGAGGGGTGTTCAGGGAACACCCCTGAACAGCCGGTGATCCTCGGGCAGGTCTGTAGGGGCTAGGATCCCACCCTCCCATCACACATCGCTGAGCCAGGCGCCCCGCCGGGCTTGAGGCTTGGCCACACTGGGGCCTTTGCCTCTCATGATGGATTTTAAGTGATTTTAATGAGACTTTCCCGACCCTCTGTCCCGAAATCTCTCAGTCCAAACACTAGGACACAGCACGAAGCCGGAAGAGAAAACTAGCTTTTTGAATGATATACATACTATCCTGGATCATTTTCTCCCCTTTCAGTTAAAAGTGGACGGTGCCCTTCCTAACCTGTTCTGTCTGGTGTTACGTCTCTGAGAACACTTCTGTTGACCTGGAAGCCAGCACTGCACTCCTCCTGCTTGGACTGTCTGAAACCAAAGGCCGCCGGGACCCTTTCAGAAATCCCCCCTCTCTCCACCCAGCCTCATTCGTGGGCTAAGCCACGGCGCCCACCTTCTGCCAGGAGTGAGACCCCACTCAGAGGGGGGTGACATCTGC